>NW_022987648.1:15882454-17367466 GCF_902827165.1 Trematomus bernacchii | reverse complement strand
GAGAGAGAGAGAGAGAGAGAGAGAATGAAATGAACAGTTAGAACTGACTCTTGATCGCCCTCTCTCTCTTCTCTTGAACGGCATATGATGACACCCCATAATTGACGTAGAGCTGTTGAGGGCACGACCATTAACCATTATCTGAAGTCTGCTGCTCTGAGCATGTCAGTTGGAGTGATGACATCATCGTGTTCCATTACACAGGTGTTTATAGTTGAGCTAACGAGCTCTGTAGAGATCAAAGGTTTCCATTGTTCTGAATGAGAGATAAACCTGTTACATGTGAACGTTTTGTCGAAGAACCGTAACAGATATCTGTGAAATTTCAAAACGTGAAGCATGTCAAGGAAGTTGAGTATCTGAAGTGTAATTTTTGTGTACTTTCGGGTTAATAATGTGGCCTTTTTGGCAGTTTAACTAAAGGTGTGCGGCTGCTGCTGTGAGGAAATATCTGCCTGAAATTACAATGGGCTTTAATGGAGACATGTTGAAAGTTTTTGTCACTTCATGCCCTCAAGAGGCATTTTGTTTAATTATTTTTGCTTAATTATTTGTCATTTTTCAAGCTACGAGATGTTTTCCTACGTTTGTCATGAGAAAATGATGTCTCAAGAATGTAGGGTTTGGGAATTATGGCAGTTTTAAAAAAATATATGAAGGCACATTTCAAGAATTCCCACACTCTAGCTGTGACATCACACACTCTAGTTAATGTTAAAATCTGAAGAAAACCTCTTTAACAAGGTCTGAACAATGTTTAATATCTCTAAAAGTAAGAATCGGATTTAAAAGTTGTGTTACACGAATAATGTCAGAAAGATGTGTAACATTTTAAAGTTGGAATGAGGTTTCTGAGTGAAAGTATGAATGAACAGTTGAAGTCGCATGAAGATTTGTTGAAGTCTGAAGAATGTCTCCATTGACTTCCATGTTAAAAATGTGATGAATTATGGGATGTATCTCTGGAATTATGAAAGTTATGAATGATAAAAGTAATAGCCTGCGATTCCCGACCGAGCTGAACGTTTTGATGTTTGAACGAAGTTTCTGCGATGTTGAATGTGGGAGGAGAAGAAGGCCAAAATAAGTCGGCGGAATAATAATAAGAATTTTGTCCGTAGCATAACATATAGTTGGAATGCTATATCAGCATTCCCACTAAATAATAATAATAATAATAATAATAATAATAATAATAGCAATAATAATTGGGAGGGGGGGCACGGCTGTTCTTATGTTCTCTGAGGGGAGGCTCACCTTCCCACACTTTGAAAACCCCTGATCTACAGGGTTCAAGAGGCGCACACGGTAAATGTTTCTCTTTTGTTGATATGTGTGTTAATATTTAGTGTGTGCTTTGATTTTGCTAATGTGTTAGGTGTTACGATTTAATGTAAACTTTCAACTGTTCATTTCTTTACACGTTGTCTTCGGAGAAAGAGAGCGAGAGGGAGAGAATAAACCTTCAAAAAAGACATCAGTATGTTCGTGGCCTTATTTATTGGACCGGTGTAGCTACACTGCCTTAACTGATGAAAATAAACAACATAGCATTTTAGACCCTAATGCCATCTTATCAAGTGATTATGTACTTAAGGGTCGCTTGAAGGGTGAGAAGCCTGGTATTGACAAAAAAGAGGAATTGAGTGGTAATACTTAACACACATTCTCTTTGGTAAACCACACTGGACTATGGGAGGAAACCCACATGAAAACAAGCATAACTTAAAGACTCCAAAGGGGGAGCTGAGCAGGACTGACATTTGAGTATTACCCCTTTTCATTAGAAGCCTCAACACTATGTCATCAAGCTACCTCTCCTTTATCCTTTAAATGTATAAAAACTGATGTTGATAACCACTATAGAGCATGGCTATTTTATGAACATTATTACATTAACATAACACTACAGTGGGACTGGAACCAGCTCTCCCCTGAGCCAAAGATCGGCGCACTATCCCACTGCGCCACAACCTCCCCATCCCACATACCTTGGTATTTTCCCAATTCATCAGTCCACAGGCTCTCAGTCCCATAGCTTCTGTCATCGTGTATGAAAACCACTTCCGTGGCTTTAGCATCATCTGCATTCTGAATCAGCTCCTGTTGACAAATACATTCAAATCAATTACCATTAACAGAGCATGACAAGCTTCATATCGGGGCTACACAAGAGCAAAGTTAACGCCCCTGCACACCATTATTCCACCTTTACATGCGTTTCACTTAAGTTGCCTAATGGACTTCCCTCTCACTGTGTAGGTGTGTACAAACTGCACTTGATTCGGCATTCCCTCACCTGTCTGATGGTTTTATTGTACCTGATAGGGTGGTATAATACCCCTTTATCATTCTTATTAGTACATAGTGTTGGGTAAAATTAGAGCATTTAACCCACCTTCAAAATTTGTCCACCATCTGGATATCGTCGTAGAATATCTTGTAGGTAGTCAATGAAGGGCGATGCTGTTGCCCCGAAGGACGTTCTGAACCAAACATGAGGATAAAAGAGTGATGAACAAAAGTTAAAATCCCTGCAGGGTGAGTCTTCTTTAAACAAGGTACGAAGAGCTAAAATTTGAAACAAGTTCAACTAGCAGGTACTTTTGACTAATCTTTAGCCATAGGGTCGAAGTGTTTACTTGAAGTAAGATGAGGATGATATATATGTTGCCAAGAAAATGTATTGCGACCCATAATATTAAGTATATTATTTGTGACTTTGCCCTTACAATGAATTGATAAAATGCCACTTAAACATGACTTGTATGGAGAGGAATTTTGAATTGTGTAGCATGTGTTAAATTAATGTATGTCATTTATACATGTGTTGTGTATAATCAGTCACGCAAATAAGCTCTACAGCATCACACAGCACTTTGAATAACAACATGATGGTGCTTAGGAAGTTTAAAAAGTAAGAACAATAATGTACAATTGAATATAAGGTGATATTTTTTTCCCATACAAAATCAAAACACTAACATGAAATGTGTCTTTAGGGTGAGTTACTAAATCTGTCCAAGGACTACAGATGAAAAATAGCCTCTTGGCTAACTCTGGCACATTTACAGAAATGTTAATTAATGTGCACTGTCCCTTTTAAATAAATGAATAAATAAATAAAAAAGCACTCAGGGCACTCCCTGGGCTGCGGGTTAAGAGACAGTTGAAACTCACCGACTTTTTTTTTTCTTAGTATTCGAACTCATCCCTCCTGATAAAGATGCTGTAAGGGATTTTAAAAATGTTGCATTAGCTTGCAGGAAAAAACGTCCCTTTTTATTCATATGTGATAACCACACCCGCTGGCACACATATTAGAAATCTCACAAGTTCCTCTGCACATATTTTTGTTTTCTATAGTACAATCTCTCCTCCGTTGAGTTGTGTTGACCTCAAACCCATTGCACACCAATCAGCAGATACATAATGACACATTGCTTTTGTTTCATGCTTCATACAGGTACTTCTAGGGTTTTCAATGTCATTGGTAGAATGTTAGTTTCTTGTTTTAGTGCACCTTAGTTATTTTTTAAACGGCACAAGCAAAAGTAGGTGTGAAGGTTTTGTTATTTTTTTAAATCACAAATTAACAGACACCTTTTAGAACAAACTTTTTTTTGCTAGATTGAGTGCACGCGATCTTGTCAAATGTATAACGTGTTAAATGTTAACCAAACTTGTAAATTACCTTTAATATGTCTAACTATATTTTAAATGTGTTACCTTTTTATAGAAGTGATTATATTTCTATGCCAATATTTTCCTATGATAAAGTTCTCGTTTTGCACTTTTATTTTGGTAGTAATAAAATCGGGACTCTTATGTTGAAGGGACTTTTACCGGAAGTTAATGGTCAACGGAACGAGAAGGGTCCAGCTCATGGATGTATAATAGAGTGGCAAAGTCACGCCCACTTACTTCCGGGTAATGGGACCTTATTTCGGAAAAATTATGCATTGAAGTCAATGGGGAGAGAAAACGTATCTTTCGATCCCGTTTGAATTGTGCCATGAATTACACATATGATGTTTGTCAATCTTAAAAAATAATGTCCATGTCAAAAAAGTCACAGTTTGTCGTAAAACTGTTGAAATATAAGACTATGAAAAATACGTAACTAGAAAGACTACAAATCCCAGAGTCGCGTAAGTGATGTCACAATTGTTTTCCTCCACCATTCAGATACCTAAGATCAGCGCAATATAGATATAATCTATCTATATGGCGCTGGCTAAGATAAGATAACTTTAACAAGATGCCTGTGTGCTTAGTACCAGGTTGTTATTATACCAGCAATGGGTCTTGCTCGTTCTTTTGCTTCCCGTCTGATGAAAGGACCAGGAGTGGCTTGATCAAGTTAGCTACCTAGCTAGTAGCTAGCACGTTAGTTAGCATTACAGCCTTGTCATTTTTATTAGCCTTAACATGAAGTAACATTAAGTAACCCAAAATGTTAAACAGTAAGAGTAGTAGTCATATTTCGTGAACCCTTTGAATAGTACTGTCACCGGTGTGATCATTCTATAATACACCATTTAAGCCCGGGGGAGAAATGCTAACGCTAACGTTAGCATCGGCGATCTTCTCTACTTCATGCTATCTGCACAAATGGTTGACATTAAACATTAAAAACGACCAGGCAGTTCAGAGAGAATCAAAGGAAGGCAGGCAGGCAGCTTTGCATGACATTCTTCAGGACGTGTTTCATTGTGGTGATAGTGAGGATAGTCAATCGTTTTGTTGACAAGACAGTAGTGACGGCCATCTTGGTGACGTGTGTTGTTGACCAGAGATGTAGTTCATTGAGCGTTTCACACAAACAAATGTGTTACTTCACAGTTTTACGACATATTTATTTTTTTTTGACTTGCAAAATTATCTTTTAAATTGACAAACATCATATGTGTAATTCATGGCACAATTCAAACGGGATCGAAAGATAATCTTTCTCTCTCCATTGACTTCAATACATAATTTTTTCCGAAATAAGGTCCCATGGAAGGGGAGGGAAGGGGAGGGACTTCGCCACTCTATAAGAACTGGATACAGCGTGGGAGGTGGGGCCTCATTCATTCCTATGAGAGTTGCTCATTCGCGCATGATGATAAAATGGCCCAACTTTTGAGAGAGCGAAACGTCACAGTTTACCCGGCATGCCTGAGAAGTACCCGTATGTGCGCTCATAGCGCATGCGCAACTTTAACCATGCCCCCCAAAATGCTCGTTCACATCAAGCACGTCAATTTGCGTACACGTAACAGCACTGCACGTTCATGACAGCATGGTAATGGTTTGTTATGATAGATTTGATATTAACGAGGCGGCAGTTAGCAGCTAGCGGTTAGCTAGTAATTATGCTAATTTACACATCAATCGTTATGTACTTTTATATTACGCTGTAACAGGATCTAGTGATATCCAAGCAACAGAGCTTCATTTAGCATGAAAGAATTATTGCACTGTATATATATATATATATATATATATATATATATAGTGCAATAATTCTTTCATGCATATATATATATATATATACACAGTGCAATAAGCTTCTTAGTGCAATAAGAAGCTACAGGGACGTTAATCTACGTCGGTAATATTAACTTTATTTAATACAACATTTACGGTACAAGATTTAATCATACAGCCCATGTAGTATAATATTTTACAAATTATGAATTACAGCAAACATGTGCAATATATCCATTATTACAGCTCCGTGGGCTGGCAGTAAGGCGATATGGGTCCGTTCTTATTGTACATCCATGGGTAAAGATAAACGCATACTAGTGCTGAACACGTAACTTGAACGTGCCGGGCGGCGCGGTCCCGTGGGTTAGATGCGCGTTCATAATGCAGAGGGAAATAACTCTCAGAATAACGTTATTAGCACATTTTTACAACTTAAGGAACGAATGTTTTTAATAAGGGCTATACAAGTGTTCATACTGGGTAGTTTATTTAGTTTAAAAAAAATTATCCAACGATTTACAGACCACTCTTTCCCCATGTAAGTCAATGGGAAAAAGTGTTTCCGGGCCTGGCAACCAAAAGGAAGTGTAGTACCGCCGTTTGGCCAGCACGAATATTTTCATCTGAGTCCGGCGCACTTCCTGGGGGCTTGGTCCAGCTGCGGCCGTGGCAAGTACACGACACTACACGATACGCCCCCTGCACGACACGCCCACCTGACACGACACTACGGTGGCTGAGAGACATTACCGTACATGGCAGATTAAAAACGAATTGAAAATGTTATTGTAGCATTTTAAGCAACTATTAGGCAAATAAATTAATAACCTAGTCTATCTGTTTGAGACACAACAGTATAACTTTCAACCCAAATCATTTTGTCAACAAACGGTGGTTTAGTAAACTTTTTTTTAATATATAAAATAGGTATTAATGAGATAATCTATTAATTATGTTTGTCTAACTGCTACACATGTATTTATACATAAATGTAGATATTTGTGAACATCTAAATATAGTTGTTAAAGGTTTTAAGATATACATAATCACATCATGGGGTCATTAAGGACCAAATTAGGAGGGCCAGTCAGGCCACTAATGAGCTCAATCATTCACATGTATTATTATTACTTTATAAATTAAAAGTACTAGGGGTCTATTACAAAACCTTTGAAGGAATCGTCATGCATTCTGAATGTTTCTGTACTTTAAAAACATCATGGCTCAAGATCCTGTTCTTGTTCAAGATTATTCATACTCATTTGTGAATTTAACATCCATATTCACTCAAAACTGAAACACCAACATTTTTTTTGAAAGCATTGCAGGCATAAAGCTCCACGTCAGTGACCTATATTTTAATTTCTTCCATCAAACTTTAAAAATGGCAAACAGCATGTTTTTAAAGATTTAATCTTTTAAGAAACAAAATATCAAATTTGAACAGAAGGGTTTAAAAACACGTTTTTAATGCAAATAAACTTGAAACATAAACCTATTTGTCATTTCAAAATTCACTTGTATTGTCTGCGTGAAAGGCACAGTAGGCTATGAGCGAATACATATCAACATTTAAAAAATGTCGTACAATATATACCATGTGCTACTGTCTAGGATTAAGGATGAGACTTTTTTTAAGGAGGGACCCCAGAGCCAAGGGCAGGCCGAGCAGACCGCCTTCTCCCGCCACAGGCTTCCCCGGTGATGGGCTCCGTGTAACAAGTCCCCTCAGTCTGTGCGGGGAGCTGCACCACGGTGATGCTGCTAGCCTCGTCTCAATACCCCTCCTCGACTCCTCCTTTCCCTCACTCGCGTCCCTTCCTTGCGTCTTAGCTCCGCCTCCGTAAGATGCGAGCGAGAGACACGAGGAGGTGACGCGAGGACAGAGGAGTCCTCAGGTATTAATTGGGATGTCCTCGTTCACTCAAACGTCACTCTTAAACGACGTCTGTTAATGATGACATGTGCACAGCTGTATCCCCTCTCATTGGGTTTAACTGAATAACCCCTTAGAACCGGCCCATTTATTGTTAAATATGTATTTAAATTATGAATCTGTCTCTTTTTAGTCAAGGAATTCAATGTATGATGGTTGGTCCTGCTTTTGTGTTCCGTTTTGGTGTAAAATGTACATTTCAATAAAATTATAATTATAATAATGTGAAAGCCTTTACTCTGAACATGTGTGTCCTGTAGATCCCCACATTCACCACAAACGCACATTCAGGACTGTGAATTTTAAATAATTTAACTCCTGAATATCTTAACACAAAACAATACAAATAATTGTTATTTATCAAGATCTAGCCATTCATGAAATAGCTTTCTTAATAGCTATGTTTTAGTGACGTTCAAGATCATTAAACATGACTTAAATTGTTAGTATAACCTTAAGAAATGAATTGCACATAATAATTCCCACGGAGCTGTGAGCACTTATACATTTATGTGACGCTTTTCAACTCATTCTTCCAGTTCTTCGTTTTCCTGTGTTGAAATCGACCAGCTGTGAAGGTGGGGGGCGGGGGTTTTATACGCGAGTAGTGAAAACACTTCCGCGTAGTCTGCTCTCCTGTATCCTCCCTTTCGTCTCCTCCCTCACCCCTCCTCGACTCCTCCGTGTGCATTTCAGCTATTGGGACGTCCTTCAAAATGGCGTGTCTTGATCGATTTCCGGGTCAAGTCCCGGAGGAGGGGAAGAGAGGAGTCATGGGCTGCGTTTCACTTCTCTTATTTTTCATTTCCTCGCTCCTCGGTCTCGGTCTCACCGGAAGTTGATTTGTCTGCGCCATCTTGAGTAGCGTCCCAATGGCCTTATTTTTGCCGGAGGAGCGAGGAGCGAGGAGCGAGGAGCGATAATGGAGGAGCTATAATCGAGGAACCACCAGACCATCCTTCGATGAAATCCTCAGACACTCGCCCCGCCCCCTTACTGTGTATCGCTCACTGATTGGACGATGCAGCGCATGCAATGATCTGATGCTTCTTGACATGAGAGCAATTTCCCAGCGGAGTGAAGAAAACACATGAAACTCACGGGACTCACTCCTCAGTTTATAGTATAAACTTTATACCGTGTTTTGTTTCAATTAATGCATAATTTAGTTACAAATATGTGATATATCTGAACAACAAAGTGGTCAAAAATCATTTTATTCATTTATTGGAAATATTTTCATGATCGCTTTTTTCGTTTTACATCTTCATTTATTGTCATTTCCATTCAGTCAGTCATTAAGTGCTATTTAACATGTTAATTTGCTACATATCTATGGAGCTAATTTCCTGCCATAACTCCACAAACAAACTAAACAGGTTTTACAAATGCCTTATGATTCACTAACAAACACAATGTGGTTTGCAAATACAAAACACCATCTACAAACTAATGAATTTAGTTTTGCAAAGAAAAAACGTATCTATCAAACAAACACATAACATTTTTCTAATAAATCATGTTTCAGAGACAAATTCAGCTTAGGTTTTACAAGTACACAACTTTTTTTTACAAGTGCACAAATTTGTTTTACAACTACAAAACTTTTTTTTACAAGTACAAAACTTTTTCTTCTCACGGCGGAATATTACTGCCAAAAGTCACGTGACTGGAATATTACTGCCAAAAGTCACGTGACTGAGTCACGTGACTTTTGGCAGTAATATTCCGCCGTGGTTGTGCTCATACACACTCACACATGCTCACTCACACATGCTCCACGGCAGCAGGGGGCACTACTGAGTCCATTGGGAAGGCGGGAGGTTGAGCAGAGCATGGAACAGCTCTTGCCAGCCTGATCATGACAGCGGTGTTTCTAGCGATCCAGCATCTGAATTTAGCGATCACAACGAAAACAGCCAAGACACATATTGAGCCCAGAAAATGAATGTTCTTAGGGCTGTAAATATAATAAGCCTTTGTCTAAAATAGACAACATTGTAACTAAGGAGATTTAAACTATACAGCGATTCTGCACTCGGTCAATCAGCTGCTCTTCATTTTCTTTCCTGCTATATTCAATGAGTGATACAAATATTTTTTACCATACGTTCTGAATAAAACTGATACTGTTGGACTCGGTACTAGTTGACTGCTACCAGAAATAAAAGGAAGTACTTTACTGTGTACTTTGTGAGTAATCCTCTGTCAGAGTCCCCTCCATAGTACATAATGCATGTTTTTTGCTATCTTTGATGAATGATAAAAGGGTCATTCCAGAATTGGAGGACAATTTAGACACCAACATTTTTGAAAAATGAACCTTTCATTTTATTATTTTTTGTTATGTATTTAGGAAAAACAGATAATAATTCATAAAAAAAAGTGATTTGCCCAGCTAAGGCATCAAATGTATATTTTCCAATGAAGAATTAACCCTGTTACTCTAATTATAGTAACAGGGTTGCAAGTAACAGGGTTGAAAATCAATGCTAATTTTAGCTTTTACCTCAGGAATTAATGCTAGCTGCACAATGTAATGCTATTGTCAAGGAATGGACACACTTTATATTATATTTATATTTATATATATTTAACAAAAGAAAGATACATTTGAAATTAATTTGTTTTTGTTTCATAATTTGAGTAACAGGGTTGCGTTTGTATGAGTGCCACACTCCTTCAAGAGTGACAAGATTGGAAATATATTACAAATAAAAGAGAGGACTTAGTTTTGGTCTACCCATGGTAGTAGCACATGGCTTGCTGATGTCCTTTCCACTGTGTCATGCGACAAACAGTTTTTTCACTTCCTCTGCCAAGCTAAAAAGGTTTCGGTAACAGGGTTGCGCGCATGTTGAGGGACACACCTTCTGTGCAAAATTACTGTTATTTAAAATGTGTTTATGATTTAACAAATTGATTTTACCATTACAAGACACATATATCAATAGAATAATACCAAAAAAGTAAATAAAAACCCTATTTTAAATGTTATAGTTGACATGCAAGTTGGTCACCAAGAAGCTGGGACAAGAGAAAAGGGCAATTTTAGGGGGTGTTCGAGAGCTATTTGATATTTTAAATAATATTTTGAAACCACTTTTTCTACAACTTTATATGCATCTTGTCTCAAGACAAGTATATTTAACACAACAAGTGCATGTCTTAGCTTTTTGGGCATGGATTATTAGATTTTTTATATGGGGGACATGAAATGTCCTCCAATTCTGGAATGACCCAAAAATAAAATGTTACCATTAGTTCTTAATGAAATTGATACGGTTTGACTTTGTATTAGTAAGCCTACTACTAACAATACATTGAAGTACTTTTACTGTGTATTTTTTTGAGAAATACTCTGTCAAAGTCCCCTCCTGAGAACAAAATCAAGCCACTTCTAAGTTTGATGAGGGAAAAAAATATTTTTTGGGTGATTTAATGGGTGATGTAACATTAATGACAGACATAATATGAGGTCCTTGGCACTCTAGAGGGGTCATTTTGTGATCATGGGGCATCACCCTTACAGCATCAGGACAATATCATATGGAGTCAGATACTGGAAGTGGGCTGGAGGCGTTAACTGGGACTGATGGAAGGATGAGGCTGATGAGACTGAAGAATCTGCGAGGAACGAACTAGCGGCAGAGGAATAATTATATATTAAAAGACAGCAGCATCATAAGAGGGCAACCATGTGACAGAGTGTGTTACTTTGCTGAAGGATATTTGTGACCAGCTATCCATTCCAGGCCAGACTCTAAAGACTTTCCAAGGTGTGAAAATGCTGCTGCCGGAGTACTGACTGGAAGTATTGCTGATATCATGTCTACCATCCTCTTAAAATACTCTGTCCAACAATATCAGTCTCAGGAAGAAATGTTTTTTAATGCTTATTAAAAGAAAAACATGCATTCTTGTACTCAGGAGGGGACATTGACAGAGGATTACTGGAAAAGTACACAATAAGTACTTCATAGTACTTGTGGGAGTAGTATCAGTAGTACTGAGTCCAACAGGATCAATCTCACGAAGAACTAATGGCAACAAAAAAGAATTCCCTCATCAAACTTAGCAGAAGTGGCTTGATTTTGTTCACAGGAGGGGACTTTGACAGAGTATTTCTCAAAAAATACACAGTAAAAGTACTTCAATGTATTGTTAGTAGTAGGCTTACTAATACAAAGTCAAACCGTATCAATTTCATTAAGAACTAATGGTAACATTTTATTTTTATCATTCATCAAAGATAGCAAAAAACATGCATTATGTACTATGGAGGGGACTCTGACAGAGGATTACTCACAAAGTACACAGTAAAGTACTTCATTTTATTTCTGGTTGCAGTCAACTAGTACCAAGTCCAACAGTGTCAGTTTTATTAAGAACTTGTGGTAAAAAATATTTGTATCACTCATTGAATATAGCAGGAATAAAAATGAAAAGCAGCTGATTGACCGAGTGCAGAATCGCTGTATACAGGGGCGGACTGGGACAACAAATCAGCCCGGGACTCTCGACCGGCCCACTTCGGTACCGCCGGCCCACCTCGGTACCGCAAGTAAGCGGCCCACCTCGGTGGTGCCGCAAGTAAATACCGCGAGGAAATTGTCGACGGGGGGGAAGGGGGGGTGAGCAGTGACTTATCCGACCGGCCCACTTCAGTACCGGCCCATCGGGATTCGTCCCGAACGTCCCCTGGCTGTATATATAGTTTAAATCTCTTTAGTTACAATGTTGTCCATTTTAGACAAAGGCTTATTATAGTTACAGCCCCTAATAACATTTATTTTCTGGGCTCAATATGTGTCTTGGCTGTTTTCGTTGTGATCGCTAAATTCACCTTGTTTATAATATTATCACTATAACACCTGTCATCAGACTGGCAAGAGCTGTTCCATGCTCTGCTCAACCTCCCGTCTTCCCAATGGACTCAGTAGCGCCCCCTGCTGCCGTGTAGCATGTGTGAGTGAGCATGTGTGACTGTGTATGAGCCAGCCACGGCGGAATATTACTGCCAAAAGTCACGTGACTCACTCACGTGACTTTTGGCAGTAATATTCCGCCGTGAAAAGAAAAAGTTTTGTACTTGTAAAAAAAAGTTTTGTAGTTGTAAAACAAATTTGTGTACTTGTAAAAAAAAGTTTTGTAGTTGTAAAACAAAGTGTTGTAGTTGTAAAACAAATTTGTGCACTTGTAAAAAAAAGTTGTGTACTTGTAAAACCTAAGCTGAATTTGTCTCTGAAACATGATTTATTAGAATAATGTTATGTGTTTGTTTGATAGATACGTTTTTTCTTTGCAAAACTAAATTCATTAGTTTGTAGATGGTGTTTTGTATTTGCAAACCACATTGTGTTTGTTAGTGAATCATAAGGCATTTGTAAAACCTGTTATATCTCTCACAGGCTCCGCCCTCTACTGGACTCTATGGGTACTACCCTCTCATGCAAGCATTCACCTACTGAGATTTCTATAGACGTAGCCGGCCCCGGGGCGGGCTTACCTGAATGCGTGCGCATCTCACTTCCGTATAAAAGGAGGCCTCGCCTCCTGACAACTATCCTTTACTCTTCAGCGAGCGGAGGTGATAGCCTAGCACTGAGTCCGAGACGTACAAATTGGGAGAAAGGAAGTAGAAAGAGATATTGTTGTGAAAATGGAGCCACTCCTGGAGCATCGCAGTTGCCCGTCGTGCCCTGGACTGATTGCGGGAGCAGACCCGCATCGCCAATGTTTCCAGTGCCTGGGACAGGATCACGCTGAGCAGGGAGCGGGCCAGACACCGGCCTGTGTTTCCTGCTGTTCGATCCCGATGCTAAACCGCCGGCATCGTGCGGAGTACTTCTCAAGGAAGTTCGGCCCGCAGGTGCACGGAGAGGAAGAGGATGTGGACCTTGAGGTGGTGGACATGGACGACCTGGAGGACGTGCCGTTTGAATTCGTCCTTCCGAGGGACCGAGTGGTCGACTTCGCGGAGGAGGATGACGACATCTCCTTGTCCGACACCCCCGGGTCCGACAGCCAGGAGGGCCCAGCACTCAGGTCTGCGCGACTGGACTTCCCAGCGGTGATGACCCAGGCAGCGGAGCGTGTAGGCTTACCGCTCCCCCCACCGCTGCCACCGAGGCCTGTAAGCCGCCTTAGGCAGGGGTTTTACGGCCCGGTGCTTCCGGCGCAGCCGGCTTTCGTCTCGCCCCCGTTGCCAGACATCTGGCAGTGTGTGGAGGCGACATGGCGGCGTCCATTGAAGACGAAGGCCGCCATAGCATCCATGTCGGGCATTATCAGGGTGCAGGGCCGATCAGACACGGGGTGTTCTGGCGTGCCCCCCCTCGACGAGAGCCTGGCGGCCCATCTGTTGCCACGATCAGCTGGTTGGGCGGAGGGGAAAAAACCTCTGCCCCCGCTGCCGCGGGACCGGGAAGCCTTGGAATATTTAGATAAAATGTTCAGGCTCGGTTCACAGATGGCGGCTGCGGCTAATAATCTGGGTGTGTTGGGCGTCTCCTTGATTACTCCTCGAGCAGACGCCCCCGCTCTCCCGTCTCAGGACGGGGATGATTATCCGGACCGCTGCATAGGTCAGATGAATAATCTGATCCATGGAGTGGCCACCGCAGCCGGGCGGGTGATGTCCTTAGCCACAGTGGCGTCTCGTCATGTGTGGCTGGGACTCACCGCGCTGCCCAAAAAAGACCGAGCAGATCTCCTTGGAGCCCCCGTTTCCGCGGAAGGGCTCTTTGGGTCTATAGCCTCGGTCACCCAGCGTTTCAGCCGTCTGGAGGAAGAGAGGCTGCAGCTTAGCTGCATGTTGCCGCTAGCTTCTCCCCAGGTGTCACAGCGTCCTCCGCGGGCGGCGGAACGCAGCGCAACGGTGAGACGGAGGGAGAGACGCCGGTACGAAGGTCCCGTGTCGGTAGCACCCTCCGCTTCTTCAACCAACCCCGTGGGGCCAGCGTACCGGCACTCACGGGGGCGGGCTGCCCGGCCACGGCAGTCTCAGCAGCAGCAGAGAACCGCCGGGTGGGGAGCTCCGCCAAAACGCAGCTGACTGGCGGAGGGAGGAAGCGTCTCATCGGGTCTCTCCACCCAGGACGCTAGGGTGAATCCCACCTCCTCCCTGTTCAATGCCCAGGTCCCTTTTATTAGGAAAACTAATAAAGAAAGAGGTGATCTGTATCCAAGTCTGAGTGTCATGTGTTTTCACAACCCTGCACTCACACACTTTGTTGACTGTACATATTCCCCACTCGCTACCCCGGTTATTTCTCCTGTAAAGGAGATAGCTAGTGGGCATGCGCAGATGAGAGAGATAAACCGCAGGAAGTGCTATAGTAGCGCTATGCGGGTACAGGGGCTTGCTAATCGGCGCATTATGGTTAGGGAACACACTACGCCTAGAATAAAGGCTCCAAATAATACAGTTTACCGTAGTGGTAAAAGCTGCATTATGGCGGAGCTCGCGCTCTCTCAAGAGCCCATGGTGTGTTCAGGGACCTCAGGTGAACACATTACGTCAATAAAAACTCCGGTTAATGCTGGTTACCATGGTAATGAGAACAGCGTTAGGGTGGAGCGCGCGCTCACACAAGAGCGCGCGACGGTGTGTTCAGGGACCTCAATAAATAATCGGCCCTTTCTGTGTCGACCCTCCATGGGCAAATCTTCCTTTCACGGGGGATTTTGCGGCGGAACGGGTCACCAGAGAGTATCACAGCTTTATAGCTGCGGCCCCACAGCTAAGGGCTTGTCCATTAACTCAGTTTTATGGGGAATGGAAACTCAGCTGTGTACTGTCAGAGTGGATGGACAGGACGCTGAAACGGGGTTATTCACTCCAGTTTTGCAGCGTCCCACCTCCATTCAGAGGCATGCGAGAGGTAATTCTATCATCCCAAGAGGAGATGGGTTTCCTCTCAACAGAGATTCAGGCTTTGGTGCAGAAACAGGCAGTGTCTGTGGTGCATCCTCAGCAAAAAGAAAGGGGTTTTTATTCCATGTACTTCCTGGTTTCCAAGAAGACAGGGGAATTCAGACCTATTCTAGATTTGCGCAGCCTGAATTTTCACATTTGCCGCAGGAAATTTCACATGTTAACTATCAAACAGTTAATGGGGCTAGTGCAGCCGGGCGATTGGTTCACCACCATCGACCTGAAAGACGCATATTTTCATGTGGAGATTGTGCCAGAGCACAGGAAATATCTGCGTTTTGCCTTTCAAGGGACAGCCTACGAGTACAACAGACTCCCGTTCGGCTACTCCCTATCCCCACGCACATTCAGCAAATGTGTGGCCACAGCGCTTCAACCGCTGCGCGCCCAGGGCATGAGAGTTTTCTTTTACATAGACGACCTCATAGTCATGGCTGGGTCCCGGGAACAGGCAATGTGTTGCACAGCACAATTGATCACACACCTAACCAAATTAGGCTTTGCGATCAATTGGGGAAAGAGCACCCCCATACCTCACCAACAGGCGTTGTATTTGGGAGTGGTGCTCGATGCAGACGCGCTGCGTGCCACCCTGTCAGAGAGCAGACGTGCGTCCCTTCTCAGGGCGGTGCACAGGCTGCGACAGGGGGCAACAGTGACAGCTTTAACTGTCATGCAGACTCTGGGTCTCATGGCGGCTGCTCACGTTGTGGTCCCGTTGGGGTTATTGCATATGCGCCGCCTGCAGAGGTGGTTTTCCAGTCTGCGTTTGGATCCCAAGAGGCACAAACGGCGGCTGGTGACCATCCCCCCCTCAGTGGAGGGCAACCTCCGGTTCTGGGGGTCTCCCGGGCGCCTCCGGAGGGGGTCTCCACTGGGGCGGGTAACCTCCTACATCACAGTGTTCACGGACGCATCCAGAACAGGATGGGGAGGGACCTGCCTGAAGAGGGCTATAGGTGGGCGCTGGTCTCTAACAGAAACACGACACAGCAACCTCCTAGAGCTACGGGCGGTAGTGTTAGTCCTCCAGCATTTCATGCCCCTAATTCAAGGGAGACATGTATTGGTCAGGAGCGACAACAGCACCACAGTGGCTTATATCAACAGGCAGGGCGGAGTCCGCTCCGCCGCCTTGTTGGCCACAGCGGAGAGGCTGTGGTTATGGGCATCAGAGGTGGTATTATCTCTGAGAGCCCTCCATATCCCGGGACTGGAGAACAGGGGGGCCGACCTCATGTCGAGGGGCAGCCCCCTGCCAGGCGAATGGACGCTTCACCCGGAGGTGGTGAAGCAGATCTGGGCCCAGTTCGGGAGAGCGGAAGTGGACCTGTTCGCCAGCCGGCGCAACAGCCACTGTGCCCTGTGGTTTTCCATGGTCCTGAGCGACGACCCGCCCTTGGGGGTGGACGCGTTTGCACACGAGCCATGGCCAAGGAAGCTGCTATACGCCTTTCCACCGCTGCGTCTCATTCTCCCTCTCCTGGGGAGAGTGAGGCGAGAACGTCTGGCAGTCATTCTGGTGGCACCGGATCGCGTCGGGGCTCCGTGGTACTCAGAAATGACACAGATGAAGGTGGGCCAGCCCTGGGCGATCCCCCAGTTCTGGGGGGCGATGTCTCAAGAGGCAGGTGCAATCGGGGCGTTACCCACTCTGGGCCGTCCTCTTCAGGCTTGGCTCCTGAGAGGGACAGGCTGAGACAGGGTGGATTGTCTGACAGCGTTATTCAGTCTATCCAGGCAGCTAGAGCAGAATCCACCACAGCCTGTTACAGGCCAAAGTGGCTGAGATTCCAGCATTGGTGTGAGGAGCGGGGAATAGAGCCCCTATCTTGTGAGTTGGGCTCTATTTTATCCTTCTTACAGTTACTGGTAGACAGAGGGCTTGCTCATTCCACAGTGAAGGTGTATGCAGCAGCCATCTCGTCCTGTCATGAGGGATTCAACGGCAGGTCAGCCTTTAATCAACCACTGATGTTGCGGTTTTTACAGGGGGTCAGGAGGCTGCGCCCGGTGGTGCACGCCTCCGCCCCACAGTGGGACCTGCCGCTGGTGCTCGAGGCTTTGGTCACGGAGCCTTTTGAGCCTCTTGAGCTCTCCTCCCTGAAAGCACTGTCGTGGAAGACAGCGTTGCTACTTGCCTTAACGTCAGCCAAAAGAGTGTCCGAGTTAACCGCTCTGTCAGTGCACCCGAGCTGTTTACTGATTCGGGGTGACCAGAGTGGGGCGACACTCAGACCGAACCCCTCCTTTGTGCCCAAGAGCTTAAGGAGTGGTTTCAGGTCGAGGGCTATTCAGTTGGGGGGTTTTAGTCTTCCACCCCATGGTGGGGCTAGAGAAGCCAAATTACACCTCCTCTGCCCGGTGCGCGCATTAGCATATTATGTAGAGCGCACAGCTACCCTGAGACGCACTGAACAGCTGTTTGTGTGCTTCGGGGGCGGGGTGACTGGAAAAGCTCTGTCCAAGAAACGCCTGGCAGGCTGGCTTTGCGAAGCCATTGCACACGCCTACAAGCAGGCAGGGAGAGCCTGTCCCATGGGGGTCCGTGCGCACTCCACACGAGCTGTGGCTGCATCAACAGCCTTATTCAGCGGTGTGAGTGTGGAGGATATATGCACGGCGGCGTCTTGGTCAACGCCAGGCCCCTTCATAAAGTTTTATCTCTTGGATATGTCTGGCTCTTTCTCAGCGTCTGTGCTTGCTGGGGCAACACAGGACTGGTGAGGAGGGGGGGGGCTGTGGGTCAGTGGGCATCTGACCCCCTCCCCGGGCGTAAATGCGCTTACATTTTCTCCGGACCCCTGGAGGGTCGCGGGGTGATGTAATGCGTTTCGGGCCCTTACAGGGCTGAAGGGCTCCCCTCGCCTGCCTGGGGGCAGGAGGGGGAGAGCCCTCCATACTATTGTCCCTACACACTCTGCACAGGGTCAGTGGCGGAGTGGGGGGCCATAGGGGGCACTTGCGTTCTCCCCGTGCTCTTTAGGGACTCAGGAGGGAGAGTGCATAGTGAACCCATACAGGGCTGCAGACTTTCCCTGGCTGCCTATGGGCAGACGCACGGGAGTCCTCAGCACTATCTTTGAGCACACTTTTTTGCGAGGCAAGCGCGTCAGGGTGTGCTCTATCGGCCGCAGCCCGGACTTCTCCACGGTTACAACCGAGGGAGAGGTGAGTGAGGCGCAGTGGCTGCTAAAGCCGGTCAGGGACAGTGAGGTGGAACGGTGTGCTGGACGACAGTACGTGCATACATCGGGGCTCCGCCCACTGTACCCATAGAGTCCAGTAGAGGGCGGAGCCTGTGAGAGATATAACGTTGGGTTACGTATGGTAACCCTTGTTATATTAACACAGGCGGAGCCCTCTACCTTGGGGGCACTGTCTGTCCTATACCGCTCGCTGAAGAGTGGTGTAGGATAGTTGTCAGGAGGCGAGGCCTCCTTTTATACGGAAGTGAGATGCGCACGCATTCAGGTAAGCCCGCCCCGGGGCCGGCTACGTCTATAGAAATCTCAGTAGGTGAATGCTTGCATGAGAGGGTAGTACCCATAGAGTCCAGTAGAGGGCTCCGCCTGTGTTAATATAACAAGGGTTACCATACGTAACCCAACGTTTAGTTTGTTTGTGGAGTTATGGCAGGAAATTAGCTCCATACATATCCACACAAACAAACTAAGTGTGCAATCCAATGAATGTTAATCTAACTGGGTTTTGATAGATAACATATCTCTCTTTCTTCTCTCAATTATTTTATTTCTATTGTGCACTCTAATCAATATTAATCTAACTATTGTTCGTTTATACATTTTAAGAATGGCGTTTATCTTTTTTGAGAATGAGTTCTTATTTAATGTATTTGGGTCTACAACAGATGATACAAATGTTTGTGTCAGTAAATGTGTACTAACAGAGGCGGGGGTGTTTGTGAAAACAACGGGGACAGAGCTGGCTGCTGTCAGACATCAGCTGTGCAGCGTCATCACAAACGGACGTCGCTTCACGTGACCCTCCGGAGGAAAGGACGTCCCATTGCTCTTAAAACTCATTTCCCTGCTTCTCGTGGTTTCCTTGCGTCTCTCCATGCTTCCATGGTGGGAGGGACTAGTCGCAGGGAAACGACGCAAGTGAGGGACGCAAGGAATCCATTTAAACGAAGTGAAACAGAGCCGAGGAGGGGTATTGGGATGAGGATAGTTTCATGCAGCTCACCTCCTCCTGGCAAAAGAGTGAGCTGCTGAATCACACCTGCCGGGTGGATGATTGGACTGTCCCATTTTTGTAAAACCAAAGGGGTGAGATGAGCCACTTTACCTAAGCTCCCCTTTTTTAAGTAGAGCAATTTTTTGTATCTCCCCTGCAGTCAAATATGGACTGGCTAGCAATACATAATCACCCAAACGTTTTTTAATGTATTTATTGAATTTGTATCATTTTAAAGTTAGGAGATGAAGGCAGTCTCTAGACCAGGGATGTCCAAACTACGGACCGGGGGCCAACTGCATAAATAACATAAAAGTCAAAAACTAAACAAATTCTAAAAGTATAATGGCCCCTTGTCATATATTGTACTTCTTAAATATATATATTTTAAAAAATGAATCTGGTTGGTGCTCGCCAGCTAGACTGAGCAGCAATCTGAGGTTTCTGTTTTAAGGAATAAGCTGCCAACAGTTTTTGTAACAAAAAAAAAAAATATTTGTTTCAACTTTACCTTCTCTTTTTCTGCAGCCTCTCTGTGGTGGATATTGCGGCTGTCTCACAAAGAATAAAGCCCAACCCCAAAGCAGGAAATGAACCGATAAAATGCAAAAAAACAAATGCTAATTATACATACAGGGATGGTGAATGAAGTATGAGCATGAATACTTTTTTTTAATCTGTATAAATCAGAACCTTTTTATTTTACTGGTATCACAATTGTTAGATTTCCTCATATATAACCTAAAACATATTTTTATTTAATCAGATGCTAATAAAAATAACACAAAAGTAAAACATCAAAATGAAAACAACAGTAGGCCTACCTCATTCATATTTGAAGAGTTGTCCGTTCGGTTCAGCTTGTGCCAAGTTTGCCAAATAAATGATGTTTCCTCAGTTCTCCTATTTATAAAGGCTGCTGATGTCCAACCCCTAATCGTCGTTTCCTGGTACATACAGTGCGTTTCAAAAGTCAAAAGCCATTTTGTACGAATCGAAACTTAAGAGGGCAGCAACATCAGTGCTATCACAGATAGTTTCTTGTGAACTCCCCAATGACACGAAACTTTTCTGAGGGACGAGGAAGTCACTAGGATAGTATACCTCATTGATATTGACTTGGAATATACAATAAATGCCCATCATATACTTGGTGTTGTAAAGTTTGCACACACTGATTTAATGTTGGATCATCATAACAATAATTTGTCCGGTATAATTCATTTTTAACTTAGGATGTGCAGACTCTCCTACATTAATGTCTCCTTCTCTGCGACGCATAGGCAATACAAGTTATTCCGCCGCACGCTAGATGTTTCTGCAGCCCCTGTGTCCGGTAAACAGCCCTTTGCAGGAAAAAGGAGGGCTCCAAATGCTATCACTCAGCCTTTATTTTACGGTGTAATTACAGTGCTTAACTGCACTTTAAGGATGATTTCTATCAACAAATGCCCGTTTTTTTAGGAAGAAAGAACACGGTATGTAAAATCCCTTGTTTATGTGCCATTATTCGCATCGTAACATCGCATTGTTAAGGGCGAAGCCAGGCCTACACTGTAGTGCCTGTTCTTCAGTAAGCTAGTGTATTTCTATACATCCATGGTGTTTCTGGTTTTCAATTTTGCATGCCGATTCGTTTTAGAACAGTTTAACAACACTCGTAATCCGGTCAGTTATCGTGCGAAAATATAATTTAATATAATAATATAATAATATGATTATAATCGTCATCATATAATGTTTTTATTTTATTTGTATGGCAATAAAGCTGATAAGACACAGACTTTATACATGCATGTCTACCCTCAGCTACACCACTTTAAAGCACGATAAACATAATGTGTTTATCCCTTTCAGATGTCTATGGAGCTAATTTCCTGCCACTCCACAAACAAACTAAACAGGTTTTACAAATGCCTCATGACAGCCGCGGCGCTAGTGATGGGAATTATGGCTCTTTGAAGGGAGCCGGATCTTATGGCTCCGTTCCTTTCAAAGAGCCGTTCAAAAGAGCCGTTCAAAAGAGCCGTTTTTTTAAAAAGGGGGCGGGGTTACTAGGTTTATCTGCGAAATAATCACCAGGATAATGATTGACTGCATTGCCAGACCTAATGTCAATAATCTGCATTGTAAACATGACACAAGGTGGCGCCATATCCATGTCATTCATGTCAGTGAATGTACTTTGAATTTACCCTCTGCATGTGTTAAGTAAATAAAGTTGCCTTGCCTTGAATGAAATTCACGCAACTCTTAATATTAGTAGTGTGTTTTTAAGTGGCGATGGAGATTATTTGTTGACCCTGCTTTAAAGGATATTTTGCCTTTACAAATGGTGCGCTTTATCACTGCCTGGGTTTTGGTTGAAGTGCATCCAAATGCTGCTGCGTTTTCGCGTTTGGCTCATTTTACATCCGAAAAACACGTCGTCTATCTGTCCAGTACCACTTGTTATGACTTCTCTCTCTCGCGTATTCCGTTAAGACCCACCCCACCTAACTCCTCGCTGAAACCTACAAATCAGAGTAGGGGCGGGTCTTCACAGAATACGTTTGGGGAACAAAATCAAGCTTTTTAAAAGGCGAGTGAATTTTGGCAGGCAGTGAGTGCGGACCAACTTTGATTGAACGATAAGAAGAACGGCTCTCACCAAGTACGACTCGGTTCCCCTCGTTCGTACCAAAGAGCCGTTCAAAAGAATCGGCTCGTTCGCGACCGACACATCACTACGCGGCGCCAGGATTTCAATTGTGGGTTGAAAATGTTTTCTCGCGATTTTTGTTAATAATCTAATAAAAAATAGGCTATGCCTAGAATGACATTCGTGTTTACTGAGAACATAGTCGATGTGTTTCCAGTCTCTGTAACCATGGCGACTGAATGTATCTTCTCCGCCGGCCCCGCCTCTATAATGCCGGCACATTTTACAAAACACACTGTCCTTGCTAATGCTATACACCAAGAATGTGTACTTGTCATACCAGTGGGCAGCGAAGCTCCTTTTCTTTTGTCCGAAAAGTGTCTGACTTTTTTTGTAAAGCACTTTGAATTGCCTTGTGTTGAAAGGTGCTATATAAATAAACTTGCCTTGCCTTGCCTTGCCTTGAGGGTACTTTATGAGCTTTGGCTTTCAACTAAAGACACAGCCACGCAAAAACTGCGGTATTTGTACAGCTCCGGGTACTGCAATTTGTGAAGTGATTTCCTCTGTGGTGAAACGATCAACACTGCACCACGGAGGAAAGCGGCAGAAAGTCGCCTGCGGGGCTGCGTTGCGTGCATGGCTTCCTTCTGCAGGTAATGGGGAGACGCGCCCTGGTGGCGGTCTCGTTCAGGATCCGAAAATAAAATTTAAATATTTTGCACACTTATTCCACTTATTCCTAGTGTGCCACTGGTTACGGTGCCGCGTGCCAATGGTGGCACGCGTGCCAGGGGTTGCCGACCCCTGCTATATGCATATAGGCCCATACTTTCTTATCTGCTTTCGAATTTTTGTACTTAATGATATATTTTCCTCAAAACTTTAGGATGATAGGGGTATGATTAGTTTGCTCCCTTTGCTAAACCTTATTTTGTTCTTCTGCAAATAGTGAAAAAAACAGAACTTCAGTCTGGTTCTAAAAATATTTGACATTTTCTTAAAGGTCACACATTTAAAGATCTGACTGCATTTCTGGCAGAGGTGGGAGGCGTACTCAGATGCTTAAATAAATATATAAATATACCAGAGTGTAGAAATACTCTGTTATAAGTAAAAGTCCTGCATTCAAAATGTTACTGTTAAGTAAAAGTACAAAAGTATTATGATCAAAATAAACGTTTAGTTACTTTAGTAGGCTACTTAATATGCAAATTGGTCAATTTCATATATAAATAAATATGACATGTTTTGATTATAATAATTGATGCATTAAAGTATTATCAACGCTGGTAAAGGTGCAGCTAGTTTTAATTACTTTGTATGCTGCAGGGTAGCTTGTTAATTAAATTGAGCAGAAGTATCATTAAATGGAAATTCTCAAGTAAAGTACAAGTCTCTCAAAATTGTACTTAAATACAGTACTTGGGTAAATGTACTTAGTTACTTCCCACCTTTTTTTGGATACACTAAAACTTAACTTAATCTTATCAAGTTATCGTCTTATTTTGTATTGATCCCTTTTCTTTAGTTATATTATCCACAAGTACATGTTGCTATTCCCCTTTAGATTCTAGATACCTAAAATGTTATGACTGTTTGAGAGCCTATCAGATTCACAAACTGCAAAAAACTATTTTTGCTCCATCCTACCCTGAAGCTAGAAATGAGGGTCATTCATAAGTCAACCTTATGTTCAGGTGTTATCTGAGGCTACACCACACCTCTTAGCTTAAGAGTTATACTGCCTTTTCAGATCTCATCAGTCGCTTTTAAAGATAATCAGAATTTCACAATAAAAGACAGCACTATTAGTGATGCAGTATATAGTACAAATGCATCAGATTAGTTAGACTCTCACCTAGTGAAAGTCCTTCAGTGGCTTCCTCCAGCTCGGACGTTGAGCTGAGCTCGGATGTGATGGCTTTTCCGTTCAGAGTGGAGTTAATCTTTAAGTCTGTGTCTGACATAGCCTTCTGAGTAAAGCTGCTGTAGATGAAACATAGTTTAAAATCAAATGGCCCTATAAAATCTACATGAAAGATTTATTTTCTTTGTTGCTGTATCTCCGACATCTCTGGTTAATACAATTTGAGGTGAAAAATAGTATGTAATGACATGTAAATATTGTAGAAAATACATGATCATGGTGAAATAATGCCATCTAGTGTTTAAACCTATCAACTACTGTGTAAGATCTCAAGTTGTTCCTTTTAATAACTTAACTTTGTAAAGAATTCAATCAATTCAAACACTCTTTCCAAGTAAAAGTCATACATTAAAGATTTCCCTTAATTTAAAGTACAGCAAGTATTAACAGCAAATGTACACAGAATGGTTCCTTTCAGAGAGTTTGGTTATTACATATACCGTATTATTGTAATAATGTATATCACATATCAATACTGATGCTTTACCACATAGGCAGCATAGGCAGCATGTAAATATGTAATAGCTGGAACACGTTTAAATTACCTTACATACTGTTAAGATTATTTATTCTACACAAAAAAAAGTTAAATCTAAGCAGAATACCATTTTATAAATTGATCATTATGTTGAAATCTGTAAAATAACTTTGTGTGAAGTGAAGTAAAAAGTACAATAATCCAGAAATCTAGCAGAGTTGAAGTAGAAAGTAGCATACAATTGAATTACCTAACTCAATGATGTGATTAATAACAGCACTTAAGTAAATGTGCTCAGTTACTTTTCATCACTGCAAATTAGCGACACATTCTCTAATTATATATGGCATAAAAATCATTTTGGATTAAGATCTGTCAACCCAGCAGATTCTCTCTCTGGCCTCTAGTTTTGGAGATAACTTTGGTCAAAAATGTCTTTGGACCAAAGTTCAAAACTACAGTGTGGCAATATGAAATGGCAACGGCAAAGTCTAATATTCTGCAAATATCAATTCAAATTCCCTGCAAAGTAGATTTCAGTTCCATTAACAACTTGGATTTGTACATTACCCAGAAAGCAGATGTAACCATTGAAGAACACTGAGTGTTATATTGAATCTTTTGGTAAAAATGTGTAGAAGAAGTCCTATAATCACATAGGAAAATGTAGTTACCGAGGTACAGTATAGTGACTGTAAGCCTTGGATAAAACAATTAATGCTTGTAGCTGCTTGTCTAGCTTTTATAGAGCACATTTTATTGGGAGAGTGATTTATAGTAAAGAAACATTTTGTTGACCAAACAATTAAAAGCTTGGCAGCCTGCCCACATCAAATGGGGGATATTCCCTATGTTAGTCATGTGTTTGTCACAAACATGACTGGAGAATATGCTTCCCTCAACATGTCAACAATTACAAGTGCGTGCATATTTCTCAGCCTTAAAATCATAAATGTAATTAATATATATGTGTTTATTGTGTTCTGCAATTAAACTGATGTCAGCTTAAGCAAAAAAAGAGGTGTACCATGTCAGTAAAATAATGTTTTTTGTGCATCATCCTCATACAGGAAAGCTAGTCCCCATAGCAACTTATTACAACAAAACACACCTGACATAAGACTTTTCAGACTCTAAAAATAAAAAAAGCAATATGCTTAAAGGTTCCCTACCTTCTCCTGGCAGAGAGCTGATTGACAGTAGCTGTCAAGTGCAGAACAGACTGAAATCAACCTTTGCCCGGCGCAGGCGTCGACTGTTGCCCCCTGGAGAGAATATCAGCCTATAGTGGACTTGCATGAATGCATACCAACTTCCCCTGCACTAATGCCTCGTCCAGAGCTTTGCACACTTTCGCAATCCTCTGAACATCTGCCGCTGAAGCTGGGTCCACCGGTTAAAGATCCACCAATATGCTTTATCATAGGTTATGGCTCAAGGTGAAGACGACCCGTCACCTCAGACACAAACAGTCTACAGCTGGTAGAAACCTGCTCTGTTTGTAATGATTATACCAGCAAACTGTTGGTGTTGGTGACGGTTCAAAACAATTGACAGTTTAGAGCAGATTTTATTGAAACCTTTATCATCCCAAATCGATTTATGAAGACAAGTCATTATCAGATATGCATGACCAGGCCTGTCAGAGAAATAATGATACAACTAGATGAGTTCTCTCCGTTTATGACAAGACTTTAGACTTTGGACCATCAAAAAGTTACTCAACAGCTGAACCAAACATGTGCAACTTTTCTTACAAATCAAGAGAGAACTGTCAAGATGACACACTAAAATGCACAACATATTCAAAAAATGTGCTGATATCCTGACTTGACTTTCTTAAAATCTCCTTTTATTCTTCCACTTTTCTAACTCCATCTAATTATTTGGGATTTTTATAAAGAACATAAGAGAAATGATTCCTACTGGATGAAAGCGGTTTAAAATGTCCAAAGATCTATTCTGGTCACGTTTCACTACAGCCCTGATTTCATCTCCTCTGGCTGAGCTTCATATCTGTCTGTCTGATAACCGCGTTCAAGGATATTTCATAAGTAAATATAGAGGAAAGTTCAACCGTCCATTTCCCAAATGATCTGTAGTTACCTTGCTCACAGGCACCGGGGTCAGTGAATCATCCCACTCAGTCACACCATATGTGTCCCTGCTCCGACCCTCACTGCTCATATCTCGGCACATGCCATCTGTGAAGGGTGTGAATGGTAACTGAGGGCATAAATCAGCAGAAAAGTAGACTGCACACAAAGAAAACAGGGTTCTCCGTGTCAAAAGGTTGTCCAGTGAGAACAAGATATTAGAATACATAATCTATCACTGATGCTTTAATGCATTTCAATGTTCCAGCTGATGTGGAGCACATTTGAATCACTTTGCATTATGTTGGAAAGTTTAACCTACAGCACAGTATCATATTTTATAAAGTGATTTCATAATCTGTTTGTAAAATCTTTATCTGTTTTCTATTTTTGTGAGTTATCGTACTTTGAGTCAATGCACATTCCAATACTGCAATAAAGCAACACATGTACTGATATGTCATTTTAAATTTGTAATTCAAATTGATAAGATTAAGATCTGTCGTCCCAGCGGACTCTCTCTGGCCTCTAGTTTTCAAGATAACTTTGGTCAAAATTTCTCTGCAAATCCAAAGTTCACACCACTTGCAAAACGACTGTGTGGCAATATGAAGTGGAAATGACAAAGTATTGTATTTTCCTAGTAAACCTCACAAAGTGCCCAGTGTAAAGTAGAATTCAGTAGGTTACTCACTTTCCGCCAGTGCAAACAAGCAAAACACATAACGGTTAATATGTCTGAAGCTTTTATTGTGACAAATCGCACCCTAAACGCAAGATTTACAGGGAAATTAAGCTCAGCGCAAGTTCAACCAGGAAGACCGTCTCTACTCATTCATGTATTTCTATTCCCATGTTATTACTCTCTCTCCTCTCAATAAGTGACCGGGGGCGTCACTCTTCAGCTTAACCAATCACTTCGCTCTATTCCCAAGAGCCTATCATAGCGCTCTGTCAAACCTTTTAAATCTGCTCTCCCCTCTGACAGCTCTCATTCCAGGTGAATCGGCGCAACCCTCCTCCACCCCCTTTTCACCTCCTGTCCCTCTGAATCCAGGGTCAAGCTAAACCACTCCTCTTCAGACCGACCCAACTATCCATTCACCACCACCAGTGTCTAGACCCCAGGGGGGTTTCATCGGATCGGTTCTACCCTCCCGAATGATACTTCCTGCACAACGGGGCCTAATCGCCAAAATTACCATTGCATTCATTTGTGCATCTGCGCAATAAATATGTATTATTACATCAAAACCGTCTCTCCTGATTGAACTAATGTAAATGCCATTCTACAGCCATTCACTTGGGCAATCAATATCCAATTCATAATGATGAGTTAAAGCAAAATGATGTCTATGGCCACTTTAATGAATGTTGTCTGACCAGAAACAGGGATAAATCTAGCAAGAAGTGAAATGTGTTTCACTGATAAAAAAGACCTGATAATATTGCTGTTAAGATTACACCTGTAACTGGTAGTAGTAGTATAATCTGCTGACAATTTGTTGTTTTTCCACCGACTGTCAGATAAAATAACCAAATTGACCTTTTGCCATTCCATATTAGAAGGAATGTCTTTATTTGCAGCCATATTAAACATCATGTATTCACTTTTGAATTAGTCCATTAAACAATTATTTGTGGTGAATTTACTTTTTGTACAGAAGGATGGGAAGAGAATATGACCTACACCCATCATATATCAAGTCATACATGTCGCCATTATCCTGGTGGCCACGCCAACTGTCTTCCTCCCAGGACGTGGAGGTGAAGGTGGTAAACTGACTGAGCACCGTGCTTTCCATCGTTGATCACTGTATGGCAGAAAGATACCCAGAATTTAGTTTGTACTTCACTAAGCAGCCTGTATATATTATAGGTGTAGCTGTCACCTACCAACTCTGTAGCCTTCAGTTAGAGATTCTTGCTTCGCCACTGTTTTGGCAACAATCAACAAATGTCCTAAGAGCTGAAATTTAATTTGAGTTAGAGACATGGTTTTCATAGGGGTGCATAATATAAAATAAAATGTATGTTTTAAAGATTAAACATTTTGGGTGTTGTTACTAAAGGACCCTTTGGAGCAAAATGTATTACATTCTTGCTCTTTGCATTTGAATGTGTAACATGTCAGATTTACCTGTATTTAAATGTACTAAATCAATTAAATTGTCTTGCTACACTTTCATATTAGGTTTTTGACTATGGTAATGCATTTAACTGACTGTTAATAACTAATAATACAGGAGACATATAAGGCATGTTGGATTTATGTTACAAAATGTGTGTGAGCTCTAAGTAGAAGTATGTTTACATACCTGTCACATGTTTTTCAATAACTTCTGGTCTGGAACTATTCTTAATTGTTTGGGGTAAGATAAAGTTGTAAGAATTTAAACCAAACTCAGAGAAGGCCTTATTGGCCAACATTAATGTCCATCTTCACTAACTCTCTTGTGTCTGATGCGTGGGAAAATCCCTGCAGTAAGGCTCCTAAATCTGTACCTTAAAAAAAAAGGCAGTAGTATAAATGAAAATACATACAAATAATGTATGAATGAAAATATGCCATCCATATATTGTGAATGTGGATGTAGTTGTATTCCAAATCTCACTCACAACCCCTAAACAGGAGTGGCAGGTTGAGCACATTGATGGAATAACATTACCTCAGCATCATCATCTTTGGCCTCACTTATTCTGGGAATAGGGACCCTTGGAATAACAAGGAAGTGAACAGGTGCCTGTGGGCTGATATCCCTGAATGCCAAACACTGATAAAGACACAAAAACAACATTAATTAAGTGTTTAGTTGCACAACTTCTTAACATCAACAAGCTGCTGATTGATCTGTGGTTTCCACGTGGAACAGGCCAACATGATAACATGTTTTGTTTTGTTTACCTTCTCATCTTCATAAATTATATCTGCAGGGATGCTTTTGTCGATCACTTTAGAGAAGATGGTTGGAGCTGGGGAGCCATACTTGTTGCTGGCCTCCTTTGCCAGCCTCACCTCGTCACTCTTTGTGCACAGTGGTCTCTGGAGGTCAGAAAGACACATCACACACCTGTGATCTGAAAAACGGATGCTAGCATACAAACAACACAACTTCTGGGGGGCACAGTTCACCAAACCTCTTGGTGGTGGGGCACTGCAGAATCCCCACAGCCACCACCAGGGCTGGTAGGACAATCGTTTTCAAAATGCTCAGCTGCACACGAGGAAAATAAAATGTTTATGAGAATGAGATGGATTCTTTTCAGACCAGCTACCTCGGCTCGACAAACACGGTGCAAGCGGTGGAGTTGGACCGTTCTCGTCCCGTGTAACTGCGTCCGCAAAATCTGACGAAAATACATGTTTAGCTAACCAGCTAATGTATTGTTTCGGAAGTATGTTCCAAGCTTTATCTCGTGTCTTTTTTAACACAACACTGCACAGTTTTAAAAATCTTGTTCACAGACTACAACTCTTTACTGTACATTGGTGTTGCCTTCATGTACCCTTGTAACGTGTGTTTACCCTTTCTGAATCACCTCTGGTATAGGACTTGTCTCGGTTGGAATTATAACATAATTTGCTGTATTTTCCCCTCATTAATTGTTAGATATGACTTAATTGCTAATTGTCTCCAAATATTGCACCTGGTACTGTATAGTTACGTTCTTTATTCTTCTTATTTCCATGATAATGGTGTGTTTATGTCAAAATTACGATATCTTTAAATGCGTCCAAAGGGGGCGTTTCCGTTGCTTCAAGGGTAGGTTCAAGAGCTCTGACGTTCTCTAATGTATAGTTTCAAACTTTAGACTTTAAACTTGAAATCACATAATATGGCCTCAAACTCAAATAAAGTAAAAATATGGAGCTTTATTGTATTAGTTAATATATAGGGTTGATGTTTAGACCATAGACTGTATATATCAAGGTTAGACATGAAACACTCTCCAGTATGGTAATCCCATGTTTATTACTTTTCGTGCCGCAACGGGCGCTGTTGTGGGAGAAACTTAGATCTTATGTCAACGAAAGAAGAAGTCAGATAAGAAACATGGCGGCCCGCACACGCCTGCCCTTGCTCTTCCCTAAAAACCTGCCTCCATTTAGGAACCAAAGGCTTGCACACACAGAGAGGCCTGCCCGAGAAATACACCCTGAGCCCGGAGAGGGAGACCGGGGGAGAGGAGGAGCAGCCGGCCGCTGCTCAGACCACAGTGCCGGGGGTTGGACATGATGGGTTCACGGACATCCGCTCCTTGGTCACTCGTGTGATTTTACTGGAGCACTGGCAATTGAGGAAACGCATACCTTTCCTGTACAGAAAGCAGGAGCAGACGGTTGGACCTTTTCTGAGAAACCTGGTGACTGAACTCGCATTCAGTCTGGCCAAATACAACCCACTAGTGATGGGAATTCCGGCTCTTCTTGGTGAGCCGGATCATTTGGCTCGGCTCACCAAGAAGAGCCGGCTCTTTCGGCTCCCAAACGGCTCTTCAGTTTACTACATATTATACCTTTTATAATTCAATCAAATGTAGCCCTGTTTTGACTCATGATTTATATGTGTACACATATCACTTAAATTATTCAATACATCCTTTGTACTGAAGTATTCAAAAGTAAAAATTACATGTTTAATATCAATTATTTGCTGTGGCCAGTTTTCATTGCATTTACAGACCCTTGTATCTCTCTGATACCACCCAATGAATGCACTGACTTGCTTGAACCACGCTACACAAAGCAGATAGCAACACCTATAAAAAACCCGAGGTGACAGGGCTTTCAGTGTTGCAGCTCCTAGACTGTGGAACAGCCTCCCAGTACATATCCGGACTGCTGAGTCTATTGAACTTTTTAAATCTCAGCTAAAAACTCACCTCTTTGCACTGGCTTTTAATACTAGTTGAACATTACATTTTTACATTTGTATGTGTTTTTTTTAAATATTTTTCTAGTTATTGTGCTTTTTATCATGTTTTTAATTATTGTTTTATTATTGTACTCCCATTGTGTTATTTAATATGTATTGCCTGTACAGCACTTTGGTCAACTGAAGGTTGTTTTAAATGTGCTATATAAATAAATAAAGATTGAGATTGAGATAAAAACTTAAGCATAGACATTTAAATAAAGGGGCTACTGTATCGACATTTTAAAATTATATTTAAAGAAAAGGCCCTGACTAAACAGCAGGGCTCTATTTCAGTATTAACTATAGAAAAAAAGACAGCAACAGCTGACATCAAATCTTTGCTGAGCCCAAGGATAATCATAAATAAATGACATAGTGAAAATAAATATATTGCAATGCTCAGTACAGCAGCATCCAACAGTCTCTAATCCTTGGATATTACATGTCACTGCATGCATGCACGGAGCAGCTGTAGCGCGGAGATCATCATATCATTCTGTCTTGTATTACTTAACAACAAAATAACAAAAAAAAACGGCTCGTTCGCGGGCGCGAGCCGGCTCCCGTCGTTCACTTAAAAGAGCCGGCTCTTTGAGCCGGCTCGTTCGCGACCGACACATCACTACAACCCACTGTTCCTCTCGTCCAGTCTGGGTACGGATCATTCTTGTGGCACCAGTCAAACTTTGGAGAGTTCCTCTGCTTTAGCATCCACTTTAAACTATATTTGTGGCAACACTGTGAATGTGGCTAGTTTCATATGTGGACCAGTAAACAAAGTTGTATTCTAATCTTTACTAAACAATTGTAGCAGGTTGTTATGAACACCTTCACCAATAATGTGACATGCTTGCTACTTTCTTAGTGAACATATTAACTCACTAAATTTAACTGGGAGCTGTAGTAATTAGTGTATCATGGGAAAATTGCATGGCATCAACCAGCAGTGCCAAACATTTTCAAGTGAAATCTTCTCAAACGCTCTCAGAAACTTTTTTATGCCCAGGTGGCTTGGAATATGTGTTCTAATTTGTACTTCACCTCACCAAAAGTGCTGCGTAATGCTTACAAATACATATACAGTACATCTTTAACAAGGTGTTATTTAATTTGTTTTAATACTATTGCCGATACAATATGTTACTTGACTTTGGAACTGATACAATATCTAAAGTTGAGCAGTAAAAATATGTTTTTTCATTCAACAAAAAAAAAACACAAACAGCTGAGAACTTACAAACACAAGTGAAATACATTCTGAGCTAATAGGGGAAAATGTATCATTTGAATATAAGAGAAAACGTATGAAGTTAACAATGATGTTGAACTGAACAGATATATAAATATTACAAAAGCCAAAAAGTTCAAATGAGGACAACACATAGATAGACCATAGATCCTACCTGGTATCTAGTTCTAGATCAAAATAGCAATATCATTGTGCATTCTTACCTTTTTTAATTTTCCACAGACACAGCGTTTTGAGTCATATTTTCTGTGTTTCTCCATCAGATATTGATCCCAATGTACATTTTTACTGGATAAGGGGACAGAGAATCATCCCAAAGGGACATCGAAGAGGTCGGCAAGAGCCAACCAGATTCCAGATCAATGACCGGCCAATTATTCAGATCATTATACACATCATTCTCACATTATGAAATGTATGTTATACAAAATCTGTCAATATTGAATTGTCATGAATCCTACCAAACTAGAGCAAGGTTTTCTACCAGTGTCGCATCATAATAACATATAAATAACAGCTTCCATTTTATTTGTAATTTTAATTTTAATTTCTCTTAGTTCATCTCGCTGGAGGACTCTTATGCTGCTGAAGTTCAAGAGGTCACTTTGTCTCCCAGCGTCATGCCTCTCTTCAGAAGGCAGTATGACAACAACATTTTTACAGGTAACACGAGAGCAGTCACATCCAACGTTTCTCACTTTTTCATGATGTGATTTCAGAGTAGCCAAAAGAACAAATAATGATTGTATGTTTGTTACATTTTGTAGTATAAGTAAAATTCTCATTATTCAGTGACTTCTGATGCCACTAGGGGGCCCAAACGTGCAGCTGTTCAGTCAACAAAAATGACAAAGTGTGGGTCATTTTTTCCAAAGAGATGGCTGTTTTTGGAGATGTCAAATTTGGAGGAAAAAAAAACGTAATCAGCTTATTCTACCCACTGACTAGCTGTAACCATCAAACATTTTCAGTTGTTCTTACAGTGGACGTAAACCTAGATCAACTAATTGTTGCATCTCTGACAAAAATAAATTCCAACAGTCTGTTTCATACAACAGCGGTCATTAAGTCGCAAATATGGATGGAGAATTACAAAACAATTATAAAATTATCCTGGAGAAAAATATAGAAGCCTATAATGTTTTTCCTTAACCCTTTCTCTGCAAGCTGTGTTCTGTTTACATTAAACTTGTCCTCTGGTTCTCATCAACAGGGGCGAAGCTACCGGACCCGGCCTGCTACGGTCACACTCAGTTCCACCTGGTGCCGGATCGCTACCACAGAGACAGGATGGCCCGGATGCAGCAGTCCGATCAGGTGGAGGTCTTCTTCCGAGCCAACGCACTCACCAGCCTCTTCGCCTGGACCGGAGCTCAGGCCATGTACCAGGGTGAGTAATAGGGGTGGTAGAAATAATCGATACAGCATAGCATTGCGATACTTTGCGTGGCAATATTGTATCGATACACAGACGCCAAGTATCGATATTTTATTATATAAGCTATTCATATTGCAAATCCAAATTAGCTTGGCAAAGCTACCATCAAATACTGAGCGAGCTAAGAATATAACTCAATCATCACCTACTTCATGTGCAAAGACCTCCGTCCGTACAGTGTTGTGGAAAACGAAGGCTTTTGTCACATGTTAAAGACACTGGAACCCAATATATCATGCTATCATATCAATATATATGCGCAATATATTGCAGTATATCGTTTCGCAAAATACTATCGTATCGTGAGGAGCCTGGTGATTCCCTAGTAAGTAACACAGGGACAGACATCAGATAACAATACCATTTATATTTTTAATGATTCTAGATTAGTTTATTCTTTTATTGTATATGAGTGCAGAATCCCAACTCTATTCTTCATGTATTTGAAATCCAATTTAACCTCATGGAGACTATAGTAAGTCTTTGGGACATGTGTTAGGAAAGAACATCTAGTAAATCCAAAGGTGTTTTTTCACATTTAGTATACCTTTATTTATTTTTTGGTAGTAACAACAATTTTTCTCAAATATCAGTCCATTGAGATGTAGCAGTGGTCGAATCACCCTGACACAGTTTGCATTAAAGTCTCTGTTAAGTGGATTATAATTTAATTGAAGAAATTATATGACACTTCCCCCTCACCTCTGTAGGTTTCTGGAACCACGAGGACGTCACCAGGCCTTTCGTGTCCCAGGCTGTGATCACAGACGGGAAGTTCTTCTCCTTCTTCTGCTACCAGCTCAACACAGTGGCCCTCTCTGTGGAGACGGACGCCAACAACCCCAGAAAGAACCTCCTGTGGGGCACCGAGAGCCTGCGGCTGTACGACAGCGTGCAGGACGGAGAGGTGGTGGGTCTGAACGACGACGTCCTCAAGCTTCTGGTTCAGTTCCTCATGAACAAGCAGTAGACGTTCTCCAGGTTTCTGTGTTGTAACATTTATTTTGGGAGATTGTATAAATGTGGAAGGTTTTGCAAGAAATCAGGAGGAAAACCCCAACATGGCGGAAATTAGGACGTTTGTCAGAGTGTATAAAATGAAACGTTCAAAAAAGCAGCTTTCTTTAACAGCCATCTGAGTATGAACAAAGTGATGAAAAACACTGTACACACATCAGAGTATTATAATGGTGCAGACTGTATTTATGAAAAAATAAAATAAAAAAAAACATGCTTTTCAAAATGACCCTTGTGTTTGTCAGGGCTTACAACAACATTTAACATGCACATCTATTCCCCTTCTCTGAAGTCTCAGTAAGCAGTGGTTAAGTTCAATAATGAAATCTTCTCTAACAGTTATTGTCGACTGTATGCTTTCCAAAGCAGATAGTGAGTCTGTGCATATCACCACCCTATCAGGTCTCTTCAACCTATTGTAGCCCAATAATTGCTGCAAGTATTTCTGCTGTATAAACTGATAAGTTATGTGACACTCGTTTTGAGATTGATATTTTGAATTCTGGTATATACACGCCTATCCCCACGCATTATTGCTTCTTAGATCCATCTGTATACATTTTGAGGTAATTGTAATACTTTTCGTTCAGGTACATACTCCCATACTTTTAATTCTCACTTCATTTATTTGCCACTCTTTTTTCCTTTCGATGATACTCACATCTATATTAGCTTCTGGGGAAAGCCATGGGGGAACACTGCTAAATGGGCTTGCTTTGGCAAACTTTATGGTCTCCACTCCATATGCCCTCGTTCTCTCCTTACTTGTCCAGCCAAACCCACGCCCCTGGAACTTTGTATATTCCCAGCAATCCTGTAGTATTCTGTTTGTGATATTTTCCTCTCCACTTCCTTGTAGCCTGACCCAGTAGGCCTATGACAGAGCAAGTTTCTCTCTTCATGCACAAATGTGTTTAATCGTTAATGTCAGATATTTACTAAGTAAATACATTTGTTCCTGCTCAAGATTAGATTCAACTTTATTGTTATTGCACAGATTACAGGTACTGAGACAACGAAATGCAGTTTAGCTTCTAACCAGGAGTGCAAAAAGCAGTAAAGTGAAAAGTAATGTACACAATCTACAGAATAAAATATAGAATGAATTGAATGATGAATACACAGTGAGGGATATGAATATGCTAAGATATATAAAGTATGAAAACGGTAAGCAGTGCAAGTATAGTATAAAATATATAGATAGTAATGTCATGATAAACATTGTGGAACAATGATGAAAAATATGAATGGAAGTGGCGACGTAAAACTGACACAAAACAACAAACTTTTGCCGAGCCAATGGAGAGTTTCATCACCAGCACGGGGTAAAAAACCACCAATGAGCGCTCTGCTCGAGATACCAGCGAGTCGTTTCCCATCAAGCATTTCGCATCCACAGCCCGTGGAGAGAAACTGCGCCGCCTCGCCGCGCCTCGCTCTCAAGTCTGCGGGCGTCTTTGTCCCGCGAGATTTCAACGTCTCATGTAGGCGAGCCTCCTGAGCAAGTCGGACAAAATGACTAACCATCATGCAACGCACTAGCAAGACGTTGATCGCAATTGCGCAGGTCTGCGCAGGTCTCGCTTGTCTCAAACAAGCCTATTGTCTCCATACCAGCTACACAAAGGCGTTCTTAGTTATTCCAGGCAGTGACTTGGTAGTTTTCATTTGCGTGTTTACATATAGTGGTACACCTTTAAGGTTAAATGCAGGCTGATAAGCTGATAACTCGGACCACCTTCTGATACATCAACATGAAAAACACACAAGCATCTGCATATGTGAGGATTGATACACATGTTATTAAAACTAATAAACAGCATTTTGGGAAAACCTAAAGGTATGGAAAAAAGGAAAGATAAACAGAAAGACAGTAAGAAGCACAATATGAATGAAAGTGCTTGTTAAGAGTGGCTCATGATTCACTAACAAACACAATGTGTACATACAGGACGTGCTGCAATGGAGAGCTCAGGCCACTCCAGACCATCCTCTGTTCCTTGTTCTCAATGCACTGCCCTTTTCATCATGTATATAAAACGTAGTTTTACCATCGCAATTGTATTGTTTTACTGTTCATTTCTTGTAAATACACTTAGAAACTGTTAATAGATAAAACATTAGAACGTATGTTTTGGCGGATTCAGTCTTTTTAATGACTGATGAATCATGGCACTTTATTGCAGTGATGTCATTTTCAAAAAATAATGATAATATTTATTAATAATAATAATAATAATAATAATACATGTGATTTGTATAGCGCTTTTCCTAATGCTCAAAGACGCTTTACATCGCCGGAGCTGTATTAGATTAACATTAACATGCTTATTGTAGTTGTAAGTGCACTGCCTTGCGGCCTGTAGCACCATCCTTGATGGAGCATATGTGGAAAGGAAAGGAAAGGAGTGAGCAGAGGGTTGAATTGTCGATTCTGGTTCTGTTTGCTGTGACTATCTTCCTCACCCTCTCAGACTTTCAGTTGCGTCTAAAGAGACGCGCTACCATGGAAACCAAACAATGGTGTAGCTGTATTAAAGTCCGAGTGGAAACAATCCTGAGTAAATCTGATTTAGTCAGAAATCGGGAGAAATATGACCCCGGGAGGAAACCGGGAGAGGGCAATGAAATCGGGAGTCTCCCGCGAAAATCGGCAGGGTTGGCAAGTATGGTGGCCACAGCGCTGATGGGACGCCTCAACACTGGAGATCATGTAGCACTCGTCTACCCCCCAGGTAAGAGCTGCTACTGCTACTATGCTGCTTTTCCTTTGAGTACTGTTCTTAAGCTGGGCCCTCTTTTCTTCACTGTTTGAGTCTGTCTATGAATCAAAACCACAACAGAAAAGACTCAATAAAGTTCTCAGTATAATTGTAACGCTTTGATCAACTACTAGGTATAACATTTGGAAATCCGTTTTAACAAAGTATTAACATTTTTGTGCAGGAATCAACCTGATTGCCACTTTCTACGGCTGCCTGTACGCCGGCTGTGTGCCAGTCACTGTCAGACCCCCCCCACCCCCAGAACCTCGCGACCACCCTGCCCACCGTCAAGATGATTGTTGAGGTAACAGAGAGTCGTTCGACCTGTATCAAAATGCTTACTCAATCCATTACAAGTCATTTTATCCAAAGCAACTTACATACACTTTGTTACCATGTTGCCATGCCTACAGGAGCAATTTGGGGTTAAGCATCAAGTAGAAACCTCTACTTGTTGACTGCAGGATCAAATACTGTACCTCTGTTACTTGTTGACTGCAGGATCAAATACTGTACCTCTGTTACTTGTTGACTGCAGGATCAAATACTGTACCTCTGCATAGTTATTACCAGGGGCGTCGCCTGGACCTGAAAACATTCGGGGCTTAGCCCACAGTGGCAGCGGCACTACAGTGGCATTTATTACTGCAACACTCCCCACACGCACACACACAGTACACCCGCGACTGTTACAATGAAGGCTCGATAATCAGCTCACGGCATATAGGCAGGGGTAAAGTGGTATTTTTTATGAGTGGGGGGCTCACCTCCTCTAGGGGGGTCCGGGGGGATGCTCCCCCGGGAAGATTTTTTTTTAAATATTGAAGTTAAATGCATCAATCTGGTGCACTTTGAGAGCAAAATGAAGAGATCTATGGATAACTCTCTCAACACCCATATGAAGCAGAACTGTAAACAGATGTACTTTTTCTTTATGGATATTTTACTAATCACTCCCTTTTTAAACTCTATTCTTGTTTTACTGCCATATAGTATTTCATAACTGTTTTTCCTTTATTCTCTTTTTTTTAATAACTATAATGATCATATGAAGGTGTGCCGCGGAAATAATCTTTTGAATAATTTGTGACCAAACCGTTTGAGACCCACTGAGATAACTAAACTAACTAAAGTTAACTATCTAAACACTCAGAGAGTCCTTTAGCTCACCTGAGTCTCTCAGTCTGAGAGGAGAGGACTCTCCTCCAGCTTGTTGTGGAACAAACAGCTCCTTATGTCCGTTAGTGCAGCTAGCTAACCAGATGCTAACAACACGGTCCATGCTGGCACCTCCCTCCCTCCCCCTCTTTCCCTCTCTCCCCCTCTCTCTCTCTCTATCACACTAAGGCCCAATCCCAAACCGCCCCCTACACCCTACCCCTACACACTACCCCTCCGTTTGCGCGTTCGCGCGGAGGGTCCGCCACATTAAGTGCTGTTCCAAACCAACGAGTGTGGAGCGGGGTGGAGGGGGAGTGGGCTATCAAGCCCTCAAACAGCGAGTCTGCATCGGTGCTGACTTGAGACTGGTCTCTACCTGACAGGTCTCAACGCTGTGTGTGTCCGTCAGGAAACACGCTGTTTACAAACAGTTCCATCAAACATCCCCTGATAAATTGCGATGTTAACAACCTCATGATAACCTCATATTTTTTTAACTTAGGATCATACCTGTGTTTAGTCTAGAAAAAGGTAAATGTGTGCATTTTATTATAAAGTTGTGTATATTTACAGACTGTTGCAAAAACTGAGAAGCTTATAAACATCAGGTTTAAAACTAAAAGAGCTTTACAAATAAGTAACACAATGAAAGATGTTTGGAGTTTTATTTGAGTTATTAATTTACATTTTTTTGTCTAAGAGATGCTGATTTGAAACCGTTGTTACATACAGTTACGGCATTTCCTGTTTCTGCCGGAGAGAGGGGAGTTTGTCCCAAAGCTTGCCGCTGTATTTACTCCCTCCATCTGACAGGAGGGAGCCTCGTTGAGCTGCGAGTGTGGCTACAGACGGAGTTCACTCCGCCACGGAGGGGTACGGTCGAGGGAGTGGTTTGGGATTGGGCCTGAATGGAGAAGGGTCTAGCAGCGGCCGCGGCCAGTACACGACACTACACGACACGCCCACTACACGACACGCCCACCTGACACGACACTACGGTGGCTGAGAGACATTACCATACATGGCAGATTAAAAGCGAATTGACGACACTGACGCTGATGCAAGGATATTTAAAGAGACATGAGGTTCAGAGAACAGACAAACAATATGGCGCACCGAGTACAGGTAATTAACGTATTGTGGTTTTAGATATAATTACATACTATTTAGGTTCTCGTTTGTTTGTCGATGTGGCTGTTTAGCGCAGTGTAATTGTGTTTATTTAGCTAATTTGTATTTTAAATATTAAATGTAAAGGAATGGAATACATATAAATATATATATATCTTAGCTCTTAGCTTGACATGCTCGACGTTCAGTTAGCATATATGCTAACTGAACATGCTCGTTCAGTTAGCATGTCAAGCTAAGAGCTAAGATATATGTATATATTTTAGCTTGACAGATGGAACAATGCATGTACTCGCATTTTTACAAGAATCTGATATTCATTGAAGGTGTCTTTCACATTTGAATGTTTTAAAAAAAAAACATGTATTAGCTGCTATACTGACATGCACATATGTATAATTATATTATTATTTTAAGTGTGGTTTAAAGTTAAATGATATATAGTTATTGGGTAGAGCCAAGTAACCCAGGTGGATGCAATCAGGCCTCTGTTTTTAGATGGGGTTTGTGGCCATGCTGTAGGCCTGACATTTAAACCATAGACCGTATATATAAAGATTTAAACTAGCTGAAGGTCTTTCTGTTCGAACCACAGTGACATCTAGAGGTTGTTTTGTGCATAACATGTCAACCAAAAAGGTAGAGCTGGCTGAATCAGATGGAGTTAAACTTTTTTTTTTTTCAACAAGATATCAAGACACAAAATGTGCTCTACCAAATGGTGGCGCTGGCAGTTAAAGGGTTACCTTCTGAAAGTGAGGAAGTATGACCAGCTTTGTCCCATAGGATTATACAGGCCAGTCCATTGCTGCTTGTTTAAGGAGTTAACTATTTCCAATATTAAAGTCACTGAAATTGTATTCTATTTTATTCACCTATAGACAAACAACACAACACTCCGTGATGGAGCACGCCCAGAGCTCAACAAATTGGACTCGGACACCTTCCAGTGTCCATTTTGTGAAAGGACCGGGTCATACCCTGGTCTGATGGCTCATTTGCAGAGCCACCAGAGGGCACTTGTGAAATATGGAGGTAAGTACATCTATAATTCTATATGATCATTGTATACTTCATCACATTACATTACATGTTACTTGTTAGATGTGTTTAATGCCTCACACATTATGGATACATGTGTTATTTCTGTGCCCCAGGACATCCTTGGTGTAAATTCATTTTGAATTATAAATTGAACATTAAAAATTAGATTTATATTCAGGTTATGAAGTGTTAATAATGCTGGAAAAATATCCTTATTTGGGGTAGGCACAATATGAGCATAATCACACATTCAATCTGCAAAAAATCAGTTTATAGGCAAAAATATTATTGTTGGTGACATGATTATTTATTGCTCTCGCACAAACACCTTGTTTCAAATTGCATATTTACAAGAAATTCATGTTGGTTTGTTTCTAGAATCCTCTAAACCACTTTCTGTCTCTTTTTTTTAGGTTATAATGTTTATAAATGCCATCTCAAATGTGTGGCCAGCAGCCATTATCACTGTGGCTTTTGCCCAAGAATCATTGGGAGAAAGGAGATGTTTATTAGTCACTTTAAAAACTGCTGCACTGAACATCCAACTACGTTGGCGGCGGCCCCAGCAACCACAACGACTCCTCCAGTGATGGCCCCGACGGCCGCTCCAGTGATGGCCCCGACGGCCGCTCCAGTGATGGCCCCGACGGCCGCTCCAGTGATGGCCCCGACGGCCGCTCCAGTGATGGCCCAGACGGCCGCTCCAGTGATGGCTCCGACGGCCGCTCCAGTGATGGCTCCGGCTGCTGCAGCAACATGGCACAATATTTCCACAGCCCCCAACATTTTGATGTCAAAGCGCAAAACCACAACATGTTGTTTTTGTAGCCTACAACTAAAAAGAAACATTTTTCACATGATGTTCTGTTCAATAAATGTTCATTGAGGAAAACGGTATCAGTGTCTTATTGTATATTCATCACAGTGAATGCAGTGCATGCTGAACTTGCCGGACCATATACTGTAGTTGAAAGTACACAATGAAACACTGGCTTGCTTGTATCAAATCAATACAATTCCCACATGCCCTACCCCGGAACCTGCGGTCTTCAGACTCTGGCCCCCCGCACCAACCTGCGATCCTTCGGGGACAGAGCCTTCAGTATGGCAGCCCCCACTCTCTGGAACGCTCTCCCTGCGGAGATCTGCAACATCCCCACGCTTGACGCCTTCAAAAGGGCCCTCAAGTCTGCCAAGGTCTTTGGCCCCAAATCTATTTGTGTTGTCTGTCTAACTGTTCGTCTAACTGCCTTTTGTTATGTTTGTTTCTACTCCTGTTCTTTTTAAAGCGACCTTGGGTCTCATGAAAGGCGCTATATAAATCCAAGTTATTATTAATACATCATTGGAACGGTAAGAATCTCAGCTACAACACTGACTAAAGCCTTCCCATCTCCAGTATGCCTACATGACAAGCATTTTTATAATATACAGTAAACATATCTTTGACTTATTAGAGAAGAGACAATCATCAAGCCAGATACCAAGGTATTTACAACAGGCAACCACTTCAATTACTTTTCCTTTATGTTATTGTTATTTGGTTTTTATTAGTGCTTTTGTCGTTTTGAAGGAAATTAAAATACTGTATTGAGTTGGTTTCTTCTGTTTTGGAAGCCTTGTATATCTTTTTGGTCTTGTTAGAAATACCCCATGGTAAAACAGTGTTCTAGCAGCAGTTAAAGAAGCTTAGTTTGCTGTCTTAGACTGCCAGTTGTATTAAGATGGTTTGTTCACAATTTACACATAAAACCTAAATGTTCATCTGTTTATTGTTCTTCTTCCTTTATATTCAAAGCATGTTGATTGTCTATTGGCTATATCTTGACATTATGTTAATTTGATCATACTTGCCATACATTTATTTTAATTTATGCGATTCCTTCAAAGGTTTTGTAATAGACCCCTAGTACTTTTAATTTATAAAGTAATAATAATACATGTGAATGATTGAGCTCATTAGTGGCCTGACTGGCCCTCCTAATTTGTTCCTTAATGACCCCATGATGTGATAATGTATATCTTAAAACCTTTAACAACTATATTTAGATGTTCACAAATATCTACATTTATGTATAAAATACATGTGTAGCAGTTAGACAAACATAATCAATAGATCATCTCATTAATACCTATTTTATATATTAAAAAAAAGTTGACTAAACCACCGTTTGTTGACAAAATGATTTGGGTTGAAAGTTATACTGTTGTGTCTCAAACGGATAGACTAGGTTATTAATTTATTTGCCTAATAGTTGCTTAAAATGCTACAATAACATTTGCAATTCGTTTTTAATCTGCCATGTACGATCTCAATAATAATAAGTGTCGTCAATTCGCTTTTAATCTGCCATGTACGGTAATGTCTCTCAGCCACCGTAGTGTCGTGTCAGGTGGGCGTGTCGTGTAGTGGGCGTGTCGTGTAGTGTCATGTACTGTCCGTGGCCGCAGCTAGACCATATTGCCTGAATGCGCTATTGCCACACACACACACAGAGCCGAGCTTGAATGACACAAGCACACGTTTTTTCCATGCAACTCTCTGATTGGTCTGGTGTCATGCCTCTGTTGCATTCACTGAACACGGGAAATTACAGTGATGCCGTCCTCTCTTGTGTCATGATGAGGTTCACGTAAAGCACGGTTAATGTATTATATTATTGAGGGAGAATTGTCCGGGGCTACAGAAAAAACATTCTGGGCTAAAGCCCCGGATGCCCAGGCCAGGCGACGCCACTGGTTATTACAATCATTAAACCTGTTGAATGTATGGCTATTGAAACATGAAATAAACTGAATTATATACAAAGTCAGCCCTGCTCCATTTTGGGGCTTAAATGATGTGAATAAGTTAATATATACAAGTAGTAATACTGTTGTATCTCTGTGTTAAAGGTCAGTAAGTCGGTGTGTATCCTAACCAGTCAAGCAATTATGAAGCTGCTGAAATCCAAAGAGGCTGCGGCTGCCGTGGACATCAAGAGCTGGCATGGTGTTGGACACAGGTGAATTATTAATACATACACAACACAATTTATCTGCTCATGTTGCGACCAGAGTGTAGATATTTTATATGAAAAAAATGGTCTGTAATTTCAGTATTCTCGTTTAAAAACATTTCACCTCTCCTTCTGTTCATCCTCCAGATGATCTGCCCAGGAAGAAGACTCCCCAGATGTACAAGCCCCCGACCCCAGAGATGTTGGCCTACCTGGACTTCAGTGTGTCAACAACAGGCATCTTAGCAGGGGTCAAAGTATGTTACATTTGGAAAGACTCGCTTGAGCAATCTGGATTTAGTTTTTAAATGGGTTTGTGTGAGAGACTTATCCAAAATGAGTGTTTTCACTGCAGTAGATGAAGGTCGGCACAACCCCACTTTAAAGTAACAGACTCAAGTACCAGCACTGCATATAAAATACACTGCAAAAACAGCCCTTCCAAAAACAAGCATTATAAATATTCTTGAATCAAGTCAGATGTTCCTGTATCAAGCAAACAAATCTGCCAATGGGGTGAGCCAAATTTGCTTGGCTAGAATTCTTAAAACTAGAATTAAAATCTAGCTACTGAAAGACCGTAATGGGCCTTGAAACTAGACAAAAATGAAAAATGTAAGCACATTTTGCTTATTACAAGCAATAATTCCTCCATTATTTAAAAAAGAATAACGTAAAATTAGTGTTTTAGTTGAGTTGACTAAGAATGTAAATCTTAAATTAAGTTTAAATAAGAGTTAAATTCTTAAATTGGCATAATATATAAGTGCATTTGTCTTAAATTGAGACAGCAGAAACATTCTTATTTTTGGTGTTTGTTGTGTATACCACACCACAGTTACATTACATGTTACTTGTTAGACGCTTTCATCCAAAGCGACTTACATACTCAATACGGTGGGAAATCCCCACAGGAGCAATTTGGGGTGAAGTGTCTTGCCCAGGGACACAACGACATGCTGACTGCAGTGGGGTTTGAACCTCTGCTCCCCTGATCCGAACACCAACGCACTAGTCCACTGCGCCACACACCTCCAGTTGTCTCAATGGCAATGTGAATAGTGAATAGACAGCTCTCGACAATGAATAAATATATATGAAATGTAAAATTGGTGTCATTAAAATTACAATTTAAATTTAATAAGAAAGGACTTGGGGCTCTCGCCACGCGCCGTCAGCACCACCTTCGGCTGCAGGGTGAACGTGGCCATCTGTCTGCAGGTAAGCAGGAGGATGATGATGATGAGGAGGAGGAAGAGAGAGGTCCAGAGTCTGTGGCAGTCAATGTTTGTTCATCGTTCTTTTCCTCCTGTAGCACTTTGATGTCCTTTTCTATTTGTTTCTCCCTATCCCTGTGATTTTGTTCATGTGTGTGTGCATGTGTATCCACTTATATAAGTACATATATAAATATCTGTATCTGTCCTGCCCTGTCAGTCCAACAGGTTAGGGAAACTGGCTGAGCAGGTAACCGGATGGATAAGAGTTGCTTTTTGCTCTTTGGTCTGTAGCTGTGTGTGCGTTTGTTTTTCTTGCATGGTTTTTAAAGATGCCTCCAAACATTTTCTCTTGGTTTTCTTTTTCCTGATGAGCTACGGTTGAACTTTACCGCTATTCATTTTGACCGAGTCTTACCAGCTGGCTCTGAACCAAACCATTGCTTTATGAGCAGGATATTTGTATTGTGCTTACATTATACCATGAGTACACAGCATGAACTCTGCCATGATAAAAGTCATTTACAAGTGCCATTCACACAGCATTACAAGAAGAAATGATGAATTATTTTTTTTAAATCCCCCTATTTTTGACAAACCCAATATTTCAACTTAGTTAGTTTAAGTAAAATACAATTTTTTTTTTTTTATATAATGAAGTATTGTTTTGGTGCCTTTTCTTTCACACAAGAAGATATTCAGTGAATGAAGTCACTTATTTGTTTTAATGAAAGAACACGCCTCATTAGTTTTATTGGAAGAGCTAACCTGTTGATCAGGTTCATAAAAAGAATGTCTGACAAGTTATGAACGCACTCTTAAGTGTTTTGGTTTCTCAGTCTGCTGGTTTGGGATTCATGGAAATCTCTGGATGAGTCTCATTGTCTCTGTGTCTGTCCTTGACCTCAGGGACAACTACACAATAGAGTGATGGAACCCATAATGCATTGTGACTCGTCCTACAGCAGCAATAATGAAACATTTTAAGCAGAAGGAATCAATATCTGACAACCACAATCAGTACTGAAAAATGAGGTGGATGGCAGATCTATAGACATTTAATCAAAACAAATGTTGCTCATTTAGAAATCTTCAGACATTGGAGTGCCTTTTTTGTTACAGCAGATAAACATTTGAAATAAATAAATTACCTACTTTTAGGCTTCTAATGTAGCACAGTAGATTCTCAAAAACATCTTACACTTGCAAAAAAACGTAGCTGACCGTGAGAAGATTAATCAGAATGTTCAAGTACTCACACTGTCTTTGTGAGTTTGACTTCCTCACTGTCGTAGCCTGGCTTGTCGGCTTCTGGCTGCAACCCCCCCACCCCCCCTGCTTTGTCAACAGTTGTGTCCTAAGCAGCCTCCACCTCCCCTCCACTCAGGCTACATACAGCAATAATGTCAGGCTTTTAAGAGTTACATTGATGTCTCACTCTGCTTGCTTTCCTCCAGGGCACAGCGGGACCTGACCCCACCACTGTTTACGTGGACATGAGAGCGCTACGTCACGACAGGTAGGGGGCGCCTCTGCAGCTTTAATAACAGGAGTTTTCTTTGAGATATAAACGTGGACATGTGTTAAGTCAGTCTAATATGTGGTGTTATTATAATTCTGGTACACATTTTTATTGCAAATGAATACATTATTCAATCTTTTGGCTGTTTTTCCTGCTTTTTTCACATTTGGGGAATAGAATAATAAAAAAGAGATATGAACTTGCTCATTTGGTATATTTATCCTTCAGGGTCCGCCTGGTAGAGAGAGGGTCTCCACACAGCCTGCCACTGATGGAGTCTGGGAAGGTACTTGATATACACATTTATATATTTCGAATATATCTTGTTGTATTCTATATGTATGCTCCTTGTCGATGCAGATTTCTACATACACCAGATTCTTGAAATGCACTAAAACACTACAGGTAACTGTGTGCTGCAACATGTTTTCTAAATCTTTGATATATCTCTGTCTGCTGTTCTAGATCCTTCCAGGAGTGAAGGTGATCATTGCCAACACAGAGACTAAAGGACCCTTGGGAGACTCCCACCTAGGAGAGGTAAGTCACAAAGTCACCTGAGTGTTTCACCCTCACCTGTTCCACATGCATTATAAGTTACAGTGCGCTTACTGCAGAGAACTGATCTCTTAAACGTCATATCAACGAAAACACATTTCTATAATAACGGTAAGAGATTATAACAACCTTGTTTTACAAGCTAGATTTCTCAAGGAGAGAGTTTTAGTGAATGAAGACAACTTTAGACAGGGTAACAAGATGATGGAACAGGTGCCATCCTTTTAAATAAATACATCTTCCTTTTTAAACAGCAGATTGAAGTTTAACTGGATCTTGCACAGAGTTGCATTGAGAGGTCTAAAGACAGTTTCCAACACAATAAAAGAACTAAGAAAAGCTGTGCTCTCACTTCAAAGCCTGTCCTTACACCAGACCTCCACAGCAGATGTATACAATCATGTGTGTAACCTCTCTTCATGTGTGTGTGTGTGTATCAGGTGTGGGTGAGCAGTCCTCACAATGCCACAGGATACTACACAGTTTACGGGGAGGAGGCGCTGCACGCCGACCACTTCAACACCAAGCTGAGCTTCGGAGACACCCAGACGGTGTGGGCGAGGACGGGCTACCTCGGCTTCCTGCGGCGCACCGAGCTGACGGACGCCAGTGGAGGTGAGGATAACAAACGCTCACTCCGTGTGACAAGTTACATTCATATACGTTTAGGTTAAATACATAAATGCAGTCTGTGTATTTGTTTTCAGTAAGTAATACGTGATTTTATTACGTTAATTAATTATTAATTATTTTTTAGAAGTCAGTTGAAGATAATTTGATGAAATTGGGGTAATATAAGCATGATATTAAAACAAAAAATACAACACTTGTGTATAAACTTTTAATGTCACTTTAAGAGAAAAAGGGCTCTTGTTTTTAATTAAATAAATAAAAATGCCTTTCAGTAGAACAGTTTGCTGATTAGAGCAGCTTAACTTTGAATACTTTTCTATGAAAATACAAAAAAACTGTAAAACAAAATACTTTGTTTTATTATTTGTACATCGGAGTTATAAAATGAATGCAGACGTTGAGCTTTAACACATTCTAACTTGGTACATTGTGTGTGTGTGTGTGTGTGTGTGTGCGTGTGCGTGTGCGTGTGCGTGTGCGTGTGCGTGTGTCTCAGAGCGCCACGACGCCCTCTATGTGGTGGGCTCTCTGGATGAGACCCTGGAGCTGAGGGGAATGAGGTATCACCCAATCGACATCGAGACCTCCGTTATCCGTTCTCACAAGAGCATAGCTGAGTGGTGAGACATTTTCATCACTACTTCATCACTAATCATATCAAATTATGCATTATGTAGTAAGACATTTATCCAGTTTATACTCAGAAATATAACTGAGCAACATAAATTCTGACTTATCTGCCTCTATCCTGTTCTTTCTTTCCCTTTTGCTCTCCTTCCATTTTTCTTTTTGTCTCGCTTTCTCCCAGTGCGGTGTTCACTTGGACCAACCTCCTGGTGGTGGTCGTGGAGCTGGAGGGGTCCGAGCAGGAGGCCCTGGACCTGGTTGCCCTGGTCACCAACGTAGTCCTGGAGGAGCACTACCTCATCGTGGGAGTGGTGGTGGTGGTCGACCCCGGCGTCATCCCCATCAACTCCAGAGGGGAGAAGCAGCGCATGCACCTCAGAGACGGGTTCCTGGCCGACCAGCTGGACCCCATATATGTGGCTTACAACATGTGAGGGTCCCCTCCTCCTCCACGTGGCTCATCACACAACGGGAGTCGGTGTGGCTTCTGTTGAAAGAAAGCGTGCTCCTCTTTCAGCTCGCAGACAGGGAAACATGAAAGAAAACGTGGATGCAAAATGGAGAGAAATCCCAAGAGAAATTAGATCAACACAAACCTCATGTCAGTTTCTCCCTGCGATTTCTCGCCTCAACAAATAATGTTTTAAAGAGGTTTTGTTGAAAAGAGTTTTGAGTATGACAGAGTGTCCGTGTCCTTAAACCCAGGACACATGATAGCAGTAAGGTATAACACTACACAGTTCCATTAACTTCATCTACTGTCCGTTTCTATATTTTCATTATTTGTTGTGTTTGCCACACACTAGTGCCATAGACTGACACCATGTTAAGTGTTCGCAGAGCCATTGCCGGTCATATATGATTTTTATAGAAGAAAATCCATCTTACGTACATTGTCGTCTGCCTGAAGTCAACCCGGATTTTAGTGTTCCTGCTCATTTCACATCATGTTGTTAGTATTGCAGAGACGCACACAGCAGTTATTTCTTCCATCATTTCAGCATCAGTCCTTTTAATTTGTGGTGTCAGTAACAGGATGTTTAGAAATACTATGTGGTTGACGCAATGTTGTCCTTTTCTAAATCAAAAAAGTGTAATATAGTTATTGTTTTATCTAAACAAAATGCAATATGAGTGACGTGAAATACTTTGAATGACTGCAGACAGTAAGTGCCCAGCCTTCGGAGTCGTGAGATGGCGAGGAATATAATCGTTGCTTTCCATTAGCAACCTGCCAAATAATATGAATGAAGCCTTAAGTGAATTTTCTGACTCTTTCCTATCCCAGCTTAACTTAATTTTGTGAAGTTTATCAGCTGTATGATAGGGAGGGGGATATGCAGAGGGAGGTAAGGTATGGTAAATCCTATTGCACCCAAAGTCTTTCATCTTTCTGGTTAATATGAATATACTTTATCGTAGCATCAGCCATAACAAACACACACTCCATAAATATGTTTAAAGTGTCTGTCCCTATTGTCAGTTGTGTTGAATGTGTGTTTTAAAGCAAAGGACTGGAAGACATTGGAGCCGGTATTGGTTTCATGCAGAATGTCAAAGCCACATTTCGAGTGCCATAGTGAATGAGAGTTACAAAAGTATTTGTATTGCATGTCTTGATGAAGGCAAGTGTCTAATATGCTCATAACATCTTGACCTCCCACATTATCACATTGACTTTGTAAAGATTCACTTCACTGTGTGTTGCTTCTTTTCTCTGTGTGATCATCCCCTCAGAAACAGGCTCCTGCCTGCTGTAAGTATGTACAGGTTTTGTGTAAATTATTAATAGATGGAGAAGATGACCACATAACACAAAGACTGAATCTGGTATATGTGAATTTCTCACTCACAAACAAAAATTATTTGAAACGTGTTCTCATGTGTGGACACTGAGAAGAGACGTGAAAAGCCTTGTAAACATTTTTATAGTATGGAAGTGGGAGACCAAGCACACTCCTCGCACAAGGAGAAGACAGCGACACTCTGGGGACCGCTGAGACGTCACGTCCTCCAGAGCAAACCTTTGTTGTTAACATGGAAAGATACATTTGTCTGATATATGGTTAGTTGTCATTATTTTCATAACATGATTTCTTAATGAATAAAAAAAAAAGTGCTTTTAACTTCGAACGCTTGTTTTTACTAGCAACTGATCCTGCAGATGTCCTATCCAATAAAGAATATTCCAAATGTTCTAAAAGGCTACTATGGGAGGTGGCAGTGAACACTTTTAAGCTCATTGTCAGCCTCTTGAGAAAACAACGCCTACACAGGTGTGTTCAATATCCCACGTGATTAGCCCCGTTGCCCAGGGTGACGTGGGCAGAGCTAAGAATTTCATGACATCAATTCAATGTACTAATCCTGAGCCAACATGTGACCTGTCTTTTAGTCTGTTTGAAAAATAAAGATGTTTCGCTATGGAAAACCAAATAATAATAATAATGGAATCCTTTACCAGAACATTTCCAATAACAGAATCATCAAAATCATTAAGAGGCGATCCAAAATAAAAACACACAATGTAGTCTTGTCTTTAAAGAAAGTATCATAAGTATCATCTTCCAGTTGTAATAGTCTCTGTACTAAAAATGTGAAAATAAAGCATATGCAGTACAATAATGAACGTACAAGGGTCAGATGAAATTGCTTGCAGGGTGCAATGCTATTGACTTTAGTTGAAGGAAGAGTTTATTTAAGAGCAAACTTTGTCACTCCAGGGTCCTTCGATCTTGCCAAACAATGTAAGCTGCAGGGCTTAGGAGATAAGGAAAATGTATTAATGATATTTAAAACCTAAAAGCTATATCAAACAATAAGCTCTTAAAGTAAATGCATTTTCAATATATTTTAATATGATCATGTCGTTGTGTTGGCAATAAGCTATAGTAGCAAGAATATAACCTCCATGTTGTGGGATACATAATAAACTAGAGAATGCAATTCCTGAAGAAATTGCTAGTGGGAATGCTTTATGCTGAAAAGCTGACGCTAAACTGCTATGCTGAAATGTAATGTGTAAGAAGAAAGTGAAGAATATAGATTGAAATTATACATGAACACTGGGGGCTTGAATGTGTGATGAGAGAAGTAAAGAAAGTAAAAAGGCTTGGAAAAGCAGCAGAATATTTGAAATGCAAACTTTTGAACTAACTTGATGGCGAATGATCTGTTGCCATGCCAACGGCATTTGATGACATCCCATTATACGCTTAGATGCGTTGATTGCTGCATCATTACCAAACCTGTGAAGTTTTGGGCCATTTGGAGCATTTTCACTGAAGTTATGAGAAAACCGTGTTTCATGGCGGGCATTGTGTTGCCATGGCAACGGCATGTCCCGTAGATGTCTTCACTGCTGGATTGTTAGCACACATGTGAAGTTTGAGCACTTTTTGAACATTTTCATAGGAGTTATAGCGACATCATGTTTTATGGCGAGGGATGGAAACGGCATATGGTGAGATCTCAGATTTGGCGTAGAGCTGTTGAGGCATGGACCGGTGATATACAAGTGAAGATTGGGGGACGATTGGACCGTGTCGATTGGACTTACAGCGACATCGTGTTTCATGGCGAGTGGTCTGTCGCCATGGCAATGGCATTTGAAGAAATCTCAAAACTGTCCCGTAGATGTCTTCACGGCTGGACTGTTAGCACACATGTGAAGTTTTAGCACTTTTTGACAATTTTCATAGGAGTTATAGCCATATCGTGTTTTATTGCAAGGGATGCGTTGCCATGGCAACAGCTTTTGAGGAAAACTCACTAATGGTATATAGACATGTTGAGGGCTGGACCATTAACTGTCATCTGAAGTCTGGTGGTGTTTGGACCATTTGCATAGGTATCACGACAACATCGTGTTTTATGGCGAGGGATGCGTTTCCATGGAAACAGCCAATGGTGAGATCTCAGATTTGGCGTAGAGCTGTTGAGGCATGGACCGGTGATATACAAGCGAAGTTTGGGGACGATCGGACCGTGTCCATTGGAGTTACAGCGACATCGTGTTTCATAGCGAGCATTGTGTTGCCATGCCAACGGCATTTGAAGAAATCTCAAAACTGTCTCGTAGATGTCTTCACGGCTGGACTGTTAGCACACATGTGAATTTTGAGCACTTTTTGAACATTTTCATAGGAGTTAAAGGGACATCGTGTTTTATGGCGAGGGATGCGTTTCCATGGAAACGGCATATGGTGAGATTTCAGATTTGGCATAGAGCTGTTGAGGCATGGACCCGGTGTGGCAGAGAGAGAGAGAGAGAGAGAGAGAGAGGAGAGAAGAGAGAGAGAGGAGAGAGAGTAGAGCAGAGAGAGGAGAGAGAGAGAGAGAGAGAGAGAGAGAGAGAGAGAGAGAGAGAGCAGAACCCAGTAACTGAACTATACAAACAAACAACCTTATAAGATGGACAAACATAGCAAGGACGACTACCAGAAAGCATCTGACATCAAAACAATTCAAATCCAAATTAGACCATTTTCTATCCACCCCATATCCCACAGTAATGATGGCCTGAATCAGGCTGTATGGACATTAACAGCATCTTTGACAATGTTGCAGATGTATCCAATACTGAAAAAACCACAATACATAATCAAAAAAGTTCAGCCAATGAAAGTGGTTTGACTGCAGGCATCTGAAAAAACCCTCAGAAGTGTTATCAAATCAAAAACACAGACAACCTGACAATCCTGAGCCTTCGCCTCCAATATTGGGAAACCTGAAACTATACAGAAGAACACTCAGAACTAAAAGGGAGCAACATGCGCAGCACCAACTTGATATCATTGAAGAGTCCATTGACTCAAATCATTTCTGGAAGAAATGGCACTCTTTCAGCAAACCACACAAGGAAGAACTGGCTATTCAAAATGGGGACATTTGGAAAACACACTTTGAAAACCTGTATAGTAGCGTTACACTGAATTCGGCCCAAAATGATCTCCTCAACAAACTACACATTCTAGAATCAGTCGTTAACGACAACCAGAACCCTTTAGACTATACAGTAACATTACTGAGGAAGAGCTCCTGGCTAAAACCCAGGCCCTACAACCAAGGAAGGCCAGCGGTCCTGATGGTATTTTAAATGAAATGCTGAAATTTAGCAGCCATATAAGTTCAACACTGCCATGTTGAAACTATTCAACCTGGTTCTGAGCATTGGACATTTCCCTGACATCTGGAGCAAAGGAATCATCACACCAATATTTAAAAATGGAAATAAATTTGACCCAAACAATTACCGAGGCATATGTGTCAGCAAGCAACCTGGGGAAGTTATTCTGCAGCATCCTAAACAGCCGACTGCAAAGACTTCCTCAGTGAACATAATGTCCTGAGCAAGAGTCAGATTGGATTTACACCACAACATCGGACTACAGACCATATATATACCCTCCACAACCCTCATTCATAAACATGTCCACCAAAATAAGGAAGATTTTCTCTTGTTTTGTAGATTTCGAAAAAGCATTCGACTCAATTTGGCATAGACGGTCTGTTCCTGAAGTTGATTGAAAACGGTGTAGGGGGGAAAACATATGATATCATTAAAACAATGTATACAAATAATAAATGTGCTGTGAAAATTGGCAATGTGGAAACAGATTTCTTCCCCCAAAGTAGAGGGGTGAAACAGGGCTGCAGTCTCAGCCCCACCCTATTTAACATTTATATTGATCAATTGGCTAAATCATTAGAACAATCCGATATCCCTGGGACTCACCCTCTCTGACACACAAAATTAAATGCCTCCTGTTGCAGATGATCTAATATTGCTAGCTCCATCTAAGGAGGCATTACAACAGCAAATGGATCATCTGCAAAGCTTCTGTCAGATCTGGGCCCTGACAGTTAATCTGGAAAAGACCAGGATTATGGTCTTCCAGAAAAGACCCAGGGGTCAGGGAAACCCACACCGCTTCTTACTGGGCTCCACTGACATAGAACACACAACACAGCTACACATATTTGGGACTCAAAATTACTTCAACAGGAAATTTCAATCTGGCCATTAATGATCTCAGAGACAAAGGAAGAAAGGGCTTTCTATGCTATCAAAAAGTCTTCAAATATACCTGTTAGAATCTGGCTCAAAATATTCAATTCAATAATAGAACCAATCATACTGTATGGTAGCGAAGTGTGGGGTCCTCTTGGAAATCAAGACTTTGATAAATGGGACAAACACCCAATAGAAACCCTACATGCGGAGATATGCAAGAGCATCCTGAGAGTCCACAGGAACACCCCCAACAATGGATGCCGAGCTGAGCTAGGCCAATTCCCCCTTTTAATTAGGATACAAAAAAGAGCAGTCAAATTCTACAACCACCTAAAAAACCAGTGATCCCAACTCCTACCATTACAAAGCCCTCCATTGCCAAGAGGAGAACATAGAGAGGAGTCCCCTCAACCAGCTGGTGCTGAGGCTCACCTCCTCTAACAGGACAAGGCCTCAGGATAGCCCTCACACAATCTGGCCCAACAAATCATAGCTAAAGCAAAAGAAAATTACATCAACTATTGGACATGTACCACGCAAACCCAAAACAAACTTCAATGCTATTTGGCTCTAAACAGACAGTACACGGTGGCAAACTATCTGACCGCCGTGACTGATCCCAAACTGAGGAAGACTTAACAATGTACAGACTCAGTGACCACAGCCTGGCCGTAGAGACTGGCCGACACAGGCAGACCTGGCTGCCTAGAGAAGAGAGGCTGTGTCAGCTCTGTCCACAGAGACAGGTGGAGACAGAGCAACACTTCCTGCTGCACTGTCAAACATACGAAGACATTAGAACAAAGTTCTTTACAAAGATAACATGTAAACTCCAAGATTTTGAATCACTGTCTGACCAGAATAAAATGCAACATGTACTTGGAGAAAATAGTGCCAGCAGCATAGAAGCAGCGAAATATGTGAGCGCATGTCACAGCCTAAGAGACAGCAACAACACATAACAGCTGTTCCTCACAGCTCACTCTGATTACTCCTCTACTTCATGGGTCTCTTTTCTTTCTTTTTACATTTGATACTTGAGGTTTTGTAATAATATATTGTTGTAAATTGTTTAATGAATGAATTGTATTTGTATTTTTATCAATTTTATTGAATTGTATTATCCTTGACGCTTTGGCAATATTGTTCACCTGACATTCATGCCAATAAAGCTTATTGAATTTAATTGAATTGAATTGAGAGAGAGTGTGTGTGTGTGAGTATGAAATGAACAGTTAGAACTGACTGCTGTCAGTTGGAGTGATGACATCATCGTGTTCCATTGCACAGGTGTTTATAGTTGAGCTAACGAGGTGCCTAGACTTCAAAGTTTCATTGTTCTGAATGAGAGATGAACCTCTTACATGTGAACGTTTTGTGGAAGAACGATAACAGATATCTGTGAAATTTCAAAACGTGAAGCATGTCAAGGAAGTTGAGTATCTGAAGTGTAATCTTTGTGTACCTTCGGGTTAATAATGTGGCCTTTTTGGCAGTTTAACTAAAGGTGTGCGGCTGCTGCTGTGAGGAAATATCAGCCTGAAATTACAATGGGTGTTAATGGAGACATGTTGAAAGTTGTTGTCACTTCATGCCCTCAAGAGGCATTTTGTTTAATTATTTTTGCCTAATTATTGTCCTTTTTCAAGCTACGAGATGTTTTCCTATGTTTGTCATGAAAAATTATGTCTCAGGAATATAAGGTTTGGAAATTATGGCAGTTTTAAAAAGAAAAATTAAGGCACATTTCAAGATTTCCTACCCTCTAGCTGTGACATCACGCACTCTAGTTAATGTTAAAATCTGAAGAAAACATCTTTAACAAGGTCTGAACAATGTTTAATATCTCTAAAAGTAAGAATCAGATTTAAAAGTTGTGTTACACGAATAATGTCAGAAAGATGTGTAAGATTTTAAAATTGGAATGAGGTTTCTGAGTGAAAGTATGAATGAAAAGTTAGCCTCTTAAAGTGGACCTATCATGCTATATTTGAATAATATAGTGTAGCACCATACCTATATAAGGCATATTTATACTTCTTTTTTTTCAAAAATACCAAACAGATCATGCATTTTAGCCATGCCTCATTTTGCTCAATTTGACAATTTCTCGCTCTGTTTTTGCAAGGGCTGATGCTGTGAGAACAGCACCATCTACTGGCCTGGCATATGTACTACAACGTCTCCAGCGCTTTCGAACGGCAATGGCCGTGGCTGTCTCCTCCTGATTGCTGGAGTTGGCCCAATAGCCGTAGCGCCACTGTCCTGACGTCAGGACAGTGTTCAAATCTGGATCAGTTTTGTATCAGATCCGTTTGCAGCCCCTTTTTTAGAAATTTGGGTATGGAGGAAAATAGAGAGGGTTGTGTTTTCTGACACTTGGTGAGTTCCCTGGAACACCGGGGACACATATTCATGTATAAAAAGACGTACAAAAGTGCATTTTGCATGATAGGTCCCCTTAAGCCCTGAGCCTGTTTTTCAGGTCTCAGGCTCGAAAATGACATTCCCAGAACAAATGACCATATCTTCCCTTCTAAAAGAGTTAAATTAATAATCTTTATTCTCAAAGTAATGATAAACCTGTGAGTTGGATGTAGAAAAGTCAGAATCAATATAGATGTTTTTTATTTTAAAGAAAATTCAGATTTTACATAGTAAAAAACTATAAATTATAGTGTCTGTCCAAAAATTATTTTTACTTATAGTGAAAAACTACCCTTGGATGATGGGTTAGTAGACTAAAAGCTTTAGGAATCCAAAGTACAACATATAAGTACCCTGTACCAAGATTGATGCAAAACAAGTGAAATTTGACCTTTTTTAAAGAGATTTAGCCAAAAAAAAACACTTCTGGGGTCATTTGGGTGGATTTGACCTATATCTCTGGCCCCCCTTGGTCGATTTTGATGAATGAAATCTCTTTATAACCGCTAGAGCCAATAGGCGCGTTCACACCAAGTACTTTGCCGTATTTAGTGCCGGCACTCAGTGCGCCAGCACTTATTACCCCAGGGCATTTAGTACAGATCGCGTTCACACCGGAGTACTTTTCCCTGAGGGAAGATTACGCAAATGAGCCGCTGACGTCACTTCGTCTTCTTCTGCTTTGGGTTTACTGGCAGGCCGCAAACAACTTCACGGCGTATACTGCCACCCGGAGGTCCCCGGCCAGAAGTCCCCGGAGTTGGGGACTGGCTTCAGTAGAAGCTGCTGGGACTCCAGCAGCTTCTACTGAAGCCTTCCGAGTAAATCGCCAGAACGCCAACACCTCCCTCATCTCCACCGCTCCCATGTTTTATTTTGTGTTGCCATAAGTTAGTCTCTCTGCGTTTGTGCACTGGGCGAATGCTAATGCTAATAATGCTAATGCCAGGATAATAAAATGGCGGCTCTACAAAACATTTCAGAGTTGTACGGGGCGTGGTTTGCAATTCGCCCAGCCAATCAGAACTGGGGCACTTTTTTCCCCCAGGAAAGTACCATCTCTCAGCAGGCACTAAAAATGGGGGGGTAAAAGTTCCCGAGATGAAGTGCTCTTTTTGGTGTGAACGCGACATAAGGGGTACTAACGGAACTAAACGCGAAAAGTACGGTGAAAAGTACTCTGGTGTGAACGCGGCTAATGGAATCGAGGGAAAGTTCTATACACACCAAAACGTTAACAATAAGGAGTGAGAGTGACGCGTGACCAAAACCGGAGGCTGCATACACTCTGGTGGCTACCATTAGCAGCTAACTTTTCCGCTCCGATTTTTACATAAAAATGGAATTATGGATTATAAATAATTTTTTCAAAGGCACAGGTACATTATTAACCTAAGGATCAACAGTTGTAGCATTTTTGTTTTTTGTTTTAATGCCCTTGAACACGTCTTTTGATCTAATTGACAGCTACGGTGAGACGATCTGCCGTAAATGCTCCGTAAAGGTACGTGTTGTGATGTCTGTGTTTGCTTCCCCTGTTGCAAGTTCGGATCGCTCAGTGATGATACTATACCTAAATAATCTGTGGAGTCTCAGCTTTAATCGGATATATTGTATGTGCAGCTACGATAAGTAATAAGGGTATCTTATCCTTGAATTGTGTGCCAAGTCAGTTTGCATTTTTTCGCTCAGGGGTCATTTAGACGCTTCTTTTGAGACTTGTGTTTTGTTTTGGTAAAAATGGTTCATATCTTCAGTTAGCTGAGATTCTTCCCGTTAATCTAGTGCTACACATTAATAGTTTCATAAATGTTAAGAAGCCCTGAGACATTGTCTAAAAAAAAAACGGTGGGAGGAGTCCAATGGGGGGACCGTCGTCCTTAAGAGGTTAGCAGTTGAAGTCGCATGAAGATTTGTTGAAGTCTGAAGAATTTCTCCATTGACTTCCATGTTAAAAATGTGATGTATTATGGGATGTATCTCTGGAATTATGAAAGTTATGAATGAGAAAAGTAATAGCCATCGATTCCCGACCGAGCTGAACATTTTGATTGGGTATTATCAGTTTACCCTACAAGGTACAACAAAGCTAACAATTTAATCAAAAACATTCTGTTAAAACCCTTGCAGATCTTGGAAGAGATCTAATCAGACAAGAACACATTTATATCATCAGCATAGGTTTACCAAGTGTGCTTTTGAACACTTTGTACCCCCTTTTTAATGACTAGTGTTGCAACAGTAAAGCAACTTTTAAAGGTGCCATATGACTGAACATTTCTGAACCTCTAGCCTACATATTTAATCTTATCTTTATTATTGACAGTATTGCATAAATCTCCCTCAAGCAACAGGTGTGGCAACCCAATAAAAGAGAACTAACTGATTATCCTTTTCCAGGGAGTGCTAATATAGATAATAGAAAAGGACAGAGGTAGAACAACTCACAGGTTTGAGTGATAGTGTCTAGCCCTGGACACATTTACTATGGTATTTTAAACAAAAATCACAAAAGACATGCCTGTTTAATCCTTGATTGAATTGCTTTATTTTCATTTTTTAATCGATGTAAAAAGTTCAGACAAAGTGTAATAGTGAAGAAACTCAATGTGGCATTTGTACTTTCCAAAAAAAGTGGAACAGGGATTATATTGATCCTGAGTAAGTAGTAATAAATGATAACAGAACATCACATTCAATAATTAATATATTTCTGGTTATGCCATTGTTTCTTTGACTTATTGATAACTCAATGAAACTCAGTGTCTAGAAAACTGAGGAACAAGTCATACAACGATCATTTTGGTCCGCAGTGTAAAGGTTAACAAGATGCAAAAAAATATCTTGATATTTTTACAACAGTCATACATGTATTATATTGGTCGTCACAGTTCGAAATTGTAAATGTTTATAACAATACTGAACCAAAAAAAGTATTTAAAATAAAGTAATAATATATAAGTAAAACAGAGATTATATTGGACCTAATGCATATGTATAAATGATAATATAGTAAAAAGAAAAGTCATACAGATATTATATTGGACCTCAGACAGTTTGAACCATTTACAACATTTCAAAATAAATCTTGATATTTTCATAAAAAGTCATACAGACAATAAATTGGTCCTCACTTTGAGTAGTTGTACATTTGTAGAACAATAATAAAAAAATAAAATAAAGTAATACAGAGTTTAAAGTGATCCCAAGTGAGTGGTCATAAACGATAACTTTGCATAAATATAACTTCCTTTGTTTTATTTCCATAACAAAATCATAGAGGGCCTATGGGTCCTGAGTGAGTAGTCAAAACTCTTCAACAATACTCAAAATATCATATTTACATTCCCATTACAATGGCCTTTCATTGGCTTCAAAAACTCAATGTGGCATTTGTACTTTCCAAAAAAAGTGGTACAGGGATTATATTGATTATGAGTAAGTAGTAATAAATGATAACAGAACATAACATCACATTCAATAATTAATATATTTCTGGTTATGCCATTGTTTCTTTGACTTATTGATAACTCAGTGTTTAGAAAACTGTGAGGAACAAGTCATACAGAGATCATTTTGGTCCGCAGTGTAAAGGTTAACAACATGCAAACAAATATATTGATATTTTTATAACAGTCATACATATATTATATTGGTCGTCACAGTTAGAAATTGTAAATGTTTATAACAATGATGAACAAAAAATAATTATAATTGCATTTTTAGAAAGTATTTAAAATAAAGTAATAATATAAAGTAAAACAGAGATTATATTGGGCCTAATGGATAGGTATAAATGATAATATAGTAAAAAGAAAAGTCATACAGATATTATATTGGACCTCAGTGAGTTTTAACCGTTTACAACATTTCAAAGAACATCTTGATATTTTCATAAAAAGTCATACAGACAATAAATTGGTCCTCACTTTGAGTAGTTGTACATTTGTAGAACAATAATAAAAAATAAAAATAAAGTAATACAGAGTTTAAAGTGATCCCAAGTGAGTGGTCATAAACGATAACTTTGCATAAATATAACTTCTTTTGTTTCATTTCCATAACAAAATAATAGAGGGCCTATGGGTCCTGAGTGAGTAGTCAAAACTCTTCAACAATACTCAAAATATCATATTTACATTCCCATTACAATGGCCTTTCATTGGCGTCAGTAAGTCCCGACATTACACACACATTTTATGTCAGCATGTCTGATATGTTTTTTTTTAACAAATGGAACTATTATTTTCTTCAGAGTAATGTTTTAATATAAGAATATGGCTAATGCCCTTTTACATGTCGAACAAACCTAAATTGACTCTACCAACATGACGTGTCAGTTTGTCTTGAATCCCTAATTTACATATTCCTCGACTAAACTCAGAAGCTCAGATGCGCTCTCCAGTGCCAACAACTCATTCTCTGGTTTGAACTGCTCATTTGGAATATGGGGAAATGGATGGCAGTTTGGATACTGAGTCTTTTTGTCGTCCACTCCCAACGCCTTCAGATTCCTCACTATTTGAGGAAGAACTCTCAGTTTGAGGTTGTAGAGGGAAACTTGTGCTGCAAGGGATACAATGGAGCTGCTGGTGGGATGCTGACCATCTCTCTTATACTTTGCAGCTGTGAGAGACTTTTCCACTGCTTGATGGACTTTGAACAGACACCACTCTGTGCTCGCCCCACTAACGTCTTTGTAGGCTGCGTCGAGATCACAGCGAGCTTGTCTTCTCCAGCGTTGGGCCTCTTCTTTGTTTGGCCTTGGGACATTTTTATTATGTGTCCAAAAATTGTAGGAACGGTTGCTTCTGGAGAATCCGTCCCTAGCATTTCTGTGATGCCTGGCCTCCTGATTCCATTCATCATAGAAGTTCCTGAAGTCTGATCTTCCGCTTGAATAAGATGAGCCTGTATTTTGGCCTTTGCCCTTCCCTTTGCTGAGCTCAGCAATTTGATTCTGCAGGTATTTGAATGCCTCAGTGGCAAGAGGTATGCAGTCAAGGTTTTTGTCAGGATGCCATCTAAGGTAAAGTCGTTTGATGGCTTTATGCTTTTCCTCCTCAGGAAGAGTCCAAATCTCTTTTAAACATTTGTCAATTTCCATTTTAGCTTCTTCAAGAGAGGCTGGTGAGGATCTCGTAGAAGAGGAACTTGTAGTTGATGGTTTGGAAGAATGTGGCACAGCTCCTTCTAGTGGCACCATGTCCATGCAAGAAGTATCAGCAGATGTAGAAGCAGCAGAACTTCCTTTAGGTTCTGGTTTCTTTTGTCGTTTAAACTGATACAGGTCCAGACAACTGACTTCAATGGGCTCATCTTCTCCAATTTCTATTTTGTATCTGTGTGAATATGGTCCCGACTGCCCAGGCAGTTCTTCAACAATAACTGCATAGATATACTTGTTGTTGGTGCTGTAGCCAACATATTCGCCCTCTTCAAAGTTATTGAGGATGTTCATGTCTAAGGAATCATGCCATTCCACTGGGATTTCTGTTCCAGGGGCTGGTGGATTGCGGAAAATGCTTTGAGTTTCAGCACTGTCATGGATCCCATTCTTAGCAAGAGTTTCCAGAACATCTTGCATATTGTCACACGTGAGAAGGTGTGCGAGGACCAGAAGGTGTTTCGATTCCAATATGTTACCTAAAAGAGCATTAATCTCCTTTGTCAATGTCATATTGATGTCACTTATCACCTTGTGAATCATGTTGTTGTTGTGTTTCAAGTAAAATATGCAACCTTGTTGCTCTTGTTTGACAAAAACATCGGTTTGAGAGGCAGTCTGGTGTAGTGGCTGTTGATTCACCCAAAGCTCAGTTTTTAGACTATTGCAGCAGACAATCTGAATGCTGCCAAAAGTCTTCTTGCACATCTCAGTAGCATCTTCTTGTGTTATTTCCCCCTGGGACTGGTCTCTGATAAGACAAATGAGTCCATGTATAAATGCATCTGAGGACAAATGACTTTCAAACCATCCACTAAATTCACAGTCAGCACCAAGCTCACAAAGCTGCATGTGAGATTCCACTACTTTCTCCTCAGTGAATTGAGACAGCATATTAGGCTTAAAGGTCGGAGGCAGCAATTGCAGCAATCGGTGATGCTCATACATGTCATCGCCTAAGTGACACTCACTTAGTTTCTCAAGCAAAAGAAACTTATTCTCAAGCGCTTTTTCCAACCTTTTGCTCTCAAACACTGTATCATTGTAGTAGAGTTTGCAGGATGGGTATACTTTACCATCTACTGCAGGAAGATACAAAGTCATTGAATTATCAACAAGGGACTGGTTTTCTTTAGTTTTGATTAACAGGAAAAACTGCTCAACAGCACGTTTCACAGTTTCTGTTGGTTTGGGTTAAGATGGGGTTTCTCGCAGGAATCAGCATAAACTGCCGCCAGAACATTACAATACTGCACTGCTGTAGGTGTGTCCTTAACACCAATTAGCTTGAAGAACTTTGAAAACATGACATCATTCAGAGAAATTTTGTACAAATACGGTCTGAACTCGTGCTCGTGCGGGAGTGAAAAAGAAGTATCATCAGGCTTTGCAAGTCCCTTGTCTTTTTCAACCAAAACCACAGGAAGACCAGCCAATGGTTGGACTTCAAACGTGTTTGCTTGCAGGTATGCATATGCACTTCGAAAAACCTCAGCACGGGTTTGGATCAACTTTTGATCTATACAGGGCGACTGACAGATGTTTCTCATGTTACTGGTCACACAGTTTGGCGGTGGTTGTTCATGAGCTCCAGCTTTATTCATCTTTTCCAGGACTTCCTCTGACTTATAAACAGGTAGATGTATAATTGGCATTGAGGACCAAACCAGTTCTTGATGCTTAGCTTCAGTGTCTATCAAAGACCCCCTGATTGTAACAGCAGTTCTCTCAGCCGCAAATGGTTGGTGGTAGTTTTGCAGTTCTTTTTTCAATTTTCACAGGAAAAATGAACTTGATGTCAGCCATTTCCTCCAGAAACATTTCCTTTTCGTGCTTGTCCTTAATCTGTATATTCAAGGCGGCTTTGAATATTAAGGATGATTTTGGTTCCAAATCTTTAAGGTCACCATTTCCTTTTGCTTCTGATTCTAACTGGTGTGCAAAGTTAATTATGTCATCTTTTGAAACAACATGCTTCATTCCAAGGTCTCTTAGTAACTTCTTTGGGTCTGGTAGAAAAAGCCCTTCACACAACTCAGTCCAAAATCTCTCAGGTACAAACCTCTCTTTGGGCAACATTTTTTTGTACAGCCCAACACTCTTATCAAAGAAGTATGATGCCTTCTCCAATGTGCCTTGAGAATTGGCAATCAATTGCACTGCCTTCATTGAGGAGATGATTGTGTCCCTACACTTACAATGAATGAATTCTGATGTCAGTAAGAGTTTGAGGCAGTGAAGCTTCTGCATTTCAGTGAGTGTGTGTACAACAGGCAGAATAAACTTCATGAAATAGTCCAAATCATTCATGGTTTGGATTTTCAATGTGTCTGACAGACTGATGTTTGCATGACTGTGTTGGAGAAAAATGCTGTTGCTGTCAGATAGGGAGAACAAATCCGGAAATGCCTTTGAATATGTGCTGTTGAGGATAAATACCTCTTTAGGTCCATCAATCCTTACTCGTTCACCATGTATTGTTTCAAATATTGGCAACGATTTTAGCTTTCTTTGATATCCTTGTTTGTCTTTGGACTTGGATACTCCAGACTGCAGGTCACACTGAAGCTCTTTCAACTCATGATTTGAAAGCTGGGAAAACTCTGAGTGGTTTATGTTGTAGAGCTGCTCCAACACAGAGCTTTTATCATTCACATCCATAAGTTCAGAGTGAAGAAGTAAACGTTGGTGTACAGGCATCTCAGAGACAATGTACTTTCAAGCTTCATAAAACCAAGTTTAAAAAGGATGCCTGATATGTCCTCTCCAGAGGTGCTCTTAAGCACACTCGGCATGTCTTTCATTGTTTTTAGGAAGTGTTTATTGTTCAACCTTGGACACACAACAGGTAAAATGCAGCAGTCGCTGAAGAGCTGCCTGACATCACTTAATGTCAGGCTTTCTTCATCACCATTAGATGTTGCAGGTTTAATTTCACTCGTTAAGAACTTCCAAAGTGATTTCAACCACATCAACACTCTCTCATTTGGGACATGAAGACCACTTTGTGGATCAACTATACAGCTCTGAAGAAGTTGCTGAATTAACGGCTTCAGATATTTTGCTGCACAGGGAACTGTCAATCTTTCGACAAGGTTTAAAGTTTGTAGAGCATCAATGTTCTCTCCGTTTGTCTGAAAGTCTGCAAAGTGTTCTTTGTAGTCAAAGAACAGACTCTCATAACTCGATATCAGCTTGGGAGATTTGGAGTCAAACACTCTCAAAACTTTATCACTTGTGAGAAGAAGTGGAAGTCCATTGAGTGTAATGGAGTTGTCTTCTTCTGTCTTTTTAAAGTCTTTTAAGCAGAAACTCAAGAGCTCAGAACATCTTTTTCCATCTCTGATCAAGGTGGCAGTTATGGGCAGGGGTAAATCCTTGTCTGTTTTGGTCGGGTCATTGACGGTTATTTCTCTCAGGAAAGTCTGCACACTTGAAGGATTCACATCTCTTACTGCAATGTCTGCGGATCTGAAACTTTCCCAAACATTTAGCATGAAAGAAGGTACCAATTTCATTCCAAGATCTTCCAATATTGGCATTATCCTGTCTGTTTCCGAGTGTGTGAGATAAGGTGCCTTAGTGGTTTCATTTTCTCTGACATTACACCAGTCAAAAGAATATGTCTTCAATTCTTGGCCTGCAACATTGCGTGTTGAACTCCTCAAAACTGGAATCACATCAAGACCTTTTTCTTTGATTGATCTGTAAAGCTCATGTATCATTTCATGCCAATCCTGGTCAACATGTTTGGACACAGTTGGCCAAAAACACAAGTAGAATGACTCAAAACTTGCACAAGTGGTATTCTTTTTTGCAAAGTGGTGGCAGATGTGCTGAAGGAGATCAGCATAAAGTGGAGCAATGACATTCTGTTTCAAAGATTCATTCCAGTTAGATTTTAGACTTTGCCCATCTTCTTTCCAAAGGCCTCTCCTGGCAGAATCTACCTCAAAGTTTGCGTTGACATGCACTGGCAGTCCAGTTGTTCCTGGCAAAGGAAGTGAACAAAAGGCTTGTCCAATAAAACACATGTTGCTAGGTGGGGCTTCACCAGAGACCTTTGAGCTCACAAGCGCCGCTATTGCTGCTTGAGGAAGTTTTTTTGGAAGTGTTTGGTCTCCTTTGCCACTGTTTTTGAATGTCCCAAACTGTTCTGCAATGATCCATTTACTTTGTCTTTTATCGGAGGTTGAAATGAGTGCACTGTATATAGCCTTGTCTGGCGTGATTGGTTTGTCAGATTGCAGCGCATTTTGTTCAAGCTTAACAAAAGCATCTTTACTTTCTCTGCTTAACTGTGGTAGGCATTTTTCAACCATAAAGATTGTTTTGAGTTTCCCTGAATGTTCATTGATTTCATGGACCTCTATTTTGCAGATGTTTTTCAGAAACAGAATCAGTCCTTCAGGATCTTCAGAGAGTGCAGAGCAAAGTTCGTTCATGTCATGGTCTGTGACTTCCTGCAGTGATATTTTAGAGCTGTTTGCCATGGTACCGATCCTTAAGGGTAATCTGAACATGGTGCCATCTTTAAGGGGAAATTTGTCTGGAAGAAAGGATTTGTAGACATCCATGTACATGTTCTTAAAAGTGTCAGCTAGTTTATAGCCAGTGCCAGCTGGTGGTTTGTCTGAATGACTTTCAATGAATTTTTGATTGGGATCAGAAATGCAGAGTAGTTTATCTCCAGTGAGGATGGAGGGGCAGTCAGTCAGATGGTAAACAGAGTTGAATCCTACTCCGTATTTCCCTGTCTTCCCTGGAGAGTTGCGCTTTCCTCCTTCTCCCAGCTGTTGAATGCCCTTCAGGTCATCATCAGAAAACACTTTGTTGTTGAAAACACACAGTGCTGGACCCTGCAGTTTGTTCCATTTCTTTCCAAATGTTTTTTCTGTGCCATGCTGTCGTTTGTCCCAAACAAAGTGAATTTCAGTTGCCTCTGCATCATCAGCATTTTGGATGAGCTCTTTAAGGATATCTTTCTTTGATGGATAGGCTGAAATTATGTTTTTAATTCGAACAGTCAATTGTTCCTGCTGTTCAAAATGAAAAGCAAATGGTGAAATGTTCTCAACTGTATAGTTTTGCAGGGTATGATGCCTTGTTGTTTTGATTCCAAAGTGACAAGCCATAGCACGTTGGATATCCTTGTGACATAATGTCACATCTGGACCGACTGCCATCCATGGGCTGTCATTGAAAAACATGTCACCTGCAGGTTGTAGAACATTATGTTCATTGGGTATCAGACAGTTGGTTGTTTCATCTTTGGCCTCATATATTCCTCTGAGAATTGTGAGACACATCAAAAGGTCTTCCTTTGGCAGGGTCTTGTTGCCATGTTGAGAGTGTATTTCCTGCAGCACAGTTAGACACTGACTGGTTGTAAATGATTTTTCAACTCCTACATTTTCCCAGAGCCTCCCAAAACCCTTAAAGGCAGTTGGAAGTACATAGAGATAGGGTTTTGCTTCAAATTGCTCACTTTCCGCAACGCAGTTTACATTTATAAATGTACTGCCAACAAGAATGAACGGGAATGAATTTGCCCACTGTGAAATGAAAGTGGAATCCACCAAATCACTGAGCTCCTGATCAAGAAACTTATAGCATTCATATGCTATTTTGTGAAGCATGGATGTATCAATAGATTGAGATTGCTCACATGCTTCTTTCAGTTGTTGAAGCACTTTGTCAGGCCTTGGATTGCCTTGAACTCCCAAAACTTGCAGGAGTGGATCAGTGTTGTATATTTTCAGATTGGTATGATCCAGCACGTGTTGTGTCATGTTAACAAGTGGGGAGCATTTTTCACCAAAAATATCTGTTGGCCTTTTAAATTTGACATTTCTTTCCTTTTTTGTATCACCGGGGGAAAATGCTGGGAGAAATGCAGTCATCCTCAGTGTTTCCCAGTGGAGAGAGCCTTCATCACTCATGTGATTCTTCATAAGTTCAAGCAGGCAATTTAAATGACCACATGCTTTCTTTTTGTCAAAGCTCCAGGTCCTGGGAATTGTGCGTGCTTTCTCTGTGATTTCTTCCAATGGGAGCTGATCATTTTCCATTCCAAGTTCCAACAAGCGTTTAATCCTTTTGGGGGAGCAAAAGTCATGTTTGGTACCACCGAGTAAGCGTCCTTCTTCTGGTTGAAAGAGACAGGCCACTTTGCCTGATGGATTCACAAGTTTCCTGATATGCTGGAGCTGTCCGCCTATTGTGGGGATGCATGGATAGCAGACCAGAAGTTCGTCAACTTCTTTGATATTAAGGTCGATCGCATGCAGCACAAGAATATCTCTACTCTTAGGGTCCATGGTGTCAAGGTTGTTGAACACAGCCTCTTGGTAAAACGTGTCCCAGTTCCATGTTCTATTCTGCAAGGCCTTCTCTAGGCCAGACCGTTTGAAGCTATTTCTCAACCACAGTGGAAGAGAAACAACATGGTTGGGTGCTTTGACATGCGTCTTGCACACTTGCACTGCAAGTTCACTGATGTCTTTATCCTCTTCGATACTCTTGTGTAGAAATATGGCACTGTTCATTGAGCACCAATGTTCTCCATCACTAAAGAGCTCTGGGCCAATGGAAGGCTGAGCTATGGCAGAGTACAATGCATCAACCAAGGGCTTGAAAGTATCACTCACTTTCTCTCTGTCAGGCCAAAAGGTATGATAACAATATGTTTCCAGTTGCTTGTTTTCAGACTTTTTTTTAGTGCCGAAAGTGCCGAAATATATGCTGTCACTACAGGATCCTCAAGAAGGGCTTTGTTCCACTCATGTTTCACACCACTCTCCCACAGACCTTTGCGGTTGCTTGTCACAGCAAATGTTCCATTTACATTGACTGGAAGACCAGTGTGAATGGACAGAGGAAGGAAGCAAAATGCCTGTCCTACAAGATCTGTTTGTAGTGGGGCCAGCTTCCCAGTTCCTGGATTCTTTTGCAAAGGCACAGCAATCCCCCCGACGGGCAAAGAGAACTTGGCTTGCTTGTTTTCTTGAAGGGCTATTTGCAAGGACTTATGTGTCCCAAAGCAGTTGTAAAGGAGCCAGGACTGGACTTCAGTTTCACCAGATTGCTGACTAGTTATTTGGACAATGTTGACTGTGCAGCAGTCAATGACCTCTTTGCATTTCCCATCAAGTTTCATTAATGCTTTCTCAGCTTGCTGCTGCTTGGACACGCTTGATTCATCAGGAATCCTCATTGTACTCTCAGTGGTTTTGGAGACATTGAAGACTGTTTCTATTTCGTTATCTCTTGGCGGGGTTGATGCATTGTTTGAGATACTTTGTAAAGATAACATATTGATGTTCTTCAAAAACAGCAGGTGCGTTTGTGAATTGTTTGTAAAGTGCTGTTGAAAAGTGATGATTTGTTGTTTGTTAAACACTTTTTCACTTATTTCTGACATGATAGCCTCTTCTTCATTTCGAAAAGGTAGTTTGATCAGAGTACCTGGATATGGTTCAGGGGGACTTTGGCTTCTGAAATTGCAATCAAAAATGCGTTCATATGGTCCAAACTGACCAGGAAAGCAATGGAAAAGATGTTGCTTTGAGAGATCCAGCTTGAGTCCAGGATTTGTTTTATGTTTGATGTGTTTCGTGAGGTGGGTTACATTTGGATCAAGTATGAGAAGACTGTTGCCACTCAGGATAGAAGGAACATCTGTTACATGATACACAGTATTAAATCCAAGTCCAAACTTTCCAATTTTTTCCACTTTGTTTTCTTTTGAGGCAGAGCCAACTCTGACAATATTATTCCAATCCTCAGCTGTGAATTGCTCATTATTAAATGCCCAAAGGCAAGGTCCCTGACAAAGGGCCATGCCAGGGTCAATGAGACTTTCAGGGGAGTCTTTGTGCACTCGTAAATCCACCAAGAACTTGCAGGCTTCTGCCCCAGCATCCTCTGCATTTTGAATGATCTCTTTGAAGAGGTCTCTTTCTTCATCATACTCCTTAAGGATGTTCTTAATCCTCGTCGTTATCGGTTCAGATTGTCCAAACTGTTCTATTCCCACTAACTCTGGATCGAGAATGTAGGTACTAAGAAATCGGATGTTAAACCATTCAGCAGCTGCTTTTGTGATATCTTCATGTACAACATGAACTTCCTCCTGGCTGTACTTGATCTCATTCAACCCATTTTTGCTCACATCACAGAAGACTGCTGTTGACAGTGGTTTAAGGGTATGTTGTTCACCCTGAATGAGAACTGGCACTGGGATGTCATCCTGAACCGTCTTCTTCTCTTTCCACAGCCACTTAAGAATCTCTATTGACACTTTTACCTCAGAGGAACTTGCAAAAGGCTGTTGGGTTTCTTCAATGGTTTTCTGGATAGAATGGAGAATGCCAACAATTTCTTGATCTGAAAGCAATGTTTTTAGTCCAAACTCCTGAAGCAACTTCTTGTATGGCAAAAATTCATTTGGAACCTTCCTAATATAAGAACTCAGATCAAGATTTCGTGGGTAGTCTAGAACCAGATCCTGTGGTGATACAAACTGGTCGTGGCTCCACAGCCAGTGTGTATCCTTTTTCATCTTCCTTGCAAATTCATTTATGTGGTCTTGCATGTGTTTGTAAATGCTATGCAGCTTTCTTTTAAAATCCACATTTGTGTTAGGATCAGTCATTTTCTGTGCTTTTGATGTCAGAGCAGACAAATTCTCTATCACTTTTTCAGGTGGGGGTAGGCGTTTGAGACCAAGTTGGCTGCTAACTCTGTCACTGAAAGTACCCAGAGGCATTACATGCTCAACAATGTCCTCATAATCAGAATGTCTTGTTTCATCAGGGCAGAAGAAACAACTTCTCTGAGATGTGTCATTGCCGTACGTTTTATCATTACCAGGCTTAGTACATGGGATCCATTTCAGCATGTTGATGCGATGAGGCTGCTCAGGAGAAAACTTAAACAGATCATTAGTATCCAACATCTTCAAGAGCACCTGAGCTCTATTAAGAGCCTCAGTTTGAGAGTCAACATGCGCTTTGTCAATCAGTGTGGCAGCATGCAAGAAGTGCTCCGGTGACACATCTACTTCTTTGTTTAGTAAGCCAAGATCCGTTAGGCTTTGAAGCATCTGCGATGTGCCAGTGTATAGAGGTGGAGGGAAGAAATCTGACTCAAAGATCACTTTAAAGGTTTTAATTCTTGGATCAAAAAAGGCTGAGGGTTTTTTCAGTTCTCCATTCACTTCAATGAAGCTCAAATCCTTACATCTGTGTTTCAAGGTCTCATTTTGAGAGAAAAGGATAGCTCCATTCTGTAAAATCCAAGTCATGATTTTCTCAGTGTCTTCTCTTCTGCAAGCCCTGCTCTCAATACAGCCAATAAGGAGATGAGCTGCTTCAGCAGTGTCCAAAAGTTTAACTTTGAGCAGCTGTAACAGACTGCGATCAGCCTCAGTTGCACACCGCACAACTGAATCAGGCATAGGGAAATCTGTTGGTACCTTTAGACCAGACATCAGAAGCACAGCCTGTTTTGATTGAGCTGCAGCACATGATCCATTCATGGTTTGAAACAGAGGCAACTTTGAGAGTACATCTTTCTCAGTAACTGAGAGACAATCAAGACGAGAGAGATAATCTTTCAGTTCTTCTCGTGCTCCGTGAGAGGCAGTTTTGAGATCTCTGATGAGATTCTGAGAATCTAGGTTCACCAATACTTTCATGACACTCATTGGAGATGGGCAAAGCACATATGAGTCAAGGTCTTCGTGTTTGAGCCAGTCGTTTTCTCTTACCGCTGTGCCACCAAGTTTGTTCACCAACTCAGTTATTTTTTCTGGCAAGATCATCTGCTTCCTTTTCTGAAAAATTAAGGTTGTCTTCTGCTCTAGTGTAGCTAGTGATACTGGCTGACTGACTGACAGGGGACTGACTGGTATCAATGGCAATCCAATGAAATGACTTAACTCTTTGAAGTGAGTGTTGAGAAATGTCCAGAACTCTTGGAGCCACTCTAAAGGTGGATGTTGATTGCTGCTGACATCCCAGGTAACATGCCCCTTGCTCATCTGCTTCCAGTCCTGTGGCAAAAACCTCTTTGTATATTCAGCCACCCGTTTTGCGTCAATGTTGATGACCTTGAAAATATCTGGAACATTTGTTTAAATACATTCATTAGTGAGTGAATACATACATATGACAGATGTTATGCATTTTTAAATCGCTATACTATAAAATGATTTCTCTTACTTTCTCTGGCCAGTTCTTTTAGGTGGGCACTGCAGGCTGGACGGAGATCATTGGGGATGAAGAGGTGTTTGCAGAATGGTAGCAAGACTCTGGACAAAAGATACATTTGTTGAATCGGCATGTAACAAAAACAAAGACATTTGTATATCATTTAAGTTGAGATGCATTAAATATATTTTCCAATAAATACAATTGTATTGTTTTTACCAATCTGTACTTATTCTAAGATTGGATTTGGGCAACATTTAAACTTAGTATAGATGTAGTAGTAAATAAAAGAGAAAAAACATCTAAAAAGAAAATAAACCTACCTTGGAAATGTATTGCTGTCAATCAAAGCAGTGTCCTCCTCTCTGTCTGTGAACGATCTGAAGGAGCCATCGTCGAGCGGAAGCAGCTGAAGACCTTCCAGTTCTCTGTATTTTCCATCACTTAAAATGAACTCCAAAAGGCAGAGTTTGTCATGTTTAGAGATAGTGTGCACGTCAATCCTGCGGAGCGAGCCCCTTATGAAAGCTGGAGTCACGTGTTTTAGGGTGTCTAGGTGTGGATAGGCCTCATTTATAGCGCTTGCAACACTACCTGGTAAGGTGACAAGATTCTCTCCACAGGAAACCAAAGTCCTTTTAATTGCAGCCAATATGTCACTGCTTGTTGCACCATTACAGGGGAACACAGCTTCTGATGGAGTGATAAACTCTCTTTCATCTTTGGCAAGAGAGAGGACAGCCACATTCTGCCTGAATAAGTGATCAAGAACATCCAGAGCAACGGCATACCATTTGCGTTTGTGCTTTATCTGGGCAATATCTGGCCACAGATCGTACACTGAAGAGACAGGCAGATTATCTTGTTGTGCAAGGTTGATAGCATCTTGAATGATCATGATGTATGCCTGTGGTAGCACCTCCTTCATCAGCAATTCATTCCACACAGCATGTTCGTCATGTTGCTGGTCTTCCTCTTGCCACTTGATCTCTCTTCTGTTGTCTGTGAGGCCAAAGCACGCGTTGATATAAACTGGGAGTCCGGTGTTATTGGATTCATTGTTTGGTAGGGGGAGAAAGCAGCTCAATCTGCTCTCACTACTGTCTCTCTTCTCACCACAAGGGAATGCCAAGTCAACTTGAGGGAAAAAGCTCAACTTTTTCGCAAGTGAATCAAGATGTTCTACATTTCCTTCTTTCATGGTACATGTTGTTAAAAGCCATTTTGTTTCTTTGTGGTCTTCTGAGTTGAGGGTTATTACTTTGAATCTTGTTGAACTCTCAATGATTGAATCGTCTTCTGACTCCAGAACGACATCTGTGGAGATTGAGGATTTCACTTCAAGTCTGGTTTTAACGGCGCCATAGATGTTGATATGTTTCAAGGAAACAGAGGTCACATTTTTCAGGAACAGGAGATTTAAATCTGCATCCGCAATGAAGCTATCAAAAAGCTCAACCACCCTGTCAGAGTCATAGAGATTATCTGAAATATCTGATGCCTCTTTGCGCAAAGGGAACCTGAAAATTGTCCCGTCAAAGTGTTGATCCTCGTTGATGACTGTTGACCATTCTTTTCTGCCAACAAATGAAACTATATCTCGAAAAGGTTGGAACTGGTCATGCATCTCTATTAGAGCTTTCTGGTGTTTTGCATCATCCAAAGACCACAAAAACCCGCTATTTCTTTGTCCAAATATTTTTTCCTGGGGGTCCATCATGCCGAGGTGATCTGAACTGAATATACTGGGCACATCTGTGAAGAAAGTGGATCAACATTGTCATATTTAGTAACTGCATTTTCTTTAAGAACTAAAACTTAAACTGAGACAATCGGGTTTACATCTGTATCTTTATGTAGTTTTACCTGTTATGTGGTAAACAGAGTTGAAGCCGATTCCAAACCTCCCAACTTTGTTTGGGTCATTGCGCTTCACACTCCTCCCTGCCATCTGAATTCCCTCCCAGTCCTCATCAGTGAAGGCTGCATTGTTGTATGCATAGAGAGCAGGACCTTCGAAGAAAAAAAAGTGCTTTAAACATTAGATCAGAGCATTTGTGCATGTTCTTTAATTTTCTTCGGTCTCTATAATTGCTTATTTTGGATGCTATCCATGCATATATTAAATGGGCTAGAAATATAGGAAAGGTTGAGGGTGTAAACATATGTTTCTGTGCTGTACAGTGCTCTCAATTTCAAATTGAGAACCTTTGATTGATTTCAGTAATATAGTAATGTTGTGGTGTTTAGTGTAATGTGGTGACTACTGTTTACTGTATATGTTACAGGTAACATAAAATGCAGAAACTGCCTGTAACGGTCTGAGAAATGTTTATATTTGGATGTTCATTTGTGTGCATTTCTTATCAATTTATGATTTTGTAAATTTGAGTGTAATTAGACAATTGTAAAATGTAGAGTATTATCTGGATAGCGAAATGTAGAATGGTTCACCTTTGGGATGTGGTCGGTGAGTCACATGACCACAGTCAGGTCAGAAGGCATTTCCATGGCAACGCATGCCATTGGCATAAGGCTTGTTTGAGACGAGCTGCGGCTCGCCTCGAAAGTAGACGAGAATAGCCGATCGCAGCCGGGGGAGGTCTCAAAAAGCTCGCCTGAAGTCGGACAAGCTCGGAGTCTTCTTCTTATGCTTTTCTTCTGTCTTAGGTGCGTCGTCATGGATTCGGAGGAGTTGACGGATTCTCTTTTCTGCGGGGCGTCTGTCTTGGCGGCTTAGGAGTCTGATGCGCTTTCCTTTCTTCTGTCTTCTTTTCTTCTCTTCTTCTTCTTTTCTTCTTCTGTTTCTTCTTCTTCTTCTTTTCTTCTTCTTCTCTCTTCTTCTTCTCTTCTTCTTCTTCTTCTTCTTCTTCTTCTTCTTCTTCTTCTTCTTTCTTCTTCTTTTCATATCAGGTTTTTGGCGGATTTCAAAACAACCCTTTAAGGTGCATTAACTGCCACATCCGGCCAGTCGGCTTGACTCTGTTTGCAATTTATAAATGCACACGGCATGCTATTGCACGTCTGTCCCGTCCTGGGAGAGGGAATCCCTCCTCTGTTGCTCTCCCTGAGGTTTCTCCATTTCCCCTTTAAACTGTGGGTTTTTCTCTGGAAGTTTTTCCTTGTATGATGTGAAACGTAAGGACAGAGGGTGTCGTATTGTCATACTGATATTCTGTACAAACTGTGAAGTCCACTGAGACAAATGTAACATTTGTGATATTGGGCTATATAAATAAACATTGATTGATTGATAAAGAATGGACAAATGTGTTTAATCGTTAATGTCAGATATGTACTAAGTAAATACATTTGTTCCTGCTCAAGATTAGATTCAACTTTATTGTTATTGCACAGATTACAGGTACTGAGACAACGAAATGCAGTTTAGCTTCTAACCAGGAGTGCATAAAGCAGTAAAGTGAAAAGTAATGTACACAATCTACAGAATAAAATATAGAATGAATTGAATGATGAATAAACAGTGAGGGGTATGAATACACTATACACAGTAGCCTAGCCTAGTATGAACAGTGTGTTGTATGAATATGCTAAGATATATAAAGTATGACAACGGTAAGCAGTGCAAGTATAGTATACAAATATATAGATATTAATTTAATGATGATAAACATTGTGGAACAATGATGAAAAATGTGAATGGAAGTGGCGACGTAAAACTGAGACAAAACAACAACACACTTTTGCCGAGCCAATGGAGAGTTTCATCCCCAGCACGGGGTAAAACCCACCAATGAGCGCTCAGCTCGAGATACCAGCAAGTCGTTTCCCATCAAGCATTTCGCTTCCGCAGCCCGTGGAGAGAAACTGCGCCGCCTCGCCGCGCCTCGCTCTCAAGTCTGCGGGCGTCTTTGTCCCGCGAGATTTCAACGTCTCATGTAGGCGAGCCTCCAGAGCAAGTCGGACAAAATGACTAACCATCATGCAATGCACTAGCAAGACGTTGATCGCAATTGCGCAGGTCTGCGCAGGTCTCGCTTGTCTCAAACAAGCCTACAATCTACAGCAGCGGTTTTCAAAGTGTGAGGCGTGCCTCCCCTGGGCTTCAGGGGAAGCGCAGCGTGAGAAAAATAAATAAAGATAAACAGTGAAATCTAGCTAGTTAACTTCAGCTAACTTTACAGATGTAGCACCTAATTTAGGACAGTTTGAAACGCGAGGGCCGTGGTCGGCACGGGTTCTGCCCTCGATCAAGCGAAAACCTCCAGCTTGACTTGAGACCGCCCCCGTGATAAATAAATGTAATTATAATGAAGCCAGCTGCAATGGATCATTGATCCACCAGGGGGTGCAGTGGGGTTCCACACTGGAGCTCATGTGAAATAAAGTCTGATACAGTACGCTGGATGTACAGTATGTCTGGTACTACTGTATAGCGGATCTTTGTTAAGATCCATATGTCACGGATAGGATCATACTCTGTGCTAAATAAGAGACATGTAATAATTTACAAAACATCACCATGTTGTTATTTAACAAAATAATGTTGTTTAGTCGAAAAAAACGAACGACAGGAAATGCAGCCGGCTCTCGATTTGTAATCCTAATTTAATCATCACCTTCACCACGATCATTTATGTTTATGTTTGCCGAATTGACATGAAATCACTGACATATATGAATATTCTGTATTCAACTTCATTAAAACGTTATTAACGTGCCTAAACTCAGTAATTCACTAAAAATATTTATATTTTAATGGAGCCTTGTCAGGCAGATCAGGATCCCGACGGGTGTTATTTTCCCCATAATGACCAAGTCGCTGCAAATTATCCCGCTTATTACATGGCCACATTCTCAACAAAGTAACGACATGACTCCCAATATTAATTGAAATGCTTTTATGGATTTAGAAAATGTTTTTATTGATTTAAAAAATAGTTGTATGTATTGATTTAAATTGACATGCATCCGCTAAGAAAAATAGTCACTAGACACTTGACACAAGCAGAAAAAGAACACTCAAACCAAGAGATGAGTTATTGTTATTACAACGTGACTTCACTATTATTTAACAACTCTTTTTATTGGGTTCTTTTATTTGGGGTTAAGTAGGCCCTACATGTTTTACTGTACTGTGATCTGCATGCACTTATCAAACATTTAATTAAAGAATGGTGATATACACAGTGATAGATGTTAAGGACTAATGTTTATAATAAATAGCCTAGTATTTATCCATATTCATAATAATATTTATATATTCAACAACCATTTTTAATGTAAAAGGTTCATAAAATAAAAACACAACACTGTCATTGCAAGTGACACTCAGTTAGTTGACTTTTATGTTCAACTGCTAAATGTATTACTGATAAAAAAGGGCTTCTACCTAATTACCTTAAATAAACTCACTAATTAATTAAACCAGTTCAATACGCATTATTCTTATTCTTATCATTCTTTATGAGCGCAGAAATAGTCTTAAAATCAGACTGTTTTTTAAATGAAATCTGACGGCAGGCAGGCAGCTCTGATCACCTAATGATAAATGCGCCACACCTAATCGCCGGCTATTCAGCCACAGCTCTATACAAATCAAACTGTAGACGGTGTGAAAGCACCTATTGTTTTAAATAATGGTCGGAATGTGACCTGTGAGCCTTCTGAATTACCGTGGGATAGCACATTCTAAACTAAAATGTTCAATCAATAAAGTAACATCTTATCTTAATAATATCTTCATATTAATAATAATAATAAATCATACAGTATATACAAAAAATATACTGCATATTAAAGCAAACGATTGTAAAGGTAAAAGTATGAGCATGACAAATAAAGAAGTGTAATGTAAACATTTACATTTTTATTATGATTATTTAATATATAAAGACTAAAAATTATTGAATTACAAGATTAGATATACTTTATTTGATCTAAAATATTGATGTGTTCAAATGCTCTTCAAAACACAACTGAAAGTCCATGAAAAGTTGTCTTTCTGTATTTGTGAATGAAGCGCCATCCCCTGGTTAAATCCTGAAATTGAAAATCTGGCAACGCCCTCTTGGAAAATAGTGGGAGGGCTTAACATTCCCAGACGCTGGTCTTAGGCAGGTCTTAGGCAGGAAGCTGTAAGCTGGAGTCCTATCTGGAGTGCTACATCTGTATGCGAGCGGCAACATGGATCGATTTTTAGTGAAGTTACCTAAAGTGAAAGAGGAGACTGGCAGAAAATGTCAGCTTTGTTTTGAAATAAAAGTTGTGGCTCATCGGACATTTATGAGAGAAAATCCCTCATGTCCGAGTGCAAGTGAATGCAGCACAAGACGCAAGCCTTGTAACCCCTCCCCCGGCCCTGGCGCGAGCGAGGAAATGTGATTGGCAGCGATTTCATTTGAACGGGACGGCGCATTCGGACCCCAAGTAGACGGAAGGAATGAGGTATTTGCGGTCTACAATGACAGAGAAGAGACTGTGAAGTTTGGCTGTACTCAGCATTGAATCAAAACGTACTAAAGCTTTAGATCTTAATAAGTTTGTGAGGCGTTTTGCTGAACAAGATGGTAATCGCCGCATTCAGCTGTTATAGGCATGCCAACTTGATGCTCTGCTCACGGATGACTCGAAGAGCATAAAAAACTGTTAAGATGATGATCTTACGTGTGTAAATATATTTTTTTCTTTGTGGGGGTCTGCCCCCAAAAAACAGTTTTAAGTCTTGAGAAAGTCAAATAAGACGGTGTGTAAAACTACACTGCCCAGCCAAAAAAAGTAACCACTTTGATTTAACTAGGCCAGTAGATAAGGGCATTCCACTGGATAATAATCCCCCTACATTATAGCAACAATAACAACAACAAAAGTGAGTGAGTGAGTGAGTGAGTGAGTGAGTGAGTGAGTGAGGTGAGATGAGATGAGTGAGAGAGAGATGAGAGAGAAGAGAGAGAGAGAAGATGAGAGAGAGAGAGAGGAGAGAGAGAGAGAGAGAGAGACGAGGAGAGAGAGAGATGATGAGGAGAGAGAGAGAGAGAGAGAGGAAGATATTGAGGAGAGGAGAGGAGATATTGAGGAAGATATTGAGGAAGAGGAAGATATTGAGGAAGATATTGAGGAAGAGGAAGATATTGAGGAAGAGGAAGATATTGAGGAAGAGGAAGATAGAGAGAGAGAATGAAATGAACAGTTAGAACTGACTCTTGATCGCCCTCTCTCTCTTCTCTTGAACGGCATATGATGACACCCCATAATTGACGTAGAGCTGTTGAGGGCACGACCATTAACCATTATCTGAAGTCTGCTGCTCTGAGCATGTCAGTTGGAGTGATGACATCATCGTGTTCCATTACACAGGTGTTTATAGTTGAGCTAACGAGCTCTGTAGAGATCAAAGGTTTCCATTGTTCTGAATGAGAGATAAACCTGTTACATGTGAACGTTTTGTCGAAGAACCGTAACAGATATCTGTGAAATTTCAAAACGTGAAGCATGTCAAGGAAGTTGAGTATCTGAAGTGTAATTTTTGTGTACTTTCGGGTTAATAATGTGGCCTTTTTTGCAGTTTAACTAAAGGTGTGCGGCTGCTGCTGTGAGGAAATATCTGCCTGAAATTACAATGGGCTTTAATGGAGACATGTTGAAAGTTTTTGTCACTTCATGCCCTCAAGAGGCATTTTGTTTAATTATTTTTGCTTAATTATTTGTCATTTTTCAAGCTACGAGATGTTTTCCTACGTTTGTCATGAGAAAATGATGTCTCAAGAATGTAGGGTTTGGGAATTATGGCAGTTTTAAAAAAAAATATGAAGGCACATTTCAAGAATTCCCACACTCTAGCTGTGACATCACACACTCTAGTTAATGTTAAAATCTGAAGAAAACCTCTTTAACAAGGTCTGAACAATGTTTAATATCTCTAAAAGTAAGAATCGGATTTAAAAGTTGTGTTACACGAATAATGTCAGAAAGATGTGTAACATTTTAAAGTTGGAATGAGGTTTCTGAGTGAAAGTATGAATGAACAGTTAGCAGTTGAAGTCGCATGAAGATTTGTTGAAGTCTGAAGAATGTCTCCATTGACTTCCATGTTAAAAATGTGATGAATTATGGGATGTATCTCTGGAATTATGAAAGTTATGAATGATAAAAGTAATAGCCTGCGATTCCCGACCGAGCTGAACGTTTTGATGTTTGAACGGAGTTTCTGCGATGTTGAATGTGGGAGGAGAAGAGGGCCAAAATAAGTCGGCGGAATAATAATAAGAATTTTGTCCGTAGCATAACATATAGTTGGAATGCTATATCAGCATTCCCACTAAATAATAATAATAATAATAATAATAATAATAATAATAATAATAATAGCAATAATAATTGGGAGGGGGGGCGCGGCTGTTCTTATGTTCTCTGAGGGGAGGCTCACCTTCCCACACTTTGAAAACCCCTGATCTACAGGGTTCAAGAGGCGCACACGGTAAATGTTTCTCTTTTGTTGATATGTGTGTTAATATTTAGTGTGTGCTTTGATTTTGCTAATGTGTTAGGTGTTACGATTTAATGTAAACTTTCAACTGTTCATTTCTTTACACGTTGTCTTCGGAGAAAGAGAGCGAGAGGGAGAGAATAAACCTTCAAAAAAGACATCAGTATGTTCGTGGCCTTATTTATTGGACCGGTGTAGCTACACTGCCTTAACTGATGAAAATAAACAACATAGCATTTTAGACCCTAATGCCATCTTATCAAGTGATCATGTACTTAAGGGTCGCTCGAAGGGTGAGAAGCCTGGTATTGACAAAAAAGAGGAATTGAGTGGTAATACTTAACACACATTCTCTTTGGTAAACCACACTGGACTATGGGAGGAAACCCACATGAAAACAAGCATAACTTAAAGACTCCAAAGGGGGAGCTGAGCAGGACTGACATTTGAGTATTACACCTTTTCATTAGAAGCCTCAACACTATGTCATCAAGCTACCTCTCCTTTATCCTTTAAATGTATAAAAACTGATGTTGATAACCACTATAGAACATGGCTATTTTATGAACATTATTACATTAACATAACACTACAGTGGGACTGGAACCAGCTCTCCCCTGAGCCAAAGATCGGCGCACTACCCCACTGCGCCACAACCTCCCCATCCCACATACCTTGGTATTTTCCCAATTCATCAGTCCACAGGCTCTCAGTCCCATAGCTTCTGTCATCGTGTATGAAAACCACTTCCGTGGCTTTAGCATCATCTGCATTCTGAATCAGCTCCTGTTGACAAATACATTCAAATCAATTACCATTAACAGAGCATGACAAGCTCCAAATCGGGGCTACACAAGAGCAAAGTTAACGCCCCTGCACACCATTATTCCACCTTTACATGCGTTTCACTTAAGTTGCCTAATGGACTTCCCTCTCACTGTGTAGGTGTGTACAAACTGCACTTGATTCGGCATTCCCTCACCTGTCTGATGCTTTTATTGTACCTGATAGGGTGGTATAATACCCCTTTATCATTCTTATTAGTACATAGTGTTGGGTAAAATTAGAGCATTTAACCCACCTTCAAAATTTGTCCACCATCTGGATATCGTCGTAGAATATCTTGTAGGTAGTCAATGAAGGGCGGTGCTGTTGCCCCGAAGGACGTTCTGAACCAAACATGAGGATAAAAGAGTGATGAACAAAAGTTAAAATCCTTGCAGGGTGAGTCTTCTTTAAACAAGGTACGAAGAGCTGAAATTTGAAACAAGTTCAACCAGCAGGTACTTTTGACTAATCTTTAGCCATAGGGTCGAAGTGTTTACTTGAAGTAAGATGAGGATGATATATATGTTGCCAAGAAAATGTAATGCGACCCATAATATTAAGTATATTATTTGTGACTTTGCCCTTACAATGAATTGATAAAATGCCACTTAAACATGACTTGTACGGAGAGGAATTTTGAATTGTGTAGCATGTGTTAAATTAATGTATGTCATTTATACATGTGTTGTGTATAATCAGTCACGCAAATAAGCTCTACAGCATCACACAGCACTTTGAATAACAACATGATGGTGCTTAGGAAGTTTAAAAAGTAAGAACAATAATGTACAATTGAATATAAGGTGATATTTTTTTCCCATACAAAATCAAAACACTAACATGAAATGTGTCTTTAGGGTGAGTTACTAAATCTGTCCAGGGACTACAGATGAAAAATAGCTTCTTGGCTAACTCTGGCACATTTACAGAAATGTTAATTAATGTGCACTGTCCCTTTTAAATAAATGAATAAATAAATAAAAAAGCACTCCAAAAAACAAATCAGGGCACTCCCTGAGCTGCGGGTTAAGAGACAGTTGAAACTCACCGACTTTTTTTTTTCTTAGTATTCGAACTCATCCCTCCTGATAAAGATGCTGTAAGGGATTAAAAAAATGTGCATTAGCTTGCAGGAAACAACGTCCCTTTTTATTCATATGTGATGACCACACCCGCTGGCACACATATTAGAAATGTCACAAGCTCCTCTGCACATATGTTAGTTTTCTATAGTGTGATCTCTCCTCCGTTGAGTTGTGTTGACCTCAAACCCATTGCACACCAATCAGCAGATACATAATGACACATTGCTTTTGTTTCATGCTTCATAAGTTTGAGAAACCGGCTCGAGATACACTTTTTGTTATATTCCATGGAATGCTCTTAACATCCCGATAGCAATGAATATTTAAGTGCTATGACAAACAATCCATACAAAAATTTCATCTGTGGAAGCCGTAGTACTGTAAAAAGCACGACCAATCATTTTAGCCGGCCCGGCTAAAATAACTGGATGGCCTGTCTGTCTGTCAGCTTTCCATCTGTACACAAACTTATCTCGTGCCCTCATTGGTCATGTGCGCGTTTGTGTGTGTTGGAGGAGGGGCTCTATAAGGAAGTGGCAGATTTTCTCCGGTTGTGTATTTTCAAATTCTAGCGATCTCGAGCCGGTTTCTCAAACTTACCTACCCCACCTTTAAAGTTAGGAGATGAAGGCAGTCTCTAGACCAGGGATGTCCAAACTACGGACCGGGGGCCAACTGCATAAATAACATAAAAGTAAAAAACTAAACAAATTCTAAAAGTATAATGGCCCCTTGTCATATATTGTACTTCTTAAATATATATATTTAAAAAAATGAATCTGGTTGGTGCTCGCCAGCTAGACTGAGCAGCAATCTGAGGCTTCTGTTTTAAAGAATAAGCTGCCAACAGTTTTTGTAACAAAAAAATTAAATTATTTGTTTTTTCAACTTTTCCTTCTCTTTTTCTGCAGCCTCTCTGTGGTGGATATTGCGACTGTCTCACAAAGAATAAAGCCCAACCCCAAAGCAGGAAATGAACCAATAAAATGCAAAAAAATAAATGCTAATTATACATACAGGGATGGTGAATGAAGTATGAGCATGAATACTTTTTCTTAATCTGTATAAATCAGAACCTTTTTATTTCACTGGTATCAAAATAGTCCTCTATAAAAATTGTTAGATTTCCTCATATATAACCTAAAACATACTTTTATTTAATTAGATGCTAATAAAAATAACACAAAAGTAAAACATCAAAATGGAAACAACAGTAGGCCTACCTCATTCATATTTGAAGAGTTGTCCGTTCGGTTCAGCTTTTGCCAAGTTTGCCAAATAAATGATGTTTCCTCAGTTCTCCTATTTATAAAGGCTGCTGATGTCCAACCCCTAATCGTCATTTCCCGGTACATTATGGAGCTAATTTCCTGCCATAACTCCACAAACAAACTAAACAGGTTTTACAAATGCCTCATGATTCACTAACAAACACAATGTGGTTTGCAAATACAAAACACCATCTACAAACTAATGCATTTAGTTTTGCAAAGAAAAAACGTATCTATCAAACAAACACATAACATTTTTCTAATATATCATGTTTCAGAGACAAATTCAGCATAGGTTTTACAAGTACACAACTTTTTTTTACAAGTACAACACTTTTTTTTACAAGTACACAACTTTTTCTTCTCACGGCGGAATATTACTGCCAAAAGTCACGACTTTTGGCAGTAATATTCCGCCGTATTGGAAAAATGTTATGTGTTTGTTTGATAGATACTGTAACGTTCGACAAAGGGAGTCGGAAACAGGCTTCCAGTGATTGGCTTTAATAACTCCTTTGTTCGCTTACGGTTATAGAATCCAGCTCAGGTTACAGGTTACAGGTTTGTCATTACTCTCTACTCCACTCCCTAACTCACACACACAGCAGGGTCAACGTCACGACACCCCATCCCTCCCCCCTCTGCTCCCCCAACCACAGGCCCGCACACCGACCAGCATTACTGTGCAGCTCCGTGATTGGCAGAGAGACGGGGGACGCTTGAGTGACACACCCAGCACCCTATGCAGGGTCGCTACAATACGCTTTTTCTTTGCAAAACTAAATGCATTAGTTTGTAGATGGTGTTTTGTATTTGCAAACCACATTGTGTTTGTTAGTGAATCATGAGGCATTTGTAAAACCTGTTTAGTTTGTTTGTGGAGTTATGGCAGGAAATTAGCTCCATAGATGTCCCTATGATGTGTCACAGAATGAAAACCCCGCCCCTCGCTCTGTGGTAATGTAGATAGCACCATGGCTGCGTTTCACTTCGGTTAAATGGATTCCTTGCGTCCCTCACTTGCGTTGTTTCCCTGCGACTAGTCCCTCCCACCAGGGAAGCATGGAGAGACGCAAGGAAACCACGAGAAGCAGGGAAATGAGTTTTAAGAGCAAGAGAGTGGCGAAGTCCCTCCCCTTCCGGTGGACCTCCATGGGACCTTATTTCGGAAAAATTATGTATTGAAGTCAATGGAGAGAGAAAGATTATCTTTCGATCCCGTTTGAATTGTGCCACGAATTACACATATGATGTTTGTCAATTGAAAAGATAATTTTGCAAGTAAAAAAAAAAAAAATGTGTCGTAAAACTGTGAAGTAACACATTTGTTTGTGTGAAACGCTCAATGAACTACATCTCTGGTCTCACAGAACAACACACGTCACCAAGATGGCCGTCACTACTGTCTTGTCAACAAAACGATTGACTACCCTCACTATCACCACAATGAAACACGTTCTGAAGAATGTCATGCAAAGCTGCCTGCCTGCCTTCCTTTGATTCTCTCTGAACCGCCTGGTCTTTTTAATGTTTAATGTCAACCATTTGTGCAGATAGCATGAAGTAGAGAAGATCGACGATGCTAGCGTTAGCGTTAGCATTTCTCCCCCGGGCTTAAATTGTGTATTATAGAATGATCACACCGGTGACAGTACTCTTCAAAGGGTTCACGAAATATGACTACTACTCTTACTGTTTAACATGTTGGGTTACTTCATGTTACTTCATGTTAAGGCTAATAAAAATGACAAGGCTGTAATGCTAACTAACGTGCTAGCTACTAGCTAGCTTGATCCAGACACTCCTGGTCCTTTCATCAGACGGGAAGCGAAAGAACGAGCAAGACCCATTGCTGGTATGATAACAACCTGGTACTAAGCACACAGGCATCTTGTTAAAGTTATCTTATCTTAGCCAGCGCCATATAGATAGATTCTATCTATATGGCGCTGATCTTAGCTATCTCTTAGTGGAGGAAAACAATCACTTACGCGACTCTGGGATTTGTAGTCTTTCTAGTTGCGTATTTTTCATAGTCTTATATTTCAACAGTTTTACGACAAACTGTTACTTTTTTGACATGGAAATCTTTTAAGATTGACAAACATCATATGTGTAATTCATGGCACAATTCAAACGGGATCGAAAGATACGTTTTCTCTCTCCATTGACTTCAATACATTATTTTTCCGAAATAAGGTCCTATGGACCGGAAGTAGATGGGCGTGACTTCGCCACTCTATGGGACGTCCTTTCCTCCGGAGCGTCACGTGAAGCGACGTCCGTTTGTGATGACGCTGCACAGCTGATCATCTGACAGCAGCTCTGTCCCCGTTACTTACAAACATCCCCGCCTCTGTTAGTACACATTTACTGACACAAACATTTGTATCATCTGTTGTAGACCCAAATAAATAAAATCAAATAAGAACTCATTCTCAAAAAAGATGAACGCCATTCTTAAAATGTATAAACGAACAATAGTTGGATTAATATTGATTAGAGTGCACAATAGAAATAAAATAATTGAGAGAAGAAAAAGAGATATGTTATCTATCAAAACCCAGTTAGATTAACATTCATTGGATTGCACACTTAGTTTGTTTGTGTGGATATGTAGCAAATTAACATTTTAAATAGCACTTAATGACTGACTGAATGGAAATGTCAATAAATGAAAATGTAAAACGAAAAAAGCGATCATGAAAATGTTTCCAATAAATGAATACAATTATTTTTGACCACTTTGTTGTTCAGATATATCACATATTTGTAACTACATGATACATTAATTGAAACAAAACCGTGAGTTTCATGTGTTTTCTTCACTCTGCTGGGAAACTGCTCTCATGTCAAGAAGCATCAGATCATTGCATGCGCTGCATCGTCCAATTAGTGAGCGATACACAGTAAGGGGGCGGGGCGAGTGTCTGAGGATTTAATCGAAGGATGGTCTGGTGGTTCCTCGATTATAGCTCCTCCATTATCGCTCCTCGCTCCTCGCTCCTCCGGCAAAAATAAGGCCATTGGGACGCTACTCAAGATGGCGCAGACAAATCAACTTCCGGTGAGACAGAGACCGAGGAGCGAGGAAATGAAAAATAAGAGAAGTGAAACGCAGCCCCTGTTGAATAAAACCAGTGCTAAAGACCAACAGACTGGGCAGTGCTCGGACTGTCGATGCAGCCTTCCACAGCTGGACTCTGACACAACCTCCACTTCCTCCCCTCCTTCCAAGTGTGCATCCTGCCAGGCAGGCAGCAGCCTCCCTAACGGACGGCGCCCACACCGCCGCCTCCGCCTGGACCCTCACAGCTGCAGCCTGTGCTCCAAAACATTCATCTCCTCCGCCCACCTGACCCTTCACCTGGCATCCCACAACAAGGAGAGGAAATTCAGATGTATCACCTGCAGCAAGTACTCCCACCTGATGGCACACAAGATAATACACAGCGGGCCATTTAAATGCTCGGAGTGTGGCAAGACCTTCGGCCGGGCCTCACATCTGAAGACCCACCAGCGGCTCCACACAGGCGAGAAGCCCTTCAAGTGCACCTACTGTGACAAGTCGTTCACACAGAAGGCTGGGCTCCTGGCTCATGTTCGCCTACACACAGGGGAGCGGCCGTATAAGTGTGAGCAGTGTGGGGCCGGTTTTCGCTCTCTGCCCTTCCTGCTCTCTCACAAGGCTGAGGAAGCGTCGGGAAAGGTCAAACCTGTGCCAGCGCCAGCTCCGGCACAGACACCGAGTAGCAGCGAGGATCTGAAGTGTGGGGTCTGCTGCCGCACCTTTGTACGATCATCATACATCAGGCTGCACATACGCCTCAACAAAGGACAGCGGCCTTATCACTGCAAAGTGTGCAACAAGACCTTTGTCAAGCTGGATACATTTGTGAACCTGTGACAAACACTTGAGGCAGAAACGTGCTAAGAGTGGGGTTACAGAGGTTCAAGACAAAGTTGTTAAACCTCCCATGTTTGTCCCGCTCTCCAGGCCTCCTTCTCCTGAATCCTTACCCACTCAGCCTTTATCCTCAGAGGTCAACACGCGCTCCAGAGCTAAAGCAAAGAGTAAAACAGAGCCATGACCAATGAGAGTGCATCCACAGACAAAAAAGAAATGTGCCATGACAGTTCTGAAAGAGACAAACGCAACATTTGAAATTCAATAACTCCCAAAACGTTATTTTATTTGTATCAACATTAGTTTACTTTTTGTACAGACATTTTATTTAAAATAATGAATGTTATTTAATGTTTTAAAAATGGTAATGCCTATTTTAGCTCATTAGGATAATTAAGAATTTAAGTGGCATACAATGTTCACTCTAATCTTCGAATGTACAAAAATGATTAACCTCAAACCATTATCAATTATGGTTAATCTGTTTCTCGAACCTGTACAAGCCTTTTGGCATGTAAAACACTTGAACAAAGTAAGAATCATGTAAATTGAATGCCTATTGTAAAACAATATGCACATAAGAGTAAACCTAAACATAAAATCTTCTCCTTTTTGCACCTGAGATCACAAATATCTGTTCAAAACAGTTTGTTGTTTCAGATTTCAACTATTTTCTTCAGCCCAGTATTTAAATACGTTTTAATATATATAATACAGTTAAAATAATGCTCCTCTGTTCATTTGTAGCATGTAACTTCTTTATTAATCTACCCTTTTGACATGGGTGTTCTGTAGTTCCCAGGCTGTAACAGTGTTCTTTTCTATGCTGTCTGCTCCAGGATAGCAGTGTTCTCTGTGTCCGTGCTGCATGACGAGAGGATCGTTGTTGTTGCGGAGCAGCGGCCGGACGCCTCTGAAGAAGACAGCTTCCAGTGGATGAGCCGAGTCCTTCAGGTGCCCACTCTGCTCTTTTTGACCTCTTATTATCAGATAGACACAGATTACTGAAGGACTATACCTGTGGCTTCACATGTTTTACTTGAATAAGAGAAAATCAGGTCTACTTAGTTAATATTACTCCTTACTTAGTGGTTTTACAGCATGTTACAAGGTTTACATTTTCTTCCTTCAAGTATATCATATTTTGTTTTTAAAACTAATATCTAAATAAATTACAGATCCTTGAGATAATGTGTGACAGTGAATACATTTTGAATATCGTAAAAATGGTGGTCAAGGCTGCTATTGATTTGCAACATAAAGATACAAAAACAGTATATCCTTAATGCAAGCTTCGGAAAACTACACGTCCAATGTTATGGTCACTTTATGTCCCAGTTGTAAGTTTATTTTCTAATCCACACAAGCATATCAAATAAAATGGTATAGAATCAGCTGCAATGACCAATTCAATGTGTACAGTACACAAACAAGAAATTGAAATAGATATACGGTTAAAAACATGGACAACAAAGCTGAACAAAACATTTGACTACTATGTACAGATATACAGAGAAAATCTATAATATAAAAACAAGAATAGCATCCCCTAAGGTGTTCACTGAAACTAAAACTTGACTTTTCGTATATTTCCTGTCTGTTTCCAGGCCATAGACAGCATCCACCAGGTGGGGGTGTACTGCCTAGCTCTGGTGCCGGCCAACACGCTTCCCAAGGCTCCGCTGGGTGGCATCCACATATCTGAGACCAAACAGCGCTTCCTGGAGGGCGCCTTGCACCCCTGCAACGTCCTCATGTGCCCTCACACATGTGTCACCAACCTGCCCAAGCCAAGACAAAAACCGCCAGGTAGATTTTCCAGCATGCATCTTGTTTAGAAGCAAATATAGATTAATTTACATTTCTTGGTGTTTATATTTATGTCCTATTAAGAGCTGACCTCCCTGAATGTGATGTGTTGGACAGAGGTCGGTCCTGCTTCTATGATAGTGGGTAACCTGGTGGCAGGCAAGAGGATAGCACAGGCCTGTGGGAGAGACGTGGGCCAACTGGAGGACAATGACCAGGCACGTAAGGTAGTCATCCTCATTTCATCCTCTCATCACCTGCACACATACAGTACACAGGTAAGCATCCATACAGGAGGGCGAGGAATCAGAAACACAAACAGCTGATGGAGAGGACTTCCCGCTGCTGGAGCTATCTGATAAAACAACTGTAGCATCATTTAGATTTCCCTTCCAGCATGTATTACATCCATTACTCTTCCTTATCATAAAATACTGTAGCCCATCACATCTGTCATCCTTTCATTACAAAAACCCACACTGTGCCACCATGCTCCATTAATTCTACATTGTTTGTGCAGAGATTCATCATAGACTCAGTTTCTGTCTGTCAGTGTTCTGTCTCATTTCTCTGGAGTTAAACTGTTGTGTCTCTCTCCCCTTTAGTTCCTGTACATACAGGACGTGCTGCAATGGAGAGCTCAGGCCACTCCAGACCATCCTCTGTTCCTTGTTCTCAATGCTAAGGTACTGCCCTTTTCATCATGTATATAAAACGTAGTTTTACCATTGTGGAGGAAACTTCTGTGTAGCAATGCATGGAGTCACCGACTCAGGAAGGAGACACGGTGAGAGTTGGAGCTTTGATGTCAAACACTGATGGGTTTATTCAGAGTATTCGGCCGGAGGATTCACATCACAAATCAAAGAGTCAGAGGTTCTGACCACACGGTAGAGTTGCCACGTCAATTCTGAAGAACCTCTCTCTATGCTAGACCTTTTAACGGGTTCACAGAGAGAAATCAACATCTCTGAAGGAGTAGACTAAACACTGAGTCACCTGCGTCCGACGCTCATGGCCTCAAGGATTTCACATCCTAGAGCCCACAAACACCGATAAAGAAGTGCCTCAGTGTTCCCACAACAATTACCCTTCGTGCCAGTCAAGTTGACCGGTCACACACTGGTGACAACAACACATATGGCACAAAGGCCTTTCCTTAAAGGAGATAACACGTCACAGAGCAAAAGGTTAGATATCTAGAATAATTATTCCTTAACAGTTCCTCTCTTTTTATCATTTTTGATAACCTTAAAACATTAGTCTAATAATTCTGGTCAATACTTAAATCAATAGGCGTCTTCAGATTCGAGTGTGGTCTCACCTTACATTCAATTACATCACAAAGTAGAGTAAGATTGAAACATTCAATCACAATGATTGATACAGGCAATCATAATAGGAAAAATTATCTCTCATCAGTGTTTGGAGCATCTTTTGTCAATAAGCACAATAATGAACACACATAAAACACAGATACATAATAGCAAAAATATTTGTTTTAAACTAATATCTTTTATCATTTAAACCATTAGTTAATGTCATTTATCAAACTATAAAATCAAAACCAGAAACAGCTTAAAGATTTGCTTTAAGGCAATCACTAGTCAAAAGCATTTTAAACTTAGGATCATAAGAGATCCAGCTAAGGCATAAAATTCACAGTGGTGATTTGATCAATCTGTAATCGGCAAAGTTGCAGTGTCCTCAATTTTAGGATTACTTTACGTTTACTTCATTACGCTTTAGTCAAGAGTAAGGCACTTAGTCTTAGTAAAATCAATACATTCATTTTAGTCAAGTACATTGTTCAAAATCTGAAAAGGAAAAGTTAGGCAAATATTCAAAGACTTTTGTAAAAACCTGGAAAGGAAAGATTAAACATTCTTAAAACTTTAATTCATACATTTGTAAATGCTACAACTGATCTGTACCAAATTAAGTCCATCACTTATTCTTATTAGCCATACTTACCTGAAAATCTACTTATGGTACTTGGAAAGGGTTCTTCTGTGTTTATCTAATGTTGAATATAGAATATCAATATCAATATCAATATTATTTAAATTATACTTCTCTAATTTGAGGATCAAATATGCTACATAATTGTTATATGAATTATTATAAATATTTGTTTTGGGCCAAAACTGAAATGAATCCAGTACTTGAAACATCATTTTATGTCTGTCTGTGCATGGGTAATACATTAAAGAGTTGTGTTGTTAAGCCTGATTGCTGGATGATTAAGGATATTAACATTATCTGTTATAATATTAGAAATACCTTATTATTCAATACCTTATAGTCTGAGAATATTTATTTATTAATTTTGTTTAGTGTGAAAATATAATCTGATCTGACTAAATATATTTATCACCACTATTTAACACATGTCTGGTCATTGGAAATATAAAAAACAATCATTAATTGTACATCTTTAAACATCTGGTCATTCAATTCAAAGTTCATCTTTGTACGAGAGCTGGAAGAACATGTCCGTCAGTCTTCGTTCTCCTCCTCCCTTTATGACACCGAGTGTCTGGTGTGTAAAGGCATCCTGATACTGTAGATTAGCACTGAGGTGCTGATTGGCTCAAACTCTTCTTCATCAGAGCGCCATAATTCAACCCCCCCAATTGCTCTGCTTTTGTGTGGCTCATTCAGTGAGCACTGTAGTTAATCCCCCAGTGAGACGGAGGCTCATCTGCCGGTATTCCTTCTGCTATCTGCTTGAGTACAACTGCGTATTCCTGATGCATCCAGGTGTCCCCCCCGTGATGGGAGAGGTTAGGAAGACATCAAACTCCTCCAAGAAACATGGAACATTGTATTATAGAAGCCTCTGAAACCCTCGCTCGTCCTGCAGGGTTGTCTGCTAGAGCCCACCGAGCAGAAAGATGAAGAGAAGAACCCCCTCTTATCAGAAAGGTGAAGAGAAGCATCCCATCTCGAACGACCTCGTGCTTCCTTGCACGTGGCTGGGGGTGCTCTCTGCATCCGGAGAGTGTGACCCTCTCTCTCTGACCCTTGGCCTTGAGAGCTGTCCTAGTTATTGGGTTAACACTTGATAGGGATGTTTTTCTGAGTGAAGACAACTCAAAGTAATGGATTAGCACATTATCATTTAATTACAAAAATAGGATAGGCCCCTCAGAATTATTTGGGAGCCTTCCTGACACATGCACATTATCATTTTGAAGGTTTGTGTTAGTCATTGAACATGCAAGAATCATATACTCATCAGTCCATAGCAGAGAAATGTTATTGTAAGTTAAAAGTGAGCTAGTCCCTGTGGATATAACCCCTTCTCAATGATTCTAAATGTATATTAATTCACCATTTACCTTTTGAAATATTTTGTCTCTTCCATAAAACATAGGTTTGATAAATAAATTACCCAATATAATTGACTCTTCCCTCCCTTTTCTTACATATGGTACATATGAAATAACAACTTCGGAGTCTATTTAAGCATGGTATAGTTTATAATCTATTAATCGAGAAGACTCAGTATCACCTGTGTGCAGCTTACAAAAAACCATTGTGATAAACATATATTATGCAGGAAATTGATACATTTGTTGAAAAACAAAGCATATCTGATTTGGGAGGAAAAGTTTCATCCCTTTAACATCTGAGTTATTACTGAAGGCATAGCATGAATGATAGTGGGTGTCTGAAGGTATCATTACTGAGAAATGTCAAACAAAATCAAAACCTTACATTTGAAAACAGGTTTGCATTCCTCCACTTAAGGTGACGTTATCATTGGAAACAATAAAAGCTAATTGTTTTGATGTAGAATCTATACATTGAATCGTTAGAGCAGAACATAATGGTTGTATTGTAGCCTGAGTTTTGTGCAGCCTTCAGTTTTACCAGGTGGAAACATTGTCTATATAATGTGAATACATGTAGAACTAGACATTAAGAGACCCCTGACATTAGGCCTATTTGAAACAATAGTAGGGGCTTTTACCAGCTCGCCAACTTACAGGCATCCTCTGCATAGCAGTATGAATAGCCTTAAAAACAACCCACTCTGCGGTAACGAGAGTCATGTATTTGAACCAAATGCCCTAAGTGAAGCCGTTAGTCTCATCTGACTGACCCAAGGGTTGGTGCTGGTGTGACAGGGAGGCTTCCAAGTGTTCATAGCAGATGTCATGCTTTCAGTTCATGGCTCAGTGGGGGGGAGCAGACCCATGTGAGACAGTATCAACGGCTGTAATGTTCAGTTTGAGGAGTGTCATTCTCTCTGGGAGCAGGAAATGGTGTCCATTCAGACCAGACCATTAATGTCATGTAGAGCAGCCATAGCATCTCTGTGACTGCACTCAGCCGGACTGCAGCAGGGCAGAACTGGGTGACTTTTAGTGAAGCCGTCCAAGGCCATAGACAAAATGGAACCACGTACTAACAAAAGGGACACAAGGTCATCAATGTCTCTTTTTACCTTTGGCCTAATTGTAAAACAAATTAGTGGAAGAAATGTGGAACACTAATCCATCATCATGTGACATTTAGAGTTAATTTAAATAATTACTTATGGGTTGAAGTCAAATTAACATTAACATTAGAACTAAAGTCAGTCAAAATTGGACTTGCACGGATCAGAATCTAATCAATACACCATTTTCCCAGCTCTGTAATGAAAAGGATATGAAGATTAGGTACATTACAGGAGTGTTAAAACATCCAAACATGCACACTTATCTTATTCTAGTAGAGATTAGAGGACAGGTCTAATGTTGTGAACAAAATGATCAAGTCAAAGTTATTTTATTTATTTTATCTTATGTACCACATTTAATTTAATAATTAATCTTAAATTACTAATAACTTTAAAGAAGGCAACAATTTACAATGTGGATAAGGTGACTACTTATCCAAAGTGTGTGTGTGTGGGTGTGGGTGTGTGAACAGCTTGTCTGCCCAAGGTTAAAACATTTGGGACAGCAGTGAGAATGTTATGAGAAACAATTTGTTGCTTAGACTGAACTCGAAAGAAGCTGAGATTAGAACATTTGAAATAAATCAAAACACTTGTACATTAATTAAATACATTTGACATTTAGCTTGAGCTGGGTTCAATACTTTCTTTATGGTATTTAAATTGGGCTCAAGTAGAACCTTTACATGGATTTGGCTTGCAACACAAAGTGATACCGATCTCTGTCTGTTATGATTTGAAAGTCTCATGATTTAAAGTGTAGGGCTGTGAAGGAGAGGCCCTTGGAAAACAACCTCTACTTCTTTGTTAACTGTAATTACTTATTGTAAAGAGATTGCAACATTATACTTTTTAAATAATTGCTCAATTCATTTAACACATTTATTATGCACACTGTAATGAAAACGTCAACAAATATATTGATCCTGGCTTAACCAGCAACCTTTACTCTTTTGTTCATAAGCTCGGTTTCAGAAAACTTGTCAGTAGTTTAACAACTATTAGAATTTTAGTAATGTCTATGGAGACCAATTGGTTGACACGAGAAATCATTTGAAGCAGTTTAATAAAGAATGTTAAACTATATTTAAAACTGTAATTAAACTTCAACTTATATTAATTATCTGAATCCAGTGGCCAGTTGGAATAGATAATCAACAAAGTTTCCATTTTGCAGCAACAGCGCAAAAGGTTTCAACAATAATTTGTATTATGTCTGAGTCAAGTTCTGTCTTATCAGCTTTGTTTCCGAATGTGTTCAATACATTACGTTTTTTTCATTATTACCATACAATACATAGATTTAAGAATCAATGAAACAAATAATACAATATTGACCTAAAACAGCAGACAGATTTTGCAACCCTGACCTCCTCAGGCAGGGTTTTTACGACCAGCAGTGATGCCTCTTAGGGTCTCGGGGTGCAGGACGGGGCATAGGGTTTATAAAAGGTCACAAACATATCTTAACATAACAGCAATACAATTTAAAATGTATTCTTAAAATAATATAATCTTCTCTTCTTCTTACACCTACAGCGCACAACCTGAACAGTGTGTTTCTTGTTTACATTTCCTCTGCACACTCAGATGCAGGACATAAAAACATTCTTTTGCTATTTATTTTCATTTTGCAGCACATTTATACTACCAGAATTTTGCAAAACACTATATATTATTTATTTTTCTCAAGTCATTTACTTTTGGTGAGTTAACTAAAGCTTAGTTTATTTTACCCTGGCTATGGACTGATTCATTATTAGTTGTTACAAAACATGCACAAGACGGCTGTTAGACAAACCAATATAGACCCCTGATACAAACAATCAGACAAACACCAGTGCGACAGCAAAAGTTCATCCAGCTCAATTTAGTCCGGATTAAAGAGGTTTCAGAGGGGGTAGGGACTATATGATCTCTCCCAATGGGAATCCAGTGGGGCACCTTGACTCGTGCCTCCACCCTTGTATACAAGTCCTTAGATCGGTGCCTGAAGACCGTCCAAGAGCAATAACTAGCTTATCCTCTTGCGACCCCACTATCCCTGCTCTAGTGGTGCTATGCCCCCCCGATCTGGAGCACATAGACTTTTTTCCTCTACCCTTTCTATCCGAAACCACACAGTTAACTGTAGTCCTACTCGACCAGCCTACACACCTCCCATCATGTTCATCCCAACGATGAAACACAGTTTTGCTCTACACTTGCATACCACTGCCCACCCATGATCAATTAGCCTATAATTTTATGTATGCACCCCGGACCGACACCAACTCCTCCAGCAATGTAGGGAGCCTGTCGCATCAGGTAATGCACGCACCTCGCACCTGCCAGCACATCGTAAACGGCCACAAGCCACGAGAGTGCTTTTAAACCGTCTCGTTTTTAATAGAGACGGCGGTGGTGTGAGTTAAAGTTATAGACAAAAGCTGTGATTTTCTCCCTCTGAGTTCACTTCACCAGCTCATGCAGATACGGGGAGGTATGTTACACACATTCCCCGGAGCCGCAGCTGGAGCCGTGTTTTTTTTAGAGGCGCTGGGGGTAATATCTCTGGCTGCTTTAGTCAACTGCTAGTGTTGGCCGCTGAAACCCCCGGAATCTCGGCGATTTGTTCATTACAAATCTCTATTTTGATTTCACACAGAAGTTCCACTTTACTGCTGCCCTCATTAAGGTCTTTTTAAACATCTCCGTGTATGCCTGCACGGCACATACGTCCCGAGCAGCACACACAGAGGGAACCAGCCAAGACAGAGTCCCTGGATGATCCCCTGGGGTTAATAGCCCCAAATGTTCACTAACCAAAACAAAACGCAGCCGCTTAGCTTCACAGATAATTTTAGGATACCGTCAATCACAGATTCTGGTAAGGCAATGTCCAAATGTAGATTTGAAATCACACTTACCAGTCTCTGAAGATCTGTTGGTATCCTGCCGACAACGCCAATTTGTGGAGGAAACTTCTGTGTAGCAATGCATGGAGTCACCGACTCAGGAAGGAGACACGGTGAGAGTTGGAGCTTTGATGTCAAACACTGATGGGTTTATTCAGAGTATTCGGCCGGAGGATTCACATCACAAATCAAAGAGTCAGAGGTTCTGACCACACGGTAGAGTTGCCACGTCAATTCTGAAGAACCTCTCTCTATGCTAGACCTTTTAACGGGTTCACAGAGAGAAATCAACATCTCTGAAGGAGTAGACTAAACACTGAGTCACCTGCGTCTGACGCTCATGGCCTCAAGGATTTCACATCCTAGAGCCCACAAACACCGATAAAGAAGTGCCTCAGTGTTCCCACAACAATTACCCTTCGTGCCAGTCAAGTTGACCGGTCACACACTGGTGACAACACATATGGCACAAAGGCCTTTCCTTAAAGGAGATAACACGTCACAGAGCAAAAGGTTAGATATCTAGAAGAATTATTCCTTAACAACCATCGCAATTGTATTGTTTTACTGTTCATTTCTTGTAAATACACTTAGAAACTGTTAATAGATAAAACATTAGAACGTATGTTTTGGCGGATTCAGTCTTTTTAATGACTGAATCATGGCACTTTATTGCAGTGATGTCATTTAAAAAAAAATAATGATAATATTTATTAATAATAATAAAAATAATAATAATAATACATGGGATTTGTATAGCGCTTTTCCTAATGCTCAAAGACGCTTTACATCAAATCAGAACAGAAACAATACAAAGAAAACAAAAAAACATAAACAGTAGTCCTAATCCAAGTGCGGAGTAAAATGGGAGTGGCTTGTTGATCAGAGTTTGAAAGCTAGAGTGAATAATTAATTAAATCTAACATATTGATTTGCATCACGGGCAGAAGAAAACTTTTTTTTCAAACTAAAAATCTTGTGAAAATCTCTGCTTGTTGATTCATCATCTTGAGAATTACAACTTTAATATCTGTTAATTGAGTGTGTGAAATGCATTTTTCTTGTGTTCTCTTCAGGGCACGGTGGCGAGCACAGCGACCTGTCTGCAGCTGCACAAGCGGGCAGAGCGGGTGGCCACAGCGCTGATGGGACGCCTCAACACTGGAGATCATGTAGCACTCGTCTACCCCCCAGGTAAGAGCTGCTACTGCTACTATGCTGCTTTTCCTTTGAGTACTGTTCTTAAGCTGGGCCCTGTCTTTTCTTCACTATTTGAGTCTGTCTATGAATCAAAACCACAACAGAAAAGACTCAATAAAGTTCTCAGTATAATTGTAAAGCTTTGATCAACTACTAGGTATAACATTTGGAAATCCGTTTTAACAAAGTATTAACATTTTTGTGCAGGAATCGACCCGATTGCCACTTTCTACGGCTGCCTGTACGCCGGCTGTGTGCCAGTCACTGTCAGACCCCCCCACCCCCAGAACCTGGCGACCACCCTGCCCACCGCCAAGATGATTGTTGAGGTAACAGAGAGTCGTTCGACCTGTATCAAAATGCTTACTTAATCCATTACAAGTCATTTTATCCAAAGCAACTTACATACACTTTGTTACCATATGGCCATAGGCGGTGCGTGAGGCTCAGGTTTGGGAAGGCTAAATCACTTTTTTTACCTGACGCTGCCCGCCTCCGGCGTCTATAGAAAAGAGATCAACTCAGTGAAAGCACCGCCTGCTGACCAATCAGAGCTCAGTGTGCGGAGTTTAAATCTATCAAGTCATATTACAGGATAAAGGAAATACAGTTTAAACTGCCATATGCAGAGAAGACGCCGACGTGTCGCACTTATCATTCATATCACATCATCAATCAGATCATCGATCATATAATATCATAATATATCATATATTTCCTTATCTGAGTCAGCTTCTTGAGCCGTATCTGGCCGTGCAACACTTACATTGTCACATACTGTATGCAGAAGTATTATTTTAAGTAACACATTAAGTTGACGAAACACTCAACTCAAATGTAATTAAAGTCAGATCCACTCGTGTCTTAGATGGGGCAGTGATATCATACAACTGTTGTACACTTTCAAACACTCGGTAGTTTATTTATTTTTTAACCAGTTGTTCTATATTCACCTTGCAGGTGACACTATGTGGTTTGTATCCTGGATTATATGTTTAAGTCATGGATGTTTAAAGTTCATGTTTGTCTAATATTAGTTTACTTTTCATTCATGAAGTATGACGCTGTGCTGTCAGTACACTTGTCCATGTTTGTGATTGGTCAAATGTAGCTAACCCCGCCCCTTTCACGTGAACACGCTCTCAGCTGGAGAGAGAATTCCTGGCTTGATTTACCGAGTTGATAACCAGCGTCGTAGGACCGCTTAGCGAGATCTCGTTTGTTAGGGTTAGTTAAGATAACTCAAACATATGCAGGGTATGTTGAACTGGCTTCGTAGTACAGGGCACAGGTGGCTGCATAGCAGCGCTAATGTCAAAGACACAAACATTATATTTTATATTTTTATTTTACCAGGATGCAGTAACACAAATATTTGGGAAGGCTTAGCCTTCCCTAGCCTACAGTACCCGCCGTCCCTGCATATGGCCATGCCTACAGGAGCAATTTGGGGTTAAGCATCTTGCACAAGGAAAACTCTACTTGTTGACTGCAGGATCAAATACTGTACCTCTGCATAGTTATTACAATCATTAAACCTGTTGAATGTATGGCTATTGAAACATGAAATAAACTGAATTATATACAAAGTCAGCCCTGCTCCATTTTGGGGCTTAAATGATGTGAATAAGTTAATATATACAAGTAGTAATACTGTTGTATCTCTGTGTTAAAGGTCAGTAAGTCGGTGTGTATCCTAACCAGTCAAGCAATTATGAAGCTGCTGAAATCCAAAGAGGCTGCGGCTGCCGTGGACATCAAGAGCTGGCCCATGGTGTTGGACACAGGTGAATTATTCATACATACACAACACAATTTCTCTGCTCATGTTGCCACCAGAGTGTAGATATTTTATATGAAAAAAATGTTCTGTGATTTCAGTATTCTCTTTTAAAAACATTTCACCTCTCCTTCTGTTCATCCTCCAGATGATCTGCCCAGGAAGAAGACTCCCCAGATGTACAAGCCCCCGACCCCAGAGATGTTGGCCTACCTGGACTTCAGTGTGTCAACAACAGGCATCTTAGCAGGGGTCAAAGTATGTTACATTTGGAAAGACTCGCTTGAGCAATCTGGATTTAGTTTTTAAATGGGGTTGTGTGAGAGACTTATCCAAAATGAGTGTTTTCACTGCAGTAGAAGAAGGTCGGCACAACCCCAGTTTAAAGTAACAGACTCAAGTACCAGCACTGCATATAAAATACACTGCAAAAACAGCCCTTCCAAAAACAAGCAAAGATATTCTTGAATCAAGTCAGATGTTCCTGTATCAAGCAAACAAATCTGCCAATGGGGTGAACTAAATTTGCTTGGCTAGAATTCTTAAAACTAGAATTAAAATCTAGCTACTGAAAGACCGTAATGGGCCTTGAAACTAGACAAAAATGAAAAATGTAAGTATATTTTGCTTATTACAAGCAATAATTCCTGCATTATTTAAGAAAGAATAACTTAAAATTAGTGTTTTGAGTTGACTAAGAATGTATTTCTTAAATTAAGATGTATAATTTGCAAAGAAAGCTTACAATAAGAATCATTGGCTTTAATTGACACAATATATTAGTGACTTTGTCTTAAACTTAGAATGTAAATCTTAAATTAAGTTTAAACATCAGCAAATAAAGCTTACAATAAGAATTACATTCTTAAATTGGCATAATATATAAGTGCATTTGTCTTAAATTAAGACAGCAGAAACATTCTTATTTTTGGTGTGTGTGTTGTGTATACCACACCACAGTTACATTACATTACATGTTACTTGTTAGACGCTTTTATCTATCCACTGCGCCACACGCCTCCAGTTGTCTCAATGGCAATGTGAATAGTGAATAGACAGCTCTCGACAATGAATAAATATATATGAAATGTAAAATTGGTGTCATTTCATCAGATTCTTAAATTGAGAAGTTGTTTGATGGTTTATTTCTTAAAATTTAAATTTAAATTTAATAAGAAAAAGTAAGATATATTTCCTCAAAGTAAGAATACTTTTCTTAAGCAAAACATTCTTAACAAGGTTATTTGACTTTTTAGACGAAAAAATAAGAATTGTTTCCCAGAAACAAGTTTGTTTCTTTCTTAAAATTCATTTTTTGCAGTGTAGAAGGTCTACATACAATACATCTTCATTGATTTGCAGACATTAGGTCACATGAGATTGATTTATTGAAAATAAATTAAACTTTTCAATAAAAAAACTGCAGAATTTTCATAAAAACATTCATATACAATTTAAAAAAGCCTCTAAAATCCAATCAAAAAAGGGATGTGTGTTTTTGGCCCAGTGTAGTTATAATATCTGGTATGAATCAACACATCAGAAATAAAAAGGTGCAACACTTGTATTATTATTTTTTTGGCCTAACTTTCAGTAATATGAGCAAGTGAGCATGGAGGTATTGAAAATGGCATTGTTTTTGAGTCATTTAAACTGTAATCGATAGTCCCTGAGTGAAAGTGAGCTAACTGTCATCTGATTGCCAACTCTCTGTGAAAATGAGTAAGGAAACCTGAGCGAATGTGGTTCCTTTTTTCAACTTGAACCACCTAACTTGGAACTAAAACAGTCAATTCCTACCTAAAAAGTTCATGCATCAAGCAACCATCCACACACTGCTCAGGTGTCCGTCAGTAAAATGATGGATCCCTCGAAGCTCAAGTGGTTGTATTTAAGATGAATTGTACTCAATTATTCAGTTTTGACGCTTCATTGGTGTCTCTTTGTGTCACATCATCTCCTCCAGATGTCTCACGCTGCCACCAGTGCCTTGTGTCGCTCCATCAAACTGCAGTGTGAGCTCTACCCCTCGCGGCAGATCGCCATCTGTCTGGACCCGTACTGCGGCCTGGGCTTCGCTCTCTGGTGCCTGTGCAGGTAAAATAGCAGCTCTAAACAAATCACAGAATGCCTTTTTTGTCTCTGTCGCCTTACTCATTCCTCTGTCTGCACGTATGTTTTTGGTTTCAGCGTGTACTCGGGCCACCAGTCGATCCTGGTTCCTCCTCTGGAGCTGGAAAGCAACGCGTCTCTGTGGCTGGCCGCAGTCAGCCAGTACAAAGTGCGCGTCACCTTCTGCTCATATTCAGTCATGGAGATGTGCACCAAGGGCCTGGGCTCACAGACAGAAGCACTGCGGGTCAGTTTGTCTCTTCAGGTGTTGAGTTGTGTCCATTTTGAAGGGTTTTCTTTCACTATTCCCCCTCCTGGTGGTGCTGATGCCTGCAGCACTTCACTTGTGACTGGGATACTTTACCAAGCATGTCTGTGCTTTAATGAGTAGAAGCTGTCTGATCAAAAAGTTATAGATAGATATTTTATTCATCCCAAATCGGTAAATTAGTTTATCACAGCAGCAATGTTGTCAAGCATTACACAAGTTAAACATATTAAAAAGATACAATATATATATGTGTGTCTGTTTAAGTAGATACATGTGTACATGTGTAGATATTTGGCATTTGACCCTATGTACTCTTTTGTTTTAATTTAATTTGACTAATTTTGTTCTGTATTTAATTTGTCAGGTCTCTAAAGAGATATGATTAGCAAAACTGTACTTTTAATACAATGTGACACCAAATAAAGAATAAAAAAGATACAATAAGATACAAATATAGTAACAATAAAAATGTATATTCGGAGCAAGTATATATAATTTCACAATAGTAGGGACATATATCACTGGAGTATCAAAATAATACACAATATGAAGAAATATTGAATAGATTGAATACTCTACATACACTCTCAATAAGCTACAGAAATATACTACAGACACATATTGGCTAACCCTAATCCTATTTTACACAATTTATACTCAATTATTATTACGTTTTTGATTTTAATGACCCAACTTGTATTTCTTCCCTCTCCAGTTGAGAAACGTGAACCTGTCGTGTGTGCGAACGTGCATGGTGGTCGCAGAGGAGCGGCCCCGCATCGCCCTCACTCAGTCCTTCTCCAAGATCTTCAAGGACTTGGGGCTCTCGCCACGCGCCGTCAGCACCACCTTCGGCTGCAGGGTGAACGTGGCCATCTGTCTGCAGGTAAGCAGCTGGAGGAGGATGATGATGATGAGGAGGAGAGAGGTCCAGAGTCTGTGGCAGTCAATGTTTACGTCTGTTCATCGTTCTTTTCCTCCTGTAGCACTTTGATGTCCTTTTCTATTTGTTTCTCCCTATCCCTGTGATTTTGTTCGTGTGTGTGCATGTGTATCCACTTATATAAGTACATATATAAATATCTGTATCTGTCCTGCCCTGTCAGTCCAACAGGTTAGGGAAACTGGCTGAGCAGGTAACCGGATGGATAAGAGTTGCTTTTTGCTCTGTGGTCTGCAGCTGTGTGTGCGTTTGTTTTTCTTGCATGGTTTTTAAAGATGCCTCCAAACATTTTCTCTTGGTTTTCTTTTTCCTGATGAGCTACGGTTGAACTTTACCGCTATTCATTTTAAACAAGTCTTACCAGCTGGCTCTGAACCAAACCATTGCTTTATGAGCAGGATATTTGTATTGTGCTTACATTATACCATGAGTGCACAGCATGAACTCTGCCATGATAAAAGTCATTTACAAGTGCCATTCACACAGCATTACAAGAAGAAATGATGAATTATTAAAAAAAATGTCCCCCTATTTTTGACAAACCCAATATTTCAACTTAGTTAGTTTAAGTCAAATACAATTTTATTTTTTTTTATATAATGAAGTATTGTTTTGGTGCCTTTTCTTTCACACAAGAAGATATTCAGTGAATGAAGTCACTTATTTGTTTTAATGAAAGAACACGCCTCATTAGTTTTATTGGAAGAGCTAACCTGTTGATCAGGTTCATAAAAAGAATGTCTGACAGAAGTTATGAACGCACTCATAAGTGTTTTGGTTTCTCAGTCTGCTGGTTTGGGATTCATGGAAATCTCTGGATGAGTCTCATTGTCTCTGTGTCTGTCCTTGACCTCAGGGACAACTACACAATAGAGTGATGGAACCCATAATGCATTGTGACTCGTCCTACAGCAGCAATAATGAAACATTTTAAGCAGAAGGAATCAATATCTGACAACCACAATCAGTACTGAAAAATGAGGTGGATGGCAGATCTATAGACAGGGGTGCACATAACTTTTTTAGTGAGTTACTCAGATGAGTACCAAGAGACAGCGTTTGGTACTCACCCCACACGAAGCGTGGTCCTCCTCAGTGTCTCCTTCACTGTCCTCAATTTACACTTCTTGCATGCTAGATGATGAAGATGATGAAGATGCACCTCCCTGTCTCTTTTTAAGCCTCCGATTTGCTTTCTCCAAAACTTGTTGCCAAAACTGTGAAGTCCTTGCATTTCCTGAGGCCAAGTTGAAGGATCAAATACTAAGAAATGATCACATGACTTGAAGTCATATCTGATTTCAAATGTGGGAAGTAACAAAGCACACTTATTTACTCAAGTACAATTTTGAGATACTTGTAGTTGACTTGAGTATTTCTATTTTATGCTACTTTGTACTTCTACTTTTACTCCACTACATGTATTTAATACCTTTAGTTACTTTACAGATGTGGATGAATGATGTGAAATCTAATCAAGTGTTAAATCAGACTTTAGTTCCACCTGGAGTAAATTCACAAGCTACCCTGCAGTATACAAAGTCATTCAAACTAGCTGCTCCTTTACCAGCTTTGAGAACACTTTCATGATCAATCATTATAAAACATATCATATTATTCTGAAATGGACCAATCTGCACAATGAATACTTTTACTGTCGCTACTTTCACTATATTTTGATAATACTTTTCTAATTTTACTTGAGTAACATTTTGAATGCAGGACTTTTACTGTAACTGAGTATTCCTACACAAGATCTGAGTACTTCTTCCACCTCTGTCTGATTTCAAACTCTTCCATAACACCCTGAGTAAGTTTGCAGCTGTGTGTTTCACTCCACTTTGGTGTAAATAAAACTGCAGCAGCTTGACCACAGAGCGTGAACGTTGTGATCGGATGATTTTGCGCAGTTCTCCAGTGTGTGCGCGGGGCACAGAATGTGCACAGGGGAGTCTCCCACCGCAGCCAGTTGGCGGACTTTTGGCACAATTCTGTTGTTTATACCGACGTTAACCCTGTCTGTGCACACGGCGACCAACTCTGTCGTCCAGTGATCTAAGCCTGTGCCTCCTGGAAAGCTTCACAGGTCCGTCGGTTATGTCCTGCGCGGCTCACCCAGCTCCAGTTCAATCAGTCATAGAAAGATTTTTTGCAGGGAGCGAAACGGCAACGTAGCTGCTTAATGTCTTTGGGTTTTTTGACATGCCTAGTAGTTTACTCCATTGAGTGTTGACAAGAAACACGTGTAGACGAAATATGTGTTTTGTTTTGATGTTTTGAGGTACGCAAAGGCGCGTAGTGACACAAGTGACGTTACGCAATTCAGATTTGTGCCGCGCATGCGTACCTGCGTACCAGTTATGTGCACCCCTGTCTATAGACATTTAATCAAAACAAATGTTGCTCATTTAGAAATCTTCAGACATTGGAGTGCCTTTTTTGTTACAGCAGATAAACATTTGAAATAAATAAATGACCTACTTTTAGGCTTCTAATGTAGCACAGTAAATTCTCAAAAACATCTTACACTTGCAAAAAAACGTAGCTGACTGTGAGAAGATTAATCAGAATGTTCAAGTACTCACACTGTCTTTGTGAGTTTGACCAACTTCCTCACTGTCGTAGCCTGGCTGGTCGGCTTCTGGCTGCAACCCCCCCACCCCCCCTGCTTTGTCAACAGTTGTGTCCTAAGCAGCCTCCACCTCCCCTCCACTCAGGCTACATACAGCAATAATGTCAGGCTTTTAAGAGTTACATTGATGTCTCACTCTGCTTGCTTTCCTCCAGGGCACAGCGGGACCTGACCCCACCACTGTTTACGTGGACATGAGAGCGCTACGTCACGACAGGTAGGGGGCGCCGCTGCAGCTTTAATAACAGGAGTTTTCTTTGAGATATAAACGTGGACATGTGTTAAGTCAGTCTAATATGTGGTGTTATTATAATTCTGGTACACATTTTTATTGCAAATGAATACATTATTCAATCTTGAACTGATTAGTTTTCGCTGTTTTTCCTGCTTTTTTCACATTTGGGGAATAGAATAATAAAAAAGAGATATGAACTTGCTCATTTGGTATATTTATCCTTCAGGGTCCGCCTGGTAGAGAGAGGGTCTCCACACAGCCTGCCACTGATGGAGTCTGGGAAGGTACTTGATATACACATTTATATATTTCGAATATATCTTGTTGTATTCTATATGTATGCTCCTTGTCGATGCAGATTTCTACATACACCAGATTCTTGAAATGCACTAAAACACTACAGGTAACTGTGTGCTGCAACATGTTTTCTAAATCTTTGATATATCTCTGTCTGCTGTTCTAGATCCTTCCAGGAGTGAAGGTGATCATTGCCAACACAGAGACTAAAGGACCCTTGGGAGACTCCCACCTAGGAGAGGTAAGTCACAAAGTCACCTGAGTGTTTCACCCTCACCTGTTCCACATGCATTATAAGTTACAGTGCGCTTACTGCAGAGAACTGATCTCTTAAACGTCATATCAACGAAAACACATTTCTATAATAACGGTAAGAGATTATAACAACCTTGTTTTACAAGCTAGATTTCTCAAGGAGAGTATTAGTGAATGAAGACAACTTTAGACAGGGTAACAAGATGATAGAACAGGTGCCATCCTTTTAAATAAATAAATACATCTTCCTTTTTAAACAGCAGATTGAAGTTTAACTGGATCTTGCACAGAGTTGCATTGAGAGGTCTAAAGACAGTTTCCAACACAATAAAAGAACTAAGAAAAGCTGTGCTCTCACTTCAAAGCCTGTCCTTACACCAGACCTCCACAGCAGATGTATACAATCATGTGTGTAACCTCTCTTCATGTGTGTGTGTGTATCAGGTGTGGGTGAGCAGTCCTCACAATGCCACAGGATACTACACAGTTTACGGGGAGGAGGCGCTGCACGCCGACCACTTCAACACCAAGCTGAGCTTCGGAGACACCCAGACGGTGTGGGCGAGGACGGGCTACCTCGGCTTCCTGCGGCGCACCGAGCTGACGGACGCCAGTGGAGGTGAGGATAACAAACGCTCACTGCGTGTGACAAGTAACATTAATATACGTTTAGGTTAAATACATAAATGCAGTCTGTGTATTTTATTTCAGTAAGTAATACGTGATTTTATTACGTTAATTAATTATTAATAATTTTTTAGAAGTCAGTTGAAGATAATTTGATGAAATTGGGGTAATATAAGCATGATATTAAAACAAAAAAGACAACACTTGTGTATAAACTTTTAATGTCACTTTAAGAGAAAAAGGGCTCTTGTTTTTAATTAAATAAATAAAAATGCCTTTCAGTAGAACAGTTTGCTGATTAGAGCAGCTTAACTTTGAATACTTTTCTATGAAAATACAAAAAAACTGTAAAACAAAATACTTTGTTTTATTATTTGTACATCGGAGTTATAAAATGAATGCAGACGTTGAGCTTTAACACATTTTAACTTGGTACATTGTGTGTGTGTGTGTGTGTGTGTGTGTGTGTGTGTGTGTGTGTGTGTGTGTGTGTGTGTGTGTGTGTGCGTGTGCGTGTGCGTGTGCATGTGCGTGTGTCTCAGAGCGCCACGACGCCCTCTATGTGGTGGGCTCTCTGGATGAGACCCTGGAGCTGAGGGGAATGAGGTATCACCCAATCGACATCGAGACCTCCGTTATCCGTTCTCACAAGAGCATAGCTGAGTGGTGAGACATTTTCATCACTACTTCATCACTAATCATATCAAATTATGCATTATGTAGTAAGACATTTATCCAGTTTATACTCAGAAATATAACTGAGCAACATAAATTCTGACTTATCTGCCTCTATCCTGTTCTTTCTTTCCCTTTTGCTCTCTCTCCATTTTTCTTTTTGTCTCGCTTTCTCCCAGTGCGGTGTTCACTTGGACCAACCTCCTGGTGGTGGTGGTGGAGCTGGAGGGGTCCGAGGAGGAGGCCCTGGACCTGGTTGCCCTGGTCACCAACGTAGTCCTGGAGGAGCACTACCTCATCGTGGGAGTGGTGGTGGTGGTCGACCCCGGCGTCATCCCCATCAACTCCAGAGGGGAGAAGCAGCGCATGCACCTCAGAGACGGGTTCCTGGCCGACCAGCTGGACCCCATATATGTGGCTTACAACATGTGAGGGTCCCCTCCTCCTCCACGTGGCTCATCACACAACGGGAGTCGGTGTGGCTTCTGTTGAAAGAAAGCGTGCTCCTCTTTCAGCTCGCAGACAGGGAAACATGAAAGAAAACGTGGATGCAAAATGGAGAGAAATCCCAAGAGAAATGAGATCAACACAAACCTCATGTCAGTTTCTCCCTGCGATTTCTCGCCTCAACAAATAATGTTTTAAAGAGGTTTTGTTGAAAAGAGTTTTGAGTATGACAGAGTGTCCGTGTCCTTAAACCCAGGACACATGATAGCAGCAAGGTATAACACTACACAGTTCCATTAACTTCATCTACTGTCCGTTTCTATATTTTCATTATTTGTTGTGTTTGCCATACACTAGTGCCATAGACTGACACCATGTTAAGTGTTCGCAGAGCCATTGCCGGTCATATATGATTTTTATAGAAGAAAATCCATCTTACGTACATTGTCGTCTGCCTGAAGTCAACCCGGATTTTAGTGTTCCTGCTCATTTCACATCATGTTGTTAGTATTGCAGAGACGCACACAGCAGTTATTTCTTCCATCATTTCAGCATCATTCTTTTTAATTTGTGGTGTCAGTAACAGGATGTTTAGAAATACTATGTGGTTAACGCAATGTTGTCCTTTTCTAAATCAAAAAAGTGTAATATAGTTATTGTTTTATCTAAACAAAATGCAATACGAGTGACGTGAAAGACTTTGAATGACTGCAGACAGTAAGTGCCCAGCCTTCGGAGTCGTGAGATGGCGAGGAATATAATCGTTGCTTTCCATTAGCAACCTGCCAAATAATATGAATGAAGCCTTAAGTGAATTTTCTGACTCTTTCCTATCCCAGCTTAACTTAATTTTGTGAAGTTTATCAGCTGTATGATAGGGAGGGGGATATGCAGAGGGAGGTAAGGTATGGTAAATCCTATTGCACCCAAAGTCTTTCATCTTTCTGGTTAATATGAATATACTTTATCGTAGCATCAGCCATAACAAACACACACTCCATAAATATTTTTAAAGTGTCTGTCCCTATTGTCAGTTGTGTTGAATGTGTGTTTTAAAGCAAAGGACTGGAAGACATTGGAGCCGGTATTGGTTTCATGCAGAATGTCAAAGCCACATTTCGAGTGCGATAGGGTTGAATGAGAGTTACAAAAGTATTTGTATTGCATGTCTTGATGAAGGCAAGTGTCTAATATGCTCATAACATCTTGACCTCCCACATTATCACATTGACTTTGTAAAGATTCACTTCACTGTGTGTTGCTTCTTTTCTCTGTGTGATCATCCCCTCAGAAACAGGCTCCTGCCTGCTGTAAGTATGTACAGGTTTTGTGTAAATTATTAATAGATGGAGAAGATGACCACATAACACAAAGACTGAATCTGGTATGTGAATTTCTCCCTCACAAACAAAACATATTTGAAACGTGTTCTCATGTGTGGACACTGAGAAGAGACGTGAAAAGCCTTGTAAACATTTTTATAGTATGGAAGTGGGAGACCAAGCACACTCCTCGCACAAGGAGAAGACAGCGACACTCTGGGGACCGCTGAGACGTCACGTCCTCCAGAGCAAACCTTTGTTGTTAACATGGAAAGATACATTTGTCTGATATATGGTTAGTTGTCATTATTTTCATAACATGATTTCTTAATGAATAAAAAAAAAAGTGCTTTTAACTTCGAACGCTTGTTTTTACTAGCAACTGATCCTGCAGATGTCCTATCCAATAAAGAATATTCCAAATGTTCTAAAAGGCTACTATGGGAGGTGGCAGTGAACACTTTTAAGCTCACTGTCAGCTTCTTGAGAAAACAACGCCTACACAGGTGTGTTCAATATCCCACGTGATTAGCCCCGTTGCCCAGGGTGACGTGGGCAGAGCTAAGAATTTCATGACATCAATTCAATTTACTAATCCTGAGCCAACATGTGACCTGTCTTTGAGTCTGTTAAAAATAAAGATGTTTCGCTATCTAAAACCAAACAATAATAATGGAATCCTTTACCAGAACATTTCCAATAACAGAATCATCAAAATCATTAAGAGGCGATCCAAAATAAAAACACACAATGTAGTCTTGTCTTTAAAAAAAGTTTTCCAGTTGTAATTGTCTCTGTACCAAAAATGTGAAAATAAAGCATATGCAGTACTATAATGAATGTAAAAGGGTCAGATGAAATTGCTTGCAGGGTGCAATGCTATTGACTTTAGTTGAAGGAAGAGTTTATGAGCAAACTTTGTCACTCCAGGGTCCTTCGATCTTGCCAAACAATGCAAGCTGCAGGGCTTAGGATATAAGGAAAATATATTTATGATATTTAAAACCTAAAAGCCATATAAAACAATAAGCTCTTAAAGTAAATGCATTTTCAATATATTTTAAAGGTCCCATGTCATGGCCATTTCTACTGATCATAATTCCATTGTTGAGGTCTACTAAAATAGATTTATATTGTGCAATTTTCCAAACTCACATTGGTTTCTCATACAGCATCTCTGTGAAGTATGTGTATTCACCAGGGGCCTCATTTATAAAGGGATATACGCTCAAAAAATGGCGTACGCCAGTTTCTACGCAATGTTTGCGATTTATAAAATACTAACTTGACGGGAAAATGTACGGTCCTCCACTCAAACTCTAACCCATGCGTACGCACTAAGCACAACAACGGGAGAGACGAGAAACTGCGACACCGTTGGCAGAAGGAAGAATGGAGAGAAATATGTGGAAATAATACCATAAATAAAATGTTACCTTTCATTTATCATATATGAAGAATTTATTTTCAAACATTGATTAAAGCCAATCTTAAAATGATTAAACAAACGCCTGTTTGAGACTCCTCAGTGCACACAAAAACATAACTTCGAGAAATAAATAAATACGGATATGTTATTTCAAACCACCTCGAATATGTTGTGTTAATGTTATGAAATGTTTTCTCATAAATTATGCGGTAAACAGGAGGACAGAATTACGTCTAAACTGACGCCGTTTTGTATTTCTATAGGTTGTAGATACGAGCATGGTTTTATATACTATCACGTTTAATCGTGTTTTATGCCGTTTGCCAAGACTTGATAAGTCGCTCGTAAAACACAGGAGGTTTGGAAACTAAGAACACCATATGTGGTAAATTGTACAGCTAATATAACACAACACATTAGTTGTATTTCCTTTAACTGGTGGATTATGGATATATAGTTGCTGATCGACAGCTGGAACACAAACCACCAAATACAAAAAATTAAATCAGATCCAGTAGTCATGACTCCACTCCGGAGGGATTCCCCGCTCATTTCTTACAGTTTCTCATCAAGGGGGTGTCTCCTGTCCCCGGTACAAACACACTGCCTGAGGAAGGTTATGTGTATTTTTTTTTGTCATTAACTTTTTTCGGACCACTTATTTATTCATTTTGACTGACTGCATGAAGAAGATCGAATAAATAATTATTCGATCTTCTTCATGCAGTCAGTCAAAATGAATGAATGAATGGGCGTTTCTTTGACTATTTATAGGCAAATATGGGCGTTACGTGAAGCCCGCAAAAGCTGCGCCGCATTTCGAGTCGATTGTGATTTATAAAGGGAAACAGGCGTAGGAAGTGCCGGTACGCACTTCCCTCGCCGGTACGCAATGTTTTGTGAATTGGAAAATGTCTGAACATTTCTGTACCTATTTTTTTGCTTTGTACTACGTAAGCAACCTTCCCACGTGAATCCTACGCAAGGCGTTATAAATTAGGCCCCAGGTATTCGATCTCTGTCCTAAACGGCTTGTTGGAGCTCCTGCCCCCCCCCCCCCCCCCTCCCTGTGAGCCCAGTGGGTGCTATTTGTGGGGTATTATCAGTTTACCCTACAAGGTACAACAAAGCTAACAATTTAATCAAAAACATTCTGTTAAAACCCTTGCAGGTATTGGAAGAGATCTAATCAGACAAGAACACATTTAAATCCTCAGCATAGGTTTACCAAGTGTGCTTTTGAACACTTTTTAGCCCCCCTTTTTAATGACTAGTGTTGCAACAGTAAAGCGACTTTTAAAGGTGCCGTATGAGATAGGACTGAACATTTCTGATCCTCTAGCCTACATATTTAATGTTATCTTTTATTATTGACAGCATTGCATAAATCTCCCTCAAGCAACATGTGTGGCAACCCAATAAAAGAGAACTAACTGATTATCCTTTTCCAGGGAGTGCTAATATATATAATAGAAAAGGAAAGAGGTAGAACAACTCACAGGTTTGAGTGATACACTGGGTGTTTCTCAATCGCGAGTACGCTTGCTTGGTAGCACATGTCTGCCGAGCATCTTGCTTCAGAAGCGAGGCAAGAATACTTCCTGCCATTCGGAAAACAAAGAGTGGAACACGCTAGCAAGTGTGCAGGTGTGCGTCATATGAGAGGCCCCGCCTTACATCTTCCGCCACAGATTTGGGGAAATTGGTCCGTGCGCAAAGCATTGTGGGGATTTTAAGACCGCAGTCTACTCATGTGCAGCCTCGATATTTCTCCAAACGGAGTACGCCGGGCTCGGTAGATTTCCAAGTATGCTGGAGATTGGAACAGTACTTCGGCGGCACTCAATGACGTAGTATGCTTGAAATAGTGGCTCTGCAGCAGCTTTACTCGCGATTGAGAAACACCCAGTGTCTAGCCCAGGGGCCTCATTTATAACGCCTTGCGTAGGATTGACACTGGGAAGGTTGCTTACGTAGTACAAAGCAAAAAAATAGGTACAGAAATGTTCCGACATTTTCCGATTCACAAAACATTGCGTACCGGCGAGGGAAGTGCGTACGGCACTCCCTACGCCTGTTTCCCTTTATAAATCACAATCGACTCGTAACGCCCATATTTGCCTATAAATAGTAAAAGAAACGCCCATTCATTCATTCATTTTGACTGACTGCATGAAGAAGAAAATTACGACCGAACAGCTAAAAAAGACATCTCACACCGTGTCAGATTTTGGTTATTTTGGGGAGGTCGAGATAAATCATATTGTTTGGTGGATGCAGTTTGAACCAGAGTAGCAGCATGGAGGTCGGATCGTCACCAAAATAAATAAATAAGTGGTCTGAAAAAAGTTAATGACAAAAAAAATACACATAACCTTCCTCAGTGTGTTTGTACCGGGGACAGGAGACACCCCCTTGATGAGAAACTGTAAGAAATGAGCGGGGAATCCCTCCGGAGTGGAGTCATGACGACTGGATCTGAATTATTTTGTTGTATTTGGTGGTTTGTGTTCCAGCTGTCGATCGGCAACTATATATCCATAATCCACCAGTTAAAGGAAATACAACTAATGTGTTGCGTTATATTAGCTGTACAATTTACCACATATGGTGTTCTTAGTTTCCATACCTCCTGTGTTTTACGAGCGACTTATCAAGTCTTGGCAAACGGCATAAAACACGATTAAACGTGATAGTATATAAAACCATGCTCGTATCTACAACCTATAGAAATGCAAAACGGCGTCAGTTTAGACGTAATTCTGTCCTCCTGCTTACCGCATCATTTATGAGAAAACATTTCATAACATTAACACAACATATTCGAGGTGGTTTTAAATAACATATCCGTATTTATTTATTTCTCCAAGTTATGTTTTTGTGTGCACTGAGGAGTCTCAAACAGGCGTTTGTTTAATAATTTTAAGATTGGCTTTAATCAATGTTTGAAAATGAATTCTTCATATTTGATAAATGAGAGGTAACATTTTATTTATGGTATTATTTCCACATATTTCTCTCCATTCTTCCTTCTGCCAACGGTGTCGCAGTTTCTCGTCTCTCCCGTTTGTGTGCTTAGTGCGTACGCATGGGTTAGAGTTTGCGTGGAGGACCGCACATTTTCCCGTCAAGTTAGTATTTTATAAATCGCAAACATTGCGTAGAAACTGGCGTACGCCATTTTTTGAGCGTATATCCCTTTATAAATGAGGCCCCTGGACACATTTACCATGGTATTTTTACCAAAAATCTCAAAAGACATGCCGTTTAATCCTTGATTGAATTGCTTTATTTTCATTTGTTAATCGATGTAAAAAGTTCAGACAAATAAGTGTAATAGTGAAAAAACTCAATTATGTGGCATTTGTACTTTCCAAAAAAAGTGGAACAGGGATTATATTGATCCTGAGTAAGTAGTAATAAATGATAACAGAACATAACATCACATTCAATAATTAATACATTTCTGGTTATGCCATTGTTTCTTTTACTTGTTGATAACTCAATGAAACTCAGTGTTTAGAAAACTGTGAGGAACAAGTCATACAGCGATCATTTTGGTCCTCAGTGTAAAGGTTAACAACATGCGAAGAAATATATTGATATTTTCATAAAAAGTCATACAGACAATAAATTGGTCCTCACTTTGAGTAGTTGTACATTTGTAGAACAATAATAAAAAATAAAAATAAAGTAATACAGAGTTTAAAGTGATCCCAAGTGAGTGGTGATAAACGATAACTTTGCATAAATATAACTTCCTTTGTTTCATTTCCATAACAAAATCATAGAGGGCCTATGGGTCCTGCGTGAGTAGTCAAAACTCTTCAACAATACTCAAAATATCATATTTACATTCCCATTACAATGGCCTTTCATTGGCTTCAGAAACTCAATGTGGCATTTGTACTTTCCAAAAAAAGTGGTACAGGGATTATATTGATCCTGAGTAAGTAGTAATAAATGATAACAGAACATCACATTCAATAATTAATATATTTCTGGTTATGCCATTGTTTCTTTGACTTATTGATAACTCAGTGAAACTCAGTGTTTAGAAAACTGAGGAACAAGTCATGCAGAGATCATTTTGGTCCTCAGTGTAAAGGTTAACAACATGCGAAAAAATATCTTGATATTTTTATAACAGTCATACATATTTTATATTGGTCGTCACAGTTCGAAATTGTAAATGTTTATAACAATGCTGAACAAAAAAAATTATAATTGCATTTTTAGAAAGTATTTAAAATAAAGTAATAATATATAAGTAAAACAGAGACTATATTGGACCTAATGGATAGTTATAAATGATAATATAGTAAAAAGAAAAGTCATACAGATATTATATTGGACCTCAGACAGTTTTAACCGTTTTACAACATTTAAAAGAAAATCTTGATATTTTCATAAAAAGTCATACAGACAATAAATTGGTCCTCACTTTGAGTAGTTGTATATTTGTAGAACAATAATAAAAAATAAAATAAAAAATAAAGTAATACAGAGTTTAAAGTGATCCCAAGTGAGTGGTCATAAACGATAACTTTGCATAAAAATAACTTCCTTTGTTTAATTTCCATAACAAAATCATAGAGGGCCTATGGGTCCTGAGTGAGTAGTCAAAACTCTTCAACAATACTCAAAATATCATATTTACATTCCCATTACAATGGCCTTTCATTGGCGTCAGTAAGTCCCTACATTACACACACATGTTATGTCAGCATTTTGACTGATATATGTTCTTTTCAACAAATGGTACTATTATTTTCTTCAGAGTAATGTTTTAATATAAGAATATGGCTAATGCCATTTTACATGTCGAACAAACCTAAATTGACTCTACCAACATGACGTGTCAGTTTGTCTTGAATCCCTAATTTACATATTCCTCGACTAAACTCAGAAGCTCAGATGCGCTCTCCAGTGCCAACAACTCATTCTCTGGTTTGAACTGCTCATTTGGAATATGGGGAAATGGATGGCAGTTTGGATACTGAGTCTTTTTGTCGTCCACTCCCAACGCCTTCAGATTCCTCACTATTTGAGGAAGAACTCTCAGTTTGAGGTCGTAGAGGGAAACTTGTGCTGCAAGGGATAACATGGAGCTGCTGGTGGGATGCTGACCATCTCTCTTATACTTTGCAGCTGTGAGAGACTTTTCCACTGCTTGATGGACTTTGAACAGACACCACTCTGTGCTCGCCCCACTAACGTCTTTGTAGGCTGCGTCAAGATCACAGCGAGCTTGTCTTCTCCAGCGTTGGGCCTCTTCTTTGTTTGGCCTTGGGACATTTTTATTATGTGTCCAAAAATGGTAGGAACGGTTTCTTCTGGAGAATCCGTCCCTAGCATTTCTGTGATGCCTGGCCTCCTGATTCCATTCATCATAGAAGTTCCTGAAATCTGATCTTCCGCTTGAATAAGATGAGCCTGTATTTTGGCCTTTGCCCTTCCCTTTGCTGAGCTCAGCAATTTGATTCTGCAGGTATTTGAATGCCTCAGTGGTAAGAGGTTTGCAGTCAAGGTTTTTGTCGTTTGATGGCTTTATGCTTTTCCTCCTCAGGAAGAGTCCAAATCTCTTTTAAACATTTGTCAATTTCCATTTTAGCTTCTTCAAGAGAGGCTGGTGAGGATCTCGTAGAAGAGGAACTTGTAGTTGATGGTTTGGAAGAATGTGGCACAGCTCCTTCTAGTAGGACCAGGTCCATGCAAGAAGTATCAGCAGATGTAGAAGCAGCAGAACTTCCTTTAGGTTCTAAACTGACACAGGTCAAGATAGCTGACTTCAATGAGCTCATCTTCTCCCATTTCAATTTTGTATCTGTGTGAATATGGTCCCGACGGCCCAGGCAGTTCTTCAACAATAACTGCTTGTTGGTGCTGTAGCCAACATGTTCGCCCTCTTCAAAGTTATTGAGGATGTTCATGTCTAATGAATCATGCCATTCCACTGGGATTTCTGTTCCAGGGGCTGGTTGATTGTGGAAAATGCTTTGAGTTTCAGCACTGTCATGGATCCCTTTCTTAGCTAGAGTTTTCTGAACATCTTCCAAACTGTCACACGTAAGAAGGTGTACGAGGACCAGAAGGTGATTCGATCCCAATATGTTACCTAAAAGAGCATTAATCTCCTTTGTCAATGTCATATTGACGTCACTTATCACCTTATGAATTGTGTTGTTGTTGTGTTTCAAGTAAAATATGCAACCTTGTTGCTCTTGTTTGACAAAAACATCGGTTTGAGAGGCAGTCTGGTGTAGTGGCTGTTGATTCACCCAAAGCTCAGTTTTTAGACTATTGCAGCAGACAATCTGAATGCTGCCAAAAGTCTTCTTGCACATCTCAGTAGCATCTTCTTGTGTTATTTTCCCCTTGGACTGGTCTCTGATAAGACAAATGAGTCCATGTATAAATGCTTCTGAGGACAAATGTCTGTCAAACAATCCACTAAATTCACAGTCAGCACCAAGCTCACAAAGCTGCATGTCTGATTCCACTACTTTCTCCTCAGTGAATTGAGACAGCATATTAGGCTTAAAGGTCGGAGGCAGCAATTGCAGCAACCGGTGATGCTCATACACGTCATTGCCTAAGTGACACTCACTTAGTTTCTCAAGCAACAGAAACTTATTGTCAAGCGCTTTTTCCAACCTTTTGCTCTCAAACACTGTATCATTGTAGTAGAGTTTGCATGATGGGTATAATTTACCATCTACTGCAGGAAGATACAAAGTCATTGAATCATCAACAAGGGACTGGTTTTCTTTAGTTTTGATTGACCTGAAAAACTGCTCAACAGCACGATTCACAGTTTTCTGTTGGTTTGGGTTAAGATGGGGTTTCTCGCAGGAATCAGCATAAACTGCCGCCAGAACATTACAATACTGCACTGCTGTAGGTTTGTCCTTAACACCAATTTGCTTGAAGAACTTTGAAAACATGACATCGTTGGGAGAAATGTTGTACAAATACGGTCTGAACTCCCGCTTGCGCGGGAGTGAAAAATAAGTATCATCAGGCTTTGCAAGTTCCTTGTCTTTTTCAACCAAAACCACAGGAAGACCAGCCAATGTTTGGACTTCAAACGTGTTTGCTTGCAGGTATGCATATGCACTTCGAAAAACCTCAGCACGGGTTTGGATCAACTTTTGATCTTTACAGGGCGACTGACAGATGTTTCTCATGTTACTGGTCACACAGTTTGGCGGCGGATGTTCATGAGCTCCAGCTTTATTCATCCTTTCCACGACTTCCTCTGACTTATGAACAGGTAGATGTATAATTGGCATTGAGGACCAAACCAGTTCTTGATGCTTGGCTTCACTGTCTATCAAAGACCCCCTGATTTTAACAGCAGTTCTCTCAGCCACAAATGGTTGGTGATAGTTTTGCAGTTCTTCTAGAATTTTCACAGGAAAAAGGAAATTGATGTCAGCCATTTCCTCCAGAAACATTTCCTTTTCGAGCTTGTCCACAATCACTATATCCAAGGCTGCTTTGAATATTAAGGATGACTTTGGTTCCAAATCTTCAAGTTCACCATTTCCTTTTGCTTCTGATTCTAACTGGTGTGCAAAGTTTAATATGTCATCTTTTGACACATCATAATTCATTCCAAGGTCTCTCAGTAACTTCTTTAGGTCTGTTAGAAGAAGCCCTTTACACAAGTCAGTCCAAAATCTCTCAGGTACAAACCTCTCTTGGGGCAACATTCTTATGTACAGCCCAACACTCTTATCAAAGAAGTATGATGCCTTCTCCAATGTGCCTTGAGAATTGGCAATCAATGTCACTGCCTTCATTGAGGAGATGATTGCGTTCCTACACTTACAATGAATGAATTCTGATGTCAGTAACAGTTTGAGGCAGTGAAGCTTCTGCATTTCAGTGAGTGTGTATACAACAGGCAGAATAAACTTCATGAAATATTTCAAATCATTCATGGTTTGGATGTTCAATGTTTCTGCTAGACTGATGTTTGCAGTACTGTGTTGGAGAAAAAGGCTGTTGCTGTCAGATAGGGAGAACAAATCTGGAAATGTCTTTGAATATGTGCTGTTGAGGATAAATACCTCTTTAGGTCCATCAATCCTTACTCGTTTACCATGTATTGTTTCAAATATTGGCAAGGATTTTAGCTTTCTTTTATATTCTTGTTTGTCTTTGGACTTGGATACTCCAGACTGCAGGTCATACTGAAGCTCTTTCAACTCCTCATTTGAAAGCTGGGAAAACTCAGAGTGTTTTATGTTGTAGAGCTGCTCCAACACAGAGCCTTTAACATTCACATCCATAAGTTCAGAGTAAAGAAGTAAACGTTGTTCTACAGGCATCTCAGAGACGATTGTACTTTCAAGCTTCATAAAACCAAGTTTAAAAAGGATGCCTGATATGTCCTCTCCAGAGGTGCTCTTAATCACACTCGGCATGTCTTTCATTGTTTTCAGGAAGTGTTTGTTGTTCAACCTTGGACACACAACAGGTAAAATGCAGCAGTCGCTGAAGAGCTGCCTGACATCACTTAATGTAAGGCTTTCTTCATCACCATTAGATGTTGGAGGTTTAATTTCACTCGTTAAGAACTTCCAAAGTGATTTCAACCACTTCAACACTCTCTCATTTGGGACATGAAGACCACTTTGTGGATCAACTTCACAGCTCTGAAGAAGTTGCTGAATTAACGGCTTCAGATATTTTGCTGCACAGGGAACTGTCAATCCTATGACAAGGTTTAAAGTTTGTAGAGCATCAATGTTCTCTCTGTTTGTCTGAAAGTCTGCAAAGTGTTCCTTGTAGTCAAAGAACAAACTCTCATTACTCGATATCAGCTTGGGAGATTTGGAGTTAAACACTCTCAAAACGTTATCACTTGTGAGAAGAAGTGGAAGTCCATTGAGTGTAATGGAGTTGTCTTCTTCTGTATTTTTAAAGTCTTTTAAGCAGAAACTCAAGAGCTCAGAACATCTTTTTCCATCTCTGATCAAGGTGGCAGTTATGGGCAGGGGTAAATCCTTGTCTGTTTTGGTCGGGTCATTGACGGGTATTTCTCTGAGGAAAGTCTGCACACTTGAAGGATTCACATCTCTTACTGCAATGCCTGCGGATCTGAAACTTTCCCAAACATTTTGCATGAAAGAAGGTACCAATGTCATTCCAAGATATTCCAAAATTGGCATTATCCCGTCTGTTTCCGAGTGTGTGAGATAAGGTGCCTTAGTTGTTTCATTTTCTCTGACATTACACCAGTCAAAAGAATATGTCTTCAATTCTTGGCCTACAACATTGCGTGTTGAACTCCTCAAAACTGGAATCACATCAAGACCTTTTTCTTTGATTGATCTGTAAACCTCATGTATCATTTCATGCCAATCCTGGCCAACATGTTTGGACACGTTTGGCCAAAAGCCCACGTAGAATGACTCAAAACTTGCATAAGTGGTATTCTTTTTTGCAAAGTGGTGGCAGATGTGCTGAAGGAGATCAGCATAAAGTGGAGCAATGACATTCTGTTTCAAAGATTCATTCCAGTTAGATTTTAGACTTTGCCCATCTTCTTTCCAAGAGCTTCTCCTGGCAGAATCTACCTCAAAGTTTGCGTTGACATGCACTGGCAGTCCAGTTGTTCCTGGCAAAGGAAGTGAACAAAAGGCTTGTCCAATAAAACACATGTTGCTAGGTGGGGCTTCACCAGAGATCTTTGAGCTCACACGCGCCGCTATTGCTGCTTGAGGAAGTTTTTTTGGAAGTGTTAGGTCTCCTTTGCCACTGTTTTTGAATGTCCCAAACTGTTCTGCAATGATCCATTTACTTTGTCTTTTATCAGAGGTTGAAATGAGTGCACTGTATATAGCCTTGTCTGGCGTGATTGGTTTGTCAGATTGCAGCACATTTTGTTCAAGCTTAACAAAAGCATCTTTACTTTCTCTGCTTACCTGTGGTAGGTCTTTTTCAACCATAAAGATTGTTTTGAGTATCCCTGAATGTTCATTGATTTCATGGACCTCTATTTTGCAGATGTTTTTCAGAAACAGAATCAGTCCTTCAGGATCTTCAGAGAGTGCAGAGCAAAGTTCGTTCATGTCATGGTCTGTGACTTCCTGCAGTGATATTTTAGAGCTGTTTGCCATGGTACCGATTCTTAAGGGTAATCTGAACATGGTGCCATCTTTAAGGGGAAATTTGTCTGGAAGAAAGGATTTGTAGACATCCATGTACATGTTCTTAAAAGTGTCATCTAGTTTATAGCCAGTGCCAGGTAGTGGTTTGTCTGAATGACTTTCAATGAATTGTTGATTGGGATCAAAAATGCCGAGTAGTTTATCTCCAGTGAGGAGAGAGGGACAGTCAGTCAGATGGTAAACAGAGTTGAATCCTACTCCGTATTTCCCTGTCTTCCCTGGAGAGTTGCGCTTTCCTCCTTCTCCCAGCTGTTGAATGCCCTTCAGGTCATCATCAGAAAACACTTTGTTGTTGAAAACACACAGTGCTGGACCCTGCAGTTCGTTCCATTTCTCTCCAAATGTTTTTTCTGTGCCATGCTGTCGTTTGTCCCAAACAAAGTGAATTTCAGTTGCCTCTGCATCATCAGCATTTTGGATAAGCTCTTTAAGGATATCTTTCTTTGATGGATAGGCTGAAATTATGTTTTTAATTCGAACAGTTAGTTGTTCCTGCTGTTCAAAAGGAAAAGCTAATGGTGAACTGTTCTCAACTGTATAGTTTTGCAGGGTATCATGCCTTGTAGTTTTGATTCCAAAGTGACAAGCCATAACACGTTGGATATCCTTGTGACATAATGTCACACCTGGATCGACTGCCATCCATGGACTGTCATTGAAAAACATCTCACTTGCAGGTTGTAGAACATCATGTTCATTGGGTATCAGACAGTTGTTTGTTTCATCTTTGGCCTCATATATTCCTCTGAGAATTGTGAGACAAATCAAAAGGTCTTTCTTTGGCAGGGTCTTGTTGCCATGTTGAGAGTGTATTTCCTGCAGCACAGTTAGACACTGACTGGTTGTAAATGTGTTTAGTCCAAACTCCTGAAGCAACTTCTTGTATGGCAAAAATTCATTTGGAACCTTCCTAATATAAGAACTCAGGTCAAGATTAAATGGGTAGTCTAGAACCAGATCCTGTGGTGATACAAACTGGTCGTCGCTCCACAGCCAGTGTGTATCTTTTTTCATCTTTCTTGAAAATTCATTTATGTGGTCTTGCATGTGTTTGTAAATGCTATGCAGCTTTCTTTTAAAATCCACATTTGTGTCAGGATCAGTCATTTTCTGTGCTTTTGATGTCAGAGCAGACAAATTCTCTATCACTTTTTCAGGTGGGGGTAGGCGTTTGAGACCAAGTTGGCTGCTAACTCTGTCACTGAAAGTACCCACCAGAGGCATTACATGCTCAACAATGTCCTCATAATCAGAATGTCTTGTTTCATCAGGGCAGAAGAAACAACTTCTCTGAGATGTGTCATTGCCGTACGTTTTATCATTACCAGGCTTAGTACATGGGATCCATTTTAGCATTTTGATGCAATGAAGCTGCTCAGGAGAAAACTTAAACAGTAGATCATTAGTATCCAACATCTTCAAGAGCACCTGAGCTCTATTAAGAGCCTCAGTTTGAGAGTCAACATGCGCTTTGTCAATCAGTGTGGCAGCATGCAAGAAGTGCTCCGGTGACACATCTACTTCTTTGTTTAGTAAGCCAAGATCCGTTAGGCTTTGAAGCATCTGCGATGTGCCAGTGTATAGAGGTGGAGGGAAGAAATCTGACTCAAAGATCATTTTAAAGGTTTTAATTCTTGGATCAAAAAAGGCTGAGGGTTTTTTCAGTTCTCCATTCACTTCAATGAAGCTCAAATCCTTACATCTGTGTTTCAAGGTCTGATTTTGAGAGAAAAGGATAGCTCCAGTCTGTAAAATCCACGTCATGATTTTCTCAGTGTCTTCTCTTCTGCAAACCCTGCTCTCAATATAGTCAATAAGGAGATGAGCTGCTTCAGCAGTGTCCAAAAGTTTAACTTCGAGCAGCTGTAACAGTCTGCGATCAGCCTCAGTTGCACACAGCACAACTGAATCAGGCATAGGGAAATCTGTTGGTACTTTTAGACCAGACATCAGAAGCACAGCCTGTTTTGATTGAGCTGCAACACATGATCCATTCATGGTTTGAAACAGAGGCAACTTTGAGAGTACATCTTTCTCAGTGACTGAGAGACAATCAAGACGAGAGAGATAATCTTTCAGTTCTTCTCGTGCTCCGTGAGAGGCAGTTTTGAGATCTCTGATGAGATTCTGAGAATCTAGGTTCACCAATAATTTCATGACACTCATTGGAGATGGGCAAAGCACATATGAGTCAAGGTCTTCGTGTTTGAGCCAGTCGTTTTCTCTTACCGCTGTGCCACCAAGTTTGTTCACCAACTCAGTTATTTTTTCTGGCAAGATCATCTGCTTCCTTTTCTGAAAAATTAAGGTTGTCTTCTGCTCTAGTGTAGCTAGTGATACTGGCTGACTGACTGACAGGGGACTGACTGGTATCAATGGCAATCCAATGAAATTACTTAACTCTTTGAAGTGAGTGTTGAGAAATGTCCAGAACTCTTGGAGCCACTCTAAAGGTGGATGTTGATTGCTGCTGACATCCCAGGTAACATGCCCCTTGCTCATCTGCTTCCAGTCCTGTGGCAAAAACCTCTTTGTATATTCAGCCACCCGTTTTGCGTCAATGTTGATGACCTTGAAAATATCTGGAAAATTGGTTTAAATACATTAATTAGTGAGTGAAAACATACATATGACAGATGTTATGAATTTTTAAATCAATATACTATAAAATGATCTGTCTTACTTTCTCTGGCCAGTTCTTTCAGGTGGGCACTGCAGGCTGGATGGAGATCATCGGGGATGAAGAGGTGTTTGCAGAATGGTAGCAAGACTCTGGACAAAGGATACATTTGTTGAATCGGCATGTAACAAAAACAAAGACATTTGTACATCATTTAAGTTGAGATGCATTAAATATATTTTCCAATAAATACAATTGTATTGTGTTTACCAATCTGTACTTATTCTAAGATTGGATTTGGGCAATATTTAAACTTAATATAGATGTAATTGGTTTAAAGGTCCCATGACATGGCCATTTCTACTGATCATAATTCCATTGTTGAGGTCTACTAGTGTGAAGTCAACTTGGAAAATCCTCACAGGAGATCAAAGGGTTAAAAAGTCGGGCTGATTGACAGAGTGGCAGCTGTCTGAAATCATTCCCTAATTACTAATCAGCGTCGCTGCACCTTTAAAAGCACCGCACCTGAAAGAAGGGCGGTAATCAAACTACAGAGGGAGAGAAGGGAGAACGGTGGACCTCTGTCGCCTGTCAGCGCAACTTCAATGATGCCACACACAAGGGCGGTGCCGGCCGTGAGCGAGCAGAGCCGGCCGTCAACGGCCCATGACGACCGGCCATTCTGTGATTTTCCAGATGGCCAGTCCGCCCCTGGGTCTGGGTGCCGTGTTGGCGGGACGTTGCGGGGCTCGCTGCTGGAGCGGACAGTGTGAGCTGGTGTTGCTGCGAGACCACACACACACACACACACACACACACACACACACACACACACACACACACACACACACACACACACACACACACACACACACACACACACACACACACACACACACACACACACACACACACACACACACACACACACACACACACACACACACACACACACACACACACACACACACACACACACACACACACACACACACACACACACACACACACACACACACACACACACACACACACACACACACACACAGTGTGTGCTCAGGCCGAGTCTCGCCGTCTCAGGCTGAGTTCAGCCTGAGAAATCCGCGGAGCTGCAGCTGAGAAAAGATTGAGTGTGTGTATGTGTGAGGAAGTCTGCGGAGCCGTTACGTCACTATACCCAAGAAGAAAAAAAGAAAAAGAAAAAATCTCCAACGAGGCGTTCTGGGGCAGCATAGACAGGTATTTTCTGTGTTAGAGTTTTACTCGCTACAGGGTGTACTTTGAGAGTTTGTGACAGCAGACTGTTTACATGCATAAAAAGCTACATAACACACAGGGGAAGGGTAATAACCAGAAAAGCATGTCATGGGACCTTTAAATGAGTAGTAAATAGAAGAGAAAAAACATCTAAAAAGAAAATAAACCTACCTTGGAAAGTCATTGCTGTCAATCAAAGCAGTGTCCTCCTCTCTGTCTGTGAACGATCTGAAGGAGCCATCGTTGAGCGGAAGCAGCTGAAGACCTTCCAGTTCTCTGTATTTTTCATCACTTAAAATGAACTCCAAAAGGCAGAGTTTGTCATGTTTAGAGATAGTGTGCACGTCAATCCTGCGGAGCGAGCCCCTTATGAAAGCTGGAGTCACGTGTTTTAGGGTGTCTCGGTGTGGATAGGCCTCATTTATAGCGCTTGCAACACTACCTGGTAAGGTGACAAGATTTTCTCCACAGGAAACCAAAGTACTTTTAATTGCCGCCAATATGTCACTGCTTGTTGCACCATTACAGGGGAACACAGCTTCTGATGGAGTGATAAACTCTCTTTCATCTTTGGCAAGAGAGAGGACAGCCACATTCTGCCTGAATAAGTGATCAAGAACATCCAGAGCAACGGCATACCATTTGCGTTTGTGCTTTATCTGGGCAATATCTGGCCACAGATCGTACACTGAAGAGACAGGCAGATTATCTTGTTGTGCAAGGTTGATAGCATCTTGAATGATCATGATGTATGCCTGTGGTAGCACCTCCTTCATCAGCAATTCATTCCACACAGCATGTTCGTCATGTTGCTGGTCTTCCTCTTGCCACTTGATCTCTCTTCTGTTGTCTGTGAGGCCAAAGCACGCGTTGATATAAACTGGGAGTCCGGTCTTATTGGAGTCATTGTTTGGTAGGGGGAGAAAGCAGCTCAATCTGCTCTCACTACTGTCTCTCTTCTCACCACAAGGGAATGCCAAGTCAACTTGAGGGAAAAAGCTCAACTTTTTCGCAAGTGAATCAAGATGTTCTACATTTCCTTCTTTCATGGTACATGTTGTTAAAAGCCATTTTGTTTCTTTGTGGTCTTCTGAGTTGAGGGTTATTACTTTGAATCTTGTTGAACTCTCAATGATTGAATTGTCTTCTGATTCCAGAACGACATCTGTGGAGATTGAGGATTTCACTTCAAGTCTGGTTTTAACGGTGCCATACATGTTGATATGTATCAAGGAAACAGAGGTCACATTTTTCAGGAACAGGAGACTTAAATCTGCATCCGCAATGAAGCTATCAAAAAGCTCAACCACCCTGTCAGAGTCATAGAGATTATCTGAAATATCTGATGCCTCTTTGCGCAAAGGGAACCTGAAAATTGTCCCGTCAAAGTGTTGATCCTCGTTGATGACTGTTGACCATTCTTTTCTGCCAACAAGTGAAACTATATCTCGAAAAGGTTGGAACTGGTCATGCATCTCTATTAGAGCTTCCTGGTGTTCTGCATCATCCAAAGACCACAAAAAACCGCTATTTCTTTGTCCAAATATTTTTTCCTGGGGGTCCATCATGCCGAGGTGATTTGAACTGAATATACTGGGCACATCTGTGAAGAAAGTGGATCAACATTGTCATATTAAGTAACTCTGCATTTTCTTTAAGAACTAAAACTTAAACTGAGACAATCGGGTTTACATCTGTATCTTTATGTAGTTTTACCTGTTATGTGGTAAACAGAGTTGAAGCCGATTCCAAACCTCCCAACTTTGTTTGGGTCATTGCGCTTGACACTCCTCCCTGCCATCTGAATTCCCTCCCAGTCCTCATCAGTGAAGGCTGCATTGTTGTATGCATAAAGAGCAGGACCTTTGAAGAAAAAAACAAACAAATTAGATTTTAAACATTAGATCAGAGCATTTGTGCATGTTCTTTAATTTTCTTCGGTCTCTATAATTGCTTATTTTGGATGCTATCCATGCATATATTAAATGGGCTAGAAATATAGGAAAGGTTGAGGGTGTAAACATATGTTTCTGCTTTTACAGTGCTCTCAATTTCAAATTGAGAACCTTTGATTGATTTCAGTAATATAGTAATGTTGTAGTGTTTAGTTTAATGTGGTGACTACTGTTTACTGTACATGTTACAGGTAACATAAAATGCAGAAACTGCCTGTAACGGTCTGAGAAATGTTTATATTTGGATGTTCATTTGTGTGCATTTCTTATCAATTTATGACAGGAGGCATTGCCATGGCATTGCATGCCGTTGGCATAATCTACAGGGTTCAAGAGGCGCACACGGTAAATGTTTCTCTATTGTTGATATGTGTGTTAATATTTAGTGTGTGCTTTGATTTTGCTAATGTGTTAGGTGTTACGATTTAATGTAAACTTTCAACTGTTCATTTCTTATAGTTTACACGTTGTCTTTGGAGAAAGAGAGGGAGAGAATAAACTTTCAAAAAAGACATCAGTATGTTCGTGGCCATATTTATTGGACCGGTGTAGTTACAGTGCCTTAACTGATGAAAATAAACGACATAGCATTGTATGGCGCATTTCCACTACACAGCCTCGCTCGGTATGGCTAGGCCTCGTTATGCCTTGTTAGGACTGGCTCACTTTATGCTGCGCTTCCATTACAGTTTAGGAACTGGGGTAGTAACTGTAGTAACGCAGTGTAGGCGGAGCCGTGACGTCATCTTCAATGAGCACCCCAGAAAAACAACATCAGCCGTTAGCTGTTAGCACTCAAGCTCACAGCTCCTCATATCTGTTCAGAAACTAGACAAAAGTTAAACAAGTACAAACCACAGACTGTCTGTGTCATGGCGAATACAGTCGCTGGTTTATTTATGTCTGTATAGGCCGTTGTTGTGAGTGTGGACGGTCGGAGCATATATTGCGTTAGCTTACCCGATCTCCATTTAGACAACGCGCATTTTAAAAGGTTTTTCGCCTGCACGATTTTGTCGGGCCAGAAAAAAGGTAAAAAAGTAGCCCCGGGCCGGAACTAGGCATAGTGGAAACGCAACCAAAAACGGGCCCGGCACGACACGGCACGCTTAAACCGCGCCATGGTGGAAATGCGCCATAAGACCCTGATGCCATCTTATCAAGTGATCATGTACTTAAGGGTCGCTCGAAGGGTGAGAAGCCTGGTATTGACAAAAAAGAGGAATTGAGTGGTAATACTTAACACACATTCTCTTTGGTAAACCACACTGGACTATGGGAGGAAACCCACATGAAAACAAGCATAACTTAAAGACTCCAAAGGGGGAGCTGAGCAGGACTGACATTTGAGTATTACACCTTTTCATTAGAAGCATCAACACTATGTCATCAAGCTACCTCTCCTTTATCCTTTAAATGTATAAAAACGGATGTTGATAACCACTATAGAGCATGGCTATTTTATGAACATTATTACATTAACATAACACTACAGTGGGACTGGAACCAGCTCTCCCCTGAGCCAAAGATCGGCGCACTATTCCACTGCGCCACAACCTCACCATCCCACATACCTTGGTATTTTCCCAATTCATCAGTCCACAGGCTCTCAGTCCCATAGCTTCTGTCATCGTGTATGAAAACCACTTCCGTGGCTTTAGCATCATCTGCATTCTGAATCAGCTCCTGTAGACAAATACATTCAAATCAATGACCATTAACAGAGCATGACAAGCTCCAAATCGGGGCTACACAAGAGCAAAGTAAACGTCCCTGCACACCATTATTCCACCTTTACATGTGTTTCACTTAAGTTGCCTAATGGACCTCCTCTCACTGTGTAGGTGTGTACAAACTGCACTTGATTCGGCATTCCCTCACCTGTCTGATGGTTTTATTGTACCTGATAGGGTGGTATAATACCCCTTTATCATTCTTATTAGTACATAGTGTTGGGTCAAATTAGAGCATTTAACCCACCTTCAAAATTTGTCCACCATCTGGATACCGTCGTAGAATATCTTGTAGGTAGTCAATGAAGGGCGGTGCTGTTGCCCCGAAGGACGTTCTGAACCAAACATGAGGATAAAAGAGTGATGAACAAAAGTTAAAATCCCTGCAGGGTGAGTCTTCTTTAAACAAGGTATGAAGAGCTGGAATTTGAAACAAGTTCAACCAGCAGGTACTTTTGACTAATCTTTAGCCATATAGTAGAGGAACAAACCCCCCAAAAAGGCTTTAGTTATTGAGGTACCCCTACCCGAGGTAGAACAAAGCACAACCATGTTTTTTCATTACTTTAATATGTCTAGTTTATGAAACGGATTGTTGTATACAAATATTTTACTGCAAAATAAAAATAATTGGTTAATGTTTGGAACTTTCCCATAACCGAAAATAGTGAAAATGTGGGCTCCTCTGAAGCGGGCCGTGTTGGCCTTATCCCATGTATCCCTGGAAATGATGATCAGGATGTCACCAAATTTGGCCTAGATGTTCACAGAGAGGCAAGGCAAACAATAAAGCAAAGATTATATCAATACCTTTTACCATCTTTGTAATATTAACACTTAAACACACATAAATCATAGGCGGAAATGGAATAGGACATTTAAAATGCAAAAGTTATGTTTATGCTTTTCTGTCATTTTTTAACTAAAGAGTCAAATCACCCAAAAATGTCATTTATATGTACCAGAGACTCAGAATGGGTGTACCTGTGTGAAGGGAAGGACACAAAGCATAGATTAAGAGATCAAAACATATGATATACCTACATATTATATATAATAATGTTTTTTATTATAATCATTATTATATATCTGCTTTATATATCAAACTTTTCTATTCTAAACACAGTTTTTGTTTGTATTTTACATAATCTTTGAATAACACAGTTGATACTGTGATCCCATGAGCTAACAGGTTTCTTGGCATAATATTTTCACATGATTTAAAGGGGACCTATCATGCAAAATTCACTTTATCATGTCTTTTATACATAAATATGTGTCCCCGGTGTGTCAGGAGACTCACAAAGTGTCAAAAAACAAAACCCTCTCTCTTTTCCTCTGTACCCAAATCTCTCAAAACGGGGGAACAACGGAGCTGATCAGTGATATGAAGATGACATCTAGCCTTCTATTTATTATTCCAATTTTCCTTAAATGTACCTAGTTGTTGCATAAGATGCCAAAATAAAATGATATTCTTCACAATATTCTATCTCTCTAATAATGACAGATCAGGAATCAAATGTGAAAACCAAAAGTTCCTCAATGCATCCACAGCTCTCTTTGAGGGCCTCCTTCACATGTCCAAGGTTAAGGACAAGCACAGCCAACAGGCAGCTTGACAAATTATTTTCACATGATTTAAAGGTGGGGTAGGTAATTTTGGAGAAACCAGCTCCTATGAGACGACGGATGGTGTCGTAGGGTATCGCCTCCCAGATCTGGACCAGGGCATCACTGAGCTCCTGGACAGTCTGAGGTGCAACCTGGCAGGCATCGGATGAACCGAAACATAATGTCCCAGAGGTGTTCAATTGGAATTAGATCAGGCGAGCGTGGGGTACACTCAATGATATAAATTCCTTCATCCTCCTGGAACTGCCAGCATACTCTTGCAACATGAGGCCGTGCATTGAAGTGCACCAGGAGGAACCCAGGACTCACTGCACCAACGTAGGGTCTGACAATGGGTCCAAGGATTTAATCTCGATACCTAATGGCAGTCAGGGTGCCGTTGTCTAGCCTGTAGATGCCTGTGCGTCCCTCCATGGATATGCCTCCCCAGACCATCACTAAACCACCACCAAAGCAGTCATATTAAACAATGCCACAGGCCATTCACACCAGTGGCCTGCTGGAGGTCATTTTGTAGGGCTCTTGCAGTGCTCATCCTGTTCCTCCTGGCACAGATGAGCAAATACCAGTCCTACAGCCCTGTCCAGCTCTCCTAGTGTACCTGCCTGTCTCCTGAAATCTCTTCCATGCGCTTGAGACTGTGCTGGGAGACACAGCAAACCTTAGGGCAATGTCACGTATTTATGTGCCATCCTGGAGGAGTAAGACTGCCTTTGTAACCTCTGAAGGGACCAGGTACCGCCTTATGCTATAGTAGTGACACTGACCCTAGCCAAATGCAAAAATAGTGAGAAACAGTCAGAAAAGAAGAGGAGGTAAACAATTTCAGTGGCCTCCACCTGGAAAACCATTCCTGTTTTGGAGTCGTCTCATTGTTGCCCCTCTTGTGCACCGGTTGTTAATTTAATTAACACCAAAGCAGCTTCAACTGATTAACAACCCCATCTTCTACTTAACTGATCAGAACAATGTCCCAGAAGTTGCATTTACTTTTTTGCTTTTCTCTGATTAAAAAGTGTTCCTTTACATTTTTTGAGCAGTGTATTTGTATATGCTTGACATAGCCAATTGTTTTTATTCCAATCAAATCAGTCATATAAAGATGACAGTTAGCCTTATTCCAACATTCAAGATTAACCTAGGTTCTCCAGAGAATACAATGATATTCTTCAGACTTTCCCTTGTCCATCATCATGACACATACAAACAGTATTTTATTTGATCATTTCAGCCAGTTGTATATTTTCAACTCTTATTGTTAGAAAGGTCATAGCACACAATGTTTGACCTTATGCATACATACGTACTTATGCATTCTCTATTGGCCCCTTCCCACATCCACAGCTATTCTGCTACCTTTACGGGCACTCCTCACATGACCAGAGAATGTCTTTGCTAAAGTTATAGCACAAACTGATTCCTACAAACAGAGTCATTTGGAAATCCATGTGCATAAACCATGTGCATGATCCAGAGAGCTTGTATATGTTCTAAGGGACAATACAGGGACAAGGAGTCTGACAGCACAGCTCCATCAACAGAAACATGTGGTCTGGACTAAGAACCATCTCTCCCAAATTAACCTGCACGGTTTGAAATCAACAATGGCTTAGGATGCACCGAAGGGCCAAGGAAAACCTGCCTACTTATACTATCCAGCGCAGATGTGTTCAGATGTTTCAAAAGGATTATTCTACACAAGGCACCTGGACCTGATGGCATCACTGACCGAGGTGTGTGCAGAACATCTGGCAGCTTCAGTCTGTAGTCCCCACATGTTTCAAGAAGTCCACCACTCTCTGCCTGAATGACCACTGCTCAGAAGCACTCATCTCCACCATTATGTATAGTGCTTTAGTTGGTTGATCAAACTTCTATTACCTCCACCCTCACTGACCTATCCATTTCGGTGTGTTAAGTCGCCCTGCCTGCTACCACATTGACCAAAGCCCTCCGAGCTTGCCATCAGGCTCAGAGACCTTACACACACCTCCCTCTGTGATTGGACCCTGACAGGCCACATCCTCCACCTTAACCCTCAACACCGGAGCCCCTCAGGGCTGCCTGCTCAGCCCTCTCCTTTACTCTATGTTCACACACGACTGCGTGGCCACACACAGCTCCAACACATTGACAAGTTTGCTGATGACAAGATGTCATCCACCAGGGCATCAATGGCAATGAGACGGCCAACAGAGAGGAGATCAGAGGCTTGACATCTTGGTGCCGTGACAACAACCTTCATCTCAACGTCAGCAAAAACCAAGGAGCTTGATTGAGGATGCTCCAACATCAACCTCAATGGGACTACAAGGAAGAGATACAACAACTTCAGGTCCCTCTGGGTTCACTTTAGTCAGGACCTGACCTGAGGCCTGTACTACGAAGCCGGATTTTCGCTTAGCCGGCTGACTTCAGGGAAAACTCGGGCTTTCCGGTCCTACGACGCTGGTTCTCTTTTTAGCGGGCTAGATCTCCATGGTAACTTATGCTGAGCGGCTAACCTCCTCGGGAGGAGGTTAGGTTGCAGGCTAAGAGATCAACTCAGTGAAAGCACCGCCTGCTGACCAATCAGAGCTCCGTGTGCGGAGTTTAAAGCTATCAAGTCATATTACAGGATAGAGGAAATACAGAAAAACTGCCGTTGCAGGAAAGACGGCCGGCAAAGATCAACTGACTGTGTGAACGTGAAAATTAATAGAATATCCCCTCCCATCTTCAGAGCAATCTGACTATTATAACATTAGCGTTAAGAAAGCTTACTTAAATATCTGCCACAACATAAGTAACCGGATCAGAGTAACATTAAGTACAGTCCGTGGCACTGTGAGTGCAGACGTCGATGTGTCCCATTATCATTCATATCATATCACATCTTAATGTATCATATATTTCCTTATTTGAGTCAGCTTCTTGAGCCGTATCTGGCCGTGCAACACTCACAGTGTCACATACTGTATGCAGAAGTATTATTTTAAGCAACACATTAAGTTGACGAAACACTTGAGTCAAATGTAATTAAAGTCAGATCCAATCGTGTCTTGGACGGGGCAGTGATATCATAAACCTGTTAATGTACGCATTCAAACGCTTTTTCTTTTACCAGCTGTATTCACCTTGCAGGTGCAGCTATGTGGCTTTTATCCTGGATAAAGTATTTAAGTCATGGATGTTTAAAGTTTAACTTCTTCATATTTGACTAATATTAAAGTTCACTTTTCATTCAGGAAGTATGACGCGCTGCGCTGTCAGTACGCTTGTCCATGTTTGAGATTGGTCGAATGCTCCAAATACCACCCCTTTCATGTGAACGCGCACCTAACTAGATAGGACACGGCTGGCTTGAGCGATCCACTTGATAACCAGCGTCGTAGTACAGCTTAGCGAGAGCGCGTATGTTTTGGATTGGGCCAACCGGCTAACTCAAACATATCCAGGTTAGGAAAATCCAGCTTCGTAGTACAGGCCTCTGGTCTCCCCACACAGACACGATTAAGTCAGCAAGACCAAGGCTCCTGTTCCTCTGCAGGGTGAGAATGTTCAACAGTTGTTGTACATACTACAATCCAAACAATCCAAAATGCTGATAAAAAGGCGATCAAGAGAAGAAAAACCTCCAACACCAGACAAACAATCACACAATCTTGCAGCTTTTAATTTGAATTGGATGATGTGCCGCAAAGGTAGCAGCATAGCTGTGGATGTGGGTAGGGGCCCATAGAGCATGCATTTGTACAAGGTAAAGAGATGTTGTAGTGCTACGACCCTTAGATAGAAAAAAAATTGGCTAAACTTGCTGAATTGTACAAATAGCATACTGTTAAATGTTGAGTTATCATTATTAAGGACGGCGATAGCATGAAGAATATCACTATTCATTGTATTCTATGGAGCGTCTAGGTTAATCTTAAAAGTAGGAATTAGGCTAAATGTCATCCTTATATGACTGATTTGAATGGAATAACAATTTGTTATATCAAGTATATACAAATACAGAGGGCCTCATTGTATACATGTACCCTCTATAATTACTTATTCGTTAATGATTCTATTAATTATTAATCTTTAATTGTTCTAGTTAAAATGATGTGTAAGTTGGCTGTGCTGGTCTTTAACCTTGGACAAGTGATGAAAGACTCAAAGATACTAAAATTAAGAGCTGTTGATGCCTTGAGGGGACCATAGAGGATGCTTCTGCACAGGGTTCAAATGTTGTGCTTTGCTCCTGCTAATATTTGTGGAAACAAGATGTTACTGGGTTTATGCAATAACATAAACTGGTTACGTTTAAGGAAAGATTGCGTTCAAAAATGTTTTTGATATAGTTGTATATGGGAGGATAACATGATGTAGTAATGTACTAACAAGTTAACTTTTGGTTTCACATTGAGGATAATTCATGTTTATTTGTCTGCATTATTTTGTGTTTTATTCTTTTTTTATTTTGAATGCATTATTTGTATTCCATACATTTAGGCTATATAACATTTAGGCTATATAACACACATACAAATAGAAAGGACCCCAGTGTATTATAAACATACTCTATATAACATATATCATTCATTTAAGATTAATCTTTGATTTATCCAATCTAATAATTGAAAATGTTTATTTAAATCATGTGCAAATATTATGCCAAGAAACCTGTTAGCTGATGGGATCACAGTATCAACCGTGTTATTCAAAGATTATGTAAAATACAAACAAAAACTGTGTTTAGAATAGAAAAGTTTGATATAGAAAGCAGATATATAATAATGATTATAATAAAAAACATTATTATATATAATATATAGGTATATAATATTTTTTGATCTCTTAATCTATGCTTTGTGTCCTTCCCTTCACACAGGTACACCCACAGGGCCCCATTCTGACGGCCATTTTGGCTGCACTGGTTAGCTGTTATAGACTGGTGACAGCAGAGGGTGAAGTGAATAGTCAAAAAAACTATTTGTATGAAAAGATAAGAGTCTCTGGTACATATAAATGACATTTTTGGGTGATTGGACTCTTTAGTTTAAAAATGACAGAAAAGCATAAACATACCTTTTGCATTTTAAATGTCCTATTCCATTTCCGCCTATGATTTATGTGTGTTTAAGTATTAATATTACAAAGATGGTAAAAGGTATTGATATAATCTTTGCTTTATTGTATGCCTTGCCTCTCTCAGGGTTCATACACTTTTTCACCAATGATTTTCAATGACTTTTCCATGACCTTTACCTAATTTTCCATGACCAAAAATATTACTCTTTCTCAGCGGTACCACTGAAAATGGTTTATTTTAACATGGAACAGGAAAATAAGGTCTGCATATGAAACATGTTGTGCCTATCTAAAACAAATCCAATAGTAGGCTTACTAGCTTCTACACGCTAAAGCAACTAAAATCTCTCACCAGCAAAATACCTCGTCAGTTAAATGCTAATTTACGTTTCATTACTATACGATACAGTATTTATTATCATTATAGTATTACTATTTCGGCAATTAGATAAAATATAAATTATATTTGATGCAACTTTAGTTACATTTCCATGACTTTTCCAAAAACTTTGGGAAAACTATTGTTTTCCATAACTTTTCCAGGGCCTGGAATTAGCTTTTTGAATTTCCATGACTTTTCCAGGTTTTTAATGACCGTAAGAACCCTGCTCTCTGTGAACATCTAGGCCAAATCTGGTGACATCCTGATCATCATTTCCAGGGATACATGGGATAAGGCCAACACGGCCCCCTTCAGAGGAGCCCACATTTTCGGTTATGGGAAAGTTCCAAACATTAACCAATTATTTTTATTTTGCAGTAAAATATTTGTATACAACAATCCGTTTCATAAACTAGACATATTAAAGTAATGAAAAAACATGGTTGTGCTTTGTTCTACCTCGGGTAGGGGTACCTCAACTTTTAGGGGCCCTATAGTTCCTCTACTAATAGGGTCAAAGTGTTTACTTGAAGTAAGATGATGATATATATGTTGCCAAGAAAATGTATTGCGACCCATAATATTAAGTATATTATTTGTGACTTTGCCCTCTAATACACAATGAATTGATAAAATGCCACTAAAACATGACTTTTATGGAGAGGAATTTTGAATTGTGTAGCATGTGTTAAATTAATGTATGTCATTTATACATGCGTTGTGTATAATCAGTCACACAAATAAGCTCTACACCATCACACAGCACTTTGAATAACAAAATGATGGTGCTTAGGAAGTTTAAAAAGTGAGAACAATAATGTACAATTGAATATGCACTTGATGTAGCCCTTTTATCTTCTCCTGCACTTTATATTTCGTAGCTGCTACATTGTACTGCCATGTGGTAAATGCCTATTTGCTGCTCATGCTCTTTCTGCATATCATGTATTTATTTTGCTATGTATATAAATGTCATGTTCTTAAATGTTGTATGTGAGGGACTACGGATGGAAACTAGCTCAAAGCTAAAATCCGGCATGTTTACGTTTTTAAAGCATTATTTGTTTTAAATGTTCATCAATGTGCACTTCAAATAAACGATTAAATGAAAAAATATAAGGTGATATTTTTTTCCCATACAAAATCAAAACACTAACATGTATGAAATGTGTCTTTAGGGTGAGTTACTAAATCTGTCCAGGGACTACAGATGAAAAATAGCCTCTTGGCTAACTCTGGCACATTTACAGAAATGTTAATTAATGTGCACTGTCCCTTTTAAATAAATGAATAAATAAATAAAAAAGCACTCCAAAAAACAAATCAGGGCACTCCCTGAGCTTCGGGTTAAGAGACAGTTGAAACTCACCGACTTTTCTTCTTAGTATTCAAACTCATCCCTCCTGGCAAAGATGCTGTAAGAGATTTAAAAAAAAATTGCATTAGCTTGCAGGAAAAAACGTCCCTTTTTATTCACATGTGATGACCACACCCGCTGCCACACATATTAAGGCAAGGCAAGTTTATTTATATAGCACCTTTCAACACAAGGCAATTCAAAGTGCTTTACAAAAAATGAAAGACATTAAGAAAATGGCATTTAAAAACAGTCATTAAAAAGCAAAGATAATAAAATAAACATTAAAAGAAAAAATACATGGATAAAAGTTACAGTGCAGTTTAAGATATTAATAGTTCAATTAAAAGCAGCGACAAAAAGAAAAGTCTTTGGCCTGGATTTAAAAGTAGTAAGAGTTGCAGCGGACCGGCAGGTTTCTGGGAGTTTGTTCCAGATATTTGGAGCATAATAACTGAACGCTGCTTCTTCATGTTTAGTTCTGACTCTGGGGACAGAAAGCTGACCAGTCCCTGAAGACCTGAGAGTTCTGGATGGTTCATAATTTAGCATTAGGTCAGAAATGTATTTTGGGCCTAAACCATTCAATGCTTTATAAACCAGCAGCAATGTTTTGAAATCAATTATTTGACACACAGGAAGCCAGTGTAAAGACTTCAGAACAGGAGTGATGTGATCCACTTTCTTAGTGTCAGTGAGGACTCGAGCAGCGGCGTTCTGAATTAGCTGCAGCTTTCTAATAGATTTTTTAGTGAGACCTGTGAAGACACCATTACAGTAGTCGAGTCTACTGAAGATAAAAGCATGGACAAGTTTTTCCAAATCCTGCTCTGACATTAGTCTTTTAATCCTAGAAATATTCTTTAGGTGATAGTAGGCTGATTTAGTAACTGTTTTAATGTGACTGTTGAAACTCAGGTCAGAGTCCATGACTACAGCTAGATTTCTGGCTTTATCTGTTGTTTTGAACATTGCAGACTGAAGCTCAGCGCTAACTTTTATACGTTCTGCCTTGGCTCCAAAAACCATTACCTCAGTTTTATCTTTGTTTAATTGGAGAAAGTTCTGACACATCCAGTCATTGATTTGTTCAATGCACTTACTCAGTGTTTGAATTGGAGCATAGTCTCCTGGTGAAATTGTTACGTAAATGTGTGTGTCATCCGCATAGCTATGGTAACTTATTTTGTAGTTTTTCATTATCTGAGTCAGTGGTAGCATGTAGATGTTAAAGAGAAGAGGCCCCAGGATGGAGCCTTGAAGAACCCCACATGTCATATTTGTCAACTCAGATGTGTATTTACCTATAGAAACAAAGTTGTTTCTATCCTTTAAGTCGGATTCAAACCAATTTAGAACTGTTTCCGCAAGTCCCACCCAGTTTTCTAGTCGGTCTAGTAATATGTTGTGGTAAACAGTGTCAAACGCAGCACTGAGATCTAATAATACTAACACTGAAGTTCTGCCACTCTATGTGTTTAAGTGGATGTCGTTGAAGACCTTTACAAGAGCAGTCTCAGTGCTGTGGTTTGGACGAAAGCCTGACTGGAACACATCGAAACAGTTATTTAAATGAAAGTAATTACTCAACTGTTGAAAAACAACTTTTTCAATGATTTTACCTAGAAATGGCAGGTTTGATATGGACCTGTAATTGTTCCTTACTGAAGCATCTAGATTATTCTTTTTTAAGAGCGGTTTAATGACTGCAGTTTTCAGGGCCTGTGGAAAAATACCTGAGTGAAGAGATTTGTTTACATTAGAAATGCCACAAGCTCATCTGCACATATTTTAGTTTTCTATAGTACAATCTCTCCTCCGTTGAGTTGTGTTGACCTCAATCCCATTGCACACCAATCAGCAGATACATAATGACACATTGCTTTTGTTTCATGCTTCATAAAGGTACTTCTAGGGGTTTCAATGTCATTGGTAGACTGTTAGTGTCTTGTTTTAGTGCACCTTAGTTATTTTTTAAACAGTTATCGTAACAAAACACAAGCAAAAGTAGGTGTGAAGGTTTTGTTATTTTTTTAAATCACAAATTAACACAGACACCTTTTAGAACAAACTTTATTTTGCTAGATTGAGTGCACGCAATCGTGTCAAATGTATAAGGTGTTAAATGTTAACCAAACTTGTAAATTACCTTTAATATCTCTAACTATATTTTAAATGTGTTACCTTTTTATAGAACTGATTATCTTTCTATGCCAATATTTTAAATAAAGTTCTCGTTTTGCACTTTTATTTTGGTAGTAATAAAATCGGGACTCTTATGTTGAAGGGACTTTTACCGGAAGTTAATGGTCAACGGAGCAGTGTAAACACTTGTCACACATGAATATGAAAATGACTGATAGATGACGGAGAAATTAAAATATAATAATTAGTTACATTGGGTATTTAGCACCTGGCTGAGAAGGGCACTAGGTTTGTTATTACTTTATTTTACACGTTGATTGATATTATGTGGTTTTATAGTTTTGCAGAGTTTTGTGTGTAATGTGTTCCGCTTCGTTAGTTAGGGGGCAGTAGTGAGCTATTTTTTACAACGGAGCTTTGATATGGGTTAAAACTGCATATGTGTGATTTAAAATAACACGCTACAAATTAATTAATGCTTATTCTGGTCAAGTTCAGTTAAAAAGGGTTAAAAGGTAATGTTTCATGATTTATTGTCAGTAGGTAATTGCATTATTTAGTTTTCATTAGAATAGGTTAACAAATGCAAGGAATGGAAAATGTTTTATCCGTGAGACAATTACTAATTATTGTATTTTTCTTTCATTGTATAGCTCTTACGTTGGTAATGATTGTATACAAGCAAGGGTGTGCAATAAACAGTTACCATCAGTTCGAGGGTATGACCATCATCCAGCCGGGGACGCTACAAAACTCCTGTCAGTTTCCTGCAGCTCACCTCCTCCTGGCAAAAGAGTGAGCTGCCGAATCACACCTGCCTTAGTGGGATGGATGATTGGACTGTGCCATTTTTGTAAAACCAAAGGGGTATTTAGATGAGCCACTTTACCTAAGCTCCCCTTTTTTTTTAAGTAGAGCAATTTTTTGTATCTCCGCTGCACTCAAATATGGACTGGCTAGCAATACATAATCACCCAAAAGTTTTTTTATGTATTTATTTAATTTGTATCATTTTAAAATTAAGAGATGAAGGCAGTCTCTTGACCAGGGATGTCCAAACTACGGACCGGGGGCCAACTGCATAAATAACATAAAAGTCAAAAACTAAACAAATTCTAAAAGTATAATGGCCCACATATGAAACTTTTGCTTGTCACATATTATACTTCTTAAATATATATATTTAAAAAAAATGAATCTGGTTGGTGCTTGCCAACCAGACTGAGCAGCAATCTGAGGCTTCTGTTTTAAGGAATGAGCTGCCAACACTTTTTGTAACAAAGAAATTAAATAATTTGTTTTTTCAACTTTACCTTCTCTCGCAGATTTATGCGTACCCTGATCCTTTTACATGATACAAATACATACAACTTTATTCAGTGGCAAGTACTTCCGGCATCTGCCACAGATGCCACTACTTGCCGAGGCATCTGCCGCTGCTGAACGGGAGTTGCCACAAGATGCCAGAGTAAAAGAAGGTTTACGGTAGCTCACCTTCCGTGGCAAATGCTGCTATTTAAACCCGTATTTATCGTGTAAAATGTCGCTGTTTAGGCATGACTTTATCGAACTGATCTGTACACAGGACTGATATGCGATCTCTATTTTTCAAAAAGATTATCAATTATAATTTCTATTCAATTTTACTTGGAGAACGTGGTTTGCTAAAATAAACAAACGTGCTATATTTATGATAGTAGGCTACTAAAAATATATTGTAATAAAAAAGAAATATTGGCGAGTGAGGGTTGCAACCCAACGCCAGCCCTTGGCAATTGTCGCTTCTGGAGGGGAGTTTCCACTGCTTGCTACGATAAACCAGGTGTATTATTACTAGTAATACAAATAATTAACAAATAAATATCTGTATTGACACAGCAACGTGTACACTGGTGTTATTAGACTTGGCTACAAACTTAGGGCAGCTGTATCTTGCAGTTGCCACTGCTAGTGAGATGCTAAGGTTTATACTTTATAAATGAGGAAAAGGACAGTTATATTTGATTGTACACATGTATAAATGTGTTATTTTAAATGTAGGCATATGTACTTAATTTGTATTATTTTCGTTGTTAATAAACAGATTAATGTCATTGTATCTGTTTTGTTGTTTAATATTTTAGCTTTGATTAAACATTTTTATTGAAATGCTTCAGATGATTCTTATTTGATATTGATATCAGTGAATCTAAACAAACCAATTTATTCTGTTTAAACAATCATGACAGTATAGTAAAAAAGCAAGACACAATTCATGTTTTTTTATCCAACCCTTTTATTGTGTTTCGAAACTGGCGGACAATTTGTAATGCTTGACTGTAACGTTTCGTAGTCCTTTCTTTGGTCAAATGCAAAGGTGAATAGCTTGTATGTGAGTCATCCTCATCCGTCTCCCCTTGCCAGCTTTGCAGTGCTTGTAGGGTTTCAGCTTTAGAAACTGCATTTAAGATTACGAAATATTAGCAAGCAAGTAGTCGTGGCATCTGTGGCAGATGCCAGAAGTACCTGCCACAGATGCCACGGAGTAGTGGCATCTGCAAATACGGGTTTAAACAGCAGCATTTGCCACGGAAGGCGAGTGGCAGCTACCGTAAACCTTCTCTTACACCGGCATCTAGTGGCAATTCCCGTTCAGCAGCGGCAGATGCCTCGGCAAAGTGGCATCTGTGGCAGATGCCGGAAGTACCTGCCACTGCCTGCAAATGCCAAGGCACATGCCACGGCGAGTAGTGGTCACAATCACTGTTAACCCTGTGTTCTAGTATGATAAATAAAATAACATTGTACCTTGAAAATCAATGCATTCTAATAGCGGGTACATTTTACCCGTTGGCGGTTTTAGGTAGGCTATAGCGTACAGCGACCCCTGGCGATTCTAGTGTTAAGTAAAAGTAGAAGTAGCCTACCTAAATGTAGGAATACTCTGAACTTACAAGTAAAAGTCCTGCATTAAAATGTTACTCAAGTAAAAGCGCAAAAGTATTAGCATAAATATATACTTAAAGTACATATTACATGTTTTCATTATAATTAGTGATCATTAAAGTGTTATCAAAGCTGGTAAAGGTGCAGCTAGTTTTAATGACTTTGTATACTGTAGGGTAGCTTGTGAATTTACTCCAGGAGTAACTAAAGTCTGATTTAAGACTTGATTATATTTCTCATCATTAATCAGAATCTCTAGTAAGTAACTAAAGGTAGCCTATTACATAAATGTAGTGGAGTAAAAGTACACCATTTACCTCTGAATTGTAGTGGGGTAGAAGTACTAAGTAACATACAATTTAAATACTCAACTAAAGCACAAGTAGGCTATTTCTGAATCACAAGTAGGCCTACAGTACTTGAGCCTACTTAGTTAGCCTATTTCCCACCTCTGGTCAACAATGATAGATCTTAATGTCAATAAGTTGTCTTTATTTACTTATAATATATCTTGAGTATTATCATAAAAATAGCACGTTTATTTATATTAACAAACCACGATCTCCAAGTAAAATAGATAGAAATTATAATGTTTAATCTTTTTGAATAATAGAGATCGGACCATCAGTCCTGTGTACAGATCATCAGTCATGTGTACAGATCAGTTCGATAAAGTCATGCCTAAACAGCGACATTTTACACGATAAATACGGGTTTAAATAGCAGCATTTGCCACGGAAGGCGAGTGGCAGCTACCGTAAACCTTCTCTTACTCTGGCATCTTGTGGCAACTCCCGTTCAGCAGTGGCAGATGCATCGGCAAGTAGTGGCATCTGTGGCAGATGCCGGAAGTACTTGCCACAGATGCCACGGAGTAGTGGCCTTTGTGGCAGATGCCGGAAGTACTTGCTACTGCCTGCAGATGCCACAAAATGCGCTTGCTGTCTCTCTTATTACCTGTTTGTCCATTTCAAAACTAAGGGTGTGGCTCAGACAAGTACTGTCATGTCCCAAATTACAGATGCATTGGCATATTGATCTTTTATTTCAGAAACTGACACTACAAGAGAGCTATGTTAATGTTTTCTAACAATATTTAATTTATCAGAAAAATGTGTGAAACAAAACTGACTTTTAACAAACCCGGTTTATGGATCTTGAAAACCTAAGGTCTTTACTACTAACCCAATCCTAGATTTAAGGGGGGTGTCCAGTCTTATTCAGCCAACTAACCAGTTTACTTTTGCTGAGTCAAACTGCAGTATAATATAAAAAATAAATAAAAGGCAACTGCTGCTTACATGGGCCTCTGGACTTTGGACATAAGCAAAGTTAAGGCTTACAAGATGTGTTGCTAAAAGCTTTTCTAGTGTACAGTGGTTTATGATTCAGGGTCATGGATGAAACACATGTTCTCCACAATATACCAGCCTGGCTAACAAGCAGGTGCAGGAGTGAAAGAGTGAAGAAGGATAATACTCCATACATTTCTCAAGATAATCAACATCAGGCATAACTCTGAATTTAGGCTTCTGAATGAATGGCCTGAATTTGATTGCGCTTATATCAACTGCTTATCAAACTAGGGCCTCCTCTGAACTGAGTTCCTGCAGCCTCTCTGTGGTGGATATTGCGACTGTCTCACAAAGAATAAAGCCTAACCCCAAAGCAGGAAATGAACCAATAAAATGCAAAAAACAAATGCTAATTATACATACAGGGATGGTGAATGAAGTATGAGCATGAATACTTTTTTGTAATCTTTATAAATCAGAACCTTTTATTTCACTGGTATCAAAATAGTCCTCTATAAAAATGGTTAGATTTCCCCAAATATAACCTAAAACATATTTTATGTAATCAGATGCTAATGAAAATAACACAAAAGTAAAAAATCAAAATGGAAACAACAGTAGGCCTACCTCATTCATATTTGAAGAGTTGTCCGTTCGGTTCAGCTTGTGCCAAGTTTGCCAAATAAATGATGTTTCCTCAGTTCTCCTATTTATAAAGGCTGCTGATGTCCAACCCCTAATCGTCGTTTCCCGGTACATACAGTGCGTTTCGTTTTCCAAACAAGTCAAAAGCCATTTTGTACGAATCGAAACTTAAGAGGGCAGCAACATCAGTGCAAATCACAGATAGTTTCTTGTGAACTCCCCAATGAAATGAAACTTTTCTGAGGGACGAGGAAGTCACTGTAGGATAGTATCTACCCTTTATACATTGATATTGACTTGGATATACAATAAATGCCCATCATATACTTGGTGTTGTAACGTTTGCACACACTGATCTTATCTTAACAATAATTTGTCCGCTATAATTCATATTTAACTTTGAATGTGCAGACTCTCTCCTACATTAATGTCACTCTCATTCTCTGCGACGCATAGGCAATACAAGTTATTCCGTCGCACGCTAGATGTTGCTGCAGCCCCTGTATCCAGTAAACAGCCCTTTGCAGGAAAAAGGAGGGCTCGAAATGCTATCCCTCAGTCTTTATTTTACGGTGTTATTATAGTGCTTAACTGCACTTAAAGGATAATTTCTTTCAACATGCCCGTTTTCTTAGGAAGAAAGAACACGGTATGTAAAATCCCTTCTTTATGTGCCATTATTCGCATCTTAACATCGCATCCATGGTGTTTCTGGTTTTCAATTTTGCATGCCGATTAGTTTTAGAACCGTTTAACAACACTCGTAATCCGGTCAACGAGCGTGCGTCATTAACAGGGAAGTGAAGAAAATATGATTATAATCGTCATCATATAATGTTTTTTTGTTTTTTTTATAGGAATAAAGCTGATAAGACACAGACGTATACATGCATGTCCAGGGGCGGATCTAGAAAAAATATTCATGGGGTGGCAAGAGATTTTGAGGGGTGGCATCCCCTGGCAGAAGTATATGCTGATTTAATCGCAGTCATATCAATCAATGTTAACTTGGAAAGCCACACTATTGATATTTTAACTCAATAACATTAGGTGACATTATTGTGGCACATCAGTAAATCCTTAAATAGAGATATATAAGGTGGCAATTGAATGAATTTTAACTGAACAATAACTGAATGAGTTTGTTTCACTCTTAGACCAGCAGGGGTACCAAATATATGCAGACTGCTGCAATAAGTACTACATTAGTGAACTGTCTCATCAATGTTTGTCTGAATTAATATGATAATATTTACAATCATATCATTCCTATCAGCTGTCAATCAGTGTTATGATTAACATATTCAGTGTTATTATTAAATAAACTATATTTTTTGGAGGAGTTAATAGTGAATATTCCTCAAAATGCTTGCTCACCCTCATATATCAAAATTCAAAAGAATCAAAAGAACAGTTCAGGACCCCACAACTTCATTGCAAACAGTTACAACCTTGACTTTACATCAGAAAGAACACACATTAAAGAAGTGACGAACTGCATCAATTAGGGTTAAAAAACGTGTATTCAGCTAAAACATATACATCGCTGCAGTTATTATCCAGTGGAATGCCCTTACCTACTGGCCTAGTTAAATCAAAGTGGTTACTTTTTTTTGGCTGGGCAGTGAAGTTTTACACACCGTCTTATTTGACTTTCTCAGGACTTAAAACAGTTTTTTGGGGGCAGACCCCCTCAAAGAAAAACAAATATTTACACACGTAAGGTCATCATCTTAACAGTTTTTTATGCTCATCGAGTCATCCGTGAGCAGAGCATCAAGTTGGCATGCCTATAACAGCTGAATGCGGCGATTACCATCTTGTTCAGCAACACGCCTCACAAACTTATTAAGATCTAAAGCTTTAGTGCATTTTGATTCAATGCTGAGTACAGCCAAACTTGACAGTCTCTTCTCTGTCATTGTAGACCGCAAATACCTCATTCCTTCTGTCTACTTGAGCCCGAATCATAGGCCGTTTCTCAATGTCGAGTAACTTGCTGCAGAGCCACTATTTCAAGTATACTACGTCATCGAGTGGCGCCGAATGCTGGGCATTTAACATGCATTTAAACACTCCTTCGGCGCCCATCGATGACGTAGTATACTTGAAATAGTGGCTCTGCAGCAGGTTTACTCGACATTGAGAAACGGCCATAGACTATATATATATATATATATATATTAGGGCTGTCAGTCGATTAAAATATTTAATCGCATTTTTTATCTGTTCTAAATGTACCTTAGAGGGATATTTTTCAAGTTTTTAATACTCTTATCAACATATGAGTGGACAAATATGCTTTATATGTTTGTTTATTATCATTTGAATAATGACAAATATTCTCATGAATATTAAACACAACAACCTGAACATTACAAATATTCGCCTCAATTCAACCTGGAACCTCTCTCATACAATAATACATTGTGTGTGTGTGTGTGTGTGTGTGTGTGTGTGTGTGTGTGTGTGTGTGTGTGTGTGTGTGTGTGTGTGTGTGTGTGTGTGTGTGTGTGTGTGTGTGTGTGTGTGTGTGTGTGTGTGTGTGTGAATGAATGTGGAGACACTGTGATGGATCGTTAGAGCTATGTGCAGCTCAAGCTCGAACGGGAGCTGCCTGGACGCTGCAATCATGTTGCGCGCACTATCCGTGCTGAGTGTGCTGACTTTTCGTACAATGTCCCACTGTCTGGCTACCTGCATCAAGTCAAGTGCTCGGCGCAGTTGTCGGCGAAATGTCATTGAAACAGCTCCTTATATCCGTTAGCGCAGCTAGCTAGCACCAGATGCTAACAACAACAACACGTAAGGTGTGCCTCGCTCGCGCGAGTCGCGCCACACGTACACACTCCCTCCCGGTCCTCCCGATGGCCAGTCCGGGCCTGCCGGTGAGCGTGGAAGTGTGGTCTGCCACAAGCGGGCGTCAGGAGCGGGGCTGTCAGCATCAGCTTGTAGATGGTATTTTACACTCGATGCGCTCTGAAACTATGGCGGCCGAGGACAAAAAATACACATGCGTTAATCGCGTTAAAATAATTAGTGGCGTTAATTTTTTTGTTGCGTTAACGCGTTATTAACGCGTTAACTTGACAGCCCTAATATATATATATGGAATGCTTCTCGTTTTGCGTCGTCCCGTTCAAATGAAATCGCCGCAAATCACATTTCAACGCTCGCGCCAGGGCCGGGGGAGGGGTTACAAGTAAGGATGGGTATCGTTAAGGTTTTAACGGTACTACTACTTTTATCGATACCGCTTATCAATCCGGTCTTTTAACTGTACTTTTATCGGTTCTTTTGGAGAAAGAAATAAGGTAAACTAACTAAATAAATTGTGAACAAAACTAACATTGCTTTTTATTTAAAGGGGACCTATCATGCAATATGCACTTTTGTATGTCTTTTATACATGAATATGTGTCCCTGGTGTTCCAGGGAACTCACCAAGTGTCAGAAAACACAACCCTCTCTATTTTCCTCCATACCCAAATCTCTAAAAAAGGGGCTGCAACGGATCTGATAAAAACTGATCCAGATTTGAACACTGTCCTGACGTCAGGACAGTGGCGCTACGGCTATTGGGCCAACTCCACCAATCAGGAGGAGACAGCCACGGACATTGCCGTTCGAAAGCGCTGGAGACGCTGTAGTACATATGCCAGGCCTGTAGGTGGTGCTGTTCTCACTGAATCTGCCCTTGCAAAAACAGGGTTAACAAAGTGCAAATTGAGCGAAATGAGGCATGGCTAAAATGCATGATCTGTTTGGTATTTTGACAAAGAAAAAGTATAAATATGCCTTGTATAGGTATGGTCCTACACTATATTATTATAATATAGCATGATAGGTCCACTTTAAATTAAATACATAATATTTCACATCAAAAGAAACAACAATGTTTTAACAAATCATATTAAATAATCTGATGACAGAATTGTAAACAGAATAGCTGAAACTTTAACAAAATAAATAACTCAGTTACCTCTAATCATTAACCCATGTTTGTATAATTTAGTTAACTCCGTGTGTTGCTGCTAGCATACATAATACCTGACGTGGAAACGTTACTCGTGGATGGGGCTACAGAGCTACTAGAAAGACAGTCGAAAAACTGCATTTCTCCGTCTGAATGTGGTGCACTTTTGCTAAATGTTTCGACAAATTGCTCGTGTTACCGCCCTTACATGCTAAACTCTTATTGCACTTTTGGTAACGAGCATTGTCCACATCGAGACGGGTAAAGTTTAACCACACCTCGGAGCGCGTTCTCTCCGCCATCTCCTCCGTGTGTGTGTGTTGCTGCATGTAGCAGCTGCGTGTGTGTAAACAGCCCCGCCCCCTCGCAAGCAGACGGGGGAGAGAGATCTCTCGTCTGGATTGGAAAGATCGAAAATACTAAACATAATCATAGACGCATTTTGCAGTCTTTTTGCGTATTAGAAACGGAGTTGGCGACACTAAAACTGCAATATAATGTTTGTGTAGCAATAATACATATGACATATATTTTTTACATGTCTCCAGTACCGATAAAAAGACCGATAACGTCGGAGCTTAACGGTACCACGGTCTTTTATAATTCAGCCCCGGAGCCCGTTTAATACCGGGGCTCGGTACCCATCCCTAGCTACAAGGCTCGCGTCTTGTGCTGCATTCACTTGCACTCGGACATCAGGGATTTTCTCTCATAAATGTCCGATGAGCCACAACTTTTATTTCAAAACAAAGCTGCCAACTGGGGTGGCAGCTGGGGTGGCAAGGCTATTTTTTACCCCATGCCACCCCGGTAGATCCGCCCCTGTGCATGTCTACCCTCAGCTACACCGCTGTAAAGCATGATACACATAATGTGTTTATCATTTTCAGATGTCCATGTGTCATAACCATAGACTATATATAAATGGACGTAGGGCCCGTGACGTCACCCATAGGATTCTGCAGAGTTGCCGAGAAGCCCTTAGTAGGCGGAGTCGGCCACTAACGGCTCGACAGTGACGTCAGAGTCCAACTCCCGCCTGCTCCAGCCTGCTCCAAATAAGGGCAAAGAGGCGGAGCCGAGGCGGGACCTGCTGCCACCGAGCTGCAAGCTCCAGAGCTAGCTGAAGCTACCAAGCTAAGCTAACATGCTCCCCGTCTGCACACTGCCGTCGCATTTTACGTTTCTAAGGTAAGCGGACATGAAACTATTCAGCAAAACTATAAATAATAATCTAAGTCAGGGGTACTCAAATACAAATCTTAAAGGTCCAAACATGTTTTTTCAATAAGACAAAGGTCAGTTTATTATGGTCATTCAAACTTTTAAACAATTGCAACAAGATTCTTAACACGAGGTTGCAAAAACAAAAATAATCTGTATGCAGCAGTTTTCATTGTTGTTGTGTCTGTGCTTGATCTCTCAGAGTCGCAGTGTAAGAGCTGCACAGTTATGAATAAAGGCAGCTGCACCCTCTTTCATTCAGTATTCCCATTATTGCTTTATAAATGTTTTGCCCCCTTGTGTGTCCACTGAGGTTCGTCAGGCCCAACACATCTTCAACAAACTCCCCCTTTGCCTCATCATAAAAACTCACAAACACCAGCAACTGAGCAATGTCAGTGGTGTCAGTGGACTCATCCACAGCTAAGGAAATGCACTGTGCATTTTTTTATTCCATCACAAAGCTGATTAATCAAATCACCAGCCAGCATGTTCTTCTGGTTGCTGTGGAATCTGAGAGGGGGATTTGCTTGATTTTACCTGTTATTTCCTCTTTTTGTTTGCCTTCAAACATGGTCTCCATCACTTCAGTCATGCATTCTTTTATACTTCAGTTATTATCCAGTGGAATGTCCTTACTTACTGGCCTAGTTAAATCAAAGTGGTTACTGTTTTTTGGCTGGGCAGTGTAGTTTTACACACCGTCTTATTTCGACTTTCTCAGGACTTAAAACTGTTTTTTGGGGGCAGACCCCCACAAAGAAAAAAATATATTTACACACGTAACGTCATCATCTTAACAGTTTTGTATGCTCATCCGTGAGCAGAGCATCAAGTTGACATGTCTATTACAGCTGAATGCGGCGATTACCATTTTGTTCAGCAAAACGCCTCACAAAATTAGTAAGATCCAAAGCTTTAGTGCGTTTTGATTCAATGCTGAGTACAGCCAAACTTGACTCCTTCAGTACTTGCGTCCGAATGGTTCTCGTTTTGCGCCGTACCGTTCAAATGAAATCGCCACCAATCATATTTCCACGCTCACGCCAGGGCCGGGGGAGGGGTTACAAGACGTGCGTCTTGTGCTGCATTCACTTGCACTCGGACATTAGAGACTTTCTCTCATAAATGTCCGATGAGCCACAACTTTTCTTTCAAAACAAAGCTGCCAACTGGGGTGGCAGCTGGGGTGGCAAGGCCTATATTTACCCCGGTAGGTGAAACTAGGCTACTAGCTACCTACAGTACAGATGCAACTAGATGAGCTGTTAACTCTCGCTCTGACTTTTTTTTTTTTTTTAAACACACACGCATTTTTCCCACCCGCATTCCGCGAAGACCCGCCCTACTGTGCCTCTGATTCGCAGACTGTTGGTGGGGGGAAAAACGCTGACGGGATGCTGAATGTGATTGGACCAATGTGTTGACAGACACACACAGACAGTGGAACAGTCGTACATGCAGAGCGCTGTTTGCAGTGGACATAGCGGAGAATTTTGACTCGTTGCGTTGTGGCGATGTCTCACAGATATCACAGATAATACAGATAATACATATGAAAAGTATAATTTGCTCAGAGTCCAGAGACAGTTGTGGTTCGGTCCGGATCCGGACCGGAGTCCGGACTTTGAGGATGCCTGATCTAAGTTATTGAGTTTTTAGCATAATACTTCAGAATCTTGTTTACAATTGTGCCAAATTCAACACTGGAATCAAGCAAATATTAATATGTTTGCATGACATTAGTTATTTATATTTTGCCATCACTTAATTATATGTTTAATACATTTAAGTCAAGCTAAGGTACATGTGATGGAAGCTAGTTAGTGCTCTTACCTGTGATGCCTCCTCCAAACAGCATTATAACCAGACTGTATCATTAAAACTACAAGTACCAGTTCTAGATCCTTGACTTTAGACAAACAATTCAAAAGACAAAATCAACTAAATGTATTTAAAGACCAATCTTTATTTGAATGTGCCTCCTAACCTGATATATTAGTTATACAGTAATAGTATTGACAATCTAAAAAAACTGAGCAACTCAACAGTCAACTTTATATTTCTTATTGTCTAAAACATTTATTATTTTCATTTTTCCCCTCTCATATTCGGTGTGGACGGATTGAGACAGCGTGGTGTCCAGAGAGCTGCAGAGACTTCAGGGAGAAACCTCCGTGTGATGGATGTCCTGTCTGTTGGTTTGGAGAGGACGGAGGGTCTTTCCTCTGCGAGGAGGACCAGGCCTGATGGAGGAGCCCATGCTGGGCATAGCTGATACCAACTGCACAGGCCTAGTCTGTCACTTTATTTGACTAAATGTGTTTACTTATACATTTAATAGGTTTACACCTTCTGTCCATATGTGCTTTTTATTTAAAACATTTTTGATTAACTTTTGGTTCACATTTCAATAAATTGAATTTGTATTTGCACTCCTTTTGTCCATTATTCTTACTGAAAATGTTAGATTACACATTCACATCTGACTGAAGATTGGCCCCATTTATTTGTGACGTTGCAAACTCTGCGGTACAAAGTTTGCATCACACAAGTGATGTGAAGCTCATAAAGTGAGGCAAATAGAAATAATCAGCTGATGGAGTGTAGATGTGGAAATAGGTGCATTCAGCTGACTTTGTTTTCACAATAAAAGTGTAGTTTCTTAGTGAATGTCCTGTACTGGTCTTAAAATCTCATAACATCAGCGTTTCATTTTCCTCTTTGTTGTTCTTTTTGACCCTCAGAGAAGGAGAAAATGTTGAATCGTGTCTTTCAGGCATGTCCTTTCCTAACAAAAATTACAGGAAACATAAAACATATTATTGCAGAACAAGTGTGTTATTTATGAAAGAGGTGTATTTGTGTGTTTAGGGGCTGTAGATATAATTATTTTGTAATTGTAATGTTTTTTTATTTATTTCAACAGTGAGCTACAAAGACAATCAGATTATGAATGAACAGTATGAAATTCATCAACATTGAAATATATTTTATTATCAAAATAATATGGAACTGTTATCAAAACTTAGTGCAACGTCATAACCCTCCCCTCGCTCTGTGGTTATAGAGAGCTGAATTCCCTCCCTTTCCGGTGGAACTACATGGGACTTTATTTCGGAAAAATTATGTATTGAAGTCAATGGAGAGAGAAAGATTGTCTTTCGATCCCATTTGAATTGTGCCATGAATTACACATATGATGTTTGTCAATTTAAAAGATAATTTTGCAAGTAAAAAAAAAAAAGATTGTCGTAAAACTGTGAAGTAACCGCTCAATGAACTACATCTCTGGTCTCGCACAACACACGTCACCAACAACAAGCTGGCCGTCACGTTAGCACATTTCACCTCTTTCTTTCAGAATGAGGCGAAAAGTATTAAACGAGGAGAAAATCACTACAAGTCTGGGCATGTTGAGAGCTGTATATACACAAAAGGGGAGTTAGTCGGTTCCGTAAGAGCCGAGGTGAGTGTTAAATGAGTGTAATGTGTAACGTTAATGTCAGCTAGCTAACATTAACTAACAAGGTACACTCCTGTGTTTTGTTTGAGCAACTAGTTTTCTCGTTAAGAACTGCGTGATCGCTGTGTATGCTGTGGATAACGTTAGTGTTGGCAAGGACATGGTACACAGAAAACTAGTTGCTAAAACAAAAAACGAGAGTGTACCTTGTTAGTTAATGTTAGCTAGCTGACATTAACGTTACACATTACACTAATTTAACACTCACAGAAACCTTGTACAGCCGGTCCCACATGCTGGCTCTTACGGAACCGACTAACTCCACTTTGGTGTAATAGCAGCTCTCAACATGTCCAGATGTGTAATGATTTCCACCTAGTTTAATACTTTTCACCTCATTCTGGTGTTGGTGATGTGTATTGCGCGAGACCAGAGATGTAGTTCATTGAGCGATTTCACACACACAAATAAGTGTTACTTCACAGTTTTACGACAAACTGTGACTTTTTTTTACTTGGAAATTATTTTTTAAGATTGACAAACATCATATGTGTAATTCATGGCACAATTCAAACGGGATCGAAAGATCACTTTTCTCTCGCCATTGACTTCAATACATACTTTTTCTGAAATAAGGTCCCATGGAGTTCCACCGGAAAGGGAGGGACTTCGGCAGCTCGCAGACAGGGAAACATGAAAGAAAACATGGATGCAAAATGGAGAGAAATCCCAAGAGAAATTAGATCAACACAAACCTCATGTCAGTTTCTCCCTGCGATTTCTCGCCTCAACAAATAATGTTTTGAAGAGGTTTTGTTGAAAAGAGTTTTGAGTATGAAAGAGTGTCCGTGTCCTTAAACCCAGGACACATGATAGCAGTAAGGTATAACACTACACAGTTCCATTAACTTCATCTACTGTCCGTTTCTATATTTTCATTATTTGTTGTGTTTGCCACACACTAGTGCCATAGACTGACACCATGTTAAGTGTTCGCAGAGCCATTGCAGGTCATATATGATTTTTATAGAAGAAAATCCATCTTACGTACATTGTCGTCTGCCTGAAGTCAACCCGGATTTTAGTGTTCCTGCTCATTTCACATCATGTTGTTAGTATTGCAGAGACGCACACATCAGTTATTGCTTCATTCATTCAAAAAAGTGTAATAAAGTTATTGTTTTATCTAAACAAAATGCAATATGAGTGACGTGAAAGACTTTGAATGACTGCTGCAGACAGTAAGTGCCCAGCCTTCGGAGTCGTGAGATGGCGAGGAATATAATCGTTTCCATTAGCAACCTGCCAAATAATATGAATGCCTTAAAGGGGACCGATCATGCAAAATGTACTTTGTGATGTCTTTTATACATAAATATGTGTCCCCGGTGCGTCGGGGAACTGACGCAGCGTCAGAAAATAAAACCCTCTCTCTTTTCCTCCGTACCCAAATCTTTTAAAAACAGGTGTACAACGAGCGGATACAGATTTCCATCCGCTGTGACGTCGGAGGACCCACAGAAAGTTGCTATCAGAAACAATGCCTGACGTGTTTTGGATGTAATCTCGTCTTTGTTTACATTAGCAAGCCTCGCTAACACTCAGAGCTAACCTGTACTGAAGAGCACATGTGTTTAAAAAGCAGGAAATAAAAAAAGAACTCACCTTGTGATAAACCTGCAAGAGAAAAAGCATTTGAGCTCCATACTATTTCAGAAATAATCCTTGACGTGGTTTGAACAGGATGGCGTTTTATCACAACCGAATTTAACTTTATCTCCGGAAGAATTCTGATCAGGCATTAGCTCCGCCTCCTCTTCTTTCTTTTTTTCAAGCCAAGGACCCAAGATCCGCGTTTCTCTAACAGGGCTGCAAAAGAGGGGTTTGAGCAGTATGAGGCATGGCTACAATGGGTGATCTGTTTGGAATTTTGAAAAAAAACTTCACGGACATGTTTTGTATAGGTATGGCCCTACAATATATTTTTCAAATATAGCATGATAGATCCACTTTAAGTACATTTTCTGACTCTTTTCCTATCCCAGCTTAACTTAATTTTGTGAAGTTTATCAGATGTATGATAGGGAGGGGGATATGCAGAGGGAAGTAAGGTATGGTAAATCCTATTGCACCCAAAGTCTTTCATCTTTCTGGTTAATATGAATATACTTTATCGTAGCATCAGCCATAACAAACACACACTCCATAAATATTTTTAAAGTGTCTGTCCCTATTGTCAGTTGTGTTGAATGTGTGTTTTAAAGCAAAGGACTGGAAAACATTGGAGCCGGTATTGGTTTCATGCAGAATGTCAAAGCCAAATTTCGAGTGCCATAGTGAATGAGAGTTACAAAAGTATTTGTATTGCATGTCTTGATGAAGGCAAGTGTCTAATATGCTCATAACATCTTGACCTCCCACATTATCACATTGACTTTGTAAAGATTCACTTCACTGTGTGTTGCTTCTTTTCTCTGTGTGATCATCCCCTCAGAAACAGGCTCCTACCTGCTGTAAGTATGTACAGGTTTTGTGTAAATTATTAATAGATGGAGAAGATGACCACATAACACAAAGACTGAATCTGGTATGTGAATTTCTCCCTCACAAACAAAACATATTTGAAACGTGTTTGTTGTGTTCTGATATACTCCTGCCAATAGGGGGCACAGTGTAACCAGAGTAACATACAATGTTGAGAGAATAAGTGTATGCCTGTGACGTGGGCAGAGCTAATAATTTCATGACATCAATTCAATTTACTAATCCTGAGCCAATGTGACCTGTCTTTTAGTCTGTTTGAAAAATAAAGATTTTTCGCTATGGAAAACTAAATAATAATAATGGAATCCTTTACCAGAACATTTCCAATAACAGAATCATCAAAATCATTAAGAGGCGATCCAAAATAAAAACACACAATGTAGTCTTGTCTTTAAAAAAAGAATCAAAAGTATCATCTTCCAGTTGTAATAGTCTCTGTACTAAAAATGTGAAAATAAAGCATATGCAGTACAATAATGAATGTAAAAGGGTCAGATGAAATTGCTTGCAGGGTGCAATGCTATTGACTTTAGTTGAAGGAAGAGTTTATGAGCAAACTTTGTCACTCCAGGGTCCTTCGATCTTGCCAAACAATGCAAGCTGCAGGGCTTAGGAGATAAGGAAAATATATTTATGATATTTAAAACCTAAAAGCCATATCAAACAATAAGCTCTTAAAGTAAATGCATTTTCAATATATTTTAATATGATCATGTCGTTGTGTTGGCAATAAGCTATAGTAGCAAGAATATAACCTCCATGTTGTGGGATACATAATAAATTATGTGGGTGCCAAGGGGCTCACGTTACCTACAGTGGGTGCTATTTGTGGGGTATTATCAGTTTACCCTATACAAGGTACAACAAAGCTAACAATTTAAACAAAAACATTCTGTTAAAACCCTTGCAGGTATTGGAAGAGATCTAATCAGACAAGAACACATTTAAATCCTCAGCATAAAGGTGCCATATGAGATAGGACTGAACATTTCTGATCCTCTAGCCTACATATTTAATCTTATCTTTTATTATTGACAGTATTGCATAAATCTCCCTCAAGCAACATGTGTGGCAACCCAATAAAAGAGAACTAACTGATTATCCTTTTCCAGGGAGTGCCAAAAATATAGATAATAGAAAAGGACAGAGGTAGAACAACTCACAGGTTTGAGTGATACAGTGTCTAGCCCTGGACACATTTACTATGGTATTTAAAAAAAACATCACATAAGGCACGCCGTTTAATCCTTGATTGAATTGCTTTATTTTCATTTTTTAATCGATGTAAAAAGTTCAGACAAAAAAGGTGAAGAAACCCAATGTGGCATTTGTACTTTCCAAAAAAAGTGGAACAGGGATTATATTGATCCTGATTAAGTAGTAATAAATGATAACAGAACATCAAACTCAATAATTAATATATTTCTGGTTATGCCATTGTTTCTTTGACTTATTGATAACTCAATGAAACTCAGTGTTTAGAAAACTGAGGAACAAGTCATACAGAGATCATTTTGGTCCTCAGTGTAAAGGTTAACAAAATGCAAAAAAATATCTTGATATTTTTACAACAGTCATACATATATTATATTGGTTGTCAGTTAGAAATTGTAAATGTTTATAACAATGCTGAACAAAAAAATATTTGCATTTTTAGAAAGTATTTAAAATAAAGTAATAATATAAGTAAAACAGAGAATATATTGGACCTAATGGATAGGTATAAATGATAATATAGTAAAAAGAAAAGTCATACAGATATTATATTGGACCTCAGTGAGTTTTAACCGTTTACAACATTTCAAAGAACATCTTGATATTTTCATAAAAAGTCATACAGACAATAAATTGGTCCTCACTTTGAGTAGTTGTACATTTGTAAAAAAATAAAAAAGTAATACAGAGTTTAAAGTGATCCCAAGTGAGTGGTCATAAACGATAACTTTGCATAAATATAACTTCCTTTGTTTCATTTCCATAACAAAATCATAGAGGGCCTATGGGTCCTGAGTGAGTAGTCAAAACTCTTCAACAATACTCAAAATATCATATTTACATTCCCATTACAATGGCCTTTCATTGGCTTCAGAAACTCAATGTGGCATTTGTACTTTCCAAAAAAAGTGGTACAGGGATTATATTGATCCTGAGTAAGTAGTAATAAATGATAACAGAACATCACATTCAATAATTAATATATTTCTGGTTATGCCATTGTTTCTTTGACTTATTGATAACTCAGTGAAACTCAGTGTTTAGAAAACTGTGAGGAACAAGTCATACAGAGATCATTTTGGTCCTCAGTGTAAAGGTTAACAACATGCGAAAAAATATATTGATATTTTTATAACAGTCATACATATATTATTATATTGGTCGTCACAGTTAGAAATTGTAAATGTTTATTACAATACTGAACAAAAAAAAATTATAATTGCATTTTTAGAAAGTATTTAAAATAAAGTAATAATATAAAGTAAAACAGAGATTATATTGGACCTAATGGATATTTATAAATGATAATATAGTAAAAAGAAAAGTCAAACAGATATTATATTGGACCTCAAACAGTTTTAACCATTTTACAACATTTAAAAGAAAATCTTGATATTTTCATAAAAAGTCATACAGACAATAAATTGGTCCTCACTTTGAGTAGTTGTATATTTGTAGAACAATAATAAAAAATAAAAAAGTAATACAGAGTTTAAAGTGATCCCAAGTGAGTGGTCATAAACGATAACTTTGCATAAATATAACTTCCTTTGTTTCATTTCCATAACAAAATCATAGAGGGCCTATGGGTCCTGAGTGAGTAGTCAAAACTCTTCAACAATACTCAAAATATCATATTTACATTCCCATTACAATGGCCTTTCATTCGCTTCAGTAAGTCCCTACATTACACACACATGTTATGTCAGCATTTTGACTGATATATGTTCTTTTCAACAAATGGTACTATTATTTTCTTCAGAGTAATGTTTTAATATAAGAATATGGCTAATGCCATTTTACATGTCGAACAAACCTAAATTGACTCTACCAACATGACGTGTCAGTTTGTCTTGAATCCCTAATTTACATATTCCTCGACTAAACTCAGAAGCTCAGATGCGCTCTCCAGTGCCAACAACTCATTCTCTGGTTTGAACTGCTCATTTGGAATATGGGGAAATGGATGGCAGTTTGGATACTGAGTCTTTTTGTCGTCCACTCCCAACGCCTTCAGATTCCTCACTATTTGAGGAAGAACTCTCAGTTTGAGGTCGTAGAGGGAAACTTGTGCTGCAAGGGATAAAATGGAGCTGCTGGTGGGATGCTGACCATCTCTCTTATACTTTGCAGCTGTGAGAGACTTTTCCACTGCTTGATGGACTTTGAACAGACACCACTCTGTGCTCGCCCCACTAACGTCTTTGTAGGCTGCGTCGAGATCACAGCGAGCTTGTCTTCTCCAGCGTTGGGCCTCTTCTTTGTTTGGCCTTGGGACATTTTCATTATGTGCCCAAAAATTGTAGGAACGGTTGCTTCTGGAGAATCCGTCCCTAGCATTTCTGTGATGCCTGGCCTCCTGATTCCATTCATCATAGAAGTTCCTGAAGTCTGATCTTCCGCTTGAATAAGATGAGCCTGTATTTGTGCCTTTGCCCTTCCCTTTGCTGAGCTCAGCAATTTGATTCTGCAGGTATTTGAATGCCTCAGTGGCAAGAGGTATGCAGTCAAGGTTTTTGTCAGGATGCCATCTAAGGTAAAGTCGTTTGATGGCTTTATGCTTTTCCTCCTCAGGAAGAGTCCAAATCTCTTTTAAACATTTGTCAATTTCCATTTTAGCTTCTTCAAGAGAGGCTGGTGAGGATCTCGTAGAAGAGGAACTTGTAGTTGATGGTTTGGAAGAATGTGGCACAGCTCCTTCTAGTAGGACCAGGTCCATGCAAGAAGTATCAGCAGAACTTCCTTTAGGTTCTGGTTTCTTTTGTCGTTTAAACTGATACAGGTCCAGACAACTGACTTCAATGGGCTCATCTTCTCCAATTTCTATTTTGTATCTGTGTGAATATGGTCCCGACTGCCCAGGCAGTTCTTCAACAATAACTGCATAGATATACTTGTTGTTGGTGCTGTAGCCAACATATTCACCCTCTTCAAAGTTATTGAGGATGTTCATGTCTAATGAATCATGCCATTCCACTGGGATTTCTGTTCCAGGGGCTGGTGGATTGTGGAAAATGCTTTGAGTTTCAGCACTGTCCAGGATCCCATTGTTAGCAAGAGTTTCCAGAACATCTTGCATATTGTCACACGTGAGAAGGTTTATGAGGACCAGAAGGTGATTCGATCCCAATATGTTACCTAAAAGAGCATTAATCTCCTTTGTCAATCTCATATTGACGTCACTTATCACCTTATGAATCGTGTTGTTGTTGTGTTTCAAGTAAAATATGCAACCTTGTTGCTTTTGTTTGACAAAAACAACGGTTTGAGAGGCAGTCTGGTGTAGTGGCTGTTGATTCACCCAAAGCTCAGTTTTTAGACTATTGCAGCAGACAATCTGAATGCTGCCAAAAGTCTTCTTGCACATCTCAGTAGCATCTTCTTGTGTTATTTCCCCCTGGGACTGGTCTCTGATAAGACAAATGAGTCCATGTATAAATGCTTCTGAGGACAAATGTCTGTCAAACAATCCACTAAATTCACAGTCAGCACCAAGCTCACAAAGCTGCATGTCTGATTCCACTACTTTCTCCTCAGTGAATTGAGACAGCATATTAGGCTTAAAGGTCGGAGGCAGCAATTGCAGCAACCGGTGATGCTCATACACGTCATTGCCTAAGTGACACTCACTTAGTTTCTCAAGCAACAGAAACTTATTGTCAAGCGCTTTTTCCAACCTTTTGCTCTCAAACACTGTATCATTGTAGAAGAGTTTGCATGATGGGTGTACTTTACCATCTACTGCAGGAAGATACAAAGTCATTGAATCATCAACAAGGGACTGGTTTCCTTTAGTTTTGATTAACAGGAAAAACTGCTCAACAGCACGTTTCACAGTTTTCTGTTGGTTTGGGTTAAGATGGGGTTTCTCGCAGGAATCAGCATAAACTGCTGCCAGAACATTACAATACTGCACTGCTGTAGGTGTGTCCTTAACACCAATTTGCTTGAAGAACTTTGAAAACATGACATCGTTGGGAGAAATGTTGTACAAATACGGTCTGAACTCGTGCTCGTGCGGGAGTGAAAAAGAAGTATCATCAGGCTTTGCAAGTTCTTTGTCTTTTTCAACCAAAACCACAGGAAGACCAGCCAATGTTTGGACTTCAAACGTGTTTACTTGCAGGTATTCATATGCACTTCGAAAAACCTTAGCACGGGTTTTGATCAACTTTTGATCTTTACAGGGCGACTGACAGATGTTTCTCATGTTACTGGTCACACAGTTTGGCGGCGGTTGTTCATGAGCTCCAGCTTTATTCATCTTTTCCAGGACTTTCTTTGACTTATAAAAAGGTAGATGTATAATTGGCATTGAGGACCAAACCAGTTCTTGATGCTTGGCTTCACTGTCCATCAAAGACCCCCTGATTTTAACAGCAGTTCTCTCAGCCACAAATGGTTGGTGATAGTTTTGCAGTTCTTTTTGAATTTTCACAGGAAAAATGAACTTGATGTCAGCCATTTCCTCCAGAAACATTTTCTCTTCACGCTTGTCCTCAATCACTATATCCAAGGCTGCTTTGAATACTAAGGATGATTTTGGTTTCAAATCATTAAGGTCACCATTTCCTTTTGCTTCTGATTCTAACTGGTGTGCAAAGTTAATTATGTCATCTTTTGACACAACATGCTTCATTCCAAGGTCTCTCAGTAACTTATTTGGTCCGTCTGTTCGAAGAAGCCCTTCACACAAGTCAGTCCAAAATCTCTCAGGTACAAACCTCTCTTGGGGCAACATTTGTTTGTACAGCTCAACATTCTCATCAAAGAAGTATGATGCCTTCTCCAATGTGCCTACAGAATTGGCAATCAATGTCACTGCCTTCATTGAGGAGATGATTGCGTCCCTACACTTACAATACATGAATTCTGATGTCAGTAACAGCTTGAGGCAGTGAAGCTTTTGCATCTCAGTGAGTGTGTGTACAACAGGCAGAATAAACGTCATGAAATAGTCCAAATCAGTCATTATTTGGATGTTCAATGTTTCTGCTAGACTGATGTTTGCAGTACTGTTTTGGAGAAAAATGCTGTTGCTGTCAGATAGGGAGAACAAATCCGGAAATCTCTTTGAATATGTGCTGTTGAGGATAAATACCTCTTTAGGTCCATCAATCCTTACTCGTTTACCATGTATTGTTTCAAATATTGGCAAGGATTTTAGCTTTCTTTGATATTCTTGTTTGTCTTTGGACTTGGATACTCCAGACTGCAGGTCATACTGAAGCTCTTTCAACTCCTTAATTGAAAGCTTGGAAAACTCAGAGTGGTTTATGTTGTAGAGCTGCTCCAACACAGAGCTTTTATCATTCACATCCATAAGTTCAGAGTGAAGAAGTAAACGTTGGTGTACATGCATCTCAGAGAGGAATGTACTTTCAAGCGCCATAAAACCAAGTTTAAAAAGGATGCCTGATATGTCCTCTCCAGAGGTGCTCTTAAGCACACTCGGCATGTCTTTCATTGTTTTCAGGAAGTGTTTGTTGTTCAACCTTGGACACACAACAGGTAAAATGCAGCAGTCGCTGAAGAGCTGCCTGACATCACTTAATGTAAGGCTTTCTTCATCACCATTAGATGTTGCAGGTTTAATTTCCCTCATTAAGAAATTCCAAAGTGATTTCAACCACATCAACACTCTCTCATTTGGGACATGAAGACCACTTTGTGGATCAACTTCACAGCTCTGAAGAACATGCTGAATTAACGGCTTCAGATATTTTGCTGCACAGGGAACTGTCAATCTTTTGACAAGGTTTAAAGTTTGTAGAGCAACAATGTTCTCTCCGTTTGTCTGAAAGTCTGCAAATTGTTCCTTGTAGGCAAAGAACAGACTCTCATAACTCGATATCAGTTTAGGAGATTTGGAGTCAAACACTCTCAAAACGTTATCACTTGTGAGAAGAAGTGGAAGTCCATTGAGTGTAATGGAGTTGTCTTTTGCTGTCTTTTTAAAGTCTTTTAAGCAGAAACTCAAGAGCTCAGAACATCTTTTTCCATCTCTGATCAAGGTGGCAGTTATGGGCAGGGGTAAATCCTTGTCTGTTTTGGTCGGGTCATTGACCGTTATTTCTCTGAGGAAAGTCTGCACACTTGAAGGATTCATATCTCTTACGGCAATGCCTGCGGATCTGAAACTTTTCCAAACATTTTGCAGGAAAGAAGGTACCAATGTCATTCCAAGATCTTCCAAAATTGGCATTATCCCGTCTGTTTCCGAGTGTGTGAGATAAGGTGCCTTAGTTGTTTCATTTTCTCTGACATTACACCACTGAAAAAAGGTTGTCTTCAATTCTCGGCCTGCAACTTTGCGTGTTGAACTCCTCAAAACTGGAATCACATCAAGACCTTTTTCTTTGATTGATCTGTAAACCTCATGTATCATTTCATGCCAATCCTGACCAACATGTTTGGACACAGTTGGCCAAAAAAACAAGTAGAATGACTCAAGACTTGCACGAGTGGTATTCTTTTTTGCAAAGTGGTGGCAGATGTACTGAAGGAGATCAGCATAAAGTGGAGCAATGACATTCTGTTTCAAAGATTCATTCCAGTTAGATTTTAGACTTTGCCCATCTTCTTTCCAAAGGCTTCTCCTGGCAGAATCTACCTCAAAGTTTGCGTTGACATGCACTGGCAGTCCAGTTGTTCCTGGCAAAGGAAGTGAACAAAAGGCTTGTCCAATAAAACACATGTTGCTAGGTGGGGCTTTAACAGAGACCTTTGAGCTCACACGCGCCGCTATTGCTGCTTGAGGAAGTTTTTTTGGAAGTGTTAGGTCTCCTTTGCCACTGTTTTTGAATGTCCCAAACTGTTCTGCAATGATCCATTGACTTTGTCTTTTATCAGAGGTTGAAATGAGTGTACTGTATATAGCCTTGTCTGGCGTGATTGGTTTGTCAGATTGCAGCGCATTTTGTTCAAGCTCAACAAAAGCATCTTTACTTTCTCTGCTTTCCTGTGGTAGGCGTTTTTCAACCATAAAGATTGTTTTGAGTTTCCCTGAATGTTCATTGATTTCATGGACCTCTATTTTGCAGATGTTTTTCAGAAACAGAATCAGTCCTTCAGGATCTTCAGAGATTGCAGAGCAAAGTTCCTTCATGTCATGGTCTGTGACTTCCTGCAGTGATATTTTAGAGCTGTTTGCCATGGTACCGATTCTTAAGGGTAATCTGAACATGGTGCCATCTTTAAGGGGAAATTCGTCTGGAAGAAAGGATTTGTAGACATCCATGTACATGTTCTTAAAAGTGTCATCTAGTTTATAGCCAGTGCCAGCTGGTGGTTTGTCTGAATGACCATCAATGAATTTTTGATTGGGATCAGAAATGCAGAGTAGTTTATCTCCAGTGAGGATGGAGGGGCAGTCAGTCAGATGGTAAACAGAGTTGAATCCTACTCCGTATTTCCCTGTCTTCCCTGGAGAGTTGCGCTTTCCTCCTTCTCCCAGCTGTTGAATGCCATCCAGGTCATCATCAGAAAACACTTTGTTGTTGAAAACACACAGTGCTGGACCCTGCAGTTCGTTCCATTTATCTCCAAATGTTTTTTCTGTGCCATGCTGTCGTTTGTCCCAAACAAAGTGAATTTCGGTTGCCTCTGCATCATCAGCATTTTGGATAAGCTCTTTAAGGATATCTTTCTTTGATGGATAGGCTGAAATTATGTTTTTAATTCGAACAGTTAGTTGTTCCTGCTGTTCAAAATGAAAAGCAAATGGTGAAATGTTCTCAACTGTAGAGTTTTGCAGGGTATGATGCCTTGTTGTTTTGATTCCAAAGTGACAAGCCATAGCACGTTGGATATCCTTGTGACATAATGTCACATCTGGACCGACTGCCATCCATGGGCTGTCATTGTAAAACATCTCACTTGCAGGTTGTAGAACATTATGTTCATTGGGTATCAGACAGTTGTTTGTTTCATCTTTGGCCTCATATATTCCTCTGAGAATTGTGAGACAAATCAAAAGGTCTTTCTTTGGCAGGGTCTTGTTGCCATGTTGAGAGTGTATTTCCTGCAGCACAGTTAGACGCTGACTGGTTGTAAATGATTTTTCAACTCCTACATTTTCCCAGAGCCTCCCAAAACCCTTAAAGGCAGTTGGAAGTACATAGAGATAGGGTTCTGCTTCAAATTGCTCACTTACCGCAACACAGTTTACATTTATAAATGTACTGCCAACAAGAATGAACGGGAATGAATTTGCCCACTGTGAAATGAAAGTGGAATCCTCCAAATCACTGAGCCACTGATCAAGAAACTTATAGCATTCATATGCTATTTTGTGAAGCATGGATGTATCAATAGATTGAGATTGCTCACATGCTTCTTTCAGTTGTTGAAGCACTTTGTCAGGCCCTGGATTGACTTGAACTCCCAAAATGTGCAGGAGTGGATCAGTGTTGTATATTTTCAGATTGGTATGATCCAGCACGTGTTGTGTCATGTTAACAAGTGGGGAGCATTTTTCACCAAAAATATCTGTTGGCCTTCTAAATGTGACATTTCTTTCCATTTTTGTATCACCGGGGGAAAATGCTGGGAGAAATTCAGTCATCCTCAGTGTTTCCCAGTGGAGAGAGCCTTCATCACTCATGTGATTCTTCATAAGTTCAAGCAGGCAATTTAAATGACCACATGCTTTCTTTTTGTCAAAGCTCCAGGTCCTGGGAATTGTGCGTGCTTTCTCTGTGATTTCTTCCAATGGGAGCTGATCATTTGTCATTCCAAGTTCCAACAAGCGTTTAATCCTTTTGGGGGAGCAAAAGTCATTTTTGGTACCACCGAGTAAGCGTCCTTCTTCTGGTTCAAAGAGACAGGCCACTTTGCCTGATGGATTCACAAGTTTCCTGATGTGCTGGAGCTGTCCGCCTATTGTGGGGATGCATGGATAGCAGACCAGAAGTTTGTCAAGTTCTTTGATATTAAGGTCGATCGCATGCAGCACAAGAGTATCTCTACTCTTAGGGTCCATGGTGTCAAGGTTGTTGAACACAGCCTCTTGGTAAAAGGTGTCCCAGTTCCATGTTCTATTCTGCAAGGCCTTCTCTAGGCCAGACCGTTTGAAGCTATTTCTCAACCACAGGGGAAGAGAAACAACATGGTTGGGTGCTTTGACATGTGTCTTGCACACTTGCACTGCAAGTTCACTGATGTCTTTATCCTCTTCGATACTCTTGTGTAGAAATATGGCACTGTTCATTGAGCACCAATGTTCTCCATCACTAAAGAGCTCTGGGCCAATGAAAGGCTGAGCTATGGCGGAGTACAATGCATCAACCAAGGGCTCAAAAGTGTCTTTCACTTTCTCTCTGTCAGGCCAAAAGGTATGATAACAATATGTTTCCAGTTGCTTGTTTTCAGACATTTTCTTTAGTGCCGAAAGTGCAGAAATATATGCTGTCACTACAGGATCCTCAAGAAGGGCTTTGTTCCACTCATGTTTCACACCACTCTCCCACAGACCTTTGCGGTTGCTTGTCACAGCAAATGTTCCATTTACATTGACTGGAAGACCAGTGTGAATGGACAGAGGAAGGAAGCAAAATGCCTGTCCTACAAGATCTGTTTGTAGTGGGGCCAGCTTCCCAGTTCCTGGATTCTTTTGCAAAGGCACAGCAATCCCCCCGATGGGCAAAGAGAACTTGGCTTGCTTGTTTTCTTGAAGGGCCATTTGCAAGGACTTATGTGTCCCAAAGCAGTTGTAAAGGAGCCAGGACTGGACTTCAGTTTCACCAGATTGCTGACTAGTTATTTGGACAATGTTGGCTGTGCAGCAGTCAATGACCTCTTTGCATTTCCTATCAAGTTTCATTAATGCTTTCTCAGCTTGCTGCTGCTTGGACACGCTTGATTCATCAGGAATCCTCATTGTACTCTCAGTGGTTTTGGAGACATTGAAGACTGTTTCTATTTCGTTATCTCTTGGCGGGGTTGATGCATTGTTTGAGATACTTTGTAAAGATAACATATTGATGTTCTTCAAAAACAGCAGGTGCGTTTGTGAATTGTTTGTAAAGTGCTGTTGAAAAGTGATGATTTGTTGTTTGTTAAACACTTTTTCACTTATTTCTGACATGATAGCCTCTTCTTCAGTTCGAAAAGGTAGTTTGATCAGAGTACCTGGATATGGTTCACAGGGACTTCTGAAATTGCAATCAAAAATGCGTTCATATGGTCCAAACTGACCAGGAAAGCAATGGAAAAGATGTTGCTTTGAGAGATCCAGCTTGAGTCCAGGATTTGTTTTATGTTTGATGTGTTTCGTGAGGTGGGTTACATTTGGATCAAGTATGAGAAGACTGTTGCCACTCAGGATAGAAGGAACATCTGTTACATGATACACAGTATTAAATCCAAGTCCAAACTTTCCAATTTTTTCCACTTTGTTTTCTTTTGAGGCAGAGCCAACTCTGACAATATTCTTCCAATCCTCAGCTGTGAATTGCTCATTATTAAATGCCCAAAGGCAAGGTCCCTGACAAAGGGCCATGCCAGGGTCAATGAGACTTTCAGGGGAGTCTTTGTGCACTCGTAAATCCACCAAGAACTTGCAGGCTTCTGCCCCAGCATCCTCTGCATTTTGAATGATCTCTTTGAAGATGTCTCTTTCTTCATCATACTCCTTAAGGATGTTCTTAATCCTCGTCGTTATCGGTTCAGATTGTCCAAACTGTTCTATTCCCACTAACTCTGGATCGAGAATGTAGGTACTAAGAAATCGGATGTTAAACCATTCAGCAGCTGCTTTTGTGATATCTTCATGTACAACATGAACTTCCTCCTGGCTGTACTTGATCTCATTCAACCCATTTTTGCTCACATCACAGAAGACTGCTGTTGACAGTGGTTTAAGGGTATGTTGTTCACCCTGAATGAGAACTGGCACTGGGATGTCATCCTGAACAGTCTTCTTCTCTTTCCACAGCCACTTAAGAATCTCTATTGACACTTTTACCTCAGAGGAACTTGCAAAAGGCTGTTGGGTTTCTTCAATGGTTTTCTGGATAGAATGGAGAATGTCAACAATTTCTTGATCTGAAAGCAATGTTTTTAGTCCAAACTCCTGAAGCAACTTCTTGTATGGCAAAAATTCATTTGGAACCTTCCTAATATAAGAACTCAGATCAAGATTTCGTGGGTAGTCTAGAACCAGATCCTGTGGTGATACAAACTGGTCGTCGCTCCACAGCCAGTGTGTATCCTTTTTCATCTTCCTTGAAAATTCATTTATGTGGTCTTGCATGTGTTTGTAAATGCTATGCAGCTTTCTTTTAAAATCCACATTTGTGTTAGGATCAGTCATTTTCTGTGCTTTTGATGTCAGAGCAGACAAATTCTCTATCACTTTTTCAGGTGGGGGTAGGCGTTTGAGACCAAGTTGGCTGCTAACTCTGTCACTGAAAGTACCCAGAGGCATTACATGCTCAACAATGTCCTCATAATCAGAATGTCTTGTTTCATCAGGGCAGAAGAAACAACTTCTCTGAGATGTGTCATTGCCGTACGTTTTATCATTACCAGGCTTAGTACATGGGATCCATTTCAGCATGTTGATGCGATGAGGCTGCTCAGGAGAAAACTTAAACAGATCATTAGTATCCAACATCTTCAAGAGCACCTGAGCTCTATTAAGAGCCTCAGTTTGAGAGTCAACATGCGCTTTGTCAATCAGTGTGGCAGCATGCAAGAAGTGCTCCGGTGACACATCTACTTCTTTGTTTAGTAAGCCAAGATCCGTTAGGCTTTGAAGCATCTGCGATGTGCCAGTGTATAGAGGTGGAGGGAAGAAATCTGACTCAAAGATCATTTTAAAGGTTTTAATTCTTGGATCAAAAAAGGCTGAGGGTTTTTTCAGTTCTCCATTCACTTCAATGAAGCTCAAATCCTTACATCTGTGTTTCAAGGTCTCATTTTGAGAGAAAAGGATAGCTCCATTCTGTAAAATCCAAGTCATGATTTTCTCAGTGTCTTCTCTTCTGCAAGCCCTGCTCTCAATACAGTCAATAAGGAGATGAGCTGCTTCAGCAGTGTCCAAAAGTTTAACTTCGAGCAGCTGTAACAGACTGCGATCAGCCTCAGTTGCACACCGCACAACTGAATCAGGCATAGGGAAATCTGTTGGTACCTTTAGACCAGACATCAGAAGCACAGCCTGTTTTGATTGAGCTGCAGCACATGATCCATTCATGGTTTGAAACAGAGGCAACTTTGAGAGTAAATCTTTCTCAGTGTCTGAGAGACAATCAAGACGAGAGAGATAATCTTTCAGTTCTTCTCGTGCTCCGTGAGAGGCAGTTTTGAGATCTCTGATGAGATTCTGAGAATCTAGGTTCACCAATACTTTCATGACACTCCTTGGAGATGGGCATAGCACATATGAGTCAAGGTCTTCGTGTTTGAGCCAGTCGTTTTCTCTTACCGCTGTGCCACCAAGTTTGTTCACCAACTCAGTTATTTTTTCTGGCAAGATCATCTGCTTCCTTTTCTGAAAAATTAAGGTTGTCTTCTGCTCTAGTATAGCTAGTGATACTGGCTGACTGACTGACAGGGGACTGACTGGTATCAATGGCAATCCAATGAAATGACTTAACTCTTTGAAGTGAGTGTTGAGAAATGTCCAGAACTCTTGGAGCCACTCTAAAGGTGGATGTTGATTGCTGCTGACATCCCAGGTAACATGCCCCTTGCTCATCTGCTTCCAGTCCTGTGGCAAAAACCTCTTTGTATATTCAGCCACCCGTTTTGCGTCAATGTTGATGACCTTGAAAATATCTGGAACATTTGTTTAAATACATTCATTAGTGAGTGAATACATACATATGACAGATGTTATGCATTTTTAAATCGCTATACTATAAAATGATTTCTCTTACTTTCTCTGGCCAGTTCTTTCAGGTGGGCACTGCAGGCTGGACGGAGATCATTGGGGATGAAGAGGTGTTTGCAGAATGGTAGCAAGACTCTGGACAAAGGATACATTTGTTGAATCGGCATGTAACAAAAACAAAGACATTTGTATATCATTTAAGTTGAGATGCATTAAATATATTTTCCAATAAATACAATTGTATTGTTTTTACCAATCTGTACTTATTCTAAGATTGGATTTGGGCAACATTTAAACTTAGTATAGATGTAGTAGTAAATAAAAAATAAAAAACATCTAAAAAGAAAATAAACCTACCTTGGAAATGTATTGCTGTCAATCAAAGCAGTGTCCTCCTCTTTGTCTGTGAACGATCTGAAGGAGCCATCGTTGAGCGGAAGCAGCTGAAGACCTTCCAGTTCTCTGTATTTTTCATCACTTAAAATGAACTCCAAAAGGCAGAGTTTGTCATGTTTAGAGATAGTGTGCACGTCAATCCTGCGGAGCGAGCCCCTTATGAAAGCTGGAGTCACGTGTTTTAGGGTATCTCGGTGTGGATAGGCCTCATTTATAGCGCTTGCAACACTACCTGGTAAGGTGACAAGATTTTCTCCACAGGAAACCAAAGTCCTTTTAATTGCAGCCAATATGTCACTGCTTGTTGGACCATTACAGGGGAACACAGCTTCTGATGGAGTGATAAACTCTCTTTCATCTTTGGCAAGAGAGAGGACAGCCACATTCTGCCTGAATAAGTGATCAAGAACATCCAGAGCAACGGCATACCATTTGCGTTTGTGCTTTATCTGGGCAATATCTGGCCACAGATCGTACACTGAAGAGACAGGCAGATGATCTTGTTGTGCAAGGTTGATAGCATCTTGAATGATCATGATGTATGCCTGTGGTAGCACCTCCTTCATCAGCAATTCATTCCACACAGCATGTTCGTCATGTTGCTGGTCTTCCTCTTGCCACTTGATCTCTCTTCTGTTGTCTGTGAGGCCAAAGCACGCGTTGATATACACTGGGAGTCCGGTCTTATTGGATTCATTGTTTGGTAGGGGGAGAAAGCAGCTCAATCTGCTCTCACTACTGTCTCTCTTCTCACCACAAGGGAATGCCAAGTCAACTTGAGGGAAAAAGCTCAACTTTTTCGCAAGTGAATCAAGATTTTCTACATTTCCTTCTTTCATGGTACATGTTGTTAAAAGCCATTTTGTTTCTTTGTGGTCTTGTGAGTTGAGGGTTATTACTTTGAATCTTGTTGAACTCTCAATGATTGAATCGTCTTCTGACTCCAGAACGACATCTGTGGAGATTGAGGATTTCACTTCAAGTCTGGTTTTAACTGTGTCATCGATGTTGATATGTATCAAGGAAACAGAGGTCACATTTTTCAGGAACAGGAGACTTAAATCTGCATCCGCAATGAAGCTATCAAAAAGCTCAACCACCCTTTCAGAGTCATAGAGATTATCTGAAATATCTGATGCCTCTTTGCGCAAAGGGAACCTGAAAATTGTCCCGTCAAAGTGTTGATCCTCGTTGATGACTGTTGACCATTCTTTTCTGCCAACAAGCGAAACTATATCTCGAAAAGGTTGGAACTGGTCATGCATCTCTATTAGAGCTTCCTGGTGTTCTGCATCATCCAAAGACCACAAAAAACCACTATTTCTTTGTCCAAATATTTTTTCCTGGGGGTCCATCATGCCGAGGTGATCTGAACTGAATATACTGGGCACATCTGTGAAGAAAGTGGATCAACATTGTCATATTAAGTAACTCTGCATTTTCTCTAAGAACTCAAACTTAAACTGAGACAATCGGGTTCACATCTGTATCTGTATGTAGTTTTACCTGTTATGTGGTAAACAGAGTTGAAGCCGATTCCAAACCTCCCAACTTTGTTTGGGTCATTGCGCTTGACACTCCTCCCTGCCATCTGAATTCCCTCCCAGTCCTCATCAGTGAAGGCTGCATTGTTGTATGCATAGAGAGCAGGACCTTTGAAGAAAAAAAAAAAAAAATTCGATTTTATGAAAAGTGCTTTAAACATTAGATCAGAGCATTTGTGCATGTTCTTTAATTTTCTTCGGTCTCTATAATTGCTTGTTTTGGATGCTATCCATGCATATATTAAATGGGCTAGAAATATAGGAAAGGTTGAGTGTAAACATATGTTTCTGCTTTTACAGTGCTCTCAATTTCAAATTGAGAACCTTTGATTGATTTCAGTAATATAATAATGTTGAGGTGTTTAGTTTAATGTGGTGACTACTGTTTACTGTATATGTTACAGGTAACATAAAATGCAGAAACTGCCTGTAACGGTCTGAGAAATGTTTATATTTGGATGTTCATTTGTGTGCATTTATTATCAATTTATGATTTTGTAAATTTGAGTGTAATTAGACAATTGTAAAATGTCGAGTATTATCTGAATAGCAACATTTAGAATGGTTCACATTTGGAATGTGGTCGGTGAGTCACATGACCACAGTCAGGTCAGAAGTCATTGCCATGGCAACGCATGCCGTTGGCATAATCTACAGGGTTCAAGAGGCGCACACGGTAAATGTTTCTCTTTTGTTGATATGTGTGTTAATATTTAGTGTGTGCTTTGATTTTGCTAATGTGTTAGATGTTACGATTTAATGTAAACTTTCAACTGTTCATTTCTTATAGTTTACACGTTGTCTTCGGAGAAAGAGAGCGAGAGGGAGAGAATAAACCTTCAAATCAGTATGTTTGTGGCCTTATTTATTGGACCGGTGTAGCCACACTGCCTTAACCCTTTGGAGTCGACCGTCACGCCGGCGTGATCAGATCACATGACCTGTTCAAGCCGGTGCCGCATAAAAACAACAGTCCGGACAACATTGCCGTGTGTTTCCGTCAAAAGTACTGGCTTGAAACTATATGCCAGTCTTTGTTTCATGCAAAAAGACCCAGTAAACACGGAGATACGATGATATAAAGTTAATACAAATATATTTCAAAAGTATGAAAAATGGAAGCACATATTTTAATATCTTCGCCGTATTTCATTTGTGACAGACAAACATTGAGAATTTAGATATAGTTAGATAGATTTAGAGTTTTGAAGATTCAACTATGATGAAGAGAACTCTGAATGTGAGTCAAGCTATAAGCTTGTTTTTTGACATGGAGGAGGAGCCTGTGATGTTGCCCTCTGTGTCGTAGTTGACAGAAACTGCTTTGAAGCGTGGCACAGATAAAGACAGAAAAACCTGATTTTTGTACATAATGTGTATATATATATATTTGTATTATATTTATAATAACACTTTTGCCTTATCAGAATGAAATCACATGTACAGTATTTAAGCTTTTAAATGTTTTGTTGTGCCTACTGTGTCACTGTTGACAGAACTTGAGAAATTAGGAAAAAACGCCTATAGATACACCTGTTATTTGTTCATAAAATGTGTATATAGGTTCATGCTACCTCAATCAAACTTTCACATTATCAGTGACATCCCATGTATATATTTCCAGCTTTCAAATTGTTTTAGTTGTGCATGTTTGTGTTACCTATATAAAAAATAATATCATTTTCAAAATCCGTTTTTACGTTTTCTTTTTTGTGATTTTGGGTCCAAAATGTTCATATAGTATCTCAAAATGAAAAAAATAACTATCGGGTTATATAGGTGAGGTTGTCCTTAACAAAAAGGTACCAAACATTGACATTTCAAACATTTCTTAATGGGGTTTAGTAAGACAAATCAAAAGTATGCGAAAACGGCCAAATTAGCCCAGGACTCCAAAGGGTTAACTGATGAAAATAAACGACATAGCATTTTAGACCCTAATGCCATCTTATCAAGTGATCATGTACTTAAGGGTCGCTCGAAGGGTGAGAAGCCTGGTATTGACAAAAAAGAGGAATTGAGTGGTAATACTTAACACACATCCTCTTTGGTAAACCACACTGGACTATGGGAGGAAACCCACATGAAAACAAGCATAACTTAAAGACTCCAAAGGGGGAGTTGAGCAGGACTGACATTTGAGTATTACACCTTTTCATTAGAAGCCTCAACACTATGTCATCAAGCTACCTCTCCTTTATCCTTTAAATGTATAAAAACTGATGTTGATAACCACTATAAAGCATGGCTATTTTATGAACATTATTACATTAACATAACACTACAGTGGGACTGGATCCAGCTCTCCCCTGAGCCAAAGATCGGCGCACTATCTCACTGCGCCACAACCTCCCCATCCCACATACCTTGGTATTTTCCCAATTCATCAGTCCACAGGCTCTCAGTCCCATAGCTTCTGTCATCGTGTATGAAAACCACTTCCGTGGCTTTAGCATCATCTGCATTCTGAATCAGCTCCTGTTGACAAATACATTCAAATCAATTACCATTAACAGAGCATGACAAGCTCCAAATCGGGGCTACACAAGAGCAAAGTTAACGCCCCTGCACACCATTATTCCACCTTTACATGCGTTTCACTTAAGTTGCCTAATGGACCTCCTCTCACTAAATCAAATCAAATCAAATCAATTTTTATTTATAAAGCACATTTAAAAGCGATTTTTGGTTGAGCCAAAGTGCTGTACATGTAATAAAAACACATTACTACAATCACAATAAAAGACAATAAATTACAACAGATATATATACAAAAATAAAATAAAAATAAAAAAACACAAGGAAAAGTCAGGAGTCGTGCTCCGCTCTAACTAGAAGGCCAGAGAGAAGAAGTGTGTTTTTAGTGTAGATTTAAAAACCCCTAGGGTCTGGGCCGACCTCACATGGAGGGGCAGAGTGTTCCAGAGCCTGGGGCCAGCTGCTGCGAAGGCTCGGTGCCCTCGGGTTTTAAGCCTGGTCTTGGGCACTACCAGCAGCAGCTGGTCAGCAGACCTTAAAGCTCTGGCTGGGGTGTAGCGCTGGAGGAGTTCAGCTATATAGGCCGGAGCCAGCCCATTTAGTGCTTTAAAAACAAATAAAAGGATTTTAAAATCAATTCTGAACCGAACTGGAAGCCAGAATTGGGGTGATGTGGTCACGCTTTTTGTGGCCAGTCAGCAAACGTGCAGCTGTGTTTTGGACTAGCTGCAGGCGTTTAATTGAGGCCTGGTCCATACCCACATACAGAGCGTTGCAATAGTCCAGTCTCGAGGTTACAAAGGCGTTAATAACCCTTTCTAAGTCATTAAAAAATAAATACGACTTGGTTTTGGCCAATAGTCTTATTTAAAAAAAGCAGGATTTGACTACGGTGCTGACCTGCTTGTGAAATTTAAAAGTGCTAGTGAAGGTCACTCCAAGGTTCATGACCGAGGGGAGGATGTTTTTTTTGAGAGAGCCCAGAATATCAACCGGAGAGGCAGGAGGTTGGGGTCCAAAAAAGATGACCTCAGTCTTGCTGTCGTTGAGGTTGAGAAAGTTTTTGCTCAGCCAGGATTTTATCTCTGTTAAGCAGTCCATCAACTGCTGTAGTGAGTGTTTGACATTTGCTTTGAGAGGCAGATAGATCTGTACATCGTCGGCATAGCAGTGGAAGGGAATATTATGTTTTGTGAGAATTGAACCTAGGGGCAGTATGTACAGTAGAAAAAGGATGGGGCCCAGAATCGAGCCTTGGGGAACCCCACAGGTAAGAGGGGCTTTGGCAGAGGAGAAGGCACCTAGCTGTACCGAGAAGCTACGGTCTATCAGGTAGGACCTGAACCATGCAAGGGCAGAGCCTGTGATGCCAGCGGACTGTTCAAGCCGTGACAGCAGGATGCTATGGTCCACAGTGTCAAAGGCAGCTGTCAGGTCTAACAGCACCAAGACAGCTGGGCTACCTGAGTCGGCAGCTAGGAGCAGATCATTAAAAACTCTTAAAAGGGCTGTTTCAGTGCTGTGCATGGGTTTGAAGCCAGACTGAAACTTTTCATGGATTCCATGGATGGTTAAAAAAGACTGCAGCTGGGCGTAGACTACTCGCTCCAGGGCTTTTGATAAAAAAGGTAGCTGGGAGATGGGCCTAAAATTTGCGAGAATGGAGTGGTCGAGATTTTTCTTTTTAAGTAGTGGCTTAACCACGGCATGTTTGAAGGCAGCTGGGACACATCCTGAGCTAAGATCACTAAATCACTGTGTAGGTGCGTACAAACTGCACTTAATTCGGCATTCCCTCACCTGTCTGGTGGTTGTATTGTACCTGATAGGGTGGTATAATACCCTTTTATCATTCTTATTAGTACATAGTGTTGGGTCAAATTAGAGGATTTAACCCACCTTCAAAATTTGTCCACCATCTGGATATCGTCGTAGAATATCTTGTAGGTAGTCAATGAAGGGCGGTGCTGTTGCCCCGAAGGACGTTCTGAACCAAACATGAGGATAAAAGAGTGATGAACAAAAGTTAAAATCCCTGCAGGGTGAGTCTTCTTTAAACAAGGTATGAAGAGCTGGAATTTGAAACAAGTTCAACCAGCAGGTACTTTTGACTAATCTTTAGCCATAGGGTCGAAGTGTTTACTTGAAGTAAGATGATTATGATATATATGTTGCCAAGAAAATGTATTGCGACCCATAATATTAAGTATATTATTTGTGACTTTGCCCTCTAATACACAATGAATTGATAACATGCCACTTAAACATGACTGGTATGGAGAGGAATTTTGAATTGTGTAGCATGTGTTAAATTAATGTATGTCATGTATACATGTGTTGTGTATAATCAGTCACGCAAATAAGATCTACACCATCACACAGCACTTTGAATAACAACATGATGGTGCTTAGGAAGTTTAAAAAGTGAGAACAATAATGTACAATTGAATATAAGGTGATCTTTTTTTCCCATACACTTCAAAACACTAACATGTATGAAATGTGTCTTTAGGGTGAGTTACTAAATCTGTCCAGGGACTACAGATGAAAAATAGCCTCTTGGCTAACTCTGGCACATTTACAGAAATGTTAATTAATGTGCACTGTCCCTTTTAAATAAATAAATAAAAAAGCACTCCAAAAAACAAATCAGGGCACTCCCTGAGCTTCGGGTTAAGAGACAGTTGAAACTCACCGACTTTTTTTCTTAGTATTCAAACTCATCCCTCCTGGCAAAGATGCTGCAAGAGATTAAAAAAATTAATTGCATTAGCTTGCAGGAAAAAAAATCCCATTTTATTCATAATGTGATGACCACACCTGCTGGCACACATATTAGAAATGTCACAAGCTCCTTTGCACATATGTTAGTTTTCTATAGTACAATCTCTCCTCCGTTGAGTTGTGTTGACCTCAAACCCATTGCACACCAATCAGCAGATACATAATGACACATTGCTTTTGTTTCATGCTTCATACAGGTACTTCTAGGGGTTTCAATGTCATTGGTAGACTGTTAGTGTCTTGTTTTAGTGCACCTTAGTTATTTTTTAAACAGTTATGGTAACAAAACACAAGCAAAAGTAGGTGTGAAGGTTTTGTTATTTTTTTTAAATCACAAATTAACACAGACACCTTTTAGAACAAACTTTATTTTGCTAGATTGAGTGCACGCAATCTTGTCAAATGTATAAGGTGTTAAATGTGTTAAATGTTAACCAAACTTGTAAATTACCTTTATAGAATAGAATTGGGAGGGATGAAACCCTCTTTAATGGTCACACAGCACACACAGTGAAATGTGTTCTCTGCTTTTAACCCATCCTAGTACCAGGAGTCTAGTACTAGGAGCAGTTAATATGACTAACTATATTTTAAATGTGTTAACTTTTTATAGAACTGATTATCTTTCTATGCCAATATTTTAAATAAAGTTCTCGTTTTGCACTTTTTTTTTGGTAGTAATAAAATCGGGACTCTTATTTTGAAGGGACTTTTACCGGAAGTTAATGGTCAACGGAGCAGTGTAAACACTTGTCACACATGAATATGAAAATGACTGATAGATGACGGAGAACTTAACATATAATAATTAGTTACATTGGGTATTTAGCACCTGGCTGAGAAGGGCACTAGGTTTGTTATTACTTTATTTTATACGTTGATTGATATGTGGTGTTATTTTGTAGTTTTGGAGAGTTTTGTGTGTAATGTGTTCCGCTTCGTTAGTTAGGGGGCAGTAGTGAGCTATTTTCTTACAACGGAGCTTTCATAATGGGTTTTTTCTGTCCCTTAGAAAAATACAATCTTGTAACCTGTCTATAAAGATTTGCAATGACATTTCCAAATGGTTATTATTTTAAGTAAGCTTAATGCCTCTTAAATGTTTTTGTGCCTTTATGCTTTTTTCTTTCCCCCTGGCTCTTATTGGATGTATTATTTATGTTTTTTTGTCTTATTGTGAATGAATGTCTTGAACTTATGTTGATAAGTTGATGATATCCTCACCGAGTTTTGTATGTTTAAAAAAATGTTCAATAAAACATTTATAAAAAAGAAAAAAAAAAAAAAAAAACTACCCCATCGTGTCACTACCCGATCGGTCCACCTGCCCGATCTGTACTGCGCATGTGCGAGATGGTCCGCCATATTGGACAACTACATACGGCAACACTAATAGGACACTTGACACAGTGGCTTTTGGCAAAGCAGAAACATAACTGATAGAGATGAGTTCTTGTTATTACAACGTGACTTCACTATTATTTAACTACTCTTTTTATTGGGTTCTTTTATTTGGGGTTAAGTACATTGTTAGAATAAGTGACACATGGATTTAACTTCTGTTAACATAAGTTAAATCCATGTCTCACTTATTCTGACAATGTATTTAACCCCAAATAAAAGAACCCAATAAAAAGAGTTGTTAAATAATAGTGAAGTCACGTTGTAATAACAATAATCTCTCTCGGTTCTTTTTCTGCTTTGCCAAAAGCCACTGTGTCAAGTGTCCTAGTAGAGTTGCCGTATGTAGTTGTCCAATATGGCGGACCATCTCGCACATGCGCAGTACAGATCGGGCAGGGGGACAGATCGGGTAGTGACACATCGGTCCGCGGGAGAACGTGTGCATGATATCTACGACACACTAGCAGGAGAAGATGACAAATATGCAGACGCTAAGCAGAAGCTATCTACATACTTCTCACCCAAGAAAAACGTCCAATATCAAGTGTACATCTTCAGAAAAGCTAAGCAAGATCCAGGTGAAACTTTGGACAGTTATCACACAAGGTTGAGGATGTTAGCTAAGAACTATGAGTTTACCAGCATGGATGCAGAGATTAAAATGCAAAGATGATGTGTTCAAAGCTAAAATGTGAATGCAAAAGTCTTAAAGATACTGTTACAGCAGAATTGCACTAGTTCCAGATAACTTATGTTAAATGCAGTATAACAGCCAAATGTTTAAAGCTATTAAAAAAAAAGGGCAATGTGATATTCATGTGAATGTATTGTGCTCAGTATAACTGTGCCCCCTGCTGTCTACACAGCATATAGATACACTAGCAGTGATGAAGTGCACAGTAAGCATGTATAACGTGTGTGAGCCAGCACTGGTTAATAAACCCTGTTAACGTCCAGCAAGTTGAGTCTTTCATGTCCAATCACAACATGGAAACATTACAGTGGGGTGGATGATTGGACTGTCCAATTTTTTTAAAACCAAAGGGGTGTTTAGATGAGCCACTTTACCTAAGCTCCCCTTTTTTAAGTAGAGCAATTTTTTGTATCTCCCCTGCACTCAAATATGGACTGGCTAGCAATACATGATCACCCAAACGTTTTTTAATGTATTTATTTAATTTGTATCATTTTAAAGTTAGGAGATGAAGGCAGTCTCTAGACCAGGGATGTCCAAACTACGGACCGGGGGCCAACTGTATAAATAACATAAAAGTAAAAAACTAAACAAATTCTAAAAGTATAATGGCCCCTTGTCATATATTGTACTTCTTAAATATATATATTTTAAAAAATGAATCTGGTTGCTGCTCGCCAACCAAACTGAGCAGCAATCTGAGGCTTCTGTTTTAAGGAATAAGCTGCCAACACTTTTTGTAACAAAGAAATTAAATAATTTGTTTTTTCAACTGTACCTTCTCTCGCATATTTATGCGTACCCTGATCCTTTTACACAATACAAATACATACACTTTTATTTATGTATCGTATTTATAGACAGTTTACTCATGTTTACAGGTCTCTCTTGGAAATGAGACCTTGTGTCTCAATGAGATTTTAAACCTGTATAAATAAAGGCTAAATAAAAAAAAAATGTGTTTACTTACCTGTTTGTCCATTTCAAAACTAAGGGTGTGGCTCAGACAAGTACTGTCATGTCCCAAATTACAGATGCATTGGCATATTGATCTTTTATTTCAGAAACTGACACTACAAGAGAGCTATGTCAATGTTTTCTAACAATATTTAATTTATCAGAAAAATGTGTGAAACAAAACTGACTTTTAACAAACCAGGTTTATGGATCTTGAAAACCTAAGGTCTTTACTACACCAACCCAATCCTAGATTTAAGGGGGGTGTCCGGTCTTATTCAGCCTAACTAACCAGTTTACTTTTGCTGAGTCAAACTGCAGTATAATATAAAAAAGAAATAAAAGGCAACTGCTGCCTACATGGGCCTCTGGACTTTGGACATAAGTAAAGTTAAGGCTTACAAGATGTGTTGCTAAAAGCTTTTCTAGTGTACAGTGGTTTATGATTCAGGGTCATGGATGAAACACATTTTCTCCACAATATACCAGCCTGGCTAACAAGCAGGTGCAGGAGTGAAAGAGTGAAGAAGGATAATACTCCATACATTTCTCAAGATAATCAACATCAGGCATAACTCTGAAGTTAGGCCTGAATTTGATTGTGCTTATACCAACTGTTTATCAAACTAGGGCCTCCCCTGAACTGAGTTCCTGCAGCCTCTCTGTGGTGGATATTGCGGCTGTCTCACAAAGAATAAAGCCTAACCCCAAAGCAGGAAATGAACCAATAAAATGCAAAAAAACAAATGCTAATTATACATACAGGGATGGTGAATGAAGTATGAGCATGAATACTTTTTTTTAATCTGTATAAATCAGAACCTTTTTATTTCACTGGTATCAAAATAGTCCTCTATACAAATTGTTAGATTTCCTCTATAACCTAAAACATACTTTTATTTAATCAGATGCTAACAAAAATAACACAAAAGTAAAAAATCAAAATGGAAACAACAGTAGGCCTACCTCATTCATATTTGAAGAGTTGTCCGTTTGGTTCAGCTTGTGCCAAGTTTGTCAAATAAATGATGTTTCATCAGTTCTCCTATTTATAAAGGCTGCTGATGTCCAACCCCTAATCGTCGTTTCCCGGTACATACAGTGTGTTTCGTTTTCCAAACAAGTCAAAAGCCATATTGTACGAATCGAAACTTACGAGGGCAGCAAAATCAGTGCTATCACAGATAGTTTCTTGTGAACTCCCCAATGAAACGAAACTTTTCTGAGGGACGAGGAAGTCACTGTAGGATAGTATACCTCATTGATATTGACTTGGAATATGCAATAAATGCCCATCATATACTTGGTGTTGTAAAGTTTGCACACACTGATTTAATGTTGGATCATCATAACAATAATTTGTCCGGTATAACTCATTTTTAATTTAGGATGTGCAGACTCTCCTACATTAATAATGTCTCCTTCTCTGCGACGCATAGGCAATACAAGTTATTCCGCCGCACGCTAGATGTTGCTGCAGCCCCTGTGTCCGGTAAACAGCCCTTTGCAGGAAAAAGGAGGGCTCGAAATGCTATCACTCAGCCTTTATTTTACGGGTGTAATTACAGTGCTTAACTGCACTTAAAGGATTATTTCTATCAACAAATGCCCGTTTTCTTAGGAAGAAAGAACACGGTATGTAAAATCCCTTGTTTATGTGCCATTATTCGCATCGTAACATCGCATTGTTAAGGGCGAAGCCAGGCCTACACTGTAGTATCTGTTCTTCAGCAAGCTAGTGTATTTCTATACATCCATGGTGTTTCTGGTTTTCAATTGTGCATGCCGATTAGTTTTAGAACCGTTTAACAACACTCGTAATCCGGTCAGTTATCGTGCGTCATTAACAGGGAAGTGAAGAAAATATGATTATAATCGTCATCATATAATGGTTTTCCTTTTTTTATGGCAATAAAGCTGATAAGACACAGACTTTATACATGCATGTCTACCCTCAGCTACACCACTTTAAAGCACGATAAACATAATGTGTTTATCCCTTTCAGATGTCCCTATGATGTGTCACAGAATGAAAACCCCGCCCCTCGCCCCTGTGGTAATGTAGATAGCACCATGTTGGATAAAACCAGTGCTAAAGACCAACAGACTGGGCAGTGCTCGGACTGTCGATGCAGCCTTCCACAGCTGGACTCTGACACAACCTCCACTTCCTCCCCCCCTTCCAAGTGTGCATCCTGCCAGGCAGGCAGCAGCCTCCCTAACGGGCGGCGCTCACACCGCCGCCTCCGCCTGGACCCTCACAGCTGCAGCCTGTGCTCCAAAACATTCATCTCCTCCGCCCACCTGACCCTTCACCTGGCATCCCACAACAAGGAGAGGAAATTCAGATGTAGCACCTGCGGCAAGTACTTCCATCAGTCCTCCCACCTGATGGCACACAAGATAATACACAGCGGGGACCGGCCATTTAAATGCTCGGAGTGTGGCAAGACCTTCGGCCGGGCCTCACATCTGAAGACCCACCAGCGGCTCCACACAGGCGAGAAGCCCTTCAAGTGCACCTACTGTGACAAGTCGTTCACACAGAAGGCTGGGCTCCTGGCTCATGTTCGCCTACACACAGGGGAGCGGCCGTATAAGTGTGAGCAGTGTGGGGCCGGTTTTCGCTCTCTGCCCCTCCTGCTCTCTCACAAGGCTGAGGAAGTGTCGGGAAAGGTCAAACCAGTGCCAGTGCCAGTGCCAGTGCCAGTGCCAGCGCCAGCTCCGGCACAGACACAGAGTAGCAGCGAGGATCTGAAGTGTGGGGTCTGCTGCCGCACCTTTGTACGATCATCATACATCAGGCTGCACATACGCCTCAACAAAGGACAGCGGCCTTATCACTGCAAAGTGTGCAACAAGACCTTTGTCAAGCTGGATACATTTGTCAACCACTGTGACAAACACTTGAGGCAGAAACGTGCTAAGAGTGGGGTTACAGAGGTTCAAGACAAAGTTGTTAAACCCCCCATGTTTGTCCCGCTCTCCAGGCCTCCTTCTCCTGAATCCTTACCCACTCAGCCTTTATCCTCAGAGGTCAACACGCGCTCCAGAGCTAAAGCAAAGAGTAAAACAGAGCCATGACCAATGAGAGTGCATCCACAGACAAAAAAGAAATGTGCCATGACAGTTCTGAAAGAGACGAACACAACATTTGAAATTCAATAATTCCCAAAACGTTATTTTATTTGTATCAACATTAGTTTACTTTTTGTACAGACATTTTATTTAAAATAATGAATGTTATTTAATATCTCTAGTTAAAAATGGTAATGCCTATTTTAGCTCATTAGGATAATTAAGAATTTAAGTGGCATACAATGTTCACTCTAATCTTCGAATGTACAAAAATGATTAATCTCAAACCATTATCAATTATGGTTAATCTGTTTCTTGAACCTGTACAAGCCTTTTGGCATGTAAAACACTTGAACAAAGTAAGAATCATGTAAATTGAATGCCTATTGTAAAACAATATGCACATAAGAGTAAACATAAACATAAAATCTTCTCCTTTTTGCACCTGAGATCACAAATATCTGTTCAAAACAGTTTGTTGTTTCAGATTTCAACCATTGTCTTCAGCCCAATATTTAAATACGTTTTAATATATATAATACAGTTAAAATAATGCTCCTCTGTTCATTTGTAGCATGTAACTTCTTTGTTAATCGACCCTTTTGACATGGGTGTTCTGTAGTTCCCAGGCCTTTGACCGTCACACTTCATTCCATCAGCAGCAGCTCACAGCTCATATCCTACTGACCCTGAACTCAACACAAGAGGTTTTAAACTCTTTCCCTGTAGATCTCCAACACTTGCAGAGAATCCGTCACCTCCACATGGGGAAACTATTTTTCCCAACCTATGGACGGAGAGAAAAACCCCCCAAATGAACATCTCTAACAACAAGTCAAAGTCAAGATAGGACTATGGGGAGTCTAATGTATGAGTCACTTTGCATGAGTCACACATGTAACCACAATGTTGTATAGAATCAAAGAATCTACCATCAATGTATCAACATGTTTATGAATAAAGAGATTTCAAAGTGAAGAATAAATGTTTGCCTGGCCCTTTTCCGTTCCCCCCGTGCTGCTGTTAATACTCCAGTGCAGGTTGATGATCATGTGGCGTCTCTAGACGGGGTTCCTGCGCAGGACGATGGTTCCAGCGATTGAGTCTCCCTCCAAAACTCTGACCGGCCGGTCCAGCATGAACAGAGTCTGCTTCCAGTGCGTTGGCCTGAAGAAAATAAACAACTTAACACTGTCATGCATTAAAGTTTGTGACTTTTTGTGACACTTTAAGATTTTAACAACATTATTTGCACATAGATAAATACGCTAGCTTTTGTGTTTATTGTTTGGTGTATTTGTATTTTGCAAATTACAAATTCTGATTATTTAAATTATGTGTCAAGGGCTGTTAAAAATACTGTTCAGGGCTCAGGAGCACTGCTGTTAGAGAAAAAACTATCCTTCACATTAAAACTACACAACATAATATACACACATCTTTGTCTCTTTCAATTTCATGATAGATTAGGTATAACGAGCTAAGGCCTACAACTTTTCAGACTATACATTTGCTTTAGTTTTTCACTATTTCATAAGTATTATTGTATATGTGTATTTGAGTTGTATATCTTGAAAGCCACAAAGATCCTATACTAAACTAAAGAGTGAATAATTTGTTTTACTCAGAGTGAGGTCCGGTGTTTAACTGCACTGTTGCTACTCCTGTCTCCAGGCTTTCGAACTGGACAGTGAATCCATGATACACACCAGACATTTCCACCAAAATGAAACTGCCCCTTTATTTCCTGAGAAATGAAACACATGGCACTATCAGTTAGCATATCCAGCCTGTTTAGGGTGGAGCATTCATTGTATAAAAGGGAAATACCCAGCACCTCCAGGTCTCTGATCTGCAGAGTGTACATGTCCAGGCGCAGGACATCACAGGGAGCCGTGAGGCAGTCGCTGGGGTCAATGAGGTGACTGAACTTTGGCTTGGTGAAAAACTCCTGCTGTGCCAAGGGCCTGCAGAGATGAAACAGTATCAATAACTTTTGGAAATGAAGTTGATGAACCTGAAAATATAATTGAAACTAAACCGGGCAAAGGACAAATTGAAGTTCTGCACACATGTCATAAGATAACTAAGAAATAGCATAAAAGGTAAACAACGCTAGTCGCTGTATGCCTTACTAATTCTAATTTAAAGTGTGTGGTGTACTCTTTTGTCTAGAAACATTGGTAAACAGTAACAGATTACAAAAATGCTCATGCACTTAGTCACAACAGTTACTACTGGTAAGAAATGGTCTGCTAAATATGGACTGCTAAATGAGAAATAAAGTGTATAAAATACCTGCAACACCTTTCAGAACAAAATAATGTTATTTGAGACCATCGGATCTGATTGGACTCAATAATTCCTTCAGTGATTCACTTTTATTGTGTTGATTGCAAACCTTTACTCCAGTTCACCATGCTTTATTCACCCAAATATTTTTTACTATTTTGCATTGTGCAAAACACGCTGATGCGTTCATCAGGATGTCGCCTCATGCTGTTCCAGTTTGAACCACATCCTGCCCATTCTGGTAACTTTTCATTGAGTATTGTGACCACTTTTTATTTTTCAGGGCAACTCGAGGCAACTTACAAAGACGCCAGTTAGTTGCTGCCTGAGACCAGCTGCCTGCTGGTGGATCAGTCACACTGGATCTATTTTGAAAACACAATTACTGCGTACATATTGAGGGATTTATGTACAAATTGTGTGTATATTTGTAGAAATGTACATGGTGGGAACAAAGTTAACTGTGCTTACAATAATGAATCAACAGATTGCCGTGTGCTTGACATACAGTAAAATATTGTGGCATGTAGAGTCGATACAAACAAATGTATTCTCAAACAATTGAGAACTTTTGTGACCGATATACACTTTACTTAAATTAAAATGTGCTGTTCACAGTGAATGTGACACTAATTTGAGTTTTATTGCACTTCAAGAAAATGGTTGCCATAGATGTGGCTTCTATTCTGATTGTCACATCATGATCCCTCGCATCACTACCTGGCACCACAGATTATTATACTCAACGATTAAACTTTACATCTGGGATCAAGAACAGCTGAGTAGTGGATCTTACTGAAGAGGAGTAAAGTCCAGTCCATAGGGCTGCTCCCAGAAGGCCATCTTCTCTGCGTAAAACCTGTTGGCCTGACATGGCACCAGGGTGAGGGCTGCGGATGAGGGCCACATTACGCCGCCTTCTTTAAGCCAGCAGTCCCTGGCCAGCAGAACTGACTCCACCATGAACTCAAACTAGACCAGAGGGCGGAGAAACAGACACAGGACGAGGTATATTCAACTCTGAGTGGGACTGTGAGTGGAAGAGCATTATGGGATCTGAATACAACTTAAATACAACTTAAATAAAGCAGCTAAAGTAGAACAGATATTACCATTATACCTTGTGTTATTACTTATTATTGCCAGTAGGCAGTTTCCCATCCACTCAGACACCAGGATGTCCACCCGCTCTGGTAGATGGATGTCCTCAGCTCGTCCCTGGAGCACCGTCACCACCTCCTCACAGCCGTTCTGCTTCACCAGCTGTCTGGTGTACTCGGCCATGGAGCTCGCCTCCACAGCAAACACCTACAAATCCAAAATTAGACACTGCTCACCCTGGGGTTTGTTCCATGTAGCAATACACCTTGTCCAGCAGATGGGAGTATAAGTACACCAATGCCTGTGAGGATTTTTTTTTGTACATTATACTGAGATTCTGTCTTTCCACATTTCTCATATTTCCAACTTCCTATGGGTTGTTATTAGGTAATTTTGTTGACATTTTAGACATATACTTTGAGCTTTAAAATATACTTTCGGGAAAAATTCAATAATGCAATTATGAAATAATGTATATTAAAGGTAGGGTAGGTAAGTTTGAGAAACCGGCTCAAGATACACTTTTTGTTATATTCCATGGAATGCTCTTAACATCCCGATAGCAATGAATATCTTAAGTGCTTTGACAAAAAATCCATAAAAAAAATGTCATCTGTGGAAGCCGTAGTACTGTAAAAAGCACGACCAATCATTTTAGCCGGCCCGGCTAAAATAACTGGATGGCCTACCTGCCTGTCAGCCTTCCATGTGCACAAACTTATCTCGTGCCCTCATTGGTCATGTGCGCGTTCGTGTGTGTTGGAGGAGGGGCTCTATAGAGTGGCGAAGTCCCTCCCCTTCCGGTGGACCTCCATGGGACCTTATTTCGGAAAAATTATGTATTGAAGTCAATGGAGAGAGAAAGATTATCTTTCGATCCCGTTTGAATTGTGCCACAAATTACACATATGATGTTTGTCAATTTAAAAGATAATTTTGCAAGTCAAAAAAAAAAAAATGTGTCGTAAAACTGTGAAGTAACACATTTGTTTGTGTGAAACGCTCAATGAACTACATCTCTGGTCAACAACACACGTCACCAAGATGGCCGTCACTACTGTCTTGTCAACAAAACGATTGACTATCCTCACTATCACCACAATGAAACACATCCTGAAGAATGTCATGCAAAGCTGCCTGCCTGCCTTCCTTTGATTCTCTCTGAACTGCCTGGTCGTTTTAATGTTTAATGTCAACCATTTGTGCAGATAGCATGAAGTAGAGAAGATCGCCGATGCTAACGTTAGCGTTAGCATTTCTCCCCCGGGCTTAAATGGTGTATTATAGAATGATCACACCGGTGACAGTACTATTCAAAGGGTTCACGAAATATGACTACTACTCTTACTGTTTAACATTTTGGGTTAGTTAATGTTACTTCATGTTAAGGCTAATAAAAATGACAAGGCTGTAATGCTAACTAACGTGCTAGCTACTAGCTAGGTAGCTAACTTGATCAAGCCACTCCTGGTCCTTTCATCAGACGGGAAGCAAAAGAACGAGCAAGACCCATTGCTGGTATAATAACAACCTGGTACTAAGCACACAGGCATCTTGTTAAAGTTATCTTATCTTAGCCAGCGCCATATAGATAGATTATATCTATATTGCGCTGATCTTAGGTATCTGAATGGTGGAGGAAAACAATTGTGACATCACTTACGCGACTCTGGGATTTGTAGTCCTTCTAGTTACGTATTTTTCATAGTCTTATATTTCAAAAGTTTTACGACAAACTGTGACTTTTTTGACATGGAAATTATTTTTTAAGATTGACAAACATCATATGTGTAATTCATGGCACAATTCAAACGGGATCGAAAGATACGTTTTCTCTCCCCATTGACTTCAATGCATAATTTTTCCGAAATAAGGTCCCATTACCCGGAAGTAAGTGGGCGTGACTTCGCCACTCTATAAGGAAGTGGCAGATTTTCTCCGGTTGTGTATTTTCAAATTCTAGCGATCTCGAGTCGGTTTCTCAAACTTACCTACCATACCTTTAAGTGTCAAATGTGGTCTAATATCAAAACCCTTTGTTTTTCCAGCTGATAAGTTGTTAATACTTAATGGGAAATTCAACACATTTTACACAGTCTGTTTCTGTTTCCCACTAGCACTACTGTTTACATTACCTGTGAGGGGCGTGCCAGCTGAGCGCAGAACAGGCTGATGATGCCAGTCCCACAGCCGAGGTCCATCACCACCTTATTCCTCAGAGGAGCGCTGTTGCTGAGAATAACCTGCCTGTACACCTCAGTGCGCCTCCTATCTGACAGCATCTCCAAGTGAAGCCTCTGTGGGATAAGAAAATAAAATAAATAAAAAGTGATGAGAAAATACAGTTAGTGGTATGATTTGTGGATTTGACAAGTTAAATATGTGGAACATGTAACAAGTGATTTTAGGAACAACGTATAGGGATCAAATTGAACTATTAAGAATGTCCTCATTGTAAAACTTTCTGTGCACTTCATCTTAGGAAAATCTGATCGGCAAAGGTTTGTAAGTCAAAAGCTGAACAGCAGCATGTTCCATCTAATTCACATATCTATTCTGGGTTCTTCCAACATTGTTTGTGAATGTCTTCAATTTCTGAAACTCTCTGAATGTGTTCTTAAACACACCATATGCCCATAATGACATGTTTAAATATTGACCCATCTCACATCTTGCAGCAGATTCTCCACCTTCTGCCCTCAGGTTGGAGGTATAGGGTACTTTTGCACTTTGTACTAAATGCAATTTTACTCATGGCACATTGCAAACGCTGTTTTTGCTTGTACTTGTCGATAATAGAATGTGTTGCTGCCGTACAGTTGTGGTTGACGTTTATGTTATGGTCATGTGTACATTATGTTCCTCTGTTTTTATAATGTGCCAGAATTGTAATCCGGGCACAATAAAGATGTATTAAATTGAATTGAATTAGCATAACATGCATAACAGTGTGATCTTTGAACGTTTCTAACCAGGGTCCCATAACTGCCAAAGTATTCCTCATCTTGCCATGGGTCCTCCAGAGAGGTGTCCTCCTCCTCCTCTTCCTCAGCAGCAGGCAGCTGGCGCAGGTAGCAGGCGGGGACATACCCTGCGACCCCCTCTGCAGCTCTGCCCACCACCACTCTGAAGAAGTCTTGGCGTGCACGAGCAGCGTGTCCCCGCTGCGGAAACTACGAGACAAAAACAGCACAATTATAAATACCCGTCCGACTTTAAACTTTCCGGTACAGATGTGCAGTTATTAGACCAGGCGTCTGTGTCGCTGCCACCTCCAGTGAAATTAGACAGGGATACTCTTCAACAGATGCATCATCATCATCCTCTTTCTCTGTCAGCATGTCTGACGGCGCTGAATCGCCTGCTGTTTGGTTACCTGAAAGAAACAAGTGTTAACGAGGCCACACGGTGCATCGATAAGTTAAGACTGAATACTTTTGTGAAATGAGCAGTTAATATTATCATCACAATACTTCAACAGCATGAACACTTCCTGTTTTGACGTCAGTTTAAATTACTGTGCCTTCAGGTGCTGTCGGACACATTGTTATCATTGCTCGAATCGAAAATATACTGACATAATTCACGAGTTTCTATTCTAATGTTAAAAGTAATGAAACATAAATATTAAATAGCTCATGTTTAACATTCCACGTAAAATGTTTAAAAATATATATATAAGTGTTTGATCTGGTTATAACATCATATAATGCACATCAAATATTTTCTTCATTTTGTCACAAAATAGTTATATTCCAACACTCTATGCTCTTGTTACTGTAGGCTAATTAACATCTGAAGCATTCAAAGTAAAAGTGTATCATGGTGACTTCCAACCATAGAAACGGAATTTTAGAGGAGCACCTGAAGGCAGCACTGCGCTCTGGATTGGTGGGATAGAAACGACTTCATTGTTAAAAACTCTGACACTCTTCTTCTAGCACATATAAGAGAACGGTTACACAAATAATTACTACTGCATTTATTTTTCTCTTTTTTATTATTTTTTGAGTAGCATTAGTGCGCTTCTTAATTTTCAAAGTATTAACACCCAAGTAATTTAAATACAAATGTATACTTTAGTTATTAATTTCAGTCAGCGGAAGGTATAGGAGCTCACCCTTACCCTGCCACCAAAGTTACATTTCAATGTATACTATATACAATTATTTATTTTCCCTATTTTATGTGGATAAAAAAGACATGTAAGCACACTTGTTGTTTCTCGAGAACAAAGAAACTAAGAAATAATAAAAGGCACAGTTAACAGTATACAAACATAAAAAAATATGTATTTTCATTTAATAAAAGAATTAACATTGAACAAAACCATGACTTAATTAGGCATATATTCAGTGTGCAGCTCCAACAGCTTAATATTTCACACTTTATCTCATCACCTCAGTAGATCAAGCGTGTTTATTTAATTCAGTCTTCTGAAATGTGTGTTTTCTTTTGCTGTTCAACACAACAACCAACATTAAGGAGTTCTTGCCAGGAGCATGTCACACACTCTTTCTTTCAGCTGTCTTTTGTCTTTGACTTGAGGAAGGGCTTATGCAGCACATCATAGAGTCGCCTTGCCTGAAAACACAAAATGCCAACATAGTGCTTTTAGAAATGTTCCTTATGCCAGCTGTGTATTTATACCACGACGCACAGGTATTTTAACTCACTTTTTGGGGTCCAAGGCCTGGACAGAGAACCAAGTCTTCCTTAGATGCACTGATGATTCCTTCTACAGACTGATAGAAATGACAAAATACATCAACCCAAAAGGACAAGATGAATTCAGAGTACTCCATAAAATCAGCCTGTGGATATGCCTGTACATATTCACTGATTGTAGTGTAGCAGCAATTTGAGGAGAAATGTTCACTGAAGTGGTACTCACTGAGAAAGTGGACAGTAGGGTAATGGCATCGGTCTTGTTTATGGACTTCACAGTGGTGAGGCAATCAGTAACCTTAAAACAAACCAATCAAATCAGAAGTGCACCACTGTAATTGTATTGAATTGACCTCAGCATCCAGTTCAGTCCATAACACTGTAAGGTCCTCCGTATTTTTTTAATTGACAAAATTGTCAACAAAAAAATAGCAATGGACTACACATTCTTTAACGTGAAGACTTAAATCCACACACCTGCGACAGATAGTTTTTTTCAACTTGCTCCTTCAGTAAGTCTGCTGGTTTCTTTTCATATGACTTGTAGGTTTCCAGGTAACGGCCGGCCTCCTCTGCACTGTCAAAACAACACAAATATTACCTTTGTTTATTTATTATTTTCTAATTGTATTATGGAGGCACAGTGTTCCTTGCTCAACAGAAGCAGGCACATTAAATAGAGATCTGTTGATCCTGGTTCGAACCAACAAATATAATAAAACATATCTTATAAATGACACAATTAGATGCTTGAAGTTTTCAAGAATGTTTACAACCTCCTACAAACTTAAATTGCATTTCATGACACATTAAACATCAGAATATCAGTCTTTATCTTCTTATTGCACACTTTTGGGATATAAAGCCTAGGATTACAGAGAAGTATTTTAAAACTGTTTCCAACTATACTCTTCTCTATGTATGTTACTGTTCAGTCCTATTGGAAATCTGTTGCAGGTCGTACCTCCAAGCCAAGATCAGAGTGCAGTCAGCCATGATGCATATGCGAGCCAGCTCCTTCAACGTATGATGAGGGTCTTTCTGTAATAAAAAAACAATGTCAGAGAGAAAAACACAAATGCAATCTTGAATCTTTTTTAATGGAATTTATGTATAAAGAATTAGAAGGTTTTTGAAACACATCTGTTATTCTTTTTTATACAGCATCTAGTATTTGACATGTATGATTTCTTTCAATACAGTACTCTGAAAACTTTAGACTGGAATTACATTCTGTTAGATAATTGTACCGAGTCAAAAGGAACAGGGAGTACTCAACTGATGCAAAGTAGTAAAATACCCAGGAGAGCTTTAGATCAACGCATTATATTGCCCAGTACAAGTTAGAACTTTTTTCTTCTCAAAGCAAAGCACTTTTAGCTGTAACTTAACAAATTCTGACTGAATTATTATAACTTGTCAATGTTTTGATCACAAAACCACTTTTTACTTACCACATCTACTTGAACCAGCAACACTCGCAGGGTGAAAGTCTGTCCAAGCAGTTTGAGACGATCGTGGATATAGTTGGGATTGAGATTGTGATACCTCAGACTTCAAGACAGGCCCCAGCATCAGTGTTTCAGCAAAACAGAACAAGAGAGAAAATTAAAATGAAAAAAGTTGTATTTTGCACAATAAATTCGAAAAAGAATATCTCCTCTACAAACAACTCTTATTAGTCTCACATACAGTATACAGACACACACATACACTCTTCTTGAGGTAAAGAAAACACACCTGAGAAAGAGAGCACAAGTTGTCTGGCCCAGGATATAGTCTGGTATGGCCTCACCAAACTCCCAAGGGACACTCCTCACAAACTTCAGGATTGGATTTCCCCTCTGAATTGGTATAAAAAAAATGCAGAGGGATACTTACTGTTTAGCAAGCAAATAACAAGCAGGAGAACAGTCATATTTCCACACTAATGGGCACAGTATCAACAAACTGATGATTTATGAGTAAACCTTTTGACTCTGTATGGGAATGAGTGTGTGCAGAGGGTGAATGTATGGATGAGGAGCTGGTGTTTTCATTCAGAAACCTAATACATAATGTTGCATTGAGCCAAGAGGCACATACATGTTGATGCATACCTGCCGGGGACTGACAATAATGCTGCTCCCAGACCCCACTGGTTTTGGCCCCAGGTTTAGACTTGGATATGACCTTTGACAATTCCCCTCTTCCTGGTGTGTGCCATCATCCACCTGTGTCTTCTCACTATTCTTAGCCCCATCAGATCCATCTTCAGTCCCTTTAGCAGGGTCCTGAACTGTTTCACATAAGCCTGGGGCAGAACGCACTGAATCTGAGTCACTTTGCTTCAGATTGCTGTCTCCATCTCCTTCAGTCCGGAGCAGTTTGGAGGGACCCACTCTTTGAGGAGGACCAGCCACACTGCTTTTACTCTGGACGACATAATCTGCATAGGAAATAGGCTGGTCCACTGGTTCATTGGCAGGATTTGTTGAACATGAATTTGATGCGGAGGTGTTTTGTCCTCCTTTAGACGAAGCTTGAAACTGGGGCTTTGGCTGGAACACAAACAAATGAAAAATCCTGTCAGAGGCTCGAGAATTATGAAATGAATCGTGAAAAACAGAGTGGCTAACTTGGTTAGCAATTTAAAATGTAAGGAATGTACTAAAAGTAACGTTAGTTAACAGATGAACAACTAGCTAGCTAATTTCTAGATGCTGTACAAAGTTAAGTGTAGCTAAATACAGACCGGTGTTCTTTCTTTGGTGAAAGCAGAGTCATCCAGGTTGATGTTAAACCTCTTCTTCATGTTTTTTAGCTGCTTAATGGTTTGCTAGGTAACACCATAGGTTACTGCATGCCACTGAAGTATATTTCATACAATTCTCGCAAAGTAAACCACTATCCTCTCGCTTTGAGAACTACTGACACTGGAGCTGCAACAACAACATTACCACTTCCCAGCGCCATATAGTATAATATTCTATTATATGGCTCTGCCACTTCCGATCCGATACCTTCAGAATAAAAGCACACATATTAACTGACTAGACAACTTACATTTAGCACAAGCTATAACCATCTCATCATGTTTATTTTTGTCATTTTAACTATCAGAAATACATCTTGATTAAATGATGTTTATTTCTGGACCAGGGTATCAAACCCAGCAACACATAAGGATGATATAAATATCAAAATGGTGCATCAAAAACCAGATATAGGCTACATCCATGTATAGGATATACTTTCTTGACACTGTACATTATATAAAAGAATAAACAATAACGCACATCAAGACAAAACCAAGAAGTAGACATTATAGACCCACCGTTTTCTACAGTTAGCTAACGTGGAGCGTGTAGTTGTCAAGGCGACAGTGAGTGACGCCGCCATTCAAACCGCGAAGCATGGCATTTCGGGATACCTTTTCCATCATGGCGGATAAGGTTGTAAGCTAACGTTAACGGTTAGCATATTCAACCATTGTTGTTTTTTACACATTGCGGGACTGCATATTTCTGCATTTTATACACAGGAACTACTTCTACCGACAACAACCTGGGTAAATATATGATACAGAATAGACAACTTTCATGAGCAAGCGAACTTGCTTTGTTGAAACAAGAGGCGGCTAAAAGTCCTAGCACACTAGCTTGTTGAATAGCTACTAGCATGCTAACGTAGTAAGCAGTAATGGTGATGAGCGAGTGGATCGCCGATTAGGCCGCGGCGTGCAGGCAGCATGTTGTACTATTAACAGCTTGTCCATTTGGTAAGCGTGCAATATAATTAAGGTTTGAGGGAATACCAGTGTATAAAGACGTATTCACAGCCATTATTATCCTTATCCAGCTGCATTGATCTATGAATGGATGTTAACGCTACTTACGGCTTTGCAGGCCCGGCAGTGATCAGCGTTATCTAACGTGTTAGTGTCTGCTGCTGCTTGAAACTTTTTTATTTTTGCTTCCATTATCCGTGCAGCTTGGACCCAAGAAAACGAAGTAGTAATATAATTCAGATTTAAACTCAACACTGTGACATACTGTATCGAGAACAAATGGGCTAACTTAATGTTATCAGACGTTACTTGAAATGTAATATAGCATTTCTAAACGTTACCTTTGATGGCTAACGTTAGCTTTAGCATTAACTGAAGCGGTAACGCTCGGCACCTGGATGTTTGGCTACATAAGCTGACATGTTGGCTACTTAAAATGTGAGTGTAGCGGTTTTTGTGTATGTAACTTAAGTAATTTGTTTCTGCAAATACATATCTTACGTGATTTCAGTGAACTGTGAGTATGTGGCTTCCTCGCTACTGTGTGTGAGTAGCAGTGCTTCTCACATGTTGTATCGTAACCTGATCGCAACTAAGCAGGACTAATGTATTATAATTCTATATCAAAGGAAACTAACGTACATCTTTGAGTGAAGTGCACAGGCTTTGGTTAAAATGTGTTTTTTCAAGAGTAAATTATTATAGTATTATCCGTATTCACATGATAGTCTTTCAGCAGACAGCGCTTTGTGGATAGGTCCGGCTACGCGAGAATAGATGTAAGGCCAACAGTATACATGTTATTCAATAACATATCTTATGGGATATCTCAGTCAACTTTGAATGTGGTTTCGGAGTAGGTTTTGATCAGTGGCATGTATTTTGACTTGGTAACCGCAACTCATTATACATTGTAAAGATTGATTTCAAACATTGTAATCTCTCGAAATAGTTTGCTGGAAACTAACTGAAAACTGTGTTTGCATAACCGTGAAATCAAAAGCAAAGTCTAATATTTTATCTTACCAGTTGTATTATGATCTTTGATATTTGTGCTGAGACATACTGTATGATTAACAAGCACTAGGGTTTTGTGTTCAGAGGCAAGCTTCCCTATTTTGCCAGTTGTGTTGTTGGTCAACAGTATGTGGCTGAAAATTAAATATCACATGAATTAGATGGTGTTGATATCAATGTTTGTCAGGAACTTCTAGAGGAGTCATATAAAACAGAAGTTTAAAACAACTGACCAGATGTAATGTTAAGTTTTTGTTATTTATTTTGTAGAGAAGTCTTAATTCAATCTTCCACTTTGCCTGCTATATCTTGTCCCTGATTGGCTTGCTTTGGCGTGGTTAAAGCAGACTGAACAACCCTTTTAGTAGTTCATGTAAGGAGCATGTGGTTACTTGCATTTTTCACTAGCGTGACTATTGAATATATATTTACATCTTTTTATGTTGGAGCTGCATTCTCTTTTGCTTAAGTTTTAAACCTTTTTGTTTCCAGTGCTGAGTGAGGGACAAGCACGGCAGTGATATTAAGAGAGCCTTTGAGAAAACCAGGGGCAGCAGCACAATGGAATGTGCAGTGGACATCCCCTCAGGTGAGTGATTCATTGTCAATTACATATTTTTCCACATTTTATTTTATTTTATTTTAGTTACCCTTCCACCCCCCCAAATGCTTGAGCTGTATTTTTTTACCTCAATGTTGGAAAGACTTTACTGTGCATGTTCTTTGTGGAAACATGTTAACATTACTGCAAAGAACAAACTATAGGAACTCTTCGTAATAAAGAAAAAAGTCCCACAAATATAACATAAAGTTTACCATGCCATATCTTGCTATGGGTATTCCATCTGCATGTGCTGTTTTTTCAAGTTGAAAGTGTAACTGGGATCTGCCAAATGTCTCTTAGCCGTTTAATATATAAATGTAGCTCTTTGTGTACCTTCAACATTTTGCACAGGTAAATGTATAATTCAATATACACAAGCTTTTATAAGGAGCCAAACTAACTGTACTAATTTTAATCACAGCACAAATCAAATATCTTGCTCTATAAGTTTTGCACTTGTTATGGATTTGCCAAATGCTAATTTATCTGAAATACTGGCCACCCTGTCCAGGTGAAGATGAGGCCCCTGAGAAAGACGACATAATTGCCAAGGAAGGGAATGATCCGCCACACAAGAAAAACAAGAAGCACAGAAAACACAAGAGCAAGAAGAAGAAGAAAAAGAGAAAGGGGGAAAAGGAGAGCAGTTCAGAATCTGGTGCTGAGTCGGATGTAGAGCCAACACTACCACAGAAGCCCCTCAGGAACACCAGAGCCAGGTCTGTTATTTAAGATTTTACATGTTTTATATTCTGTGTAATTGTCTAGAACAGGGGTGGGCAATTATTTTTTCCATGGGGCCACATGAGAAACTGAAAATATTGTGGAGGGCCGGGCCAAAAGGCTGAACTCAATTCTGCATAATATTAATTGTATTTCTTTATAAAAAGCAGTAAATAGCATTGTTTTGACAAGCTGGTAAGAGTATATGTTATAGTTAAGCAATGAAAAAGTGAGGTTGCCTTACAAAAAAATGTCATTTATTAAATCAAATTTCCCAAAACAATGGTAAACAAAATGAATGTTTTTCACCATTTGTGACTCATATTAGTGAACATTTTCAGTCACATTCACTCAAACACATTTTGAGTTTCATTTACTGTTGGAAAGAGGTTCTTAGCATTCTAAAGACATCACAATATTGTCTTTGTACTCCAAATATTAAGCAAGATACATCATATTGAACTGTCACTAAACATCACTGAACTGTGATTTTGAGAAAAAGGCTTCCAAAGAAAGTGTCCCAGTTCACTGCTAGTTGGTGCCTTTACATGCCAACATTTGTAGTCTAACCACCTCATTTGGTGTTTTTAAGTTCTATTTTCTTGTTCAGTGAGAGAAATCTAGTCTCTGCTGGGCTTTAACGAGTGCATCAAAGTCAGGTTGAATGTCTGAGGTGGAGATGCGAAGCACAGCTGACAGATGATCATCAGTGAGAGAGGATCTATACCTGGATTTCGTAAACTTCATAATTGAAAATGTTTGTTCACATATGTATGCGTGTCCATGCACTCGTTTACCTCCGTGAACAGATCGCTCCCTGTCGTCGTCCCTTTCATCGACCGCATTGCTGCCAGCTCCTCCGTAATCTTGAAGTCCGGTGTTATCCCGCGGACGAATACGAGTAACTGGGCTGTGTCGCGGACATCACAGCTCTCGTCCAAAGCCAAGGAGAAAAAGTCGTAACTTGCCACTTCACGTTGCAGCTGAAGCTCCAGATTCCCCGCAATGTCCTCGATCCTTCTAGTCACGGTTCGCCTGGACAGCGGGACTTGCTCAAATGCGGCTTTTTTTTCAGGGCATATTAGTGCTGCAGAGTCCACCAAGCACTCTTTCACAAACTCCCCCTCCGAGAACGGCTTACTGTTTTTAGCAATTTTGTGGGATATCACAAAGCTGGTCATGGTTGCTGCATCACTGGATGTGTGAAGCTTGGTAAAAAAGCCTTGCTGCTTTTGCAGCTTAGCTAGCAAAGCTTCCGATGTCCGCGCCCTTTCAGCGTCAGTCAAGTTTTTATATTTCTCCGCGTGTTTCGTCTCGTAATGTCGACTCACATTGTACTCCTTAAACACGGCGATCTGCTCCCCGCAAACTAAACACACGGTTTTACCTCCGACTTCAGTAAATAAATACTTAGCAGTCCAATTTTTGTTGAAAACCCTGCATTCAGCATCTACCTTTCTTTTTTTAGCGGACATTTTTTTGAGGGCTAAAGTCGTCTTGTGACAAGGATCCAATAATGTGCACGTCTTGATATACGTATTGCGTCATTATGCACGTGAATAAAAAACAACTTCAAAATAAAAGCAATGCAGCTTTAGTCCATGCATGAGGTAAAGTTAGAAAATATGTTTATTTTGTAATTTCCAATTAGCCTTACACGGGCCGGTCAGAGTCAACCAAAGGGCCGTATGTGGCCCGGGGGCCGTACGATGCCCAGGTCTGGTCTAGAATATGGTTTGGAAAAAAAAATCCCTTTTATTATCTAGGGAGATTTGTCTTAGAAAAGCCACCAATCTCATTCAATGGATTTATTTTATGCCTAAATAAGATTTTTGGATCTTACCCAAACTATAAAGGAGAATCCTATTAATTTGTGATAAGCATTTTTATAATTAACAACTAAGAAAACCATAAAATGTTTCATTTTCTTTGTTTTTGCAGTGCCAGAATAGCAGCAGCCACAGGAGTTGGAGACCAAGATGGGCTAAAGGAGGAGGGCAAAAAGGATGTAATTACAGGTAGGAGTCCCTGACACAACCTCATTCATATTTTCTTTGCAAATAATTATTTTGTTTTTTCATAATAGTTTTTTATACAAAACAAATCACTTTTTCTTGTAGCACGTGCAGACATGGAGGGAGATGCAAAATCCAAGAAACACAAAAGACATGCTGCAAAAAAGAAGAAAAAGAAGAGAAGGAAGGATGAAAAGCAGGAGAAAAAATCCCCATCTCGATCCCCATCTGAAAGCAGCTCAGCTTCAGGCTCTGAGTCTGAAGGTGAAGGAGAAAAAGTTGCTGCTGATGTTAAATACTCTCCAGCTACAGCATCTGACCTGCAAGAACCAGTGTCCAAACTGGTTTCAAAAAGCAAACGAGGGGAAAAACCTGAATTAATTGGAGTGAAGAAAGATGAGTTATCAGGGATGGATGTGTCCCCATCGGCGGGGAAGGACTCGAGCAACAATATATCAGAAATGAGTGTACGGTCACCCTCCGCATGCCACGATGATATTACCCAGACAGCGACTGTTCAGGTTAAGATCGAGGGTAGTCATGCTGATGGTACATTCAGCCATGCACATGAACTTCCTGACATTATCCCTAAACAGGAAGGTGCCACCCCAAGAGATGACCCAAGCCTGAAAGAGCAGTCCAACTCAGTTCAGAAGACAAGGGACAGGGATGGCATTTCCTCTAGGTCTCCTTCTCCTTCCAGGGACCTAGATATTAAGAGATTGGGGTCAGTTCATAGTCGTTCACCAACACCTACTCCTATTAGGGAGCAGGCTGATGGGCAAACAACAGCAGCAGCAGCAGCGACTGCAATGAAAGAACGGTCAAGAACTCATTCCAGGTCAAACTCTAAGGAAAAACGGTCCATAACTCCTCTAAAGACACGGCAGCTGTCCCAATCTCAGTCCCCTAAATCTAAGATGAAGTCAATCTCTCCCAAGAGAGCAGCCCGCCAGTCCCGGTCTACCTCTCGCTCCCTCACCCCGAAGAAGAAGGTGTCAAAATCTCCAAGGAAGTCCAAGTCCCCTAAACGTCGGAGGAGTTCATTGTCTGTTTCTCCAAAGCGACGCAGAAGTTCTCACTCACCTAAAAGAAAGGTGTCCCGATCCCCTAAACGGGGTGGGCGCAGGTCCCCCTCTCTATCCCGATCTCCAAAGAGAAATCGGAGGTCCGAGTCACGTTCCCGTGGAGGAAGGCACTCCAGGGCCCGCTCACCTAGGCGAGGTGGTGCAGTTGGCAGGCGTTCAAAGTCGCATTCCGTCACGAGAACTCGTCGCTCAACTTCTAGATCAAGACGCCCTGTTCGTCGCTCCAGAACACGTTCACCGGGAAGACGTGCAGGAGGTAGGCGCTCGAAAAGTCGATCCTTGTCTCGGCGAAAGAGGTCACCACCCCCTAGAACCCGCCGATCACGCTCCCGTTCGACCCGCAAAAGCAAGCGCGCTCGGTCAAGATCCGTTGTAGTCCTTAAGCCAGGTCGACGTTCAAGATCCAAGAGTCCCCGCAAACAGACCAAATCCCAAACACCTCCCTCTCGGAGGCGCTCCCGTTCCCCTGCCAGGAGAAATCGTTCACCACCAAGGTCTGGCAAGCGCTCCAAATCTCGCTCGTTGTCTCGAAGGCATCAGTCAAAGTCAAACTCACCAGTACCTATCAAGAAGAAGTCCAAATCTCCTAGGAAGGGTGGAAGAAGGTCAACGTCTAAATCCGCCTCAGCAGACTTGAGCAGATCTAGGTCCAGGTCTAAGTCAAGTAATGGGGGGTCTGACAACTCACCAGCCAGATCTGCGTCTTCCTCTCCTGTCAAAGAGATAAAGCCTTCCTCTCCTGAGGCAGAGCAGACAGAAACTGAAGGATTATCTGCCACAGCAGGTCAGAGTCTTTTCCTTGCTTTGTTTAAAATTAAAATTGACGTTGTTCCTAAAATTGCTCTTCACTTATGGCGCGTTTCCACTACACAGCCTCGCTCGGCCCCGCTCGGTATGGCTGGGCCTCGTTAGGACTGGCTCACTTTATGGCGCATTTCCATTACAGTTTAGGAACTGGGGCAGTATCTATAGTAACGCAGTGTAGGCGGAGCCATGACGTGATCTTCAGAGGACCCCAGAAAAACAACACAGCCGTTAGCTGTTAGCACTCAGAGCTCACAGCTCCTCATATATGTTCAGAAACTAGACAAAAGTTAAACAAGTACACACCACAGACTGCCTGTGTCATGGTGAATACAGTCGCTGCTTTATTTATGTCTGTATAGGCCGTTGTTGTGAGTGTGGACGGTCGGAGCATATACTGCGTTAGCTTAGCCAATCTCCATCTAGAAAACACGCATTTTAAAAGGTTTTTCCCCTGCCGTCTGTCTGCAGACTTGACAAAGCATTAATTCATGGTTTTACTAACCGGTATCAGTATGTTGTTACTTCGGCATCATTTTGAAACGTGTATTACAATTAAATCACGGTCAAATATGTCCATCTTGTTGTAGTTGTAGCCCCCTTGCCAGCGACGTCTCTCTAGTTTAGCATACTCAGCCTCGTTGTCTCTGGCCCTGGACCCACGATTTTATGAGGCCAGAAAAACTGTGAATTAGGACCCGCCGGCCGGTACTAGGCCAAGTGGAAACGCAACCAAAGACGGGCCGTTGACGTCACAGCCCTCTTAAACCGGGCTGCGGGCTGTAGTGGAAACGCGCCATAAGTTCCCAAGAGTGTGAGCCTACTGTTGTAAAAAAAGTTAAATTCACTTCTATTCTCCAGGAAGAGGCACATGTTATTTGCATATTCATTTGACTTGATCCCACAGGATTTAGGAAAATCTGAATTGCTAGATATCATCTTGCACTTTGTTTGCTCAGTTTACCAATCAGTAAATTATTATTTAATACTGGTAGTGTAAACAGATATTTAAGTATAGATATATGTAAAGCAGGATCTCATACCCTCAGTTACTTGTTTTTCTGTTTCCTTAAAATGTTCTAACATGTCTTAATATACCATGTAGGTGCTTGGAAACCAATGCCCTCAGCAGCTGCCTCCATCCCCCAGGCTGAGAGTCCCACAAATGCGTTGCAGGAGCTAATTCAGATGTTTTCTCCGAACCACGACAAGGAACAGATGGAGGATGCCAGCTCATCCAATGAACAAGATGTTTCCAAGTCCAGATCTGGATCTCGAGAACCCGGCACTGCCCCAGACGTGTGCGAGCTTTCAGAAGGTTCGGATGTAGAAGCGGGTTCTTCCTCTCCTGTTAAGCAAAAGTCACCCTCACCTACGGATCGCAGAAAACTTCGCTCAACTTCTTCACCCCGACGATCAGCATCCAAGTCTAAATCCCGAAGGAGGCAATCTAGGTTTGTTGTGTGTGTGAATGTTTATATGTGCCCGTCCCATATATCAAATCCAAGTTCTCTGAGTTCTTAAAGAGATCAACATGTAATACCTTTCTGTTTGTTTGTAGCCTTTATTTAACCAGGTGAAAGCCCCTTGAGATCAAAAGATCTCTTTTTCAACGGTGACTTTCTAGAGCTTACAGTAATTATTGTTTAAAGACCTTATAAAATTAGACTGGAAAGGCATCTTATTGCAGACCCAATGCTAAGCCAACTTTGTAGATGTAATTAAAAGGTTCAGATGATGCATATGCTTAATTACTTATCAGTCTTATCATTCCTGTGTTCTCAGGTCCAAGTCTCCTGTTAGGAAAAGAGATTCTGTCTCTCCGTCAGAAAGAAAGAAGCGGCGTTCCAAGTCTCGGAGTCCCACTCGGCGGCGGAGGTCACGCTCTACCGGGCGGCGCAAGCGATCACACTCCAAGACACGGACCAGAATTCGCCGTTCCAAGTCTCGATCTCCAACCAGAAAGCGGCGTTCCCGCTCACCCAATGCCCGTGGGAGAAGGAGGTCCAAGTCCGCAGACAGAAGCAAGCGATCCAAGAGCCGCTCCACAGGCCGGAGGAAAAGGTCGGTGGACAGAAGCAGGCGTTCAAGGTCTCGCTCTTCTGATCGCAGACGAAGGTCTAGGTCGAGGGGCCGAGGGAGGCGCCCGGTGTTTCGAAGTCGTTCATTTGATAGGCGAGACAGGTGGAAAAGGGAACCCAGCCACTCTCCAGTTCTAATTCTCCGCAAGCAGCGCCGCTCAGGGTCCCGTACACGACGCAGCACCAGCAAGACTCCTCCACGCCTCACTGACCTGGGTAAATAACTTTTAATAGTATCTATGAGAATCACACATTACATTTATCATTTATTCATGGTCCAATTTTTGTATAATATTTCTAAAGGTTTACACTGCTTGTATGCTTAACTCTATTTATTTTACTTATCTATACCAATTTGCATTACCCCCTCCTCTCTTTCTTTTACTTATCTATACCAATTTGCATTACCCCCTCCTCTCTTTCTTTTAGATAAGGATCAATTACTGGAGATAGCCAAAGCTAATGCTGCTGCCATGTGTGCTAAGGCGGGAGTGCCCATTCCTGAGAGTCTTCGGCCGAAAGCCATCCTCCAGCTTCCTCTACCCACTCCATCTCCCACCCCCCCTCTCCTTACCGCTACCCTTACCTCTCTCAATGGGCATGGGGATGTCCAATATGCAAAACATGGGTCAGATGGGGATACCCAATATGCATGGAATGCCCAACATGTCAAACATCACCATGTCTGCCGCTATGGCAAGCATGACAGCAGCTACTATGACCGCTGCCTTGACCAACATGGGTGCCCTAGCAGCCATGCCTCCCCTTGCCCCGCTCCCTACCATCACTAACAAGCCTCCCCCATGTCTTGCCCCTCCACAACCAACCCTTAACATGGACCACATCGTGGAAGCAAAGAGGAAGGTCACTCAGCAAGCTAACATTCACACCATCAAGGAGCTTACTGAGGTGAGTAGGGGGCTGTATTTGTGTTTATTATTGAACACTGATTGATTATACTTTTGTAGTAATAATATTCACATGAAAGAATATTGAAGAAAGTCCTGTGGGTGTGTTATTTTTGGGTGTTTAATTGCACAGTTGTGTTAAGTAAGAGTAATGTATTTTTTTTTGTGTGTGTGATTTTGTAGAAGTGTAAGATGATTGCAAACAGCAAGGAGGAGATGGCCATTGCTAGACCCCATGTCTCAGATGACGAAAGCTAAAACCGCAAAGCTCTCAAGGTAACATTTTCAAAGTGAATTCTTCCAGTTCTTTGTCTGTGACCTTGTCTTTGTATTCTATTCAATCCATTTTGGTCATTTTTATAATCACTTATGCTCTGCATATTAAATAGACAAGTTTTAGTTATAAGGAAATGAAATGTTCTATGTAGACATTAAATGGTGACCTAACTTGACCCTTTCTTTCTCATTGTCTGCACACAGCCAGTCCCCTCGACTGAAGGAAAATATAACAAATGCTTATAAAGGAGGACTTACCTTCATACAGTTCTCATTGGCAGCCAGCTGCCCTGACTGAGCCTCATACACCAAGAAGAAGAAAAGTACCCATGTTGTCACAATTACAATATAGGCGCGCCGTCACCAGCCACTGCCCCACCCAGATCCCCAGTTTGTTTCCGTTTGTGTGAGAGAGAAAGACTCAGACTGTCATATGTGAGACCACTGAGTTAACTGGACACACTGACATGTTGTATGACTGCATAGTGAGTCTGTATGTGTGAATTGTTAGTCCGTTTGTGTATATAGTGACTTTCACCACCTCAGTGTTGCTGCTCATTTAAGCGGTCACTAACTAAAGAGGAAACAAACCAAACTAACTAGTGGCGCAAGTGTTTTTGTATAAGATTAGTTTCTCTAAATGTATTTTACTTTTATCCTTTCTTAAATAATTGTGTTCAGTGGGGACTGTTCTTCTGCATTCCCCTCAGCTATCTCTAGTCACTGGTTTTATAACAGAATAATGCAGAGGAAGTTTTGCTAGATCCCCACATGTGTTTTCAAAAGCCTGAGTCTCCAGGCCAACAGATTGGCAACATGTTGTGAATCCTTGTACAGGGCGTCGGATCTGATTATTTTTGAAGGAATGGAACAATTGAATTTATTGGCTGTAAAGAAGATTTGAATTCATCATCTTCATTTACAACACAGAATTGATTCAGTTAGCACTGCCCTGGGTGTGATTTTCGTTTCCTCTATTTTTAATGGCAACAACCTAATCTTTGGTCTCTGGTGTTTCATTTGGGCTTTGTTGGTATTTTATTTTACTTAAAAAAATGGTTTGCTGTATATTCAAATGGACATTTCATCTGCCACACTTGTAACAACAATTTCCTAACATGCAGTGTTGTGTATTTTTGCACAGCAATATTATATATAATATGACTTGAATTAAGATGCACAAAAAGATGCCATGATAGCGTTTTAACGACCTTTGGTCAAGGGCAAACATTTGAAAGGTCTGTATTTCTGTTATCTGGTTTTGATTTGAAAGCAATGCTGCTTGATAGTGGTCTTGGAGATCCCAGATATTTGGACTTTGCCAACAGAACAGAACCTCCAATTAATCCCAAATTAAGATCACAACTAAAATTAGATTGACTAGACAATGTCTTGTTTTCTGATGAGAAACCAGATGGGTTAAATGACACTTCCAATACACTTTTTTTCCCTTTCTAGTTCACACAGTGATTTAATAAATGATAAACAATAGCCTATGTTTTATAATTAAAACATGGTTAATATCAGTGGCTTTTTAAACAGGCACACATTGTAATTCCTGCATCTGGGGTTATAGAGTTGAATGTATGTAGTTGAGCCTATCCCAAACGGAACCATTGTTTAAATTCCTTATGTATTGGACAATCAGGTTATTTGTCTCAAAATGCTTTTTGAAAGAAAAAACTACAAAAAACCCGTGAAATGTAAACATCTTTACGCATTGTAGTTGGTGCAAAACAGAAGAGAAGATTTTCAATGTGCAAACATAATGAGAATCTCCCCATACCAGCCGTTTTTATTGACACCCCAAACTCATTTAATATCTGCTTTACTTCTGAATGTTTTTGACTTTGGCTTTTAGTAGATCTTCTGCATCGGGGTGAACTGGGTCCATGTTTCACAAAATGCTTTTGTCCCATCAGATACCAGAAGAACAAAAACAAACTAGGCGCTTTTGGGAAAAATGTCAGGGATTAAGTTTTAAAGAATCGTGCTCTCATTTTCATTGGAGAGGGAAATAATTCTTTATTATTCTGTGTTGACCTCCCACGCCCAGGGCTGGTAAACTGTGGTAGATAATCTGTATTACTTTTTTGTCAAACTGTAACTTTACTGATCGTACCAAAATCGTTTTTGAGCTGTTGAATTGATTCCCTGAGGTAATCTTTAGCTATTTTATGACCGAACATAAGAATAAAACTCATTTTAGGATTCTTTTTTTGGGGGGGGGGGTTCATTTGAATACGACATTGCCTGCATTGTACATAGATGTGTTGATGATTATTAAAAACCTCAATGATCTGTATAGACATGTGTATGCTGTGTTCATTTAGTCAGGCTTATCATTTAAGACTGTATATCACTTGGAGCCAGAAAGACTATTTTAAAACAGTTTTTCAATCAAATCAAGTTTAAGAATATTAAGCTTTTTATCTGTTAAAGCTAAAATGTGTATCAAAAATCTCACCCCATTTTTATGAGCTGTTTTTCCAAATGACCTGCCCATGAACACACATTTCTACATTATCTAATAATAATCCAAGTTACTAGCTGAGCACGCTGACAACATAAATTACCTGCTCCAAACTGTCACAATGACGAGTCCATTTCATGATCAAACGGTTAATAATTCTCAATCCACATGTAAAGTAGATTGTGTGCTGTGTGTCACAGTGCATGAGTTTCCTTGGTTTAAAATTAGACTGCGCTGCCAGGTGTGAATGGGGTCATAGAATAAATGTAAAGTGCAGTGACATTGGCCCGGTTATGCATTGCTCAGCAGTGAGCGAGCAGCTTTCAGTTCTATAATTGAAAGCCTTCACAGCGGAGATGGAGCCCAACAGCACAACCTGACGGTACAATTTATTGATTTGCAAGACTGCTTGCGCGTGGGCAGTTTGTGTGTTGGCCTCGCAGAAAGAAAGAGAAGATAGATACATATAAATACATGTTTTTATATGAGTGTTTGAAGTGGGCTGATGCCAGCATCTCATTTTCTATGTGCTGGGATAAGTAGAAAATCCTTTCAGAAAATGTTGGAGCCAGAACGTCTTGTAGTTATGAAACCATCCTACAAGTGGTGCACTTTCCCTTTGTTTCAAGTGTAATTTTATTATGCAGGTACGAGTTAAATGAAGGAATTTTGGATCCTCTCCATCAACACAAGTTCTCTTTAAATCACTATTACTTAAAGCTCCAAAAGAATGTTGATTGATTGATTGAAAAGTTTATTAACAGCTTGTATATTGGGTACAGTACAGTACAGCTCAAAACATACAATTGTTAAGGGGATGCAGACCAGAGAAAGACTTTCGTCTTGTTTACATCAGGGTCCCCCATTTCCAATTCATCATATCATTTAAGACATATAAGACATATATGACATACAGATGGCTTATTTACAATTTACATACAGGTGGTTTTTTACATACAGATGGATTATTTACAATTTTCATTTTAGATTTCGTTCTAATACATCCTAACCGGACATTTAAGACATACCAAGTCTACAGATATACAGTTAGTAACAGAGTCTAAAATGCGAGTATATACATAGATGGGGGGGGGGAAGCTGTCCATTGTACGACAGGTTGAGATTTGTACCATTACCGGGGCCAGTTTTGCAATGCTTTCCCCCGAAGGTGCTCTTTAAGAGAGGTTTGAAGGTAAGTATAGTTTTACTTTCCTTTACAGTTGTGGGAAGAGCGTTCCACCTTGATGTGGCATAATTGCGAAACGTGTATTCCCCTTTTTTTGTGCCAAATCTGGGTTTTACATGATTTGTGGAGCTCCCTCTGGTGTTATGATCATGGTATTCCTTGACCTTTGGGAAGAATTTTGACATGTACATGGGTACCATAGAGGTGTAGTGGATCTTGTAGACCAGGCCCATTGCAAGTAGCTGTACTCTGTCGTCTACTCTAAGCCATCCTAGGTTGTCAAAGTGGGCAGAGGTGAGGTGGGTTCTAGATGAAAGGTCAAGCAGTAGTCTGACCAGTTTATTTTGCGATGTTTGAAGTTTTGTTTTTAGCGCCTTGGAGGTGCTATGGTACCATGACGTGCAAGCATAGTCATAGTACCCTTGAATGAGTGCTCCTGCCAGAGTTTTCAGGGTGTTTTTGTTTACCAGAGAGGAGATCCGGTATAGGAATCTAGTTCTTTGATTGACTTTTTTTATTACATTGGATGCCATTTTGTCACAGGAGAGGTTTGCCTCAAGAATAGATCCTAGGTATGTAATTTCCTTCTTACTTGTGACAATAATGTCACCCACTGCAACTGAGAAGTCGTCGGATTTGCTGAGATTATGTTTCGAACCGAAGAGAATGGACTCTGTTTTACCCAGGTGTAATGATAATTTATTATCGGCGAGCCAGGTGCAGATTCTGCCGAGCTCGGAGCTGAGGGTTTTTTCAACCTGCAATCTGCTCCTGTCAGAGACCAGCAGGGCTGAGTCGTCCGCGAACAGGAACAAGTTGCAGTCACATGCTGATGACATGTCATTTGCATAAATTAGGAACAGTAACGGACCTAATATGCTTCCTTGTGGAACACCACAGCTCACTGGGAGGGGGGGGGACAGAGTACCGTTTACCTCCACCATCTGTTCTCTCCCCTCCAGGTAGGATTGCATCCAGCTCACCGATAGTTTATCAAAACCAATTGCTTTTAGCTTGTCAATCAGAATGGGGTGATTGACAGTGTCGAAAGCCTTTTGTAGGTCCAGCATCACCATGCCGCAGTATTTACCCTCGTCCACCTCTTGTTTGATGTGGTCGGTCAAATAAAGAAGGCATGTGTCAGTGGAGTGGGATGTTCTAAAGCCAGATTGAAATTCATAGATTAGTTTCTTTTCTGCGAGGTACTTTTCGACCTGTTCATATACTATTTTTTCCATGACTTTCGAGATGGAGGTAAGTATAGAAACAGGGCGGTAGTTGCCTGGGTCCAATTTGCTGCCCTTTTTGTGCAGGGGGGTTACTCTTGCAATTTTGAAGTCTTTGGGTACTTTTCCCTGTTTTATGGAGAGGTTAATTATGTGAGCTATGACTGGTGAGATGGCGGTTGCTGTGTCTCTGAGGAATTTGGAGGGGATATTGTCGTGGCCAGTGGCCTTGTTAGGTTTGAGGGCGCTCAGTTTAATGAGTACCTCTGCTGTTGTTACCCTTGCTAGACTGAAATCATCTTTGCGTACCCCTAGGTTTTTGTAGTAGGTCATGATGTGATCTACTCCAAAAAGCCCTGAGTGGGAGGGTAATTTATTTACAAGAGTTGTGGCTATGTTTGTGAAAAAAATGTTCAAGTACTTGGCCACATCCAGTTTGTCTGTGATGAGCCTGTTATCTGTCTTTATGTTTACGTTTGAAAATCTCGTTTTGAGTTTTTTACTGCAGCCAAGCTGGTTATTGAGTAATTTCCAAAGTTCACGGGGTTTATTTTTGTTTTCCTCAGTTTTGTCATTGATGAAATTCTTTTTGGCAGTTTTGATCATGGAGCTTACGTCATTTCTTAGTCTGTTTCTTTCAATTTTTAGTTCAGTCACGTGGGCCTGGAGTTCACTGCTCGTGCTTTTGGAAAGCATTGACTGACTTTTATGAAACTCAGAGCATTTTTTGTCTCTGGTTTTCATGGCGGTCAGTATGCCGGAGTGCATCCACGGCTCAGCGCGATTTTTTACCCTGGTTGTTCTTAGGGGGGGCCAAATCATTGAGTATTGCAGAGAATTTGTTTTTGAAACCAAGCCATGTTTCTTCAACTTGTGTACCACTGAGCTCATCTGACCAGTCCAGGCTCTCCAGTTCTAGGTTAAAGGCCTCGCTAGAGTAGTTTTTGAGGTCTCTAGATATGACTGTTTTGTGACAGCCGGCCTTTTGTTTTAGCTTTTTGCGGGTACAGAATATCATATAATGATCACTTAAACCGCATGCTATAACCCCTTTACTGGAGATCCTGGACCTGTCAGAGGTCAGAATGAGATCAATGGTAGTTTGTGTTGTTTCACATACCCGGGTGGGTTGGGTGATTAGCTGGCTGAAGCCGTGCAGATCACAAATCCTACTGAAGGACTTGAAGACGGACGTGTCTTTACGTTGCATATCCGTGTTCCAGTCTCCAATAATAATTGTCTCTACATCCCCCACATCAGCCAAACACCCATCTAATGTATCATAATGTATCATGTTAAGGAGCAGAGGTAAAGTATACTTTGACACATGAAATAACCCTCAGGAATCAATAATGTATATCTACTTCTAAACACTTTATATTCAGGTTATAAATGTCTGATTTACTCTGATGGTAACCAGGGCAGTCTTGATGAAGAAAGATGAAGAAAGCTTAAAAGGCTTTTAATCTGTGGATTTGCTGACTGACCAGGGTAAAAAGGTAGTTTCTGCCTCAGTCTTCATCATGGGGTTTAGTACATTTACATAACAAATATAGTCAATATATGCTTAAAGGTCTTTCAAGAGTTTTGACAGTGATTGACACTTTTTAGTTCATATTTCTGTTGAAACCAGGATAAGATTTAATTGTTAGCTTTCTGACGATAATTTTTCTCTTTAAGATTTAACAAGTAGGAAGGTCACATTCATTGTTTTTATTCCCCACATTATCTTAAAGTCTCTTGTTGAAATGAAAGGCAAGCAATTCTGTATCTGCAACATATGTATTTGGGAAAGGTAAATGCATGTGTTTCTGCATGACACGTGATTAGCATGCATGTCTGAAGTTGTGTCATCTCACAAATATAACGTTAACTTGTACATAGTGGGAAAGTAAGGGACTATGCATAAGTTATTGGGTTGCAGATACATTGAATCTAGTGTAAAATAAAGTAATACATATTTTTTAGGGTTGGTTTGCCTGGCTGAAATTCTGGGGGCTGAGATGCAAAATGGCTAGCAGAGGTTAATGCACATCTGAATGAAGAAACATACACCAAAGATGTCAACAATGTCAAATGTCTTCATAGAAAATACATTTTTTATTCCACTCCCAGTTTCCAATATTATTTTCCTAAAAAGGGTTACTATGTGTGAGTAAGGGTCTGAACCAACTGCAATCTCTGAAAGAGTAACTGTTTACATATTCTGAGCCAATTGCTGTCATTTCATCTGTGGACTGCAATTACATTAATCAGTAATTACAGGGACATGCCTTCCTGTCTGTGTGGTGTGTGCAGTTGTTTACACACAGCAGTCACGTTTGCATGTATAAGTATGAGGGTTGCATACTGAGGAGTTAGTGAGTCATTGGTTTTTGCAGATCAATGGCTGTCAGTCGATGGATGGCTGAGTGCTTTGCAACGACCACCCAGTCCAAGCACTCTACCCACTCTGTCAGGCTGCCAGGAAAGGAGGTCACATACTCAAATTTCCTCTCACTCCCTTTGCTTTCCATTTTCATAACACACTTTTCTCTCACAACATTGCTCCAGAGGCCACTCATATACACATGCACAGGCACACTCACACTGGATAAGCCGATGAATTCAGGCCATGGTGGAGTTCTGGATCGGAGAGGAACTTGTTTCACTACAATGTGAGACAGACTAACGAAGACAACAGAGACAGCGAAGAGAAAGGGAGAAAAGAGGATTTGAGAGAAAATACAGGCACGACAAGATAAAAGCTGGCAGAGTGAAAGGGGGGGGGGGGTGAGAACAAAAGAGAAAATAAGATGCCTAATTTTACTGAGGAGGATTTGGAGCACTGTAGACAGCGTAACTGTGCCTGTAACAGTGAGGGTCTATGTACTGGTCGGAGGAGTAGAATAAAGGTTGTGACTTTGCCTGTACTTGTCGGTTCATTGTTCTGTCAAAACTGTGTGTGTGCACATTTCAGCTAAAGTGTTTGTGTGTCAATGTCCTCCACAGGACATAGTTTACCAAACCAAAGTTGTATGGAAGCAGAAGATCCTGCACGCTGCAACAATATATGTTAACATCCACGTCTGCATGATTGAAGACACACATGTTGCATGCATGCATGCATTTTTAATGAGAGCAGTGGAAAGGAGCAACTATAGATCTTAATTTATAGATGAGTGAAGTTAACCCAATTGAAATATTCATGCAAAATGAAAATTACATTTCTAAATATTCTTTTCATTTTACATTCCAGATTGAACATTTAAATGTGTTATGTGTAACGTTGCTGCCTTCTTGGCCAGGTCAGCATTGAAAATGAGATTTTATCTCAATGTTTTTTATCTGGTTAAATAAAGGTTAAATAAAAAAAAAAAAAAAAAAAAATTTATACGTATGCACCTTTGTAAAGCATATTAAAATGTTTGAACGTACTCCTACTATATGGTTAGTATTCAAATCACAATTCATATTAGAAGGCTCAACTGCTATATACAATAATCTGATATTTAAAATCTGAGAAATACTCAGTGTACAATATTTGGGTTATATTAACTGCACGCTTCCATATAACTGCATGACTGTCAATATGTTACTGGAAGACTTTAATTTTTAACTTGTGCAGAGCTCATTTAGGATGCCTGATGCCATTTTGGTCTTAGACTTTGTACAGTAGTGATATCTCAAAAGGTTCCCTATTTGACCTTTAATGAAACAAGACTTCTCAGAAGAAAATGACCAAAAATAACTCGTCTACCCATAAACATTAGCAAACAGTGAAGTATGCAGGCATAAGGTTGCCCTGCTGTGTAGCAGAGACAACATTTTCTTAAACCATGTTAAAATATTATCTTATTTCATAATCAATTAAGAGATGCCGTTTTGAAATGTTGCCCCTAGTCATTTTAGCTGGACTTGGGTCATCAAACACCCTCCACTGGGGCGGAGGAGAAGCTGGCCGCTGTCGCAGAACTGACCTATGAAGTCAGGCGCAAAGATGGATGCTTCCTGACTTTAGCACGCGTTAGTGTGAATGATGATAACATTGAAGTAGAACAGTCTAGTTTGTGTGTGTGTATGTGTGTGTCTGGCTGAATAGACTCAATGTGATGCATTTCTATAGGGAGAGCGTGTGTGAGTCAGAGATCATAATGTGTGTTAAGCATGTAAGGTTGTGTTTTTTTGTATTCAACAAACACAGCAAGGTTGTGTGCACATGTCCTATTTGTCGCTCTCCATCTCTCTGTCTGTGTGTGTGTGTGTGTGTTTTTGTTTGAGACAGCCGCAGGAATGTGTATGTTAGTTCCAGTCCATTGCACGAAAATGAGAGCAGAGGTAGTGCTCTGTGTGTGTCGGTGTGTGCGTTGTTTGTTTGTCACAGGCATGGAAGGAGTACCCATGATGACGTACACGGAGATCAAGGTAGATCAAGGTTAATATGTGTGTTGTGTTTGTATATGTGTGTATGTGAGTGCTTTTGTTTATAAGCTGCAGGGAAGGAAAGTTCCTCTTTTGTCCACACTGATTACAATTGCATGGGTTTGCACATCAAAGGTGAGACTTAATCATACTTATTCATATTTAACTGATGCTGTGCAACAAAATGTAATTTTCTTCATATACATTCCCTAAATTCTGTAATTAATCTACCTAATTAGATGATAATAGGGTCATTCCCTCTGGATGTCACCTGTACTCTCACTATTTAACTGCAGCCATACATTGCTCAAACACCTATACTGTATATAATACAGTATCTGTTTGTGTGTGTGTGTGTGTGTGTGTGTGTGTGTGTGTGTGTGTGTGTGTGGTGTGTGTGTGTGTGTGTGTGTGTGTGTGTGTGTGTGTGTGTGCGTGGGGAGGGTTTCAGTCCATTGCTCATATTGAAGCCCCTAACCCTGCTGCTGAGACGTGTGTATTACAGAGTCATGGAGGTTCCAGTCCATCGCCCATGTTAGGGCTCTCTCAGTGAGACTATAAGAAGTGCGTCACAGTCACAAAACGATGTAAGGTCATGATACAACAAGGTAGAGTGGCGCAGCGGTGTGTATTTGTCTGTCTGTGTGTTGTCACTTGTGCGGAAGCAATATTTGGTTGACTTAAGCCACAAAAGCATCAAGTTAGAGTGGTGTTGGCGTTTTTATGTGTATGTGTGTGCATATGTGTGTGTGTGGGTGTGTGTGTGTGTGTGTGTGTGTGTGTGTGTGTGTGTGTGTGTGTGTGGTGTGTGTGTGGGTGTGTGTGTGTGTGTGTGTGTGTGTGTGTTGTGTGTGTGTGTGTGTGTGTGTGTGAGCATGCATGTGCTTCAGGAGGAACAACATGAGCAGCTGCCATCTCATGTTGGTGCTTTGACAGTTACCTGCATGTGTTTCCATCCCACGACTACAATATTCATGTGTTAGATATACATACGAAACTGGCTGCCAATAAAACGCCTGTTATGTAAGAAAAACAGCTATATTAATTAGTGTTTGTTAGCGTTTTAGATCAAGGAAAGGTTGTAAGTCTACAGGCTGCTACAACAATATTGAACAATGTAAGAGTAGATGCCACACGGGGACTCCTTCTTCCGCGATTAAATATCCAGGTTTCACATCTTCCCCACCTGCAACAGGCTAATCAAATATTGAAATCCGCAACTGGCTGATCAAATATTCATACTTGCCACAGGGCTGCTCGGTCCTCACATTAGTTAGTTGAGTGGTCCCTGCTGCCGACTGCAGGATCACTAGTCTATTCCTGGATAAACTGGAGTTATCTTAAATTATAAACATGATCATTCAGTAGTCAGCCCTCACAGTTGTGGCAAATGTAATGTTTTTTTCTTCCCTAATACATTATGTTTATTTTTCATTTCATCAAAAGAGATGACGTACATTTCTAAGCTTTCATTTAATAAACATTTCAGTCTTTTGATCACCTTGATTTTCTTCACATGCAGACTACTTGCTTGGGCCTTCATATCATCCCAGCCTATAACATACACTTAACATCTTCACATTTGTTCTAGTTATTTAAATATGAACTGAATGACTCCTGGGGGAGTGTCGCAGGGTGATGTGCAGGGTAGCATGGGAGAAAAAATATATCGTACTGACATACTTAATTATCTTCCTTCAATAACATGAATCAAAGACATCAAATATCCTTCCCATTGCTCACAATAGTGGTGATGCTCTTTAAAAACAAATTCTCTCTCATTCCAGTCACATATAAAGCATGAGAGCCCGCCTTCTCTTCAAACTAGCCAATCAGGTACTCCTTTAGAATAGAGTCAACAATTTTAACAAATATTAATAGTTTTTCTCCACCTTACTATTCCAACAAGGCTTCATTTCATCATTTAATTTGTTGAAATAAATACTGTACCCTCCAAACCATAACATACATTGTACATCATTCAGTTATTTACCTTAATTAGCCACCATGACATCACACATAATTTAACCAATCCCATCTGAGACTCCGCCTACTCATACACTATAAGGACCTCTGTGGCGGCCTGCTTCCTCTAGAACACCAGCACAAAATGGCTTCCACAAAGGACTCAAATTGAGGATCTGGTTATGAGTTTCACGATCTTCACTTAATTAAAATGCTTAGTATGTTTATTTGCCTTTGGGAAATGATATTGGAAACAATAAATATAAGAAGCTGTGAAGAAATGGCTTACTTTCTTAAAAAAATAAAAAAAAAATAGCAAGTTGTTAGTAAGCAAGGAGAGCTCTTTTATATATAAAGTCACATGACTCTTTTACAGGTATACACCAAACAGCACCCATAACTGTCATCTTGCTAGTTGCAGGCTGCTTGGAAAGCTTTTATGGTAATTTGACACCCAACACTGACTGCGTACGTACACATTAATCTTGTAAAGGAGACAATGTCACAAGAATACAGTTGGTGGCAAAGGTACTGAAGGGTTTTGTACGTGCAGCAGAATTGTCTCCTCACTATCCCTGCGCTTTTCTCAACGGACTGCACTTAGCACATTTTATTTACTGTATGCAAGGTGTTAAACGCTGACTCACTTTCACCGACAGAAACAAACATTTTCACTTTGCGGCTGTCCCAAGACTTTTACCTCTTACTGTACTTATACACATTTTTATACATGACAGCTATTTTTAAGTTAACTTACTGGTTCCACGCCAAGAAATGTATGTTTTACACCCCGATGCTGCATGCATTAATTATGGCTCCCATGCAAAATGGATTAGTTCTGCGACTTCATTGAGTGGCTGAGGCAGTTGTGGAATTCATGGCCCACATGACTTTACCTCCTATACTCCTATCCTATCCATACGATGGAGCCCACCTTCACCCCCACCAAGATGAGGAAAATAACTGGCAATGTATGACATTATGCCCCTCATTTTCTTTTGCTTTGGTTTGTGAATATTAACACCCCTTATCAGAAAGTGACCATCTCAGTGCTGCTGAGACTATGGACAGTCATTTAATATCATACAATGGTGGTATATGGAGCTTTTTTTATTTTAATCTTACAGATCACATTCTGTTAATGTATTTGCTGAATCAAATAAGTAGTATAACAGTATTTTAAATGTTGATAGAGACAGTAACAAATAAATAACCGCTCCTATGTCCATTTTAAATCCCTTAAATGTAAGTCATTGTTTAACATTGTTCTGTATTACAGAGAGGACAGGAAGTCTGATTTGATTGTTTTGGTTATTCTTCTATTTTCCTGCAGGACATGTTTGACTTTGAGAATTGGCTTGTCGTCTGCAATACCACTTTTGAATGCTTGTTGTAAGAAAACACTCACTCCTATTTGTTTTCATTTGCAAACTAACAGAGATTCATATCTCGAGTGTTTCCTTTACGGGGATTTGCCAGAAAAGATGCATTGGTGTGCATCACAAATTAATTATCTAGAGAAGACAAGTTTAACATTTCATTTGATGCTGTCACATCACTGGATGCAAACTTGAACTAAAGAGACAACATTGGCTCCATGTCCTATTGAAGCTGGAATTTGTTCATATTTTATCATATTCATGCATTATGCAGTAGAGTAGACCAAAGTCCTCTCTGTAGTCAAAATGGCTACAGATCTACAGATCCACCACAGTTCGAATAAGGAGACATGAGTAGATATGGGACATGTTTGGCCAGTGGGTTTTTCCACAAGTAAAGACGTTTAGCCCCAGGCTTTTATTTGAGGGCTCTCATCAGTATCTGTGAAAAGAATGCTTCGCTTTGGAGGCCGTTATCGACCTTGTTTGCCTCTAAAGTGTTGTTCTTATTAGCAAACTGAAAAACAATCGCATGGCAAATTGACTCAGTGTGGTGCAGCACGTATGATACCAGCGGGATATCTTCTACTGCCTCTCATTTTGAATGTATTTGTTCTACTTTATATTCTGCATATCCTCTTCTGCATCTTCTTATCTTTCTTTCCTTCACACTTGTGTGCCTCTATGCAGACTTTAAAGCTTCTGCCTCTTTTCCATAGTTTATTTCTGAGACTCTTTATTTTCATGAATGTGGATGGTACTTTATTGCCAGAGCTGCTACACCATTTCATCCATTTATTTTAACATGAAAGACTAAGATAAATGGTAGATTGTTTTTGCTGGGAAACTGGAACAATGTTTGTCTTATGCTGCTTTTACTGGTCTACTTCATGCGTTGCTTGGTTACCAGAAACATGTGACACGTCAATGGCCATTTGATGTTTTAAATGAAGGTCCTTGGTAACTTTTTTACACTGATGTGTGCATCCGTCTGTATCTGTATCATGTATCTTCCTTTTATAATCAGTTTTTTTTATTCTTCCTCTGTTCACCATTTCCCTACTAGTACTATTTAAACGTCCTGTATTTGCACTGAGACATATATTCATATAAACGGTCTTATCTTACTCTTGGGTAGACAAACAGTCCTTATATGTGCATGATAAAAAAGTTGTCAGTGCTAAACTTGTAATTTTTCAATCTGCCACTCTTTAGTTAAGGTGTGGTTAATTTCCGTCAACTAGAACTACTGGGTTATGGTTGGAAAGAAATGACCTCAGTTGTTCAAAAGAAATGTTTTGATGATGTGACACAAATATCCCCAGAAATTGTGAGAAGTTCCTTTAACACAGAGTAAGTTTCACTATCTTGTATATTAACTGCTAATCAAGTTTTCCCCCTGCTATCATTCTTTGAGATTTTAATTAACATAAATATTTTGTGCAGTAATATACTTTGAAAGACTCGTCCCTACCTGATTGTGAGGATGAATAGTGTGGCAGATTCAGCAGCCCCTCTTGGGTTTGGCAGAATGAGTTATTGGCAAGCATCTATAAACACTTTTTCAGCCATTTAATTGGCTTCCAAAATTAAAATAATAATTTCCATTATAATAGTAGATGAGTGGAAGGAGGAGGAAATCTTTCCAGTTAGGCTTATCAGCCGTCTCACATGTTAAAGTTCACTTTGCTCGTTGAGTTCATTTATGAGGGAAATAAAGGAATGTCCAGATTTCCAGCTCAATTAGGCTGTCACATTGGTAGAAACCCATTGTGAAACCCCCTCTATATGCATATGATGGATAATTTGAACAGAAAATCTAATAGCAGCGTACTTTATATGCTCCATGTAGAACCCATGTGAGCAATTTTCTCCCATCAGGTTTAATTATTATTGTCTTAGCAGCTGCTTTTGGTGATTCATTAATCAACATCTCTTCATAGCGAGTTAAGAAATAAAAGGATGAAGCAGATGGCACAAAAAGTGGTTGAATTGTAAATTGAATTTTTTAATTCTACACTGTATAACCTATGATAAATGTTACTTTTAGGTAGATTTGGTGAATTTCAGATTATCCTTCAAACAAACACCATTTAAAGGTGCAACAAAGTGCATTGTTATATTTGGATATTGTCCTGACTTTGTACCTCTGTGTGTATAAATAGGTATGAGCTTTTTTCTCTCCACATGTCTGCAGAAGAGCAGGACATGCAAAGAGCCATTTAGTACATTACTTGCACATGCATATTGCATTTTTTAAATCTCTGCACCGCGTAAGCATGTGTTGAGTGAACTTGTGTCGGTCCTTCTGAATGTTTTTTGTGGGTGTTGGTGTGTGTGTGTGTGTGTTGGAAGGGAATTCCAGGTGTCTAATAGGGTTGCCGTAGAAACATCAGTGGTTTTGATAGAGGCAGTGCTCATGGCCACATTGGAGATGATCAACCTTTGGACAAAAAAGGGCCCGCCAGCCTCGTTTACTTCAGTGCCAGCTTTGCTCAGAGCGTGCTTGTAGTATCAAGGTTGGTTTGCACCCAATCACACACACTCACTCACTCACACACAAACCAATACATTAAACCGAGGTCATCAGCCAGTAGCATCGATTGCAGAGCTTCCCCAGAAAGGTCCTGAACCTGGTTTACAATTTCTTCTTTAAAACCAGGGGCTTGTCTTTTTTCTGGCGATATATGAGTCAACTAGTCACATACTTTGAACCCTCTAATTTGCACATGTAATATCAAAGGATTTTGGTAGGTTTTGGTACTGTTATTGTTCAGAGCTATACAAATCATGGCTACTAAAAAAATGCTTGAGAGCAGGTTTCAGTCGGTTGTTGAAAATATGTGATTTACATGTTATTATGATGCTTGCTATGCATGACTACTTTTGTAACCTCCCAGACAATCACAAGGACCTCACAAAGCTCCACCCTCCTTGTTGAAATCAATCACTGAACTAAGCAGGAATACTAATGAGAAGTCTATCTCTTAACAAGAATCTAAATTATAACAGTAATTCTGTTGTAATACTGCTTAAGTAAACACAGCAGGAGGTGCACAGCTTCTGCATAAATTCATTCTGATTTGACAAATTGGACTTGATACACTGTTTTAAACAGAGACTCACGCACAGCCACCACACAAAGCAGAGGGATCACTGAGACAGGGGGGGGGGGATTTTCAAGTTAAGCAACAGGATTTCACCAGCACTCCTAAAGGCTTTGTCGCCTCACAGTGCCCATAGGTCTCTTGATTGAACAGCTGCCGTATCAATTCGGGGGCCAAAGCGGTGGCTATTTGTAGCTCAGAGGTACCTTCAGCAATAAATCTCCTGTCACAGATAAAGAAGAAGACACATGTACACGTAACACAGTCATGAACGAAGCCTCCTCACATTATGATCACTGATTCAATCCAGTGTGCTTGCTAGATCGACTGAAGCTTTTACTCACACACATTTGTGGCTACACATATAAATATTTTGAAATGCATATGGTCCCGTCCCTGAGCGATGAGAGCTTATTTTTCTATTTGATGTGAGATGACAGCAGGAAGGGCCTTTAGGCCTGCGATACTTGGACATCAATTTCAGGCACTGTGGATTTACATGGGCAGTATTTCTGCTACACGCTGGGGAAAAAGCTAAATGATTAACGTTGGGCTATGAGGTATAAAATATAATATGAAAATATGCTGGGCTAGGCTGCAGGTGTGACAGAATTATGTATGTTCTATAATGGCATTTAGAACAAATTCATGCATTTTAGGATAAAAAAAGTAATGTGCTACCCACCTTTGTGTTGAGATACACTTGGTGAATGTGTTTTTCCTCTACACCTTCCAAATTTCAGATCCATTACACAAGACACCAATCAACCGGTCAGTCACACAGTCAATTATTGAGTCAATCAATAACTTAATCATGGGTTCAGAATATTGGAAACACTCTCGATGATTGCCGTTGAAATTGCTGATATATTGAACAAACATTAGTCTCTGCTTATCTCTTGAAATGATAAAGAAGGGTTTATAAAAAAAAAGCGTTATCGTCTCTTTTGTCCTGTGAACAATCCATTTCCTTAGAGTTATCTAGTGCATTTTATTGGTTCTCACCTCTGCCCAAACTAGTCCACAGAGAATGACCAATTATAGGGCTTTTATATTCACACCACACAAGTATGGCCAGACATGTCAATTTCCTTGCAGCCTCTGGATGTACACGATGGTTCAGCGAGTCAATCGATACTCATCCTCACCTGCGCACTACTGTATCGCTTTCCCCTGAACTGTGATTGCAGTAGATTCACAAAACTGTTATTTTAAAGATGAATAAAACACCCCTCTCTCCAAAACCTTATTGCTTTCTGTCTCTGCTTCGCTCTCACCTTTTCTAATGCTTTCCACACTTTCCACACTTTTCACACCCTCAGCCCACTATATTAGCTCTCCTTCCCACCCTCTTTTCTCCTCTCTCTCCCATTCTCCTTTGTCTTTCACCTGCACCATCCATTTCTCTTTCCCCACACTGCTTTTTTGTTATCCTCCGGGTTTCCCAATCTTCTTCTTTCTAATGCTTTTTATTCTCCTTTCTATTTTCATTTACATTTCATTCAATCCTCCATTACTTGCTTTTCTCCTCCTTGTATCCATCTGACATCTGTCCTTTACTTCCCAATCGGCATCCTCCCCTCCCCCACTAACGCCATGAGCAATACCAATAAGGACTGCTGCTGTTTGTAGCCGCTGCAACATGCACCACTACCTCATATGCTCCTGCAACCTGCAAAGGTGCAGCAACACAACTGAGCTGGTCCACACTGCACAGAAAATCACTGACTTCACAGCCAACCCCGGCCTACGCGTGCAACACAGTGTGGGTTTGTGTAGGTGAGATTGTGGAAATGAAGAGTAAATCAAATTTTGGCAAATAACCACCTGCCAATGGGAGCCAAAAACAAAGGCCTGAAGTTTGAATAGTGAGCTTGTGGGTGTATTAGTTTAGTGCAAGTTGTTGATGAAATGTGTTGAAATGAAATGAGGCTCATATTTAGGGTGATAGAACCAGCACACACCACTCAGTTTATGCCACTGTTGTCCATCGACAAACCAACAAGGCTGACAGATTACTGCTGATGAGGCAGAATTTTGAGCCGCGCTAAATTAATGCTTAAGAGCCAATAACTTAGAGCAATTTAGTGAACCCTTTGTTTGAACTTTCGTTATCTTCTTTTCAATAACGAGTAGTAGTGGACGTAACATATGAGTAGGCAGATACCTAATCTAATGCTCTTTAAGTCTTCTATTCATTCATTGTAGCTATTTGTTAATATCCTGCACATACGACTAAACTTGTTACATTTGTGTGTCTGTTAAGTAATTGAGAGTGTGAATGCATAAGTAGTCTACTAGTCTGAAATGAATAGACTCACAACATCTTCTCTGTTCTCTCTCCTGTCTATTGTCTTATCTTAATTATGTTTTATAATCCAGTACTGTGCTGTAATTTCCTCTCACAGTATGCAGGTCTCCATGTCAGTCCGCCCATTTAATCATTTCAGACAATGTGTCAGACTTTGCTCCAGAGCACATGCACATTAAGTAATAAAAGCTTCCTACAGAGCAGCCTCTATCTCTATCCATCTATCTATGGCTGCTTTATTACATGCTGTGAGTCTGGCATGTCTCCTGAATACTTTACAGTAATATATTCTCACACACGTTTTGACAGGCACACTTAGACAAACTGTGTGACCTTGCTTGTGTCTTCTATTGGCCCTGGTTTGAATTTCTGTTTGCGTGTCCTTTGTTATCATGATGCAACATTATTTGTGACAAAGCACTTTGTGACAAGTGCTTGATAAATAAAGGATACTTGATATGACTGCCCAGCAAATAATATGATGGGAGGGATAAAAATACTTAAAGCGAGGCTCCACCAGTGAACCATGATCAGGGAGGAGGGCAGGAGGAGAGAGGCTCGCGGACAACATTATGCAATTTGACTGAAATATCATAACATAGAAATGATATTGTCTGAGTTCGAGTATACCTAAACATTAACACTAGGTTTACAATATGCTTTAAGAGCATATACTTGTTATGAGGTGTGCAACAGGTTTAAGTAATCAAATGACAGGATGAAAAGGTGTTTTGTAACTGTGATGAATTCATTATTTACTCAGGCACAGTATAACCCTATTTCCAGCCATTTCTGCTTTTTCCGTTGCAGTGTTTTAATGAGATTGTATTGGGATTACTTATACTGCAAACATCCACTGGTACTATTGTTTTGCTTTATGGATTTTAAAATAACTAGAATCAAAGACCAGTTATTGTGCGAGTACTTTTCGAAAAATCACAGATTATGACTCTGGTTTTTATTTAAGGACATAATATTACATTACAGTACTTACCTATCAGGTAATTTCAGAATTATACTTCCAATGGAATAATGTAAATGGAGAGCAATTGATGTAAATACATTTCCCTTGCTAGTGTGTTTGGGAATGTGTGATGTTATATTTCTTAGGATGGTTACACAGAGCAGTGAACGAGTTAAAGATAGGTAGTGTGTATCGAAGAGACTGAAAAAGGGTTTGACATCAATGAATATTTTAAGGAAGAGCGGGAGCTGTGGGAGGGAAGGCTGAACTAAAAGACAGTTGGGCTGCTGAGAGACAGAGAGATCATTTAATAGACGAGCAGAGCAAATGTGTTGGAGGAGAGACAGCAAAACTGGAGGGATGGGAGATGAATGAATGGCGGACTAATCTGGACTAAGCGATCGACAGAAGAACTGAAATTAATTTAGTAAAATGGATGAATGGACAAATAGAGGCTTTGTGCAATGTTCATAAAAAACCTTTCACCTCGACAGGGTTGTGAAATAATAAGGTAAGTGTGTTCGGTGTGTGTGTGTGTGGTTTCACAGAAGAAATTAAATGGTTTAAAAAAAACACTATAAATGTCAGGAACCTTGTAAAGAAACAGGAGCCTCTAACAATTTTCATGGATGTCTGGAGAGGTATACAGAGAAAGGGGTATGCTATAGGATAGACAATGAATAAGCAATATCATTAAAAAAATGCATGCACAGACAAGCTCAGTCTCCAGACATAGATTTCCATGAAGCAATGGTAAAGAAATAAACAGGGGCCACCTCTGCAGTGCATGAGGGTCGATGGTTTTTGTCCTTATGTCACAAAAGAGCACGAGTGGCATTTACACTGAGCAGTGGGCACTTGAGGGCATCTAAAATGACTAAAGAGGCCCTAGATGTGACCAGGGGAGGGTGGACATCACTTGTAGGGCACCTAGACTGACCAGAGGGGCTCTTAAGGAGACTGAGAGCTGACCAGAGAAGCTCTTGGGTCAATCAGTTGTCCCTCTGGCATGAAATAAGGGCAAAAGGTGAAAAGGAGAGAACCAGTTAAGGTGGGGTAGGTAAGTTTGAGAAACCGGCTCGAGATACACTTTTTGTTATATTCCATGGAATGCTCTTAACATCCCGATAGCAATGAATATCTTAAGTGCTTTGACAAAAAATCCATAAAAAAATATCATCTGTGGAAGCCGTAGTAGGCTACTGTAAAAGCACGACCAATCATTTTAGCCGGCCCGGCTCTAAAATAACTGGATGGCCTACCTGCCTGTCAGCCTTCCATCTGTGCAGAAACTATCTCGTGCCCTCATTGGTCATGTACGCGTTCGTGTGTGTTGGAGGAGGGGCTCTGTAAGGAAGTGGCAGATTTTTTCCGGTTGTGTATTTTCAAATTCTAGCGATCTCGAGCTGGTTTCTCCAAAATTACCTACCCCACCTTTAGGGAGAGTTTTAATGTGCTTCATGTAAGCACAAATGCAGGCACAAAAAGGCAACAAGAATTCTAAGTCCATAAGGTCTCTTAACATATTTCAAGGTTTCCCTTTAGCATTACATTCAGACAACAATTAAGCGTGGAAGTGCCCACAAAGAGTATAAAGGCCCCCGGACTAGATTTCAGGTTGACATTGCTTCTCACTATATGCTACCATTTGGCTACTTCATCTACCAGAATGACATGGAGCTCCATTGCTATGCTGGTGGTGATTGTCCACTGTATCTTTAATGCACATCATGCTTTATCTGACTCATTTGAGAAAGAAACTGGCAGTGATTTAAAACAAGATATAAATTGGATTGAAGCTTGTCAGAGAGGAGCTGTGCTCCACTTATCTTCATCCAAATGACTTCCTGCTGCAGCTCAGCTCCCGCTTCTGTAATGACATAATGACTCAAACAGGAAAGGTCTCTTCAAAAGATCAAATTAAAGGTAGTCTACTCTCCATAGGAGTGTGGTGCCTATGTGAATCCACTTGACTATTACACATTCATTTCCTGTATTGAAGCCCTGTTCAATTTACAGTGATTATGTAAACTGAAAAAAAACCGTTCTGCTAAAAGAAGTAAACAAAATACACACACTGACCAGTCTGTTTGTTTCGAGGAACTGATGGTCTATTTTGGCACCTTGGTTCAATCAGAAAATAGCATAAACACCTGGGCCCTGTTGCATATGCATTCTTTGTGGGCAAACATAATGGCAACAACTCATCTATTTTGGTGAACAGATTAAATCCTAAAATTGCAGATTAACTTTTAATTGGCTTTTTGAAGACCTTGCATGATTATTACCAATTTGACACCAGGTCACAGCTTTCATCTGGCACCTCAGTGCCAATGTTTTGCTCCCTCATCGTACGTCTTTCACTACTTCCTTTCCCGACATAGAATAACAATTTAGAGGTTATTAACATTCTTCATGCGTTAGGCTTTGATAAAGCACTAAAAACTACAAGAAATATTAAACTAATTGTCGAACACAGCATAATTTGTAATCTTTTGAAGGGCAATGGAAAGCACTATCCATCCTTTATTCCTGTTGCTTCCATTCCTTACCACGGAGCTCCATTGTTATCTCTGGTTTAATTAGAGATAGAAAAAAACTGAATAAATGAGGGACTTGAATGAAGATGCTTTCATACAGGTGCACTCTATGATGCCATTAAGCAATTCACCTTCTATCAGGCTCTGCAGCTTGTTTACATGGCTAAGAAGGCCCAGTTGACAAAAGGAAAAACTCTTAAAAGACATCATCATGTGGACATGGATGGAAGGACTTTCAAGCACAATTAATCAGTACAGTTTTCAAATAGAAACATTACTATAGCAACCCCTATCAATAAATAGGTTTGGCAACATAGGCACTCATGCATTAATGCGACATATAAGTAAAAACAGAAGATACTCTGCCTCATCTGACTAGGAATGTCAATGAAGGACGTGATAACTTTGTGTCTGCAACAACAGTCTGCTCACAATTACATAGAGAAGACTATTTAGGACTAAGTAAGGTTAAACTAATTGCTGTCGATGACATTTCAGACTCTCTGCCACAAATATACTGCCTGCCCCAGCTTCCAGGTTAGGAGACGGTTGTGTATAAAAAAAAACAATGTTGACTGTCTGTAAAAAAATGAAAAGCAGTCCAAGTCTGGTATTTGGGTGACACATCCATGCATCTCAACCTCCTGCCTGCGTGGACTTTGTGAATAGAATGATGAAACACAGCGATGAAAGGCACAGGGAACGCCTTGTACCCTAAAGTCCCAAATCCCAGAACAAGGACTCCCTCACAGATCCAGATCTCTGTTTAAATCTATCTGTTGCCAGTAAAAAGCTTGGGTCCAGGTTCACATCCTGTCTGCAGATCACACAACAAACACTGCAACAAAAGATAAACTATAATATATGTTGACAAAACTAAAGTATTACCCCAGAATTACCTTGAAACCAAACCCAGATATATTTTTTCTCTTTTATACATTTGTATCCATGTGCTCCCAAAACAACATGTTTACTCTAGTCTCTAGCTGGGTAATATTTCCAAAAAATCCAAATGAAATCCTGTTAAACTATGTGTATATATATAAACATGCTATAGTTCCTATGGCTAAACGTTTTTAGCTTGGGCCCCTGAGTTTTTAAAGTTATTCTTGGATTTTATTGATAACTTCTTTGGTTTGTACAGGCCGAACCTCTAGCTACAACTCTAACCTTTTAATCCAATATGAGTCTGCAAAGCCCCAGATACTCATGCAGTACTTTTTTTTTGGCCGTGTTGGTTAAAAAGACCTAGGGAAAGGCCCTATGGCTTTGTAAAGCTTAGACTATAAGTCAATGTCATCCTCCTAAATCTCCTCTCAAACCCCACCTGTATAATAAAGCCTTTCCACAAATTGACCTGAGTGTTTTTATTTTGCCTCATTAAAAGAAGATAGAGAGACAACCTGCTTTAAAAGAGTGGAAAGGAGAGAGTGAGGAAAGACACAGGAGACATGAGTAAAGGGCATCACACAGGAATAAGCAGAGAAGTGCACGGGCAGACGGAGAGGTAGACAAGCAGACAAAGAGATGGATGGAGGATTGTTGAGGAGAGGAATAGAAAGTTCTGAATGCTTCTGCGGCAGGCTGTGCTGACATGAGGAGTGTTCCCAAACACAGTTAGCAGCGACTGCAGACCCACTGCATTACCTTACACACACACACACACACACACACACACACACACACACACACACACACACACACACACACACACACACACACACACACACACACACACACACACACACACACACACACACACACACACACACACATGCATGCATGCAGGTTGCCCTGTGAACATATGTTTGCTACTGGTTTGTGTGACCATGCATTGATGCACTTTTACCCCCTGTCTCCATTTTGTTTACAAGTGTGCAATAGGACCTTCCCCAGGTGTGTGTGGCCATGTGTTTATGCACCAATGTGCTTTGTGTAAAGATGTGCACTTCTGTGAGTGTGTGTGTTTCCCTGCACAGGTTGGTCCTCTTCTATCCTCTCTTCTCTCCACTCGGCGCTTCCTCATGGAGCTAGGTGCGTATCATTGGATCATGCTGCCTGCCACACTGTCCAATCGCATCTAGAGAGAGGCAGAGACAGAAAGAGAGAGAGAGAGGGAGAGAGAGAGAGAGATGGGGGAGGGAGGAGAAAGAAAGGAAGAGAGGGAGATTGATCATTTGAACGTCCTGGGCCTTGCAATCCTTGGAGTAACACTTACATTAATACTAGACCCAAAACGTATTTTATTTTCAATTCCACCCTTTCCCGAACTGAAGGCTTGAGTTTTTTTCGCTTGTTTTCTTTTTTGGGTTATTCCCACCCAGGAGACGTACCATCGCCACCAGCAGCAGCAGTAGCGGCAGCAGCAGAGGAATATCTCCCAATATCCCATCCCGGGCACGTCGGATAAGCTGCAGCAGCGAAAAACACGAGGTGAATATTGCGGTGGATGAGGACAGGAACATGGTCCGTGGAATTTCACACCTCTCATCCTGGCTGGGTACGTTACATCCTGCATTTTGTCATTTGATTTTTTTTTTACTGCAGCGCGGATGCAGGTTGAGGTTTTGCATTTGAGTGTGTGTGCGTATGTGTGTGTTTTGCCGTAGTCAGCTTCAGCGACGATAGAGATTTATTTAGGATATTCTACGATACAAGCAGGCGTTTTATTTCCGACACCTTTCGCTTATGTATTCCCTGCCTCTTTCCTTCCTTTATTGGTAATTAGAATTAGAATGCAGCGCGGCTTTTATCTGTTTTTTCTCTTGTAAAAACATACAAGGGGAGGGTGGCAGGCGCGTTTGCCTTGATAAATGGAGCGTTATTCATCAGCGTGTGTGTGATCACCACTGGAATGTTAACTAGCACCTTGGACAGCCGACACCAATACAATCTAACATGGGAGGAGCGATAGTACTGACTGATCACGTTGACACTGTAATATCTTTGATGCTTAGTACGGACGTGTGTGTGCGTGTGTGTGTGTGATTACACGGAAATTGATGTTGCTCTCTGTGCGCGCGTGTGTGTATGTTAATATTATGCCCTAAGGCCCACAGAGAGATAGCAGTGTGGGCTGGGGAGCAGCTGTGTGTGTGTGTGTCGTGTGTGTTGTGGTTCAATCTGTGTGTGTGTTTGAAAAAAAAACAAAGAAAGATAGAGCATGTAGAGATTGAGAAAGTGTGTGTGAGCATCTTTGGAAAACAGGAAAGCCTGTGTGTGTATTTTCAAGGGACATAAAGTAGGGGTATGTGCTTGCATATGTGGGTGATGGAGAACAAAGTGTGTGTGCATGCGTGTGTGTGAGCGGTGTGTGTGTGAGAGGGAGAGAGAGATAGAGTGTCACAGGCTTTCTACCTTATGCTACATGCAGGTCAGGAGCCCTTTGGTGTATTCAGGGTTTAATTAAGCATATGACGTGACTCTCCATCCCCCCCTCCATCCCCCACCACCAACCCAGTCCTGTGATCTGTGAAACATTGTGTAGTGAGGATGTGACATATGTCTGCGGCTCATACCGGATACACACACACACGCACTCACAAGCACACATATGCCTTCCTGTGCGACACAGCAGCCCTGACAGTCTGACACCGAGTTAAGCTGAGCGGACAACATCTCGTTTGCCCTATCTATCGCTCTCATGTCTATTTTTAACGTGAATAGCAGCGAGGTAGCACAGCCTATTTTTGTGATTTGATGTGTAAGTTTGCTGTGTGTGTGTGAGTGTGTGTGTGTGACATTTAACTAGTTGACACTGTGATTATTCTAATGAAGACTAATTAAATCGTTCTCTCCTTCTCTTTTCATTTCTCTGCCTCTCTGTCTCTTCTCCAGGAGGCAGTTTGGGCTTGTTATGGGGGTGACCGGAAGGAGAGGGTGACAGAAGAACAGTGATGCTTCTGTTTACATAACGAGAGACTCACACCCGCGCACATACACACACACATGCGCACACATGCTCAAATCGCCAGTCCAAGGCATACACACTTGCTTAAACACTTCCACACATACATACACACACAGACAAGTATTCAAGGGACTCACTGACTGAGTCACCGCACACTCAGAGGCAAAGAATCACTGACTCACAAACAGGACCAAAAACACACACACAAAAGGAAAAGGTTGTTTGCAAGAGCCTGGATTGCTTGTTGTGTGTGCTATGGGCCAAGCTGAGCAGCAGCTGTGTGTGAGTGGTGGATACCTCTGAAGGGTCAACATAGCCTTGGTCTTCTCCCTCTCGTTGGCTGTTCCGGCTCCCTCCCCATTCCGGTATCCCTAAACACATCATCATGTCCGAGCAGAGGACCAGGAGGACTCCTTCTCCCCCGGCTCCTCTTCCGTCCTTTTTATCCCCGTTTGGATTTGTATCCCTCCTCCTTTCCCTCTGCCTCACCATTAGCCTCTTTTCGGCTTCTTCATGGGCGCAGCAGACTGTGCCTGTCATCTCTACGGCGCAGGGCCGCATCCGAGGCATGCTGACCCCTCTGCCCTCCGACCTCCTGGGGCCCGTCATCCAGTACCTGGGGGTGCCATACGCAAGGCCTCCAACTGGTGACCGACGTTTTCAGGCACCCGAGCCTCCTTTGCCATGGCCAGGAATACGAAATGTGACTCAGTTTGCCCCCGTGTGCCCGCAGTCGCTGGATGAGAGGAGCATGCTGGGGGATATGATGCCTTCCTGGCTCACGGCTAACCTGGATATAGCAGCGACATACCTCACTCACCAGAGTGAGGATTGTCTCTACCTAAATATCTACGTGCCCACTGAGGAAGGTGAGTAACTAAAAGACGTGCCCTGACTTTCTTGAGGCAAGTGTGAATAAATAAGCATGCAGGGTTAGAATTAGGCTGACCTGATTCTTTCACATGTCGGGTCAAAACAAAGTGGCAACAGAACAGCACTGGCTAACCTTGGGGAGACATCACGCAAGGTGATTTTAAGAACATTAACTCTGTGACATTTGATTAAACATGGTAAAAAGATGTCGGGGCACAGGTATGCCATTGTTAAATAAATAAATAAAGTTTTCTTTATAAAAGTGAAGCCGAGTCCCCTCCACCCCCCTTATGCACGCCTCTGGTTGAACCAACACTTAATATGCAGACACCTGCTTCAGTCGCCAAGAGGTTTACGCCTTTACTTGTGGAGGAAAGTGGGAAGGACACAGGCTCACTCATGCATACATATTGGTTCATACACATGCATGTGACCCTGCACACACACACACACACACACACACACACACACACACACACACACACACACACACACACACACACACACACACACACACACACACACACACACACACACACACACACACACACACACACACACGATGGCAAGCATGAACACTCCCGCAGCCTCAATTTATATCCACCCGCTGAGAAATGAATGTAGGGAGATATGAAGCATAGGGAAGCAAAGGAGCCACAGACTGTTCCTGCTTTTGTATGTATAAACCCAGCAACCGATTAAAGGCTGATATGCATACAAATGGACAGGTGGACAGTCAGTTAGACACACACAGTAGATATGAATATTTATTTAAAGAAATGAACCAGGACAGAATGCAGGCAGAAGGAAGGTGGGTGGATCTGTTCCTACACTCACGTTATCTATCTATCTATCTATCTATCTATCTATCTATCTATCTATCTATCTATCTATCTATCTATCTATCTATCTATCTATCTATCTATCTATCTATCTATCTATCTATCTATCTATCTATCTATCTATCTATCTATCTATCTATCTATCTATCTATCTATCTATCTACCTACCTACCTACCTACCTACCTACCTACCTACCTACCTACCTACCTACCTACCTACCTACCTACCTACCTACCTACCTACCTACCTACCTACCTACCTACCTACCTACCTACCTACCTACCTACCTACCTACTATCTATCTATCTATCTATCTATCTATCTATCTATCTATCTATCTATCTATCTATCTATCTATCTATCTATCTATCTATCTATCTATCTATCTATCTATCTTCCTTTTTCTCTCTTTTCTCAGATATCCATGAGGAGGGGGGTCAGCGGCCGGTGATGGTTTACGTCCACGGGGGCTCGTACACAGAAGGCACCGGCAACATGATGGATGGCAGCGTACTGGCAAGCTACGGGAACGTCATTGTCATAACCCTCAACTATCGCCTAGGAGTACTAGGTAACATTATATATCTTCTATATCTAATATATCATCTCTATCTGTGTTTGAACACTCCAGTGGTTTATGGTAATATGACTGTATATGCTTTTAGTACCTGTTAAGGCATGCCTCTGGATTCTATATTCAGGTCATTTTTCATTCTATTGAGTTATTCTGCAACAGACAGTTGACAACCAATGAATACTGATAGTATGCCTTGGATGCCTTTTGGGTACATGCAATCAGGAAGCAATCTATAGTTAGACAATGCACATTTAAAAATGTCTGTATTTGTGCCCCAACACCCCGCTCGCCCTGCAATTACTGGCAAGGTGCCCTGGGTATTCTGATAACATCACTGCGGTATCATGCACATACTGTATAGTAATTTATTTTACATTGGGGTCTAGGCTTATGCCCGTATAATGGATAATGGTTGTAAATGCAGTGCACACATTTGTGTTGCATTTGAAATCTGAAAAAAGTACATAGTTAGAAGATGTAGAAACTAAAAGGGAGATGGAGCTTTAGTCAATAATAGATCTCAATCTGAGTGAATAATGTTTTCATATATAAACACACTCAGTAAGGCAATTTTTAACTAAGCTTTATTTTTATCTATCTATTTTTATCAATATTTTATTGAATGACATACATATTTATGATGAGCTATAAATAATTAGAGTAAGCAATGTAATGCTTTTCCTTTTAACCAAGGATCTACACACCGTTGTTCCTCACTTTTAATTTCATAATCTCTTTACATTTACATTCTATACACCATCTGGATTGTTTAATCCTTCAGCGAGCTATGAAATGTGAAAACCATTAATGAGGTGTTTTCACTCAGTGCCTTTTTGTTTGTTTAAATGGAAACATGTTCAGTGTGTGAGTCCCTAGTGGAAATAAACCCCCTAAAGCCATCTTTTCCCCCCACTACTAGCATTGACTCGAATTTGATCCTTTTTACCTCCATGACTCCCCGACTCAATGCTCTCTGAACAGAGAAAATCTGATTCCCTGTGGTTCTTCTAATTTTAGACGGCTCAGCACAGGCTGAATATCTTTTGCAGCTGTAATTATGAAAATGTAAAAGGCTGAGAAGGGCCACAGGAGGGTTAAAATGATACGTTGAAAGCATCCTCTACTGTAATACACTGAGTATAGAGTAGTTTGTGTGAGCAAAGCATTCCTTCATTTTGATAAAAGTCATATGCAATAGCTGCATATCATACGATCGGCTGGGTTAAATTATGCCCCCACTCTCATTAGGAGTTGCACACTATTTAATAATTCATATGAAAAGACTAATTAAAAATGTGCCAGCAGGTTAATAAACTGTGTGCATAGAGTATATTTTGATTTAGCTATTCAGCAATATTTTAAATGATTTAACTCATATGGAATATATATTAAAAGAAAGTAACATGATACATGTATTTGAATAAGGATTTTAATAAATATGTATTAAGATGTATTAATGAAAAGGCTCTGCTATAAGAGAGTAACAGTAAAGGAAGAATTCTTGGTTGTACTTCTCTTTATCTTAAGCATTTAGTGCACTTATTCACTTTTATTTATTTATTTACTTAATGTGTGCATATTTGGCATATTTTATTGATCATAATGTCATAATGTACGAGAAATCAAACCACTTCTAGATTGTCCTTAAACGATTAAAAATCGTTTTTCAAAATGGAGGTGAGTAGAATTGGATTATGTTAAAAGGTTTAAACATTCGACAAAAAAATGGATTTGAGTTTATAAGAACTGTGCTGCCTTTTCTGTCTTTTAGAAGCATTCACGGCTTTCATTAGATATTGATTTTACATGATGGCATAAATCTGCATCTGCTTGGTGGGTGAAAAAGCTATTTAATTCTGACCTTGGGGATGCAAGTAGTCTCTAATCACCATATCAAGTTTTCTGTCTTCATTTCCATCCTCTGTGTTGTCTCCACCTCGAAAATGATCATCACCGCCATCACCATCACCATCCCCATCCCTCATCGCAAGTGTCTTCATTTTTCTCTTCTTCTTCTTCATCATTGTCTTCATAAGTTGGATGCATAAGGTGAGCCCAGATTGCAAAAGTACTGTACAGTTAGACATGTTTTCCCTAATTGTACTGTAATAAGCAAATACACACATATATTATATATAGGCTCTTTCTGAAAGCGTTATTATGGTCAAATTAATATAATTTCCTTATAATGTCCAATTAGCATGAGAGACATTTCTGACAAATTGCTCATAAGTGATGAATGCATTTCTTTTTGCCTTTCTTGCTCATTATACTCCTACAGTTTATGTTATGGCCAGCCTGAGGTTCAGGGAAATTAGCTTCTGCAGTAATGAGATATACTGGAGTGGAGTGAGCCTTTAGGATCCTTTGTGTTTACCTAACACCGTCAGCAGTAATGGGAATAAGGGATTGCTGTGTCTGTTACTGCATGTGTGTGTAGATTCTGTCTGTGTGTAAGTTGATTTTCACTTGCATGAATATGGATGTACCTTGTTGAATTAATCCAATTTTCGTGGGTATTTCAGGGAGGCATATCATTTTTCATTAATATCCCTTCTCTTCATGATAAACCAAGACTCATGCATAATTGATTTTAACAGTGGGAATGCCATGAAGTGGGATCACATCCATGTGTGCTTCTGTGCGTTTAAAAAACTTCAAAGAAACAGCAGGAACATATTTGATGGACTTATTTTATACATAGTTGCTCACAGCCCATATTTAGCTCAGATTTCAGGCAAGTCTCTAAACGTCAGTAATATAAGTGTACTGTGTGTAATTACATCTCACTCTGTCTGCCTGTAGGATTTCTGAGTACAGGTGACCAGGCAGCGAAAGGGAATTACGGCTTGCTGGATCAGATCCAGGCTCTGCGCTGGGTGAAGGAGAACATCGCAGCTTTCGGAGGAGACCCCGGTAGAGTCACTGTGTTCGGATCGGGGGCCGGGGCCTCCTGCGTCAGCCTACTCACCTTGTCTCACTACTCTGAGGGTAAGGAAGGGCCAAAATCCCTGCTTAACCTTTATTCTGTGTAATATATGCAGAACAGTGGAAAGGTTAGAAATGCACAAAGAATATAGTCAGATAGGCAGTTGTGCACCTATAATGGTTGGCAGGTATGTGTGGGCTGTGAAAGCTAAGACACTCATGCTTATGAAACCTTTCATGGTCTCCAGTGGACCGATGCAGCTTTCATTTACTGGTATAAATGCCTGAATAAGCCTTTGAGTTCTCTGAATAAAACAGCCTGCCTCTGACTCATATTGCTAAGAGCTGTATTCTTTTAAACTGTTAACCCGTACCTAAAGGAACCTGATGCTCTAAACATGACCGGTCATACTTTTGAATAATGCATGTCAGTGTTTTTTTGCTTTGGAAATGCTAGTTCTGCATCTGATCATGTATGCAAATGTATGGTGCAATCATGGATGCTTTCATCCATGTGTGTGAATGCATGTAGCATAAATGTATACATGTGTGTGCCTGTGTTTATATTCTTTCCACACCCTTATTTGTATTGATGTATTTGTGTTCATGTGTATCTCAGACCTGTTCCACAGAGCCATCATCCAGAGCGGCAGTGCTTTAGCCAGTTGGGCTGTCAACTACCAGCCCAGCAAGTACGCCCGGCAGCTCGGCGAGAGGGTGGGCTGCGGCATCGACGACAGCACCCAATTGGTTGCCTGCCTCCAGGGCCGGAGTTACCGAGAACTTGTGGAGCAGAGCGTAACGCCGGCCAAATATCACACGGCTTTTGCCCCGGTGATTGATGGTGATGTCATACCTGATGACCCCCAGATTCTGATGGAGCAGGGAGAGTTTCTGAACTACGACGTTATGCTGGGGGTTAACCAGGGCGAGGGCGTGAAGTTTGTGGAGGGCATTGTGGATTCAGAGGACGGTGTCACGGCTGAGGACTTTGACTTTGCAGTGTCAGACTTTGTGGACAGTTTGTATGGATACCCAGAAGGCCGGGATACGCTGAGAGAGAGCATAAGGTGAGTGAGTCTGTCAATGAGTGTTTTAAAGGAGTGGTTTGACATTTAGGGAAATACGCTTGTTGGCTTTGGCCAAAGTGAGATGAGAACATTGATACCTCTCTCATCTGTGTGTTCTTTAATATGAACCTACAGTCATTAGATGGTTAGTTTCTCTTAGCCCTTAGACTGGAAACAGCTACCCTCTCTCTGAAAAATATACCAAGAGCTCTAAATCTCATTAATTAAAAACCAAACTGTGAAATAGACAATTTGTGGTTTTACGGGGGGTTATGTGTTGGAGTATTTCTTGGCTGTGAGTCTGACATTGAATCTTGTCGCCACTTTGCCAGGCAACCAGCAGAGACCTGCCAATAAATAGTCAAAGCACATTACTTCCATCCATAACTTTCCCTTTTTATACTTCTTGTTGCGCATGGATTGATCATAAGCCATATATCTTGTTAATAAATGAGCTTGAATGATGTTGGTAGGTAGAGCTTTACAACCCTTGATGGAGCCAGGTTAGTTGTTTCTGCTGGTTTCCTGTTTTCTCATCTAACTCTTGGCATGAAAGGGTATTTCCCAAATGTTCAAACAAGCCCATAAATGAACAGGGTGTATTTGTTAATGTACATGCACAGTATAAAGTGTAATTAATGTATGATACATTTTAGTTTGTGGATTGGTTGATAGATAATTTGACATATCCACTAAAGGTTCATGTACACGGACTGGGCGGACCGTGACAATGCAGAAACCAGGCGGAAGACGCTGGTAGCGTTATTCACGGACCACCAATGGGTCGCGCCAGCAATCGCCACAGCTGACCTCCACGCCCAGTATGGATCCCCTACATACTTCTACTCCTTTTACCACCACTGCCAGAGTGACGCCACGCCGCCTTGGGCTGACTCCGCCCATGGTGACGAGGTAAGCTGATGTCACAGTGTTGTATTGCTTATGAGTGACAGTTGCTGTTGTAGTGTTTGTAAGTCAAGAGATAAATAATGATGATAGACATCAAGGAAAAAAGTCCGTATAGGACATTTTGTTTCAGAGGCAAAAATGAAAGTGATTAGTGTCTCAAAGATTTTCAGAATATGAATGTGATGAATAAGGAGCTCTTGTTAAAATTCCCTGTGAAGCGCTGCTTCATATTGATTTGTTCAAAGTACTTAATAAAAAGAATCAAACGCTCGTCTGGAGCGTAAAATACTGTATATGAAATATTTTTGGGATTTATTTCCCTGCATGGCTAATTTATAAGCTGCCGATATTTACCACTGTGATAATTACAGTGTATTACAGTTATCCTTTCTTCTGTTCTTTGCAGCAAAGTGCTTTTGATCCACAATGTTTTAGGTGTGGTCTATTGCAATGAATGTGTCCGCATTTGTATTTGCTGTTTGTGGGGCTAGATTTGAGTCCAGATTATGGTGAGGTATTTATCAAAATGATTTAGTGATTTTAGGTTCTCTGCATTTACAAATATTTTGTCTTCATTTGGATGACGTTAAAGTCTGTCGTGATAGAAAAATGGTTACTTTCAAGAGAACGAATGTGATCTGTACGCCTACAGTTCCCTATAATAAATGGTGTCTGTTTGTCTGTGCAGGTGCCCTATGTGTTCGGTGTGCCCATGGTGGGACCCACTGATCTGTTCAACTGTAACTTCTCCAAGAACGACGTGATGCTGAGCGCTGTTGTCATGACTTACTGGACCAACTTTGCCAAGACTGGGTGAGCTATTAAAATGTTCTCTGATGTGAGATATTGATTTCAGTTGAAAAATCCCACAAGTTTTTATTTCCTTTTGTTAAACTAAACTATATAAAGACAATCAAGAAAATAGGACCAAACAAAGGTATTTCATTGCATAGCATATTTTATCACAAGAAGAAAGAATATCATGATAAGACATTAAAGCCAATATTAAATGTAATCACATTTTAAAAAGCAAGAGAGTATGCCCAGCTGTCAATAGGAAATCATGCTTTTATCTTGGACGCTCTGAAGAGACAAGGTTTTGGCAACACAGAGTGTCGATGCTGTAACTGTGGAAAGCCCAGTCATTTTTACAGGAACAAATCTCTTCCAAGCTCAAAGACAGCCAAGTCTCAGCTCTGCAGTGTCATCAAGACAAACAGCCTCTTGAATAGGTTTCATCCATGTTTAATTTGGACTGATTGATAGTTAGCGTGTACATGGAGTGGAGCTATCTGGCAGGGTTCACACAACAAGGAGAAAATAACAACTTTGATTATCATTAAGCAAATGTATTTCCTACAAATGATGTTCATATTGAATAGGAAAGTGCATTGTAGGAATTGAGTGCAGAAGACAGAATAGCCTGAATCCTTTTCTCTGTCAAACTTTTCCATCAAGATAAGTAACAATAGAAACAAAGTTTTCATTTGGAGTGATGCTGAGATTTAATGAGAAGAACACCTGTGTCTCAGAGCAACAAAAAATAATGAGCTCACAGGCAAAGGATATGTTATTATAATGTATTTTCCTTCAAAAGGTCTGTGATGTCTGGCGAGACGACAGTACTTAAGATACAATCATTAAAGCACCGCTGCAGACTAATTTTGGCAGAGCGTGCACACAGGTTCTTTGTCAAGTCACATTTTTGACAGGGCTTTTCTTCTTTGGGCTTTGGTGAAGAAAGTTAAAAGCCTTTGCTATATCGAAAAGGTCCTTGAAGAAAGCCAAGGTAATGTCCTAAAAGAAGAAAGAGAGATTGGCCTTTCCTCTCATCTCGTCCGTCTCTCTTCTCTTCTCTTCTCTTCTATTCTCTTCTCTTCTCTTCTCTTCTCCTCTCTTCTCTTCTCTTCTCTTCTCTTCTCTTCTCTTCTCTTCTCTTCTCTAATCTTCCCTAATTCAGTCATTTACGGCAGATGAGACGGATAGCTTATTCAATATGTTAAATACAAATTTAAAATGATCTGCCAGTGGCTAAAAAAGCTTCTAGAGATCCAATTTATTACATTGAAAGTGAATGATCTGCCAGTAGCAACGAATACCACAGTTGTAGAACGTATCCACGTTTAAAGTCTTAAAATCCCGACAGTCCACACTGATAAGAGAACCTTTTATCTTTCCACTCTGACATGATATACAAGATAAAGGTAATTGTTGAGGATGGACCCTCTTTCTGCAGAGCTGGACGTGAGTAATTACCAGTAATTAATCCAATCGAGGCTCACTCCGCTGAGACCTCTTCAGATTTACAGAGACATCTGCAGTCTAGACCTTGATCTAAATCACCATAGAGCCTTGCTATCTCACAACACACAAAATTAGGACAGTGCCTGTACATATTGTGAGTCTGGTCATTAACGCAGGTGCATTCAGGCAATCGCATTGCATCAAGTTAGCATTTTCTAGCCCATGTTCAGTGTTGTCATTACCACCCCAGAGAACTGCCGAGAAAAATCACCAAGGAGGGTTGATAAGATTTCCATGCACACTGCAATTATCTACGGGAAAATCTCTCTGAAGAACGGTTTCACTCGGCTGAGAGTGCCTCGGATGGTGATGGAACTCTGCGACAGATCAATTTAACGCAGGGTGTGATGCTCCCTCATGTATATTTTCTAAGCTTCTGTGTAGGCGTTTAAATCCTCAGCCGGTGTGCGAGTGTACCGGTAGGTCTTTACGCTACCTGTCTTTTTGTGCTGTTCATAAGGTGCTGATTGACAAGTAAGCACATAGCGTATAACTGGCAACTCTGTGAAATTGTGCTGCTTTTTCATTTATGTCATTTTCGCTGCTGACACAAATAAGTCGGTAAATTGTCAAATGAATGCCTGTCTGTATGTGTCAGAGAGAGGATTTTTCAAGATGTATTCACTATGCAACAGACACATTCATCTTTAATAACGATATCTGCCAGTTTTCAGAGAGGCAAATATCCACACAGTTCCAACCGCAGAGTTTGAACTGTGCATTTACTGAAATGTTTTGCACGAAGCATGTAGAGTGGAAAAAAATCAATGATCTGCAACAGAGTCACCTTTGAGCTATGTATACAGGCAAACAAAACTTGTTTTCCGTTGGGCAAGTATTCATTGCCACTGGTTTGTGTTGTGTAACGTTGATATTGATTTAGAAACATGTGTGCCAGCGCTAAGGAAACCATTGGGCAGCATGGGAGAAACTCACACTCCCCCAGAGGATGCTAGCCAGCTGAGAAAAAGTCTTCAGCAGCTCTGTTAGGAGGCTCTGACATTTGAAAAACTGAAAGGCATTACATATTGGAATGTTGAATATTGCACTAAAAGCCTTTATTTAAAAAAAAAATGACCCTTGAATATAAATGTGTGGGAAAAACCTCTGTTGGTTGCATTTCATTATGGTTTATCTATACTTTTAAAATTGGACTGTTATTACTGTTAGGTTGGTCTAAGATTTGGGTGATTTGATTTTTAAATTGGGTTTTATTTTGCTATTGCTGTGCTACTCATTCTTTTATATTTGTGTTTGGTTACATCAATTTGTATATTTCAGAGGAGATTAAAAGCAGTGTCTTGACTAACACAAGTTAGACCTTCTTTTAACCTTCTATTTATATGCAAGACCCTCACCTGACCACCAACCCATCTCAATGTGATTAAATAACTAATTATGCTTCATACCTTTCCAGTGACCCAAACCAGCCGGTTCCTCAAGACACCAAGTTCATCCACACTAAACCCAACCGCTTTGAAGAAGTGGCCTGGTCTAAGTACACCCCTAAAGAGCAGCTGTATCTCCACATTGGCCTGAAGCCCCGTGTCAGAGACCACTACCGTGCCACCAAAATCTCCTTTTGGCTCCAGCTGGTCCCTCACCTACATCATGTCAATGAACTCCTCCAATCGGTTTCCTCCTTCACGCACAGTCCCTCTCCACAGGATGACACTCCTTATTCTTACACTAAGCGTCTTGCCAAAGCTTGGCCGCCAGGCAGTACACGTCATCCAGGTTCACAGGCAGGAACTCCACAGCCACCAGAGGCTGCTTTAGGCCAAGGTGGACCGGAAGAAGGGGTCCGCGTCCCGAATGAGGACTACTCAACTGAACTCTCGGTGACGATTGCGGTGGGAGCGTCACTGTTGTTCCTCAACATCCTGGCATTCGCCGCTCTGCTGTACAAGAAGGACAAGAGGCGTCTGGAACATCGCCGTCCACTTCCTCCCCCGAGACGAGATATCACGCCTGCAGACGTCGCCGCCCACCTGCAGGGGGAGGGTCTGATGTCACTACAGGTGAGCCATGTGTTTTTCTCTTTTAATTATGCTTTTTAACCATAACTATAACAATGTGTGTGTTGCCTGTGTGTGCTTCTGTAGCCACATAATGTTAAGTTATTTGAAAGTAGGACTGCAACTAACAATTATTTTCATTATCGATTAATCTTTAATGAATAAAGGATTCATTGTTTGGTCTATAAAATGTCAGAAAATCCTAAATAAAAAATATCAATCCCATTTTCTCAAAGGTGATGTCTTTGAATATCTTGATTTGTCGGACTAATCCCCAAAGATATTCAGTCTCATGTGATTTCTCCAATTTTGAGAGGCTGAAAACAGCATTGCCATGAAAATGACTTTAATGATAAGTCGATTATTAAAATATCTTGCGATTATTTCTCTATCTACTGATTGATTATCCCACTAGTTGTTGCAGATTTTATTTAAATATATAACGCCTATTGTTAATAATCATGCATATTATTATACCTTTAAGAAACATTAAGCCAGTAGAGGATTTGTGTTTGGGACTGAATGGACCCGTTTGCTGCCAGAGCAGAAGCTGCCAGCAGAGCACTTCTGCAAAACACAGCCTGTCATCGGCAGACATTAGTGTGTGTTTGTGTGTGTATCTGTGAGTGTGTTTTGATGCTTGTGCATGTGTGGGCTGTGTCCAATTGCCTGAATTGCTTCCAATTGCCGCCAATTCATCCTCCAACTATTTGGCCTCTTTTGAGCTCAGTTAGTGGCTTTGGAATCTGCCACAGTGAATGCTAAATGTCAGATCCCTTCTAAAGCGCGCAAATACTGGGAACTGGCTTTTGAACCACAGTGATGTAGCTCTGCATTGCAGCTGCTTTTGGAATTGTGTTTTATTATTTTAAATATCTTTGTGTGGCTTTCGTGCACATTAGATCTGACGTGACAAGGAAAAATGAAGACTTTTTTCTATTCGAATATTATTATGCACTGCATGCTCGTGTAAATTCATTTTAGAAACAACATGCTGGCCTTGCAGAGGCTAGACATCACCTTGAAATAAAGTCAGTAGTGCTTTGGATGATGATGACAAATAGCATTGGTACGGTTTAATTAGTTTGACTGCCAGATGCTTGATCTGAAACTAATTTGACTGGAGTAATCCCTCAAACTTCAAGAATGTGGACTCTTAATAGATATTCTCATAAATCTGAATGTGTCATAGTGGTGATTTTAAGACATGTAAGCTTACAGAGCGTGATGATTTCTTTTGAGATGTGTTTGTTTGATTGAGAGGTGTCTAAGTCAATTACACTAACACATAGATGGAGAGTAGAGGCCATTTTCACCCTTTATACTTTTACATGATTTTCATACACAAACTTAACTTACATTTTTGTCATTTATATTTAGGCTGCATGATAATAAGGTATTATTAAATATGGTTTTTTGTAGGATTTTTTCAATTATTTAGAAGTTATTGTTAATGACAGATGATATTACCTCAGTTTTACTTTTGTATACATACTTGTGGATACATTTGCAATATCATGATACATAAAAGGAATACAAATAAAAACAAATACAAATATTGTTATTATGATTTTGGCCTTATCACCTAGCCATAAAAAAAATAATGAATAGTAAATAAGTCATAAAATGTTTTATCGAAAATGATGCAGTGACTAATTCACCCTGGACAAGTTTCTCTCACTTTATGTATCTTTGTGTCTCCACTGCTTTTACTCCTGTTGTCTAATATAAATATTCGCCCCACCTTTTTAGGTGAAGCAGCTGGAGTGTGATGCTGCGTCAGCAGACGAGAGGAACAACCTTCACCACCATCACACTCTGGACACGCTGGACGCTCTGGACGGCATGGACACCCAGGACATCTACAGCACCCTGGACACTGTGCGCCTCACCTGCCCTCCAGATTACACCCTCACCTTGCGCCGCTCGCCCGACGACGTCCCCCTCATGACCTCTCTGACCCCAGGTTCACTGCCCGTGACTCCTGGGTCACACCCTGTTACCCCGGCGACACCGATGACCCCCATGACGCCTGGATCAGTGGTGGGGATGAGAATGGGGCATCCGCACCAAGGATACACGCATCATAGCCCATACAGTAATACACACTTGCCACACACACACATCTCAACGCATACACACTCCACCACACGTGTATAACCGCCGCAGCAAGATACTTGCACACACAGAGACATAATTACAACACACATAAAAACACACACACAAACACATACCCATTAAAACACAGACACACACGTAAAACAAAAGACTTAAATACCTCTACTAATTACCCTGCAGGATTGTTACAGGTGGAGTGACAGAAAGACATTTTCAGTAACAGGATGAAAAGACAGACAGCTGTGTGTTGCATGTCGGGAAACTCAAGACACTGGATCCCGGGAGATGCAGTTCTATGCATCATTTGCTCATAACCTTGAACGAGACGCGCCAAGACAAGACATCCATCAAATGTCTCAAAAGCTGCTTTGGATATTAAATCTTCTGCTTTTTCTACACCTGAGGAGGAAGAGGAGGAGCGCTGTGGCAAAAGGGTCAGTTATGGATCAGTTTACATCTCCTACTGTACCTGTGCTGCGCAGTGAAGCAGTGCTGGGACTGAGCAGAGCAGATGCAGATGCAGAACGGAGCTAAGAAGTACCACACACAGTCTGCTGATGTCAACTTGAACAACCTGTGAAATGTGAATGTAGCATTTTTTTCCATTAAAAGATCCAAGGCCCTATCTGCCAAGGATCAACCTAAGCTGAGGAGAAAATAACAAATTTCAGCAAGAGATGGATGTAAAGACAGACAGACAGGAAGAGGGGATTAAAAAAACAACATTAGCTGAAGGAAAAGTTCGTCAGATGGTGGGAAAGAGATTAAGATTTTATTGAGAGGGATTTAACAGCTGTGAGAGCGAGAAAGAAGTGAGATAGAGTGATATAGAAAACACAGAAATGGAAATGTGCCAAGAGACATAAATTAGCTTCAGAAGATGAAAGGGCCTCTGAAGTTTTGTCAGACTTACTGAAGAATCACTCTAACCAGCTATGTGTTAAACTCTTGTAAATAGAATGGAAAGATACAGACGATATACTATGATTTATAGCATTTACCTGCTCTTGCATTAAAACATGACTTATTTAACCACATTATTGCTTTCATTTCAGATATTACTATATTATTGTATAGGTGTCCTGAAGCAAGGCTGGTGTCTCTCTATCTCACCCAATGTAATATATACACAGTACCTTTATTAAAGGCTATGCACAGTCATTTCAATAATTCTTAAACTGTGTAAACATCTTGATACTCGTTTAGTCGTTGAAGTATAGGACATCTTCACATCATCCTGTCTATTTGTTTGACCATCAGATATTGAGCTAGTACTGTGTAGATAATGCAATATTGGTTTGACGATTGAGCACCAGCCAAAAACCATGACCCTTTGAACCTAATACCTTCCCTTTCCCCTTCTCCCCTTATTCCTTATTAACCTCGTAATTCCTTAGAAATCCTGCTTTATTTAATTTTACTTTAGTTAAATGTGGTGGAGATTCACTGGGGCCAAGTCACATCTCACCTCCCGAGAAAAAAATAATGCTTTTACTTATTGTTCCTACCCTTTTACACCATGTATTTCTAAGAGTCCCTGCTTAAACTACCTAATGCTGACTGAAACCTTGTTTAAATTCAAAATCACTCCACAGTAACACAGATTCTGTACAAAAACATGGATCGGTCTCCGACATTTTAAAGCCTGGAGTTTGGTTTACTAGCTGCCAGCATGTTGTCAATTGTTCGGAGCCAGATTTGATTTGATTAATTAGGTTGAGCCTCTGGATGATGAGCGCAGCTTTTTGTGATAATTTGACTTGACATTCAAGGCAAACATGCCTCTGAACATACCAGTTTGTAAGTGTAAGTGTAAACAGCTTCTTAATGGTTCCAAATGTGTTGAAATTGCCACCAACACATGAATTCAAAGAAGGGAATTCATCTTTTAAATCCCCCCAACATCTTGAGGAAATAATGATGGATTTTATTTCAGAGAGAGCTTTTTCCTGCTGACTTCACAGTTAATTATTGAGGGTACTGCTGGTTACTGCTATGTGTCATCAGAATAAGATTAGCAGCATTCACAAAATCAATTTCAGCCAATTCATAATGGAGGGTATTTGGCAAAGATAGGGAACTGTCATGGGTTCCATAAAAAAAAATGAACAATGGCAAATCCCACACCTTGATTCCCCACCAGTAAGTTAACTGAAAGTCCCTTACCTTGATAATGTAACTTTCCTGCTTAATCCTCTTTTCCTGCTCCTTTCCTTACTTACCTTACCCCCATCCACCCTGCACCCCCCCCCCCCTCCCAGCCTCATCTGTGCGACTACATGCAGCTTTGTCACAGTGAGGCCTATTTAACCTCCTCTCATCCTAAGTAACTTCTTCATGAGAGATATTAGTTATTTATCAACAGAACACATGAAAAATGAAAGCTGAAAAATCTGTGGATGACAAGCAAAGAACTTTTACAAAATGATATAAAATAACATTTAAAGGATGTTTGATTGACTGAATATTTTTTTCATATGGGTTTATTGACTCAGCGGATGGCTGGATTGTGTCAAGCATAAACATTTCTGCTGCATTTTTGAAAAATAAAAATATCAGTATTTTACAGTTTATGAGCATTTGAAATGTCTTGTATGTCTTAATTCAGAATATAATGATAGTTTTTAAATAAATATAAAGGGGGTGGGGGCTTTGCTAATGCACCCTCTTGTTTTATTAGGAATTAGTACTTACCACAGAATTTGAATTTAAATAGTTCACTTGGTTTTGATAATTGAAAAGTTACAGTGGTAGATTTATATTGATTCCAAAAGAATATCATGTTTTTTTTTTATAGGAAAAACATATTTATGGATTTATATTCCAACCACAATTTGTCATTTTTAGACCTAATTTAGTGTATTTTGATATAAACTGTTTAGGAAAGTATAGAGGTGTGTGTAGGCAGACCTTTTAAAAATATTTGAACAGAGCCAAGCTAGCTTTTCAGTCTTTATGCTAGGCTAGGCTAATTAGCAGCTCGCTGTACCTTTTATATTTAACATCCATACATTACCTGCGTAGTATTGATAGGTATTCCCTAAAATGTCATTCCTCCAGTTTCTATTGCTGTTCATCTATTGTTAAATCTGAGTCTCTAGGATTTAAAAGCAATGTTCCCAAAATGCTATATGGATTATCGTACGCTTTTCTCCTTAGTGCATATGTTGTACATTTTCGGAAATCCTTACTGCAGCAAAATGAGGCGATATTATTGTAAATCAACAGCCCCTGCCAGCTGGCCAAGGAGACCCTGTGAGATGTGAAAGAACCAAATTCATGGCTGACTTCCAGACCAGATTGATGTCTCCTACAGTGTGTCCTCGCTCTAATCCCATTAACTAGATATGACTGCAGTTAATTTGATTTACGGCCTGCAACACAGTAGAAGGCATGAGTTCAAGTCATGATCAGGTGTTTTTTTGTTAGATGTCAACATGTGCCGAAAGGGGGCTGAGAAGCCAGTGTACGTTTTTCAGAACCGAAAAGTCACGCTAACATTGACATTTCAATTTGACAATTGACGAACAACAGCCTATATGATGGACTACTTTTTACTAAATTAAAAGACCATTGGACACAGAAACACATTCTTCCACAGTTTAATGGAACATCTCATATTTCTGTCTTGGATTTCTCTTGAACGGCACCAACATGATTGAGGTTATTTTAACAGGATATGTTTAAGAGGTGGGGAAGTTTATCTGCCAAGTGCAGCCAAGAAATAATGTGTGTAGCAGGATATATCCAGATGGTGGGGATTGGAACATTTTCACAGATACCTGACTAATATTTAAAAGATTAATGTGAAGCATCTGGAGACTATTTAAAAGTAATAACTGGCAGTATTTGATAACTGCTAAATCTCAAGCAATAATTGATTGAGTCTCAGCTAATCTAATACTTCAATGCTGTTTTCACAATGTTCCAAAGTTAATCTTCATCACAGAGCTCACGCATCACGTGTGATATGCTGTAAACATGCTCAGTGAGTCTAAGCCCAGTTTTTGTGACGATGTCTATTGTGACAAATTGCCTGTCTTGTCCGGTAGCTTACATGTCTAATGGAAGGGAAATTTGCTCGAAGCAGAAACAGAGCAATGAGTCACGACACCCTCTGATGGGATGTTTAGCCACTTGGTTTAATAACGACTAAACATAGAAATTGTTTAAATAAGACGGAGAGTCTACAGCCATGTTAGGGGCCCTGAGATGCTGCATTTAAGCACAGTAATGCTTTGAGTTAAATGCTCACAATTGTTATCATGACAATGCTAAACTGCTAATGTTTTACAGTTTTAATGTTTAATGTGCTCACCATCTTGGTTTAGCTTTTTAGCATAAACTCATTAATCAGTAGATACCTCGCTGTCGAGGTTTTTGGTTATAAGACAAAGTATTGGAACAAAATTAAATTATAAATAATTATGGGACCAAATGAAAAGTCTGCAGGTCACCAAAGTTATTACATTTCATCCTTTTGGGGCCATGAATCTTTGTCTTCATTTCTTTTTATTGCCACTCATAGAGCCAAGCTGCTGGCTCTGCTAAAAAAATCAAATTATTGTACAGTGTTATTCCAGTACAGAATATGATTAAATGGTGTCCGATAGACATAAAAGATACTTTTGCTTGTGTTGCATCCCACATTCTGAAAGACCGTGACAATGTCCACTCCTTCTGCTCTATTATTTCTAGGAGAATCAAGGGAAGTAGTGGGGGCGGGTGGAAAATAGTGCGAAAAAAAAGTAGAAGGAGCATTTGAGCTGGTATATTGAAAAAGGAGTAGAAGTGGATGATGCCTGATGAATGATAATAGGACGTGGAGAGGGAGGCTGTGAATGAGCTAATGTACAGAAGAGTAAATGTAAAGGATGCATTGAAGCAGGAGAGGAGAGTAACAGATAAGGGGAACTCATTAAGGTATGGAACACAGCCTGCCTGGTTGTTTACTGGCTGACAGGCTCATTGTACTTAATCACTCCTGCCAAGATGCACACACGCACGCACGCACGCACGCACGCACGCACGCACGCACGCACGCACGCACGCACGCACGCACGCACGCACGCACGCACGCACGCACGCACGCACGCACATACACACACACACACACACACACACACACACACACACACACACACACACACACACACACACACACACACACACACGCCTCATACTTGAGTCACTGAATATTTTTTTTCTGCCACTTTCATCACTCTCTCTATTACACTATCCTCCTCTTATCTCTTCCCAGCTCTTTCGCCTCCCTCTCATCCTCTCTTCTTTGTGCTTTGCTTTGTATATCTGTCTTTTTCTTTTACCCCTCCTTCACCTCCTGTTGGTCTTCCCACTATCACAATCTTTCCCTATATTCCTTTGTCACCCCCCCCCCTCCTCTGCCTGGATGGGTTCCTTCCCTCTTATCTAATAACCTTGAGATGATCTTCAAAGCTACATTGCAGCCGAGCATGTGAGGTCACAGCGTCTCCATTCTTTCTTCTCCTCTTTTCTCATCTGCCTGCGCCTCTCTTTCCACTCCTCTCTCCTCTCCACTGCACTTCACTACTCTTATTTTTGAGCTCTTCTTCTTGCATCTAATGTGCCCTCCTCCTCCTCCTCCTCCTCCTCCTCCTCCTCCTCTTCCTCTGCCTCCTCCTCACTTTCTCTCTCTCTGCATCCTTTCACATTATTCTATCTCACCCTTTTTGCTCCTTATATCTGTTTCTCCTCTTCTCTCCTTTTTCTCTCTCTCCCATCCCCCTTCCTCACATTGCTGCCCCCCCCCCTCTTTATGCCCAAGTCATTTACTTCCCTCCTTGCTCTTTTCATCCCGGTTTTCTTCACCCTCTCCTCATCTAAAAAGCCGTGAAAAGAGGTGATACAAGGTTCCTTTGTGGTGTGTGCGTACATGCCTGTAGTTGCACGTGTCTGGGTTTCAGAGTGTGGGTGTGTTGTTGTGTGGATGTTACACGGCTAACTGTCTTTAAAGCAGCCAAGAGCCCTGCAGTCTTTTCCTTCTCTAATTAATTAAGCATGGGATGCTTTAGTCTGTTTATTGCTTGTCTGTCTCATTTGCTTTTTATCTGTTGACTATGTCTCTCTCACCTCTTTTTTTCCCTACCATGTTTATATGTCAGCTTCAGCTGTCTCCCTGTCTTGCCTGTCTAACCCTCCTTTTATCTTTCTGTCTTTGGCTCTCTCTTTGATTGTATGCTCCATCAGACTTCTCTCTGTGGGAGAATTGCTACATAATTCAGTCTGCTCTGATGCCCGCTGCTTTTCATAAAGGAGCGTAAACAACAGCAGTAACACACTTGGTCCAGCTGAGGTCAGCATTGTTCCTGATACATTAACAGCAGGAAAGGATCCCTTAGGGACAACGTGTAGGGCGACATTGTAACCTTATGTGCGGTTTTTGTTTATTTTATTTTAGTGCATTATAATTATAAGCGAAATAGGGGTGAAAAGAATAATCAGTTTCCTCACAATTTCAGGAGAATCTTATCCCACATCTGGTCAGTTGTGCATTCACAACTTGTTTAATTTTAGCAAAATAGTACTGTGCAGGAAAGTCAACACATTTTCATTTTCAGCAGTTCATACAGTACTTATCTGTTCTTTATTTTCTTAAGGAAGGATGGTGGAGAGTGTGTCTACAATTCCCAGGCTGTCCTGCTTCTAGACAGGATTGTTTGTGTGTGTGTGTGTGTGTGTGTGTGTGTGTGTGTGTGTGTGTGTGTGTGTGTACCATTCACATGGAACCTTCTGATCCGCCTGATCTGTGTGCACTGCCCTCAAGTAGTAGAGAGCGACAGATGAGTGAGTGTATGTGTGTGTATGTGTGTTATTGTTGGCCTGTGATATCGCTCAGACAGGAAGGAAGTTCGGATTTACTGCTAAATCTCTCTTACCAAATACACACACGCACGCACGCACGCACGCACGCACGCACGCACGCACGCACACACACGCACATGCACATGCACATGCACATGCACGCACACAGAGTAGGCCCATAACCGGGGTGTGAACTGTCCATGATTTGGTGAAGATAAAGTCTGATCATCTCACACCCTGCAGCCTCCATCTGTTTTTTTTCTCCTATCCAGGCAGACTCTAAGGTCTTTTCTGTTTACTTTCGTCTGGTAAAATTCCTCAAAGGTTCTCATGCTGTTGCTTTAAGCCTCAACGTTGCCCCAAAATAGCCTAGAAACAAGCCTAATTGGTATTGCAATGTGACCTCCTGTGTGACACTGAAGCCCACGGTGCTCAAGGTTGGTCCGGCTGCTAGTGTTTGTTTGAGTTTGCAGCACATCTCGATATTCCCACTGGGTCTCATTTATACATTTTTCCGAGTGTTGCTATATTAAAATGAACTGAATTACCGGGTGTAGTAAATTAATGCAGATGACACCTCATTGTTTTTGTCTGTGTTATTGCTCATTTTATTCCATCCTGCCACATTTTGCTGTCTCAGCTATGGGACGTATGACTTCCCCTTTTCAAGGATCCATGCATTTTTCTTCCTTAATAGCTTTATCAGGTGCTTTCTTCCTTGTTCACTAAGTTACACTGGTGGTGCCAAGTTGGTCTGGTATGTCTTTACTGCTTTGTACACCATGCAGGCTCATTTCATGTTTTTACTTCCTACTGTGTTGCATTTCACCTTGTTCCTCAACAAAACAGTAGCAACACTGACAAATACGTTGTTGTCAGTTGGTTAGCTGACTATTTTCTAGCTAGCTGCCACTTGCATTTTCTTTGATTGATAGATTACAAGTCAAACAATCCAGTCGATGTCTGCAGGCTTGTAATCGTTGGTTTGATTTTGATTTTGATTTATTTCACAAATAAATATAGGTACAGAGCACCTATAGTTTTGTGCTTATACCCTGATGTGTAGCCTACTGTAAAATAAAAAAAATGCTTGTCAACAGTTACTACTTCCAGTCCGTGTAGAATACCACATCAGTCTCTTCCTCAGACAAAAAATATATTTCTAATGCAATCAAGCCTCGCTATTCCTTTTAAATATGATCGCCTGACTTGGCGCATTGCCTTGGATTTTTATTTTACTTTGTTGGATTTTCGGTATCCTCGATTAAAGCTTTGATGCCTTATTGGGAATGAGTTATCTATCCTTATCCCTATCTAGGGTAGCTTAAACTGAAAAGACTGAAACGTTGACTTAAATGTATTGTGTCAACAGATTTCACATGACTGTATTAGGTTGCTATAATAGCACGTTTGAAAAATAAATATTAGGTTAAACTTAATATTATTGCTTTCAACTAACCTAATAAAAGTCAACGTTTCAGTTTTGCTTTTTCAACATGCATTCTTTCATTTAATAGAATAAGTAAATGCTACCAGGTGCCTTGCTTTCAGGAAAATGTTTTCCTACCCTGGGACTTGATGTTGTTAGCAAACATAGTTATTTTCTTACTCATGTACTGTGGTTACTCACTTCTCCTCTCTGGAGCTTTTTTTTGCCACCTTGCTCATTATCTATCCAGGACATGGAGCAGCTCTGGCTTCAGTGGTTACACTGACAGGACTCTTTTAGACAAATGGCTCTGCTTATTCAGTCTGGTCATGTAGAGACAAATGAGACAAACAGAATCACTAAGCCAGCTAGCCAGGTACTGTACTGTCTGAGTGCTGATTCACTTGACAGATGCACAGCCACTGTCCACAGAGACTCATGTAATCCTAATTGTATCTATCCTATAGCTACGGTGGCCCTGAAGTGCAAGACACCACAGCATTTCAGAAAACACTACAGCATTTCAGAAAACACTACAGCATTTCACAAAACACAACAGCATTTCACAAAACACAACAGCATTTCACAAAACACCACAGCATTTCACAAAACACCACAGCATTTCACATTGGACGGAAAGGGTATTCCTTTAGGGAGAACACTTCTTGTTTGTGATTGGACAGAGCCAGCCAGAGAAGCACTGCTGTGATTGGTTGTTTTTGCTGCCAGTCAATAAATGACGCTTCGTGATTGGTCAGCACCCGACAGCGCAACATGTCCCAACATTATATTTTCTGGCCGTTTCTCAATCTCGAGGAAACTGGCTTCCAAGCCAATATTTCAAGGATGCTACGTCATCGAGTGCCGCCGAAGGACTGTTCCAATCTCCAGCATACTTGGAATTCCACCGAGGCCGCGTCCTTGGTTTGGGGGGAATTTCGAGGCTGCACATGGGTAGACTTCGCGTCCTTAAAATCCCCACAATGCTTTGCGCACGGACCAATTTCCCCAAATCTGTGGCGGAAAATGTAAGGCGGGGCCTCTCATATGACGCACACCTGCACACTTGCTAGCCTGTTCCACTCTTCGTTTTCCGAATGCCAGGAAGGATTCTTGCCTAGCGTCTGAAGGAAGTGACTCGGAAGACACGTGCTACCAAGCAAGCATACTCGCGATTGAGAAACACCCACAGTCTATGGTCCCAACCCTATGGTCCCAACACATCAGCCGTTAGCTGTTAGCACACACTCAGAGCTCACAGCTCCTCATATCTGTTCAGAAACTGGACAAAAGTTAAACATATACAAAACACAGACTGTCTATGACTATGTCATGGCGAATACAGTCGCTGCTTTATTTATGTCTGTATAGAGTGGCGAAGTCATGCCCATCTACTTCCGGTCCATGGGACTTTATTTCGGAAAAATAATGTATTGAAGTCAATGGAGAGAGAAAACGTATCTTTCGATCCCGTTTGAATTGTGCCATGTGATGTTTGTCAATCTTAAAAAATCATTTCCATGTCAAAAAAGTCACAGTTTGTCGTAAAACTGTTGAAATATAAGACTATGAAAAATACGCAACTAGAAAGACTACAAATCCCAGAGTCGCGTAAGTGCTGTCACAATTGTTTTCCTCCACTAAGAGATAGCTAAGATCAGCGCCATATAGATAGAATCTATCTATATGGCGCTGGCTAAGATAAGATAACTTTAACAAGATGCCTGTGTGCTTAGTAGCAGGTTGTTATCATACCAGCAATGGGTCTTGCTCGTTCTTTCGCTTCCTGTCTGATGAAAGGACCAGGAGTGGCTGGATCAAGCTAGCTAGTAGCTAGCACGTTAGTTAGCATTACAGCCTTGTCATTTTTATTAGCCTTAACATGAAGTAACATTAAGTAACCCAACATGTTAAACAGTAAGAGTAGTAGTCATATTTCGTGAACCCTTTGAAGAGTACTGTCACCGGTGTGATCATTCTATAATACACAATTTAAGCCCGGGGGAGAAATGCTAACGCTAACGCTAGCATCGGCGATCGGCGATCTTTTCTACTTCATGCTATCTGCACAAATGGTTGACATTAAACATTAAAAAGACCAGGCAGTTCAGAGAGAATCAAAGGAAGGCAGGCAGGCAGCTTTGCATGACATTCTTCTGGACGTGTTTCATTGTGGTGATAGTGAGGGTAGTCAATCGTTTTGTTGACAAGAAAGTAGTGACGGCCATCTTGGTGACGTGTGTTGTTCTGCGAGACCAGAGATGTAGTTCATTGAGCGTTTCACACAAACAAATGTGTTACTTCACAGTTTTACGACACATTTTTTGACTTGCAAAATTATCTTTTAAATTGACAAACATCATATGTGTAATTCGTGGCACAATTCAAACGGGATCGAAAGATAATCTTTCTCTCTCCATTGACTTCAATGCATAACTTTTCCGAAATAAGGTCCCATGGAGGTCAACCGGAAGGGGAGGGACTTCGCCTCTCTATGACGTTGTTGTGAGTGTGGACGGAGCAGCTACAGGTTAGTTTAGCCTGATCGATCCGATTCCGATAGGATTTACATGGAGATACGCCCCGCCCCCTTTCCAGCGCGTCTTGTTTGAATGACAGGAGTAAATACAGCTGACAGCCGCGGTGAAACTCGAGCGATTAGAGCGATGCGAAAAAAACATGAATTAATGCTTTATTAACTCATGGTTTTTAAGGGGCTTATCTCCATGTAAATACTATGGTAGACTACCCAATATTCGCATCGCTCTAATCGCTCGAGTTTCACCGCGGCTGTTAGCTGTGTTTACTCCTGTCATTCAAACAAGACGCGCTGGAGAGGGGGCGGGGCGTATCTCCATGTAAATCCTATGGGAGATACTAACTACAACAAAATGAACATATTTTACCGTGATTTAATTGCAATACGTGTGGTGCAGTGGGTTGAGCGTTGGTGATCAGATCAGGGGGTCACAGGTTCAAACCCCACTGCAGTCAGCATGTCGTTGTGTCCCTGGGCAAGACACTTCACCCCAAATTGCTCCTGTCCCTTACGCAAAGAAAATATATTTCCCCATATATTAACTGTCAATATATTGCATTATTTTGTTTTCTGATTTACTGGTTAATTGAAAAGATTTAATAAAGGAAATCTTGCTGTTGGCTACACCAAGTGATACTGATTAATAATCAACATGAAAAACATATTTATTCATATCTACAAAATATATTGAAAATATATTGAAGATATATAGAATAATATATTACAATATATATATATATTGAATAATATATTGTGATAATATATTGTAATATATGTGATAATACATCAGTAATTGCCGCTTTCCATATATTGAGTAATATATGTAAATATATATAATATATTGGTTGTGTATATATGTGAACATACATTTACTATATATTAACATTTATATGGGGACATGTACTATATATATTCACAAATATATGGGGACATGTATGTACTATATATTCAGATTTATATGGGGACATGTATGTAGAATATATTCACAATTATATGGGGACATGTACTATATATATTCACAAATATATGGGGACATGTATGCGCTATATATTCAGATTTATATGGGGACATGTATGTAGAATATATTCACAATTATATGGGGACATGTACTATATATATTCACAATTATATGGGGACATGTATGCGCTATATATTCACAATTATATGGGGACATGTATGCACTATATATATTCAGATTTATAAAAGACCATGTACGTACCATATATTCTGAACATGAGTGCAATATATGTTCACAATGAGGAGAAATGCATGTTCTGATAAAAAAAAATCTTTCATTTCATTTCAAACCTTTATTTATGCAGGTGAATCCCATTGAGATCATTGATCTCTTTTTCAAGGGTGACCTGCTACAAGTAGGTTCCACATGAATACATATAAACATAACAGAAAAACAAAAAAGGACATCATACAGCATATTTACAGTGACTACAGTTTACATAGCTAGTAACATTTACAGGTTCCAACAGTTTCCGATTGGATAGCATCTATCCTTGCTTTAAAAACATTTAGTGGAACCAAATTGCTCAGCTTCCATTCCTTTTGCAGACTGTTCCAAGTTAGCGGAGCTGCGCATCTAAAAGCTATTTTCCCTAAGACAGTCCAAGCAGTTGGCACATTTAATAAAACCACAGCATTCGATCTCAGGCAGTAGCCACTTACAATTTGCCGTGAGATCAGGGAGCAGATGTAGGATGGAAGTTTCCCTAACATGGCTTTGTATATAAAAATGTACCAGTGACTGAGCTTCCGTACAGTTAGTGAAGGCAAACCTGCCCTTGCATACAGGGTACAGTGATGGGTTAATGCTTTACAGTTTGTCACAAATCTCAGTGCACTGTGATAGGCGGCATCTAACTTGATCAGGTAATGGGCAGGTGCATTCATATAGATCAGATCACCATAGTCCAGTACAGGTAAAAAGGTCACAGTGACTAGCCTTTTTCTGGCCTCAAGTGAGAAACAGGACTTGTTCCTGTAGAAGAAACCTAGCCTAACCCTCAGTTTTTTAAGCAGGTTATTGACATGAAGTTTAAAAGTGAGACAATCATCAAGCCAGATACCAAGGTATTTGTAACAGGTAACCACTTCAAGTTTTATCCCTTGCGTAGTTACAATATCTAAAACAGGCTCTGGTGTCTTTTTAGTTTTTGAAAAGAGCATTACCTTGGTTTTATCAACATTTAAAAGAAGCTTAAGCGCTGAGAGCTGAGTCTGAATAATGAGAAGCTTAATCTGTTTTTTTCTATCAATGTGTAACAGTTATCAAAATACTCATTAAAAGAAGGACAAGGAAAGAATAAAAGAAAAGGCCTATAAACAACACATTATGTAATGACTCAAGAACATTTTCATGTAATTATGTAATAAAACCCACATTTTGTAATAATCTGCTGCATTCTGTAACAGCCTGAACGCAATATAAAATAAATTTCCCTGCATTTTGTAATAAATTATTACATTTTGCAATGGTTATTACAAAATGCGTGAGTTGCCCTTTTAAAAAACTGTAATATTCATTATGTAACCATAACCAAACTGTAAATATATCCCAAAATTGATGTTGATATACATGTTGGCTAATGAATATGGTAACACTTGATCTAGTTTTGGCCAATGAAAGATATTCTACTGAAATATTTTTAAATTATGATTAAGGATGATTCATGGTTGAATAAATAAATAAACAGTTGTAATGTTATTGTTTGCAACTCATTTTGTAATAACCACAGCAATATGTAATAATATATTTCAAAATGTGGCGACATGTATTACATATTTGCATTGAACTTGTTTACTACATAATGGGCAAATTATTACAAAAGGAGGTGTTATTACATAATGAAGGGAAAATGTATTACATTTTGTATAGGTATAGTTAATAAATGATGCATTGTTATTTCATACAGGGCCAAAAAGAGCAGTCTGTTATCCTATTTAACAATCTTGTTTTTTGTTTCACCTGGTGACAACTTTAAACATGAGCTGATCACTCATTAAAACAAGGTCCGGAACAGGGCCAAACAGTCTTGTACCCTATTTGATCGTCAATCTTGTTTTTTTCGTGCCTTTACTCACAAATTCTTGTGTTAATGGATGTTCTTATATCTGATGTCTTGGTCCCTGGATGGTGGTTTACTACAGCATCTGTGGAACAGAACAATTACAAATAATTAGAAGTTCACAAAAGACAGCAGGAATTATAACAATATCCATAATATCTATATTAAAGCATGGGCTGGCTTGGTGAATAATGTGGGAATACAAATAGTGGAAGAATAGGCTTTGTACATTTTCGTCTGAGTGTGGCGCTACTGGTTGGTATATTTTATGGAATTTGGACCAAGCATCTGCATCTGTGACAGTTCTGTTTAAAACTTAAAAAAATGTAATTGCATTCATCTTTAAAGGTGGGGTAGGTAAGTTTGAGAAACCGGCTGGAGATACACTTTTTGTTATATTCCATGGAATGCTCTTAACATCCCGATAGCAATGAATATCTTAAGTGCTTTGACAAAATATCCATAAAAAAATATCATCTGTGGAAGCCGTGGTACTGTAAAAAGCACAACCAATCATTTTAGCCGGCCCGGCTGAAATGACTGGATGGCCTACCTGCCTGTCAGCCTTCCATCTGTGCACAAACTTATCTCGTGCCCTCATTGGTCATGTGCGCGTTCGTGTGTGTTGGAGGAGGGGCTCTGTAAGGAAGTGGCACATTTTTTCCGGCTGTGTATTTTCAAATTCTAGCGATCTCGAGCTGGTTTCTCCAAAATGACCTACCCCACCTTTAAAAGACTACTTTTATTGAATGAGAGTTTTACCTAGCACAATGAGCCTGGGGTGGTGGGAAGGGAGAACTGGGCCTCGGCATCGGCAGGAGTGGTAGTCGCCTATGAGTATTAGAATTTAGATGAACAAAGGCATAGAAAAACCCTGAAATATGTACTGACACAAAGCTACAACCCTCGATTTTGTAAGTAGTAGTAGTAAATACATACGTATATACAATATACAACAATACGCATAATGCAATTAGCAGTACCAGTAATAAAATAACTGAATAAATAGTAGTAGAACCTTTATTTAGCCAGGAAAATCAATTAAGAACAAATTCTTATTACAATGATGACCTGACAGGAGGCAAAAGGCGTCCTGAGGGGATGGGGTTTGGGAGGAAAAAAATAAAAAGACAGACTCCGGGCACTACAGAACCCAGGAGACAACACAATGACACAGAGCAGAGATGACAGGCATAGCAGTTAAACATATAAAATCTCTAAAACAATATTGCTGTGGTTCAATCTGTCATTAAAATAATATAGAACATTCATCCATTCAATCCTTCATGGCAAGGATAACTAAGCTGAATAGTGAATAAAGTGATATGTGAAAAGTAAAATGACAGTGAAATTAAATGACAGTGCGTTCCTTACCACTGCGATCTGGCTCCTCTGTCCTCGTATCTTTTGGTTCTGATTCCTCACTACTGATGTCTGCCTCTGCATGGGCCCTCTCTCCTTATTTATTCTGTCTCAGTCACCACTGCTATCTGGCTCCTCTGTCCTCTTGACTTGTGGTTCTGCAGGCTTAGTTCGACCTATGAATTTCAACAATGCTCCTGTAAAATATATAGATATATAGTATTATGGGTCAACATTAAAATAACATACACTGGAGAGCAAAATGTGAAATGCCATTGACTGTAGGCTACATATTATCCACACAATTGTCAGCAGGGGCAATAACAACTAAAATGTGAACTAACTTGAATGCATTAGTCCACAACACATAGCCTAAGTAGAGTAGAGAATGAATGAATGGTTTCTGCAAAATACACAGAAATAGAAATAAGGTTCAAATTACAATAACTAACCAGACGATGGTTATTAATAATAAGCAACAGCAATACTAATTGTTGCTAAAACACATTAGACACGTTGCAAACACACGGCTAATAAAAGCTAAGTTAGCATCTCATCCACACACTATCATAGCTTAACTTAGCTAACTAGCTAGCATTAGCTCAATTCCTGAACAACATAGAAACTAAAAACGGGACATCAAGACTCATTAACACACTGACTGAGCAGGACACTATGCATACAATCTTATAACATTACCAACACTAAAGATCTGCATATATGCTCACATTCTTCACGAACGCATTCTCTCTGTGACGATGGTAATTAGTGATGTGTCGGTCGCGAACGAGCCGATTCTTTTGAACGGCTCTTTGGTACGAACGAGGGGAACCGAGTCCTACTTGGTGAGAGCCGTTCTTGTTATCGTTCAATCGTTGGTCCGCACTCACTGCCTGCCAAAATCCACTCGCCTTTTAAAAAGCTTGATTTTGTTCCCCAAACGTATTCTGTGAAGATCCGCCCCTACTCTGTTTGGTAGGTTTCAGCACGAGGAGTGAGATGGGGTGGGTCTTAACGGAATACGCGAGAGAGAGAAGTCATAACAAGTGGTACAGGACAGGTAGACAACGTGTTTTTCGGATGGAAAATGAGCCAAACGCGAAAACGCAGCAGCATTTGGATTCACTTCAACCAAAACCCAGGCAGTGATAAAGCGCACCATTTGTAAAGGCAAAATATCCTTTAAAGCAGGATCAACAAATAATCTCCATCGCCACTTAAAAACACAGTATCTAATATTAAGAGTTGCATGAATTTCATTCAAGGCAAGGCAACTTTATTTACTTAACACATACAGAGGGTAAATTCAAAGTACATTCACTGACATGATGACATGGATATGGCGCCACCTTGTGTGATGTTTACAATGCCGATTATTGACATTAGGTCTGGCAATACAGTCAATCATTATCCTGGTGATTATTTTGCAAATAAACCTAGTAACCTTAAAAAAAACGGCTCTTTTGAACGGCTCTTTTGAACGGCTCTTTGAAAGGAACGGAGCCATAAGATCCGGCTCCCTTCAAAGAGCCATAATTCCCATCACTAATGGTAATTATGCATGTGACGATGCGCAATAATGTCCTGAACGCACATGTGTAACCAGCTCGAAGACCCGTAGCTGAACTACTTTAGCTGTCCCTAAATGTGCCTGACTAAAACACGAACGATATAATGCAGATCAAGGAGAACAAGGGGAATTTACAAGACATAGACTAACTGTGGTTACATTACTTAACTAGCTCATCATCGTCACCAGTCAGAAAATGTCCGTTAGCCGTGGGGCTAGTTTTCGCTATGTTAAACTCCATTGACTTATGCTAAAATGTTAGCGATCTAAAGGTCCGCTATTTTTGGCTGTTTTGGGTCGACTTCAGTTGACTGTAACATCGAAAATCTTCGAAATTGAATGTTCACAAAGCTGCGGACCGGTTATACACTCATACACGAGGGAACTAACATAGCTAATTTAACTAATGTTAGCTAATGTAGCTGGTGTAGTGCCGAGAGACGGGACATACGGATTAAGCAACTAGACTACTTATAGTGTACATGCAGAATTATTTCAATTTAAAATAGTTTTTAATGCTCACACACATACCTGACTCTGGTGCTGTATTTTCCTCTCATTTCTTTTTAATTTTCCGTTTCGAAGCACCTGATGAATGCTTTCTCTTTGACACTCAGCGACAGAATCAACAGACAGAGGCAGCAACGCAGATTTGAATCTGCCAATCAGATCAATCTATTGCTGGAGAGGGGGGGGGGGGCTCCCCGAAATCAGCCGGAAGTGGCGCATTCGAATACTGTTTGGCCTGTCTGCCGTGGGTGCGTTCCACTCCAAATAGCCGGTCGGCCGTAATATATGCATAGATATATATGCGTGCATATATTCATATATATATGCGTGCATATATGCATATATATATATTTATATATATATATATGAATATATATATGCGTGCATATATGCATATATATATGCGTGCATATATGTGTGTGTCTATATATATTTATAAACTGTATATTATTTTCCATCATTCAATGGACAATTTGTACTTTTTTTATATGTAGGCTACCATCAAACATATGTTCATATATAAAGTGGGTAACTATACAAAACGAAGTGAGATAACTGTTTATGAATATCTGTTCAATTTTATGTAAACTCATGAAAGATAAATGAGTGTTTCAATAAAACTATTACATATAAATGTATAGTGCAGTTTTTGTTTTCATTGCAATATATTTTTTTTATATGTATCAATATATAGCCATACATGGTCCATGCATATATTGCAATATATTTAAAAATATAAGGACTACTTTCCCATATATGGAAATGTATGATCCAATATATTGTATTATATTTACCAATATATTACAATATATTTTTGTTTCATAAGGGGTGGGGATTGCCCACAGTATTGAGTAGCCTATGTAAGTCGCTTTGGATAAAAGCGTCTAACAAGTGACATGTAATGTAATGTAATGTAATACACGTTTCAAAATGATGCCGAAGTAACTACATACTGATACCGGTTAGTAAAAACCATGAATTAATGCTCTGACAAGTGTGCAGACAAGACGGCAGGCGAATATCCTTTTAAAATGCGTGTTTTCTGAATGGAATCGGATCGATCAGGCTAAACTAACCTGTAGCTGGTCCGTCCACACTCACAACAACGTCATACAGACATAAATAAAGCAGCGACTGTATTCACCATGACATAGACAGTCTGTGGTTTGTATATGTTTAACTTTTGTCCAGTTTCTGAACAGATATGAGGAGCTTTGAGCTCTGAGTGTGTGCTAACAGCTAACTGCTGATGTGTTGGGACATGTTGCGCTGTCGGGTGCTGACCAATCACGAAGCGTCATTTCTTGACTGGCAGTAAAAACAACCAATCACAGCGGCGTTTTCTGAAATGCTGTAGTGTTTTCTGAAATGCTGTGGTGTTTTGTGAAATGCTGTGGTGTTTTGTGAAATGCTGTGGTGTTTTGTGAAATGCTGTAGTGTTTTCTGAAATGCTGTGGCGTTTTCTGAAATGCTGTGGCGTTTTCTGAAATGCTGTGGCGTTTTCTGAAATGCTGTAGTGTTTTCTGAAATGCTGTGGTGTTTTCTGAAATGCTGTGGTGTTTTGTGAAATGCTGTAGTGTTTTCTGAAATGCTGTAGTGTTTTCTGAAATGCTGTGGTGTTTTCTGAAATGCTGTGGCGTTTTCTGAAATGCTGTAGTGTTTTCTGAAATGCTGTAGTGTTTTCTGAAATGCTGTAGTGTTTTCTGAAATGCTTTTGTGTTTTTAAAAATGCTGTGGCGTTTTGTGAAATGCTGTAGTGTTTTTAAAAATGCTGTAGTGTTTTCTGAAATGCTGTAGTGTTTTCTGAAATGCTGTAGTGTTTTGTGAAATGCTGTGGTGTCTTGCACTTCAGGGCCACCGTATTATACAAGACCTGCGCACAGTCTCCTACATTCTTGAGTATGGTGTGTGCATGAAGCTGTGTGCGCACAGTCCTTCTGTACGCTTTTGTGTGATTTATTTTCCTTTTGAGTGTGTGTGTTATATAAAGTTGACCCAGGTGTCAGAGCTGTGATGTAACTCAGGTTAGTAAACTCACAGCTGGAAGGGATAGATAACTACCTGGATGCTCTCAATATTCTCTACACACAGGATTTCTTTTTAGATAAGCTAATTATAATTGAACAGGATTTTCATTTGACCTTGTGCTGGTGGAAAGTTTTCTCAGTACTTACCAATTTCTTTACAACAAAGAAGCTACACATGTTTTAAACACACAATTCTAATAAAGATAACAACATTTCTGATTATTTATTTTGGTGGTTGGCCATGGAAGTGTCTGATATATGATGCACAGGACATTCAGAACATTTATATTTCAGTTAGTGATGCAGCCTTGCATTTCAATATTTCATACAAACTTAACAAAAACTAAAACCTATTACATAAATGAATAACTGAAACAAGCGTAATGTAATGTAACAAATGTAATAAACCTGGAAATAAAAGGGTTGAATATGTATCACTGACTAATAGTTTTATATCTTCTTTGGCTGATGTATCTTTTTCGAACCATCTAAAAATTCCCTCTCACTTTTGATTAAACTCGTGATGGCGGGAAAACAACATTTGTTTAGACTAATGAGATGCAGCCAGTGTTTATTGATGCAATTTGGAATCTTCGGCTGCTCCAAAAGGTGGCAAAGGTTTGAATATGATGAACTCGATTATCCAGAAACTGTAAAAAGACCATGTCGGTATGCCAGCCACTTCTCAGATTTTAATATCTACTTTCTCGGTAGCAGCAGGAAATGAGAAAAATGTTTTCCCAACAGCTTCAGCCACTATTGGTGAATAGAGATTTGTTGATCCCGTTAGAAGAAATTTGTATTCTGCTCTTCAGTTCTGATGGTTATCCTGATATGACTTTCCTACCAGTGCACACGCTCGGAAACAGAATACTAATAATCTGAACAAACAGGGTGAATCTGCAGATTCTCAATTAGAGAGAAGGTGACACTTGTCTCTAGTGTATCTCGGCTGTGTGATTTTGGCTGATGAGATAAGTGTGTTATCGCATAGTGGAGTTGTTCTATACCTCTGCACTATTTAAATCGTATTCATAACACACGCACGCTTATCTGTGACTTTATGTCTGTGTGTTTCAGGGAGAGAAAGACAACACTGACCAGCTTTCATATTATTAACCGCATAGGCTGCGTGGTTATACAGTATGTTTAGACACCGGTGAGATAAAGACATACAAGCAAACCATGCAGAAGAGAAAGAAGAGAGACATAAACCAAACAAATGGCAGATAATACTGTTTCTTTTCCACTCAGTGTAAAAAGTGTGTTTGGTAAAGATGTTTCTGAGTAACTATATCTTTATAGATGTCAGGGGTCAAACCCTTTTGTCCCTCTTGCAGAGGTCAAACTCATTTTCCTCTTTGATGTAAAGCCTCTACCTCCTCCTTCACCACGTCCTGTTAACTGCAACACACATACTGTAGGAACACGGCAATCTTTCATCTCCCATATTGCTGCCTTTTCTTGCTCCCTGTAACTGTTTTGTTCTTTCTTCTCCATTCTTACTGTCTGGCTTTCCTGCTTTATTGCTCCCTATCCCCTTCACTTTACCCCTCCTCTCTCATTAACCAGACGGTTTCTCAGAAGCAATATTTTCAACTTCAACTGTGCATCTGTCCTAGTTTGCTTCTAAGGAATGTCGGTCTGTTCCTCTGTCCCCCAGCTTTTCTGTCCGTCTCTGAGTATTGAGTGCAGCCAAAAGCTGTTTTTGTACAACTCAGATCTCTGCTGTATAAACAGTCTGCCGGTGTTCAATATCTGCTATTGGCCCGACAAGAAATCCACTTGTCAGGTTCTCTCAGAAGATTATTTCACTATTGCACAGAAGAGGTCATTTCTCCATGGCCAATTGTTTTAGAAATTCACAAACTCGAATCCACTTCAAACAACTTCCGTGTCCTACTATTATCTGTCATATCTCTTTGTGCTCTCATACAAACTCACACAAGCTCATGCTGCCAAACCTGAAGGATTCCCACCTAAAGTTCTTCCTGAGGGTAAAGACATGGTGCAGGAGTGTCAAGGCCAGTCCGTCAAACAGGTGTGTGTTTTAGCAATAATAGTAAGAGTGTAATTCTGGGTACGTGTGTGTGTGTGTCATGGGCACTCTGTTATGGCAAGCCATTTGAGTATTTATTCCATATCCTTGATATCACACGGCAGCTGCCTACACTAGTTGGCTGTTTGATTTCACTTGTTAGATATATGGTCATTTTATAAGCGGTGCTCATGAAATGAATAAAGCAGAAACACTGGACAGATCTTAAAATCAGGATAACGATAGATCCGTATGATAAACAACCTCTCCATATTTTGCCTTAGACTAATATTTACGGAAGTCACGGCGATCTCTCAAAGCTGTGATCAGAAGAGGGTAACTTCCTCTTTCTATCCATCAATAATGTCACTCTGTTATCACAATGCCATTCTAATCCAAGCCACTTTCAAATTGCAGCTTAATAAAATGTTTTAAAGAGGATCTATATTCCTGTCTGCAGTCCTAAGGCAACTTTCTAATTTTAAGAAAGTCTTCAATGTTCTTACCTAATTTGATATACAGTCATATCATATGATCATAATTACACAAATACTTTTATTTTATATTTATGTAAATATGGTCATATGACTGTATTTTAAAACACAGTGTATTTAAGCTCTTAAATAATTTGGGCTGGGTGGCGCTCTATAGCTTAGGGCCAATAGGAGACCTCGATGCATTATTTCCCCTCCTCCTCATTAGCATTCTGTGCGACTAGTGCACATTTGGGATCCACTAGTACTACTAGTGAACATTTTAAGCCTCACTAGTTCACTAGTTGAATTGAAATGTATCTCACTAGTTAACTAGTAAAGGGCAAAGGGTTCACTAGTTAACGTGTAGACATTTTGAGCCCCACTAGTTAACTAGTAAGGTCAAAAGAGGCGTCAACTAGTTAACTAGTGAACCTTTTGCCTTTACTAGTTAACTAGTGAGTGATTCTGGGTGCTACTAGTTAACTAGTGCAGACAAATGTATGCCACTAGTTAACTAGTTGTGCTTCTTTTGTGTAACTAGTTAACATGTCAGAGCTTTTGCAGCGCACTAGTTAACTTGTAAGACTTTTAGCGTCACTAGTTCGGTCAGAGGGTCACTAGTTCATCAAAAAGCTTACAAGTTGGGACTTTGGTGCTACAAGTGCTGCTCCTGGCGTCACTAGTAAGGCTTATGTGGTAACTAGTCAGCCAAAAGTGCCACTAGTTGCTGAAAAAGAGTGACTAGTGTAATGTTTTATTTAACTAGTAAAGCAGAGTGCCAAACTAGTTTGACCATATATCTAACAAGTGAAATCAAAGAGCCAACTAGTGTAGCCAGCTGCCGTCTGATATCAAGGATATGGAATAAATACTCAAATGGCTTGACCATATATCTAACAAGTGAAATCAAAGAGCCAACTAGTAGGCAGCTGCCGTGTGATATCAAGGATATGGAATAAATACTCAAATGGCTAGCCATACTCTGTGGGTGTGTTTCACCGGAGGCTGTGTTTTAGTTTAAGCTCTGACATTAGTGACTCTCTAAAGTACAAATCACTACCTTGGTTCCCAATAAATCCCTGACTAAGCTTCTGTGTGTACAGCTTGTATGTACCTGCATGCATGTGACTGTGCAGCAGCATACATGTGTGCTGCATGAAAGCTTGTCTGTCGGTGTGTTTCACTGTTTTACTAGTTCTGTCGGAATTAATAAAACATTTTTTGGTTAGGTTTGTGTGTTCATGCAATGGGATAGCCAAAGGTCTGGGATTTAGCTTTTTCCTTCATCCAGAGACCATCATTTTACTCCGGTATTCTACTTTTCAGACAGAGACAGTTTTCTCTTGTTATATGTAACTCTGCATCCAGACTCATGGGTGGTTTGATATCTTCTGGCTGGAGAAACACTTAGACAAACACACTCTGCAGGGAAGGTCTGTCTCTTACTGGAATCAATGGTCTGCTTAGAATAACCATCTTTCATCTGAAGTTCATCCTCACCATTTAGGATTTAAACCCCAGTTGCAATCTGCTCTGTCAGGAAAAATGTAATATTATAGCTCGAAGAGATACAATATTGCTTTTTGAGACACACACACACACACACACACACACACACACACACACACACACACACACACACACACACACACACACACACACACACACACACACACACACACACACACACACACACACACACACACACACACACACACACACACACACACACACACACACACACACACACACACACACACACACACACACACACACACACACACACACACACACACACACACACACACACACTACAGGAATAAATTAATGAATTATGCCTCTAAACATTGTTGACCTCGGTTTAAAGTAATAAGATTATTTTTTACGTCATACCCTAGAATATCTTGGCTGCGTCTGAAACCATTTTTATTTTCATTCGTATGGCCACTCTTTGACTGATGATTCATTGAATCACTGTGACTGCACCCTTGACCTGGTTTATAGTACATCCGCTTTTCTTCCAGATGGTTTCTTCCACCATCCAGTCCTGCTGGAACATAAAAACCCTGTCATCGAAAAACTATTGTTGATATTAAAATGTAGGTATTAGAATTTGAACAAGAGCAGTATACGTGAAGCAAGGGTCGCGTGACTTTAGACATTTTTGCAATCGGTCAAGATTGTCATGCACTTACATGATGTACGTTTTTTTTTTGTACAGAAATGTTTACTGTCTGTGTTGCACCTGGTTCACAGTGGAAATGCAGCCTTATTCTTAAAGGAACTTTAATGGAATGTAGGCATAGTTGGTTAAGTGACTTTCGTCTTTCTAGACAGAAGGTACAAAACAAAAAAGACAAACAAACAAAAATATTTTTATGTGATCCATTTTTTGGAGTTTTATGCAATATATATTTGTATACTCTTTCTCTTTGTTTGATGTTGAATGCTAAGCGTGATTACATTTTAGAGATATAATATTCTCAACTTTGGTACAGTTGTGTTAGCTTTTATAAGTAAGTAAGTGGTTCAGACTTAAACATTACAGATATTAAAAAACGTTATGGAATGTTGTTTTTTCAACAATATTAAAAACATTTACATTTTCCCAAGGCTTTTGTTTGCAGTCCACTTGCATGAAATATAAAAAAGCTTTGACCTTGACAATCCTCAAGTGTGATGGACTGCCTCTATGTCAGTACAAGGCTGCTTCAGGTCAAAGTTCAGGTGTTAAAAGTGAAATGTGATGCCAAATGAAAGGCTGACTGTGGAAGTGAACTCCAGTGAACTGAGTCTCTGCAGTGTTGTGTGTGCATGTGTGTGAATGTCTGTCTCTGTATGTGTTGATATGCACCGCAGCTCATGCCTGTTGAAGTGGGCTTCCAGACAAAACTGAAGGGTGCAATGATTCAGTTTTCAATCAAGAATGCTCTCATAATTCAACCATATTATGTTGAAAGCGTTACTGATGATTACAAATAAATTGGCCCGTTTGCTCTGGCCCTGAATTCAGTATGACAAGGAAGTGTGCGATGGATCACATTTGGCTTAAGGCAGTCCCAGCTAGACATTTTTGGTTCTAAAAACATTCTGAGAATGTTACCATTCACTGTTCTAGGAATGTTTTCAGCGGGAAGTTTTCTTTTGGTTCCCAGAATGTTCTTCTGAAAGGTAGGATAATGTTCTCTAAAAACATTCTTAAAATGTTTGGTGATAACTTTCTTAAGATGTTTTTGATAACATTGTTAGAACATTATGCCCTACTGTTGTTAAAACGTTTTCAGCTGGACGTTTTATTTAGTTGTTCCCAGAATGTTCTTCTGAAAGGTAGGATAACTTTCTCTAAAAACATTCTTAAAATGCTTGATAATAACCTTTTTTAAATGTTTTTGATAACATTGTTAGAACGTTATGCCCTACTATTCTTAAAACGTTTTCAGCTGCAAGTTAGATTTTTTTATGTTGCCAGAATGTTATTATTTTAGAGTAGGATAACGTGCTTTATCGTTCCGATTTATCAGAAGTCTTTTTTTATTTTATTTTATTCGACCAGCAGCTAGTACAAGTCACTGTCAGTGTCACATGTACTGGAGGGGACCCAGAATCAGACTCGGAATCAGCTGGTGAAAGTAACATTTGTTTATTAGAAAAGGGGAGCTGGGAGTGGAGGCTGGTTATGGCGGCAGTGGGAAACAGTTTTTCCAGGGTGGGTAGAGAGGCCTGTCTGGTCTTGGGGGTGTGGAAGGCCTTGGATTCCTCCTGGGAGAGACATACAAATGAGTGTGAGGCAAAAGCAGGCAAAGTTCTCAAAGAATATGCTGGCAAAAAGCTAGAGCGGCACGCAACAAACCGTTCACGGCAACAATCCGGCAGGGAATGAGTGCAGGCTGCAGGCTGTCATAGTGTGGCTGATGAGCAGGTTGCAGGTGTGGTTGATTGGAGATTGCTCCCAGCAGGCAGGGGGGGAGAGAGAAACACACAGTAGAAACAAACACATACAAACACTAACAGGGGTTTCAGGGACGGGCAGTGACAGTCGGTCCGTTCTTCTATATGTCTGTCGGTCTCAAATCTAAAGGGTGCAATAACGATTTTTATCCAATATGCATAAACAGCGGACACTGTTTATACGCAGCCCTCACAAACCACACACGGCCAGATAGCTTATCTAACAGTTAGAACCTAGATACGAGACACAACCTTTATAGTCAGAAAAAAGTGTGATTATTTCTGATATTTTACACATGACATTATGAATACTGTGGGCCTACATACCTTAGTGTGATTATAAGTGCATGTGAGTGAATATTGGCATGCAAATTCGTTTTTATACGTCCTATTCATTTTCTCAATGCGCTCTACATCTAAAGAAAGTTATCACCAAAAATGTTAAGAATGATTTTAGAGAACGTTATCCTACCTTTCAGAAGAACATTCTGGGAACCAAAATAAAACGTCCCGCTGAAAACGTTTGAAGAACAGTAGGGCATCATTTTCTATCAATGTTATCAAAAACATCTTAAGAAGGTTATCAAAAACATCTTAAGAAGGTTATCACCAAACATTTCAAGAATGTTTTTAAAGAACATTATCCTACCTTTCAGAAGAACATTCTGGGAACCAAAATAAAACGTCACGCTGAAAATATTCCTAGAACATTGAATGGTAATATTCTCAGAATTGTTTGAGAACCATACATTTCTAGCTGGGAACTCACACAAGCCACCGCAAACATGCAATATCTGCTTACAGCTTATCATGAATTACGTGCTTGTTTGTTTTTTTGTTTGTTTGCTTGTTCAGATTTTTTAAAACATCCTTTTCAAACAAATGCAAAAAGTTTGTTTGGACGTTGACCATGACCGTGTTAATATTTTCCATCACAGGAACGTTTTATAAAAAAAGAATAACCTCCTGAAAACATTATCCGAATGTTGCTTTGAAAATGTTCTTCTTTTGTTACCATGTAACATTGAGGGAATGTTTTATAAAGAACATCTGTGATACCCCAACAACGTCCAAAACACATCCTTAGAATGTTGCAGGCAAAACGTTCCACCTTTGTTAACATATTACATTAAAGGAACATTTTATAAAACACTTTGTCATCTCAGGCCTCAATAACATCCTGAAAACATTTTCAGAATGTTTCTTGGAGAATGTTCTTCTTTGGTTATCATGTAACATTGAGGGAGCATTTTATAAAGAACATCTTTAATGTGTTACCCCAACAACGTCCAAAAAACATCCTCAGAATGTTGCAGGCAAAACGTTCCACCTTTGTTAACATATCAAATAAAGGAACGTTTTATAAAAAAACGTTCTGTCATCTCAGGCCTCAATAACATCCTGAAAACATTTTCAGAATGTTGCAGTTAAAACATTATGTCTTAGTTAACCTTAAACCTTATAGGAACATTATTTGAAATAATAAACATCCTAAAAAGGTTCTTTGAACATCAGATTAAAACTTTTCTTTAAAACATTATTAGAACCTGTAGGTAACGTTAGCCAAAGTTGTGAGAACGTTCCCCGCTAGCTGGGGTAGTGCCTCATGAGATGAATTTTCTTTAATTATTTCCACATAACTTAAACTGCCTAAAACCTTTAACCTCATTCACAAAATACAAAATCTAAACTGAAGAGAAATAATTAAATTCCAAATTGGCATCAGCTTATGGACTCACCCGTGCATGTGTTTGTGTTGGAGCGCACCGGGTGTTAATGTGAACGGGATACTTGACTCTATCTCTCGCTGCAGCTCATGCGTCACCCTGAACATTGTGAAGTCCAACAATCACACAAATCTTTGCTGTTGTATTCATCGACACACACAGAACTGGGTGTGTTTGCTATTGGTTGTGATAAGCAAATACTGACATTTAATCATCTTTAAAAGAAAAATAGTAAAATAAATATCCATACATTAACTATAATATATAATCTATCTCCAATCAGCTCACAACATTGAATCAATAGTAATATTTAATAACGTAAGCAGCTGTCAACGTTGGTTGTCAACTAAAGGGATTTATTACACTAAGTTGAATATTCAATTATGACTGGTCAATTTTGATATTAACCACTCTGCTTTTTCTCTAGCAGACCGCTATTAGGGATAGCCGACGGTTGCTAACAAAGCTGTGATCAAGGGACCATATCCATTCATTAAATACTTATTGAATATTCTGTTTTAGATTTCTGAAAAACAAAACACTTTAAATTATGATTGCTAAACATAACAGAAAAATCATCAAAAGAAGACAGGCAGGAAGTAAACAAGGGCACATGGTATGGCCCCTTGCAGAGTTTAAAGACTGGTTAATGGGAAAGAAAATGTAAACACACTTGTACACTAATGAGGCAAAAATCCTCAATCAGTGCTGCCGTCATTTAATTTCCAAGTTGGAAATCAAGCAGGATAAAAACGCCTATATTATCCCTTCCAAATTTGGTGGGCCTCAACCATGATTAATAATTCGTCATAGTACTAAATTCAAGAGAAGAGGTTAAAATGAAAAGTAAATATTTACTCTCGAGTGCATGAACTTGATAGTTTGTAGATAAAAAACACAACCAATCCAAACCAAACCAGGCCACACCAGGAGAAAGCAAACAGAGTAATGAGATTAAGCAGTACGGTTGTGTTTGTGTGTGTATTGATGTGTGCACATTTTGTGTGCAGAAAATGCAGGAAGATTTGTATGCGTGACGAGTGTCTTTGTACACAAAAGTGTTTGCATGTGTATGTTTGTATATGTTAGCCCTGTCTGTATACATAAGTGTGTGTGTGTGTGTGTGTGTGTGTGTGTGTGTGTGTGTGTGTGTGTGTGTGTGTGTGTGTGTGTGTGTGTGCATAATAGTACCTGCCTCTTTTGTCTAAAAGTGTTTCCGTGTGTCAGTAATTATTATTCTGTAGGTGGTCACAGACGCCAGAAGGGATGTTTACAGTAATACCTGTACCGCTGTCTGTGTGTGTGTGTCCACACTTGGTTAGTGTGGAAATATAGTCCACTGTTGGTAATACAGGAATGTGTGTTTGTGTGTGTGTGTGTGGGGGGTGTTTGTGTGTGCAAGGGGGGATTTGGGCCAGTTGGATATGCATGTATGTTTATTTATTGATTACAATTGTTCGTTTTTTTTGTGTGCATCAATATTTGTTACATGTGTCTTTGTGTATGAGTTTATGTAATGTTTGTGTGTGTGTGTGTGTGTGTGTGTGTGTGTGTGTGTGTGTGTGTGTGTGTGTGTGTGTGTGTGTGTGTGTCTGTGTGTCTGTGTGTGTGTGTGTGTGTGTGTGTGTGTGTGTGTGTGTGTGTGTGTGTGTGTGTGTGTATATATGTGTGGGTTTCCAGGCCAGAGAGCGTTCTATTGGTACCTCGGGATCAGTGATCAGGGTTATTGCTAGTAGCAGCTATGGACAAACAGCTAAAACACTGGACCTATTCATACTGAACAAGAGCTGCATGAGTTAATGAGGTGTGATTTTACATACTTACATAACAGTATGCCTGCATCCACTGAAACAGTCATGTAGACACTGGAGACACACCAAAGGCCTGTACTACGAAGCCGGATTTTCGCTTAGCCGGCTGACTTCAGGGAAAACTCGGGCTTTCCGGTCCTACGACGCTGGTTCTCTTTTTAGCGGGCTCGATCTCCATGGTAACTTATGCTGAGCGGCTAACCTCCTCGGGAGGAGGTTAGGTTGCAGGCTAAGAGATCAACTCAGTGAAAGCACCGCCTGCTGACCAATCAGAGCTCCGTGTGTAGTTTAAAGCTATCAAGTCATATTACAGGATAGAGGAAATACAGAAAAACTGCCGTTGCAGGAAAGACGGCCGGCAAAAATCAACTGACTGTGTGAACGTGAAAATTAATAGAATATCCCCTCCCATCTTCAGAGCAATCTGACTATTATAACATTAGCGTTAAGAAAGCTTACTTAAATATCTGCCACAACATAAGTAACCGGATCAGAGTAACATTAAGTACAGTCCGCGGCACTGTGAGTGCAGACGTAGATGTGTCCCATTATCATTCATATCATATCACATCATAATGTAACATATATTTCCTTATCTGAGTCAGCTTCTTGAGCCGTATCTGGCCGTGCAACACTCACAGTGTCACATACTGTATGCAGAAGTATTATTTTAAGCAACACATTAAGTTGATGAAACACTTGAGTCTAATGTAATTAAAGTCAGATCCACTCGTGTCTTGGTAGTGATATCATAAACCTGTTAATGTACGCATTCAAACACTTTTTCTTTTACCAGCTGTATTCACCTTGCAGGTGCAGCTATGTGGCTTTTATCCAGGATAAAGTGTTTAAGTCATGGATGTTTAAAGTTTAACTTCTTCATATTTGACTAATATTAAAGTTCACTTTTCATTCAGGAAGTATGACGCTGCGCTGTCAGTACGCTTGTCCATGTTTGAGATTGGTCGAATGCTCCAAATACCACCCCTTTCATGTGAACGCGCACCTAACTAGATAGGACACGGCTGGCTTGAGCGATCCACTTGATAACCAGCGTCGTAGTACAGCTTAGCGAGAGCGCGTATGTTTTGGATTGGGCCAACCGGCTAACTCAAACATATCCAGGTTAGGAAAATCCGGCTTCGTAGTACAGGCCTCAGGTCTCAAAGATCACATTTCAATAAAGCACTTTATTTGAACAGCTTTTGGTATTAGGGGGATTTGGGGAATTAGTCTGTCTTCTGTTTTGAAACTAAATCATATATTTGTTGTACTTAATTTACCCTATTATATTCTCTCTTGTTGTTATGCTTTGTCTTTACCCCTCATCCACAGCAACCAACCTTATTTCTGTTTTAGGACTGAAGCATTACCGATCTGATCAGTCTTCAGCCATCGATTAAAGAGAAGGATGATCAGATCTGTGTCACATCTTTTGAGTAGAGGAGTGCTGATATTATCCTTTGATGGTGGAACATGAAAGCTGGTCAGCCCTGAGAAGGTTCAGTAGCTGATTGTGGTTACATAACCGCAACAAAAGTCTAGTGTTTTACACATCCTCTCCTTGGCGGTCGTCATAGCAACATGGATTTAGATATAGAAGAAGCACTTACATTTTCAATGGTTTTACCATCCTGGGATCTCGATTTAAGTGTATGTATGTGTGTGTGTGTGTGTGTGTGTGTGTGTGTGTGTGTGTGTGTGTGTGTGTGTGTGTGTGTGTGTGTGTGTGTGTGTGTGTGTCAGTAGGATTGATGATCCTCTGGTTTTCTTTCAGGAGGAAAGCAGCTTAAACTCTGTCTACAGCTGGAAATCTCCACAGTTCCCTTGTTGTTGAGTATTTCTTGTGTATTTTATGTTTAGTTAATCAATGAGAAGCTGCCACTGCTTATTTATGGTGAACAGTCATTTTCCCAATTCTATTTATCTCTCTGTTTAGTCTCCATAAATCTACACTAATCTCATTTACTTTTGGTTGTTTGTTCCTTTTGGGAATCCAATGTTCAAGTGACCAACCGGTTAGTGGTGTCACAAAAGTTACACAGGATTATGACTGCAAGAGAAACTCACATTTTAATTTTTTTAGCAGCAGCATATTTGAAAGAGTCCTTCCTAAGCCTGCACTGAAAATAATCATAGAGCTTTTGATGGTGTGTTCATGAGGCTGCTGCTTGTTTATCAGAGTAGTCATTCCTATCAGAGGCATTAGTGAGATCTAAACATGCTCTCGCCATGGGGAGTTTTTCCGCTGCTTTCTCAAAGGTCATTCTATGAGAACAGATTGGAGGGAAGTATGCTCTTTATCAGAGGGGCAGGAGACGGTGACTCAGTGGACGCAAAGCTTTGATGAGCTCATAAAACCAAGAGCAAAATCTGTGGAAGATTACTCAGATGTATTAGGTTTAATTATCATCGGGTCGCATCTTAGAGTTGGCACAAACACACTGCTAAGGCTCAAAGTCCAAAATCCACTGGCCACCCACGGTGATGAGTGCACTCTTGCAAGGCAATAAATGCATCTATTTTTTAAGTGTCTCATCAGAGATCAGTAGAAACATGATTTGTATATTTTTACTGTAGCCTCTTACATGGTTTATCACCTCTATTCTGGGGGCCATTTTCAGGCCACATTACAATTTTAAACATGTCAACAACTTATGCTGTCACTATATGTTCAATGTTTCAATTCCACTAACAGCTTTTATGTATCACATGAGTATCTGTATCTCTGCAGCTGCTCCATAGCATGGTTAGTAGTGTTTTTCCTTTTGGTTTTGTCACATGATGTTGTTGAGAAAGCAAGGTACTTTAAGTCATCAACCCAAAGTGTGACAAACGTTCTTTTTTAAATGCAGTGGAACATTTTTTTAAATGTCAAAATTGAGTAGCAGCCTCCCCCCATTTACTAAGATTGATGGAGCTACACCACTCCCTTGAGTGGTGTAGCTCCATCAACCTCCTTAGGAAGACAAAGGGAGAAATGCATCATTTCTGAATAAGAATGAAACTGAGACATGTGACAAACTACAGTTTAGTGAGTAAAGTTTTCTCAGGAATGAAGGGATTCTTTACTGTCAATATGCTTGTCAATAAAGCAATGTATTGCCTGTTGACACTGCAAAGCACTTGTGCTTTTCGAACCTTACACATTTTGAGTTGCTTTCAAGTGGCATAGCTTACACCATTTATGAGTAAATGTGATTAATATTACTCTGATAAAAACATTTGTACATATTCAGATTGTTGCTTGATGAGAAGTTGGTCCACTAAAAAAACATCATCAGCAGAAGTCTGATCTGGATCCTGTGTTCCTCCAACAAAAACAGCTTCTCTCTGTCTATTTACATGTTTGCGGCCAAGTCTGAGCTACTAGCTTTTGACCACATAAAGAGAGAGGGGATCTGTGGGAAATCCTGGAGAGTTTCCTGTTTGTGGCGTTTCCTCTGTGCTACCATCACATCAGCATCCCGTGCGTCGGTCTTGTGAAGGCTCTGTATACGTTTAGTGGAGGCTTGATACAGCATGTGTGTGTCTGTGTCTTAAGTGCACATTCTCATTATCTATACGTGTGCACTTGCGTGCATGTAGGATATATGAGTGCTTGTGTGCATTTTATGGTGGTTTCTGGGTTTACTCTGCCTTTCATTTAGTGTTTGGCTGTTTCTCTCCTGTTGTAAAATCTATGCAGTAACTGGATACACATGTTATCGCAACTTTCTATAGGGAAAGAGAGAGCAGGGGGTAGTACCCAGCCCTACTGGAACCCTTATAAGACCAACAAAAATACAGCCGAAGAAAAAATAAAGGTACAATAATCATTGGTAGTTACTTACATTTTTTTTTTTAACTCAGATGGTATTCGAAAATGATCAAAACCAAGTCTTAAATTATCTGTGCAGAGCAACGCTTCCTGCTACGCTGATGGCTGCAAACAGAGATACAAACAGGTCCTGATAAATAAATCTCAAACACAAGGTGTGGAGTAAATTATTGCAATGTTAACCTTTACGTATGGACAAAGATTAATATAGAAATGAAGACCACAGACAAGATACAATCTGAAAGCGACATTCATTCTCTGCTGAATCTCATATCCCTTCGCTCTTAATCTTTTCATCTCCGTTACCCTTTATCTCCCCCTTTTTTGCTACAAATCTCCCTATTCTCCAACTTGACTTGAGGAGCATTTCATTGTGCTTTGATGTCCAAAAAAAAGGTTGGAAGGATGAAAGAGAGAAGATGTTTCATTCCTTTAGGATTAGAGACTGCTTTATTTTACAGCGCGCACACGCACACACACACACACGCACACACACACACACACACACACACACACCACCACACACACACACACACACACCACCACACACACACACACACACACACACACACACCACACACACACACACACACACACACACACACACACACCACACAGCACACACACACACACACACCACCAACCCACAGCACACACACACCACACCACACACACACACACACACACACAACACACACACACACACACACACACACACACACACACACACCACACACACACACACACACACACACACACACACACACACACACACACACACACACACACACACACACACACACACACACACACACACACACACACACACACACACATTTCACAAATGTCATAACAACACAATTTCCCGATTTTGGATCAATAAAGAACATCTTATTATCTTATACTAACAGAACTACGCCTATATTGCTCACAGGTCTGTATGTGTTTAAGTGTGTGTGTGTGTGTGTGTGTGTGTGTGTGTGTGTGTGTGTGTGTGTGTGTGTGTGTGTGTGTGTGTGTGTGTGTGAGTATGTGTGAGCTAAACCATGTGTAAATGTCCAAACCCTGCAGTAGATAGCACTAATCCCTCTAAAGAATTACAATCGACCTTACTTTTCATCCTTTTTTTCAAGCTCCTCATCCTTCCAACTCTCTATCGTGCTCTTTGTCTTCACTAAACCTTTTTACGTGTCCTTCTTCCAGTTCCTGTCCACTCTCTCGCACATCTTCCCAATCCACTTCCCTCTCAACAGCTTGCCAGCATCAGACGATCTTAGGAAAGCTCTGGGCTCTGGCTGCAAAATCCCCTGTCACATTTGATGATTTCAAACAGCATATATCAGGAGTACCACAGAAGCCCTTCCAAAGATAGTTAGAATCTGAACTCTGCTTATGGATGTTACGTACCTAAATATCTGTGTCTCTTCTTCTGTCTCTCTGAAGCATCCTGCGGGCCGGTTATCTTTCACTCAAAGAATATTGTTTTACTGAACTAACACTGAATTACTCTAAATCAGCGATGTCACCATCTGTCCCTTGGGATTTTTGCTGAAATAATTACAACATCTGTTGTTCTCCCACATATGCAAATATAAATAGACTCAATTTGTTGGCTTTTTTTTCAACAAAACATTTATCTTTGATAAATCCTTTTTGCTATTTGTTGTATTTTCTTTGCCAAAATGTGCCCAGCACCAACATCTATGAGCCACTGGTAAGGAGGGTTTAGTTAATGTGGTTTGCATTACAATTTCTACAATTCATCAATCTTTATATTTACTTTGTTGGTCTGTTTACTTCCTGTTTTAGCGACTTTGTCATACTATGCGGTGTGAATGATTATGTGTGTGTGTGTTTGTGTGTTTGTGTGTGCGTGTGTGTGTGTGTGTGTACAGATCACTTTACACCACAATGCTATAACACTCTTCACTACAGCTGGTCAAAGATTATAGAGCATGCCCTCCACCAAAACACACACATACACTAACCCATTGCACCCTTTGACATTTGACGCACAATCACTTCACACTCTTCCTTCGAATGCAGCTTGTGGAGTGCATTCTCTATTATTTAGCCTGCAGGACAGAGCCGAGGACAGATAGGTAGAGACAACCGGGGATGATCAAAGATCTTGGGACTGCAGGCGGGATGTTAAACATAGACAATGAATAATTTATATTGCAACGGTTGAACTACAAAGCAATGATCCTTCATAGACTTATGCTCTTTGTTGAATTACTACTGTGAGATGTCTGACTAAAACACTGTCTGGTAGAGAATAAGATCATTAGGAGACACCATGTCCACACAAATGATGATCGTACATTTGAAAGTGCTAGTTATGTGTTGAAAAGACACCTTTTTTCTCAATCCCTCCTTAAAACATGACCACCAATGCTTTACAGAGAGCTCTGCAACTCATGTAAGAACACACAAGCATATATAGAGAGCACTGAGGGCTGGGTAATGGTGAAAAATAAAGCTTGTCTGACACATCATCCGACCACATTAGGGCATAGCAAAGGTTCTGATCAACCACACTTGAAGGCAGGGCCAAAAACAGACCTACTTATGGAAGAGACGTGTTAGCTGTTTCTGAGAAAAAATAGGACATTTTCACGCAGGTATCTTTCATAGACTTGCATAAGTTTGTTCACACAGAGAGTGACAGTGAGTGACAGGTGCAGAAAGTATGAAAAGCAGCTTAGGAGGGAGGTTAAAACTTTGCTGATTCTGTAGGGATGGCCAATCGTGACATTAACCAACTGTTATTGTCAGATTGTTGGTCTCAATAATGACAAAAAGGTGACCATCTGACATCTTCCCTACTCCTGCAAACTGTTCCCGTTAAAGCCTTCAGCCAAGCTCTACAAAATGCAACAAAGGAATGAAACATAAGCAAATTACTTTAATATTTGATACCATTTTAGCAGTATGAAGGAAAAAGCGGAAAGTACACCAAAACCAAACCAGTCAGAACTGTAGAAAAATGCCTTAAGTCCAACACTTCAGATAATTTGTTTTCATTTCCTGGCAATGGCCTCTTTTAGTCTAAACTACAATTTGAGAGACCACTTGAGTCCAAGTGTGCTAAATAACTGCTGTAAGCCAAACCAACTGCACGTCAGCTCTTCTTTATTTATGAACTTTTTTTCCAGGCAGCTGGATTTGTGAAGTGCATGATTGCTTTCTATGCCATTGCCTTGTCATGTCTTGTTTAAGTTCTCATTCTCAATTCACAAAATGGCCCATTGTCTTGTTACTGTGTTGTTGTGGCTATATTTAAGTGTGTAAATGAGGCAGCCGTCCTGTGGAGTTGGCCTGCTAGACTATAGGTTGACAGCTTTTTCTGCGGTTTTACCATGGCGTTCAGGTTTGTGTGTGCATGTATGTATGTCTGGAGCCAAGGGGGCGTCAGACTCCTCATTAACCTTCTCTTCATCTTTCCCTTCCTCTCTTTCCTCTTTCTGCCAAATCCAATATTCCTCAGCGCCTCCTGCTCTCCAAATGCCAGCATTCACATCAAAGAATATTCTGTAGGCCTACAGTAATTCACTCATTCATTAAAGATTTCCGTCTGTTTCATAGAGATGTTTTTCTCTATTTCCTATTCTTCTTATCTGCTCAAGGACATTTCTCCAATTTAAAAAATGTGGATGCAAAATATAGGATCATCACGTACACCTGCAGATGAACTCAACCTCACAATGATCTAATAATGACCTCTAATAGGAAACACATTTAATACTGCATGGGTCATATCGAGTTAATAATTACATTTTATTTTTCTGAATCCAGTTTAAAATCCCTTTTTAATGGCACATAATCTTCATAATAAAAGTGTAAAACCACATACTCTGTGGGGAAACAATAATCCTTATCTAATGTTTTTTTGTTGCATCCAGATGTACAAATGATTTTCATTATATTGCTTGCATCATTTTTTCCAAATCAGGCATCTTAAAAAATGCAAAACAATTGCACATCTTAAATAATGAATGTGTAAGTTCTGCCTGTGAGGAAGAGCAGTGTTAACTTTCCCAAACAGGGTTACAAGTGTAAAGAACAACTTTCTGATGTGCTTTCACTCCATCAGTCCACTTGTACAGAACGTCCCCTCGAGCAGAGAGTGTTAGCAATAATGTCACTGTTGGGACAAGAGAAGCCTTTTTACTGTCTGTTATCTCTCTCTCTCCGACTTTCTCTTTTTGTCTCTCTCTTCTGCTCCTCACATGCTCCATTTATCTTCTCCTTTTCTCTCTCTGTCCCTTCTTCTCTCTCAAACTCTCTCTTCCTGTCATGTCAGAGGGGAATGATGACCATCTGCAGCCCTCCTGCCCCCTGACATCTGGAGACGGGCTGAGACACAATGACAAGAGCACACACACACACACACACACACACACACACACACACACACACACACACACACACACACACACACACACACACACACACACACACACACACACACACACACACACACACACACACACACACGCACACGCACGCGCACACGCACACGCACACGCACACGCACACGCACACGCACACACACACACACACACAGTCTTTTCTGTAGTAAAATATGTGCAGCAGAAGAAGAGACCAGGAGCTAGGTGCATTACAAGGGGGCAAAGGGGTGTGTGTGTGAGGTCTAATGGAAGTAACACGTCATGCTACTGTTGGACTGCCATCATTCAGTATGCATAATACTTAGAACGGAGAACAATGTGAGCTATTAAATCACAAGGAGTTGTTGCAGTGAGGAGTATATGGTCCTTGGCTCAGGATCTCACTTGCAGAGAAGCAACTACAATCTATTTATTTGTTTTCAATCATAACCTATTGTATAATCAATAACCTTCTTTATCAAATCTATTACTAATCAGGGCCTAGGAAAGAACATAGTAATTGCATGTGAATTCACCTCGACAGTTCTCACATATAAAGCCTGAAAGAGAATCAAAACTGAAAATGTATATTAAAAGTAAGATATTACTCACAGAGCAATAACAAAGAGGAGGTGAGACTTATTTGTATTTAAAAATCGACAGTCTCAGTTGAGCACTGTGTTCTGAAGCCAAATTGCATGTCGTATAGTCTCCCCTGAATAATGCTCTCTGATGCCGAAATAATTAATTTTGCCACTCGGATCATTAAAGTTGAATATTTTTCCAATTATGAAATGTTTATCTCCAACTTTAAAGGTGAACATAATGATTACCAGCTCTATAACAATGCTGTAACTGTCTTTGTTCAGGGATGATGTCATGTTGAAAACCTTTAGAGCCACATATTCACATGCGTGACACTGAGTCCTTCCATGGTACGCCTACAGTGTATTTCCATCTCAGCTGCTCTGTTTACATGTGCATAGAAACTATTGGACACATAAAGACTGACAGAATATTTGAGACAGCTGTTATTTTATGTTTTACTTACATAAGCTGCACAGGCTCAAATGGTCTTTTTTTTTTATTAAGCAACCGTTTATTTTTTAACTAAACTCCTTGTCCTTTTGCCTCTGATACTGTATATATAGTATGTGACACATGTGATAGTCTTCAGTCATACTAACAAAGTTACCTGTAGTAACTTTCCCACAGGATAAGTCACTTTCCTGCCTTGAACTGAGCCCAAGAGCAGCACCCGACAGAATGATAGATGCCCAACTTTTTTAATCGTCTGAACTAATTAGAAATACAAGCTCTTGGAGCGCATGAAGGATAGCATTTCCACCAGAGTGGTTTTAATCAGCTCCCTTCATCTCAGTCACACTTAGAGCTAATTCAGAGGAGAAGATCTTGTAGGAGATGAGGGATCATATTTCTACCAGAACAGAATTAAGTTGACTCCTTAATGGCAAAAACACCCTAGCGACAGTTCAAACTAATGAATTGTTTACAATCTTTAAATTGCACTGGAAGAACAAAGTCAAACCACCTTGACGGTTCTCCTACAAACTTAAATTTCGACAATCAATGATGAAATGAAACATGAGATTTTGTTGTTCATGCTACCGCGTGACTGGCATGCCGTTGATCACCAATAAAATATCTCAACACTGTTTGATGACCAAGACATTTTTGTCATTTTGAGCATGTTGCCCAAGGAATATGAAAACATACCCACAGCTACAGCGGCATTAGATACCAGACATCGGCAGATAACCTTGCCATACAAAATATTTATCCTGCATGTTCCTTTAATACGTGAAATAAATGACTGCGAAGTGTAAGGATAATTCTGAGACTACCATTGAATTGCCTGTATGTGTTTTAAATATATGTGCACTCCATGATGCAGATGCTGATCTGGAAAATATTCTAAAGATGAGGCAGTTTGAAGAACAAACCACAGAGAAGAATACACGTTGTTACTCAGCGTGGCATCTAATTGACCTCTTTACAAGTGCAGGATAAACACTGTAGGGTAGTGACGGCAATGCCAGCCCTTTTTGCAATAAACCTTTCCAGGAGACAAATAGGTGAGCTACATCTGTGTGACACCCAGAAATTAGTTTAATTAGCGTTTTCAACACATTTCCTAGCAAGACTAGCCATTATATAAGATGGCCCAGATTCTTGTGTGAAGGTTCAATGCAAAAGTCAGAGTATTCCACTGAGATAATTACAGATTCTGTCTGTCTGACCTGCAGGGCAGCAAATGTGTCTGCTCTGGTGCCTTTGTGTATGTCCGCAAGTGTTGATGTGCACGCGAGTCCATTTCTAGGTCTATAAGTCAGAGAGAAGAATATAAAGAATCAGTGTCTCAATAGGAGAAATGTGTGTGTATTTCAGTGGATTTGTGTGTAAATGTGATCTGATGGCAGTTATTTTTCATTAAAGGGTTTGTGACACTAGGAAGCGCTCCTATTCATAGCCAGGGTGCAGATTGTAGTCCCTGTCACTCTCTGGAAGGCACGTTTTCTCACCCTGCACTCTGTCATAGAAAAGTCCCTGATTCATCTTTTATTCCATTATTATGCCATTTATGATGTTATTCTTTCCATTCCAGTTGTCAGTCTTGTTACATACAATTAGTCAGCCCTCAAAATGTGTCCATAGAAAACCTCGGTAAGCCTTTCCAAATCCTTTTCTTTGGGCTGGTGGGCATTCTGCCACTTTTAGCACTCTTAGGTAAACCAGCTAAATTACTGTGCCAAGCTGGGAAATGCCATTTCTTTCCCATTTAAGAGAGGTGTCAGCTCAGTCTTGATTTGTGTTCGGAGGCAGAATCAGTTTATTGGACAAGCTGTGACCTATGACTTTTGAGGGCCTAGTAATGTTTTGTTTTTGACCTTTTCGAGGAACACAAAATTAATCATTCTGATTACAGGCCACTTTTGCAACAAATCATTCGGTGTCCCTGAGTATATGTAGGATATAGTTTAGTTAGTCTCACATAAAATCTCAGTACAGGGCTGTTAAAGAAGACTGCCCTCCAACCAGATGACTTGGGTTTATATAGCCCATGTCAGCAAACACCCACCTTGGTGCTAATACTCAGCAGTGCACCACTGGCTGCACTTCAGAGATTACAGAACAGAAACATTTCCTTGGAGCATCAATAAAGTAAAACATTTACCGTTTTTCGGCAATTAAAAATTAGACATTTTACTTTTATGGAGCCAAAATAATTCCATGTTGGACAGCAACACAGACAGAACAAGTCTGCACACTTTTATTTGAAACACTTTAGACCCACTTATACCATGCTAGTGCTAATTGCAGTAAAAGGGACATTTTGCAGTATTGAACTCAACGTTGTTGCTGAAATAGTTCAAAGCATCTTGCATTTCCAGTATAGCTTGAGGCTACGAGCACTATGGGAAACAAGACCAGAGGGACTGGAGGGAGCCGAAGAAACCTCTAAACAGCCTGAAGTGTTTGAGCTAGTTAGCACGACAGCTTACTCACACCTCCATGCGAATGGACTTTATGGACCTGAACGCTGAACTGCACCACTTGGAGTAATTGACTGCCCAAATAGCTGCAGCTAAGAGTCACTACAAAGCATAAGTTAATTAAAAAGACTACATTTGGTCTGTGCTTGTTTAAACTGGAGGTTGCTCAACAGTTTCTAGGCAAACTGGGGTGATTTGTAGTTTCACTCCGGGACCAGATTCAATAACAAAAGTACTGCTGTGCTTGTCTGTGAGGGGCCACAGCAGAGAAAGGACACAGTGGCCCCTGAGGAATGTTGGGTCTCAGCCCAATGCAGAAATAAGTAACAGATACATACAATATAAAAAATACATGAATAAATCATTTTAGGTAATAAAAAATTCATTATCATTATCAATCTTTTCAATTAACCAAATAAACTATTTTTTTAACCAAAATGTCCATTATTAAAGGCAGGATGACCCACAATTATTCAAAAGTTAGTGAATATTATTAGTCATTTTATAAAAAACATGACAGAAAGTTAAAATGATTGGCAAAGACAATAATGTATTCCACATTGAATAGACTGCTGTAATAAGGGAAGTATCTTTGTCACATAAGAGATGGGCAACTTAATTGTCAGATCATTTTGCCTGTCAAATGAAATGACTATAAACATATCAATCTAATTATATGAACTCATTTTGTTGAAAATAAATCTGATCTCTGTGAATGGAACCATGAAAATACAGGGTGAAATTAAACTATCTTTCATAAGTAATTCATGGGTCTAATTAGAGCAAGTTAACACAGTATTGAGTCATTTACGTTGTTCGAGTGTGCCACAGAATATAATGAAATCTTGTGTAACCCTGCTAATAAGCTGTCATTGCAGGAACAGTTACGGAGAACAAGCAATAATCAGAATCACACAAGAGGAAGCTGACTAACAGGAAAGGGGTAAAGAGAGGTGTGATGGGAAAAAAGAAAAGGAATGTCCCACTTGAGCTTTTGTTATTGCCATTTTCTAAGTGCCACTTTGTGTGTATTGGTGTTTCATGCTGATTTAAAGCCCCTGTTATGAGGCGCATATGTAAAGGACTGCAGGCCACCAGACGTCAAGCCTCCAGGGTCACCACCTGCCCACCCCCCACACCTCTCTTCAACACACTCACTTATTTTCTTCTTCAACCCCTGTCAACCCCCTCTGTCTCTGATCAGCTCTGTCCTTCCGTTACCAGCCTGGAGCACCTTTTTAAACTGTTCCGAGAAGCTCCAAGAACAGGACATCACAACCATAAAGTTCGGAAAGAGTCTTTTGTCTATTTTACAACATTTGAAGGTCATTGTTTGCTCATTCTCAACACTGCTGTGATCGATTTTATTTCAGTATGGTTGTTCCCATGAGAAATATTGTTCCTAACCCTTTTAGTATGTATGTTTATGTTACATCTGAATAGAATCAGTGAAACAAAAAACTGAAAACAACTGGTTGCCAGATATCTTCTGATGTTTTCCTTTGTTAAAAATATTGTTTAAATAATTCTTCCTATGGGTTAAATAGTATTGCAGCAGCAATTTACTGTTGCCTTGTGGTGATAATATAATGGCTACATCTGCAGATAATAGACCTCCAGCTCACTGATGGACCCCCTTTAACCTTCTCCACTCCATTTTTCTTTAACTGCTCAATCTTTTTCCTCATCTCTCCTCTAGCCTGAGGGTCAATAGCTCAGGGGCTCTCTGTGCTTTCCATGTGTGAGATTACTCACAGGCTCTGTATATCATTCAAGAAAAACACAACAGGGGTTTGTGGCTATCTGTGCATCTCATTAGTGAATCCCCCTCTTTCAAGCTTCCAGATGCAATTTTAACTGCTGCCATAACTTCTAGTGATGATGACATGAATTACTGCTGAACACCTTAGTAGATAACTCTCGCCGTAAGTCTTACAGATACTAAAACTCTGGTCGAGATCCAGACTCATGCTAAATGACACTTCTGTAGGATGTTTAGGTTGTATTTTTTGGCTTTAACATGTTCTTAGTAACTGCTCAACCACTAGCTTATAATGATTGTTTAATGTGTTATGTGTTGCGTAATAACACAACCTTTTTAGTGGAATGTAATAAAATTGTCAATTTCTCCATAAAAATAAAATCACCTGCTGTGTTCCACTTCCTAACCAGCTTCTACATGAGCCTACAATGTTAATGTTAAGCTATTTTGTCAACTATATCGAAATATTCCTTTCTTTCACATCAATCCACCAGGATAAACATAAAACAACGTGATTAAAACATTTTAAGTTTATTTCCATTTGAATGTGTTACTGCTGAAATAGATTATCTTTATATTGCTATCTTAATATTATTTGGTTCATAGCAGCATACTTTACAATATAAAGAGGTTGGTTTTGCACACTGTAGAGAGAACCCAACCGGTGATTGTTACCTTTTTACAAATTTAAATCAACTATTGAACCTCATAAAATAATCTTCATTATAGGGCCAGTTCCATCACATATAGTACACATTTTTCAAAATCAAAACTCATTGTTGTTTTCCCCTGGAATTTTTCACCACAGATTCCCCAAGGTAACCCCAAGACGACTGACAACAGATGAATCTCCTTTAGTGTCTGCATCAGGACTGCACCCTGTTTTCCAGTGTCAAAAAACCCATCAAAACCTTGTTTGAGAATGACTTGAATGAAAACTCACTCTCTGTATAGAGTGGCGAAGTCCCTCACACTTACTTCCGGGGTATGGGACCTTATTTCGGAAAAATTATGCATTGAAGTCAATGGGGAGAGAAAACTTATCTTTCGATCCCGTTTGAATTGTGCCATGAATTACACATATGATGTTTGTCAAACTTAAAAAATCATTTCCATGTCAAAAAAGTCACAGTTTGTCGTAAAACTGTTGAAATATAAGACTATGAAAAATACGTAACTAGAAAGACTACAAATCCCAGAGTCGCGTAAGTGATGTCACAATTGTTTACCTCCACCATTCAGATACCTAAGATCAGCGCAATATAGATATAATCTATCTATATGGCGCTGGCTAAGATAAGATAACTTTAACAAGATGCCTGTGTGCTTAGTACCAGGTTGTTATTATACCAGCAATGGGTCTTGCTCGTTCTTTTGCTTCCCGTCTGATGAAACGACCAGGAGTGGCTTGATCAAGTTAGCTACCTAGCTAGTAGCTAGCACGTTAGTTAGCATTACAGCCTTGTCATTTTTATTAGCCTTAACATGAAGTAACATTAAGTAACCCAACATGTTAAACAGTAAGAGTAGTAGTCATATTTCGTGAACCCTTTGAATAGTACTGTCACCGGTGTGATCATTCTATAATACACCATTTAATTCCGGGGGAGAAATGCTAACGCTAACGTTAGCATCGGCGATCTTTTCTACTTCATGCTATCTGCACAAATGGTTGACATTAAACATTAAAACGACAAGGCAGTTCAGAGAGAATCAAAGGAAGGTAGGCAGGCAGCTTTGCATGACATTCTTCAGGACGTGTTTCATTGTGGTGATAGTCAATCGTTTGTTGACAAGACAGTAGTGACGGCCATCTTGGTGACGTGTGTGGTTGACCAGAGATGTAGTTCATTTAGCGTTTCACACAAACAAATGTGTTACTTCACAGTTTTACGGCACATTTTTTTTTTTTTGACTTGCAAAATTATCTTTTAAATTGACAAACATCATATGTGTAATTCGTGGCACAATTCAAACGGGATCGAAAGATAATCTTTCTCTCTCCATTGACTTCAATGCATAACTTTTCCGAAATAAGGTCCCATGGGGCTCAACCGGAAGGGGAGGGACTTCGCCACTCTATTGGGAATTCCACCGTTTTTCTTACACCAGGCCGATATCGGCCGTCTTGCGTTGTTGGGCGAAAACGGGTTCCTTGTCGCCCAAAGTTAATTTGGTGTGTCCCGAACCCTCGGCCGTGACACGCCTTATTTGGCCTTTCACGATCGACACCCGGCCGATTCAACATGTTGACATTCAATGAATGTTGACATTCAACATGTTGAATCGGCCGGGTGTTGGACACAAGCTATCGGGCCAAGAAACCACTCTGATGAGCTGTTCAGCTAGCAAATGAGAAGCGAAACGGAAGTGAGGGACGTAAACAAACGATTTAAATGTCCTCTCTTACCTTCCACACATAGCAGGGACATCTCTGATATCGGCGGGAGCGTCCCCGGCTGTCCTCTGCTGAGAGCTCCGTGATTTGTTTGGTCAAGTCCGGTTTTTCATCTCATCGTAAATTTAGCAAGAAGTGGCCATTATTACATTGCTGACTCAAACTACACACCCGCCAGAACACTGCGATCATCAGATGCAGGTCTATTAACTGTGATTTTATAGTATGTCTGCACTTTATGTGCTCATTTCATCATGCATGTATTTTTATATTCTAAAACATGTTTCGAACGGCACCCGCTATTTGTTTGTATATCAGTCTGTTCTTCTTCTCTGTCTTCCGGTTGTTGCCTATTTTGAATGACGAATACACACTACCGCCGCCTGCTGGTAAGGAGAGTTATTGCCACTCACGCATGCGCAGTTCGTACGTGCTCGGCTGTAGTAAAGCGGTGTATTTCAGTGCGACACACGGCCAATACGCAGGAGAACTCGTCGATGGATCTGTCGGTGTCGGATGTCGGCGAGTTCTCTGGTGACTGCCTGGTGTGTCAGGGCCACTCACATATTTGTACAATCATGCTCTCTCATTATAGCCACTAAAATCATCTTAAAATACACTTACAAGCTACAAATATAATTAAATATCTTATAATTTAATTGTCACAGAACAAGGTAGTACGGCCCAAATGGAGGTTTGTTTGCTTAGCATAACTGCTACAATTCAGATCTAATACATTACCCTCTCACAGCCCTCCATCTCAAATAACTTAGATTCCAACTAAGCGCAAAGCTAACACAAAGTAAAAAATATCCTTGTGACCATCCAACCATCAGCCCCGTGGATCGCTGCCATGGCCGCCCACTGAGCTGCTGAGCCCCGGGCTGTCATCTGTCCAGGCAGGCCTTGACCTCATGGAGAGCTGGAGCCTCGGATCAATAATAGACACCAATGTCCTCGTCCGGGGCCCCAGGCTGAGAGAGCACATCTTCTTCAAAGTCAAACTATAGGAAAGTCATGAGTTTATGTGTGCAATAATGAGCCTTTAAATCTAATAATTTGAGCATAATTGTTGTCAGATAATATACAGGGAGAGATTGAGATTTCAGGTTACATGTTAATAAAGAAAACATGTTGGTATCCACTGTTACTTTTTTAAATACTTCCCCAAGTTGTAAGTCCCTTTACATACTGTATGTACCATCTGATTTTGTATCGCAAGACTTAGATAAGGTGGCTTTATGTTAATGAATGTATATTCCTATCTACTTGAATTAAAAACATCAAAGACAGGACAAAAATAATCAATACCACAACCAAGAGTTCTAGTATGTGTTTGAATATAGTTTTGTGTGCCATGCAACTAATGCAATAAGCACATTTGATCTTGCATTTACACTAGTAAGAAAAGTATTAATTCAATTCAGGAAACATTCAAGAAAGCTGATTTTAAGAAGTCTGCGTTGGACAATCTGTTTTTGCGATAAACCAGCATTTTATGAGCCTGCAGCCTCATCCTGTCTGGATCCATGAGGTCATGAAGTACGTAATTGAAAGTCTTGGTTTTTCTGAGGATAGCTCTTTGTTTCCGTCTGAACTCTTTATCCCTGTCTTCAATTTTTAGAATTAACTTTGACGGGGACGAGCAGACTTATTTTTAGTACGAATAAGTAGCTCCTCTGTAAAAACACCTTCGTACCTTGAATGGTCTCCCTCCACTAATTTATATCCCTCTCAGATTTTCTGACTAAAGTTAGAACAAAAACAAAATGTACTGTAACTAGAAAAATTACAAGTCAAGTTCAGATAATGGAAAAACTAATATCATTTAATAGAATGCAACCATTTTTTCAGAACTTGAGAGAAAGACTTTATTCACACATCAAAGCCAAATTAAATTATGTATCAGCAAGCTGGTCTACTTAGTTGTTTACTTCCTGAACTCATGACTCAGCACTCCATTGGTTGACCTAGATAGCGCCGAACCCCAGAGAAAAAAAGATAGAGAGCACTGATGACCAGCGGATCTTTTTAAAGTCTCAGTGGGAGAGGACGGCCGACAGGCATAGAAAGCCAGACTGCAACTTTACTTATTGTAGGTTGTATAAGTAATGAGTAAGTAGAGGCCATTTGCTCATTGATTGATTAATTAATTGATTTTAACAGTTATTATTTTAAGTGGTTTGTCATGGCATAATTCAAAAACATGCAGTAATAATAAGCTCAGGACTTATACATGGGGCGATGTTATACCAGGAGAGTACCAAATGCCCAAGTAATGCCTTTTATTCCCTTTCCTTTCTCCCTGTCTCCCTTCATTCTTTAATTCAGTCGTTCACCTTCCTCAAAGTGCCATTGATATTACATTATGTCTTCATTTGTTCTTTCCTTCCAGTCAGACAGACACTGATTCATTTATTATGGCGCATTACATTCCAGTACAGTGATGAATATTGTAATGAAGAGAGTTAGGATAGGGCCTAATGCTTTTCACAGCCTATCAGAGCTACAGGGAATCAGTGCAGCAGGGGAACTGTAAGCCTCAACACAATGAGATCGCCTGCAGTGACAAGGGTTATATCTTGGTGGAGATTGGGTCATCTGCTGAAAATCATGCGAGAGGAATTTGCTGATGAATCAAGTGGCAACTTTGAAAGATATTTAGGAGGTTCACTTATCGACTTTCAAGCTTGGGGGATAAACAGTCATTCAAAATTCATTTTTATAATCTATTATTCATATACTATTATCGGCTGATGTGAGAAGTCAGTGGTGACCCTATTCTCACGTCCGCTGCTGATATCTAGCCCTTGTGCCCCATGTGTGAACAAAACTGAGATTGAAACTTAATGTGGATGATAAAAACGTATATCCAAACAAACCATGCAGAAGGCCACTGACTTTTCCCACACACACACACACACACACACACACACACACACACACACACACACACACACACACACACACACACACACACACACACACACACACACACACACACACACACACACACACACACACACACACACACACACACACACACACACACACACACACACACACACACACAGTCTTTTCTGTAGTAAAATATGTGCAGCAGAAGAAGAGACCAGGAGCTAGGTGCATTACAAGGGGGCACACACACACACACACGCAGGCCCTTAAAGGACAGTGGGTGGGTTTACTGTGCTTATAAGAGACAACAGCTGAGGAGCATCAGTCTATTTTTGCTCACCCTGCCTTAATGTAAGTCCCCTCAGAAGGAGGTGTGATCAGTTTGGGGTGCCTGAGAATCTGAGATAAGATAAAAGAGGAGACAATCCCTTATTTAGTTGACCTCACACACATGTATCAAGACAAATGCCTAGGCGCTATTGTCCCACTTTCCCTGAATGAAGTCCAATTGGCAGAACATTGAGATATACTCCCTGTCAACACAACAACTTGGTCCTTGGCCCAAACCTTGTAAATAGAAAAAGAAACGTTTGCTTGGGTCGATGTTTCAAACAAAAACATGTATGAACACTTAGCCATGTAACAATTTAGATACCATTTGGACAAACAGGAGTCTTGTGTCATGTTTGTGATTTTGAAGAGTTTCAAAAATTTGAGGCCATGAGGCTGAATCTGATTGGGGTTTCTTTTTAGATAAAAACATCTTCAGAATGGTTTCTAATTCAGGTATATGAAATTAAATTAATTCAAATTAGGGGAAATGGATTTAGTTGTTTGCAAAATAGATGGAGATAGTGTGAGCAGAGAAGTTAAAATGTGGTGTGCAACAGTTGAGACAGAAGACATCCAGTGAGTCGCAGTTCAACAGAAAGATGTCTGTGGCTACATGTAGAGAGTAAATATTTGAGGAGTGCAGCCTGCAGCAGTAACTTGTTACCTCTGTGTCTCCAGAAAGCCCCTCCTCGGACAAACCCCTCAGCCTGAGCGTCACTCAAAGTTCACTTCGGTACAGTCCCTTTTCCTCCGCTCAAATACACACTCACACATCCCCTGTCATCCACACAAAACGCACACGCGCACACTCACACAGCGCCAGACGCGTTTGCATAGCCCGTCTGCCACTTCCAGTGTTACTTCTCAAGAGACGCGCAAGACCTGTTGGATTTAACTAAAATAATTTTGTTGTTGTGCAGAGTTGACAAAAGTGTGACTACTTTTTTTGTTCTCGCTCTCCTCAGTTACATCTTATGTGACAACTTATTTTGGGACCTCCACCTCAGTTCAACAATCGCGGAGTTTATTGGTGAATAAACGGGTTAATTGACTTTCAAAATTCCGAGCCGTGCAGTTGGATTAAATCAGTGTTTGATGGGCAAAATGAATACCTCCGTGAAATAACTCCACAGGATTTCAAGGTATGCTATGCACATCCACGACTTTGCATTACAGTAATGAATTAATATCGGATGCTTCTTGCTAGAGTACGTGATTTACTTTACTTTCAGCTTCAAATTTAAAAAGCCTCTGGCAGCTATTGCTCTACAGTTGGTTGGATACATTTGAATGGTAAAAGCATTTGTGCGCTTGTGTGAGATTAAATAAGAGAGAGAAACAGGATAGTTTCTGGGAGGTCTAAACTGACGTGTTATCTTTTTCTTACTATATTTCTCAATCCTGCTCTTTTTGTTTTGCTTAATGTATGTCACTCAATTAACCTACTGGGCATGTGCATAAAGCCCGAAGGTCTGTTTTGTTTCAGACAAGTGCAATGTGTCAGGGTGGCTTTAGTGTGGATTTTAGGATATAAGTGTCATGTGTTGTACGGATTGCAAATCCCCTTGAGTAAAATGTGTGCTTTTTGGGTTGTATGAATACATTTCTGTGTGTGTGTGTGTGTGTGTGTGTGTGTGTGTGTGTGAGAGAGAGAGAGAGAGAGAGAGAGAGAGAGAGAGAGAGAGAGAGAGGCTGTCATCTGGATTTTGACACATGTCACTGTGATGCACTTTGCTACCCTCCATCAGTCTTGATTTCCTTTTTTCTTGTTGGCAGTGATAATCCCAGTGTGGCTTCTCCTCTCGGGGACTGAAGATGTATCGGGGTGTGTGTGTGTCGGTTCCCCTGCTGACTCTACTGGTACTGACACTTGTGGTGCCCATGGGCCAGGCCTGCCCCAGGAGCTGTAACTGCTACCAGGCCAATGAAGTCCACTGTACCTTTCGTTCCCTGCTCAGCATACCTTCTGGCCTCCCTATACACACACGCCGCATAAACTTTGGGTAAGGGAATGCAAGTGAGCAAGTAGGAGTGCTCTTATTTACCATGCAAACACACCCATAGAGTTTGGAATGTGTCAAACTGCAGCAAATTAACGAGCTCTAGAGATATAATATTTGTTGATGTATTGACGTCTAAGGTTGATGATGCTGTTTCTGTGCCACAGATTCAACAGCATCAGCACAATACATGCCAGTTCTTTGGCTGGGCTAAAGAAGGTGGAGCTCCTGATGCTCCACAGCAATGACCTCCACCATCTGCCAGATGAAGCATTCAGAGATTTGAAATCACTACAGGTAAATAGGAAGAAGAGCAGCATGCATTGGACCCAACATTGACATCGTTTAAGGCTGAAAAGAGAGGGAAATCAATTAAAAAAAAAAACTAGCAGATTTTTGGATGGGATAATTGACTAAATTAAAGATAACAAACGTTTGAAAGAAATGGGATGTATTCTTTAGAGCCCTTTTCTTTATGTTTTGTCAATTTTCTTTATGGAACTACAGCATACCTGTATCTCATACAAGCAGCTAACAGCAACCAACATGATTGAGTGTCCTGAACTGTCCTTTTCCAAGAGAAACTATCCATGCTGGATTATAAAGTGTATGGATGTTAATGGGGAAAATAAATCATTGTCTCAAATATTTAGCCTTTGACTCTTTGGATATGAAGTATTTTTCAGGACACAGATATGAGTATCAAACTTGGACCCAGTCTCACAGCCTAATCCTTAATCCCAGCCTCAAGCAGGGGTACCATACAAGGATCCTTCACTATTTCAAATGTATTTTGTTTCAGAAAACTCAGCTCTCACATTTCTTTAGTACTTTTAGTTTAAAGTCTGCATAAGCTCTTTAAGTATGATACATGTATATACTTCAACTGCTTGACAGAACCCATTTCAGTTTTTAACAACATAAGTAATGCAGAGATTATCAACATATATAGCATTTGTCAAAGAGTTTGGTACAATTTAGAGAGGAATCTATATGAATAAATATGCCTAAATCTAGCAGTCAAACAAATGATTATAAAATGATTAATTTTACATTTAATCTGTGAAACCATTATGGAAATTAATATAATAGTTAACATGATTCTGTTCAAATTTGTCAGCACATATTTCTAATTTCTGTACAACGAATGCATAATTGATTTGCTATCATTATTTTTGCTGCTCAGTGACAGGAAACACACTGGACATTTTAGCAGGAACCTAAGGGCAGAGTTAGCAGTCCGTGGGGAAGTCAAATTACTCAACAAGCAATTGTTCCCTTCATCTCCCAGGCAGATGCTGATATATTTGGCATTGTGTGATAATAAGATCCATATTTCCATGTGCTGACATCTTCACGTGCTAGATCTGTCAGTAGCTGGAACTCTGCCAGCTAAGTAGCCTTCCTGCAGAGCGGATTTATCACAAGCTTCACAGAAACACAATTCCACAACATGGTTTTCATGGTGTGTGTCTGTAAAGGTTGGTGGGTTTTTTGCACATGACTAGAATAATAATAGTTCCCCAGAGTCTTGAGCTTACAGGATACATTTCCTATTTGAAACGTTGAAGGCCCCCAGTGCTAGAATATGCTTTAAGTCTTTTCTGCTTTGAATCGATAAACTTGCAGCAAGACTGTAACGTCTGGTTTTGTGTGGTGGACTTTTTTTTAATTTGGTGTGCTACTGGAAGTATTCCCCCATATTTCTAAAAACAACACAGTTTGCATTTATTTTTGCTTACAAAGAGTTTTTCACAGACTCCAATTCCGCTTGCATAATTTGTCATAAATTCAATTTACAAGCATGTGGTGTCCAGTGACTTATGATCAGTGCATAGACTTGGTATTTTTGATTGCTCTTCTAATCCTTCATTGCTTCCGTTCACTCAATTTCCTCTCCCTCCCCCCGCAGATACTAAAGCTGAGTTATAACAAGCTTAGAGAGATCTCTTCATCTCTAACCTTCTCTGGCCTGACCTCCCTGCTGCGTCTGTACTTGGATCACAACCGCCTCCAGCACATCCACCCCCGGGCGCTGCTCCAACTGCCGAGCCTCAGGCTGCTGCGTCTGCAAGGGAACAGGCTGCATCAACTGCACCCTCGCACTCTGTGCACACTGTCCCTCCTGAATACATATTACTTCTCTACACTCAGGTGAGCTTGAGCACTTACAGCACATCATATTATAGTCATTGTTTGGCATGTTACAACATGATAACACTTTTAACAACACAACACATACAAGCAAAAGAAGAGTACTCTCTGTTCTCTGGTAAGTTTGTTATTGCCACATTATTTACAATACTTCCATGACCTACTACATAAACTGATCTGTGTGTTCTTGACTATCACAATTCTAAAAAAACAATTGCACTATGATGACTTGTGACAAAGTATTAGCTAAATGTAGTTCAAATGGTGTGATCAGTGAGATTTAGTGATAATGGGATACATGATTGACTAGTCAAAAGAAAAACTCATCCAATGAAAAAGCAACTCTTGCTGGTTATTTTTACCTAGACAAATACACTTCTAAAACTGCGCCTACTCCTGCTCCTTAATGATCTAATTGTATTACTACTGCAGAGGAATAACCAGGATCTGAACATGAGGATGATGATCGGAAGGATAACAATTATTAGTTACTTTCCCCTAACCTTTCATCTCTCACTGCCCACTCACACTCTCTCATCCCTTCCTCCATGATTTGGACTCAACCTTGTTGTCCACCATCCCCCTCCACTTAATGATTTATTTTGTTTTTGTTTTCCCCATCTGTAGACACCTAGACTTGTCCAACAACAGTCTAACAACTCTGCCCAGAGACACATTAGCAACAGCACCTCTGCTAGAGACTCTTGTGCTGCAGGCTAACCCTTGGAGTTGTGACTGTAGGATGAACTGGTTTCTCACTTGGAGTCTGGCACATCCAGGTGATTGTGACATCTGATATGTTTTCAACTGTCATTGTCATGCACATGTGATTTGTGTTGGTCATTTGTTAAGCCTCTGAGCCAGTTTAACTCAGTCAAGGAGTACAAATGTGATGGTTATTGCAAAATGCATATAGATAGAATGACGAGGTAACTAGGTAAGGTAGTAACAAGGTGAATGGATTGAGAGAAAAACATTATACAGCTGTAATGTAGCATATCAAATCAAGGCAGGAATAATGCGATAAATGTATTTTCCTACACATATGGTTTTGTTTAGTCTATTCCTCTGACATCCCTCCACCTGCTTTATGTTACACCCCCTTCTCCTATTTCCTCAATTTTCTGTATCTCTTCCAGTGTTCCTTGTGGCTGTTATTGAGACATGAATGAGAGCTGGACCATGAAATGTGTCTCATTGATATGCCAGACTTAACCTGCTATGACTAATCTATGATGACAGCATTGATGTGTGAAGGCAGCTGAAATATAGGCTAATTATTGTGTAATAATGAAGTGATGCATTTTCCTGATTTATGAGTAGATGAAGTAACCATACAGAATTATTAAGACATGTAAAGGGTAATATATTCTTAAGAAGAGCTGGCATGACTAAAATATGACACTGCTAATATGTTCAGATAGCTGAGTTGTGCACTGATATGTTTGTTTAGTTGCTATGCTTTTATACACAGTTGATAGAGATGCCAAGGCTGTCTTTTATGACACCATTTTCTCTGCCTCTCTTTCAATTAGGCTTAATGAAATGTCCCGGCGGCCCTCAGTGTCCAATCTGTGCCTCGCCCGATTCCCTTCAAGGTCAAGGCTTGCTTGAGCAGACTGACCCCTTGTGCAGCTCGCCTGTTATCGCCTCCCCAGGAAGAGACACACCTTTGGAGACCGAACATAGTGAAATCCAAACCAGTGAATCCTTTAGAGAACCTTTAGGCACTGCCTCTCTGGGTCTGTCTGATCAACAAGGGAACAGCGTGGATCTGGTTTGCAACTTCACTCACTCTGATTCCCAGGATATTGCTCCACCTCCAGATCTCTCTCTTTCCTCCTCTTCCCCTCTCCCCCTCTCTCTCTCACTCTCCCTGGAATGCCCTGTGGAGAGACAGAGCTATGAGACACTTTGGAGGATCCTAGCGTACTACAGTGAGACTGCGGTTCGTCTGGAGAGGCACATCATGCTGAGTAAAGCCCCAGCATTGGCTTACCGCTACAGGCAGGCACCAGAGACAGAAGGACATTATCACACTGGAGTCCAATCTTCCATTAAAGCCAGACCACAATGGTTACTACGGCCAGCCATCAGCATTCAGCTAAACAGAGCACAGTCTAACAGACATAAAGTTCAACTTATCTACTCAACAAGAGTTTCTGCTCATCCTGACCCTGCTTCTCATCCCTCAGCATCCTCCGCTTCCTCACACCCATGGGTGCTGATTTCAACTAATCAGACCGCCACCGAACTTGCAACAGTAGTAGGTAGTAAGGTGGAGCTATCATGCCCTCTTTTAAGTTCTGGTAACCCCAAAGTACAGTGGGTTCAACCGGATGGATCCAAGCTCATCTCCCCCTCAAGCAGCTTAGATGGTAGGCTCCAGGCTTCAACCTCTGGTTTACTTATTCATAAAGTGCAGCTCTCAGATGCAGGGATCTATTACTGCATAGCACGGGCAGGCAAGGATGTAGACGTTCTCCCCCTGCGCCTGGCAGTGGAGGATTCCTCTTTTCCCCCTTCAGGAGAGCAAGTGGGACCTCCTGTCACAGCAACTGTTGGTAAACCTATCAGTCTATCCTGCAAGGCTTTTGGTTCACCAGCGCCTCATATAAATTGGGTGTTACCAGATGGAAACTTAGTACGGCAGGGATTAGCTGTATCAGGTGGGCTCATTTTACAATCAAATGGGAGTCTCTCTCTGCCTAACCCTTCTCTGAGGGATGCTGGTCATTACCGCTGCATTGCAGTCAACCAGTATGGTAGTGATTTTCTGTCCATTCAGCTTGAATTAAATTCAAGACATCCCCCTCCAGTTAGGACTTCATTTCCCACAGGGCCACAGTCAGCTGCTGGCCGGTCAACCCAGATACGAGCTCCATTACAAGAAGAAGAAGGGTCTGGCGATGTGGCGGAAGAAGGAGAGAGAATTCTTGCTGGCAGGAAGCGTCCAAGACCTCTTCAACCTTCCCCAAACAGACGTCTTCCAATTGGAAAACCCGTAAGACGTGGACCTATGAGAGAAGGCGCCCTGAGAAGAGGAGGAACGCCTACATCATCCACTGACCAGAGAAGAAACCGCTTTAAGAACAGACATAGGGTTACCACAAACAAACAAAGGATAGACCCTAAAAAATGGGCTGATCTCTTGGCTAAGATTCGACAAAAGACTGTTGCCACTAATGAAAGCGAGCCTGTTGATGAAGCAAAGCCGACAGCTGAAGCTGTGGAAGGAGGCCAAGATGGAGACACAGGTAGAATTGAAGGACTTGAGGATACAGAGAGAGGTAGATCTGAAGGAGCAGGGGAGGAAGCAGAAACTGAAGGGTCATCTCTTGATGAGATTGATCTACAAGAGGAAGGCCTTCAGCAAATGTACCCTGTCAACAAAGAAATGCTAACACACACAGATACAAATACAGACACTGAAACAGGCACAGAGATAGAGACAAACACTGAAACAGGCACAGAGATAAAGACAGACACTGACACAGACACAGAGATAAAGACCGCAACAGAATCAACAGAAACACAGACAAATATAGAGAACGAGACAGAGAGTGAGACAGCGAAAGCAACTCCACAGACAGAGTCAGTGACAAACACAGAGACACAGAAAGAAGCAGTCACATTGAAGCCAATGTCAGCAGCAAATGAAATTGTCCCAGAACCAGGTGAAGGGGATGAGCCAGAAGCAAACACCAACCCATCTAGAACCAAGCCTCAAAACCACCGGGAGGGACTCTTCCCTAATTTGGTACCCAATTCCCGGCCTCAAAGCCCTTGGAACTCTCGCAGGAGGATCGGACAGCGAAGACGAATCATCAACAGGCCCAGGGGGCATCCTTTGACCCCACGCCGACCTATCCCTGAACCTACAAACCCGAGGTCACAAACTGAGACACCTGTCACTACAACAGATCAAATTAATATGTTGATGCTGGTGTCAACAACCACATCTCCAGTCATGTTGTTGACACGGAGTGACCATATTGAGACTACTTCAAATGATGTGGTACTGAATTCTCAGTCTTCCACTATCTCTAATACTGTTGGTATCTCCACTTCTGCCACCCCCTCATTGACTCCCTCTTCCTCCTCTATCACCTCATTATCCCCCTCTCACACGAAGATACATATAGACATGGTGACTCACCCAGCCAACATCCCAGACACTGCAAAATCCACTCTCTTCAACACACTAACACCAGCACCCACTCACTCGGATGCTACGGTCGTGCAGACACATTCGCCTAACACACACGCCAAGACTTCGACACATGGCATACAGACTCACACAAAAACACACACATCTTTAGGCAAACATGTTGATGAACCTTCAAGTGATCCCAATGTTGTGCTCGAGAGGAATTTGTCAAGTGAACCATATGTGTCCCACTCCTCCATCTCTCTCTCGCCCAGTCCTTCCTCCATTGTTTCCTCCACTGTTTCCTCCACAGTCCCCAGTACAGCTACAACTACTACTGCAAAACTCCACACTACTCCTTTTACCTTTCTCAAAATAATACATACTAATTCTGCTGAAAGTGTTACAAGTATATCTTCCACTACAGCTAATGAGGACACACGTCCCATAGGAACAACACATATTGCTTTGAATATAATTCCCAAAATGTTTACTACAACTACCAGTATTATCCCTACATCTAGCACTACCAGAAGTACTACAACTGCTCTTACCTCTACTACTTCTTCCACAACACCTGATAGTATATCTTCCACTACAGCTATTGAGGACACACGTCCCATAGGAACAACACATATTGCTTTGACTATAAGTCCCAAATTGTTTACTACAACTACCAGTATTATCCCAACATCTAGCACTACCAGAAGTACTACAACTGCTTTTACCTCTACTACTTCTTCCACAACACCTGATATTACATCAACTTTTCCAACTACCACTACTACTTTTTCAATTAGCCCTTCTACTACTACTATAACTACTGCTACTAGTACTACAATCTCATTCAAGACTATCCCCGCAACCCCTCATCCTACTACCACTGCTACAACTACTACTCCTACTAGTACTAGAATTGTCACCTCAGTGAAACCTCCTTCAACAACTACAACGGCAGCTACACCCAGTAAATCTTCAACTACAACCACTACAATGATCACAACAAGTACAACACAATCACCCAGAGAGAGGCCAAGCGTTGTCAACGTTGATCCCAGAGGGAGGCCTAATTCTGGGGGTTCAAACCAGAATCGACCCTCTATTGACTGGAGGAACCCTGGAACTAATTCTATTCCAGATTCAGACAGCAGCCGGCCTCAATGGCCCCCCTCCCCTTCACTCCCGGCTGCCCCTGAGGTGAGTTCAAATTGAGTCAACAGTAATGCTATTTTGGGAATTCTTTATACCCAAAATGTGTTGCAAGAACACACATCACCCCACGAGTAAGAGCTTGGGCCACAATTTGTTTTTTATTTGTTAATGTCTGTAATTTTCCCCTATTTCCCTGCTCTTTGCTTTCAGTCATTTATACAATTAGTCATCTCTGTAAGTGCATTCTTAAATGCAGTCTGCATTTGATATATATAGAGAGCTATTTTTCTTTGTTGTCAGCTAAGTGGAACTCAAATTAACATTTATTGTGCTAGCCCAGAAAATAATAACAACACACACACACACACACACACACACACACACACACACACACACACACACACACACACACACACACACACACACACACACACACACACACACACACACACACACACACACACACACACACACACACACACACACACACACACACACACACACACACACACACACACACACACACACACACACACACACACACACACAACACCGACTGTGCAAGCCTTTGGGCAAAAGCTTAGCAGAAAAGCACAATAGATCTGAAAATAGTCTAATCTGTATCCACATGACCTGCTATAAAACCTAAGGGATGTTTAGGACAGTTCTTTAATTTCATGGATTTTCCGGAGCTCTGCTAGAGTCCCTGCAAGATCTAAAGAAGAGATGAAAAACACATGTTCCATAATCAACAACATTATGTGTTTTAAGACCCTAATCCCAAGGGATTTAAGATAATCAATTGTTAATTAATTTCCAGAGCTCTTTTGGCAGGCTTCAGCAGACAAAACCACTGGGTTCACCATCAATGGTTCCTAATCTGGTATTACAGTACTGCTATATTGAATTGTTTAACCTTAAAAGCTCTTCAATGTTTAATAAAAGGAATTACAAACTTTTGAAAATGTAAAATTCACATAATCATATTACTTTTTAAATACATAAAAATCATTTAATACATAATTAAAACATGTGTAATGACCTTTATTCTTACCCACACTTATGTTTTGATTTGTCTATCATTTTGGTTAGTTTTGTACATTAAAAGATGTTGTACAGATGGCCAAATTATCTGTTGACTACATTCTGTTGATTATGTAGATTTGCTAATTTTCCTATTAGACAATTATCATTTTATCTATTGTTTTCTGAAGGTGTTGTTCACAACTCCAAGGACAACACAATGCTGCAGCTTTGCAATTCAAGGGATTTTCATTAGTGGTGCTATGCTCTCAGATGTCTTAAAGTTAAAAAGAAATATATATTATTATCATGATTTTCTTTTTTGTTTACTTAAATCTATAAAACATTTACATAGGTCCCAGTTGTGAGATCCAGACCGAGGATTGCAGACCCGCACATCAGGACAGTGTCGGTCCCAGCAGAGAGCACTGCCAGGCTGGCTTGTGAAGCTCAAGGCGAGCCAAAGCCCTCCATCACATGGACCAAGGTCTCCACAGGTACACGCTGAGCAGACAATATGCACACATTTATTTCAGTATACAGAAATATGTAAATATTAAAAAACAATTCCCTTGTAGATGTGAAAGTACAAATCAGGGTTCAGTTTTATTTCCACAGATTACTCAGTAAATCCGCTCTCTTAAACCCTCAGGCATATCTTTTTATGCTGGGAAACATAGAAATGCTATTTTCTTATCAGAAGTACTACACACTGGTCCTTTAAAGCAGAAATAAGTAAAGGTTTGTATTTACCTCTTGACGTCATCGATTTGAAAGGAAAAACCAACTAAGCTTTAGTATGTACTATAACTTAATGAATATGAACACATTTTGCACTGATGAAGTAACCCATTAACACCCAGCATTACGCACTGGCATGCACACAATAGGCTTTTCTCTCGCTTGCCATGTGGGAAAGACATATTGCAAGAAAGTAATGGAACATTTGTGCACTGCATCACTGGGCTTACTTCATGCTGTGCCACAAAGTATTTCCCTGATCGTCCTTTCCTCTGTCTCATTCTAACTTTCTTTCCCAATTTGTCTCTGTTTTTCCCACTCTGTTTCATCACTGCTGCTTTCTCTGTCTGTCTGTCTCTCTGTCTGTCTCTCTGTCTGTCTGTCTCTCTGTCTGTCTCTCTGTCTGTCTGTCTGTCTGTCTGTCTGTCTTTCTCTCTCAGGAGCGGTGATGTCAATTATCTCCAAGGCAGAGCGTTTTGAGGTCCTGCCAAATGGCACTCTAGTTATCCAGAATATTCAGCTGCAGGACAGAGGCACATACATCTGCAGTGCACAAAGCTTTCTGGGTCGCGACAGGTGAGGCTGCTCATACCAGTTAGGAATATTAATGTAGCATTTTGCATTTAGTTATAATGACCATGGTACAAAATAGTTTCTGTATTAATTACACAGACCAAAAGCAAACAGCTGTTTAGGATTATGCATGCTGTGTTGGTGTATTTTTAAGCAGCCTAAAGTCATTTTGAAATCTCAGTATATAAAATCTGTTTATAAAAGGTTTGTTTGAATCCAATTCCAATATAATTGTGTTACTTGAAAAAATATGTTTGTCAATCCCATGTCTCTTTCAGGATTCCTGTTTAAATTGTGAATACATGAATTTGGGGAGTTTCCTAAACGTGTCCTATGCCATCTATGTTCAGTTTTATTTAGAATAAATACAAATGTGTTTCCATGTTGACTATTTGCGTCCTATACTCTTTCGTGATAGATTGCTAGCCAACCTGGAGGTGTGGACACGCCCCCCTCGGATGCAGCTGGCCAGCTACAGAGAAGTTACCATTCATCAGGGTGGAGAGGTGCACTTGCAGTGCCAGGCGGATGGTGTTCCCAGCCCTCTGCTCTCCTGGGTTTTGCCTGATCGCTCTGTCCTGACCTCCAGCGCTGCCTCCACCAGTCGAATTATTATGGACACGAATGGTACCCTCCATATACCAATAACTTTAACCGGTGACAGAGGCGTGTACCGCTGTGTGGCTTCCAACTCAGCAGGAGCAGCCAGTGCCTCAGCGCGTGTACATGTGTCGTCCTTGCCCCCTGTTATACAGCAAGCCAAAGAGGAACACCTGCTTTTGTCTCCTGGGAGGCCTGTTTATGCTCACTGCTCTGCCAGGGGAGCCCCGACACCAACTCTGCGCTGGCGAATTCCAGATGGGACTATAGTCCGCCAATCCCAGTTTCTTCATGGCAACCTTTTCGTCTTACCCAATGGGACACTGCATATTCGAGGAGTTCGGCCTAAGGACTCAGGGAATTACGAATGCATAGCAAGCAATGCTGTTGGAGCCGATAAGAGAACAGTTAGGTTAGAAATTGAAGGGTCAGCAGATGGAGAAAGAAGCCAGAGTGAAGCTGTTGAAAAAACATCTTCTTCACTAAATAAAGACAGAACTTTATCTATCCCTAGCCACCCTTCAAATCCATTCAACTCAGCTAGACTCCCCGCTTCATCGCCCCATGATAGATCCCGGACCTTGCCGCTCAACCCCAGTTCTTCTCGCTCATCTTTTTACCCTCGCCCACCCACTGCCACTAACTCACTTCCTAAAATCAATAAAACAGTCACTGCCTACCCCACACACTTGAGCAACATCAACAAAACAAAGCTCTCCCCTCTCTCCCCATCCTCCACAATGCCTACAAATAACACCAAAATCTCGCCTGGCATTGTAAATAACACAAAAGTTATTTCTCCTCCCCCCTCGAAAAAATATACAGCCTCAGCTGTTTTGCATCCCTCGCCTGTCTCACCCTTCAGTAAAGCCCTTATTGTCTCTACATCACCCTCCAGCTCCACTGTCCACTATGGGTTATTCTTGCAGCTCCACTGCTCTGTAACTGGAAACCCAGCACCTATCATCATTTGGAGGACCCCTATTAGGAAACTGGTGGACGTGCATTACAGGTAAAGTGGATGTGGGTTTGTGAGACGGTTGTTTAATTATATCTCGTAGTAATTCTGTCAGTATTGTGTCTCATTCTATACCTGTTGGTGATTTTTTTGTTTGTCCACATTCGATTTTCAGTTTTGACCCTCGTTTGAAGGTGCACCCTAATGGAACTCTGTCAATCCGAGCATTAACAGAGAAGGACGCTGGTGACTACCTCTGTATCGCGCGAAACAAGGTCTCAGATGATTATCGCCGCCTGCGTGTCTCTGTTGTTACTAAGCCTGCCAAGATCGAGCCCAAGCAACCACTCAATCAGATGGTGTCTTTTGGCACACCACTGAAGGTAAGTTAAATGAAAACAATTAATAAATCACAATTTATCTCAGCCTGGCTAGTTATTAAAGAAACATCATACCCCACTGTTCCACTGTTAGAAACTTGCATCAAATGCTGCCAAAACTAAAACAGTCCATCTTCCACACCTGCACTTTTAGAATTTTTTTGAGACTTTTTGATCAGGCCATGATGTGTGTTGGATCTCTTCTATGGCTGGGCTTAGTGCCAAACATTTCTACAGCTTCAAGCTGTGTCTTTAGTTATTTTTCTCTGATCAAAAAGTGCATCATATTTTTTTGACTTAAAAAAGGAAAAGAAAGACCTGTCAGGTCATAGCCTGTTATGAATCATCAACAGCGGCCTTCAGGGGATGATATTTGACACACAAATATTCAACAGTTCAATTAAATACTATGTCAAGCGGGTTGAAATGCAAGAAAGAGGACAATGTATTTGGGAATTTGTTGCCCTCCTTTTTTATTTCATTTAAAAATTAATGAGATTTGAACGTTTTTTTTTAAAGCAGCTTCATTTGTCTTGCTTAGCAGTGTTTTCTTAAATTAGTTATATTTTTGGGATTATAAAAACAGCCCTAAAAGCTGAATCTAGAGCAGTATGCATCTTTCCTTTTAACAAAGAGGAGACATTGTTATTTCCTAACAGCTCTCAGCAGTTTGGCACTCATCCAAACAAAAGTTAATTTAAGTTAAGTTAAAGTTGATAGAACTTTTAATGATAATAATGATCCTATTCCATGCAGGTGGACTGCCAGGCATCAGGACTGCCTGACCCATCTGTCCGTTGGAGCCTACCAGATGGAACCATGGTGAACAGCGTGTTGCAGGGGGAGGACAGAGGAGGGAGAACACGGAGGCTAACTGTGTTTGACAATGGGACGTTACTTGTACCAGCAGTAGGGATGGGAGAAGAGGGAGAGTACACGTGTTATGCTGAGAATCAAGGAGGCCAAGACACCATGAAGGTAAACTTTTTTTTTCTACTGCAGAAGAATATTTGAGTTATCATTTATATTACATATTCAAATTGAGTTTATTGTTCTTACTCACAATAAACATATCATGAATACAAATACAAATTAATTCAGTTGTAAACTAACTTAAATTCAATGTTTCAAGGTCAAAGTAAAAATCATGAGGACATCTCTACCAACCTTTACTGATGACAGAAGCCACCACGTGGTCAAAGTACGTGAAGGGGCAACAGCCACAATTCCCTGCCAGGCCACTGGAGTTCCTGCCCCGACGGTCACATGGTTTTCCCCGACCCGCCGTGTCATCCCAAAAAGTTTGGGATCTGGCTTTTATTCCGAGAGGGTTGTGGTGGTTTCGGGTGGAACTTTAGAGGTGCGTCTGGCTCAAAAGATCGACACAGGAACCTATACCTGCCAAGCTAGCAACTCAGCCGGGGAGAGGAGCATGCTGGTGGGCCTGGAGGTGGAGGCTGCTAACCATGGACAGAGTGGCCAGGTGGGAGGAAGAGGTTGGAGTACTAGCTATCAGCCTGATAGTGGTCATGGCAGTAGATCAGGGGAAAGCACTAATAATGCAAGGATACGTCAAGATGGATTTACCAATGGAGACACAGACAAGCTTGGCAGCAGTGACAGCAGAAATAATGCCTATGGTGCTAATGATGGCAGGACAAAAAGCATTGTACCAAATGATGGCACTAACATAGCGACCAGTGGCTTTTATCCTGCCCTTAGGAGTGATAGTCGAGATGGATTGAACAGACCTGTCAGTGGAATCACCACACAACTAGGAAGAAGTGTTATCAGTGTTGGAGTGAGTGGGGCTGGAAATATAGGCATTAAAGCGGATAACATTGGAACAAATCAAAATGGACCCGGCATTATGAGTAATAGTAATAGCCTGAGTAGCAGTCACAGCACAGTTAGATCAGATAATGTAGAAAGGAATCCTGGGACTAATGAAGTAAATGCAGGAAAGGCTGGTAATGGCGCTTACACCGGTAGAGAAAATGGCAGGATAAGTGTGTCTAATACAGGAGCTGGGACTGGCTCACTCAGTGGAAATGTGTTTAGCAGAAGTAGCAGTAATGCTGTTATAGCTGCTGGTACTAAAAACTATAGTAACACTGTTGTGGGTGTGGTAACTACAGTCAAACAGCGAGCTGTGAAAGGCCAAACTGTGGTTTTGCCATGCCTCTCCCAAGGCTCCCCTCCCCCTCGTGTGGCCTGGCTTCTGCCTGGTAATGGTGTGTTGCCTGCTCCTTACTATGGCAGCAGACTCACTGTGCACCGAAACGGCTCTTTGGAGCTGCGAGGAGTGCGTGCGAGCGATTCTGGGACCTTAGTTTGTGTGGTCAGAAGTGAGAGAGGACAGACGAGGATACAGGTGGAGCTGGAGGTCTCTGAGCCACAAGAGGAGGCCAGACTTTCACACAGGGGACGGGCAGATGAAAGGCCTGTCATGGGACATGTTGGTGTAATACAGTCGCCACGCCCGGGAGCCTCATTAGATTCAGCTAAATCCTTAAGCTCAAGGCCAGTGTTGCCTGAGGCACTTCATCCAAAAATCCAAGTTACTCAAAAGCCTCTACACAGAGGCCAGTCTTTGCCTGCCGCACCTCGTCCTGTCGGCCCTCCACCCCGTTCCTCGAGCCCTGTGTCAGAGCCAGCAGTGAGCACCAGAACAGCTCCCTTAGTGAGCATCGTTAATGGAGAGAACCTCCGCCTGCCTTGTCCTGCTCCTCAAACCCATGGATATACCCAGGGCTCTCTCTCATGGACCATGCCAAATGGAAAAGTGCTGACCCGGGGTGAAAGTGATGACTCAGGCCGATACAAAGTCCAAGAAGATGGAATTCTAACAGTGCAACAGGCCTCCGTGTACGACCGCGGCATCTTCAGCTGCAGATCTACCAGTGGCGACTCAGTTTCAGTCATCACGGTTCCCGTCATCGTCATCGCCTACCCGCCACGCATCACAACAGGCCCCTCCCCTGTGACCTACACACGACCCGGGGTGGCTGTGGAGCTGCCGTGTAGGACAATAGCGACACCCCGGGCGACCGTCACCTGGGAAACACCAGACCTGACACAGCTGAGGGTCATGGGTCAGGCTCGTATCTATGGCAACCGCTACCTTAGTCCTCAAGGTTCCTTGGTGATACAAAACCCGACAAGTAGGGATACGGGATTTTACAGATGCACCGCCAAAAATGTAATAGGAGTGGACACCAGGGCAACCTACCTACATGTTATATAACAGGGTGAAATAAACACACACACGAACAGACAACGAGCAGAACGACGGAGACAGTCTACAGTACTGGTGGATGAACTCCTCTGCTTATAACATTTTATGTTTCCCACATGCCCAAAGGAACTGCAAGGCTTTATGTAGGAGATACTGTTGAATCTCCGAAAAGACAATACTAATATACATTATGTCTCATTTATGTATTTGTATGACTTTGATTTCAATTTTTGATTTGAAATATCAGGAGTTGAAGGATTCTTTGCTGATACAGCATCATACATCATACATCATACAGCACCTGTGGACTGTTTCAGTGCAAAGATGTGTCACATTTGAGTATTGCTGAAAGACAAGCAAGCTTTACTTGGCCTGATTGCTTTGTTTCATTACTTTACACATTCGTCCACTAAAAGTGAACTACAGTATAGCATACAGTATTTGTAATGACTGTATCACTAAATATTGTAGATAAAACACAGAATAAGGACAAGAAAGACTTTTTCCTGTCCTTCACAAATGTCAAAAGGCACATTAATATTCGACGTGATGTCATATCAAATAATCATGTTTGATTTTGGTGTATATTTATAAAATATAAGATTTTTTTATATACTTGCGAAATGGGACGTCATCAACACTATTTAAATGTCAACTTAATATTGACCTTTTAACTACATTTTCTAATTTATAACGTACATAAAAAGGTTGTATTTTGTTGTGGTGCATATGTAGCGAACAGTAACTTAAATTGGCAGCCTTGTTTGTATTTTACTGCCTTACCGTTACAGTGAATGTGTAGAAGACATGATGAGGGCTCAAGCGTCGTGATCCAACCAGTTTATTCAGGATTTTTTGAACCTATTAACTCTTCTTGTTATGTTATGGATTTTAAACCTTGCCAATATTATTCTACCACCATTGAGAACATCTCACATTCTCACAGCATTAATGGGGCAGAAAGAGATACGGTACAAAGCATTCATGCAAACACAATAGTCAGTTCTTTGGAGAGTTATCTTTGTGATTATTTTGATATTAAAGATTGTATAAATGTATGTGTGGTTTAAGATCCTTCCCTAAGCTTGAGCACAAAGACAGCAGCTCATAGTTATCATGTTTCCTCTTTCCTTTTATGTTTTCTTTTCATTTTGTCCTTAAATTATTTGTCTTGTAAAGTCTCTGTTGTAAGATGTGCTTTGTCATAAAGGGAGAAATTATTAAATATCATTATGTATGTCAATAGTTACCAATGAATGACTGCTTGCTATATCTTTGAACAGCTTCATTTTATAAATAAAACTGAAAAAATAACTGAAAGTCGACTTCATGAAATGGCAACAGTTAAAACTAAGATTTATTCAGAAAAACGAAACAGATACAGAGTGTGTGCCTGAGTGAGTGTGGGTCGGAGTCAGAAAAGTAAACAACTAGTGTTGGTGCAAGAGCAAGAAAGGAAGCTTTTCCTTGAGTATATTATGAGAACAGAAACTCCTTATCCCCGGCTCAGCTGTCCAACCAGGATATGGGGTCTTAACTATAGATGGGACACATGTTGATGACATCATATTGCTCTCCCTGGGAAATGTAATAAACTAACAGCAGGCTTCAGGGCGACTCCCCTGCGCTAGCCCCTGCCAAGTGCTCTTAATAGTGTTTATTCTGACTCCACTAAATACGAACAATAATCAGACATTATATTTATGAGCACTAGCAGCTATAGTTAATCATATAGTGCAATGTTGGACATGACCCATACTGTATATATTGCTCTGTAACTGTGAAAATCATCCCAAATAGCTGGTGAAAATGCCGCTTCAAGGATTAATGACTAAATATTTTCTAGACTGAACTGCAGAATGATCATAGAATTACTTAAAAGTGTAAACATTTCCATATTGTATATTCGTGTTTTGTAGTGTGAACCTGCCAGGAACATTCTGGCCTTGTGAGGCAAAGATCAGTACCTTGGCTGATTTAGCAAATCCACATATACAAATCAGTCTTAACCTGCTGATGTCACAAGTCATATCTTGAGAACATTTGTTATTGAATTATTGAAATGTAAAACACAAAAACAAACAAACTAAACATTGTAGAGTATATTGATGTGAAGTCGCTCACAGATCAAAAGTGATTCTTATTAATATAATTTCACTGGCCCTTACATTTGGGCAGTTTAGTTTTCTTTTGTAAATAATATTTGGGAAAATAGTGCAGGGGAGCAACATTAGAGTTTTGTTTTGTGCTCCATGAGGACAATTGTTTTCTGTGAATGCTTTTTATGTTTTGAATTATGTCCTTTGTTGGCGAATTTCCATTCATTGTGGGACACTAATTGAATTTTTCATGTCTGTAATCCCTGTTGCAAATGAATTATTATCTATCCTCTTTTGTGCAATTACAAACTGACAAGCATGTAACAAACTAATACAGAGCATCACATTGGCACTTTCACTTCAGCCATTGACATGAAGAGATTGCAGAATGGGTTAAATGACCTGTTTGGATTAGATAAATAATGCCCTCAGTTTCATTGTAATCTGATAGTAAATCAAATATAATTCCTGCTGATGATCAAACTTTTTCATTTACTCTAATGATCTACAATCCAGCAGTAGTCCCTGTCAGAATTAATGGTTATACCATCATTTATGGTTATTATTGTCACAGGCTTCGGAGACATTATTAATACATCACCCACTCTACCTGGAAACTCAACTGCATACTTTGTAATAAAAAACACACACTGCTGCTACAGTACATCTGCTCACATTTTGCCTCACATCAATGTTGTCATCACAGTTTAGTCATGTTAGCTATCTGGCATATCAACGGGACACATGTCACGGTCCACCCAGCTTTCATGTTTTCATCCGAGTGAGAAGACAGACAACAGCTAGTCATCTGGTTTGGAGTGCGCTGATTTTTCTTTGTGTTTAAATAGGAAACAGGCAGTGCAACTTCTTTTACAGTACCGGAGGCCTTTTCCTTGAAAGTCACTAGATTATACTTTGTAGTCTACCACATGCATTTAGGGAGAAGATGTATTTCAAAATGCCAAAGATGATCTAAAGCTATCATCAGTTACGAAATCATTGTATTAGTCAAGTTCAATGTAGTTTGTACTGTGCAAGTATTCCACCACCCACTGAGAGGCCTCAGAAGGATCCATTACTCTCATGTCTTTAATGTTGCTTTCAAACAACAATACACTTTGGATTGAAAAATACATTTTGTTTTGATGCCTCATTAGGTTCGCCCATCACAAATGTGTTTCCAATGTATTATTGTTTTTTTTACATTTTGCTTCTCTAACAGAAATATTAATGATATGAAAAGGGTCTGAACCATTTCATTTCACAGTAATAATGATTATATAACTGGAAATAATTGCAAAATTATTCCTGCATGGGAGAGCCCTTAGGAAAAGCATTGCTCTGACTTCACCCTACAGTTTCACATGCATAAATGGTCTATTTCTTACATTACATAAACTCTTAATACATCAGCTCTAACTATCGTGATGTTAAAACAGAATGTTTTCAAACATATTTTACTCTATTTACGCCTATCTATTTACCACCTTGTGTAAGTTACTCTACCAATATCACACCTTATAATATAGGTTCACCCTTATAGGTATGACTCATTTCCCCCTAGTATTTATCAAAACAGCGGGATGATTGTTTCCTGTAGAGGCACATTTCTTAAGATCACCCTGTGCAGTAATGAGCAGATGGGAAAGAAGATATTAAACTGGAGTGTGTGGGAGGAGGTATACTGTGTAGCAATTATTTGGATCTCGACTTCGATGGCGTAACTGAGGCATCAGTCAGCTGTTGTCATATAGATTTCATAGACGTGACTTAATGGGAGCACAGATGGTGACCAAGTCAAGATGCCACATGAGCCACATGTGCGCCACATGTGCGCACATTAAGTACACAGACGAATATATTTGTGGCTAAACCCAAGACAAGTAATATACTGTACAGGCAAGATATGTCTCCCCCCCTCTCCCCCCCCCCCCCCCCCCACACACACACAGACATACACTGAGGGATGAACAGAGCTCACAGTTATACTACTTGAGCAGCTGTTGAAAAATGTTTTAAGATGAAAAGGCAAAGAAAGACTCATAACAAACCCTATATCAGCAGCATACACTCAAAACACATCTGGTAGCACATACGTCAAGGAGTGATATCACCTCTCACAGCAGGCAGTGTTTACACTAGCGCATGAGCCCATTAGCAGCTTATGTTGTTACAAATACTTCATTTGAGTTCAGTGACATTAAAGATCTGTTTTTGTAGGTAAAATAAAATACTCAAGAAGACTAACCAGCCCACATATTGAGGAGAGACAGACTGTGTATGCATACATATTTACCGGTTTATCAATGTATTGTTGATTAAAAAACAATACAAAAGAGAATCCCCTTAAAGTCACCTTCGACATTTAAAGGTTTAGGGTATATCTGGATCTAGTTTAGGAATAATACATCCAGCCCAGCCCATAGGCGGTCTGCAAGGGTTACAGTTTGGCAAAAACAGAGGCCCCTTGTCCTCAGTGTTAGTCAGCTCAACCCAATCCTATTCACACAATGGCAAAATAGTGTGTGAATACATTTTAAATACTCATTGAACAATGTTAAATGTTTGATGAGCTGGTTTCAGCGACATTGTATTCATAAAAATGCAATGTCCCTGTGTCTTTGGTTGTATTACAAGTCCCAGTAAAAAGTTAGAGCATCTTCAACTTCCTTCTGTACTTAGATGTATTCCCCAGCGAATAGGAATCCTTGAGCAGTTTACAGTAAGAGGAATTTCTAATCAAATAATCCGATTTGATGAGACCACAGAAATGTGGGCGGGCTTGGAAGGTAGCACAGTACAGAGCTACGAAGGATTGAGGCTCCACACCTCATATGAGTACTTCCCACTACAAATAATCCAATCACACAAGAGCTAAAATATGTTCAGGATCACTGAGTTCAACACAATTCATGTCAGCATTAATCTGGGTTTGACTGAGAGTCAGTGACCTCAGCACAAAATGTGTACACCCGGGGAAACAAAACGGTTACAGTATCCATCACAATATACTGCTAAGAGCGGACTTTGGGTGTGTAATGTATTCGCAGTAAGAGGACAATGTGTGTTGTGTGCTGTAAGTGTTTGTGTATCCATCTACTGTATATTTGATACCTTGTGTGTAAGTTAATGTGTGTGTGGAGTGTCCGCCAGGTCGGGTGTGTCGGTCAGCTGTTCAAAATGCTGTAATGTCAGGGAGTCTCCTTTCTCAGGAGAAAAGGCTGACTCATGGACTAACTGGCTGGCCTACTTTCAATGGGACACACACACACACACACACACACACACACACACACACACACACACACACACACACACACCACACACACACACACACACACACACACACACACACACACACACACACACACACACACACACACACACCACACACACACACACACACACACACACACACACACACACACACACACACACACACACACACACACACACACACACACACACACACACACACACACACACACACACACACACACACACACACACACACACACACACACACACACACACACACACACACACACACACACACCTTGACTTGTTGTTATTGTGCAAAAGTTTTGACTTGTAAACCTTGCTCAGATGCAGTGATCAAAAGTTAAAGTTAAACCAAGGAGGACAGATGAATATTTTTTGGGAACACTCACACAGCTGGTTTAAACAAAGCCTAAGCTCTACAATATGCGCTGCTGTCAGCACCCCTTGTGAGAGTAAATTATTTGTTTGAAAAATTACGATATACACAGCTACAGAGTATTTTCAGCTGTTACGTCTTTGATCTAAGTTGATGTTTTTGACCATGAAATCTAGAGGTTACGACAGCTTTGCTTCACCCAATCACCAAGCTTGAAATTAGCTGCTTAATTTATTATTTTAATTATCATTGCAGTATTGCTTTACTCATACTGTACATGCCACACCACACACCCAAGACGGAGGATACAAGATAAAGACTACCCTGAGAGCTTCAGGTAATGAATCATCTGCTCAATGGAGGCATGTCATCTGTCAGCCCTCAAAGCTCATTCTGTAAGACACACATCAGTGTTATGTATTTGCCACAGAGAGCAACTCTGAGATACCTACATTATTTATCTGTCTTTAAACTTTAAAGTCTGTTTAACACTCTACAGAAATGAAAAGGTGTTAAAGTGCAAACATATTTTCCTCCAAAGGAACCAAGAGAGTGAACCTTTATTTTTTTATCAAACTGTACTATAAGAAACGCCCACTTGCATTGTCTTTTAATGCATTATTGCACAATACATTCCTGGTCTACATGGTCTATGTTTCTGGAAGAGTTAATGGCTTTATATATGACTCCATATAATGGATACAACCTTCATAACTGAGGAACAGATGTTTAGCTCAACTGAGTGGTTTTCTTTCACGGTTAATTTACAAACTGGGCTTGAAAAACGACCTTGTGTGGTATGTTTAATCAAATTAGAACAGTATTTGATATAACACGCTATGGTTTATTATTATTAATTCATTTGACACATAAGGACATAACGACATAAAGTTGGATAAACACATTCAAAACTAAAATGCAGGTATAAACCCAGAAAGCTGAGCTTAAGAGGCAGTCTTTGGGCATTAATGATCTATTGCCCTGTTAAGTAATGGTGAACACAATCTGGTTACCAGGTGTAAATCAATAAGGGCAGTCAGTGTTAATGCTTTTCTCATTGAGTCATGTCCAACTGGATTTGGGAAATCCCAGTCCTGTAAAAGGCCTCAACAAAGTTCCCCTGCAATAAAACAACAGAATAAGGCATAGGAAGTCTTGAATTTATGGAGGGAAGGGTGCTGGGAACATTGCAAAAGGGAGTGTTTCTATTGTCGTTTTAGAAACCCTTAGACTTTCACCATGTTGAATAAATTCAGTGTCACACTGGGACCCAAGCCCATTAAAACAAACAAACGCGCCTGTGTTGTGGGAGAACCAATCCGAAACAAGCCTGCAGCACATTGTTGCTTGATTCATGGCTACAGAACAGCTGATCTAGAAATTGAAAATGTCATATTTTGAAAATGTGTCACACCCGCAAAAACATTCGTATGCACCCACACATGGTTAACACTGGTTGAGTGCAGCATTTTGCTTCACATGTCCCCTGTAATTATAACATACATTGTAGAGAAGCCGCGAGAGGACCTCTCTTTTGTGGGGACACACACCCACACATATACACAATGCATTTTGCACACATGCCCCTGGCCCTCTTCCCACACAAAATCCCTACAACAACTGTTTGAGACACACAACTGCTCATGCACACTGACACACACTCTTCAGGTGGCAGAGATAATGAGACTCTCTCTACTATGTAGCAGGTGATCTCACCTCAGGTGATCCGGGATGGAAAAGATTAGCGGAAGATAACAAGTGGAAAAAGAGGGAATTAAGGAACACACAAATAACAAACGTTCAAAAGTATGAAGAGAATTAACAATGTAGTAAATATATTATGTGCACAAACATAGCTGATTTATGAGACTTTTGGGAGGGTGGTCAGAGGATAAACATTAATACTGGAACAAACAAATGGGTGTTGAATAGATAGCAATGTTGTTCCCTCTGAAACAAAGAAACAGAAACGAAGGGTACCACACTATAAGTAAGTGCATCTCTTATCAATCAACGTTTAAATGAATGAATCTTACAGAGAGAAAGAGTAAAGAGAGAAGGCGTGAGACAAAGTGAACAGCCAAAGTCACAACAGCAACTTGAGGCTGCAAACTATTGATTTACGAGACTGTTTGTTTGTACATGAATGACGTTGCTGACAAAGAGAGTCAGACAATGATCCTCTCAGCACTTGTTCTTCTGGAAGTCATTACAATGTTGATGTGAACCAATCGAACGGAGAAAGTGAAGAATGTGAGAATGTAGACGGCGCGACATCAATGACAGAGAAGAAGGCAGCGAGTAACGGGCAGAGGCACAACATGTAGTGCTGAGAACCAAAGGTAGGTGAAGACGAAGTGAGAGAGACGGAAGAGCAGGAAGAGATAGAGGAAAGGAAGCAGGGGACGGAGAGACATCTGTTTTGTGTCAGAGACAGGTTAGAGGCTGATAGCGGGGCTTAGAAAGAAAAATAATGAATGGGAGAGACAAGAGGGGAAAAAAAGGACAGACTTAAGAGGAAAAGAGTGCAAGGAGTGTGGAAAACATTACGGAGAAAGAAGTGCCTAATTGGAAGAGACAGACATTATCATAAGCTGCAGAACTCTGAGGGCATGTCTGTGTGTGTGTGTGTGTGTGTGTGTGTGTGTGTGTGTGTGTGTGTGTGTGTGTGTGTGTGTGTGTGTGTGTGTGTGTGTGTGTGTGTGTGTGGGTGTCTGCGCAGTAAGTTAAGGTGGATGTGAATGTGTGTGTCCATGTGTGTGAGTTGGTTCTAGATATTGTTATATATCACATTAGGAAAGTTCTTTTTGTTTAATGTACATTTTTTGTGTGTAAGTGTTTGTGTGCGTGAGACAGAGAAAAAAAAGAAAGTGGGAGAGATGGAAAGAGCCAGATATGAACACCAACAGATAAGAGGAAGACTAACAAAAGAATATCTACGAAGAGATAAACCATAATAAAAGATGAAAGGGAAAGCTCGATGTGGGAGCAATAAAAGACACCATGACACGGAGAGAGCTGGTTAGTATCAGGAAGCAGTAATAATACAGGGACTCCCAGGGATGCAGAAGGCTCGTATCAGACACTGTGGTTGCGGTTTTAGTGCCCTATATCCCTGCAGAAACCTCCTGTCTCCAGTTCTGTCGTTTGAACTCTCTAGGAGAAACACCAGACTGCTGGAGGAGAAAAGCATTCAGGTGTCAAAGACTGGTCTTGATTTGTTTTCTTTTCAAATGAAACACATATTGGGAGAACTGAAACGTTGACTTTAACTAAATGTCGAAATATTTCTCATGACTGTATTAGGTTAGTTGAAAGCAAAATATTAGGTTCAACTTAATATTATTGCTTTCAACTAACCGAAAAACGTTTCTGTTTACAGTTCAGGTAACCAATTGCTCTTCTTGGTACATTCAGGAGACCTAAAGATGGCTCTATTTAAACCCAAGCTGTTAAACGTGTTAAACTCTATAATCCCCTCTATACATTAAGTTAACTGTATAAGATTTTATGAAGTTTAAAAAAAAAAAAAAGTGTGGCAGTGCAGCTGTGAAAATGAGGTTTCTTTCAACACAATAAGGGCCAAGGGACTCTTGCCGAAGCCCAGACACAGTAATTATGCTCCTCTCCTCTGAGAGACAAGAAAGGAGGTTTCGCTAATGTCATTGCAATTCTAGCTTCTTTGGAGGCAGGAGGCAATAAAAGGAAAGACAAAAACAAAAGGCAGGAATGAGAAAAAGAAGAGAACGAACATGGACCAGAGGGAATGGAAGGACAGAGATGGCCATTTCAGGCAGGAACATATAAATCCTCAGTTATGGTGATGTCTTCTTATTCCCTAGTTTCTGTCATTAGTCAGTGAAGTGATTCTCCTCTCTGTACAATGACTTATAGAGAGCATCACATATACTAAATATACCCTCAGCCCCTTGAGTCTGTTCATTCTTAAATGTTACAATACTTTCAAATAATTGGCCCAGAGCTGACAGCCTCTTCTTCAGCAACTTGCAGAACAGTAGGGACTTGTGTTTCAAATGGCACATAGAATATAGTAAAGGCAGATTGTAACTGTTTAGTGCTGAAACTGATTAGCAGTATACCATCAGTCTGCACAGTATGTGTGTGTGCCGAAGTGCAATTAAGATTATCTTGGCAAAGATTTTTAATTAGTATTAAATAAAAAGAGCAACCAACTCAAATTAACTACACGACCTCCTGTGAGTGAAATGTTCTGCTTTTGATTAAAAATGCAGATTAAGTGTTTGTGATTGTGTATGAGGGTGCACTCAACTGCAATCTGTGTATGAGGGCAAAATGTTATGAAGGGCATGATCTTCGCATAACTGTTTTCCATACTCCACTGATCTATGTTCTGCTTATCTGTGTTTCTTAAATGTATGTTTTAATAATTTAGCTACATATTTATTATTATATGATATAAAAGCCAAACAAAACCGGCCGCTGAATGTATGAGATCCTCTCCTGATTGGGTCAAAAGGAATTCATTTAATCTCTCACACGAAAACATTCTTAGCCTCGACTTCTTGCTGACCCGGTCCAGAGCTTTAGATACAATCAAAGACACAGAGGTCATGTCCTCAGTATGGTTTGGTCTCTGTGAAGTTAGAGGTTTTATAATACTGTAAAATACTTTATTGAATTACAATCTTAAATGTGTTTTTTTAATCAGATCATCCCAGTACTGAAATCTGACTTATTTTAGACAGCGGCAACTATAGGACCTCTGGGGGTTTGGGAGTTTTATCAACATGTGTGGATTTATACTCCATATATAAATACTTCGTAGGTATTTTGATGACAATATTAGTAGATTATTTGTATTCAGATGTTTGCTAGGAAATACCAGTTAGAGACAGTTTTATAATTTAAATAACTTGATTGATTAATAATTAAAAAATCTAAATAAGAACAAGTTGTAAAGGATTTTAAGATTTTTTAAGGAGGTACGTTGGGGTGACTTCAGTATTTATAAAATCCCCACACCACTGAAGCATTGCTTAAAAATAGAAAATTACAAAGGGGAAAGATCTACATTAGATAGACAAATACACTGCTGACCACATTAGTGATATTCTTGCACTCAACACTGAGGATCTTAAAGGACAAGATATCAATATGTCTGTGTGTATAGTTTTGTGTGTTTGCATTTTTGTTCATGCATGAACTTTGTGTGTTCAATACATTGGCATGATGACGTATTCAAGCATGCTTTATTGAGTGCATGCCAACTATGTGTGGGCATAGGGATATGAATATGGGCACATCTACATTTGCCATGGACTCCGTTTGTGTGTTTGTGTATGGGTGTGTGTGCAGGCTATGGGGTGCAGGAAATGACATTAGAGATTTAACAGGAGAGGTCTTTGAGTCAGCAAACCTGAGGGGTTCTGACTCAACTTTTAACTGGTGGGTGGTGTTTGTGTGCGTTTGTGTGCGTTTGTGTGCGTTTGTGTGCGTTTGTGTGCACGTGTTTCTGTGTGCACAATTAGTGTGATGTCGTGTGTGGAAGAGCCACGTGTTTGTGCCCAAATGTGAATACGTGAAAGGGCAAAAGATGATTGTGATGTTAATGGATGTTTAAAATGACGTTTCATCTTTATCACTTCAGAAAACGTATACACTTTAAACCTAATCTTAGTTATATAAACAAAATCAAATGGTAATGATTTTATACATATCTGATAGAAACCATATGTACTCAGTTTCAGCTTATGATAATGATCTGGTGCCAAACTGTAATCATGACCTCAACCTCCAAAATTATTCAAAAACCTAAACTATAGGAAATGTGTTTCATGTTGCAAATAAGATTGTATTGTCATGTCAGGATGCTTTCTTAAAAATAGTCACTGTAAGAGCATCACATGCATATAGTTGATATATTAGTTCATTTATCTAACCTCACACAAAAATTGAGGAGGCATCCTCCGTTTTTTAAACAATGCCTTAAAAAAACTGAAAATAAACACAACAGTGTTTGACGGCTAAGAGTTAATATGAATACATTTGAAACATGTAATATTACGAGTAATATTGTATAAATAGACCCATATAGACCCAATAATCTATTAAAAAAAAACACCACTCAACAAATGAACAGCAGAGAGAAAGCAAGAAAGTCAGAAAGTTGAAGAGGAAAAGGAATGAAAGGGGGGGATGAAGACGGTAAGACCCAAAAAGACAAAGAAGAAAAAGAAGGGTAGAGTAAAATCCCCTGAAGCGCTCAGCTCATATTTAGACAGACAGACAAACAGTCATCGTGCCAGCAGATTCTCGGGCTGCTGCTGACTTCATATGCTGCACAGATCAAGCGATCATAATCATTTCAAGTTGGGAAAAGTCCAAACATATACTCTTACATTAGGACACAGAATCCACCCCTTCACCTTTTACCGCCGTTCCCAACCTTGCCTTACACCTCATGTGCTTTCAGTTGAAATATTGGTCTTAAAGTAAAAAGGACTAAACTACCAGCATCCCAACAGTGTGGCTGCTTTGTGATGCATTCTTTGATTCATCCATTGTAATAATGAGACACTATTACGCCTACAGTAAGAAAAAAAAGACTAAAATGGCTTTTTTTCGAAGTTACAGTATGTCACACTTCTTGGTTTCAACACAACTGCAAAGAGCTCTATTGTTCATAACATCCCCCAGGCTGTTTCTGCAATCTGTTTTGTAACAATTGAACAATGGCAAAAATAATGCTTTCGCTTTCCTCCTTTTTCCCGGCCCCTTGCATAGGCGCTTAACACTATTCAGTTGAAAAATGAAAAAAGTAAAGAGAAATTCAATCATTGAATTTTCTTTATACCAATTTTTTTGTGAAAGGCACTAAAGTGAGTTCCATTGTGTGCTTGGGTGTTCAAAATAAACGACTGTGTTACTTTATTGAGTCGTGCTGGGACTTTACAGGAGGAGGCAGAAAGTATTTTGCAGGACCATAAAAATGATATGCAGAAGCAGTTATTTCATACCAGAAGAGGGCTTCACGTGTACTTTATGTTTTTGAGTCTATCCTTTATATAAAATGCATAAACATTGCCTTCGTCTGATCCAATTTTGATAAACAAATGATTTGGAAAACTAGGATTTCTTTGAGATAAACAGTAAATGGAACATGATTGGCAAGATTGAAATGACAAAGATTTGATGAAGACTTTTTGCTCTTTTAGTCTAAATTCTATGAATGTCTTTAATAGCAATTAGAGATGAGAGCCAATCATACCCCCTTACTGTGTTTACTATAGGCAAACATTTCTCACTGAGATACTGTTACCTGACATTCTGTACGCAATGCAAAATTAATCAAGGCATACTTTTTTCTATGTTTATAATCTTTGGATTACTGTATATCTAAGTGAGTTAGCATTACATACCATGCACTCCAATGATGCAAGAGGCAAGTGTGTTTAATTAGCTGGCCATAGCAAAAACACCTGTGTTAGCATAGTGTGGTCAGAGGTGCAGCAAGCCTTAATGTTCCTGACACAGAAAGCAGTGCAGCAGCAGTTTCCTGCCTAATAGGAGTCAGTGATGGAATCCCTCTAAATACATATAAAACACCTTATGTATGAGTTTGTTGTTAAAGTGGCCGATTATGCGTTTTGGGGTTTTCCCCTCCCTTTAATGTGTTATATTATTTAGTTGTGCATGGAAATGGTCTGCAAAGGCTACATTCCCAAAGTTCCCTCATGTGTTAACCTCTGTGACATAATGACATCGCTATGTAACACTTGCGCTTCTATTGGCTAGCGCTCCAACACATTGATAGGGGTGAGACAGCTCAAGCGGTTGACCAATCACAACAGAGACAGCCAGCTAACCAATCAGAGCAGACTGGGCTCTTGTCTCACAAAGAGGGTGAATGAGGTGCCGCAGTATTTCCATGTTTTTAGTATTGGTCTAATTCACAGATATCTGGAAATACTTTTTGAACACTTAATGTGATTACTGTGTGGGGTTGGTTGTAGTTTTCAACTTGCCAGGCACTTTTATTTTGTATTTCTAGTGCACTGCATCAATTTGCATGTTGTTAGATGAGGGAGAGATGCCACAATCCACATAATACAGTTTAGTTTGAATGAGGATAACAGATCACAGTGATAACACCTCTGTGCCCAACCATGGCTTTAAATTTCTCCATGCTGTCATCACGGGTACACGACTCTGTTGTAAAATTAACACAAGGGAAATCTGTTAAGCCCATTACTTTGAATACTATCTGATTATGTTTACAGATTTGAATTATATTTAGCTTAGAAGTTATTGTACATAGTGTACAAGAGAACCATTTAGGTCCAAGAGTAGGACACACTGAAGGAAAAATATGACATGAATATGACATGAAACAAAAGGCCTAAGGAAAGTAATATAAGTAAAGTAAAGTAATATTGAAGAATTGTTTCTTTGCCCAGTATTGTTCAACATTAAAAAAAATTAGAAGTACCTCCTCCTGAGTTGTTTACTGAAACTCACTGCTGTATACGGCTGCGAGTTTACGCTGAGGCCATTTTGGCAATACTTTGTTCTCTTTTATCCTGATGAATTCCCTCTCTGTAGTCATTTATTTGACTATATGTAACCGGTCCTACTGCAATAAATACTCACTCGCTCACCAAATGGTTATTTATACTGAAAAATAATCCCAACAAATCCATTACCGCTCCTATTTAAGAAACATTTAATAACAATTATAGTGCCCAGCTGTTTCAGGAAACTACTCAGCCAAAACTAAATTAAAGACTTTATACATGATTATGTTTTTGAAAAATGTATGTCTTCAGGAGGTTTTGGAACAGGGGGAAGAGATCAAAAAATGTTCATATGGGTTAGTTTAGAAGAAAATGACAAGCTATTTGGTTGTTCAATTTGGAGGACCACAGCACTCACATATACCCACACACACATACTGTACACTGGAGGCACATTCCATCATGTCATTATCTGTAAGAAACAGGTGTTCCTTTAGCCCTAAAAAAGGGATGACCTACATTTGTTTAATGGTAGAAAAAGCCTGACTTCACTCGCACCACTCCCTTCATCTCTCTATTAACATTCTTATTTTTTCCTAATTTTCCCATTCCCATTTTCTCTCTCTTGCTCCATCGTTTCCCTTGCATCACACTTCGTCCCCTTTATCTCTTCTCACCCACGCCTTGCTGCCTTGCCCTCGCTCATTACCGCCATTTTCCTCCCAACAGAGTGACTCAGCACTTTCTCCGTTGTCTCTCTCACTCATGTGTTTGTCACCTTAGGCCCTCACTCACTCTCTCTGCAGAGAAGAAGTCACTGCTCTGACACATCGTTCCTGGCGTGACCATGAGTGCAATATAGCTTAAGGATGTTGCACAAAGTTAACAGTGTAGATATATTAACTTAGTATGTAAGAAACAAACAAACAAGAGCAAATGTACAACAGCTGCTACATTGCTAGATATATGCACATATAACCATGCACAAGCTTGGACAAAATGGCCTTTGTAGCCACATTTCAGCTTCCTAAGGCGAAAACTGTGGAGATCTAGTTAAAGATGTTCCCTTGGGCTCTGACAATGATTGATTGATTGATTATTTTAGACACATTTATTTTAAAAACAACACTAGCTCATCCTGGGCCTTGCTTAAATAAAAAGTCAGGATAAGACAAAAAAGCTCCAAGGCTTGTTTCCAGTTTGGTCCTTATGCTCAGACTTAAAACCCTACTTTTATGGCATTGAATGTTTTCACCCAAGCAGTATTGAATCTGTTTCATTTTGATTTGCATTATATTTTACTTAGAAACTTGGTTTTTATATCCATTTGGCAGTGTAGCAGTAAGTGTTGCATTGTCTCTACATCAAGTTCCAGACTTTTTCTTTGTTTCCTCATCTTAATCTTCTCCTCATTCACAGTCAAGGAGAGGATCTGACAGAATACTTGTAGACGATGCCTTCATCTCTTTCTTTCCTATCTCCAGGACCCTCTATAACTTTGCGAGCCATCCATCTATCTCTTTGTATCTGTACCTGTCCATTCTAACACACAGATAAATCACTCATGTTTCTCCATCTTTTCTTTCAATCCCAGCACACTACTATTATCTGGATAACGAATAGTATGTTTGCTACAAGCTCTGGACATCGAAGAACTGCATCTGTGCAGTGGATTTAATGTCCTTATTGGATTTCAACTTCTCTCTCCCCTTCTCTCCCCTCACAACTATTCTATCTGTGACTATTTCCCCCCTCTCAGGCTCTCATTGTTGCTGTCTCTTGTTCGCTTCATCATCCTTTTCTCTTCTCAGAGCCAGAGGCCCACTCTCCATCCCGAGCTGTCTCTCTTCATCGCTCTCCTTCCCCTCACATCAATATCCCTCAATCTCTCCTTCTCCCCGTAAACAGAGTGACCCTTCAGCCTGCTGTCGCCTCTCCGCCTCAGGACTCTGCACCATCTCTCTTAGTCTCCCTCTCCTGTGGGTAAACATGACCCATGCTTCGATCATCCTCTTGTCATTATTATGCCCTCTGAACCCCTCTCTATATCTCTTCATGTCCCTTCTTCTCTTTGCCTCACTCATCTCTCTCTGTCTACCTCATCCCTCGGTTCATCTTCCTCTCCTCTTCACATCTCTCCAGTGATGACAGATACTTCTATCAGTCTTCAGCCATCTCTCAAGTACGCCGCTTCTCCTTCCCACTCCTTCGATCTTTCTTGTCAGCTCTCTTTCTTCAACAAGATGAGATGTCCCAGTCCAAACATCCATCCCTTCTCTCTGTCCTTTTATTCCCCCTGTACAGAGTGACCCACACTGATACACTGCATGGTGAAAGTCTAGCACCCCAAAATATTACACCCATATGTATGTGCTTTTTGAACAGGGCAAACCATAGCCATGGGCATAACTATGCTGCCAAAACAGCTTCCAGTCATCTGGGAGTGCTTCCATTGATGAAACCTTCCTGCAGAGATGTGTTATATTGGGCTGAAATAGGACTCTGTGCTTCCATTAATCCCCAAAGACTTCCATTAGGTGAAGGTCAGGGTTGTGCCATAAAATATTGTCCACACCAATATATAAAACACCTCCCTGTGTGACCAGGGGCATTGTAATATTGACACTTTTCTCAGTCTATCTCAGAAGCATCATCTTCCCCCTGCTGCCATTCTTCTTTTCTATTGCGACTTTCAAAGAGAGTCAGACCCTTAAGGTTTTGATCAGCGTCTTGCAATTATTCCCTCCTGCTCACATACTTCAACCTGTCTCCTCTTATTTTCTTTGCCAATCATTGCGGTGTGAGTGTTTTTCTCAGTTCCACCACCTGTTCATTTATCTGTCAATATCCCTTTCATACGATATGAAACAGTATGACAAGAATCCATTTGCTCCCTCCCCTTTCTTTCTCCCTCTCTCCCGCTGTAACTCTCCTATGAGGGAAAAAATACAGTTTTGGTTCAATTTGTCATCAGCAAGTCTGTATAATGTTGGTCACACCCTGCACACTCCTCCTATTGCTCAAGCTCCATTCTCCGACCTTTTATTCCCACCATGATTCGTTCCATCACACACCACCCCTCCCTCTTCCGCTGACCATCGCACCATGTTTCCATTATTCATGCCTGCTCCTTGTCCTATCGCTCGGCTCCTCACCAGCCTAGAGCCTGTCATGATGAGTTATTGAGGGGGTATCTGTTCCTGTAGCTGTGAATGCTTCAAACTGGTTTCAGCTGTTCTTACATACTGCTAGCACTTAAGGTCTATATTTACGACATGTTCTCAGGATTTTGGTGCTTTTGCTGTTAACAATATGCTTTTGTTGCTAATTTTTCAATATTCTGTTTGATTTGAATTGTATTTAAATCCGTTCAGGAGGAAACGTTCCGCTCTTGAGGTAATATTACGGTTAAGAACCGGTGTACAGTTCTTAATACAACCTCAAATAAATAAATAACTTTTAAATGTAATCCGTTTGCTTTTTCTTCCTGCAGACATTTCAGTTCTTCCTCTTGGTTTAATTTCTATAACTAAATTGTATTATGTCTTCACTTAAGTGAGACTTTGTGCCCAGAGTCCTATCCAAATTTGCTTAATAATAATTAGTGTCACACATTTTCAAGTACTGTATGTTCTTTCATTGAAAAATTCCCAAGGTGGTGTAGCTTGCCAGTTTTTCTTTTTTCTTCTGCCTACCCTTTCTGAGTTCAAACATGAAAGCTAATCAGATTTGCTTTTGTTCTCATTTCAGAGTGCCATTACAGTACAACATCATCTAACCAAGTAACCCTGAGACTTCCACCAAACATGTTGTATTCTTTGACATAATTCATGTCAGGCTACACTGAGTGCTCAGACAAAGAAAAAGTCTAGGACAAGAAAATGAAAACCCTGAAAACGTGTGTAATCACTGTGTAGGAAGAGTGGATATACTGTACAGGCTATGCATGTAGTTCAAAAAGCCAATTGTACATGTTGACTAACATCACCGTTCATCTGCAGTCTAGGTTGGAGAAGACGGGAATGTGTGCTTGTAGATGGAGGTGTCAGATGTGGGAGTGCGTCTCACTTTAAAAAGCTGTAATTCCCCTAAATTACACACACCGCTCTGATGCATCCTACTAACCGGGGGTAATTTAGCATTTTGCTGCAGTCTGTCTTTTTTTTCAGCCCCTGAATCAAAGCGTGCCCCGGCATCAAAATGCCTGAAAGCTGTTGCTCTACAGTGATAAACTAAAAAACAGATGAGGGTGCTGGAGCCAAATTCTGTCAGTTTAAGAGGACAGGAAGAGAGATCCCTGTATAGGTGTGGGTGTGGGTGTGGGTGTATGTGTATGTGTATGTGTATGTGTATGTGTATGTGTATGTGTATGTGTATGAGTATAATAGGCTACAATTGTCCCATTAGCCTTGTTATTTAGCTATCTGTTCCTCATCAAACCCCACCTCACTAAACACTTCCTGTCAGTTAAGAGGGGGGCTGAATGTAAAAGCTTGTGGGGGGTGGTGTGTGTTTTTGTGACTATGAAAGTGCATTTGTGTCACTTTAAGTGAAAAAAGGTGTTTAAACATGTTGTTTACATTTTGTAGTTCGATTATGTCTGCAAAGGAGTGTACATGTGTAAATGTGTGTGTGCAGTCCCAGTGCCTGAGGCTCTGTCCGCCTGTGAGGGCTAATATTGACCATATGGTACACAACATGAAACACTACTACTTACACCAAAGACACAGTACCACACTAAACACACAAATGCACAAAAACACAGCAGGGTCTGGTGCAGTACAATTTCCCCGCAGGTCTCAGAAATCAGAGTTAGATCTACATTTAGATACAAGAGCAGAGGACAGATATGCAGAGATTGAGAATGGCTTAGAGTCAGTTTGAGTTAGTGGTGTGTGTGTTTGTATGTGTGTATAGTGAAAGTTCCCCAGCAGGGAAAAAATGTCATCCCCCAGAGCCTATCTCACACTGTAATAATTTGTCCCAGTGCTGCTGGAGACACGCACATATATAATCTCACAAACTAATACGTATATGCAGGGGACATCTGCCTCTGCTGCACTGACATTCATGGTATAAATACACATACAGCTACACATGCAAATACATTCTCATCTCTTCACTGTGTCCCATAAAGAAATATACTGTCTGCATGCACACTCACACAAATCTATTTGGCACTAATAGCAGCATAAACACCTCTGTCGTGATCTTTAAAAGCCTAATTTATTGACCACCTTACACACTCTCTGTCTCGTTCCCTCTTCATCGTGCACAGTTTCCGTGCCTCCTAATAATGTTGCAATGGTGCTTTGCAAAAACAATCTATTGTGGTACAGCAGGTGAGAACAAGTAAGTTACTCTGAACAGATAGAGAAACAGACATTGGTAAATAGGTAGTGGCTCAAAATGTGTCTTTGACTGGTTGGTAAAGAATGTAAGATAAGTAAGTGGTGGAGGAATTTAAGTTGTATATAGAGCGTGTTCTTCAGAAATCTTACATCTGTGAAATCATTTTCCTTTTAAGGTATTTATCCAAAATGTAATACCTACAGTACATGGTGGTCTTCACGGCCCCCAGTTTGGATAAGCTGTCTGGTGTACCGTGAGGGAACCAACGTAATGCACAGCTGTGGACAGTCTTTGGCGCCAAAAAAAGACGCACCTAGAAAAAGATCCACCTAAAAAAATCAATATCAGTTTTAACGGTAGGTAATATTTAGAAAATGTTCACCGCTTGAGAATGAAACCCTTCAAAACACAAAAGTCACACAATAAAACAAACAAACTAACCCTTTAAGCAGCAGTGCACCAGTAACTTAGGTCTTGTGCAAGTCAACATTAATGCTCTTGCTAAATTAATCTGCTCGCTTTGAAGAGAGATAGATAACAGGTTTTGTTCCCTTGCAGAAAAGGCTCTGACATCAAAATATAGCATACACTCAAACTGAGATTTATATTTTTAGATGGACTCTCTTTGAGGTTGCTAAAAAAAGTGTTGCTGCTGCCCCTATCCACAGCAGAACCTTGCTTCACATCCCTGCCATAATACCTGTATTGTTCACCAAACTGGGCCTATATTTACTGTGATACACTGACTTAGTACCTCATACAACCCCACGATGAACAATGCAAACTATTCCTTAAATACTTAAACTTTTTTAATTGGTGTAGTTCCCTATTATGTTTCCCTGGGGCCTTTCAACCCACTGCAGAAAAGTTAGCTTTAATTTTGAGGAAATAATAAAAGGCATGAGAGGGCAAAGAGTATACGCTGCGTTGGGCATGGACTGTAGATTGTAATGGTATGTGATGGCTTGACCACAGAGGTCAGTTGTGGTTTTAAGAAAACCTCAGCCAAACATAACAGTAATATGGCTCCTGACTGGCCATGGAGAATATGCCCTCATTTTCATCTATATAAATAGATTTTCTTTTTCTTTACTTCCCACATTTCCACAGCCAACAAACCGCTCCTGTGTTCGTAGGTCTCTAAGTAGCTTGTGAACTTCTCACTTTGACACTAAAATAGTCATCGCATGTACTCTCGAGGTTGAGAATGGTGAGTTAAAAAGGGTATATCCCCATTTGAGTCAGTAAGCATGGCATATTTTAGTTAGATGGTAGTTACATGTTTTCCCCTGATACCATTCTGTATGCTAAGCTAAGCTAATTGCCTGCCAGCTCCAACTATAGACTTCAAGCACAGACCTGAGAGTGATTTCAATCTTCTCATTGAACTCCCAAAAAGAAAGCAACATTTAGCTATTCTTGTAGTGTTTCATTTTTAAGATGGAGTGACTTCCGGTGAAACATGAAATCACAAAAGTGAAGCAGCAAAATAATTACTCAGGGCAGAAAAAGAACAATGGAGAACGATGGCAACAGTTTACAGAGCTTGTTTGCTGTCACTCAAAGACACTAATCCTTCCTAATGGAAAGAACATTGCGGTGTGTGTGTGTGTCTGTTGGACATTAAAATTCAACATCAGAATGTTTTTTCAATCATTTAAACTTCAAATATTGACCACAACACACATCTTCTAGTGTTGACATGTTCAGTAAATTCAAATGGCAGTGAAATTAATTTCCAAAATAGAAAACAGACTTCCCCCAACCAGGATATACTGCAACAGATGACTGGCAATGTTGCTGTTAAAAACGTTCTGCTCTTTAATGAATGCTACTCTTAGCATCACCCGAACCGTGAGCACAAACCCACAACTAATTAAAAAAACAGCCCCAAAGCTGTTACTGACATGGCTAATGTGACAGAGGTATTTTCAGTGTGTTCAAGCCGCCATGCTTTCTAGCTGTATGTGTGTTTCTGTGTTTCAAACGGAGGGTTGTAAAAATGCTTTATGGCATCTCCCGAGAACAGTGACCTTTACAAAAAGCCACTGATCTGTTCAAAACAACATGATATACTGTGTGCATGTGTATGCACAACCATGCATGTGCATCTATGTCCATGCACACGTGCATGTTTCTGTGTGGTTATGTGTGTACCTGGTCATGTGCGTGGGTGTGTGTATGTGACATGATGTACAGCCAGTAACATTCTAACCCATAGCCATCATTAACTTTGACGTACAGCCAAATGTCGTTATGTATGGTCGGCTGCATGATTTACTGTTAGAGATATAATGGAGTGGCTACTGTAATGAACTTGCGGAGTGTTTGATGTACGGTGCTCTGCTGGAGCGAGAGAAGTAAATACTATGACCGTGATGGCAACAATTACAGTGATGATAATAATGATGACATTCCCTTCCTCACTTGCAGATGCGGGTGAAGTTTCTGGAGGGAGGATGAAGGGAGGACAAGAAGGAGTAGGAGATGAAGAAAACAGTTTGAGGAGATGGAGGAAGAGGAAACAGAGAAGGGGAGGAAGGAGAACGGTTGTAAGCTAGCTAACTTTGATGTTTTGACAGCCAGACACTGCTGGAGGGAGACCAGTGTGAGCGCTGAGGATGATGTTAATCAACGATAATGACACTGATGATAGAGAAGTTCACCCAGTCTTTAAAGTATTTCATTGCTAAAGATCTGTGATGCTTCAGGATGTCCTTGTGGTTAAACTAGGACACCCTGGTGGACAACAAACACCCTGCCTCCGTGTCTTTGAGCGATGCTGCTTTGCAGCTGACCTTGTGCTTTGACATTCCTGAAGGGGAGTGAGATAAAGGAAAATCCCCTTTCCGAGATCAAGAAGTATCATATTGTTACCAAAACGATTTGGATGAATAGGAAGGGAGAAATGACGAGGGAGAATTTTAGGGAGAAGCTAATAAAGAGGGAAAAGGAGATTTATTTTAGAGATCACTACTGGGAGGTATTGTTTTGATGGCTAGAGCTAAAAAAAAAACTAAAATGCACAAGGCGAGGAATTCCTTTGTTAACCTCCAGCTATCGCTACTGATGCAATATTATATTTTTACAGCAATATCAAAACATTATATGCTTCACATAGTGCTCGTGTAGTTGTATACCGAAGACAATGTAACCTTTTTTTAAATGCAAATCATCCTGATATTTAGAGATTGAACAGAGCTTTAAAACCTGCCTTGAGAGAACTGAGCTGCAATCTCACCCTCAACCTCACACACCTCCTCCCCTCCCCTCTATCACTCTCTCTCAAACACAGAGCAGAGCTAACTGTCACCCAAACACAGTCTGACTCTGCCCTCTAATGGCTAAACTACCTTCTGGAGTAATATTACCCTGTATTTTTTAGTGAGATGGAAACAAAGCAAGTCAAATATAGGGAAAAATATACACTCAAATAATATTTAACGAGTATGCATTTTTTTTTATACAATTGTATTATGTCACAAAGTTAAAGCACTGCATGTTATGTTCCTTACTTATGGAAATAAGAGCACTAACTGAACAGATCATTCGGTTAATGAATGACACAACAGACTTCCTATCCATGTATGCAAAGAGGCATCATTTATTTTGGCTACTATTGCAAGTATGTACAGTACAGTGTAATATAGCACAGGTATAGTGAACTCAATATATTAATTAATTCCTCTGTTCCAATACATTTCAAATAATTTTGGGTGACAAATAATTGCATGGTGCAATCAATTGACTTTTATGTTAGGCCAAACCTTTCCATGTAATATCTTTAACATTTCTAAATAGCATCTGGCTCTATTCCTGAAACAGGTATAAACCCTGTCATAGATTTCAGAGGAGCAACACTACACCCAAGCTGTTTTGTTTTTTTTGCAACATTTTGAGAGTGTCTGTTGGAGTTTTCCCCTTAAATATTCTTTGTGTCCTCTTTGCAGCCGCAGAATGGAAAAGTCCCACAGCAGGGCTGAAGCCAGGGTCTCCACAGAATCTTATCCCATGTCATCTGATTCTGAACGCTGTGTGCCTCTGAATTGGATTCTGAATGAGTATCACCAGACACCTGCTGGTGTGTGAGGGTATTTCGATGTTTCTCCACAGCTTTGGCAGTCTGCTCGAGGATTTCAGCATATCGCGGCTCAGTGTCTGGGGTCAGTGGGCTGGACTCTGAAGGGTCGTGGAAAAGGTCGTACAGCAGCGGTGGGTTGTGGTGCGTCACATGATCTCCATGACAAAGACATACCTTAGTGTCGTAGCATCCACCGGTTCCAGGCGGAGAAAAGTTGGGAGTAAAAAAGTGCACCTTGAAGACGGAGTCACCTGGATGGAAGCACACAACAGAAGATTGTAACTTATATAACAGTATATTAAATTGTACTGTGACAAATGAAAGCCCGATATAACATTCACACATATTTCCCTGCAGTTTCATAGATAACCTTTAAGCGAACATCTGCCTCCTTTTTAGTTTTATCCAATCAGTGTTGAGCAATGAACCCCTCAGTGGGTGCGATATTGACTGATAAAGTGTTGTTTACAGCTGCATAAACTGCTGTTCTTCCGGCATCCAGCGTGGTTATTTGACATGATAGTGACACACTTAAATGCAAGGAGAAACAACACATTATTTCAGCTTCAGAGTCATACTCTAGATACCGCTGAAATACAGAACTTCCTCAATCTGTTGTAAGATTTATTGTGAAAATACCTTTTTAAAAAGGGCTAGAGCTGCATTGGCCTTAGAATATTTTTGGTTGACGGTGACCCTGGGCATCCACAAAGAAGGTGGTGCATTTTCCTCTTTAAATGTAGTTTGAGTACTAAAAAGTTTGTTTATTCCAGCTTGTTTCTGTGGTATTCTATTTGTTATTGCCTGAAGGTAATGTTTAATTTCAGTTTGGCATCAACACAGGAAACTTTAATTGCAGAATAAAACTTCCATCGCCCTGCTAACTTATTGAATTGATCTCTATGTCGACATGTGTGAACTTACTTCCAGCTGGGTGCCAGCGTACTGCATTCAGATTAACTCCACAGTAGTGGAAGAGGAATTTGTGCTCTGACCGCTCTGCCTTCCCCTCCAATAGTGGCATGAGGTTATAGCCGTCTGATTGTCTGGGAGAGCGGGAAGAGAACAATTAAAAAAAGAGGTAAGAGGGGAAGGATGAAATTCAATTGGGCAAAGGAGACAGTATTACTGCAACCAAACATGCAGAAAGAGACTGTAGACGTTGTATTGATCATATTATAACTATCAAGAAAACTGAGAAAAGGAAAAAATAATACTTGTTAATACAGGATCAATAACATGTAAATGAGTTATGATAAATAAAGGTAGATTCTACATACTGTCACTTACAATGCTGGAAAAATAAGCTAAATCAGTTTCTAGCTGTAGTTGTTTACAGGTAACAAGGTACTTTTGGATCCACACTGTAATTATCTGGATACAAAACACCTACATTATAACGCTCATGTTAGGAGTAATTGTGTGGTCCTGTCTCCCCTCTTTTTGTAACTGCAAACAATGCTTTGGTGAACTGTTGTTTTCAACAAATACAGAAGCTTTAACCTTTCCCACAATAAAACTGTGGAATAAAATGAATATGACTCACACAATGTAAAGAAGGCAGACATAATCTTCACCTGTCTGGTTTAGTGTCCTTGGCCAAATATTTCAGTGTTGGATAAAGGTCCATGAGGCTCGTGGGTTCGTCCACTACACGTCCAGCGTCCAGTCTGCCAGGCCAGCGGAAAATACCGGGCACCCTGATCCCCCCCTCCCACGCTCCCATAGCTTTCCCACCTAAAAAGGTGCATAATCAGGAGCAATTACACAACATAAAATCTCCCTATATTTGAATGCTGTAAGAATAATACGTACTGCTTACAGTATAATGGCCTTTCAACCAAGAAACAAACCACATCTTTTGGTCAACAATCATAAATTCAACTTTCTATACTGAAAATAATGTTTTAAATGTGGTTGTTTTTATCAGAAATGCCAATTAAAGTGACGATTAGATGTGAAAGAGGATATGTACCTTTATAGATGCCGTTCCAGCCTCCTTTCTGTCCGGTTATGGAATCAGCATCCTCGAGGTGTCCACCATGGTCTGATGTAAAGTACATCAGGGTATTGTTGGCTAGGCCGAGGGAGTCCACCGTCTCCGTAATTTTACCTAGAAAATATAATAATATGACATTAGAAAAAAGATAAAGGGTTCAAACTCCATAGACAATATGATTGCTCTGACTTTCTTGATGGTTAAAGGACAATTCTGGCTTTTTTCAGTAGTTTTGATCATTTCTAGTGGTTAACATACTGTGTAGAACCCAGTGATGATGGGATGTTTGTGCCTGTGTGAAATGTTACACAAGCTTGTTGACAGCCAATCAGTCTGGTTTGCCACCGTCACATGAGAAGCCATTATGTAATTTTTACCAATTTTTACCAATTGCCAATATACCCACCAATCATCCAATCCACTTCTTCAAGGTTATCACCATAGCGACCATGGCGACTTTTACCAGCAAAGGCGGGGGTTTTGAAGAGTGGCGTGTGGACATGGGCCAATGAGAAGAAGAGGAGGAATGGATGATCAACACTCCTGAAGAGAAGAAGAAATACATTTTTAGGGTCATTATGATGAAGCATAAGGAGAAATTCCTCATTTTTTACTTGGTATGTATTTTATTGAGGTAAAGTATGTCTTGAAACAGTCAACACATACCTCTTTATAAAGTTTTGTGCTTCTCCCAGCAGCCTCTGGGGCAGTGTCTCCACTGTCATAGGCTGTTCGATCACTTCTTGGTCCCTCATGAGGATGCAGTTCCAAGTTCGCAGGAGTTTAAATGGCATATACCATACAGAGGTTGCTAGGATACTGACAAAGAAGAGTGCTACCAATATCCACAGGCTGACTTCAAGAAGGCCACACATACGGACACACACCTGCAAACACATAACACATGCACATAACACCCAATGTGCTTAGAAAACACACAATAAATTCAACCATTATAATGGAGTACACAGGAACAACATGAATGAAACATTATTTGTATAAAATATGTATGAGAAATTAACATTATTTCGACTTTTGCAGTGAGGGAAGGGGAAACATATGTCCAGTTAGAATTCATTCAAACAATACCACAAACTAAAACCTAACATTTAAAACTCTAATTACTAAATTAACATCTCTCTGATATGTTCTCCACCAATAATAATAATAATAATAAATTGTATTTATATAGCGCTTTTCTCGAACCCAAAGACGCTTTACATTTGGGGAAGGGTAGACAAACCAGGACAGGCAATATCAAACATTGTCAATTCCACTATTGCAGGATTATTTTCAGGACTGTTGCACTGTGTTGCATCGAACATGGAGTTGTGTAATACACTTTGTATTCCTGTGTGGATCTGCAATTTCGCGATGTTGCCACTAGATGACGTCACAAACCTTTTCTAAAGAAGTCACTGATTTTCATGAGTGAACAAGAAGAACATTGTGTCCTTTGTTCATAGATTCTGCACACTATTTACATTTAGATCTGAAAATAGTTTTATAGACTTCTGTCTTCCTGCTGAAATTAGTTCTCTATTTTGTACTGGTTTACATTTCCTCTTTTGAAGCCGTTTGTTCTACCCTTTGGCACAGCTGGTTCCTATTAATCACACAGGTACATACCATCGCCAACACCTCACTGAGTCTCACGGTTTTTTTCTTACTCATTCATAAAACAGGTTTCCAACTGACATATGCGAGTTTCACAATTGCCACCGTTGTTCCCAATCTATTTTTCTACCGTTGTTCCTGTCCAAGTGATTACGCACAAGTTATTTCGCTTCAGGGTAAAGGGTAGAGCAACTCTTTGTTTTCCAATGTCTTCCAGTTCATCTGACAACCAATACGTATCCTATCTTAGCCATCTTTTTATCATATCATGTGTCTAATTATGTCATTTCACATACAAATTTGTGAACATTCTCTAAGGAGAGAAATCGAAACTAATCAACTGAGCAAAGCACCCACCAGTGTAAAAAGACCAACTCCAAGAAACATGGTCAGACTTCGAAGTGCGTGCTGGAGGTCTGCCAAGACATCATTCCCCTCTCCGGGCACACAGTCATTGAACAGAGTGAAGGGCAGGCCGTAGAAGTAGCTGAAGCCATGCTGGTTGGGATGGTGGCAGTGGTCCCCTCTTTGTTCGCAGTTAACACCCAAGTGCCACTTACCTGCAGAGACACAGAGATAAAAAGGGATAGATTAAGTAGTACACACTCAAAAACAAAAAGACAGCTCAGAAAATTGATACTATAGCATTTTACATCTGAACAGCCACAATAGCACGATGTACAGTTTATGCCAAATGCAAAACCATATGTGTGCTACACCTGGCAATGCTTGTTAGGTTGTTGAACCTAATGCCCTCTCAAATTGCCTCCGTGTGTGCAAGTTAGAAGAGATTAGACGTTGTTCCTATACTTTCTAAATCATATAGAAGTAGAAGACAGGTCAAGCTCACACTCAATATTCTACACATTCACACTTAGCTTTGATTAACCAAGCAGATGCCATTCTGCACTGCTGACCCTTTTTAGGCACCTAGATGATGAGGAAAGTCTTACCAGCGTACATAACTAAATAAAAAGGACCAAAGAATAATTGACCACACCATGTTCTCTCACCCACTAAGCCGGTGGTGTATCCTTGTTGCTGGAGTCTTTTAGCGAAGGTGGTCTCACTGGGTGGAAGCCCCCCTGAACCTCCAAGGAACAGCAGCACCTGCACACGGCCGGTGCTTCCTAGTCCTAGTGAACAAACACATGAGAATAAATATATAAATATGGAACATATTGTCAAACATTGCTGCACAAATATGCCCAGCTTTCTCCCATTTTGCATTGGCTAATATGTTTAGGATGATCAGTTACCTGATCTAAGTGCATAACGCCCCGTCATAAAAGCGGCCCGGCTCGGGGTGCAAAGAGGCGCAGCTGCAATGTGCTGAGTCAGCTTTACCCCTTCAGAAGCAAGTCGGTCAATGTTAGGAGTCCTACAGGCACAATAGGTAAAGTTAATATGTAGAAGAGAGTATATTAAATTATAAAAATGAATAAACATAAAATTACTGGCAGCATATAAGAGTAAAACAAGAAACCGACCTTGGCCTTCTAAATGATGCAATAAGATATGATAAGATAAGATGTTCTTTGTTATCACCAAAAGGAAAATTGTCTTGCAACCAAATGCAACAGGCAGTTATGACAATAAATGAAATCAGATAATAAAAGAGAACAAAAGCAGACAATAAGTGAACAAACAAGAAAGGAAAGAGGACTATAACACTCAAGTTTGAAATTACCTGATGGTGTCATTCCCGTAGCATCCTATGTCCCCGATGCCAAGGTCGTCCACCATCATCAGGACAAAGTTGGGCTTCCTGTCTACCTCGTCCCCTGCTGCCAGGACAAGGTAGAATAGAACATGTACCAACACAGGAGACCTAAGGGAGGAAAATTAAAGGTACAGTATTATGGCTGAACCTAACAGCCAATTCATCGATTCTCAACTAATAATCAGCAAAACATTTGAAAATCCAACATTCTCTGACTTCAACAAACCTGCCAGCAACAATACAATGTTGAAGTTGGTTTGGATACTCAACAGTCATTGACTGGCTGCGTGCAGGGATGTCTAATTTTCACAGATTGTCAGTCAAAAGACCACATTATTTCACTAAGGGACCCCCAATAAATTACCATTTGAATGACCAAACCAATGTTTTTTCAATCCATAGGTGTTAAATTTCCCATATTAGTGAGATGTATGCTAAATAAAATTAGGATAAATGTGTCTTGTGTGTTTTTTGATTACCGATGCATCATGGATTTATTTAATAAAGATAATTATGTTTTTTCAATAAACATGACATGACTCACAATCCACAGCAGATATTATAACAGTACTGGGAAAGTAAGACACAGCTCCTTTTAAACAAATTAGTCCACCTTTTTCTTTCATGGGAAAGTTTTCCAATTACATATACATATGAGGTATTATTCCTACATTGGTGTTGCTTTGTGTCATTCAAAGAGTAATTTATTGATGTTCCCCACCATGGTTTCCACCTAAAACAAACCTTACTGCGATAGCAATAGTGTTTTCGCTTATTTCCTCAAATATTTCCTCTAGTTTGACAGTCCCTCTTTACAGACAAAACACAGGGTTAAGTCGAACTTTCACATAACCTGTTTGCATACCTCCCAGGATGATTTCTCCCAGAAACTCAGTCGTATATTGTGATTGCTGACAGCAGTGTGTAAGTTTATAATGCCTTCAAAGCTAAGCCTTCGATTTTAGATTGACGCATCATTTAGTGGGCTACCGAATCAAGATGTTTTACGGTAATTCAGTCACAATGCATTGATGGTGTGTTGTTTTAAAAAGGCAAAGGTAAACCTGCCATGTAGACTTACCACATATCTGCACAATACAGTTATTCATAGAACTACAAAAATGTGACACATTTCCTCCTCCGCTGAAGCCACAGGAAGCGCGCGCAGTCCCTTGGCCAATCCTGACTCTACAGTATTGACTGGTTTATGAGCGCACAACACAATTTGCCGTAATGTGTGCCGTAAAAGCGCACGTAAAAGCTATATTTTAGAATAATGGTTCCCAACTTTGATCAAATAACTACAAATAAGAAAGAAGCTCTCTCTTTATTTTCCGTTTTCTTTGTGAACTACTAACACAAACCTCTTTAGCTACTGATTTATTTGTATTTATTTGTTATTGTATCTTATTGAGCTGTCTTTGTCTCTTTTATTGCTGTAACAAATGCAAATTTCCCCTCTGTGGGACGAATAAAGGTATTATGATTTTGATTCTGATTAATATTAATTCTAATTAATATAAACTGCTTTACAGTAGGTTATCTAATCATGAACTTATAAACCATCCTGCTATTGTATTATATGTTTACATATATGTATGGAATTGTGAAATGGAAAAGTAACACAGTTGGTTTACTCAAGTACTTGCTTAAACACAGTTTGGATTTTTTTATGATTTGTATCTTACTCAGGATTCCACTTTGTGCAACTTAACTTCTTCTGCTCTTTTGAGAGTGAAAACACTCCACTAACTTCTCAAAACCCCTGAACAATCCCCGTGGGCCTTTGTGGGCCTGGTTTAAATTACCCCACAGTAAAGATATCATGTTTACTTTTAACAAATTACAATACACTGGATTTAGGTTTCGTGAAGGATCCGAATGCAGCCTTCACCTCCGGTATGTCAACCCACAGACACCAACACCAGAGAGATTTATTGATCCAACCATGAAATATAATTAGATCTAATTTACTTGGAATGAAATCAACCCAATTACTGAGTATATCAAGTAATCAAAGCATCTTGCCATGCAGGATTTAATTGAATTGTTTACTGATCGTGTGGTTGTTATAGAATGAAATGAATATGTAACAGCTGCAGGTATTATGTGTGAATACCGTTGGCAAGGAACATCTCTGAGACTCCCACAATTTTCTTCTGAGGGCCTCGGGTGTTCATCTCAATGAACCGGTCACCATCAATCATTCACCAAGCTTGAAACTGTGTAATCTCCAGGTTCACTTTGAAATCTATAAAGAGAGACTTGGCCTTTATAATTTGGAATTGAAAAACGCACGACAGTCTTTCTTCTCTGACATCATTACCAAAAACAAAAACAACGCACGTGCCTTGTTTGCTACCGTCGACAGACTAACTATCCCCCCAGTGTCAGTAGCCTCTGAATTTCTATCCACCAGGGCGTGCAATGATTTTGCCTCCTTCTTCACTGACAAAATTCAGAAAATTAGACAAGCAGTCAGTGCCTCTACATCAGGTACAGCAAATGTTTTGTCCCTATGTCCACCTAATATCAATTCAAACACCATGACACAATTCCATCAGATTAATGGTAAAAACTTAGAGGACATTATTCAACTTCTGAAATCCTCCTCCTGCTGCCTTGATATTATTCCAACAGGATTTTTCAAAGATGTTTTTCCTTGCATGGCCTCAGATCTACTTCATATAGTAAACACATCTCTTCACTCAGGTATTTTTCCAGAGGCCCTGAAAACTGCAGTCATTAAACCGCTCTTAAAAAAGAATAATCTAGATGCCTCAGTAATGAACAATTACAGGCCAATATCAAACCTGCCATTTCTAGGTAAAATCATTGAAAAAGTAGTATTTCAACAGTTGAGTAACTTCTTGCATTTAAATAACTGTTTGGATGTGTTCCAGTCAGGATTTCGTCCAAACCACAGCACTGAGACTGCTCTTGTAAAGGTCTTCAATGACATCCACTTAAACACAGACAGTGGCAGAACTTCAGTGTTAGTATTATTAGATCTCAGTGCTGCATTTGACACTGTTGACCACGACATATTACTAGACCGACTAGACAACTGGGTGGGACTTTCGGCAACAGTTCTAAATTGGTTTGAGTCCTACTTAAAGGACAGAAAAAACTTTATTTCTATAGGTAAATACACATCTGAGTTGACAAATATGACATGTGGGGTACCTCAAGGCTCCATCTTGGGGCCTCTTCTCTTTAACATCTACATGCTACCACTGGCTCAGATAATGAAAAACAACAAAATAAGTTACCATAGCTATGCGGATGACACACAAATTTACGTAACAATTTCACCAGGAGATTATGCTCCAATTCAAACACTGAGTAAGTGCATTGAACAAATCAATGACTGGATGTGTCAGAACTTTCTCCAATTAAACAAAGATAAAACTGAGGTAATGGTTTTTGGAGCCAAGGCAGAACGTATAAAAGTTAGCGCTGAGCTTCAGTCTGCAATGTTCAAAACAACAGATAAAGCCAGAAATCTAGGTGTAGTCATGGACTCTGACCTGAGTTTCAACAGTCACATTAAAACAGTTACTAAATCAGCCTACTATCACCTAAAGAACATATCTAGGATTAAAGGACTAATGTCACAGCAGGATTTGGAAAAACTTGTCCATGCTTTTATCTTCAGTAGACTCGACTACTGCAATGGTGTCTTTACAGGCCTCACTAAAAAATATATTAGAAAGCTGCAGCTAATTCAGAACGCCGCTGCACGAGTCCTCACTAACACTAAGAAAGTGGATCACATCACTCCTGTTCTGAAGTCTTTACACTGGCTTCCTGTGTGTCAAAGAATAGATTTCAAAATATTGTTGCTGGTTTATAAAGCTTTGAATGGTTTAGGCCCAAAATACATGTCTGACCTACTGCTAAATTATGAACCATCCAGAACCCTCAGGTCTTCAGGGACTGGTCAGCTTTCTGTCCCCAGAGTCAGAACTAAACATGGAGAAGCAGCATTCAGTTATTATGCTCCGAATATCTGGAACAAACTCCCAGAAACCTGCAGGTCCGCTGCAACTCTTACTACTTTTAAATCCAGGCTGAAGACTTTTCTTTTTGCCGCTGCTTTTAATTGAACTATTCACATCTTAAACTGCACTGTAACTTTTAACTTTTATCCATGTATTTTTTCTTTTAATGTTTATTTTATTATCTTTCCTTTTTAATGACTGATTTTAAATGCCATTTTAAAATGTCTTCCATTTTTGTAAAGCACTTTGAATTACCTTGTGTTGAAAGGTGCTATATAAATAAACTTGCCTTGCCTTGCCTTGCCTTACTTCTTACCTCCTATAAATAGCTGACATATCAAGCATTTCAGGTCATGTCTCATGATGCCTTTTTTTTTTTGTTCCTGAGCTTACCTAACTTTCAAACAGCCCACAGGAAATAAACTTAGTCACAAAGATAGAGGTAAATAGAGTTCAATGCAGGGACAGAGATATTAAATTCAGATGTTTTTTGATCCAAACTACACATTTTTAAAGCATTATTTATATCTTAACTGTAAAAATGACATTATTTAAATATCAGTTTTTAACATCAGATTCCCATAAAGCTGTAAAACTGTGTCATACACACTCATAACAGATACAAATATTTGGCAAGGAAATAAAACACCAACTCCCACGAAAACGGTTTAATTGACTCCTCAAACATTATTTACACAATTCCAGAAGAACAACAAGTGCCAGATGACAAAAAATGAAAAAGACTGTTCCAAAACTAAATGAAAACTTTAAATAAAAGTAGAAGACACTAGTCTATATCGAAAATGAATTGTCTAAATATGTTTAATAAACCAAGATGTATACAGGATAGGAAAGTGCTTCTCCTATATAGTTTGTGTTATTTGAATCACCTGCAAAAACATCTCTGCTTGTTTGACTGTTTACTTTCCGATGGTGACATTTTGTTCTTTATTTCCCTCTGAAATAGTCAAGAGGCGGTATAAGGCAGGACTAGTCAGCGCCATGATAGATGCCTTAGCATTATCTGCAAAGTGCACTTCAGGACCCGATAAGTCAACAACTTCCTTGATTTTACATTCTGGTTTGGAAACTATGCTCCAATAGTTTGCTAACAAGGAAGTGACTTCTTGGGACTAAATGTGGCATGGACCATGATGCTGAAAACACGTACATTCCTTGTGCAATTTTAAGAGATGTATTTTAGTTGCAGTCTTCTTTTCATCAAATCAGTCCCAGTGAGGTTTCTGAATGTGCACTGCAGGCCAGCAGAGTGCTTTTGTTGATTCCTGTGGCACTTAATGAAGTGCACAAAGACGGCGAGTACTGCATTATCAAGGAGGATGTTTTATTTTGAAGGCATCAGTGGCTATTATCTGAAAGCTTGTACTGTTATTTAGTGTGTATTTTGTGCATTATCACTTATAGCAGATGCAGTAAGAGATTTCAGACACACTCTTCACTTGGCTCCAATGTGTCAAGAGAAACTCCATCACAGATAACAAGATCAGAAGGCATTTCAAACTTTGGCCCGGCATCCAGCCCACAGTTACACAGTAGGATAAGTCAATATGTGACATCACAGACTATTATATTTCGGCTTGAGGCTAGGCTGTTAGCAACAGTCTCTGTCCTGTATTGCAGCTATATGGTGCTTTACAAGTAACACACTGTACATGAACTGCAGCACTATGCAACCTCTATAACCCTTTTTAAGGTTTAAAGGGAGCAGAGCAAGTACAAAACTGCAAGGCAACAAAAAGACATTCAGAAGTTAACTTTTTTTCTGCTACAGCCGCAAAATAACTGTTTTTCTTTTTTTAAATGCAGTAGCGCTGTTTCTGGGGCATTTTACAATGATATTCACAAAATACCACAGCAACAAGTTGGCCGCTGCTAAATGTAAAATTCATATACAAAAATCACAGGTGAATGATGTTCTTAACGTGGAAATATGAATGATACAAAAGCACTGTGACAGCAACTGGCTTGCTCGAATAAAAAGACACACAATGACAATTTGACTGCTGAAATGTGAGGCTGTTACGAGTTTGGAATGCATTATTAGTTAAAAATGTACTGGAAATTAAACAGCAAACCACCCACATATACAGCAGCTGTCACACTAACGTAACAGTTTCACATTCACAAGCAGTTTAAGGTAAGGCTTTTCTACCACCAAAATGATTAAGACTCAAATAACATAATACATTCCTCAATTGTCTAGTATTTTTTCAATACATTCAACTACTATTTTGTCTGTTTTCACTTTTTTTTAATCCCAGCTCTATTCCCTGTGTGTCTGTAGATTGGTCAAGCCAGGCTGTGTCAGTGAAGGCACTATAGAGGAGAAATTACTGCATCACAACTAGACTGACACAGACTACATCAGAACAATTTCTAATACATTACTACATGACATCTTTGAATTTGTCCATGTCAGCTAAATATTCATCCATTGACAGAAATAGAGTTGGACTAGACTTCACTTCAGCTCAGTACATTTCAAAATATAGACCTATATATAATTGTACAATATCTTATAACATTGTAATACAAATTGATTGTTTAATCAATTTGACATTAATTAGTTTGTATCATTTGAATTTTTTTGTGTTTGATTTATAATTTCACTCTTTCACTCTGATTTATTGAACTGACTGAAGAGAAGTGGTAGTCCCCCAACAGGATTTAAAACTAAGCCCCATCACCAACTAAAAAAAGACACACAGACAAAACAAGAACACACACACACACAGTGACATCAGTGGCCCCCTGAACACACATTGGACCATAAATCCTAGGATTATAATCATACACTATTTTCCTTGCCAGGGGCAGGAAATACAGTGGTACTTATTGAAGACCCCTGTTATTCATCTATCCTGCATTTCTAACGCAGACAATACAAAAATGATTTAATTAAGTTACTGTTGCCAATGGATTTTTAAAAGCATATTGGTGTCTCAAACAATGACAGAATAAGCTAAATAAAATCCACTTATACGATTTCAGTAAAAGGTTAGACCTCTACTACAACATCAATAACTTTCACTGGTTTATATTCACATTGAATTACTAGAACTAGATAGTATCCGTAGAAAAAGGTAGTTCTATAATTTTGCCATTTCATGGTTGATTTGAGATTAAATCTCTTTTATGTCCACTTTCATGATTTGGTTTAAAGTGGAAAGATGGTCTAATTGTTTCAATAATTTCCTTTGTAGTAACAATCATAAAACCCCCTTTGATTCTCTTATATTTACTCCCCACATATATGCACACACAAGACTGAACATACAAATGCAATCTCTCTCACACACACACACACACACACCACACACACACGCACGCACACAGCCCTACTCGGGCCTCACAGTCATTTAGCTCTACAGATAGAGCCTAACAGTGAGATTGCCACTTTCTTGCCAGTTGTTGATCCAAGCTGTCATGACCATTGCTGCTTTAGGAGGATTTTAGCAGGTTGCTAAGGACTGCAAAAAGAAAGAGAAAATGTCAAAAAATGGCAGATGATTATATGTGTTTCATCTTTGTATCTACTTGTGTATTGAATGTGTATGTGTGTGTGTGTGTGTGTGTGTGTGTGTGTGTGCGTGTGTGTGTGTGTGTGTGTGTGTGTGTGTGTGTGTGTGTGTGTGTGTGTGTGTGTGTGTGTGTGTGTGTGTGTGTGTGTGTGTGCGTCTTACCCTGGGGATCTGTCTGAGCCTCTGCAGTATCAGCTTTGCGGGCAGCTTCAGGATCAGCTTCTATTCACAGAGATTGACAAAGTCAGACCGAAGCAAAAACACGGTAAGAAAAAAGTGAAGGAATAAAGTCATCACGTCAGTTTGGATTTCTCAAGCATTTAGTAAGTTAGACACAACTACAGTGTGACAGTGAAAGCACCCAGGGGGTTGTACATATTTCTAGGCTCTGATTGACTAATTCCCTTTAGTGAGGAAGCATCCTTCATATTCATAAATACCAAATATATGAAAAGGGGAATATATAATTGACTTTATTTGAACATTTGATAAATACTATAGTCAGAGTAAATCCTTTTTCTGAATCTGACTTTTGCCCTACATCACTTGAGCTGAATGGCCTACTGCTGATGTTGACTGTAAATTAAAACTCTGCTGAATTGGTAGTATTGGTATGCAGGATGTGTGTGAGTGGACAGCAATTGACGACACTCTAAGGGATCAAGCTGAGTCTGCTATGTCTCAGAGAAAGACTGCTGACCTCCAGAACTTGTGATATTCAGACCCAAAGTCACACACTAACATGCCCCACCTGTCCTGAACTTGAAAAAAACTAAAACAAACGTGTGACTGGATATGCTGGTAGCTTGAGTCTAAAGACATTTTTGTATAAGTGCTGTAATGCCAAACATATCAAGCCTTGTTTACAGCAGTTTGGCATCATATTATTTGTTAGTCAGTGTGATAATTACCTTGTCTGTTTTTAAAGCACAGTTTCTTCTTATGGTATGTGTAATATCCAGTAGCAGCTCCCACTATGGCCACACCGATTGCACTCAGGATGCCTGCTACAGAGCCGGAGCTGGCCTCTGTAAGAGACAAACAAACAAAGATAATGATGACAGTGCATACTAAACATACTAGTGTTTATGATACAAATGTGACTCCTGTGTTGAATATTTGCCAGTGTAGCAGCTTAAGAGATTGTTATATTCAGCCTTAAACCTGGCTGCCACTTTGCAGTTGAGACATGAAATGGCACGCAGCAGTGAGGCTCAATGACACGAGACTTGAGCGATGCATACTCTTTTCGCAGTATTTTCTGATTCCATTTCTCTTGCCTACCCAATAATTAAGACTCTTGAAAGCATTCACAGTTACAGAATAAATCTGTCTGCACTCTGCACCTGTAACCCAGTTACCATGCCAACACAGATCTGAATAGTTTTCATGCTGTGTCATTGCAAATACCTCTCATAGTCTGTGAAAGGCACACGGACAAATGCACCACTGAGTAAAAGCCATTAATTCAACTCCAAAATAAGTACAAATAATGGCAAATTATAGTGCACTTATATGATGTGACATAAGATGCTCTAGTGTAAATAGCATAACAATCATTTTTTAATCATATGCTTACTATTTTATAGTATATACTTTATACAGTTTATAGTAGGTATTTTAAATAACTAATGATTTAACTCACCAAACGTCAGTGATCTACACTATGTTACAATACATGTTATGTTGCATTAATCAGGGTTTAATACATTGCCAGAAGAAAGCCATCAGAATTATAGTTATATTTAATGACTTTATTAAGCATCTAAAATCTTCTGAATTGGCTGTAAATGATGAAGATAGAATTCAAGATTAGAGACTTTGTTGCATGAATTATATCTGTAGATATATTATTTACAATTTCGACCTAAATATATACAAATCAAATCAGAAAGAATAGATAAGGTAATTCAAAAATCAGGATAGGCTGGAGTGGAAGAGAACAAAGGGATACATTATGTTGTGATGAGTCAGCAACTTAAACAGGTACGCATGACAACTAAAGGAGTGCATCCAAGTGATGATGAACACAGTTAAAAAAGGAGAACAAATAGGGAGTGGCATGAGTCAGAGAACCTGCGTGACTTGAGATACATGAATCAGGAGGAAATGAAGTGGAATAAATTGGGAGAAGATAGTGAATCACTACAAGGAAGTACATACACACATACAGTAGATAAACTGACAGACAGCGTGCCCTAGGGAAACACACATCTATGGGAACTGTCTGTGGCCAGCAGCCACAACCCCTATCACATTACTGTGGGCTACAAGGCTGGGGTCAGAGGTCAGAGAAAAAGTTACATTTTACAATGTGACCCATTTCCCTCATTTGTGTACAAGGCATTCTCTTAGCTGTTTTATCTTTCCTTTTGTACTTTCTCTTATATGGATACCTTTACAACTGTTATCATTGATTGTCTGCCATTTCTAAAGTAGAGCACTTTAAAAATGCATACATAAATAAAATAAATAAATCAAGTTTAGTAACTGATCCATGGCTTTTAATACTTAAACAGATGCATTGATCATCAATACAATGTCAAAGAGGTGTTCTGACTATCATAAGACTCATTAATTCATACATTCACAATATATATCATGGTTAAGTTTTAATACAAATACCATTTGGCATTTTATCACTGGAGACTTTCTGCCAATTGAAGGTCCAATCACTCTAACAGCCTGCTTGTCATTCATTACATATAAAAAGGCAGTTATTCAAGACAAGTTCAAGTTTAAAGAAAAGTTTGAAAAATGTCCTACAGCATCTGCAGCAACAACACACCTGCAGCAACACACCTGCTTAGGGCCCTACAGTTATGAAAACAGGGGACTGCTTGTTTAGGGTATGTTTAGGGCAGTGAATGGATGGCTGGGTAACTGTATTCAAAACAAAAAAAGAAAAGAGGGATAGCTCACCTTGGGCTTCAGGTTTTTCCGCTGTGGAACAGAGAACATATACATACATACCGTTAGTAACATGAAACACCATGTACTGTACATACTGGTAAAACCCTATAGGAGTTACACATTGACTGTGAAGTGAGGTACTGTTTATTTAAACATGCACAAACAGGCACCTGTTTTCCTACTGTTTGATAAAAGGGAACCGCACTTACTTCCGAGCTTCAGAAGTAACACTTGGACAGATGTGTGTAGCGTGACTACACTTCACAATGCTTTTACAGAGGAACGGTTTCAAACAGTGTTCGAACTATAGTGGAGAGGCATTTTCCGCTGAGACTAGTATCCTGTTTGTACTGTCAGTGGCATGTCAGCAATATCCTGTGTGCTTCACCAGTTTCCAGAACTACTGGACTGACGCTGGCTTGATGGGACTATTTCTTTTTATATTTTTTGATCATGAACACAAAAAGGTCTTACCTTCTCCTAAGGCGCCTGCAGCATGTGCTACAAGAGAAAGAACGACAAGTGTTTAGAGAAGGATAGGGGAAAAAGGCTAAATCATTTCATGTCTGAATGTGTTGATGCATGATAAGCACAGAAAGCGGAGAAGAAAAAGGGAGGATCAAGAGTATTTTCTTTGAGGTGGTTTATTCCTCAGAGTCATTAAAAGGCCTAGGGTTTTTGTCCTAACCGGTCTCGAAACGCACATATTAAATGTCCTTTCTGTACACTAATGGAGTTTCCTTTTATGATATCAGAGGAAGACAAACAAACACTCTTTGTGGCCCGTGCTGAACTTTGATCTGTGACATCATGCAAAACAAACTCCATTATCTCCTTCTTCGTTGCCTGCCTGCCTGTATAAGCCTGTGATGTCATTGCTGCCCTCTACAGTACCTGCTTCAACTTGACAAATCCGCTAATAACAGAGCACTAAAGGAAAGCGCCCTTTAACTGAATTATAATGATTATACTGACATAGATGAATCAGCTTTTAGATGGGGAAAAAGGAGGAAAAATCAGTTGCTGTTAAAATGCTCTATGGCTCGTGAGCAAACTTTCTCGGTGAGAGTAAAACAATTCAATCCATTCTCTTGTCGTGGGAAACAGAGATCCTAAAATGAGAACAGCATTCTTGAAGATCCAAGGGAATATGTTTAAAAGCACAGTTTATGAGGCACTGTCTTGAAGTGGCCTTGTCCTACGAAACACTCTGTGGAGGTGTGACTTTGTAGATGTGATGGCTACAGTCGGTGCAGCGATTGGTGGAAACTTCACCATTTTATTTCATATTTTATGGCATCTTTTCATTCATATATATACAAAAAAAACGTTTAATTACTCTTAGCATATCATTTTACTTGCAACCTGTCTTACCTTAATAATATTCTTGCCTGATGATTTTGATTTTATTTCAGGGTATTTAGTTTTCACTTAAAATGTAATTGTTTAAAACAAATGATTGACTTCATTGCAATCCTAAAATGTTTTACAACCTGTTTGCTCAATGTAAAGCATTTTCTAAATTTGTTTTGAAACGTGCTGTATCAATAAAAAAACGTTAGCTCAATGTCTCAGGATATATGGATTTAATACACTGTTTTTGTATTTAAAAAAAGGAAAACAAGACAATAACTCCCCAGAGAGCAATGACTGGTCTTACGAAGTCATTTTGTTAAGCTGCTTTTTTTCAGCATAAACAAAGAAATCACATACAGTATATTATAAAATGTCCTATCCACTTCCTGTTCACATGTATTTGTAAACCAGAAGTTTAGGGTTACCGGCTCAAAGTATAAAACCCTTTATGTCAGTAGAAGTTTTGACCAGAGTGGAGATGGAGATAACTCACCTCCAGGTCCCATACTGCGGCTCTTACCTGAGTTTTCCTCTGCAGCAGTTTCTTGCAGAGCATCTTCCAGGTCAAAACTCACTGAAAAAACATTAAGGCATCATTGGTGATGAAAATGCAATTTCAATCCCAGTAGGGAAATTCACTTTTCGCCACCGCGCCCAGGAGAGATATCTTCCAGATGTTCACCAAAAGCATGTCATCTCTTTAACACACGATACTTCACTGTTGCATGTTAATCTTTTTTAATAAAAACATCAGCTATAATGGGAACTCTCCCCACTTCAGTCCCTCATGGCTCCTATAGTTAATACCCTGCAGAACTGTCCTGGAAAGGAACTGTGAAACTCTACCTGCTCTCAGGGTGTGACTGTTATCCTGTGAACAAGTGTTGACTTAGATTTTAAGGATATTATCTGTCAGGAACAATACCTTAACCTGACTCTATATTTCTGGGGGAAACCCCAAGTGACGTATTACACATGTGGGACTACAAAACCGTTTTAGGCTGGGCAGGGATCAGTGAATTATTTCAGATGGAACCTAAGGGGAATCATTTTCCAGTGACCTTCTTTCACCTTAAATAATTCTTGATATGAAAACATAATGAGTAAAATTGCCCTCTCATAGTTAAGCACCTTTTGTCACAGATATATTATAAGTAATGAAACCATTTTTTGAGCCAAGCTTTACTCTGATACTCTCATTCTCCTGCGTTTATTAACCTCACAACCTTCTCCCCTCTCTTTGCCCTTGCATACCCCTGCATCTCTTTTCTTACTTACACAACAACCCCTCCCCCTGTTCTTTTCTAATTTCTCTCCTTTCTTAATCCTTCTTTCCATCTATCAACTCTTTACCTCCTGTCACCACCGTGCAATAACGATCGGTGCCAGTTATCATATGGCAGAAACCTTCCACAGCAGCCCCTTCCTGCACCCCCCTTTCTTAGTTGTTAGCATGACTCAGAGGGGAGATAATGACCAGCCAAACATAAAATTACTATTCTTGAGTGACAAAGAGGAGGACGTCCTGCTATAAAGCAGGTAAGGACAAACAACAAGCATACTTTGGACAGGAAATGCTGAAATGAGCGCAGAGAGAATACCATTGTAGGTGCGACACTTCCAGCTTTCTTTACTCAAACCATACCACCCCTAATTAAATCTGGAGGTAAAATTGTGGGGGCCAAAATCCCACCTCATAACCTTTTTAAAAAAACATCTGTTTTACATTACTATGTTCAGAAAATGGGGAGTTGCAGCAACATGATACACGATACAGTATATCATGAAAGCAGGTCATGTGTATGTTTAAAGGACTGATAGCAGAAAACGACTAAAACAACAACAATTTCATGGGTATTTCGAGGGTTCAGTTATGACACAGTGGGAATCTTATACGTTTGGACACATTAAAGTAGGTTCAGAGTTATGGGAAATATTAAAACATGTTTAGTTAAGATTAAATACTGAGCTGAGATGAAAACATTCTCCCTTTAAACACAACTGCTAATCATTTTTTGTGATTTTCTAGCTTTCATATTCTAATGACATGTAATGCTTTAATGGGGATTTCAACACTACCAGCTGCCACAAGTGTACATTTAAGAATTTAGTTCTGGGGATTCAATGTATTGCAGTAACTGACAAATAACTGGTTTTAATTATGTTGTGAAATGCTCTTGTTTGATGAAAGAGCTGCTGAGTCATACTTAGCAATTACTTGTGGTGTGCCCGAGTTATTTGTTTAGCTGTGTTAGACTTAGCTCCAGAAAGGTTGAGGTTTATATAAGTATTATATATGAGGTTTATATAAGGTTCTTTGGAAAATGCAGAAATTAAAGAGGAGAGAAGTAACAAAATATATTTTTACCTTTCACAGGAACAATTGTGTCAACTTCAACTGTTGGCAGAAACAAAGAACAGAATCAGTGTTTGATGCAAACATCTAAAAAACAAAGTCTAGTTGGAGACCTTTATCAAGAGCTCTACAAATGTGTAACACTCATCTGTTTTTGATCATCATCAAAGCTTGCTGAATAGTGTTTACAAAGAGGGTATATGTGAATATCTCATTTCTTTTTGCTTATTATATACATTAAGGCATTACGCTGATACAGGAGATCATGACTCATGGTACGGTATGTAACATGCTACAACTAGACAGATTGTACCAGAACATAACGTTTTACAAACAAGTTGGTACAGTTCCCCATGTAAAGGACACGCATGCTAAAGCGGTGAGCTCATCTGATGAATTCAAGTGTCCATATTGTGTCTTTAATACATACCTCGAGATACCTACTCTGTCCCAAGTGACTTGAAGCAAATAGCTATCTCTAAGTTCTTACCTACAGTCTCAAGGCTGCATTCTGTACCAGAGTCATTAGAAACAGGCATGGACATTTTGGCTTTCTTGATTTACTGTATATTAGTTGCATGGGGATCATATTACATTTTTTCCATATGAGGTTATACACACAAGAAAATCCACAGTATATTCTCACCTGGGACCTCCACTTTTGGTTCCTCTGCGGCTGGTTTTGTTGCTTCAGCAGCAGGGTCTGTTGGCTTCTCCTCAGTATCTGCTGCCCCAGGTCCACTCTATTAAAATGTATCAAATATAAACACAAAGGATGCGCCAGGAACTTCTCAAATGATTGCAGCTTCTGAAAAATGTGTGTTATACACTGGCTGTCGGCAATTATACATAATCAGAATGTAGATGTTAGGTTTAAATAAGACTTTGTAACGGTGCTACTGACCTCCTCCTGAGTGGGTGCTTCAGTACCGCTTGGGGAAGCTTCCTCTTCTTTAGCTGTTGGTTCCTCAGCCTTTGGAGCCTCAACCTCTGGATCAGCTGCAGGTGCTGGAGCTGAGAGAGAAACAGATGGGGGGGAAGTTTAGATCACTCATTTATTTTTATTATCCATATTTTATGACATGGGATCAAATGGAATGGCTGGTTTTGTGGCACTTTTTATTGCAGGTTGCAAGCAAAGCCAGGCAGGTTCAAAAAAGCATTTTGCCTAATCTGCACATTGACAAGGTGTATAGTAGCAACAGTTTGAAAGACATCTCAAAATTGAGATTGACCTGTTTCTTTATCAATCAATTACATTGACTACATTTTTTTTTAATGGTACAATCGCTGTTGCTTCTCAGTATGATTATTATTAGCCAAGCTGATGTTGTAGATCAGCATCGAATTGAAGGAGAAAAACAAGACAGAGTTGCAACAAGTAAAAACAACAATAATAAAAACTGTTATTTGGGAGAAAAGAACAGTGTCCAAATTCTTGGTTATGGTTTATCAAATATCAAGCAGCATTCTGAGAAGGAAAAACAGCTCTGCATGTATTTGCAACGTTTGGTGTGTGTGGGTGTTTCTGAATTCCCATCTTCACCACTTCCTCTTAAATCTCTCTCTTTATCAAAGGTGCGCTGAAGCACGAAATTCTACTTTAGATGCCAGCAGATGTCTCGCCAGTGTACAGATTGGGCTTTTGATTTTATTCTTGATTTAAGTTAACATTTTATTGTTAACTTTTTATTTGGGAGCAGGAAACAGTGAGTAGAATTTTTGGTAGGGTAGGATTATTATAAAAGTAAAGAAAAATTAGCACATTATATGCTTTTGCGTCAGATTAATCATCAGAAAAAAACATTTCTGTATTTCCTTTTTTAAGTGTGCATATTTGAACACCAGTGGATCACCTGGTGTTGCTGCAGCGGCATCTGTCTCTGTGTCGGCTGGAGCAGTGGCCTCAGGAACCACAGTATCATCGGCTCCGGCTTCAGGCTCAGCAGTAGGCTCAGGCTTGGCTTCTGTTTCCTATATTAAACACGAGTTATACATATTTAAAAAATACATTTACATAAAAGAAAAACAAATATTTAAACATAAAATGCCCTCAGGTGATTTGGTTTTAAGATTAGAGCATATTTGTTAGTGCTTCACCATCAGTTTTTTTTACCAAGCAGCACAACTGATATGCAAACTGGAGCTTTGCTGAAACACAAAACACAGTCTGAAAAGGGCAGAAACAGAGCTGCCATTGACGTTATGTTTCATAACACTTTCAATGCCCACCTTGAATGTACATGAACAACATTCAGCCATTTGATATGACTCAGCTTCTCAAATATCTGCCTGAAGAAGATTAAGAACTATATATTCTCTCGACCTCAATGTACTAAATGCAGGTTGCAATGAGGCACTGTTATCCAGAAACATGGCACAGCTCAGATCACTCAGACCTGGACAGAGTTTGTACATTTGTATATATTTAGTCAGTAATGCTGTTTTCAGAACACCCAAACATTTTCCTGTGTGCTATTTACCAGACAAGATAAGAGTTTGCAATCATCAAAGTAACATTATAAAAAATAAACTTTGTGAACTATAACCCCTTTTATATTTATCACCCATACATCATCTGGACCTGCAATTATGTAACTTTTATATGTTTCTGTTTTAAGAGCAAGTGTTATTTAATTTTTGACCATATTGGGTTCTTTGGAGGTTGTTGATTACCGGGAGAACTCTAGCGAGATAAACACAGATTGATCATACAAAGAAAACAAATCAACAGAAACAAAAATGTTCTTTACGTCGGCTGCTTTGTCAGTTTCCTCCGCGGCTGCTTCAGGAGCTGCGGCTGCTTCTAGGTCTGCTTCAGGAGTTGCGGCTGCTTCTGAGTCTGCTTCAGGGGCTGCGTCTGTTTCAGGAGCTGCTTCTGGAGCTGATTCAGGAGCTGCTTCTGCTTCTGGAGCTGCTTCAGGAACTACTTCTGCTTCAGGGGCTGCTTCAGGAGCTGCTTCTGGGGCTGCTTCTGGTTCAGGAGCTGCGTCTGCTTCAGGAGCTGCATCATCTACACAAAATGTAAAAGAATAATTAAGAAGGAAACACATATCCAGTCAAAGGCTGACTACTAGTACATATCAATTTAAAAAAGGGCAGACAAACAAAACAAAAGGGCTGTCCTGAAACCCTGGAGCTTCAATAAGCATACATCACACGACTGACAGAAGCCTGAGAAACTATAATTTTCTTTCTCTCAAGAAGAAAAGAGGCAGACATGGCAGGCTAAAATATGACAATATGTCTCAATGACTCATACGGAGTTTCTTCTGCCTTTGAAGGCGTGCAACCTGGCACTACAACCCCTATAATTGACTGAATTGACCAATATGTTGTGCCCTTGCCTGTTCACAAACAAATAAGCCACACTTTTACAAGTCTGACCTAAAATAGAACCAATAGAACAAAAGACTGGCAGTGATTTGTGATGATGGAAATTGAAAAACGGCATGCCTTAATCCATCTGTTACCATTTAAAACAATTACAATTATCTGTCGAAATGGTCGTTAAGATGTTGTGGATTCAACACATTCTCTAACATGACTATCACCACTGACACACTGACACACCCACACACACACACACACACACACACACACAAAGAGCCACACCCTGCTCTGATTGGTTCCTGATGTGAACTCTCCAGCCACAAATGGATGACAGACGCATCGATCACGTCTCACCTGCCTCAACATCATATGAAGACTCAACCTCTGCACTGGCATTGCAGCTCTGTACTAATGAGAAAATACAAAGCACATGTCTTTGTCATTCTGTGTGTGAGATGAGCATGGCGTTTGTGTGTGTTTGAGGCAGTGCTGTGAGATTCCCCTGTTGGATGTGAGAAGCTGAAACAGCAAAAATGTGCTCTAAGTTGAGCTGATTTCAGCAACACCCTGATGCTGGTTCTTCGGGATAGTACCAACCTTTAAGAGGTATATACCATCTAGAAATAATGGTATGGGTGATATTTTGCTTTCTGCTGGAAATTGAAACATAAAGACATAACAAAGAGCAATAAGAATCTTCAGGGGTTTTCTGCTGTGTATCACAACTATCTTCCATAAAATGTTCACTTCACATAATTCGTAATCACTTTTGAAGACTTGCTTATTGTCAAGTGAATTTCCAATGTAGGATCGCTGCCTTTGCCAAGTGAGATTCTATCCGAGTCAGAGACGCCCTGAGGGAGGGCGGCAGGAACACATCTGAAGTATTTCCATCGCACCGTTAAACCTCTGGAGGCAGGCCGTGCAATGTTGGTGACACCCTTGCTTCTTCCAAACACCCACCCAAATCCATAGAGACACTAGCATGGCTAAACACACACCATATGCACTTATGCACAGAAACATGAAGGGGTGACTTGCACAGATGCATGATCACTAATAAAAACAAGCTCTATTTGTTTTTCCCTTAATTCCTTTGGTTAATGTCACAGTATGAGCTTTGTATCAGTGGTAATCAATACTTAGTGCCATTCATGGTTTATTAAGAACCTAACAGCATCACAAACTGAAGAAACAGGACTGAATGTGTGAGTAAATGTGTTTGTGGTGGAGTTCAGGTTTTTATCTTCATGACTTTCTTTGATATCACTGTCTCAATCAAACAGGTGTTATCAAAGATGTACCGTAGCAAAACATTCAGCTTGTTGAACTAGTTTAGACGCCAGATGTTTGGCTTTTTTTTTTTATCTGAGAAAAGTTAAATGCAGGTTAACTTTCTGCTGATATTGAATTGTTATTTCCTCAGACCGGGATCACTGTTGTGTGTTTAATGATTGTGAGTATATATGTTTTCACCTACAGTAAATGTGAAAATGAGTGGGCACATTTTTCCATGGCATTGTGCCGACATGCATGTGTGTGTGAGGTATGTGGCTCTCATGTAACATGTGATCTGGGTGTGTGTGTGTGTGTGAGGGAAACTGCCCCCCATACAAAGTCTTTCTCTTGCCACTCCATAGAACATTCTGTTCCCATCTATCAGTTTGCCACTTCCTCCTCTAACTACCTCCACTTCAAACACACCCCCTTACATCCCCCCACCCAACAACAGGCATGCGCACACGCACACATGTGTGTTCGTGTGTGTAGAAAGTAAAACCCATAAAAACACCTTCTCCTCCCCCTTTGAGTCCAAACATACAAACAACCATATGTTCACACACACAAAAGTCAAGTTAACATTCACCCTCACCCTTGAGTAAGCGCTGTCCTGTTTTGTGTTAGTGCAGCAGTGAAACAAATTGTTGCACATCCAAACCCTCTCAACCTTCCTTTTTCTTTTTGCTTTAAAGACTGTCTCCCCCTTTCCTCTCTCTTTCCCTCTCCCAAACTCTTAACTCCCTTTGTTTCTTTGCCACTGCTTTCCCCAGGGGCTGATGAGTCATCTGTGTGTCTCTGACATGGCTGCACGCTATTGTATGAGACTGAACAGCATGTGCAGAGTTAAACTCTAAGAAAAGGTCCCCAAAGACGGACTCTTAAGACAAACCAGTTTATGCATGTGGGAAAACACGATACTGTCGGTTACATACTGTTCTTTAGGAAAACTGGCCTACAAGTTGTTGATAGATTGATAAATACCCTCCATGGCCACTTTATCAGGTATACCTATACATGTCAGGGCTGGGCGGTAAGGAGCTAGAACATTCTGGTAAGTTCTTCAAATGACATCACTTTAAAAACAGGAAAGACACTTATGCCATGTTACGATTTTATCATATATACAATCTTAAACTAAATATTAAACTTTAACTTAAACTTCTCCGACATTGTCAATCAGAACAGAACATTATCATTAACACTGAAAACAGGAGGATACAAGTAGCTTAGCTCTGTACATTAACATTTTACAGAATGTTTCAGGGTGCCTGACTATGTCTTGGCCGGGCACAACTCACTGTCGTTACTGTGAGTTACTGGTCCCCGCCTATACAGTCTATGGTCCTAGCCAGGAAATAGTCCAGCACATTAACCCCCTTAAAACTCCAAATTGCCTGTTTTTCGTGTGCAAACTAAACAAATTAGATATAACTCACAAGCTTAAGAGGTGCCTGTAAGTGTATTATATAACCTTTGGACTGAGTCAGGCTTGCTGTTTCCATCTGTCTCCAGTCTTTGTACTAAGCAACGTTTTAAAAGCTAAGCATTACACTACCTCCTGTATTGAATATGACTCTCAAGAGACAAGCTTAATCTGTAACTGTCTTTTTTGCTGAAACAACCCTTATAATGCAGACAACTTTCCATTTCGTTGTTCTTTATGCTCCAGCAAGCGGGACTTTGACATCACTTAGGGTTACTTAATCTGGGAACCAACTTGTGCCTGAAGACAAGTTAAAACAGGGTTTAAGGGATATATGTCACTGAATAAAACTAAAATACTAATTGATAGAAACTAAGCAAGCACTTTTAGCAAATAACATCATGTTAACGCGCTACTATGACAACAGCCAATACAGCGTGGAGACAGCACTTAAATTGTTAGCCTATATAATGATTCACAGGCATCATGGAAGCTTTAGTGCTGATTGATGCCAAAGGGTGACACATAATAAAACTGTTTAACTTGGCACTTGATAGCATTTCTGAGTACGCCTGATAATTAAAAAGTAAAATTATTTTTTCATGTCACCTTTTGTTTTGCAAACTACTAAACAAAGACGTTCATCTTTTTCAAATTCAATGCCGTTTGATTTGTATGACTCACAGTCTGAGGCCAGTTATGAATGACAAAGGAAGAGCACCTTACGACACTTACGGTTTCCTGCCGTGAGATTGTGTGAGATCGTCTGAGTGTGGTTGAACGGTACTATAGCGTGTACAGACACCAATAACCAATCCTTGTCTCGTAATAGTACACCAGAAACTGTGTGTGCATGTGTGTCAGGTGATACAACAGCACCTCCACAGTGCATTGTTCTGTCAGATATGGCTCTATTGTGTGTTTGTAGGACAGAAAGTGCCGTGTTTACCCCAATCATGCACACCTTAAAACAGCCCCCATGGGAGCAGAGAGAGTGAGAGTGTGTCTGTGCATGTGTGAGTAGATTTCACTTATCCACCATAAGAGAGATTTGTGTGGTGGTAGTTGATGGTGTAAACAAGGACAAGTCTGCACACAGTACACACACACACATCACAATTCTTTCATCTGCCTCTAAAAGACACTCACACACACACACATGCTCTATAACTGACTCATACAGAAACTCACATTAATGATCGCTCCCATACTCCCACATGTTCTGTATATTAAGTAATTCCCCACTCCCACACCTACCCACACACACACACACTCTCTCTCACACACACAGATGCTGAGGGCCCTGGGGGAGTGTAAGGCGCTGAAACTAGTTGAGTTGTTGGGTGTTGTCTACAGCTGGAGCTGGATCTAGTTACGAGACACTCCCTACACTTCACTTCTATAGCTTACACACATTGTGCGTGATGTGTGCGCTGACCCATGGACCCATCTTTTTTTTTTTTTGTGTGTAACTACGAACTCCTAACATGCAAGCAAGCAAATACACCCGTGGAGATTTTCTGTGTCAAAGTACAGCAGCACATTGGGTTTTACAGTGAGGTTACAGTTTGGCAAGTTGAGAAAAAGTGTGTGTGTGTGTGTGTGTGTGTGTGTGTGTGTGTGTGTGTGTGTGTGTGTGTGTGTGTGTGTGTGTGTGTGTGTGTGTGTGTGTTGATTGATAAGTTTATTAACAGCTTGTATATTGGGTACAGTACAGTACAGCTCAAAACATACAATTGTTAAGGGGATGCAGACCAGAGAAAGACTTTCGTCTTGTTTACATCAGGGTCCCCCATTTCCAATTCATCATATCATTTAAGACATATAAGACATATTTGACATACAGATGGCTTATTTACAATTTACATACAGTTGGTTTACAGTTGGTGTGTGTGTGTGTGTGTGTGTGTGTGTGTGTGTGTGTGTGTGTGTGTGTGTGTGTGTGTGTGTGTGTGGTTCGTCTCTTGTGGTTTGTCCGCTCATAAAAAATGAACCGGTAGAGTGAGAATACACCAGGTCTCATTGTAGTTCACCAACTGAAATGTTGTTTGCATAATGGTAATGAATCTCACTGTATCAATGAATAGCTCTCTCACTCTATCCTTAAATTGTATATCTGCTGTTTTTCCCTCTTAATCCTCTTAAACATTTTTGTTTTTATCTTCTTCCAACATCTTCCTATCTCTCCCTCCATCTCTCCAAGTGTCTCTGCTTTTCTCAATGCTTCCTTTATCTCCCTCTGAGTTTTATTGCTCTTGAGAAATCTGAAATCATTGCATGCGCCGCGGGGAAGGGCAGGGGCCCATGAGCCAGCTGAGGAAGAAGAAAGAGGAAGAACAGATCAAAGTATGGAAAAAGAAGATATGAAGAAAAAATTAGACTCACAAAGCATCAGTGATTCAATAAAGGTTAATAAAAAGAGCTGGAAAAATGGATGAAACAATTAAAAGAGGGGGGAATTCCTTATGTAAGGACAATGCGCCCACCACACCCCTTTGGGCCAAACTCATGTCCAGAAAGATATGGCCAAATTAAATGACACACCTATTTCACTGTTAATGCCTGGCCTGCAGAGCCGTGAAAAACGGAGAACAGAAGAAGAAGGCAGAGCTGCCTCCATTCATTCAGCCAGAACAGATTGAAACAAGCAGATTATAGCTAAAGGTGAATTGAATTGGCATGCAGACGGGGAGGCAGACAGACTGGCAAAAGACACTGGCAATTGCTCTCAGACAAACACATACACATTCTGATGGAGATGATCAACCCACTGAAAGACATATAGAGATAGATAGAGAGATAGATAGATAGAGAGATAGAGAGATAGAGAGATAGAGAGATAGATAGATAGATAGATAGATAGATAGATAGATAGATAGATAGATAGATAGATAGATAGATAATGTGTGTGTATGCGAATAAGAGCATGTAGCTTAAGGCTGGGCTGAATTAATTGGAAATATAATCATTACCTTGTGCCTTGGCGCTTGTAGCCAGCAGGCTTCCTAATAGCAGAATCCACAGGTATGACATCATGGGAACACGGTGTTCTGGCTGCGATTGAACCGGGGTTTAGATTCTCTTTACTCTGCCTTCAAACAGGACAATGTACCGGCTCGGAGGTTTCAGGTAGATCTGGAGGGCGTGCGTGTCGGTGTGCCGGTTCGTTCTTGCGCGTCGGATCAAACCCGTTGCGTTTCCAAGGTGCTCAGATGCTCTGCTCAGTGCGCGCCTCCGCGGATCTGTCGTCCTTTCCTTTTGTCTGGATTGGAAGAGAAAGGTCCAGTCTTTATTGATGTGGGCGGGTCTCTTCTCCCAAATACGTACAGGCAGGCAGGCAGGAGGGCTGTGTACGGGCTGTGATGGCATCACACATGTTTTTGCCATTGCCATCCTGTTGCTAGAATGACTGTTGCCAACAATATGTTTATCTTCTTTATCGATACCGCCTGGTTAAACACAACATTCAATTGGCACAAACTCAGAATCAAGCATTATTTCAATCAAGCCATCCATCGTCTATTCAGATACTAAGCCACAGTGGCTGTTCCTCGGTGAAATTAAGCATTTTTTTCGTGGCTTCAAAATGGAATACAATGATTATTGTACTTAATTACTTTCGTACAACCTCACAACCTTATAGTTTACTCGGATTTATTAATATATCAGGTTTCTGAAAAGTACACGGAATTACTGGATTTGGTAGCTGTGGTCTGTTCTAATGTATAATTAATGTTAGGTTTCTATTTGAGTAAAAACCCCATAACCTCATACAAACCAGACAGAATGTGGATCTGAAAAGATCATGTTCTTTTCCTCGGGCACCTCTCCTTTTCATTACCACTTTAAATTAACTGAGCCAAATTAAACTGCTTTCACTAGAATATATCGGCAGGGGGCGCCATTCATTATGTATATTACAGTTCACGCCTCCATTAAAGCATGCGAGGCGTTCAAATCCCTATAAACATAAAAAACATCACGACTTTGACGAGGGGTGTTTACATATTCATGTACAATTTTCTTTGAATCACTGCCGTCTTTTTTATTGTATCATAAATGGTAAGGGAGGCATCTACCACGTAATATTATACCAGATTAAACACTTTTTTTTGTTACACTTTAATGTCTTAAAATTAGACAGCAAATCAAAGGTCTCATATCAAATGAGTAACTTATTTCAACACCTCAAAGTTACATTTATTTCCTACTACCTAACTTTAACCTTATTCATAGGAATTATGCATGTAGTTGATGCATTGCTTTGCTTGATATTCTCACTGTTTTAGTAAACTAAAAAAACTATTCCTGTGTGATTTGATATCTCTTGCATGTTGGTAGACAGGTATCAACACACCACCATCACATGAGTGTAAACACACAGTTACGCCCATCTAAATCATACACCGTTACCACAGGTGTCATGGAAAAAAAGGCAAGCCTTGCATAGGGGTGAGGCTGTGTTACTTCGAAACAGATTAATTACAACAGTTTGCCCTTTAGAACACACTCATTTAGCAACAGTTTCTTTCCTTGTTATCCACAAAAACAAACAAAACGCCCCATGGAAGTCATCAAGCAACCTGGCTATGACTATGTAGTCTGTACATAGTGTGAAACCAGCAACAGCACATTTTGTCCCACTCCCAGCTCATTCTCACATGCAATACAAATGGAATGAAAATCGTTTTTAAAAAAGAAATGCGTTTATTAGTGTCATAGCACAATGATTAAATAAACATTTAAACAATCTCTTATTGAACAAGTTAATACAAAAAACATACAAAAAGCCTTGATTTGGGAAATTAGAGTATGTCTGATGATTTGTTAAGAAAGAGCAGGGATAACAAAGAGAACAAATCTCTGCACAACTTTTACATGACCCTTTTGCACTCATCTGTCCTTAGATAGATATTGAAAGTAGCACATGTATTGTTTATAGCATATGTATTTAGCGAGAATTTGAGTTACTGACGTATTTGTAGTTAAAGGTTTCCACTATTTGGTCAGTATTTTTCCTAACCATTGACCTGAGGCATGCGCATCAAAACCCATGTCTAGTATTCAGTCCAGTACCTTAACATCAGAAAAAGGGGCGAGGCACATTTTGTGTCTCCCCTGTTGTACAAAACCCATGTTCATTTTAAGGCAATAAAGCTTGACAGCAAAGAAAAAGGCACAATTATTCAATTTTCAGCACCGGTTGCGTTTCACAACACTATTGTTTGCAGATTGGTTAATTCATAGCAGTGCCATGTCTCAGTCCTCAAAGAAAGCATCCACAGTAACTAAAACCTAAGTGAGGCCTTCATGACTGTATGTTATTATTGGTTATTTGCTTTTGGCACATAAAAGAAACAAAAACAATATAACAAAAACTGCCCAAAGCTAGTCAACACCTCTCCTGTGCTCCCCACCCGTGATCTGTAATATACAGACTAGCTCTTGGTCATAAGCACTTTGGTCGGCTATCGTTCAAAAACAGCATAAAGACTGAAATGGAAATTAAGAAGAAAAAGGAAGTTAATGTGTAGTAACTTTCTTAAGTGTGGTTATTGTCCCCATGCCTCACAATTTTGACTTCCCGTTCTGATTTATTATGAACTTCAAAGGATTACACCTTCTTTCGAGGCTGAGAAGAAGTAGTGGTAGAAGTATTTTGAAAAACATTATTCCTGGCAACAATTCTAACATTGATACCTGAATGTCTGTCCTTTTATCTCAATGCAAAGCTCTGCTGCATTAAGGAAGGCCCAGGGACATAGATGCTCTTGCTGAAAGAACATTTAAATGCCATTCTAATTATCAACATAAAAATGATATCCTTTAGATTTTTTATTCAAACAAGCTTGGTGCTGTATTTTTCAGTCTTTACCTCCTTTTAAAACATCGTCGTAAGAGAGCATGATCTCTAAAACTGACTGAAATATACTCCTTCTTGTGAATACATTTTCCATATTTTAAGGATGAGAGATAATTGTAACAACCCAAATTCATTGCACAGCCATTCCCAATGTGCAATCACCATGCATTATTATTAGTGCAGGAGTTTCCTCTTGTTCATGATGTCAGTTTTTCAAAAAAGAGGAAATAAGTATTGAAAACTTGGATCATGTGGAGTCTGAAAACCACATCAGCAGAATGCCAGGAGAATGAGGCTGTTAGGACAGCTGGGACTGACATGGAAACTGTCTCTAAATAAATGTGTGTGTGCATGTGTGTGAGACGGAAAGAGAGTGAAAAAGAAACAGAATCATTCAGCGTAGCTAACAAAGTGAGGGCAGTATTAAGGCTCCTGTGTTCCATCTCCATTTGAAGGCAGTTTAAGGATTGGTTGCTGGTCCCACTCTGGAAAATGTGATTGACTATTGTTTTGTTTCAAGAGAGCGAATGGCTGGAAAGCGGCTCACATTTTGTTGAAACAGTCCTTGGCGTTGGACCACACCTGGATTCCCTGAGAAAGTGATAAATTGAGAGAGAACAGATGAGAGAAAAAAAAAGCAAAAACACGACAGTTTTTTTTAATTAGAAAAACAGATTGGGAGCTTTACTGCTGAGAAATCAACATCACAAGATGCCTGGCATTTTTAAGTAGGCAATTATACAAGAAAAAATACATTATAGAAAAGAATCCCATACCTTTTTACACGTGCTGATCTGCATAATGGCATAGCTGATGAGTGCTTCACGCAGATCTTTGTCCTTCTGCTCCTTAAAACGTTCAATGTCTTCCCAGGCCATTTGAACAAACTCTCTGAAGACACAAACACAAAAAAAAAACACTGTGAAAGAGCTGGTGGAAGGGAGAATAGAAGGCATGGCATAGGGGAAAAAACAATGTGGTTGTCTTTTTGTTCTCAAAATTACTAATGTGTTATTACTCATACACAATTATTCCTGGTTTCTTGACCCTGGTCTACCTGAGAGAAAATGTATACGTTGGTTTTCATCCGTTTTCTTGTTATTGATAATATTGTATTTTCTTACGAACTCTTCCAATGTATAGTTTTCTGTCTGAGGCATGAAACAGTTATTATAGAAATAAGGGCAAATTGCGTAACTAAAAACCAGAAGATTTACGTAACTAAAAACCAGAAGATATACTGTGTTTTCAGAGGGAGGGAAATAGTGAGAGGAGCAGAATAAGAGTGAGTGAATACATATAATTTAGAAAAGGTGGAAGATTGGTACATTAGTGTGGAGCTTACTTGCACTCTGTGTTCTTCTCCTTGAGCGTTTCCTCCCCCTCCTGGATGCTCTGCTCCAGAGCAGCCAGCCTGCTCTCCCTCTGCTCCTGGCTCTCTGTGCCAAACAGTTTACTGGTAATGCCCTTCAGGGAAAACACACGTACTGTCTGCCCAAACACAGAAACACACACATATTAGGCTGAACCCCTATAAGCACTCATTCCTGCCTATGTCCATTAAGCTTCTTAACATTCAAATGTAATGAAATGTACTTTTTAAATGTTGGCCATGAGGGTTGTTCAATAGGTCGCCATTGTCAGTATGTGCGTCTGTGTATTGTGTTAGTTCAAACTGTGTATGAGTGATGATATGTGTATGTATTTGAATGTTTATTATGTTTGTATATGTACATGTATGCGGAACTGCAGGACGGAGTCCAGAACAAATTTCCTTACGGGGACAATAAAGTATATCGTATCGTATAGTATTAATTGATTTACTGATGTTTTCATCAAGTCAGACCACAAAAGTGTTTTAAACGCCTGCCTAATTTTGTTCAAAATTCAAAATCGTTTGTGTGCAATCATCCGGAAATTTGACAACTGACTTGACACGGTCATTGTGTGTGTACCACATGTGTATGTGCCCAGAATGGGTAAGAGAAAGTGAGAGATAATAAGCGGGTGTGTGAGAGGGAGTGCTTTACCCCGGTAGCCAGCTCTTCTCTCTGCTGTTTCTTAGAGATGAGTTCCTGAGCTGCCATCTCCAACTCATACTGGATCAGCTCATGTTTCTTACATACTGACCTTTACAAACACGCAGAGGAATGGAAACATTAAAAAACATCCATATGTGTAGTCCTATTACATTTTGCTGCTAATATGACAACAAACAGTCAACAGATATGACTTTTCCATCAGCGTCAATAAAAAAGTTAGACATAGCCGATTGTTACATCTGCCTCGTAATAAACAGCATGTGACACTGAACTCCATCCAATCACTGACATCAGTGCTCGTTCAGAACAAGTCTGCATTATGTGCTCTGCTGAAAGATGGTTTACATCTGCTATTGACAATTTGCATGTGTGCTGCAGCGTGTTGCTTTGTTTTGAATACAGATCAAGTAAAATGGCGATATGTGGGAGAAGCAGACAAGAGAGTATACTTTCTTTTTTTAACTTGAAAACTTTACATAGAAAAAGATAAACAAAACATAAAACCATGCGCCAAATGTTTTGTTGAAAAGTCAGGGTTTTATCTCTACAACACCTCACATTACCTTTGTCAGACAATACCCTGAACTAGTTCTTCCATCAAAATGTATTAACATTCATGTTGTTAATTCAATCAATCAATTGTTTGATCTTATAAACTATGGAAAAGGTCTACAGTCACCACTGGACATTTGGTATTTATTCTTGAATATTAGTTAGAAACTGAATCAATGGACGAAATAGTTGGTGAGAGTGAGCTACATTACCAACATTGGTACCACTTTACAATAAGACTACCCTTATAAAGGGTTTACGAATAGTTTGTAATTCATTTATTAATTAGGTTGTGAACACTTTATAAATCATTAATAAGCTTTTATAAGACATGAGCTAAACAGGGCAACTGTGACCGGTGGCTTGCCAAATAGTGAGCCCACATTTATCTGTACTGCTAAGCCTTATATTGGCTACTTAGCTTACATCGTCTTCTTCATCAGCCAGCATCCTTGGTATCTGTTGTTCACGGAGTTGATTCTCGCTAAGTAGCCAATATAAGGCTTAGTCATCTTGCCAAATAGTGAGCCTGTGTTGATGTATGCAAACTATGTTAGAACTGGTTTATAAATGGTTCTTAATGATTAATAAAGTGTTTACAACCTAATTCATAACCTAATTAATGACCTAATTATTAACCCTTTATAAAGGGTAGTATTGTAAAGTGGTACCCAAACATTCAAGAACACTCAGCTTTATTAAAATAAACTTGTATGATGGTGCTTTAATGTGAATTCCACTTTAACACAAATGGTGATATTTTTTCAAACCAAATGCTAATAAAGAACGCTGGCAGACTATTTGATAGACAGTTGATTTGGATAAGAGCATCACCTAATTTCACTCATATTACATGACTGCCTATTCTTTTGGCCAGTTATACAGTGGAGGAAACAAGTATTTGATCCCTTGCAGATTGTGTAAGTTTGCCCACTTACAAAGAAATTAACAGACTATAATTGTAATGGTAGGTTTATTTTAACAGTAAGAGTAAGAATATATATAAGAGATATAAATACATTTGCATTTAACTGTGGGAAATAAGTATTTGATCCCCTTCCAACCAACAAGAATTCTGGCCATTTCCTTTAGGAAAGTACTCATATCAACTTTGTTACCTCTATAAAAGACACCTGTCCACAGAATCAATACATCAGATTCCAACCTCTCCACCATGGGCAAGACTAAAGAGCTGTCTAAGGACCTCAGGGACATGTCTCTGAGGTCCGCACCCTCTGATAAGGCTGGGATTGGCTACAAGACCATCAGAAAGCAGCTTGGTGAGAAGGAGACAACTGTTGGTGCCATTATTCAGAAATAGATGAAAGACAAGCTCTCGGTCTGGGGCTCCACACAAGATCTCGCCCCATGGGGTATCGATGATCATGAGAAAGGTGAGGTATCAGCCAAGAACTACATGGGAGGAACTTGTTAATGATTTCAAGGCAGATGGGACCACAGTCACCAAGATAACTATTGGTAACACACGACACCATAATGGATCAAATCCTGCAGCGCCCGCAAGGTCCCCTGCTCAAGAAGGACCATGAAAGGCTGGTCTGAAATTTGACAATTAACATCAAAATGATTCGGAGAAGGCTTAGGAGAAGATGATGTGGTCAGATGAAACCAAAATCAAGATCTTTGGCATCAACTCGACATGCTGTGTTTGGAGGAAGAGAGATGCTGACTATAACCCCAGAACACCATCCCCACCGTCAAGCATGGAGGTGGAAACATTCTGCTTTGGGGGTGTTTCTCTGCTAAGGGGGGGGAGGGGGGACAGGACGACTTCCTGCATCGAGGAGAGGATGTATGGGGCCGTGAACCGTGATATCTTGGCCGATAGCCTCCTTCCCCCAGCAAGGACACTGACAATGGGTCATGGATGGGTCTTCCAGCAGGAAAATAGACCTTAACATACGGCCAAGGCAACACAGGAGTGGCTAAAGAAGAAACACATTTAGGTGATGGAGTGGTCTAGCCAGTCTCCGGACCGGAGAAAATCTGTGGAGGGAACTGAAGCTTCCAGATGCCAAGCATCAGCCTCAAAACCTGAAGGATTTGAGTAAGATCTTCAGAGAGGAGTGGACCAAAACACTTCCTGAGATGTGCACAAACCTGGTGACCAACTACAAGAAACGTCTGACCTCTGTGCTGTCCAACAAGGGTTTCTCCACCAAGTACTAAGACATGTTTTCAAGGTTCAAGGTTCAAGGCTTTTATTAGTCATACGTACATAGCTACAGTGTAGTTATAACGATGAAAATCTTAGGTCACAGGCTCCACCAATCAAATTTTTTATTTCCCACAGTTAAATGCAAATCAATTTTTATGTCAATTTCTGGATTTTCTTTTTGGTATTCTTACTCTCACTGTTAAAATAAACCTACCATTACAATTATAGACTGCTAATTTCTTTGTAAGTGGGCAAACTTATCAAATACTTGTTTCCTCCACTGTAGATATATCTCTCTGTTAAACAAGACTTACCTGACGGCGTCAGTGTAGAAAAGGTATTCTTTCAGTTGGTCTGCATAGTGTTCTTCTTCCTCCAGAATGTCATCTATTTGTGCAGCATACCTGTTGTCATGTATATAAATTAACCAATGCAAAAAAAAGCACTATGGGTGAGAATGTAAGGTATCCTCTGAGTGTGTAAGAGGGTACACTAGTTGAAGTGCTTCTTAAGTCTACTTACGTGTCCATGTGGTGGCCAGCACTCTGCAGCCCGTCTCCCATCTCTTTTTCAATAGCACTCCACTCGCTACAGAGACAACAAGTCAGGCATACCTGAGGTTAACTCGACAGTTCTCTCTTTCAGGTCATAAAACATCAGTACTTTTTCTTACAAGTACTCCAAATAAAAACGCAGCTTTTTTTTTAGCATTTGTCTCTGAATATATTAAGCATTTGTATTTTGTTGTAATTCATCAGGTTTATTAATGCTTTTATAATGCAGATTAAGGCTGTTAGGGAAGGCTCTGTCAGTATGCGTTTGGGTCAACACTGTTCCCTACGAAGTTTATTAAAAAAGTTTAAATATTAAACCAAACTTTAAAAGGAATATTTCATTTAGTTTTCTTCACAGTTATTAATCAAGTCCTGAGATATAGTAACTGTATATGCAGAGGGGTAAGAGGCATTGGATGTGCACGTAAGGTCTTTTAAATTTGAACTCAGAGCTCTTTATGCTTTATTTTGTCTAAATGCAGCGCCCTCATTTAGGCCAGAGCTATTATTGATTATAAATAGAGTAAAAAAAGAATGTTTCTCACCTAAATACTCTGCCGTAGTTACCGTGGACCTTGTAGACTCCATACAGCCTGTCTGCGACTCTCTAAAATAAAAGACATTGAATTCATTATTATGTCATGGCTCGTCAAAAAAATAATCCTGAGGCAGAAGCGACTGAAAAAAAAAGCTGACGGTGAACTACTTTCTCAATAAGACAAAGGTGGAGATGAAGTAATTGAAGAAAGTAAAAAATCTAGCATGCTGCAGACACTAAACTGTGTGTCAGCAGATGTTAGTGAAATATGGATGCCCATGATACACAAGAGTATGCAACAAAAAAAAATGTAAATGACTGGCTGAACCTACACAGACATTTAAATGCAGGTGTGTGTATGTGTGTGTTTTGCACACGCTGAACTCACCGCCCGCACCCTCAGTAACTGAGAGATGACAGTGTTCAGTTCATCACTGTATTGTTTCATTGCTGTGAATCGCCTGGAAAACACAACACATGGATCATAAATCAAACGGTGTTTAACCAAAACCACACGTTCCTTTTTGTTTCACTCTTTGTTCATATCCTGCCAACATCTTTCACAGGCAAACCAATGAAAGTTTGTATTGCACTTACTTGTCAGGGTTCTTGACTCTGAACATGGCACTCAGAGACTTTAGTCTGGAGTCAACCTGGGTGGAAAAGAATAAAACAAGTGAACTGAAGTTAAAGGAAAATGTATAAAGTTGCACACAAGTTCTACTTTAACAGAAAAAGGACAGAAATTGTATTTCTAAAAAAACGATTCTCAGTCAAGCAATCCAGCAAAGAGGAACTTGAGGAGTGTTTGTAAAATAATTAGGCAATGTATTATCCCAATCAAGTGTGGAGGAGACATTGTAAAGTCAAATTAACTGCATACCTTATCCTGGAATCCCGTCTCCAAAACCGCCTCCCTCCATCCTTTCTCCTGAGAGAACAGAAGATTGACAGATGACGGACACATGAACCACATTGTGTTTAAATGGAGCTTTTCAGCAGACAATTACACTACAACAAAACACCACAAGAGGCTGCGCTGGACTAAGCATGGTGCTACGGGTTACAGGGAGAAACACAAATATGGAAGTTCAGTTAAAGGTGTATCAAGTGTCAAAATGCTGCACACAATGAATTTTTTGCACGGGAAACCGTCATTTCCATACTATGAGACATACAGCAAATTAGTGCTAGAATTAGTGCTAGTTTGAATTCTTTGGCCCTTTCAATTCCTTTCATTCTTTTTAATGACATCAGTGCGTGCAGTTTTTCACTGTGATATCTCTTCTGACTGGAGTTTCCCTTTCACACTTCTTCTTCTTTGTCTGTATCTTCCCACCAGTGCAGCCTCAATGCATTATTTTGCAGAAGAGCTTTTATAATTTGGAAATGACTGTAAGACTACAAGAGTGCATTCTCGCAAAGGAATTGCAGAATAATTCAATGCGATGTTGTGTAAAACATCATGGTTGAGTGCTAACCTCTGTCAGAAAGAGGAAGTAGATCTTGTCATTGGAAAGGACAGGATGTGATGCAACACGCAGCAGGAAGTTTTCCAGGCCGACCCTCCGTCGCTCAACAAAGTCTGGGTCCAGGTTGTCTGCTGCCAGCTTGTGCCACTGAAACTCCGCCTAAAACAGGCAATAAAGGAAATCAAATAAAAAGTGAATACTGCCTCAAAAGACAAGGGTGTTTACAGGAAACTGAGAGCAAACTATGAAATTAAAGGTCCCCTATTATACTGTTTTTCATCAAAATATTATAGGTCTCAGATATATACAAAACATGTCTCTGAAGTGTTTGGCTCAAAATACCAAACATGCATTGTAGCATCCCATAATCCCTTCTGTTTCAAAAGTACTGATTCTGGTCTGTTACTTTAGATGAAAATAAGGAGCCACTCCCCACGCCCCTCTGAGAGATATTTGGTTTGGTTTTGTTTGACTTCCACCAAAAGTTCTTAGTGATACCCAGCAAATCATTTCATGCAATTCATCTTTTTTTATTTATTAAAATGCTTCTCCCACCCACATTATGAGTCACTTACCCTTTTCTCCGGGAGTGGAGGGATGATGATGTAGGGGTAGGTGACCAGGAGGAATGTTCGGAGTAACTCAAACTCACTGTAGCGTCTCCACAGAGTGTCAGGTGCTGCAGGCACCCCCCCGCCTGGAACAGTTTCAGCTGGCCTGCAGACAGAGGGATGGGAATAAACAGTAGTGTTATCAGGCGTCATCGTAGAAATGGATCAACTGTTCTTGTTCAAAGAAACCTGAGATAGCATGAGCAATGTACCACATCTTTCATCTACCTTTGTCAGAGGCATTGTGATAACCTTTTAAAAGCGTCAGCACAAGTGGATAAAATAATTGGAATTCAGAGAGCTACCTTAGCGCCAACTGAACAGTCAAGTAATGAAATGGGTAGTGAAGTAATCAGTGAAAGCAATTCTGCTCCCTGATTTTGTTTCGTTTTACTAACATTTAAATAAGGCTATTTTATCTTTGAGCAATCAACTCACAGCTGAAGTAGTATTAAAATCCAATCAAGTAATCAAATTGAATATACCCAGAGAAGCCCAGTCCTGTTTGTGGTGGCCAAATTGCAAACCTTCAAGGAACTATTTCACTTAATTACTTTAAGGACACTTGGAAATAAATGATGGAAGAAGATAAATCAAATATGTCCTGTGGGCTTTTATATTGATGAAGTGTAGGAGTAAATGGTCCGACTCCACTCTTCCTGTCACTGCTGTTCTTTCAGCATCACCAAATTATGTTGTTTTTGCATATGCGTTTACACTAATTTCACAATTAGTACCAATAAACTGAAACTTTATACCACTTTTTTGTTTTCAGAAACAACAAAATAACATAAAAGCCGGCAGTAACCAGACAGCTGTTGACCTACCGTGTTTCTATGAGGTAGACAGTATAGGTTTCCTGCATGTTAACGGTGTTTTTCCCTGTTCTCTTCTCTGCTTCTGCCACGTTTATCTCCATTTTCCTCAACAGAGCTGTCCCTCGTTCCACCATCTACACAGACAAGGACATTTCATGTGTTAGCATTAGAAAACAATGCAGTCAATGAAAGATAAAAAGGTATGTATCAAATATAAGGGGAAACATCATAAACAACTACATCAGGTGAACAGAAAGGTGTGTGCTGGAGTAGGGTTTACAGGGATTAAGGGAGAAATTAGAGACCTTTTCACTCGGTGGACAATAAAGTTATATGCAATCCCATTCTAAGAGACTATCGAGCAGAGCACCAGATGGACACAGAGCAACAGACAGATGTTTTGCAACTCAAGGTAACGTCATATTACTGCAACACCCTGCTTCTTTACAAAGGGTATGACAGGCGTATGCAGGTCACAAGACATGAAAATACAACCACTATTTAGTACTAAAAAAGCGTCGCTTGTGTATCCGGAAATGCTCCTTTCTCATTTGAAAACAGTGTAATAAAGACTGAACTCAATAGTACTGGCAAATTATGACGAAACTAAACTTCAGATTTGCTAGCTAGCAAGCTAACATCAGGAGTAAAGTTTACAAAGTAGCTTCAAACAACTGTTAGCAACAGGACTCTGGCTAGCGTTGTTACCTTAACCGCAAAACTACTAGCTCGTTTTAGCTTTGAAGCCAGGTAAAAAGTTATACACATTGTAAATGCTCTTTGTAGAGGTAAGTGGAAAACTATCGTTTGATTAAATCACTAAACTCCACTTTGGTTAGCTAACATAACGTGAACGTTAGGCCTGATTGGGAAAGTTTTCACTTGTTAAAACAGACATAATAACTCCAACAATGCTTGTCAAAGAGAATTAGAAAATGTACGACCGTGTTGATAATGTTGCTCTCGGTTTCTGTTGAAGTGATGTCGGTGTTACCGATCACAGCCACTTCTTCGTTACTTCCAGAGTCTGCCATCATCCCCCGGCTGCCGAGCTGCTGCTGTTGTCAGCTGAACTGGCAGAGCAGTGGTTCCTTTGGTCTGCGCATGCGCGTCTAGGACTCAGACTAGTGATCACTTTATAGTCTAGCTAGCAGGAAGGGCCATCAGATTTTGAGATAGCCCTACCCGAGGTAGAACAAAACACAACAATGATTTTTCTTATCTTTAGGGTCTCCCATTAATTAAATTGATTGTTGTCAAATTTTATTTTGGGGGGAAAAAATATGTTTTGGTTGTTCTTTAGAACTACCCCAATCCCTGAAAAAGAGCCAAATTAGACCAGGCCGAATATGGGAAAGGTGACAAAAAAGCCCATAACTTGAGAAGGATCACTCTTTTCCTCTTCAGATTTGCTGAGGTATGACAGGTGGCTGTCCTACATCACCAAATAGTCTGACAATTATTTACCTAAAAGAATACTGAATTATAGTCCTGTAAACTTAGCTTTAGTTTAGACGGGAATTGTAGCCTACTTTTTGGTGATAGGAACACAGGACTCAATCACTTTTCTCTCATTTATCAGAAAAACAGAAATCCCTAAAAAATATACCATTAGTTATATTGCAAATGAGATTTATTTAGGCCTACCTCTTCTCTGATACAGTCAAATTCCGAATGGGGGATACGTGGCATAATAGCCTATAAGTTAAGAATGCTCACTCTGATGCATCATCATATTTGGAGAGGGAAATACCAGGTGGCTGAACTACATCACCAAATAGTCAGAATAAGAGTAACCCAATAAAATAAAGTGTATTAGTTCTAAATTGCAACCCTCTAAAACATAGGTGTAAATAGTACAGGTTTTATTGAAACTGGAACCTTAATTAAAAGTACAGTATACAAATCAATCATCACATAATTCTGTGAGAGGTCAAGTATATAGATACTAGAATAGAATGTTAAATGTCAGGTTCCTCAGAAACGTTACGGGGACACATGTTGACATTCTGCACAGCAGGTGCAGAACTCCGTACAGGGAAGGCACTGGCACTTTCCACTCTCTCCACACTTTGCATCTTTGCAATACAAGTGAGTAATGTCTCTCACTTCTGTAGGTGCTGGGGGTTTTGTAAATAGCACTGGTTGAATGGCCCCATCTCTGACAATCCACCCCTTGCCAATAGGACTCCATAACAAAGGTTTGGGTTCGGGCTGTGACACCATATCACTGTCTGAAACATTGCTCTTTGTACATGTTGTTGAAATGCTTCCTCTGTTGGCGGCAGATTTTCAGAGGCTGCATCTGTTTTTGATGCAATTATGAACCTCAGTTCATCCAAGTTTGTGCACATCAGTCCATTTTCCTTTTTCTTTTTTCCATTTAGCAGAAGCGCAAATTCTCTTGCGACTGGCAAAGACTCTTCCAAGCTGGCAGAGAGTCCAAAATGTGCCAGATCTTTGAGATCGCTGAGATGGGTCTTGAGTTTGGTGAATGCTGTTGTCTTTCCTATTCTGTACAAACTACTTGTTGTGCCACAGCCAGTGAGTGCATGACATGCTGGTAGACAGTTAGACATGTCTTTTCCAATTTTCTCACATATGGTGTTGATGGGGACATATCTCTCTCATTCCATGGCCTGCATGCATGTACACTAGAGATGAACCAAACATGTATTTGCTTGCATAATATATGAGCAGTACTTCCACATCTGTGTCATCAGACCTCACAATGATGCGGGAATATGACTCTGCAAGATGTATGGCATGGAGCACCATCCTTGTGTTTGCCTCCTCCTGATCAATGTACAGTGATGTAAAACTGCTGACTCCTGCTGTGCAGATACTCTTCACCTCCTCCCCTTCGTCAAATCCTGAGTGTAGTCTCTGTGGGGCAGCAGTGACAATGTAGTTGCTCACAAACATGCACAGTGCAGTCTTGTTTCCACTACTCCTCAAGTACTTCCTGTAGTTTGGATCAGCTGAAGCGACTTAGCTTACTTCCTGTAGTTTTGCTTTAGGTTATAACACTTGTGTTATTCTTCAGAGCTGGGTGCTCATTACAGGTCTGCACTTTTTTAAATGCACCTGCATTGACACACTCATTCACAAAATCATACAGAGTGTTTGGCACATATTATATATATATATATATATATATATATATATATATATATATATATATATATATATATATATATATACTGTATATAGAAACAAGAACAAAATAAATGTGTGGTCATGGTATTTGACAGGTATGACGGCCCACAGTCAATCAAAGACCTGGAGAGACAAAGGAGAGGTGCAAGTGATGGAAGGCCTACACATGTTATCACTGGCAAAACAAATGTCCCAAACTACAGGACAGCGATATGGTGTCACAGCCCGAACCCAAACCTTTGTTATGGAGTCCTATTGGCAAGGGGTGGATTGTCAGAGATGGGGCCATTCAACCAGTGCTATTTACAAAACCCCCAGCACTCACAGAAGTGAGAGACATTACTCACTTGTATTGCAAAGATGCAAAGTGTGGAGAGAGTGGAAAGTGCCAGTGCCTTCCCTGTACGGAGTTCTGCACCTGCTGTACTGAATGTCAAAATGTGTCCCCTAACGTTTCTGAGGAACCTGACATTTAACATTCTATTCTAGTATCTATATACTTGATCTCTCACATAATTATTTGATGATTTGTATACTGTACTTTTAATTAAGATTCCAGTTTCAATAAAACCTGTACTATTTACACCTATGTTTTAGAGGCTTGCAATTTAGAACTAATACACTTTATTTTATTGGGTTACTCTTATTCTGACTATTTGGTGATGTAGTTCAGCCACCTGGTATTTCCCTCTCCAAATATGATGACCATCAGAGTGAGCATTCTTAATAGGCTATTGGCTATTATGCCACTTATCCCCCATTCGGAATTTGACTGTATCAGAGAAGGGGTAGGCCTATGTCTAAAGAAATCTCATTTGCAATATAACTGTACCAGATATTTCCATACAACTACTTGTTAGTGTTCAATAGCACCCTAGACAATTCAGTAATGGTATATCTTTTAGGGATTACTGTTTTTCTGATAAATGAGAGAAAAGTGATTGAGTCCTGTGTTCCTATCACCAAAAAGTACAATTTCCGTCTAAACTAAAGCTAAGTTTACAGGACTATATTCAATATGTTTTTAGGTAAATAATTGTCTGACTATTCGGTGATGTGGGACAGCCACCTGGTTCATACCTCAGCAAATCTGAAGAGGAAAATAGTGATCCTTCTTAAGTTATGGGCTTTTTTGTCACCTTTCCCATATTCGGCCTGGTCTAATTTGGCTCTTTTTCAGGGATTGGGGTAGTCCTAAAGAACAACCCAAAAAACATTTTTTCCCCCAAAATAAAATTTGACAACAATCAATTTAATTAATGGGAGACCCTAAAGATAAGAAAAATCATTGTTGTGTTTTGTTCTACCTCGGGTAGGGGTATCTCGAAAACTAAAGCCTTTTTTGAGGACTTGCTGCTACTAAATCATCTAAATCAGTGTCCAGTCGATCAACACATAGACTTGAATTGAACACACATAATATTAAATAATATAATAACAATAATAATATGAATATCAATCATATTAATAATACTAATAATTCATTTAAACAAAGAAATGTGTCCGGACACTGCTGCAATCTTACAAATGACCATTATTGTATCTATCCATAGTGTAAACTGTTTCATTCAGCCCAAAATTAATTATCTTGTGAAAATAGGTATTACAAAGGTATAGGATGAGCCAACATCATTGTGGTTTAAAATGTTTCCCGTTTGAAGATCAATTGATGGTTTCTGAACGTTTGCATGCAGCTGGGCTGAATTGGTGAACCCATTACCCCCCTTGGCAACATTTGCATCTTCATTTGAGGCCTTCCTCTGGAAAGGCTGACATCTACTGGTCGGATTTTGGTTTGACATTTTTTTATTTTCCCTTTTGCCTTTATAGAAAACTGATATTGTGTGATTTTTTTATGGGGGCTACTCTAGAAAAAATAATGACCCTTAAATGTTTGTGAATGCACATGCCTATTGATTCAGTTTATAGAATGACCAAGTAATCAAAACCAGATATAGAGTGATACCTGTGTTGACAACCGATCCTAAACAGTCATTATACATTGATGCGTGGACATGCTATCAGACATCCTTTAGAATGATGATGATGAGGGGTTTCTCTTATCATAACAATCAGATATTACATCATACACTTATGAAACGGCACACATTATATTTTTGTTCAGAATTGTATCAATGCTTTCACAGTGTTTGAAAACAAAATTCTCAAAAAGGTGATGAATTTCCAAATGTTGTTGATATCATTTGGCCCCTCTCTCATTGGTTTTCGATGGTTGTGGGCCCAGATTTGAATGAGAGGGATGTGGTTTGCCCCAGGCTAGTAAACAGCACAGAAACACGGCCTTTTAGTTCCTGTGGTCACGCTGTTGTGCAGCGTCTAATGTTTAAAGAGAAGGGTGGAGCAGCATTTAGTAAGGAAGCATTTTATATAGATGCCACTGGGCATGGAATGGGGTGTTGTGGGGTGGATGAGAAAAAGACCAAAAAAGATGCAAGGAAATCATACAAACAGGTATGAAGGTGAGATTAATTAACATAATGGTTAATTATGAAATGATTAATGACATGGATGCAGCAGGTATGGGCAAATTGATGGAGTGATGCTTGGATGCGGTTTCAGGCTGCAGCGTGTCAGGAAAACCAAAGGTCTGTGCTGTGCCCGACCGTCGTCCCAGCAACAGCATAGTTACCATTCTTTCCTGCCACGGACCTCAGACCAACAACCACCACTTCCTGTCCTCACATACGGGCACACAGACACAAACATACACGCAAGCACGCACGCACGCACGCACGCAAGCACGCACGCACGCACGCACGCACGCACGCACGCACGCACGCACGCACGCACGCACGCACGCACACACACACACACACACACACACACACACACACCTATACCCCTATTTGGCTTACTATAAACGTCCTTTTGACAACTTTTTCAAACCCTCTGACAAAGGTTCTTGGACACTTAGCTACAATAAGTGGGTTTGTATGTGTGTGTGTGTGTGTGTGTGTGTGTGTGTGTGTGTGTGTGTGTGTGTGTGTGTGTGTGTGTGTGTGTGTGTGTGTGTGTGTGTGTGTGTGTGTTTTCCTGTCTTGTCTATATTTGAGTTCTGACCTACAGCTGCTGAGTGACTCTAATTCTGTCTAAAAACAACTTTTGCTGATGACACTGATCAACTGGACATTGTAGATGCCAATTTTAAAATAGCCAAATAGCAAATGAAATGGTCCTATAAATGAGTTTTAAACATGTAACTGTATCTTTTCAGGTGTGTAGTCTTGAAATTCTTCCAGTTCACTAAATTATTTGAATATTGTTTGTTGTATGACTGGCTTGCTTGCTGTCTGTCAGCAGAGGGCAGCAACAATCCAATAATGTTATGAACTTTAACATGTTCACCAGCAGTGGGCAGCACAGCAGCACAGTGTGAGGGGCTGGGAACTAAAGTACATAATATTAGTATAAATTAGGTATAATGGGTCTTTTTCAAAGCAGACCTTTTGAATTTGTTACCTACACCACCACCAATCTTCTATTCCAGTAAAACATGACACAAAGCCAGCGTTTACAATACCCAGACCCTAGAAATGAAGCAGCCTAATATAATTCTGCAATCGTTCATTTTATTTTTTACACCTGGGATTTTCCTACTTCCTGTCTAAATGTCTTTTATTGAAAAGGCCTGCTACTTTAATGTTTAAATATATATGTTTTAACAATTAAAGAACCAAAGCAATAAGTCAAATATATGCCATATTATCTTATTTAACAGAGTAATGTCAAATACAATTAACACTACTTTGTACAAATATGAGCTACTGCATACATAATCCAGATATGTGTTTTTTTTATCAGATATTTGAAATATAAGGATGTTTTTGAAAGTCAACTTTATGTGCGTGTTTACAATATGTGTGCATGTGTGTGCATACAAGGCTGGTCACGAAGGTCATAAAGAGGAAGTCCTTGCGGCCAGTAGGAACACATGGTTTGCTTCATGTCGTAGTCCGTCTCCTTCATTTCCCTCTCCTTCATCCATCTATTCTTGCCTTTGACCATGGTGGAAAACTCATGCAGTGTGTCCAGTGTTCCTTTATTTGTGTGGGTGAGCCTGCGTAGTATATGCACGTGAGTGAAATGCAGAAATTAAGGTTGGTTGGTTCTTTTATATTTACCTTTACCAAAACGTGCTGTATAGGCCTCCTGCTCATAGGATGACCTTCAAGTTAGGAAAACATTTGTAGTTATTACAAATGACGTTTTAGTTAAGCCTTACACAAACATCCAGATAAATTAACAAATTAATATTTCGAAGTGAAATGTTCTAATTACAGCAGCATTGCACCTTTGTGATATTTAAATAAGAAGACTAGGTCAACAACATGCTCATAGTTAGCTACATACTGTAAGAGGGTGGATCATCTGTCTTTTTACATTTCTTTCTTGTGTTAAGCACTTGTAATAATTGTGCCAAATCAAAATTGCCTTGAAAATAATATTCTTCACTTGTGTCACGTCTTTCCCATTTTGCCTCAACATTTAAATATGTTTCTCCTTTTTTTTCTCTCCCATCCATCACCAGAGTGTTGACAAATTAAGACGTGCAAGACTCATTGAATGCTTCTCTGTATGACTGATGTTGCTCTCCAATATGCACACTTGAATGTGTACTCATTTACTGTATTATGTGTGCATTTAGTCACACACACACACACATACACACATGCCAACACACATGCAGAGTGTGAGCAATGCAGTATAATAAGCAGCGTGGCAGCTATGTGGTCAGCTTTTCCCCATGTGCAATCGTTGAGAAGCCACATGAAGGTCTCTGGGTATTAAAGGACAAGCCTTGGTTGACTGGGAGGGAATCTGTCATGCAACAAGAAAACTGTGTTTTTCACCCTTTTCCCTCTTTAATTTCTTCTCAATCCCTTCCCAAGTTCTGTCTTTCACCAAATTCTCTCTCTCTGCCCACTTTTTTTTCCTCCTTCATTTCTTTCATTCTGTGGCATATTAGACTCAGTTGTAATACTCTCCAGCTTAAAATGCTAAAACCACTGGAATGTTCCGTCAAAGAGGTGGGCGGACCCGGGGGGCGGGACAGACCAACATGACCAATTAAGGAGGAGATTGAGGTAAGACGGACAGCTTCTAAATGGTGTAATAACAACCTACTAAAATGTAATTACAATGCAATAGCAATAGACACTTCTAATGACAGGATGTATATGCCAATGTGATTTCCTAATTATGGCCTTGGCATAATGGGAGACTGTTAACATGGCGTGGAGATTATAGAGAGGTGTCTGAATGCAGAACGGCAACCACAAGGACTTGTAACAGTGGCGAATGGTCACTCAGAAGTCCTGCCAAGTATTGATCACAACAGGTAGCTTAGTGCGTTTGAGAAGGTGGCTGGGGTTGAATTAGAGTGTTGGTGTGAGCTTCAGTTAGTGATTAGATCATTTATCCACTAAGCTGAGTATCCAGTTGTCCATTCATCTTTCGATCAATTCAATCTTTTTATTCGTCTTCCAAGACTCAATACTGCTAATAATTCAAGTTTTTGCTTTTTTTATATTCCTCTGTATGCCATTCCACATAAAGCGCTCATGTCCATCCACTGTCCATCTGTCTTTCAGTCTGTCCATATGTGATGCTACCATCCATCCATCTGTCCATCCATCTTCATCCCTTCATCCGTCCTTCCATCCCTAACAAGAGGAGTGGATGGTGGCGTCCATTATTACAGAGCATCCCAGAATAGAGTTTCGTTTTATTACAAGTCCCTCTGGTCGCCGTGGCTACCCAAATTACAGGCCAGGCTTCTCACACATAAAAAAGGTTGCGCTGCCGAAAACCAGCCACCTCAATAAAGGATGGATTAGAAAATCCTTTGCTTTTTCCCTTCCTTTCCTTTTTGAAAGGTTTTCTGTACATTTTTTTCCCTCTGGTGTTTTGTTTTATGTTGGGGTGCAGCGGTCTTCTTCAGTGGTTTTGCTCCCCGACCCTGCGGCGGGAAAATACGCTCACTTGTGGGTTTCTGGGAAGGCAGTGGTGGACGAAACATCTGCTGGGAGCAAGATGTATGTAAGTGTGTGTGTATGTGCGTGTGCATGTAGGGACACTGCCCTGGCATCCTGTTTAAGTTTACAGATCTGTTTGAGTGATTTCGAAATAGTATGAGATAGGGAGATACATATCAGATGCAAGCATTGTTTTGTAGTTTTGAGTCAATTCCAAAGATGTGATGGTAAGTTTGTTCTTTAGTGATTCTTGTGAAAATGTATAGAGATATAATTCTTGCAGACTTAAAGAATATCCCTGATGTTTACTCCATCTACCAACATTGCAAAATTCTATGCTAAGCATGGACACTTTCAATGATTAGCCTTCTATTTACTTGAGGTAACCCCCACAGATACATAGAACAGTAAAAGCTAACGTTAGCATTACATTAAAAGTTGTATAATTCCTACAGAAGTTATCCAGCTGACAAGATAAGATGCAATGTAATTACAACCAGTGATAATTAATAATTAAAAAAGTGTCAAACTGACTTTGGTTATGTTGAATCTACAAATACAATATTGCTAGCTAACATTAGCTACATCACAGTTAGCCTACCTGTCCAATAAATAGGCTCCTCTGCAAGTTTTTTATAGTGAAAAACTTCATCCACCTCTTTAATGTTGCACTGAGCATGCAGGATATTTCAGGAGACCTGGGAATGTGGAGAATTACAATAACACTGAGTGTTGGCATCTTTAAGCTTAGAAAGCTCAAATCGCAATGATTGAGCGGATACAATTGGAGTGGACGGACTGTTTTTGGTCACAGGCTTATTTTGCTTGCCCTACAACATACATTTGAATCTCTGATTTTTTCAACATGAAATTACTGAGTTGCTCCAAAATAGGAACAAAGACCTTGATGTTATCGTCTCAATTTCTAGCCTGGGCATAATTGCTGTGAAGTTAATCAAATTATTTGTATATACAAAAATAATAAATAAGACTACTGACAGGTGTAGTAAGGAATTCTTTATTCTGAAATGTATGCCATGTGGATAACTGTTCCTTTTCTTTAAATGTATACCTCTGTGCGAAAAATGTATACCATCCATGTAGCTTTATTAGGATCATTTCTTATGTTTTCAGAAAGTATTTACAAGTATATACAATACAAAGTCACGTTTTATAATGGATTAGTGTTCCCTTTAGTTATTCTTCTGTTTGACTGTATTTTCATTCCACTGCTGTCTTGAGACCTTTTTCATCTTCATGCTTATCAAATGAGGTTTGTCACAGCATGAGTCAATTTCCACCAGTGATTCAGAAACAGCGCTTCTTTGATTGAAAATGTTACCAGCTGAGATATTATTCATGTTGGTTTACCAAAATGTATTTGATGACGAAGCTCTGAAGTCTGAACCACTATGCAGTTGTGGAGTACAGTTTACCGTTATGAGACTCATAGAACAATAATGCCATACCAGGTGTATTGGACAATTATGCAGTCATCTCCATGGTAACGGTTTGTGGTGATCTTCTGGACAGACAGATTACAGAGATTTGAAGAAATTAAAGCTGGAGACTACAACTTTTTGATGGATAAACGGAAGACGGGGATTAGAAAGATCTATGACCAAAAGGGGATGTTTATGGCAGTTTCTTCTCTGCCTTTAAAGCCAAAAGGAGAAATATAGCCTGGGATGCAGCCTCATTAAACAATATGAGAGCTGCTTATCATGTGGCAACCCACCGGAAGTAGGGCTGAAACCCATCTTGGGTTCTGTCCCATCGTTTAAGAAGCCAGGGTTTTACGGGAAGTGTGAATGTGGTTTGCGATGAAAGGATGGGATGAGGTGTGTGTGTGGATGTCTGTTTGTGTGTGTGTGTGTCTGAAGCGCATGCTATTATTATGTTGCTGTGGTCGTAATGATGTAAGATGCTTGTGAGAGCGTAAACAAGAGCAGCACGCTATCTACAAACAACATATGAAAACATGATGTTTCTGTGGGTCTCAAATAGATGACGACAAAATGTGGATTTCGAAACCCATACAGGAATAAATATGGTTAAATTAAATCTACTTTTGGGGGGTTTTATGTATTTTAGGGACTCAATTGTGGTATTAAACAAGGTCAAATGGCAAATCTGTTTTATTTTGTCAGATTCCTTTGAAAAACACATATCAGCTATGGTGTATACATTTATCTGAAGACCTTAAGTAACCATTTGGTGTACAATTTATATATATATATAAAAAACTCAATTTCCAAAGCAACTCCATTTACTAATCCAGACAAACATGGCAACTAGTTGGTTACCTGGACAGTTAACCAAAAAATGATGTTTTATTTGATGTGGATGAAATTTCATTTAGATGGCTAATTGCTTATTTTAGGTTTTTTACAATACCTTCAGAATAGGTGACAGAGATTTATAGTTTTTATTAAATTCAACAATTTTTCCTAAAAACATACCTTATGATTGAGGGGTGTCTCATCTCAGGTGCTCATGTACAAAGGCTACTTCCTTATTGCAGCGGTGTGGTTTAAATAATGCCCGTCGCCCTTTGCTGTATGACATCCAACTTGCCCCTAAAATACAGTATATTGCAATATTGTTGGTGACCCCCCTGACATTTCATATAGCATCTATCAACTAGAAAACAAATGAATGTGTCCAATAGCTAGTTCAAATACCAAAAAACCACTTCAGCTTTAATGTATGTGCAGTGCTTTTTAGCACATTTGGCATGCTGAAGATGTTGAACATGATAAAATAATTCCTGGTAAACATTAGCATGAGGACACTGTCACTGTATAAGTACAGCCTCACAGAGCTGCTATCCTTTGATTCCAGTATAAATGTGTTGTTTATTTTTGAAAACTGACAAACTATTTGCCAACGGACCTGCCAGTCAACTTTTAAATATTGTCAACACAAAATTATATTGGTTAATTTACTACCTTTTCTTTCACCCAAGCTTAACCACATTTTCATCACGGCTTTACAAACAGTGTCATCAAGCTCTGAGGGTGCTCAGGTGATGAACTGGAAGATGAGGTTAAAGCTCAGCACAGGGCACATTGAGTTAATTCATGCTCAAGCCATTGAATCATTGAGGATTGTTTCAATTCATGTCCATTATGGGAGAATACTCAGCCAGAAAATGTATCTCAAAATACCTACATTGTGGTATTTGGGTGTCAAATTTGATAAAACCCGTTAAAGAACGCTAAACAAAATATATGTAATGGCCTCTGGCAGATTGACATATCACAATCATCCCGAAATGTTCGCTTTCGGCAAAAATTAAACACATACGCTCATGCTCTTTCTCCGTTATTGCTTGATCCACCCCCCACTACCCTCCACCCTCCACCCTTCTGCCTTGTCAATCAGTAGGAGGAGGAAAAAGTCATTAAATCTCTCTGTTGGCCATATATGTAATTACAGTCTGCCTGTATGTTGCTAAATACGCCCCGGCGCTAGTCTGGTCTCCCTGGTCATGTTTTTTCCTCCCACCGGTTGTGTTTAAGAGCCCTTATAATTGGCAGAGGCAGTGTGTCAGGATTAGAAGCTGCTGGTTCGAAAACCCGACCCCCCCCACCCCATTTTCCCCTTGCCAGCCCCCACAATGCAGACTGCCGCAAATGTAAACTCTAAATTCCCTCGTACCTATTTTCCTAATCCTTGTATCCCTTGTGTTAGGATTAAATAGGGAATATAATTAAAGTGTAATTAATGCAGAATTGTAATCATTCAGGTACAGATAGTTCACTTCTGAATATACAGTAGGGGTTTCTGAGAGATTAGACTCCATGAGTTAAACAGTTTATTACAATGATATTGTTTTCACATGTAGCAAATGTAGCAGTCTAGGTCTGTATTGACCTTGTATTACTTCTCATCACAAAATGATATCATGTATTATTAATATAATGTAATGTAAAGTGCTTTGAGCACTTGGAAATACTCTCAAATAAATACCATGAATTATTATTATTGATTAAATTCTCAGCATTTATCAATCAAAATGACTTGCCTGGTTAATTGGTAAAATACCTCCCCACTTTAATATTACCAAAAGGCCTTTATCACTATCTGTTCATAAGCCCATGCATCCACACGTCTTTCCTTGTTTTTCCATCTACATGAAGCCTATCATGGATCACATTGTTGGCCTTGTTAAGAGTTTTCACAAGTGTTAATTAAGTCGGTGTATATTTGACTGGTGCCTGCAGGACGCCTGTGGCCTGGTTGTCTACCTCTCTCATCTCACACTACAGTCCTCTTATTCAGAACACCACTTCCCCAGTAGGCAGTCACTGCAAAAAGAAAAGAAAAGGACACATTTGGCAAACTTTTTTTTTCATTTACTTTATTGGGTTGGAGATACCAAACTCATTATTGAGTGTGGGCAATAGGAATTTTCCATTGGCGTGAAATTATTTGATTTAAAAAGTGTAAGGATGCAGCATACACCAACTGTAGCATTTCTTTAACTACAGCTACAGGGCTACCCTTGTCTCCCTGGCAGTAGTAAAACCCTTGTGGGTTTAGACAAATGAAGGTTGTTTGGGCCATCAAAGCATTTCAAGTTGAAATGATGGAGCTGATGGTTAGTGATGTCAGCAAAGATGTTGACTTTGACTGAGTCATATAGCAGTTTCTGGTCAGTAGAGCCCCTAATTTCTCGGTCTGTCCGTCGCTGTCTCCCTGTTCCTGTCTCTCTTTTAAACTATCCTACTCTCACATCATCTCACTTTTTCTCACACATATATAAGAACAGCTGCCCTTTCAGCCAGGTCTTTGTGCTGACCGGAGCCAGAAGTGCATGCATTTACAAATCTTAAATGGTAAAAACTAAAAACGATTTACTAAATTATATGTGTATTATTGCATGATTTGTGTCTACTGTACAACAGCCACCATTTCCATCAGAAACAAGCGAAAACTTTCTGTTTTATTTAATCTCTTATAAATGAATCATTAATTAAGGTTGTAAATGAGCAATTATTCTCTCTTTTCCTCAGTCAAGCTGTATTCATGATTGATTTACAACATTGGAAAGTAATAGGTTACATGCTTTCTTTCATTTCTTTGAGGGGTTATAATGACAACATCTTAATTTCAAATATTTCCGAATACTTATATGTTTTATATATTAAGAAAACAGGGAAATGTTAAAATTAAATTTTACTGACCACCTATGAGGCTTTTCGGTTCACTGCTGCAGCTATGCTAATTTATTTCTCCCTTTTTGACCACAGGCATGTTTGGCTGCGCACATTATACTGCTGCGACTGTACTTTGTCTGATCAGACAAACATTTGACCAAAAGTACGGTTCCCAGGTTTCTTAGAACTATGCTATATTTAACCTGCAATAAAGTCAGTTTTGTTTGCTATTTAAAATAACACTGAAACACAAGACTATCTATCATTTCCAGGTGTCAGCTTGATGCAAATATAACATGATATAGCTAACGTGCTTTTTACTATCATGGATATTTTTGTTCATTGACAATGTAATCTTAATGGAGTGCAGATGTTGTTGCTGGGGAACGAGAGTTGGTTTAGGTATAATTATGGTATGGTAAAACGAGGCTGTTGATGGTGAATTAAGTCAAACGAAGACGTTGTTGACCGGGGTGTTATTTTCAGTGAGGCCTCTGTAAGTGTGCAACACTGACATGTTTTTTGAACATGAGCAGTTTCTTCTCTGCCTGGGGGAGTGGTACATGTATGAAAACTAAACTGACACAAACACACACTTTCACACATGAATTTATATATGCAAATGTGAATAAAACGGAATATGATGAGTTACCTAATTAGAGATTATGAGGTGTTAAGAAGATAACACTTTCTTCTGTATTCAACACATACATGCCTGTATGAGGGAAATCCATCAGATGTTTTCATCACCTCTACACACACACAAATACACATAGGTCATGCATGTTCCACTGCTTGTACCGCTGGCTTACTGAGTAAACATGCAGCATGCACACAGTTGACAAGTCAACACATCCAGCGAACCCCAACATCGCCCATCAGTCAATTCATTCATAACTCAGCTACTGCTTCCTCGGTAACACAGTTGAAGAGTTGGGTTAAAGTGGCACCTTTAGTAGAGACATCCTTTAAGAAAGTAAGTATAGTAAGTAACAGTAAAGAAACAGAAAGTTACGATGAAAAATCTTTTTTTTCAGAGCTTCAATAAGTTAACTTTGCATACCAATATGTCTATCTATATCTTGAAATACATTCAGTTTGACCTTATTGGTAAGGTGTACAGTATAAAGACATGTTTTTTGTTTTGTTTTTGTCAAGTTGAAGTGGAATAAGGTAAGATTTATATGTGAATTCAAAATGAGATCAACTACCAGTGACCACACTGCACTCCTGGAAAGGGTTTTTGCTTACATAAATTGTATTGATAGAGATATAACATGCATCAGCCAACAAGAATATTTGTGGTCATGTGAATAGCACAAACATATTTAATACAATACAGAATTCCTCTTTAACAAAAACCCCATGCCAAGAACAGCTCAGTTGATCATTGTTAACTTATTGTTTAGCTTTATCTTATGAGGCCTTGCTAATGCATCTGTGGCCTTTTCACCCTCTTTGCCATGTCACGTAATCTCTTGCTACAGTTTTGAATAGACATATTGAAAACCATTGTAACCGTACAAACAATAGTGAAGAATCTAAAAGGGCCTTTGAATGGGGATTGATAAACAGCTGAACAATTAAACACAATGTAATTTCCCTGGTTTCTGTTTTCCACAGAATAAATATTTCTTTTGGTTGGTATAGTGTCAATAAATGTATTTTTTTTAATATTCGCTGTTTCCAGTCTTTAGCAGTAGCAGCAATATGGATTTTTGTTGGCTATTTTCTGGCTTAAATGTTTTATTGAAATCTGTCACTGATTCCTCCTCTCCCATCTTCTTGATGTGTGACGTCTGTTTTCTGTTCCCGACCATTTGTTTCTCATCTTTCGCTCAGTGCATCAACTGGATTTCCTCTTCCTTCATCTATACGTCTCTGTTAAATGCCTGTCCCTCAATCTTTCCACTTGTTCTCTGTTACTCTGCATACACCTCCCCTCCACCCTGCCCAAAAGCCAACGCCCCCCACCCCCACCCCAGACAGCTGTCTCACCGCAGCACCCAGCTACGATGTGACACCGTGCTATAAATATGAGTACACATAGACACACACAAACACATACACACACACTATAAATACCATCTCTGTGCAAAACACACTGCTGCAGTATAAATATTTAAGTATAAATGTGTAATGAATTTATTGATATGTTGCCCATGCCAGCAGGCACTGTTTTGAGCCGCAGAGTGGTGAACCAGTGTGGTGGGATTGAAGTGGCGCTGAGGGATTGTGGGAACGCATGTTCCGAGTTAGGCAGCTGACCAATCGGTGGGCTGGAAGCTGGAAGCCGCATCACAGAAAGAGCTACTGATCAGTACCAGTCCTCATAGCCATCCATCTCTCTTCTGCTCTTTCTCGCCCTTTTACTTTTTCACTTTATTCGTTTCTTTATCTCTATTTTTTCTCTCTTGCTCATTTTACTAACGGTATCTCTGATTCAACTTGTATCTTTTATTCTTTCTTTCTCTTAAGTGTTTTATTTCGATTATTAGTTTTCTGCCAAACACTCTTTTCTGTGTTTCTGTCACATTTGTTTGCTTTTATTGACAGGCTCTTTCTGTCTTTACCCCTAAATCAGTCTTTTTTCTTACAATTTTGTAATTGATAGTTGCACACAAGCAAGTGTATTATTTGTGAAGGAGAATGTGAGAATTTGTTCAAAATGAGAGAAAATCGTCTACCCACAGCCCCACCCAGACAGTAAAGTGAACTGTTTTTTTAGTAAATGAAAACTAATGACTCAAGATGTCATTCTGTATTTACAGAAGTGACTGATTATCTTTCCCCTAAATTGATAATGCACAGTTTTTTCTCAGTTGCACGAGAAATGTTATCTTACTTGGTCTTATAATTGAATGATTACTGAAAAGGGTGCTGGTCTATTGACAATAAAGGTAACTATTAACTTATTAGGGGAAATCTCTAAATTACAATTGATGAGCAGTCGATTTCTTTTTTCTATTGTGGAGATGTGAATGCTTTTGTTTTGGATGAATGAGTGAGTAACAATGTGCTCCCAAAAAAAAGGAGGTACAGTATACAAAACGTAACAAACTGCTCTCACACTAGGATATTGTTGTCTTAGTTTTATTGGGAGTAGCCAGTATCACTTCCTTTTGATAAGAATCTCGATTAACCCCGCTGTTTGTTCAATAAAATGGTTCCAATGTCCCGATTTCCTTCCTCAGTAGTAGCTGTTCCACTCTGGTAACGTTATGCTTCATGGGAAAGTGAATCTGATGAAGATTTCTATTAATATCTTTCTGTGCAACAAGTGATGTGGGAAGACATGTTTTAGTTTTATAGCTCAATAAGAAAAATAACTATAGTTCTGAATTTGCTGGATTAAGATAAGACCATTCCCGTTTAACTATTTATTCTTTAGCCTTTGTAAAGCTAAATAGATTCCATTACGATTTGCAATGTCTTTTCGTTTGCAGACATAACAAAATGTTGTGTTACTTCAAAGGAAACCACGGCAGATGTGTTTTCTCCCCAGAATAACATGTTGATGGCAACATATGTTGAAATATTCTATCCGGAAGGGTTTGTGAGATGTGAGATTGTTTCCATTGGAAGGTCTTTGACATGATATTTAATTCAGCAAAGATACATTTGCAGTATCACTAACAATTCTTTAATACAGATCGCATATGTAGGCTGGTTCTCCTGACCATTATCACTCTGATTCTGGCTTTTTGATGCATGTGGAGTTAGCATTAATGCTAGCAGCTGGAGGTTGTAGTTCCACGGGAGTCCTTAAAAACATGTTAATTCACCCTGTCGGGTGTGGTTTTGCAGGATGTAGCTTTGAAGCCCTTTTGGGCTGGGTTTAATATTATGATGTTCAATTTCAAAATGCATCACCAGTTAAAAGCCATCTGAAAATCTGCAAGGAAATCTAGTTGTTGCCCTGCTATCAGTACAAGAAAAAGAAAAAAAGTTTATCTTTCTTATTCAATATTCACAACAACAAAGAACTCCTCTTTGTCTGAAGTTACAAATAGGGATGCAGTCTTGATTAAGAGCATTTAATAATGGTGTTAGAGTAAAAATAAGACTTTTTAAGTACGGTTTTGCTAGCTTCTCCCAAAATTGAAGAGATGACATGAACATGAATCAAACAACACCACCGTCAGCGTAAATTCCACGTTTCATCAAAGTCATGTGTGAAACAGTGGCAATGTACAGTATTTTTTGTTGATAACGTTTTTGTATTTGCGGTCTAACATTTCCGGAGACCAGGCTGCTGTAGTGCTCATACAGAATTTATAATTACTTTCATTGTGCAGGCAACAGTGTTGAAATAAACGTCCCTCTGAAGTCGGGACAGTCACATTACTGCCTCATTTATTAGAAAACTTTTTTTTTTAGCAAAGTCTTGGCTTTTGGTCCTATGAAGGCTAATTGCAATTGTTTGAAATTGATTTGCAGTTAAGCATCAGCCAACTAATTATAATGCAATACAAATATAGAATGGACTGCATAATGAATAAAGTAGGGCAAAAGTGGTGTTTTTTATTTTTTATTAAATATGCATCCACTCAACCAATTCTTTCAGTCATCCCACTTACCCTCCCATGACCTCCTCTCTCCTCATCCATGGCCCTTATTCCTTCCTCATCTGTCATCAACCTTCCCTCTCTGTCCCTCCCTTCGTTCTTTCAGAGACACGTCCCTCTATCCTTCATCCAGCTCCACTCATCAGAGGTCACTCTTGTTTTTCTCTGATTCCGGTTAACAAGCTTGCATGTGTGTGTGTGTGTGTGTGTGTGTGTGTGTGTGTGTGTGTGTGTGTGTGTGTGTGTGTGTGTGTGTGTGTGTGTGTGTGTGTGTGTGTGTGTGTGTGTGTGTGTGTGTGTGTGTGTGTGTGTGCAACATGAGTGTGTGTGTGTGTGTGTGTGTGTGTGTGTGTGTGTGTGTGTGTGTGTGTGTGTGTGTGTGTGTGTGTGTGTGTGCCCATTTCTGTGTTTACCTTTGAGCACCAAGGGTAATCATATTGTCACAGCCTATTTCTGGGTGCCCACTCAACCGACCTCTCTCTATCCACTTTCCGCCTCACTCATGCTGTTCCTCCCCTCTCTTGTGCTCTTAACGTTACTTTACTATTTTTCTCCTACTTCTGACTCCACCTGTGTTTCTTCTATATCCTCTTTTTCGTTAAGGTTTATGCTTGTGGCTCTCAATTTTTCTCCCTGGCTCTTTTTTCTCTCTCTCTCTCTCTAACTTGCCCTCCTCCCCTTTTGCTTTCTCTCCCTCTTTCTAGCCCAATGTTCTGCAGCCCAGCTGGCATGGATTTCCAGTGGTGTAGTAAAATATAAATATAATAAGGACGTTTTTGAGCTGGTGAATCCATTCTGAGCAGAGAAACATCACCACAGAGCCCACAGATGTGGCACACACTCAAGAGACAGAGAGAGAGAGAGAGAGAGAGAGAGAGAGAGAGAGAGAGAGAGAGAGAGCGAGAGAGAGGGGGGAAGCAGAGAGAGAGAGAGGTAGGGAGGTAGGAAGAAGAAAACATCCTTAATTTGACATGGAGAGAGTAGAGCAAGAGCACCGACTGCATTATTGTTGGCATAACCCAGGCACTAGACTTGTTATTAGGACACTTCATTTGACTTAAGTCTTTGACAGGAATCCTAAAGCAAGTTTCCACTCTTTTAAACATGTGTCTCACTCAGCCCTCAAGTCTTATTTTAAGACTAGGCTTTTAAGTGAACTATCCACATGTAATTAATAAATATGCCAAAAGCATAGAACTCTAAGTTGCAGCTGTGTTTAGACTGTGACATTGATTGATTGAGTACTCATTGATGGCTATGATTATTCTAGGATTCCATAGGTGGGTTGTGGCTGTTTGCTTGTAATAATGCAAACTAAATGGTGCATGTATTACTGCATTTGTGAGTGTTTTTGACAACCTATGTCTGTAGCCACCTGCGTGCTTGTGTATTTTTACATGTATGTGCGTGTGTTTATCCATCCATATGTGTTGAGTGTCAAAACACAGCGTACTTTACTCCCCAGGGCAGCTCTTTGTTTGCGTATCCATGTGGTGGCTAGCCTAGGCCGCTAACTGCCAGACATATTTAGCCTGTAGGCCTACTCTACTTTTATATTACCCTTCTTTTATTTTTCTTTCTGTCTGCTCTTTGACAAAACACAGTGCACTGAACTCCGCTTTAGCAATACCAGTATCGGTGCCACTCACAACCATTGATAGACAGTTTTGGTCATTGTGGTTTTCACTGGCTGCTATGTTAGCTCCAGCTTAGCTCCTTAACTCCTCGCACTGGCCAAGTGGCACTCACTGACAAAAATGTATGTCAAAATGTGTGAAGGCTACAATTAAGTGCAGCAAATCCAGGAAGTTTAATTTCCTTGTCTTGAAAGTATAATGCTTACAAGGTTTCAGATAGCAGCACTCTGATGCCTAGAAGCTTAGTGTATCTGGAAACATAGTGATAGGTGTTTATTGTGGTCTGGGGTTAGACGCTGGAGTGTTTGGAGGGACAGAAGAAGGAGAAGGAGGAAGAGGGATGGTGGTTTCAGCCACCAGCTGTTGTTACCTTGAGCATAACGTCCTTTAACCCCCATTACAGCGAATCACCACAAGCCACAAACACGCTAGCTTCCACTGAGTGCAAAACAACCCAAACTCACTTGTTTACCAGCTTATGTGCCATGTAGCCTACTCACTCTCTCTTACTCATTCAATCCCTCTCACATATTTCTCTTTCTCTCATTAACTCTTTAATTCACATCTTGCGCCCTCATTTCCCTAAATGTTCTCCTCAACCCCTTTGTAAATGTTTCTCACCCTCTCTCATTATCTCTCTGTCTGTGTGTATCATCCTTTTTTAAATGTTTCCCTTTTTTCCCCTTCATCTCCTTAGCATTTCTTTTCATCTGTGCCTTCCTCCTTTTTTGCCCCACTCAGAGCCTTTGTTGGTTAGGGCCCGGGGTAAGCGTGGGTAACCCCGATGCCCATGTAAAGGCCCTTAGCTGTGGACTCATAGAGCCCCAGTGCCAGCAGATGAAAGCAGAGATAGATTCTGGTGCTGGCACCCACCTCCTTCTGTCCTGCCACCGAGGCCTCTTATTTCACAGAGAAAATTAATAACTTTAACAAACATCAATGAGCACGGGCCTGATGCTCGGTTGGCTCGTCTGCTGGCCTGGTGTGTGTGTGAATCTGCTAGCGTGTGAGCGTGTACTACACGCACATGTCTGGATATGTGTGTTTTTGCTTTTGTGTTTGTGGGACTGCATGCATGTGTGTTTGAGCTCATACCTTACAGAATGTGAACATAAAAAGGCTAAGAGAAATGGTGTAAGACAGATAATTTGACAGGTTGATTAATACGAGCAGAGAGAGAAGATCTGTTTGGGGTTGTGGTGTGTCAGGCTCCACTCTGGTTTGATCTGATCAGATTGTTGTCTGCTTGAAAGGCCATGGTGTCCTTTCTTGAGGCAAAGAGGAACTGAAAGACGGATGGATGAAGGGAGGGATGGATGGATGGATGGGAGAATGTGACCACTTCTGAAGCATTGTCGACAGCCACGCTGAATAGGCAGCCGGCCTGCCTGGAACCACGCCTGTATTTATGATCTTCAAAGAAAGGATGACACACACACAGCCACAAAATGTTGATAGTTACAGGAAAGCATATGCTTGGGCAAACGTGGGTACACACACATTTGCATATTGATTTCTGCTCACGCATGGACACGAACAAACGTTTGTACAAATGTAGAAGTATCGGCTCTTACAGACGGTACTGAATGTGATGGATCCCATCAGCTGTTTAATAGTGTAAATGATAAATCCCTTCATCACTCAGCGCCTTTAACCTTTCAACGTATGATTGGTTCACATGACAAATGTGGCAGAACTGCCATGCAAGGCGTTGGTCTCTCATTATTAGCAGTTTTACATTCAGTATCTTTCTCAAGTCTTTACAACTCTTGATGTTAACAGGCAGAGGTTGTCAAAGGTTAAACCACCAACTTTAAACAGAATAGTTTGATTAAAGGTGGAGTAAGTAATTTGGGAGAAACCAGCTTGAGTGCGCTAGAATTTGAAAATACACAACCGGAGAAAATCTGCCACTTCCTTACAGAGCCCCCCCTCCAACACACACAAACGCGCACATGACCAATGAGGGCACGAGATAAGTTTGTGCACAGATGGAAGGCTGACAGACAGGTAGGCATCCAGTTATTTTAGCCGGGCCGGCTAAAATGATTGGTCGTGCTTTTTACAGTACTACGGCTTCCACAGATGAAATGTTTTAATGTATTTATTGTCAAAGCATTTAATGTATTCATTGCTATCGGGATGTTAAGAGCATTCCATGGAATGTAACAAAAAGTGTTTCTGAAATAAATTACATACCCCACCTTTAATTGATACATATCCTTAATCTCTTTCTTTCAGTTGGATCACTAGAACAAGGCATTTCTCAGGTCTTCAGAGTATTATGAAGCTCTGGTGGTGCCATTAGATTGTTAGCTTAGCTTAGCATAAATACAACTGGGAACTGCAAAACCCATCTACCTCCACATATTCACATGCTATATTATGATTGTCTAGGTGTGGAAAAGTCACATTCTTTTTACAGAGTGATTTCTTGACTTGTGATTTTCTGAGCTCTTGTCGTCACCATAAGTTTGGCAGGGGATCATCTGAAACTCCAAGAGGTTACTGATACTCTTGGAAAAAAATCAGGCACCCAGATCCATGAAAAACATTAACTTGGCTCTTGTACAAATCAGTGATTGTGCGGATTAAAAAACCACACTATAATGTGTTAATAAGTAACCTTCAGAAGTATAGTAGGCAGATTCTGTCCTCTTTGGACAGAGCCAGGCCAGCTGTTTCCCCCTGCTTGAAGTTTGTGTGCTAAGCTAAGCTAACAGCTGCTGTCGGTAGTCTTTTACTAACTGGACATATGTAAGATTTCGTGAAAAAGTAAAAGGGAATGTTGAACCACCCAAGGCACTGCCATACATTGATCTGCATGCAACATTTTCAGCTGTAATATTTCACAAAAGATGCACTTTGAGCATGTCCACCTCACATTCCTGATTTTGTGACACTTCTCTACACATTTAGAAGTATCCCCTGTGTCCCTTTTAAAAGAGATTCCCCTTCCTTAATAAGGTGATACTTCATTATCAGAGCATTTTCACATAACAAAGCTGGAAATACAAATTGAGTAAAACACAGACACCTCTATAGCACTCATTTAGATTTCTTTTTAACTGACTTATGACATACCAGGAAAGTTCTAATGAATTTACACAAGTCCCAGTTTATGTTCTATTTCAGCTTAAAGGCAAACACAGCTATAGATGACTGTTTACTGTGTGTGAATCCCTCTCTTTGCTTTTCTCTGTTCCATCATGAGACATGAAAAGCGGTAGTGCGGCAGAAATACTTTATGGTGTTTACACTTACAAATAATAAAACATAAATTGTGGAAACCCTCAGCCTTGTACAGTTCACTTCATTCAAAGGAGCCTACCCTGAGAAACAGGGGTGAGACCACTGATTTTCTGCTGGCAAATATTTGAAGAGCTAATTTGGAGGGGTTGGGTTTGCTAGTGTGTATGTGTGTGTGTGTGTGTGTGTGTGTGTGTGTGTGTGTGTGTGTGTGTGTGTGTGTGTGTGTGTGTGTGTGTGTGTGTATGTATATGTGAATGTGTACTGTATGTGTGTGTATGTGTATGTGAATATGTACTGTATGTGTGTACTGTATGTGTGTGTGTGTGTGTGTGTGTGTGTGTGTGTGTGTGTGTGTGTGTGTGTGTGTGTGTGTGTGTGTGTGTATGTGTGTGTGTGTGTGCGCGCTGTGTGTGGCTTACACACACACACACACACACACACAGCGCGCCAGGGAGCCTGACAGCCAAAGGTTATTAAATGAAAGATGTTTTTCTCAATTTTAGGAAACTGGCATACAGTTATTAATCATGTTGATTAATTAGGACAATCGTCTAGATAGGCAACCAATCTTAGAGTCAGTCAGTCTGTCAGTCAGCAAGTCAAACTGTCTGTTGGACTGTCAGACTATCAGTTATTCAGCCAAGCAACGCTTCAGCTAGTCCACCTGCCAAACATCAGGAAATCAGTCCGTCTCACAGCTAGTAAATTACCCCATTAATATTCAGTCAACCAAACACCGGCCAGCCAGTCAACCAGTGACCCTTGATCTTATTTTATATTGGAATGCAGCCAGGGGGAAAACACATCGGTGGCTGCCTACTCCAGGAAATTGATTGGTTTAATTGATTGTGATAGTGTGTTGTTTACAGTTTATAACAAAAACAAAAACGAGGTCGTCCCCATGCGGAGCTCTCAAGGGCATAGACAGGCAAAGACAAAAAGTGGAAATGTGAAGTGGCAGCAGTAAAGGGCAAAGCTTGTGTTTGCTGCTTGCCTGCCAGCAGAGTGTGGACAGGACTCTCCAGTGCACCCTGTGCCCGGGAGGGCGGGGTGGGTGGCAGAGTAGAGACAGAGGGAGAGAGGGAGAGAGGGAGAGGAGAGAGGAGGGCAGGACTGGCAGGGTGCGGTCTGAAGTGGCAACAGATCGTTTTGGATCACTCAAATCCTTTCAATTCAACTGGAAAGCTGCAGCTTGTTGCACGCCGGTCGCATATGCAGAGACCAGCCAAGCAGCGGGTGAAAGTGGCCGGTGTTGTGACAGTTTCACAGAGCAAAAGAAAAAGAGGGAGAGAAACCACAACACTGCAACTTGGATATCAGTAACCGCTCTCTCTCTTTAACTATCTCGCCCACCAAATCGACTTTGAACCTGTTTGTTTAAATACACGGACTTTACAGCCTACACACTTACTGTTGATTCTGTAAGGCGGAGGGAGCGAAGTTTCTCAATTGTGGGTCAATTTTTTGGAGCTGCTAAAAAAACGTTTTGGTGTCCTCATGGTGCCTGGAGCTGCCGAGGTGAGCGTCTTTTATCCGAGTCTTTCGGACGTGATGTTGCGACTGTCACGGACGATGGAGTCGGGAACTGAGCCGGGGAGGTACTGAAGACATCTCTCTCCCCAGGGAGAGTCCTCCCTCCCCCCGGGGCGATGCGGATCTCCTTCATCCTCCTCACCACCTCTCTGTGTGCCTTGGTCCTCCTCCTCGCACCTGCCTCGGAGGGCTGCGGGCCGGGGAGGGGGTACGGCAAGAGGCGGCTCCCGAAGAAGCTCATCCCGCTTGACTACAAGCAATTCAGCCCCAAGGTAGCCGAGAAGACCCTGGGAGCCAGCGGGAGACCCGAGGGTAAAATAACGCGCAACTCCGAGCGCTTTAAAGAACTCACGCCGAATTACAACACAGATATTATCTTCAAAGATGAGGAGGACACGGGGGCTGACAGGCTCATGACCCAGGTAAGGAAGGAACGTGGATGGAAAGGCATGGTGCAAACATCTTCCTCTGAGGCACAAAGATAGCTCGGTGTTCCTGAGTGCCATGTTGCTTCATACCTGGTTTATGCTGTTCATTGGCAACATTGAGAAGAATAAACGAATTTGCAATGTCAAATTTGGTTAATCATTGGAATGTGAAATAATTACACTACTTCAGAATAGATTAGTCACACTGTTGCTTCCAATTGTCTCCTGAATGTTTGCTCTCTGTTAAATGTTTCAACCAAAATGATTGATTTCATTGACTCTCAGCTCTGGCATTTTTGGCTGCTGATATTGCCGTGATATATTGCCATTACTCCTGAACTCAGCTTTGTTTTGTTGAGTAGACTCAATCATTGTACACTAATAAATTAGTTTAGACATAAGGGGATTGCGTAAAAAACATTAATCTTAGGGTCAAACCAAAGTCTATCCAGGATACATTTCACAACCAAAATCTTAATTTTAGTTTCACATGAAGGTATTTTATTTATATGTAGGCCAGTAAAAGAAAGCACCGTTCACTAAAATGTAATTGTAATTAAATTAAATAATTAGTCAATTGTTTTCAGTGATGGAAATTGTCAATTATTTGCTATTAATGAGATTACATTTTCTTGTGTAAATATGTCTCCTTTAGCTGTGGACCGTACACTTTACATAAGTAACTGAAAAACTGCTAAATCATCCCTTGCAAGAACTTGTGGATAGTTGTGTGTAGGCTACTTTGACCATTCACCTGACAACATTCACCTGACACTGTTATAATAAGGCTATTGTCTACATGTCTACTAGTGTTTGAATATGTTAGTGAAGAGGTATGCCCTCATCACTTGTGAATGAACTAATGAACATGCTGTTTGCTTTGAGTAACTCTCACACTCCGTCTCTGTTCTTCCACTTTCTGTCGTTTTTTCTCCCATCCCAACTTCCCTGTCCCCGTCTTAATGCGATTCACTGATGTCTCTGACTATCTGCTCCACCAAACACACACCCAAACACACACTCTCTCCACATTATATATATATTTCTTCCCCTGAACTTGGGTGTCTTTTTGTTGACCGTTTTGCTGAAACGGTGCCTCATACTTAACCCACCAAACGCTTCCCATAACGTCCCTCTCTTCTCTTCTTCAGTTGGTCTTTACCTCTATCTGCTCTTATTTGATAACCTTATTTCTTATCGTAGTGTTGGATTTGAACAGCTTTCCTTACTTTTCCCTCCATTTACCTCTCTCTTAGCGTTGCAAAGACAAGTTAAACTCTCTGGCCATCTCAGTGATGAACATGTGGCCAGGTGTTAAGCTGAGAGTGACTGAGGGCTGGGATGAGGATGGTCATCATTCAGAAGACTCGTTGCACTATGAGGGACGTGCTTTGGATATCACCACATCAGACAGGTAGGAATGCATTTTGTGGTGGGAATAGCCCATTTAGACTTCAGTTATAATTTACACTGCTTATAGTAGGTCACTCTGTCAGTCAATCTATCAGTAATGTCATGAGTCAACCAATTATTCAGTGTTGTGTTTAAAGGTATTACAATTTTAAAATAATGTTTGAATGTCATTAGGAACATTTATGTTTTCTGTGCTTTTTGGAGAAATATGCAGTCAAACTCTGATTGAATTACATTAGGAGTTTACAATATCTTTTGGTATTTTTATTTACAGGGACAGAAACAAGTATGGCATGTTGGCCCGGCTGGCAGTAGAAGCTGGATTTGACTGGGTCTACTACGAGTCCAAAGCCCACATTCACTGTAGCGTTAAGTCAGGTAAGATGGAACTGCTGTGTGTGTGTGTGTGTGTGTGTGTGTGTGTGTGTGTGTGTGTGTGTGTGTGTGTGTGTGTGTGTATTTGTATGTTTTTTGTGTTTGTGGCCAGCTGTCATTACCACTAATGAGGTTGATGCTTTTGTTGGTGATTCACTAATGGTTTACTTTGCCTTTCAGTGCCACTATCACCACGTTGTGTGTGTGTGTGTGTGTGTGTGTGTGTGTGTGTGTGTGTGTGTGTGTGTGTGTGTGTTTGTTTGTTTGTGTACGGCCTATTGGGAGCCAATCAAAGCAGGGTGTTGCACCTGTGCTCTCTTCTTGATCTCATCGTAAAGTGATCATTCTTTGTGATCGCACATTAGAAAGCTGTATGATTCGCAGATGAGGCTAGTGTAAAATTGATATTTTTGACATGGATGTAAACTATACTATGTGTAGTGTTAGGACAGATCAATCACTTATATAAAATAAATGGAACAGATAACATCTATTGTATATTTGACATTTTATCTGCCTCTCTTTTTCTGCATTCCAATAATAGAGCCTTTTATTTTATCAAATGTTATTTCAAATTAGATACAGCCCTTAAGCAAACAATACTTGACCGCATTCCACCTCAAGCCATTCTAACCTGGGACATTTTAGAAACCCATTTACCTATGTCTAGTACTACCAGTTATTTGATGCCAAACTACATTCTAGCAGTCCATTGAGGTTAGAAGCTGTGAGATGATTAACTCTCCCTTTGTTTTGCTGTTGCTTTTCCTTCAGTAGGTTTCTCTCAGATCTCTTATCTAAGTCTTATCACCTCCCAGTCAAAGACCTCCTCCTCTGCAGCCCTCTGGCTTACAGAAACACACACCTTAGACAAATATTTGGCTGCTTTAAGACTGCTTTAACACAACCCTCCTACACTTACACTTACACTTACACACACACACACACACACACACACACACACACACACACACACACACACACACACACACACACACACACACACACACACACACACACACACACACACACACACACACACACACACACACACACACGTTCTTTCTTATTTAAAAAATATGTTGCCGTCGGTACTAAATCAGCCTCATTACAATGTGCCAGTGCTCATTCGTGTGTGGAACCATTGGGAACGGTTTAAAGCACAACCTCTGCTGTAATCCAAACAACATCTAGACCCAGGTCTGAGTCTGTGTACCTTCCTGTTTCCCTGACCCCGGGCCGTGCTCAGACTGTGGTGATACAATCAGCTGGTTATCCATTAGCTCTTGCTGACTACCTCTTCTTGCCACCTCGTCTCACTGCGTCTTAAAGGGCCACCTTATACAGATTTACTCCAGATCAAATGTACATACTGGGGTGTCTTGGGCAGACAAGTGCTATACATGTGATAGTATAGTGGGGGGTCAAACTTCACAGTAAAAAACTTTACAGTATATGAAAAATACCAGGAGTGCTTCCTTTTGACAATAGTTACTTTATTATTCATTATACATTCTTCCGACCCCACCCCACACACAAACCAGTTGAAAGAGTTTTTCAAAGTATTCAAAAATAACATTTATTTCATTATAGTATAGTGGTAAATCAAATTAATTGTGGATGCATTTACACATATTCTTCTTAAGAGAGAGAGACTGAGGCAGACAGGAAAGCCAGGGTTTGAACATGAGTCACATTATATACATATGCTAACAATCTCCCGCTGATCCACTGAGATAAAGTTGTCCTTGGGTCAGTGTCAAAGTCTGGCCTGCTTTATAGATCACTCAGTGACCTACAACTGTTAGAACAATGTGCAGATGAAGCCGCTGTAGGGGTCCAAGTGCTGCTGTGCTTTTGCTCTTTTCGTAAGAGAAATAATCTTTTTTGTTTTTCTTTATTCTTCATAGACGTTAACACAAAGTTAAATCCAATAATCGTATTTTTATTTTTGTATTTCTCCAGAACATTCTGTTGCCGCCAAAACCGGTGGCTGTTTCCCTGGCGACGCTCAGGTTATCCTCCAGGGCGGGGCTACTAAACAGATGCGTGACCTTCACCCTGGTGACCGAGTCTTGGCCTCTTCAACGACAGATGGTCACGGCTCCCTGCTCTACAGTCCGGTCCTGTCCTTCCTGGACCACCAGCCCAACATCACAAAGATCTTTTACATCATTGGCACCAACAGAGGACTTAATATTACTCTCACAGCCGCTCACCTGATCTTTGTCACAGACTGCAGTGGTGAGCAGAGTGAGCCAAAGTGGGACAAGACAGCTGAAGGGCCGCCACTAAAGGGCTCCATACAAAAGGACAGGCCTCGCTGGAAAGCAGATCTGAGAACAGTATTTGCCAGTGAAGTCCAGCCTGGACAGTGTGTACTTATATCACAAGGGAAAGTAGGCTCACAGGCAGATCTTTCTGTAGTGACCTTTGTAGAAGAACAGAGGAACACCGGGCTGTATGCCCCACTAACCCAGCATGGCTCCATAGTGGTGAATGGTGTGCTAGCATCCTGCTATGCGGCTGTGGACAATCACCATTTGGCCCACTGGGCCCTGGCCCCACTGAGGGTCTTCTACAGCCTGATCGGACCCTCAGAACCTCAGACTGATGGCCTGCACTGGTACACTTGGCTTCTACAGAGGCTGGGGCAAATGCTATTGGGTGCTGGACACTTCCACCCCTTGGGGATCGAGCAAGTACAAAGATAGGAGCCACAGTGACATGGTACACTCTGATGACCTCTTTCACTTATTCAGGAGAAACAAAGCACAGATCAAGAACCATCAACAATTGGTTTTTACTTTACTTGCCTGTATTTGCTAAACATCAACAAAGTCCTAATTGTAGTACATGTAATTGTGCAAAAGACAATAGACTGGCAGCATTTTCTTTTACTTTGGGAAATTTCGATTTCCTTCATTCCAAATGATTTAGATGACAATCAAATTCCGTTAAAAAAATGAAAAAAGGAGACAATCAAGTTTAATTATTCCTTTGTACTGTATTTAATGTCCTAAAATGTGTGAGATCACGCTGGGGTTTACTGATATAATAAGAGAACATTTTATACATTTTACACATTTTTGGAGCACCAAGATTCATAGAAAAAATGAAGGAAACATTTGAGGAGGAATGAAGAACATTGAGAAACCTAGTGACTGAACTAGGTGTGATTTGAAGCTCTATATGTACATAGGTATTTATTCTTTTAGGAATTGTTAAAATATTCTGTCAGAATCATTCCTGAAGTCAATCCTCAGATTTGTTTGTACTTCTATTTTATCGAGCCGATACTGTATATTATAAGTAATTTCCAAAATAATATTTAACTGGACCATGATGGAGGAAGTTCTGTGTATTTAAATGACAGAAAAAGGATAATGGACACTGTGTGTATACTTACCAATGCAAGGCAAATGCATGGGTTAATAATGGGCATGCTGTCAATCTGTTTTTCAAAGTATTTCATCTGCTTCATTATCTCAAAGGATTCATATGGTTCATCTATACATCTTCATGGGTTTTTTTATCAGTTGTTTTATTTAAAATGTATTTTGTGACATGTTTTCATTGTTTCAGGTTTTCAATTTCCGGTCAGTAGTATCTACTTAAGTTATACACAACACTCAGGCTGTATTCAACTACTGTATTAAGCAACAGCTGCATAATATTAAATTACAGATAGTTACTTGATAACTCTCCTTTGCATTGATTTATTTTGTATTCCACCCATCACACTATACTTAACACCTAGATTCGCAAAGGTTCAGCAATTCTGTTGTTATAGTCAGCAGATGTGATGGATGGCTGAATGAAAATTAATGTTTTTATATTACTATATTATAAGTGTTTGTTCAGGTTGTCACTTATTGAGCATATCAACTCAAACGTTGCTATCTAGGAGCTCCAAGGCGTTTCTCTATATGCCTTCTTAAAAACATTTGTCACATATGTATATTAAGCTATTGCTGGAGAGAATATTTAAAGATCTATTTTTTAGAAAATAATGTAAACTATTATTATTTTTTGGCAACTCTGTTCATACAATTTGAATATGAAACATAAAGTTGTTGTTTTTAAACCCAATCTACTCTGTGCTTTATTTAATGGCAACATATTTATTAAAGATCTTACAGCATACATCATACATACTGTTTACTCTATGTTATAAAGTCTTTATTTACATAACGCTTGTTCTGACAGACAGGCCTGGGATTTATTTTTCTTCAGAAACACCAATGAGATAGCAGCTCTGTTTTGGACAGGTGCTGATACTCATCTGTTACACGTTGATACGTGAAGCGCAATAAAAGTGAGCAATCGCTGTAAATAGTCATGAATCGCAACAGCTTGAACATTGTGAATGCAGCATGAGTGGCTGTGGTTACAGGGTGGGCTGCAGCTTGGTTTCAGTACCACGGACAGCAGCACACAGTAACAGCTCCTCTGTCCTCCTCATGATGCCTGCATGCTTTTCTCCTTTTTTATTTTGGGTGGAGAGTAAGTCATTGAACACAGCACACCCTGCTGGATGCTTCAGTACATGTATAGAAGACCTGGGTTGCGGTCAAATCAATGTCTTTTCCTAACCACTATTCCTTGACCTCTGAGTGAAACGTCACAGGATTAAGGAATAGTGGTTAGGATAATTCAAAAGGATTTAGGAAAAGACGACGAGGCGTCAAGAGAATCCGACTGCACTGACATCCGTTAGAAACCTTCCTAAGATAAACTGACAATTGGAACAGCGAGCAAAAACCTTCTGAAAGTAGAACAAATAAATAAACCAAAGTAGATTCTATGTAATCTTTATTATTATTGGTCAGTTAGGTACAGGAAAAACCTTTTTGTCGTATCCCATATCTCATCACAGGAGACTTCATTATCCATACAGACAAATAGAGAACCAGACCCAGATGAAACGCTCACCAAATTACATATGTTTACAAATAAAAAATATGAAAGTGGTTAACCTAAATGTGCAGGTGATGTTCTCACATGTGAGGCTTCTTCAAATACATATGAAAAAATCATGCACATCTTAAGTTGTTTAAATACTGAAAACCATTACAAAAATGTGTCCACCTGAGTCTGGTGGTTTGTAGATTTTCTCTGTGTCCTGTCTCCATGTAATCATGTTTAGGTCTGTTTGGACCACGATACCCTGGAGACATTTTGAGGCAAGGCTGATGGATCACAGGCAATTATAATCAGGACTGATTTGAGAGGGAACGGTGGAAAAACACACATTATATATAACCACCCACCCTCCCTTTATTTAGAATAACAAAATAAATAATACAAAATAAAGAAATTGCCTGTTTCAGCTGCCTCAAAAGTGACCAAAGTATCATCGTCTTAAATTAAGGGTGTTCACACATCAACACATGGGAATTCAGCATGCTCACAGTAACTCACATACAGATATGAATGTCTTTATAGAATATGTATCTGTCATCACAGCTTGGCAAAATTACACTTATACACAACAAATGCACAATAACACCTGGAACCATAATACCAACCATTGGAAAAAGACCCAAATACGTTTGGGTTGGTCCAAAACTTCCTGTAAAACGAACTACCTCATTCCCTGGTAGGTGGAGGTGATATCGTTCAATAACAATAGCCTATAGATAAAGAATTTATGTTTTCAAACAACCCGTAAACACACACATACAACCGCACACAACCATTTTCTCGCACACTTATTAACAACATCATGAGCAATGTGAATCTCTTCTGAGTCAGTGACTGGATGCATGTGAGATAGTTTCGATGACCTACAGTAAGCGGCTATGTTGAGAGCAGTAAACCTGACAGAAGTACAAAACACTCCATAACATCGTACAGTAAGTTGGCAATTATGTTGACATATATATTAGGCTATATGTAATCATTGCTTGGCAGCATACAAAAATAAAAGAAGTTGCTCTGGTGCATATTCTGAATCATCTGCATTTGAGTTAGGGTGTCTCAATACAAATGGAAGGATTTGTTTTCGGCACATTTTTCAAATGAGGCTGGCGCAGTTTATATATATTTGATTAGCTTTAAGGTGGACCATATCTGCCTTACTATTATACTACCAGTAGCAGCGTCTTTTTCTTATCGTTTTTTTGTCCAGCTTTTCGGCGAGCCAGGCTAATGCATATTTGGAATCCCTTGTGAAAAAAAAATCCTTGAAAAGATTTTTTTACATGCCCACTCAACACAACTTCACACAAGTTCAAACAACAAGGATTAAAAAACATGACTGTCAAAGATGGAAACAGTTGTTTTTTTTCTACTCTATAGGGCTCTGTAAAAAGTGTTTTTGTTGGAATTTTAAAGCATTTTATATTGAATTCCTGCTGTCTTTAAGTAGATTGATGCCAGTTAAATGCATTGGTTTGGATTTTAACAACAGGTTTATAATCTATCACTATTCGATCTAAACCAAGACAACTACAAGGGGCCCATGTTCTAATGTTTCACGGGTAGATAATTAAATTAGGAATAAAACAAGGGCTGAATGTGTCCAACAGGCATTGTGACAGCAGCAGAGCCCCCGGACTAATTAGAGGGATTGTGGATCATTAAACAAGAAATACTGGCATCTGAGATGTTTACCAGCCTGCTGCATGTAGCAAATGGACATGTGTAAGAGAAATAAACGACAATAGATGGCTACACATGTGGCTAAAACAGGCCATTGCCAAAAATAGAAATGTGTTTCAACAACCCACTCTCATTAATGAGCGGCTAAATGCAGTCCCTTGTTGATGAGATTGCAAATGTTGTCACTTAGAACAATTTAGGGGAACTTGCCAGCTAGGATATGTTTTTACTTTTCAATGTGTTACTCTCCTTGGGGAATGTTTCTAAACAAGACTCAGCTCAACTTTCTGTCAGCCTGGCTTACAACTACAATAACTACATGTGTCACTCTAAGGGATACTTTGCTACACTTGGCGTTGACTTCATAATTTGACACTGTTCTCTCAGTATCAGATGAACAAAAGCACCGCTCAAAAGACATTTTTCTCTGTTATGTTGGTGAGATAGGCCATGGAAAGTTAATGATGAGACATGACTAAGAATAAAAACGACATGAGGCAATTGCAGCAGTAGCCATTGCAGAGGCAACAATCCCTGCATCTATCTTACGTGATCGGGATTCTCGAATCAATTCCGCCGGTGTGGTGTAGCAAAAGCAAGACAACAAAGAGGGGAACCAGTGAAATGGCCACTTCTGTAACTGTCATTTTGGCAGAAATCCACAGAAATGCCAAGATCCACTTTTAGCACAGTGTAGCAGACCTCAGAAATGCACGATTTCAGCCAGGGCTGTGACAGCTCTGCTTCTATGGCCAAAGTCCTAGGAAAGGTAATATCGGGGCAAGAAAGGATAGGAAAGATTGAGGCAAGAGAAAGAGAGATATGAAAAGGAAGCTGGAATGACGTCCTGTCCTCCTTCTTCACAGCCTCTGGGTGAAGTTCTCAGGGAATACTCCTTTAGCGGCATTTTCTTTGTTCTGCTTCCAGTCGTCCTCCTTCATTCCCATCAGCCACCCATCATCCTTAAAACACACACATCATGAATGCATGTACACAACTGTGTGTGTGTGTGTGTGTGTGTGTGTGTGTGTGTGTGTGTGTGTGTGTGTGTGTGTGTGTGTGTGTGTGTGTGTGTGTGTGTGTGTGGTGTGTGTGTGTGTGTGTGTGTGTTTGTGTGTGTGTGTGTGTGTGTGTGTGTGTGTGTGTTTGTACCTGTTCGTCAGGGTTTTCAAAGGAGATAACCAGCACCACATCACCAGTCTTCATCTCCAGTTCGTCTGTGTCGTTGGCAGCGTAATCATGCATCACCAGGAGCTACAGTATATCACATACATACTAGCATTAATGAAATCCATATATTCTGTATATATAAAAGATATGTTTGGGTTAAGATAATGTTCGGCACTATTGACATTTTTTCAATCTTGTATCCTGTTTTACCTTGAACAAAAAGCCAGGTGGAATGTCTTCGGGCTCTGATGCAACTTCTGTTGATGGTGCCGCTACTTCAGGCGTCTAGAACAACAGAGGGCCTATTAACTGACATGTAGTGCACACTGAAAACGTTTTCATCTTTTGAGGAGACATAATATCCCTCCGAAAGTCTACTTTTTTTAAATATGATTTCACAAGAATATAGCAGCAGAATGTTCTAAAAAAAGGTCTGTACGTTGAAACTACTGGAAACAGGATCATTTCAGAAAAGGCTTGAGGTTTAAATGTACTGGAAAAAGCATAAAATAAATAGTGGTTTCAATTAAATGTAATGTGATGTCACAACATTTCCAGTACAGTTATTCCTTCCAATAATAAATGCAAAAATAATGGATGAGATAGCTTGTAAATGAGATAACGAAGGATGCCATTCAGTCATACAAAGAAACATTTAGTGGTTGTGTATGAATGGGTGTACAATTTGTAATATAACAATATCTAATGTAACATAATTATAATGATATCTGTAATTTTGCAATAAAAACACATTGAAACAGGTGTTGAATGTTACAGTAGTTCCACTTGACATACCTCCTCTGCCGGGGCTTCCTCCTCTGGTGCTGCAGCAGCTGCTGCAGATTCACCCTGGGAGCAGAGAGACAAAGACAATACCAGAGCATGAGACAGGTGACATATTGAAACAAGAGGAGGAAAGAATGGAAGAAAGCAGAACAGACAGACAAGACAAAGACAGCCAGAAAGGACAGGCCACACAGCCTACACAGCAAAGTCCTGACTAATACAAGCAAGTATGTTGAATAGACGTTAAGCTTGGATACTAATGCAGAGTTTCAGTTTAGTTAAAGTGTTTGCCCAGAGTACTATGTGCGTGGATTAGTGATAAGCAGTGACTGGGATTAGTTGTGTGTATTGAGAAGCAGATGTCTCCACTCATCTCTTTCCCTCAGCAATTCATTTCCAACGTGCCCTTTGTCACAGTTAATGCATCCATGCTGCTGTTCCAGATGCATTCTAATGTTTTCTATCTCAAGATTTCTCCACCTTTCATCCACAATGTATATATCTACTATCTGTTTCTTTCCAGCACCCCATGCTCAAACCTCCTACTCCAAAAATCGATGCATCCACCATTTTTCGTCCGGATGCATCTCTCCATTTTTCTCTCTCCGGTTACCTGACCCTCTTCATCATCCACTGCAGCAGCAGCAGGTGTGGCTTCTTCCTCAGCCGCGTCAATGGGAGACTCAGCTGCCGGTGTTTCCTCCTCCGGGGGTGCCACCTTCTCCGGGGGGGCAACCTCCTCCAGGGGGGTCACCTCCTCCGGAGGGGCCACCTCCTCCGGGGGGGCCACCTCCTCTGTGGGGCCACCGTCGTCGCCCCAGTCCTCCTGGGCTCCAGCCTCAGGATAGTTATTAGCCTCATCCCCCCCTACCTCCTCAACCGGAGCCACGGGGTCAATGCGAACTGGAACTGTTCCGTCGTCCCCCCAGCCGTCTTGGGCAGCTGCTATGGGGTCATAGCGGACAGGCTGCGCGCCATCATCCCCCCAGGCAGTTACAGCAGCAATGACTGGGTCATAGTGCGGCTCGACGTATTCTTCCTGGGCATCACTCTCCTCATGCTGAGGGGCAAGGGTCAGGTTTCAAGGGGGCAGAGGTCAAAAGAGATATTTAACCCTTATGGAGTTCATAAATCAAATGGTTGAAGACATTTTAAGGGACGGAAAGGCAAGGTATACGGGAGATTTAAGGCCAGATTTAAGGGTAGGGCCAGAGTTACAAAAAACAAGTGGGTTAAGGAATATTTTTGATCGACAATAGATTAGGAAATTGACAGAGATATTAAAGGGATGATAAAGGGGTGCATATAGGCTAAGTATCCATATCGTGCTTTTTTGAGCGCCAGTATCTTTTGCTAATTGTTCCCAAAGAGGAGAGAGCGTATGGAACCACTTAGACTAAAAGCGCTGCAGGTGTTGTCACTCCTTCTTTTCAGACACCTAAACATGTAATACATCCGATTGATGCGCATGGTGAACAAATGAAAAGTTGAAATCAAATGCAAAGGGGAAATGCTAATCTAGTTGTTGTCCAAATAGTTTTCTAGAAAAAGGAAACCCACACCAAAAGCACTTTTCTACAGGAAGAAAAAAAACACTCTATGGACACGCACCCTTAATGTTGAGTTGTCATAAGGACAGATAAGGTATTCAACATGTAAAGTAGCTTAAACTTTAAAAGACCATACTGGTGATTTTGTGTGATTTAGCCCATTAACTAATCATTTGTGTATGCTTAATCTTCAAGCTAAGCCGTTAGCCCCTACCAAGGCAGTGAACATGGTAAGCATTAAACATGCTAATCATCAGCATGGTAGCATTTTTATTGTTAGCATGTTAGCATTTCACTCAAAGCACCACTGTTTTGAAAATGGCTGTCAGGTAATGTTGTAGGTTGTAGGTAATGGCTGATTAGTTAAAGAGCAAAAACCTAGTAAACCAGTAGAACGGCCTCTTAAAAGATTTAAACATGGATACGGGTCAGGGAGATGGCATGAAGCATTATTTAGGTTGATATTTGTAAAGAGAAAATAAGGGAATACGGAACAGTTTTGCTTCATACTGTATGAGCAGAACTAGGCCATGAAAGATGCTAATTGACATTGATGGGAGGAGTTCAGCAGAAAGTGATCATCATCATCACCATCATCATCATCATCATCATGAGACCCAAGAAGAATGATGTAGGATAAACCTTTACAGAGAAGGTTCAGGTTTAAAATAAAAGACAGATGAAGATAAGGAAGGGTGGCAGCAGAAGGCAGACACGCAAACACTGTCAGCCTTTTCCCATCAGAAAATAGATGTCGGATCTTCTGCGTGTAGTTTGCAGGTTTATATTCCCACGGCTATGTTCAGATGGAGAAAGAGGAAGGAAGCTTTGTAAGAGTAGAAGTGTCGTTCCTTTCTGAGCTATCACTGCTTTGCCTCAAGCTCTGATACAGCAGAGTTGTATGTTTGTTGAGACACGTCTCTCTTACAGGAATAGGGATGAACGGAAAGGTTAGTTAATGGTCGGAATGTCACAAGGCTTTGTGAAGTTGCCCACTTGCCCTTATGAGTTTACCAGTCTCATTTCCATGAAACCATCCAGTGAGAACATGGGCAACTTCACTCAACTTTCAGAACAAAAGCGTTCCCTGTGTGTCACATGGAGCATGGAGCTATCATGTAAAGGCTGTACATGCACTGCGACATGTACACACACAGGGATACGAGGGGGAACAGAAAGAAAGGAGGTTGATTCAGTTACAAATCATTTCACAAAGAGTTTTTAAGTGTGTGTGATTTGTGTTATCTTTTATCAGTGGTGTCTCACAATACATAATGTATGGTATATTATATTCTGTTTACATACTGTGCCTTCCAAACCTAGTAATGTGAAAGAGAGAGCTCTTAAAAGTGGATCAGACACCATTTGTGTTTAATTTCATATATTAAATATACTGAATATAACAGTGTAAAATGTCAATTTGAAACTGAATTGACCCGAGCTCATTCCCAAGTTCTATTTGTGCTGTACAACAATCACTTCAGTGTTTAGTGTTATCACATCAAAGCACTGCAGACACAAAGATGACGCACAAACAGATTGGGGACGGACACATGATAGATACATTGAGGAAAAGCTTCTTTCTATAGAGTAGTCGCCATTATAGAAGTCCCTGCTGAGCATGCTTTGCCTGTGACCCTGGGGCTTGTATAATGGCTACATTAGTAGTAAATGTAAGCAAGGACAAACAAATGAATGGTAGTATGAAATCAAATGAGAGTATGCTGATGAAGATGATGATCATAATGATTATGATATATTTTGCACATTAAGAACACAAGTAGGATGAGGATGATATGCTTACCCATGAGTCCCAGTTTGCAGGCTTTGAAAAAACAGAAGATGCAACAAATTAATAACTTTTAAAAAAACTCTTGCGTTTGCTTGTGGTTTTAAAGTAGACATTCTAGTTGCAATACCCATGCTCCAAAGCTACAAGCCCATAGCAAAAGATCTCCAGCAGAACAGGAAAGAAGAGAATCTGTTTAATAAGTAAAGATTGAAGTAATAAATGCAATGGTCTAAAGAGGGGCCACTGCCATATGTGTATTGGACATGCCCCCCACAGAGTGAGTCAAATGTGGGAGAAAATGCATTAAAAAAACATTTGTAGTCTAATTTATTGTTTAAATTAGCTGTTGCAAATGAAAATGTCAAAGAGTCAACACAAAACCCCTTGTTTAATTTCAATTATTGTCATTTTTGTCATTGTCATGTGACAGCCTTGAACATTTGAGTTAGAGGTTGCTTACTGAACTCTATGTACTCTATATACAAGAACACTTGAACAATAACAGCTCAATTGTGAATGATACATGTTTTTATGTCAGTGCTTTAATGCTGTAAATCTAATGAATCACTAAATACAGAAATATCACAACCACAAAAGATCCAGACTGTGTCATCTCATCTATCTCCGGTACCTTCTGCTCTGCACTGATTAGGGCCACTCTGTTAACTACTAATCGGGTCATGGAGCACAGTAGGCTACAAACCATTCATCTATCAGGTATAATAATGCTTAAAGAAAACCATACCTGGATCAAACAACAGCTGAACATATCTTAGGTAAAATAACACAAAGTGTACTTCTTTATCTAACTTTCTAAGTATCGTAAGTATTTGTTTCTCTTCTGTATGCTTAAGCAAGTACAACGTATGTCAGTATCTAAACCCACATTCTGTAGTACAGTTTGGAAGAGAGAGAAGTAAGAGCAGAGCAGGGCTTTAGTCTTCATGCCATGACTGATCTGTGGATAGAGCTGAAGCAGGAAGAAGTGGTCACTAAAAGCAGGTTTCTACAGATCGTCATGCCAACCCCTACCTCTTGTTTAGTAAATTAGAAAGCCGGCAACACCTCAAACTATGCCAAGCTTACTAAGTGATTTTAAATATGTATCCAGTCTAATCAAGCTTGTTTCAATATATTTAAAGTCAAACATTGCACCGCAACTGGAAATGTTGTTGGCTAAAAGAAGAAGATTGAAGATTGAAGAAGAAGATTCAACTTATTGTCATTACGTAGTACAGGCACTATGTAACGAAAGGGTTTCTCTGCATTTGACCCATCCTAGTGTTAGGAGCAGTGGGCTGCCATCATGTCCGGCGCCCGGGGATCATGTCCGGCGCCCGGAAAGAGAACGTTATCATCAATGCTCTATATATCAATAAAACAATGACTTTAAAACATTTCTGAATACAAAATAAAATCTCTTGTGAAGCTTGGCTTTTCTTGCAGAGGAGGGTCTCTACAACCTATATGTGCATGCTGTAAATGATCCACCTGTGTGACCGTGGAGGCTTTGGTTGTTGCACTGAAAGAGTCCGGGTCCATGTCCAGCAGGCTGCTCACTGCAGGACTGTCACACTGATAACAACAGGAACACGAGGGCTCATTGGCTAACTGAGCGCACAGAGGGTCAAGGGACAGGCAGGCGAGATGGCAAAGCAGAATCAAATAGGATGGAATAGAATAGATTGGAATAGATTAGAAAATAATAAATTAGAATAGATTAGAATAGAAGTAATATAATGGAATAGTAAAGTAGTAAAACAGTATGGTATAGAATAGAATAGAAAAGGATAGAATAGAAGATAATAGAACGATGATAGAAAAAGAGAAAATTATTGAATAGAATATGGTTGGATAGAATAGAATAGAATAGAAAATAAAATTGTAGCATTGAATTGAATAGTATGGAATAGATTAGAATAGAAGTAATATTATGGAATGGTAAAGTATAGAGTATGGTAGGATAAAAAACAGTATGGTATAGAATACAATAGAAAATAATAGAATAGAAAGTAATGGAATAGAAAAGTATAGAATAAAATAGATAAGGATTGGATCAAATAGAAGAGAATAGATCAATGATAGAAAAAGAGAAAATTACTAAATAGAATATGGTTGGAAAGAATAGAATAGAAAATAATATACTTGAATTGAATAGTATGGAATATAATAGAATATAATAGAAAATGATAGAATATGGTAAGATAGTATAGAATATGGTAGAATAGTATAGAATACAAATAAAGTAGGACAGTATATAATAGGATAGTAGGATAGTAGAATATAATAGTTACCACCAAATTAAATGGAACCAAAAAGAATAGAATAGAATCAGATAGAATAGCAGACGTAGAAGGAGGGCCAGACTCTGACCTGTGCTGGAGAGTTAAAAGTGAAAAGGCTGTCTGTTTGTAGACAGCAGCCGCTCACTCACCTCTGTAGGGGAGGTGACGCTGATATCAGGAGCCGCTGCAGCATCAAACATGCTGATGATGTTCTCTGTTTTCAACTCCTTACAGGGGGTCACCTTGGGGGGAGGAGGCATTGCAGGCCTCAGCTGAAACAGAGAGAGAGAGAGGCTCAAATTCGGTCTGCATTTTAGGATGGTTTAAGATAGTTTCAATGTATTTATTTCAACGTTGTGCTTTTTACACCGGAAGAAAATGTATCACATCTATTTCAAGAGTCACAGTTGCTCAGGGGAGGGAAGTGAATCAAAAGTTATTAGAATTTTGTTATTTAAAAATCTCAAACTCAGAAGACAAACATGTTAATTTGTCATTGCAGGAAGAGCACAGAAGTAACTGATTATATAAAAATCTCCTACATTAAAAGCATCCCACATTTTTGTTCTGAGTCACACCTGTGTTAAGAAAATAATTCAGACACAACGCCGAACAAAGAGACAGCCTCAGTCTGTTTGTCTAAGTTTGTTTACCTTGGATGGGGATTTGGGGATTGGCGGTGGTCCTCCTGGCCTGAGACTGTGGTTAGCTGCTTCTTTCCCACTCGCACTGAGTAAATGAGAGAGATAGAAAAGACAGACAGATTACAGAGAAAGTAACAAGGAGGGCAAACACTGTGAGAGAAAGGTCGAGCAAAGGTTGAAAGATGCCGCTAAAAGCTACCACAACTTGAGAAGTTACGAGGCATGCTGTACAAGGGTCTGAACAAAAGCTGTTGTTGATTTCATGCAAAAAGTGAGTCTTCCGTCCTCTCGTTTCCTCCCTCCATCCCATGCAAGCAGGCTTTGTCGGTGCTTCGAGTAAATCCTCACAAGCGCTCAGTGTTAGAAGCATTCACTGTGATATTCATATATTCTAAAGCTGGCAAAACAGCCCCAGAAAATAAGAGTTGAAAAACCTCAAATGTAATGCTAGACCAGGCAATTCTGTATATGTTCAAATCGCATTTACTGTAGGTCATGTGGCCGCCTAGTGTGTTCACCCAGCCATGTATATTACTACTCAGTACCTTGGGTATTAGAGTTGCATTGTTGCGTAACAGTGTTGCCAGGTGCAGCGTTTAACATGCAGTTTTGCTCAACTCTTATATCTGGGTGCACAGCTCTACCATCTGTGTTTCTGTGAATTCACGTCACAACGAAGCACCACTTCTCCTTCAAACCTCCCAGACTGACTGACAGACAGACAGCTGGACAGACAGGTCAGTCGGACAGACAGACAAAAGTTGTGTCACCATGGTTGCCACAGTGGCTGTAGGTTTACCTCCTATTTGTTCCTGACGATGAGGCGCCGCGGGATTCTGTCTTTCTGAAAGGGGGGTTCAGGGATGGCTCCAGGTTAATGCATATGCCTCATTGTTTGTGTATTCCTGTAGCTTAACATGTTTTTAAGAATGATGTTTTTGATCCATATGTTTTGTATGTGATTGTTAGAAATCACATAACCGCTTGATTCACTGCTGATTCAACTTCCAATGCAGCACAGTGTGTTCATAAGGCACGATGAATTGTGTGCTCTCAAGAAGTTTAAATATTTGCGTACATTTCTGAAAAGATATTTGCCCATTTCTAGAAGGTGCCATAAATATGCAACCGAGCAAGTATTTTCTTTGGTGGCTGATGACTGACCGGTCAGTGATTGACTGATGAGGCTCAGCGTTTCACACAAACACATGTGTTCAGGCAGACTAGGGATATTTTGGAATTGCCCAAATGTAACTGGGTTTTCACCTTAATGCAATATTTACAAAATATCTCAGTACTTTTGAGTACTGAATAGCATCACTGTTACCTGAACATGTGCTGATATTCATAGATTACATTGAATACCTATATGCTGAAAATACATCTTGCTGCTTTCTTTTGTGAATCTCTTCAGAATTGCTATTTTGGATGTTTAAGGAACCAACCTGCTTGCTGCCTCTGTGCCTCTATCCTCCAAAGTATCCAAGACGTCATGCAAATCCTGATCCAACTATAGAGGGGGAAAGACGATGGGTTAGATATAACAATACCTACATTACATCATCATCGTCCTACACTTTTGTGGCACGATCAATGCACATTCTTTGAGAAGAATCATGACAATGTGTTTTCTGTTCTTCTTGCTCTGTAATATCATCTAGATTCTGCAAAGTGTGAATGTCTGCCACAGCTTGTTTGCATCATCATGTCCAAATTCAGATAGAAAACATTTAAGACTCTCTCTCTCCTTTTGCTACAGAAAATAATCTCTCTGCATTCAGTTAAAACCCAATGTCTGCAATAGTTGTTTTTTTTTTAGATTCAATTGCTGATGTAGTTTAATAGTGCACTGTTGACATTCTTCATCAACTGTTATCTGGCGTAACAAGTCAATTTGTGTCTCCCAGTCTTTATCTAAATTCAGCATTAAATACACAAGACTCACCCGGCCAATTTCCTTGTGAAACTTCTCCTCAAAACCAGACAAACTCTGAAAGGTGCTGACATAAAACCCGACACGACTAAAAAGGGAGAAGAAGAAAGGGAGAAAGTCAGTATTGATTGCATGATTGTCTTGACTTAGTTTAACAGCGTGTAACGGTAAGCAATGTAACATGGATGTAAGTGAAATGTAATTACAGCGTCCATCCATCAGCGGGAGAATCAATTTCTCCAGACACTCACACGCACGTACGCACCTGTTCCAGAGTGAAGGTAATTCCTCTTGCAAGTCAATATTAATCTCCTCAAACACCTTCTGGGCTCTATCCAACTCTTCTTCAGCCTGAAACAAACAAACAAACACACACACAGTTACATACCACTGTATATGTTTGTGTGTGTAGCATTCCCTGACATTCACTATTCTTCAACATGGTTTGTCTCAAGTTGTTATCGAATTTTTATGTTACCTTCATACATATATGACAGTAGCAAAAGGCAGGAATAGAAAGTAATGAAAGTGCAGTAAGATTGTTGTGTACCTGGCTCCTGGACAGACTGCTCTGGGCAACATTGTGTGCAGACAAGATACCCTGAGCCCAACCTGGAGTGGCCCTCTCCAACAAGGACGACGGCTGGAAGAAAAACCAAGAAAACAACATGGAAAAAGTGATATTTATGAAAATTGCACATAGTGCCAGGTTTTAAAATGAGTTTTACCTTGGTGATTTTAATGCCCCCGTCCTTTTTCTTGGTCTTGTGTGTGGTAGCATAGTTGTGCCTGGCACTGTCGTAATCCACCAGCTTCCTGTCCCTCTTAGCTATACGTGACTGAGCAGAAAAGGGGAGAGCACATAGTCGTGTTACGTGTCTTCACCTGCAAGGAACCGTCTGTTTTCATCTTCCAAACATTAACTTGTTTCTCAGCACTAATATTGGGTTCATATTTATGGACCACACAGCTTACCTTGATATCAGGGAACTGGCCCAGGTAGGTATCCATGGAGATGAGGGCATGATCGACCAACTTCTGATGGTAGTCAGTCCACAGCACATCGCAGTCCTGTAGCATGGATGGACATAATTGTACCATACATAAACACAATGAGAGATTAAAGAGGATAAATTGGGTCGCTCTTTTATGAACAGGCTGTTATTGCTTGTTTTATTGCAGCATTATGCCCCCCTGGATGTATTTGTCCACCATTTTTGATTACATTCCTGTAGCTCTGTTGCCAAATCTTGGCTCATGGTTCGTTATCTAAATTAAGAACAGCATTATAACCCTTTTTTACTGATTGCAGAATCTTGTAGCAGCTAGCTCGTGGGAGATTTGTCGCATTAGAACCATTAACAAAAAAGTAATTTCAATTGTAATACTTAAAAGCGTCGGAGGAAAATCTAAAGAGCTACTCAACATTTATCACAAGAGATTTTAATGTATAATGTGGCTCTTTCTGCCAAGAGGACACAATCTCACACTGAGAAAAAATTGTCACACACACACACACACACACACACACACACACACACACACACACACACACACACACAATCAACTGATATTCTTTAATAAGAAAAGTGGCTGTGACCTCTACAGGGAAATCAGCGTGTCCTCACACTCTCAGAGATGCAGGCAATCTCTGATCATTAAACACCTCCATGAAAAGAGTTTCTCACCTCCGCAATGGAATCCACCTCCTTCTTGCCGTACCACTCCGGCTCATACATGTCAGCCAAACACCCCTGCACGTTTTTGGAGGACTCGTGCATGGCTGAGGAGATACACATACATTAGTGGAACATCTGTGTATTTTTTTCCTCTTCTATTGTGTGTTTGTATGTACAGCTTGGTACATGCAAGTACATGGTTGTGTGTGTCACCTTTTACTGCTTCCAGGTATGCCCTTAGGTCCCTTTGCAGTTTGCTGCCTTCAGTCTTAGGGTGAAACACAAAACATGGGGCTCAGAACACAAAGCATCCCAGTGAGGAGACACATTCTCAAACAGTTAGGTACATCATTTAAAACGCTAACCTGTTATACCAAATGCTAAATTCAGTTTGTATAATGTTAATAACGATATTTGGACAGCAGCTTTATTGATTTCCAGGCAAATGTACATTATGGCTCCATACTAAAAAGTGCCATTCATTGGACTGTACTCACATATTGTTTGTTGAAGTTGATCACTTCTTCCTCAAAAGCAATATCTTTGGTCTCATCAGCTTTGCCAAGCTTCTGAAGAACCTGTCAGTCAAACCCATGATCACATTAATGACAATACTGAGGGTAAGGTTAGCAATGTATACCAAACATTCATCAGATTTCCTGTCTTGATCTCTCAATGTTTTCAACTGTAATATAAATGTCTCTTTTATTGTTTAAACGAGCAATGGGAACACACAATAAACAAATACTGTTTAATCTTCTAAAAGGTAAGCAGAAATAAGTCACATTGTCAGTATATCATGTAGAAGCATGCCTTATACCCATGAGTCACATGTTGTTAATTCAATGGCATTCACACATTGTTAACGCACACTGGGTTTACAGGGGCATCATTATCGGTTTGCTCTCTGCCTGTCTCTATTTAACCCTACAGCAAATGATGCATTATGATAGAATAGCGCCCCCTGCCCTTTATTCAGAAAACAACGCGCAGGTGCATGGACGCATTGACTAGGCCTCACATCTGCCATCTATACAAAACGTATTGCAGCATGGGTAATATACCCATCATCATACTGCTAGAAAAACAAAAGACAGTGTTTCTGCAGCCACCATCTCTGTGACAAGCTGTCAATGAAATACCCAAATGGGGATTTAAAATGCCCGAAACCTTCCAGTTATGTGCTAAATTATGAGCAGGGTTATAGTATATCTCGCTGCAATATGCACGTGCCCGCTGCATGACATTGAGTTCAGAAACTATGTGTTTAAAGAGGATATCCCCATCCCCAAATACAGCATCCCTGCTCCTATGAGGATGTCGTGATGCGACACTGCGCCTCGGTGGAGGATGCGGCACTGCTGCTTCGCGGCTTGTAGGCCTGCATTGTAATTCCCTATACATTTACACATTAGTGAGCACGTCTTACCTTTTCTTGGGCTCTCGTCAGTTTTTTCTGAACGTTGCTGGCCACTTTCCCTGCGGTCAGCCCCTTCCCCAAATTCAACTCAGCCATCTTGCAGCGTAGATCTGTCTTTGGATGCGGGAAGGAAGGAAGGAAATAAGAGCAATAACGATCGGATGGACCGCTACGGCGACCGTTGAGGCAAATTCATCAATGTCCAGTGGAGAAATATTTGGTGATAAATGTAATTATGGGATGTTATGATTGTATCTCTAGGAGGATGTGGATGCAGAAAGCTAAGCTGTATTCTCAAATGTTGAGCTGCTGTGTGCGCGTCCGTGACAGAAGAGGATGCTGTCAGAGATGCTCTTAAAGGCACAGATGCTGCTGCGCGTCCACACGGGGAAGATAAACCAGACTACGCGCTACATTATGAGCACAATGTGCTGCTTTGAATAGTATTTAACAATTTCCACAAAAAAAAATATATTTGTTGATCTTTGAAATGTAGTTGTTTTTTACCTTAAAGATTGCTTAAATACATGTGATCATTTAGTCTTTCATTGATCAATGAATCAATGGTTAATACATACCAGCAGTCACAGTGTACAGTATAGCCAACAACGCATTGTAAAAATAATTAGAAATCAGACCAAGCCTTCTAGACAACTGTCTATTAAAGTTTCAAAGATCCATCTGTCCTAATCTGATATTATATCGTTACATCACACATGAAGTGACATGTGGACCTTTGAGAGTAGGATATTTCACTATAAAAGGAAGGTCAGAAATCAAGTGAATCATCAAGTAATCACTCCTAGACACTAAGAAAAACAAATGTAGGTTTCGAGAATTAAGTTTCTTGTTTTTTTTCCTGCAGCTGTTAATGTTGATGTCAGTTAGGTTTAAAAATATAATAAACCAAACTTTCCCAAATAAATGTGAATGTAAACAATGTTACAGGCTACATGGCTCTGATACCCTGACAGTGTGTCTTTTCTGGGATGGTAAACATATATCAGGAGGAGTATGGAACTACACTGTATCTGACACACAGGCTACACCAGGCTCTATCTGGTGAACAAAAAAATACATGTCTAGATCCATAAGCTCTCCAGGAGATGGCGCCGTTGGCCAACATGTTATCCACCGACACATAGTATGAAAGCTATGATTCATTTCTTTCACGGCTGAAAAACTAAATTATAAAAGACTGGAGCTTTTTAGATTCTCAGATACTCTACCAACATCACCAGATCAGGCTGTCCCGAGTGATGTTAAAAGGAATTCATGGTGTGGTCTTAACTAGAAGTTGGCTACATCACTCACATTTCCTTACTCTGGTGAACAACAACCCAAACAATATTTGAACATTTTCATTTTTCATCCAATAGTATTTTGAAACCCCAGCTCTTTATTGACACAGGTGGCTGGTGCTGGCAGGGAGCTATCCAAGGTCCTGATAGTACACTCAGATGCTGCTGAGGGGAGAAACAGGCAGCCGAACAAAAAGCTCTCTAAAGAGTAGGCTGGTACTTATATCCCCCCCCCCCCCCCCCCCACCAAACATTACACTGGGCGTAATTATATCTCTGTTGCATAATCTAGCATGAGAGCGTACTTATAAACCCTCCTTGAATGTGAGAAGTAAAAGGGTTTGGTGTGTGGAGGATGTGATTGCACAGATTTGTCATAATCTGCCAACGCATTGAAGCAGTTCTTTGAAAATGTAAAATTACCCGCCTTCTGTTTTCTTCCACTTTCTCCCTCTGCTTTTCCTCCCAGTATCTTTATCCCTGACAATAACAACATTTGGCCACGAGTCACCAAACCCATTCGTTCCCATATACACATGAATAGCTCCTCTTGCCCCTCACCCCCCTCTCGTGCTGCAGGAATGGTTTAACCCGTTACCCACAACGAGCGAGACAGAGAACACAAAGGAAGCGCATACACGGGTCGATTTAGGGGGGGATATCTTAAGAAAGCATGATGTAAACACGGAATAAAAACCGCAAGGCAGCATTTCCATTTCCCGTAGCACAGCTCCATTATTGGCGTTCAATATTCTATGAGGTCCCGGCGAACAGCAGCGCGTCTGTCTGGACGCAGTAAGTGAGAAATTGAAGCCAAGAGGAGTTGAGCATTGTTTTAGTCTTCGCTTCAGGCTTCTTGGAGTTGCACGCTGTGTTTCTTTCTTTTGGACCGAGCCCCGTTCCCTGAGATGATAATGTTGGGTTTTTCAAGCAAACAAGTGGACATGATCTTCTCCTTTCTTTGAACAAAAATCAGTTTTTCTCGTTTGGACTCGGGGACGACAAAGAAAACACGCGGATATGATGCATTACTGATGTGAGTGTTCTTTGTTCATGTCCAAATGACAGTTGTGTTATGCTAACTAAGCACGTATAGGTGTTTTTTTTTTTAACTGAGTGTGTCTTTGTCACAAACACATTGTAACGTTTTGTCCAGTGATCTCCACCCAGCCTTAACGAACCAAATGTCCTACTGTAAAACCCTCCCCAGTGGCTTATTATGTTGCCCACAGCCTTGCGCCCGTCATTGTAATTGCCTTTGAAAATTGGACACATGGACGACTGACTGTCTCCGCTCCTCTATTGTTTTCCCTCTATTGTTTTCAAACCGTTGCAATTGGTTCTCCAACACAAGGCTCGAGCACTGTGAGACCTCGCATATCAGTGACATCCAGATGAATCCTTCATGATGCGTGGGAATTAATAATTGAAAAGACTAAACTCTGAATTTGATACCCGTGTACATAATTGGTTTGGACAGCGTGTAAACAGTGGGAGCCAAATTGATTTACACTGGCAGAAAGTCACTTGAACCTACATCATATATATATATATATATATATATCTATCTATCTATCTATCTATCTATCTATCTATCTATCTATCTATCTATCTATCTATCTATCTATCTATCTATCTATCTATCTATCTATCTATCTATCTATCTATCTATCTATCTATCTATCTATCTATCTATCTATCTATCTATCTATCTATCTATCTATCTATCTATCTATCTATCTATCTATCTATCTATCTATCTATCTATCTATCTATCTATCTATCTATCTATCTATCTATCTATGCTATCTATCTATCTATCTATCTATCTATCTATCTATCTATCTATCTATCTATCTATCTATCTATCTATCTATCTATCTATCTATCTATCTATCTATCTATCTATCTATCTATCTATCTATCTATCTATCCTATCTATCTATCTATCTATCTATCTATCTATCTATCTATCTATCTATCTATCTATCTATCTATCTATCTATCTATCTATCTATCTATCTATCTATCTATCTATCTATCTATCTTCTATCTATCTATCTATCTATCTATCTATCTATCTATCGATCTATCTATCTATCTAGTCTATCTATCTATCTATCTATCTACTCATCTATCATCTAAAACAACTACATTAAATCGAATATAGTATATCCAAAAACATAGGACTGGGTAACAGTAATAGAACATGAAACATCTTCACAATGAACAGTGTGTGCTGTAGCTACTATATGAAGTAATTATAGGCAGCAAGCCTGCTGAGTTAAGTGTGCAAGCATTTGCCTTTTTATTTCCTTTGTTAAACATGCAAAGGTCTTTGAACAGCGTATTAGTGATTTTCTGAAAATGGCACAGCATCAACGTGTGTGTTCTCTCTCCCACTTATGCAATTTAGGATAACATTTTTCAAATATGGATCAAAACCAAACCGTTTGCCATTAAAGGATTGCAGTTGTTCCACTAATTACATATATTTTGGTGCTAATAATAGATGTTTGATACCGTATGTCAGGAATTAGAGCCTTCTGCTGTTAGACCACTAATTGTTCATTTTGGTACTCAGACAGTAGAATAGTACATGTGTATGCTTTGCTATGCTGCATGACTTAATTCCAAGGAAGTAGTTAAAACATATCTGGTAAACACAATCTTCAAAGTGGTGCTTTTGCATGATTCTTTGTGGGGAAATGAGGTTTTACAGACCTGTCGATTAAATCATAAATTAAGTGGATACAACTATATGAGTGTTGTTAGTCCAATAATGTATTTAGTTGCTGGCAGACCTGGTTTGCAGGGGGAGTGCAATGACATCCAAAACAAGAGAAGGACAGACTTGTTACATGCTGTAGATACCTACTTTGATGTTATAGGATAGGGTGAGAAGTATATACAAGAGAGGGAGATGCAAAGAGCATTACATGGAGTGTATGATTATAGTCTTATTTTGCTATTAGGAGCACTGGATCTTCTTTAGAATTTCAGATTATAGGCGACAGTTTGGCCTTCTCTAAGTATGAAAAGTGAGGCGCAGTCTTTCAGGAAAGGTAAAATGACATCTCTGAGCTGGCGATCTCTTGAGATATAAGGATGGGTTTTGAGGTTGTGCAGTATTTGAATAGTGGATGCAAATGAATAGATACCATGGGGAGAATCATGAATAAGCTACTGTTCATAATAGTGTTTAGAAACCAGTGTGCAGCCAGTTACTGACTGTGTGCTTTTGTTCCACCTAGAGAGCATTGCTGAGTGCAGTGGTGTCAAGCCTCAGAGTTTCTTACTTTGTAGCGCGATAACATCTTTTAATAAGGCTCTCCCGCAGTTCATTTCCTGAGCTGAACTTTGAAGCTGTGCTCTTGATTTTGGGAAATAAATAGCTGAATGAACCTGCTCCCCGAAACACATAGATTTGTATCATGTATTCATTTATTCCCACCATTTATCAGATCAAACAGGGTTTGGCAAGCTTCTTGTTTTTCTGGAGCAAAGAGTTTTTACAGTGGCATATTAACATTCAAGTGTGCACCAGGCTTTCTTCTGCTGCTAGCTGTGCTGCTTCACTGGGTCACCAAACGTGGCCATGTTAAAAGGACCTATGGAGCAAATGGACGTGTTTAACATTAACATTAATTTCCAACAATGTCCAATGATGCCCTACTAACAGACCTAATGTTATGAACATGATGGAAGCTCTGGTTGTCAGACGTTATCTTGCTCTATGCTCTCCCTACACTGATTCCTCCATGTTTGACTAAAGACAGGTCTTTATATGACATTTTAATCTCAGTGTCATGTCATTGGTTAGGTCCATGATTTAAAGAAGGTAATACGGAAATAGTGAGGGAGAAATGTGACAACATACTAGGATTCAGTCCCACTCCTTTTAGAAAGCCAATTACAAATAGTTTAAACGAGGCCCCCCGCGTGGGGCTTTGCCGATAGTTACGTAACCATAACCAAGAGCCAAGCAGTCCTCAGAGTTAGGACTCGGGCCAACCTGAGAGGCTTGGAGCTGATGAGTTTGGCCAGCAGTTATACATTACATTTTCTAAATGGCATTTGACCTTTCTCCTTAGCTGACAAAAGGCTGATACGTCTGGTCTGGCCTTAGTATTAAAAACGCCATAACAACATTATCTTCATTTTTAATTTCCTTAGAATTCAACATTAAAGAGATGAAGACCTCAGTGTGGAGATAAAAGCCTCACAACTATCATTTTAATTAATAGAATACATGGTCACGTTGTATTTAATCAAGCTTAGGATACAAACAATTGAATAGATAGTCTCAGTGTTGAGGTGACGATGGGTACCAGAGAGACTACCACTCATTTCATTCATCGATTGTTGCTATGCACTGTGCTGGGCTTTGATGACAAGTTATGTAAGTACAGGCAACATAAGCCAAAAAGACTCAGACTCAAGGCCGAGCACAAAACGTCTTCAGGGGCTTCTCTGGCTGACAGAGCCAGTCTGCAGCAGGCCTCAGTGCTTTTGTAATATATGAAAGAGACAGATGGATGGAAGTTTAAACAGGGCGAACAAAGACAGATTAAGAAAGCACGGCGAGGGGAAATGGGAGTTATAAGAGCAATAGAATAACTTAAAAGAGAGAAGATAGTAGGAAAAATGTTGATGGTTATGATGACTCAATGGATAGTGAGATGAATACAACAAAAAAAGAGGGAAATGGAATTCAAGAAGAAGGTGGAATTAGAGATGGGGAAAGGAGGAGAAGAGAAAGCATGAGGGCAAAATAAAGTGTAAAGTCGATCCTAATCCCATTAATACACACCAGTGCTTTCCTTCCCACTGGCATTTTCACATGTGAACACAGACACACGCATATGCTGGTCAGATTGCTGTTTGTTGTGCGCCTCACACATACGCTGTCTGGCATCCGTTTAACCATTTCAGCACGATATACTAAACGTAGTCAGGACGCGGTCAGTGTAATGAGGACAGCGTCAGGTTGGGAGTCGCTAGTTTCAACCATATCTGACTCTCAGAGTGTTAAGAGCCCTCCGGCAATGTGGGAATGTGGGTGTGTGTGTGTGTGTGTGTGTGTGTGTGTGTGTGTGTGTGTGTGTGTGTGTGTGTGTGTGTGTGTGTGTGTGTGTGTGTGTGTGTGTGTGTGTGTGTGTGTGTGTGTGTGTGTGTGTGTGTGTGTGGTGTGTGTGTGTGTGTGTGTGTGTGTGTGTGTGCGCTTGGCTGTCATGATGGTTTGTAGCTGAAGGTCTCTACTGTCTAAGCAGACACATCTGCCTTCGCTTATGTTGTAGACGCAAACAATATGTGTGTGTGATGGCTTGTTTGTGCAGATGCATTGATTAGGTGTATGTTTGAACATTTGTGTTGACTGCTAAGACTAAGGAATACTATTTTTGGAAAATATTCTTCACCTTTTATGACATTTCATCATTACAGCCGATTTCAGTCATTCAGGACAGATCTACAGAGAGACGGAGCTGAAAGCTGAAAATAGAAAAAATGTATCATTATAAGGCAAGGATTTATACAGAGACTCTGGTGGAAAGGAACCAAGTGTATTTGCTCAAGTCCTGCACTATAATTCTTAAATATACATTGTACTTTACTCGAGTACTGCAATATGTAACTTTATATTTTCACCACCCTACACTTCACAGGGTAACATTTGCTATTTTTCTATTTGAAAACTATGAATAGTGAACATATCATTTAATATACTTCAAGTGAGAGTATAAAATAGTATTGTAGATAAAGATAACACTAGCCATTGGTAGTACTAGTGTCAGCTTTGGTTTACCTTTTGAGTATTTGCACCTTGATGATTTTATACTTTAACTTGAGTAAAACATCCCAGAACTTCTGTCACCTCAATAGTTTCTGCTATTACTTAGTTTTGGTTAAGAGGTCCCTAGTGTATGTGCACAAGGCGGTTCAGAGGCAAACAAAGTAACAACGCCACTCTGTCTCTTTTACTGCCTGCTGAAAGCATAAAAGCAGCATGAAGATAATTATGTAGGAAATGGAGCCATAATGGTTTTTAAAGAAATGGAAATCTATTTACGCTGTTAGAATAATCATAAGTGCATCTGTGCGTCAACAAGATTGATCTCAGTTACCTGAACACCATCAAAAAGACATTGCTCTAAGAGTTGTTTATTTCATGCACTCTGATTATTCATTTGCACGAGCAGTCGTACAGTTCTGAACAGCCACTCTCAGCTCATGGGGGACATTTGGAAAGAAACAATTAGATCCATGTGGGATTGAAGTAAAATGTGACGCTGTGGCTTAAAAGTAGGCCTGGTGTTCAGCAAGAAAAGAAAGAGGGAGAAAGTGGTTGAAAGCAGCACTGATATGGATGATACCGACGAAAGAGAGATAGTGAAAGACAGCGAATGAGCTGTAATCTGATTAAAGCCTCTTTACTCCCCTGTCACATCACCTTCAGGCCACAAGCAAGGAGCGAGGCTTAGAGGGGGATCAATGCTGAGGCCACCAACACGGGGGCGGATAAACACACAAACACACATTCATACACTCTTCAGATCTAGGTGTTCCACGGATGGTACACAAAACACATCCGAATATCCACCTGTCCTGAGATCACCGCAGAGCAAAGTGGTTTCCTCTCATACTTTGCTGTTGCACTTTATGAGTAGTTTGCTAAATGGATAGAGGAGGGGAAAAGGATTGGGCAAGAGGACGATCAGCTATAGATGAGGACATTATGTCTAGAAGAGTCTTTGGACTTTCTCATGCATGTTTTTGTGTTTTCGTATGCGTGTGTGGGAGGGTGGCTGCACAAGGGGTCGATGGGTCACTCAGACTTCTCAATAGTAGTAGCTCAAAGAGAGCGAGGGAGAGTGTGAGGAGACAATTAACAGCTCCCATACAAATCACCATTCTGCATTTAAACCTAATGGCCCGGGCAACCAAATGACCCGGGTCAAGGCTGTTTCACTGTGAGAGTTCTCTGGTTTACTTTCATTTTAAAGACACAAAAAAGGCAAATGGAGGGCATGATGAAGAGGCAGAGAACTCAGAGAGCGTATCTGGATAAAGATAAGGGAAGAATTAAGTATAGACTAAGCAGGGAATGGCATTCAAACGTTTTTTGTCAGAGATGTACCTTTGTATGCTTTAAATCAATGACTTAATTTCAATGAGTCTGGCGCTGAAAGGAGAGTGGATGCCACTTGATAATAAAGGTTTGAAAAACACTGCCAACACACACTATATACATTGTTTATATACCATTGTCAATGTTTTATTTATCCAAGGACCTGTAGTTTGAGAAGACATAATCGAAATACAAAACTAAAGACATGCCTAGAAAGGAAATGTATTTTGAGACAGAGAGTAGAATGGCTTCTCAAGCTGTTAAGGCAAATGAATTACATTAAAACAAGGATTCACCTATTACTTATCATTTCAGCTAAGCAGTCCAGTTATTTAAAGATGCAACAGAGAAGGCATTTCCTATAAAACATCTGGTTACTATGCCAACTGACCAGTGATAATTTGCAGTTTAACTTGACAGTTTGGCTGGTAAAACCGCCGGTAATAAAGAATTACCTCTGTTATCATCAAATTTGATTAAATAATTCATCATTAACTCTATAAAGAGTCCATAAATAGTGCCTAATCACAAGTCCCCAAAGTCCAAGCACCTGAAAATGAAGGGTTTGTCTAATAAATCATTAACAACTTAAAAAATTGCAATAAGAGATGGAAAGGCAGCAAACAAAGATGGCTGAATGCTTTCTTTCAAACACAACTTGAAAGATTAGCCCCATATTCTCCCATTTTTAAACTCTTGTCGACAATAAAGAAGCATGTGTGAGCATTTAAGCTGCACACATGTTGGCATCTATTGTGAGAGCCGGTGGCAAACGTCCCTGTGATACCTATTATGGAAGTCAGGATGATCCTGTTGTGTATAATAAAGGTCACCAGTACACATGTACTGTTCTTCTCTTAAGGAGCTTACAGAGCTATATATGTCACATCATGTCATCATTGGAAAAAAAGGCGTTGTGTCCTCTTGGATATACAGATAGAACTGAGATAGAGTGATCTTACAGTAGATATTTAATGGTCAGTGGAACAACCATCATTTCACTAGTTAATTCATCTCTCAGGGTGTTTCTCAATGTCGAGGAAGGCTGCTCCAGAGCCACTATTTCAAGCATACTATGTCATCGAGTGCCGCCGAAGGACTGTTCCAATGTCCAGCATACTTGGAATTCTACCGAGGCCGGCGTACTTCGTAGCGAGAAATTTCAAGGCTGCACATGTGTAGACTCCGCGGTCTTAACATCCCCACAATGCTTTGCTCACGGACCAATTTCCAAATCTTTGGCGGAAATCGCGCTCCATTTAAGGCGGGGCCTCGCGTATGACGCACACCTGCACACCTGTTAGCCTGTTCCACAATTCTCCGATTTCCGAGGCTAGGAAGGATTCTTGCCTCGCTTCTGAAGGAAGTGACTCGGAAGACATGTGCTACCAAGCAAGCGTCCTCGACATTGAGAAACACCCTCAGTGTCTTTATTCTACAGTAGAGGCAGATGTGTCTGCTTAGACAGTAGAGACCTTCAGCTACAAACCATCATGACAAAAAACACACACACACACACACACACACACACACACACACACACACACACACACACACACACACACACACACACACACTGTAGTAGCTAGTCTCCCCGGTGACAGATGGGCTATATGGAAACACAGTCATCCTGTTAGTAACCATGACATCAGCAACACTGTTACTCACTGCCACATGAACATGAAGGCTCTCCCTCTCCGATTTTGGAAAAACGAACAGCAGAGCGAGGCTGTTGGCGGGTAGTAACCATGACTATCACTGTCTCTCTGTTCAGAATCAAGATCCTAAATTGTAGCGGTGTATCAATCTGTGCAATTCAGTAGGCACAGAACAATGAGCACATGGATAACCAGACAGAAATGGAGGATGAAAGTCAGACTGCAAGGAAGTCTGATGTGCAAATATGAATATGGAATCTGAGCAATATGATTCAGACAAAGACTGTAAAAGTTAGATCATTCCAGTTGTTTGGATTAAAGAGCTGGCTAAAGGCATCTTGGGAAATGCTAATGTCGGCATGCTTGCATACAATGACAATGATGTTTAGCAGTTATAATATTTACCATTTAGTTTAACGTGTTAGCATGCTAACATTTGCAGCTGTGGCTAATTCAAATGTCATTATACTTGCAATAATTGGGTCATAAACCACAGTATTGGAGAGATTGGAAGTTAGATAATTAAGCTTTATGAGAAGCAAGGGATGAGAGATTGTTTTGACTAAATTGTACTGCAATCCATCAAACCAATCATTTAAACCTCTTAGAGGCGCATGAAGAGAAATCAAAGGATTGTTAAAGCATTTGTAATTATCTTTTAGGGATTATGAATGTCTGTAGAAAACTGGATCAAAATGGTGGAGCAAATGAACTCCTGAGAAAGAGACTTTGACACACTTGAAGACAAGCCTTTAGTTAACCAGGGATCATGTCTAGTATCTTGTTAACGGTCATCTTACTAATAGCTTTAGTGGTATTAGCCAAGTTTACCGTTTGACCTTAGACTGACCGACTAAATCTTCATCCTGCTTTACCCCACTGAACTGCAACCGACTGAACTCACTTTCACAAAGGTTGTATTGTAATTTATCCTTGTTTACATTATACAAAAATAAGTCAAGTTGCAGCCACAATCTTATCTAATCTGCTGAACTAAGTGAGTACATTTAAAAATCAATATCACCACTTCATACAAGAGTTAGGAAAGACAATTGTCCATTTAAACCCTCGTAGAGTATGGAGGATATGGATTTATAGATGGATCAATAGATGGATGTCCAATATTTCTGCTGCCTACCAACACAATAGTATTTTTAATCGTGTTGCTCAAAGCATTGCAAAACTAAAATCATTTAGCTTTTCACTTTTCAGAAACAAGCTATTTCCTTTACTCTCAACAATCTGGAGAATACACTGTCAGCTTTCTTTGGTTGATTTGTTTCAGTAGAGAGTTGTGCCGGGAAAAATGGTTCAGAACGAGGTCTGTTTATTACCCCGAGACACCAATGTTTTTGTTGAAAGGCTTTTGAAAAGTCAATTCACAGCAGTAGAGATGGGGCTGAGGCAGAAGTCTCTGAGACAAATATCTCCAACTTTGGACAAATGAAACCATTGGAGTGCCTGACTGAGACTTAAACTGTGCTTTCTCCTCAAAGGAATCAGAGCAGGTTTAACAGAACAACCATTTAGAGAAACCCTAGATGTGCTCCCTGGTTGCTTTCGTAACCCGAAACTAAAATAATATGATGAACACTCTCAAAGAAACTCTTGTTTATCAAAAATATTTTTACTTGTATAAAAATAGAGTGAAACAACTTAGCACCCCTTCTGTTGTGATGCCATGTTTTCTTACATACTATTAAACGTAGGTCTGGTTTTGTTGAATGCAACACTCTGCCCTTGCAAACGTTGCCAGAAGGACTTTCTTTTGTTGTCTTTTTTGTCGTATCAGAGGCCATGTCTTTGTGGAAACATTCCTTTTACTATGCTGTTTCCGAACACCTGCAGATCATTTCTAACTACGTGACATTTGTTGTGTCTTTCTGTTTTCCTGTCTCAGTCTGAGAACATTGCAACTCATCTTTCTCTTCTTCTCTTCTCTGTGCCTTTCTGTCTCCTTCTTTCTCTCTGTCCAACCCCCCCCCCCATCCCCACCCTGGAGAGCAGTGTGTCCTCGTTCTGGTGATGCTCTGTCGCCACCCCTCAGTGTGGGGCCTCTGAAATATTCATGCTGACACACACAAACACAAACCCAGAGACACAAACATTTTCAAACCCTTCATCTCTTTTTGTATCCCCTGTCGGTACCAATAGCAGATTACAAAATATAATTTATCTCGCAGCAGGTTTAGGGAGGAAAAGCTTTATAGATATGCAAACACACAAACACTTCACAGTTAGGGCGAGGTGACTTCACCCCTCCTCACATTCCTCAGAATGTCTTCAGAATACATTTTCATATTTACTTCATATGATTGCATTTGAAGTGATAATCTAGTGGATCATATTTATTCACAGTGACAGTCATTCAAGGATAGCATTATTTATATTTCAACTATTTATATCAGTTTATAGCTCTGTAAAAGTCAGCACACTCATACTTTATGGAGGTGAAGGTGAAGTCATACTGCAATAAACACATTGCATGCCAACGACAAGCTGGCACACAGCGCAATAAATCTTAAAACACTTCCTCCAGTGCCAGCAGTTTTCTCATTTGATCCGTGGCCCCCGACTGTCTGCTCATCTGAAGAGTAGAGGAACAACTCCAGCAGAGAGAACATCAACACACAGAAAGATTATTACACTGCCAGTGGTTTTGATATGTAACCCAACATTATTCTCCTGTCGGACTTACGGAGCAATGCAAGCATAGATAAGGCTGAGCAAATCATCATGGGAGCTGTGATTTGTGTCAGAGGTGCAGCGGTGTGATTCACTGCTCACTATTTGTGAGCAAAGAGGAAAGCAAGCCAGTGAAACTGAATTTACAGTAGATGCTGGTTCCCCTGCAGAGCTAACACACTGAAGCTCTGAAGTGAAGCTGATGGGAAATGATACCCTGTGCTGTGCAAACTTGTGTCGCTACAATATGATTATTTTGATTTGCAGTCCCTTTTTATTTACCTCCGACATTAAAAACCATGTGAAGTGATATGAGTGTCACCGCCTGCCAACTTCAGTGTGCATTGTGTGAAAGTGTAACAACTAGATCTATAGTTCAGTCTCTATGGGAACACAGTTCCACATCGAAGCAAAAAGTACTTTTGCACTGAACTGTAGCCTTTAGATTTATTATTGCATCACCCAGAGACACCAACAGTGAGACTGAGCTGTTCTCCTGTGTTGATAATAATTTACGGTCTGATGGCTTTCCCTACAGTCTTTTTTTTATCATCCCATGATGATTCAGGCTGATTTTGAACTTGTACTAGGCATCAATCACTTGTGCAGGAAAGGCACACATTTCTACAGAAAGTGCAAAGTATTACTGTTCAGTATGAAAGCATAGATATTTCTATCTACATATGGCTATATATATGTTGTATATACCTGAACCTAAAACAGTAGAGTACTGTAGACTTTATATTTTGTTCCATTAGAACTCCAAGGTTTTGCTCCACTGGTAACCGTTGGTAACTTAACATGAAGGATGGGACTGTACACTGAGTTCAGTGGACACCTCGACATGTTGGTGAATTATAAAGTGGCACTTACTGAATAGGGTCAAAGGTCAGGACCGTCTGCTGCCAGGAGCCTCAAAGAAACCATCACGGACTGTCTCTTAACATGCACATTCCCATGGAGACGGGCCCCATTTCCCATTCGCAGGGTCCTTGTACCGCTGCTGGTTGTTATAGCAACAGACAGGACGTGAGATTGTTGCATAATATGCTTTTTTTTCTTCTTATTTGTCCTGACCTTATTGGTGCTGGGGTACTTTCTAATCTTGTCTTCTCTCTGTGAGTGCAGCAGTTAACAAAGGTAGTGTCAGGTCACATTGTAAATTGACAACATCTTCACATGTTTAAATTGACACTCAGATAAAAGAGTCTTACTGTGTAGACAGAGGATGATTCTTTATTTGACAAGGCTGTGATTGAAAGTGTGTGATTGTTCAATTACAACGTTAACTTTCAGTTTCGGCTCATGAATTATTTTCTTTGTGATCTCAAACTATACCTTTTGACCACTGATCTGTTCATTTACTTTGTTCTCATTGGGACCCAATACAATCAAAACAATTGTTCATCACTAGATCCCTAGTACATCTCTGTGGGGATGTCAACCATTGCAACTAAACATTGTGTAACCAAGCAACCGACCCCTTTCCCTAACAATTGAAGTTACTTTGTGTTACTAGGAAAGTTTTGTTTGCATGTGTTGTTTTGAATGTGTGGCGCATACAAAGAACACATTGAATAAGAAATACTTCAATTGTAGTTGTAAACATTTCTCACCTGGAGAATAAAACACTTTGAAATCACTGTGGAGACATCAGATGAACAATTAAAAAATGTATAATGCCTGAGGAGTGCAAATAAGTCCTTCAGTTTGAACATTTATTGTAAAGAAAAGAAGAATCAGACAGTAAGGAATGAAAGAATAGGGAATTTGTTGTTGGTTATTCCTCTTTAGCAGTGCATAAGCTTCCTTCGTGCATTTTCCTTTTTCAATACTAATGAATTCAAATGGAGGGAAACCAGTCTAGTTCCTCTTGTCAATAAGTCCCTACCCAGTTGGAGTTTCCTGCTCTTATTACAGTGCACCTGAGAGTCAGGAAATAACCTCACAAATCAATACAGCACCACAAGTTATCCTCCCAGTTGTTATTATTGTAGTTGACATGGCCTTATTGTGCACTTTATGTAGCTAACATGGTTGCCAGGTGGCTCCATTCAAACTCCCTGCATTAAAGCTAACCAGCTTTCGTTTTGCTCTCAGTCAAGCACTCCAAACTTCTCCTCCAGGAAGCACCGTTAAAATGTTTAACACTATCTTAATCTGTGCTAATGCTATTAAATCTATATTAGTAGTGACAGGGAAGCCCAGAGGCTCAGACTCAGGTGGGTGTAGCTGACATAGTAAGGGATCTAATCAAAGCAACTGTTGCCAGAGCTTAAAAGCAATTATAGCAGCTGACATTTAGACGTCTTCATGTCACTTTGGGAATTTGAGAATTAGTATTACTAAAATACTGTGGATTATTTTTTAATTTACATGACTTATTTATTTCCCTTTTTCAACTCTCTCTAGACCACTGTTACTGTCTCACAGCAAATTAATGATGTTAGAGCTTGACTGATGTTGTGTGTGGTGACATTCACCCCGATGTGAGTGGAAAGATGTTCTTTTTCCTATAAAGCTGATTGTTTTTGTGTTGCGACCAACAGCTACAGGCAAATTTGAATTGCTGCTCTTTATCTTATGTGACAACTGTACAACTTTTTACTTCTAGCAACATCTCAAAGCAATTTCATTTTAAAAGATAAGCTAGCAGGGCACAGTATTGCATTATTATTATTTCTTCTTAAATCCTGCCTCTGTGTTGTGTTTTGTCTCCAAAGCACACAGCATGTCATGCTGAAAATAAATCAATTTTGTATTTGACTGCTCAGTGCTTCAGAGGTGTTATATTGCTGAAAATCACTATAGTTACTTGTGTGTGTATGTGCCTGTACGTCAATAAGGATTACTTCCACTGTGCAATCAGGCATGTGAGTCTGTGTGTACAGATGGTATGTTAGTGTAGCCGTATGCAAGAGTAAAAACAAGCAAGGGAGACAGAGGGAGAGAGTATGTGAGTATGTCATCTGTACTGTGACATGACAAGTGCAGTGACCTAAAGGAGAAAACCACACAGAGATAATGGATCCAGAGAAATAAAACCCAATGTCTAGAACCTATCCTGTAACAGGCAAAGGCGAAGAAGAACAGTGTATTCTGTGACTACAGTAGAAGAAGGTCATGCTTTGGGGAAGGTAGTCTGAATCTGTAATAGCATATACTCTCTATGCACTGCACAGTACAGCTCGTCATTGCTATAAAATGATTGGCTATCTGCATTTGAGGGTGTGACCTCGAAAAGGGTTCATTGTTTCATTCAGACTACAAATGAACCCTTACGTTTAAGATGTACTGATCCTGCTAAAGCATTTGGCTTAACAAAAAAGACGCCCACAAACAGACAGCAGTAAGGAAGATGAGAACAGGGTCAGATAGATTCACATCCCTATTGCAAAGATACTGGGAAATTAAAAGACTTGGAAGTGTGTTCACAAAAAGCCATGGCATGACTTAGCAAGAGCTGTTATTATGGAGGGAGAGCAACCCTCATTACTGAATCAAAGATGTAGAACAGTACTTGTTTCGTGAAATAATAATGACCCAGGGTAAAATACTGCCATATATACTACTTGAAGGATGCCCACATTTATGAATATCCACCGCTGTGCGAGTCTAAACGTTTAGCAGGAGTTAAATCCGTCTCAAGTGGGAATAAAAGCATTGGGATTTGGTGCATACATGGTGCTGTGTGTGGGTTTGTGGTGAACAGTAAGAGTCTAGTTTTCATGCCATCATGTTGAGGTAGAGTGGGACATAGTGTTTGACTGAATTTGCCCTTGGCTATCCTCACAAGAAATATTTAAAACATAGCTGACTTTGATCACTTTAAGTAGCTGATGGCACAGATACTGCCAAAAATGGATCAAAGTGGGAGCCCCAGGCACATTTTCATCCAACAAAAGTCCTCAACAAATACCTCTAAGATTAGGAAAAGGATTGGAATCTCGAAGCAGTGTGCGTGCAGCTGACACCAAACTCCTTATTGATCTGATTTTGTCTTTTAGTAACCCAAAGGACACAAGGAGATCAATATAGAACAATGTTATCAATACTGAGATATACTATATAATAGTACGTCTTCACATATCTCAGTAGATGAAGTGTTGTAATGTTCGCTGCACACTGTACAAAAAAATGAAACGTGTAATTTAACCGACAATCAGTGAAATAGCTAAATCTGCCCTGTGGCAACATTTACAGATTAAAGTCCATTAAATATAGTCAGTGGAGTCTAATTGTATACGCTTAGCAATCAAACTGAATTACCGCTGCAATATAATTATGCTTTTGCATTAATTGTATATGTTGTGTTAGGTTAATAATTACATCACTAAAGGTTAGGATCAATCACAATGATTGCATATAAAATGAACGCACTGCAGTCCAGATTCAGTGTTGTTATTCACAGAATGGTGTTTCTGCTGTTGCCTTTTCCATCACAAGCATAGTAATGTATTGCACTCATAGACGTAAGTCTCACACAATTTTGTTCATGACTTACTATCATACTAAAAGCCAGAATATGCTGTTTTAGTTGCACACGTTTTTATCTTGTTACACTTTTACAGAAAAGTAGTATCTCCTTTCAAGTGTTTTAGCTGTATTAAAGTATGATCTTGGAAAAATTATCCACATAAAATCCTTGCTGCTTTATTCATGTTGTATGAACTTAACCACGGTATTATTTTTCCGGTATATGTTGTCCTAAATATCCCAGTAAATAAGTGTCAGTGATTTCGTAAAATGTCATCATTGCAGCAGCAATCTTTTAGCTTTATTTATTATTTAAAATGAGTTATTAAAGCAGGGAAAGATCAGTACTAAGTAGAGATGCAGATGTTTAAGGGGTGTTGTTTCTCTTAGTTTCATGTTGATCGCTCCATGGTAATCAATGTGTTGGTGCTGCAGATCTCCAGCTATCGGTCAGCTACTTTGCAACTGTTGGAAACAATTTGTTGCTACCTATTTCCTGTATACCCAAGTGGAGGATAGTGGCTGAGTTGCATTTCTTTAGTACGCAGTCATTTCATCTGCAGCAGTATTTGTGAGAGAGGCTGTGCTGAGATGTTTCTTTTTTCAAAATGTAATGCATGCTTACTGCTCTCTGAGCACTCACAGCTGAGTACTTAAAATGAGCAATCAATAATCACTCTTTCTTTCTCCACTCATTCTTTCTCCTGCCCTCTCCCGCTCTCTCTCTCCATCACTCTCTTTCTTTACATCCTGTTTGCAGGTAGACACGTCTTAATGGCTGAGGCCCACTGATCCAGTCATCCCTGCAGACCTCCTCCACCCCGCACCCCCTAATCGCCACCCACCACTCGCTTCAGACACCATGCCGTCCACCAGCCGCCTGCTGGGTCTGGTTGAGGTGGGGCTGAAGTGTGACCAGGAGATTGAGAGGAGGTATGAGATTGTTCCCTCAGTGGTCTGCTCCATGTGCTGCCTCTTTGGAATCATCTACTGCTTCTTTGGTAAGTGACCCTGAGCCAAGCTGCTTCTCAATGAAATGTATCTGAAAGGTTCGAATGCAACAAATGGGATCACTGAAACAATGTGATTTCTTACAAAGCTTGACACAGCTTTTGCATTGTTGTTAAATGTTTTTAGAATCTGGTGTCTAAGTCACATGTTAAGGGCTGGTAAGGGTGTTTGAACGGAACAAATGAGAAGCAGTATAATAATTACATGTTTCCTCGATATATGTAGAACTACAGTCGTGTTAGCTTGAAAAATGCCTTCATTGTCAACTGAAAATCCATCAGTTTACTCTTTTCTTTGCAAGTTCTATGTGTCTTTAAATCCTAGTGCCATTTTGAATACCTCACGTGTCCTGTTCAGTTGACAATCTATGTAAAAGTAAAAGTTTTGCTTTCTTTTCCAACAGTTGGATGAAAGGATTGATGCCACTCTTGTGTCTGTTTTTTTATATTTAAAGTTAAAGGAGAGGTGTCATGGCCATTTCCACTGATCATAATTCCATTGTTGAGGTCTACTAAAATAGATTTATACTGTACATTTTTCCAAACTCACATTGGTTTCTCATACAGCATCTCTGTAAACTACTTGTATTCACTGAATTTCACTCTCTGCCTTTAACGGCTCGTTGTAGCTCCCAAAGCTCCAGCCCCCACCCTCCCTGTGAGCACAGTGTGCTCTGATTGGTCGGGACGTTGTGAATCGCGCTGAGCTCCGTGGAGGTGTTGCTTCCTTGTTTAGGATACATAGCGAAACACAGCCAAACTCATCCTGAGCACACACAAACTCACATCCGAAGTAAAAACAATAAGTGTGGCTTGATATTGAGTAAGAAAAAGGTTGATAAACGCTGTGAGAATGGGTCTGCAGAGAGAATTTCGCCGCCATCCCAACTGTCTGTTATCAGCCTGCAGCCAGGGAGGAGAAATCAGCTGAGCTGCCTGCTCCCTGCACACAGATGTGTGTGTGAGGAAGTCCGTGGATCGGTCAATTTGGACCAATCAGCGGGGGCTTAACGTAACGGCTCCGCGGACGTAACGTAACGGCTCTTCGGGATTGGTCCATTTCGTTCCGGGTACCGCTTGACATCATGCCGTACCCGGAACGAAATGGAAGACTCAAATGGCCAGTGACGTATCTCCAACAAGGCGTTTTGGGGAGGTATTTTCTGTGTTAGAGTTTTACTCGCTACAGGGTGTACTTTGAGGGTTTTGACTCTGCACACCGTTTACATGCATAAAAACCTTCATAACACACAAGGGGACGGGTAATAACCGGAAAAGCATGACATGGGAGCTTTAACATTAGCGGCTAGTTAGCTTAGCATAGCACAAAGACTAAGCAGGGTGAAACAGCTAGCTTGCTTCTTAGCAAAGGTACAATAATTGGCCCAAACATCAGCTAGATAGTTAATTTATTAACCGGTTGTGTCTTGATTATTATTTTTGAGTCAATGTCAAAGTTACTGCTCTGCTCAGCATCCATCAGAAGTTTGTACATGCTGTGCTTTCATTTTCAATCCTATAAAAGCTGCTACTACTTAACTACTCATTTACAAAAGCACAACACTGTTTATCATGGCCCTAGTCAATCTAAAAAGTAAAGTGATATCTGCCGGTAGCATTATTGACAGACACCATAGAAACACTGAAGGGTGCTTGCTAGTTGATATCATTCCTAAATGTTCAACAATAAAACGAGTAGCCAAACAGCCGTGAAATCGAATTTCTAGTTCATCCTGCTCTGCTGGTTTATGATGTTATTGATTTTAAAAGCTGTACAGAGAGATTGTTTTGTTTCGGTGTGTGAATCAATATTGAAATCCCATTCCAACAGAGTAAGCTATTATGGCATTGCTATATGTTTGCATGTTCTCTTAGAATTACATCCTATCAAATCCTTGAATAGCCATTACCCCTACACGACTTCCCAAATTGCTGTCATCAGTAGACAAACTGGACTGCCTGCTGTCTTTTAAAGAACTCATCTTCTGCTTCTGATTCAAAGGCATGTTGCTGCTTCTTTTAACTATATGTTGCAGCAGCACTGCTGAGAGAAAACGAAATACAGAATTTGCAATTAATCAAAAATACTAGTCCAACTGGCAGTGGACCCCTGTCGTTTCTTGATTTGTTTTTGTATTTCTTTGTGCCATCAAACGTCTGGCTCATACTTTATGCATGGGTCCATTCATATGCTAAGACACAAAGTCCTAACTTGAGGCTTCATGTTGTGCCAAGTGAGTGAGTATTAATGGCCTCATTCTAATGAGTTCTGATGTAAAGTCATTACAGGAAAATGTAATCAATACATAATTAGAGAAAAACATATCAGCTGTAATGGTTACAGTCTTTTTACATTTGATTTGTTTGTGTTGCCGTGCAAAGTGATGGATTAAAATTGCATTTCCATTTGAATAGGAACAAGCAAAATCACATACAAGTGCTCAAATAATGACATTGCATTCAGAATGCCTTGTGTTTTTTCTTTTCCAAAGGTGCAATTAATTTTAATATATTGCCTTGGGTTGCCTTACAGCCTGTGTAATCATTTTCTTGCAGCTATTTTCAGGCAGAGATTTTCATCTTGCTGTGGCTGTGTGAATTGATGACCGTTTTTTCAAGGACTCTAGGAATGCAGGCACAAATTGTTTTTTTAATGTTATTTTTGCCTTTTCTAAAGAGATTTGAACTCTCTTTCATTGACATGGCTAGCATCAGTAACCACCTACCAACAGCACAGGCTATTAAAGAGGAGATTGACACATATACTTTCTTAACATTTTAATTTCCAAACGGGAACACAACTTATTGTGCACAATTAAGCCATGTTATATAAATAATCCACAGAAGCAGGTGTTAATAAACCCAAAATAACAATCAGTGTCTGCTTTTAATTAAACAATGCATGCAATATTCTACTTGTATGTATTTCCTTGTGATCAATCATCCTCTGTTAGATTACTTGACCATTTCTAATGTATAAAGTCCTATATGTAAACTGATCCCATAACACCTGCAGCCCCTGATAACAGAAGCAACAACATTAGTCAAAAACATCTTGAAAATTAAAAAGGCACTATTTCATGTTATAAAAACACTGTATTGTGTTGTGTAGAAAATGTAATATAATACAAATGTTGGGAAAGCAACCTCCAAGCTGGTTCTAGATGAATATTGCTGTGTGTTGCATTCAAATGGAGAAGGGAGAGATTCACTGAAGCGTGCACACAGCATTAACATTCAGTGTATACGTCTTGGTGAAGCACAGTCTGTCCCTGCATTACAAACGGATTACCCAACCATTTTCATTTTCCAAACATGCTACAAGACCATATAGTGACTATCATTTTATTTTTCAGGTTTCTGATCAAGTTGACGTCAACTTGTTTATAATTAACAAGTTGACGGACATTTCAATATATAGAATCACACTGATCAAAAAGAGTTGTTTTAAAGATTTATAGCAAAGCGTCAAGATGAAATTGCATCATTTTTCTTCAAATAATTCAGCTCCTCAGTCTTTCAACATCTCTTGTCTATTTGTTTCTCTGTTTGTTTGACAGCATACTGTGAGATAAACAACTCAACTCCAGATATTGCTCTCTAACCCAAATAAGAAACCCTGTTATTCAGATGAGACGGATTGCATTTTGTTGACAATTCTAAGAAACCCCACGGTGACATTGGAAATAAAATGTCTGCAGTCTGAGAATTGAATCACCCCGCTGATAGATGCCTCTTGCAATTGTAGGATTTTGTAAAACTGTGTTGTCTAAGAAGAAATGGTTAGCTGTAATTTATTTGATAAAAAACTAAGTTGCAGTAGAAATGATAGAGACAAAATGGAAGAGGAAAAGGAAAATGAGGGAAAGGGAGGTAGACAAGAGCTGAACACGCCAGAGTGAACAGATGGGCTGGACGGTTTGAAGGCTGCAGAAAAGGTAGGGGAAGTAGGGATGAACAAAAAACGGCCCCCCTCCTACTCCCTGGAACATTTGGGGTGATGGAGGGCAGAGAAAGGATGGGTGAGGCTGAGTAAAGTGGACCTGGAGATGAGGAGCTGCCAAGGAGAGGCACGCGTGTTACTACAAGTGAAATGAGAAATTGATTCAGACCCACTGGTATTGAACACAAATGTTGTGATAACCATGTGACCAACATTATGTTCAGTTGGATGTCGATGCTTGGGAAATTACAGAAGACAGCGAGCAGCATTGATGAAAGACAGAGGCTTTTACCACACGTTTTATTTAAGGGCCTGGTGGCTGGATGATAGGTCTACAAAGGAAAACCAGAAGAGTAAGAAGAAGGAAGTAAAGAAAGCACGAAGAAGTCCTTGAAATAAATGAGATATGGTCACGAGGGGGGCTCTTGGACATTGGGTTGGATGAGAGGAAGAGTATTGTTCGGGCTCAGCTGTGCAATGCCTGATTACACACAGATAACAATCTGATGTTGGTTCCCCTCGAGACAGAGTCCAGGCACAAACAGCATGAAGGAGATGTAGAGAAAATAGAAAGGGAGGCGCTAACATTAATAAACACCGAAGCATGGGCCAGGCAGATTGTAACTGCTGATCATTTGAGCTTTAAAAGGTTCGCCATCTTTTTTGGATGCAGTAAACACATTTAAATTAAACTGGTGAGAGATAAAAGGGAGAAAGAGACAAGGACAGGAGGGACCACATGATGGGAATAGAGATTTTTTTTTTTTAAAGGAAAGCAGCTGTTCTTTTCAGCAGGCATGTTGACTAATGAATGTGGATGACCTTTTGTAATACGATGATTATCATATTTGAAGGCACTTTCATGAAGGTTTACTTGCTCATAATGAAGAAATGCCTCTTTTACCCGCCACAGGAAGGCAGCTCTACATTTTCTTCATTGCTTTTCTTTGTGCATCATGCCTAAGATATTTTAAGGACTTGCAAATTTAAAGCATGAAAAACATGTTAAATCAGAGTTCAAGTACATACTCTGGCTAATGACGTTTTTTCATTTGCAACCGATTACCGGTCATCATGTCATTTATGACATTTGTATACATTCGCCATAAATCAATACAAGTTTTGGGTTGCTACAATTTCATCATTGTAGCAATGGTGGAGGATCACCCAAAATTATGCATTTAATAATTTTGTATGAAGTTCAATAATAACATAATTTATATTTAAATGTTTCAATTAATTGGTAACACACATCTATGGTCCTGCCTATGGTAACAACTTATAAACCCTGTTTGTACCTCGTTAGAAAATCTTTAAAAATTCTCTCAGCCTTCATATGTTGGTTTTGCTAATATTGTCTTGGTATGTATTTGGCCGTAGAACATTGTGTTGATCCATTAACGGCTTGATGGTTCATGATGCATCATTCAAAGTTACTGCTGTTGTACGCTTGCAAGAGCAACTGAATCATTTACACGGGCAGTTGCAGCCTGTTAAAGCGTCTGTATGCGTGTCATTTTCTTACAGTCTCCTTTTTTCCGTGTCTCCTGCAGGCTATCGATGCTTCAAGGCTGTGTTGTTCCTCACTGGCCTACTGTTTGGCTCTGTGGTCATCTTCATGCTGTGCTACAAGGAGAGGGTGATGGACACTCAGCTGAGCCTAGAGGCGTCAGTGGGCATCGGCCTGGGCATCGGGACCCTCTGTGGCCTGGTGACCATGTTGGTCCGCAGTGTGGGGCTGTTTATGGTGGGCCTGCTGCTTGGCCTGCTGCTGGGAGTGGCTTCACTGGTGGTGAGGAGACTTTTGATGACGGTTTCTATTTATGTTAATTTGCATACAGAATATCAAAGGAAATAATGATTCAATTGGTACCTTAAAATAAGTGATACATCATATGTTCCAACTCATCTTAAAAAACATTGATTTGCTTTATCGATAATTGCTTTTTACTATTATCACACAGAAGCCTACTTGGGCTGAATCACACCTTCTTTTATGATTGTGGTTATCCACCACATTTTCACAGCTTTTATCTAGAGAATTAAAAGGTCAAGCAAATCATGTACAACACATATTGAAATGCCATTAAAAATAACTTTCCCATAGCAGTAACAACAGCATCTCAAGCGATAAAAACACATACATCGAACCTAATGTATAGCCTTCCAAGAGCTTTATTTATCTTGTTATGGGGCTAGCTAAAGAAGTTAATATGCCAACAAGAAATCAGTGTATCTACTCAAAAAAGTATAATACCTGACTGAATTATAAAGAACACATTCAATTTTGGAAGATAGAGACTTTAATCTGTGAGACCAATTTGGAAGTCTTAATTTGACATAACTTGAGGAAACCTCTTGTATGGATGTACTTGGTGGATGTGGATTGGCTTTAGTGAATAAACAAATAGTTTCAAATACATGTAATTGTTGCCATCATTGATGTTGATAGGGCACTCATTCCTTTTGATTAAAACAACAAAATATATTATAAGAAAATACAACTGCAAACGTAAAACGTCTTTTATTTCTCCAAGACTATGGAGGAGTTCTACCACCCACAAACAGTGTGGGTTCCTCTGGGTATCCTCCTGGGTTCCGGGACGCTATTTGCCGTCCTCACTCTTCAATGGCAGCGCGTCTTCGTCACCCTCTCCACCGCCACATTCGGCTCTGCCATCATCACTGTCACCGTGGATTACTTTATAGAGCTGTTCGCTTTGGTACACTACATCTACGAGAGACTCAGGGTAAGCTTGTCTGTACGTTTGTGAATCAACTGTTAGTAAGAGAGAGAGAAACAAAACCTTTCATTTATTTGAAGTCATCTCGTAACATTTCCGTTTTCAGATTTTGTATTTGAGGGTCATTGTGTCCCTGATTGTTTGTGTTCCTTGGATCGTTATTTTCATGTGTGTGTTTGTGTGTGAGTGAACAGAAAGACAATTGAGCAGACTGCGGATATGTGTGTGGATAAGGGACAGACGGGCTGAGTTAAGCATGGAAAATACGGATAAAATCTTCAATAAAGTATATCTAATTTTATGTTGTCATTGTGGTCTAAAAGAATACAGTCAGCTTCCTCCCTACAAATTCAATTGAAAACCCATTTGTAGATAAAATGCCCAAATGTGAATGTCTGCTTTTGAGCTGAGTCAGTGAATTAAATAGCTGACAACACTAATGCAAAAAAAATCCTGTAAATCCAATATTGCTATAAAACCGTCCCACATACTGCAAACAGTCCTGCCAGGGCTTAACCCAAATCTATTCAATCATTGGATGATTTAAAGATGCCGATAGGGACTGCGCCTCTGTTCAATCTCCCACAGGTGTAAAGTTGGGCTTTGATTATCAACAACAATGGCCACAACACATTATCATTTACATACCAGTCCCACAATGCAGACCCCTTGCACAGTCTTGGAATAATCTGAATGTATTCAGTGTTTGAAATCATTTATCTATGTCTTACATTTATATGTGTCATGTCATGTATTCTCCACCTTTATTAAATGTTCATCTGATATTTTAGATTTACTCAATAGAGAATCGATGAGGAGCCATATTCAGATTTGTTTGAATGATGTTATGTCTTAAATAACTCTGGGAACTCTAAGACTTTTTTTGTGTATATTTATTCAAATGAAATCATTAATCTCAAACTGTAATTATAATGTGTGCAGGTGGCTCCAAAGAAGCCATTGTGCTGGTTTACTTGGGTCATCTTGGGGGTGTGGCCGGTCCTGGCTCTCCTTGGAGTGCTGATCCAGTGGAAAGTCACTGCAGAGGGATTTTCTCACACAGAAGGTGAGTGATGCTGCTTTACACACAACCAGACTCCTTTTACCATATTCAACCTAACTGAGGACACCAGTAGTGCTATTCAAGTGTGTAGAAACAGTGGGGGATTACTTATTTTGCAATGGTGTTTGGATATAAATAAAACATGTAGTCGTCTCTGAGCTGACAAAAGGGCTACGGACTCAAATGTTAACATGTTGGGCAGAGCAGGTCGAACAGGAGTGTTTTTGTCCAAACAGGCTTACTCAGCACTTTTAAGTCAGTCCAAACAAGTCAACAAAGTCAACAGGGGTCAAAGGCAGGTAAGAATCAGGCAGCAGGTCTAAACACAGGTAGCAGATCACAGGCAGGTTCAGAGAAACGGTGGCAGAGACGGGGTGCAGAGGAGATGCTGAGGGAATTGGTAGCAGTTCTGCAGATGGTGTGGTGTGGAGGTCAGTGGATATGGAAAGGAGGGAATTCATCAGGGACATTTTCTGAACAAAAGAAGAATGGCAGGTTTTGGAAAATCCAGGGACCTGGGGGAAATGTGAATGTCAGAGGCCGAGGGGACGTGTCCTCATGACATGTCAGAAAACACTAGCCAAGACTTTGATCTCTACCATAGTGGATTTTAATTAAACATGCAACGATGAATACATCTATCTAATTAAATAATTACATTGAAACCCAGTCTATTTGTATACACTAACAGCTTCTGCTTCAACCTCTCAGATCTGGTCAGAAACGGCTCATCTAGAAAGGTGGTGGTGCCCCCTCACTGTGTCCGTTCTAGTTTTATGGCAATCTAGGCCACAGCCTCTAGCTTCAGGCAAGGCTGCTGCCGACCTTTTGAAACATATGTTTTATAGCACAGCTTTAAAGTCGTATTTACATTCTTATTCACAGCATTTACCACTAATATCACCCATGACAGCCGCTATGTAAATGAATATGAGGCTGTTTTGCCCAAGCTGCAGAAACTGTGTACATGCATATGTTAAAGTCCGTGCATGGGTTTCTTATTAAATGTGTATTTATTCAGGTTTCATGGTAGAAATGTGCAACTTCTATTCAGTCTTATCTTAGATATTGAGTAATTATGTCAAGTACACATAATGATGATTAGGCTTGTTTCAGTATTGATCTCAAAAAGGCAACTGCAAGCTGGTCCCATTTTCTCAACACTGACAAATCTATCCTAATTTTATTAAACTGGCAGTTTTAAAGGCAACTTGAAAAAAAAAGCCTTGTGAGGGCTGGGAACACTGTGTGTTTGTATGTATGAGGGAGAGTCTGAATACACCAGCATTAGTGTTGTCAGCAGTGTGTGCTATTGATGGAGAAAGCCTTAATCTGTTCTGAAAGCAACCACAACACACACAGTACACACAAACAGCCTGGGCTGTTGAAGCAATATACTGGGGTATAGATGCACTCACTACTACACAAACAACAAGAGCATTTAAACACACACACACACACACACACACACACACACACACACACACACACACACACACACACACACACACACACACACACACACACACACACAAGCACACACACACACACATTTGATCTTTGCTGGCGTATGACATACTGGGTTAAACAGTGTCTTCGAAGAAGTCACACATAGCCTCGAATAAAGGGATTAAACAGCAGGCTGCCGTGGCTTCCAGTCAGAGGGAGTGGGCAAAGAGATAGAAAAAGCTTTTTAGTGCTATTTTGAAAAATATGCAATTACTTGTGTGGGAAAAACACCTAGAAAGGAGGGAAGACATAAAGAAAGCACATATAGGCCCAAAAAAGGAATTTATTTTCCAAAACTTTAAGAGACACAGCTTTGTTGAAGTACAAAACTCGCTAAAAATCATGTGTCTAAATTATTTAAAGCTAGACTGAAACCCTATAACCCCACTCTGGTATTTTTCACTGTTAAACAATCACACAAACAAGTGGAATTAGATTTCAGTCAAATATGTAATTTGGGGGAAGCTTCAGAAAGAGAACTATGAATGTTACTGCATTTCATACTGCTTTGTGAAAAGAGCTAGGTCAGTAAAGGTCATTATTGTGTTGCTTGGAAACCCTTTTTAAATGTACCTAAACAGCCTGTCATTCATAGTTTATTATAGTTTCTCTGTCCTCTATGATGACAAGTTCTATTGTCAGAGAAAGATGGATGGGGACAGAGAGCAGGTGTACTGGGGGAAGGGCAGGGGAGGGTAATAATCTGGGGCACAATGGGTGAGCAGGCTACCCAAGTGCATCAGTAAGGAAAATCATCTGTCCGTCAGCTGCCTGAATAGCGTGCAATACACAGGCAGGCAGGGAGGAATTAGCTTGTACATGCAGGGACATTTAGCTTTTTGTTATGTAGACAATGCGGGAACACAGAGAAAATGACAATATACTTATTAATACTTGATTTACATAATGAATATCGAGGCTACAAACCAACAACAAAAAAGTTAACACAAACCCATAACCTGCCTTGAACATAAACCCTCAAACATGTTTATGAGAGAAGTGGGGACCAGCCAAAATGTACTCCCTTGCAAGGTCTAAGGCTCATAATCCTCACAAAGATAGATGTACAGTAGACACACACACATACACACACACACACACACACACACACACACACACACACATAGAGGCATCGAGCCAGAGGCCTGGGGTGGGGTGAGCTGAGGAAAGGAAAAGGGGGCTGTCATTAAGCAGTTTCCCTGGCAGATGGTGCCTCGTTAGCTGTCCGCCTGCACAAAGAAACAACAATAGATAACATAACACTTCCACACCCACCCACAACACATATGCGTTAACTATGACGCACACAGTACATCTTATCTTCATGAAGTTCAGCTGGGCAACATTTTGACTTTGCATAATGATCATTACATTTCTTCAAATGAACCCCCTGAACCCAACTGCTTACAAATATGCATAATCAGAAATAATTAACTGGGTAATCAATGGACAGCGAGACAGAATGGATTTTGGACATCCTTTGCTCCGGAGGGTGTGAAAATAACACAAACACACTCACCCACTCACAATATGTCAGGAGAATGAGCAGCTCAGTGCGAGTACATGCAGCGAGGACAATTATGTCTGCCAACGATATGAATAGAATGAGGAAATGATGAAATGGACATTGGTGTGTTTTTATTCCTTCTTTTAGATGTCTGTACTTACAATAACTCCTCTAGGGATAATCCATTGGCATTTCAAAGATCATTTCAATATTCAAAACCATCTGATTGAAGGTTTCCCCTGTTTATTTGTCAGTCTGACAGATTTTGAAAGGATCCTTTCCTCTTGACTAAACCAGTTACTTTTGTTTCTCCATAAAAGCTCAATTGTTCTGATTGAATGACTGTCTCTCTCCCTCATAATTATCTATCGTTTCTTCTCTGGCCACACATGAACACATCTCTTATCTCTTTGTCTCCAGTGGTATTGAGTCGGCAGCAGAGGAGAGTCCAGCTCATGCGGATCCGACAGCGGGAAGAGAGGCTGAAAAAGGAGAAGGAGACAAAGAAGAAGAAAAAACGAGACAACCTGAAGCCTAACCACAAGCAGAAACCCAACCCCAATCACCACCATCACCAGCAGTACCATCACCCAGCGGCCTCCCACCCTCATCACCAAGCACAGACCTCTCAGCCACCTAAAGTCCCGCCTCCTCAGACTGAGCCCGGCTACCATCGCAAGTCCAACCCCAAAAGGCGCTTTGATGGAGATGTGCTGTCACCGGTAAGCATCCTTCTTCCTAAGATAAATGTCATGCTTTAAAAGATGTTTCATGAAATTAATATATAAGCTAGTGAAAGTTTTAGTGTCTCCATTTCATCAACAAATGTACAGAAATATTTGGCTTCCTACTAACACACGTACTGTGTACCAGGCTGTAACATTGCGCGTTTATGGGGACTGACTCACTTATGGACTCAGCCTCAAGTGGCCATTCATGGAACTGCAGTTTTTGGCTTCGTTTTTCAGCACATTAATTATCTTAGATTACCACATACTAACATTCACATTGGGCTATGTGTGGGACTATTTGTTGGCCAGGAGCTGTGATTTCCAGTGAGGTTCCCCTGCAACTAGAAGACAGCTATATGCAGCAGTTGCAAATGTCCCACTTCACTGTATTTTCCTAACCCAACCCCTGTCTGTCCACAGAGCTACATCCGGAGTTTCAGGGACAGACAAACAGACAGACGAGCGTACTCCCAAAACCGAATGATGAGCCGCTCCCGGATGGCTGAACTCGACTACGACTGCGGCTCTCGAGTGCCCCTTACGGCCCCCAGCGGACCCCCAGTTCGCATCTGAGACAGGAAAATGAACAAGTGCACACCAGACCACACCCACAATCACGCAGAAATACTTCAAAAATCTATGTTATAGAAAACCTAACTTTGCCAATCTAATTAACTGCCAATTAACACATCAGTAACTGAGTTATCCAAATAAGGTGTTGTGTCCCACACTGGTTTTCTCTAACAAGTTGTATTTATTTGACCAGTTTGGTCCTGTTTAGTTCTTTATGAACATTAAGATACAAGGGAAAAGCTTTTTTCGTTCTTAAGATGCAAGAACAGATTGCTTCGTGAGTCATGAGTCATCCCAAACTATATTTGACTTTAAACCTCTCATGATACTATCCTGGTCTGCAGGACACTGGAAATAATTAACTTGTCTTCTGGGAAGTTGATTGAAATTTCACCATTGAACATTTGATTTAAAGAATCTTCTGGTCGCTTCAAATGATAAGAAGTCATTTCCAACGGGATTGTAATGTGGGAAACAATCAAAACATTAATTTCTTCACAGGAGGGCTGCCTCATTTTGGATGAAATGCATCATGTGGCTTGTATAAAGTCAAGGTAGCACAACCGTCAATAACCTATTCTTTGTATCTTGAGTTCAAGGTTAATTAAGGAGAAAACTTCTTGCTTCAACTATTCAGTGCGCACAGAGGAAACTTTCAGAAAAACATAAAAAAAACACAGCAAAAACTGAAACAGAAAGGCAGCTCTTCTTCATCATTTTCTGCACGAAAGGTCGCTGTAGGAAGTGAGGAGTACATCAAGTCAGCCTGTTATCTCCTCTGACACCTTGTGAATCCAGACATGGCAGCCAGCACAAGTCTTCTGCTACTTCAAAATGCAGAACTGGGACTGCTTTCAGGTGAGCATGGATCAAAGAGTTCACCCCGTAGACAATTTGTTATGTTATCCCATCCATGAACACTCCATGTATCACCGCCTACATTAATGCCAATTTCCAAGGGAAATGTGCTTACGTGTCATCAGTTCCCTTTGCCCTCGATCGCCGGCTGTTATAACCACGGACCTGAGCAGAAGAAACATCCGTACCCTTCTTCTTCTTTCTTCTTTTCCTGGAATTTAAAGCTTTTTTGTAAGCTACTTTATGTAATTATCTTTGTCGACATGTTTTTGTAAGTGCTCTCGTGTTGCTTTCATCCTTCTTAATCCTAAAGACTATCTACATGTTGTGAATTTGTCAACAGTATGATGTTAAGGCAGAGAGACAAGAAACTGCTCTCGGATACTGGTCATCCAGAAATGTGACATTTGCTTCAGAGGGGACAATGCATGGCAGTAAATATGGTTAATATAGTGTGTTGCTGTGTGAGAGTATGAGCAGAAGCCCTGTGGCAAGTGACGGATTGCACCACTTATTGGCAGAGAGGGGGATTCATTGAAATGTATGTAAAACATGCTGTATGGTGTTTCTTCTTTTTGCTAATATATACAGGTTCAGTAAAGATGTGAATTTTATAGATTGGATGAAGTGTAAAGTGATGAAAATGAGAAGAAGCAACATAATCTCCTGTAAATGTCAAGACATGGTGAAAAGATGAAATCATTTGCAAATGGCGCCCTCTAATGTTTACTGCTGGACCTTTTTGTTCTTGACTTATTGTTTATCTGTTTATATTGTGTGTTATGTTGCGTGTCAGTTGCATTTGAATACTGATCTGCTCCGAACGTTACAATCGTGGTACTGAAGGGAAGTTAGATTTGCACAGGAATTCTCTCAGTACAAAGGAGATATTTTAGTTTTATTTTAACCTGTTTTGACTTAAGTTACTGTAGTTTCCTAGAATAAACAAAAAGCACTACTAATGTTACAATTCCTACTGAGACTAAATGGTACTGTAACTAGATTATGATCACTTGGATTGTGTTTTACGTCCTTTTTATGTCGGAGTTTACCTTTTATGAGTTTTAGATGTACAAAAATATTCCACGGTACTGTACTTAAATTCTTAATAGTTGAAGGGATGTGGCTAATCACTGGAAGGACCAATCATTCTCACCTTAACCCATAACTGCATGAGAACCCTTGTGTAACTTTGTCCAATGTGTCGATGTTTCAATGTGTCACTGTCGTCATGTGAAAACCTCAGATTTCCATTTTGAGTTTGTTGGTCCCAATCCACATTGACTGAAGGAATATTGTGGAAGTACGTCTAATGAAGTGTCTCAATATCCACAGCATACAGAAAAGGTAACATCTATAGTGAATCTTGATAGGACCAATTTATTTTATCTTCTCCTCTCTCTGTTTAAACTTGTCCATGTAAAGGGCTTTGAAAAGGCATAATATGAATAATTTCCCTCCTCTCAACATGCATTATGCTAAGCCACCTTCCTTTCTACTGTATCAATGTTACGCCTATAATGTTTTGCAGTAGTGGCTGTTGAAGTTGTATTAGGGGCTTTGCTAACATGTGAGTCCTGTTTGGTTCTTCTTTTGGGGTTTTACTGTAGTGCGCTTGTAACATCATTATCGTTTGCTTTTCTTTCTACTAATACTTTTTGTGATTGCCCATAACTGCTGAACATATGTATGGAAAACACTTGTTGTAGATATTGAACTGTAAATAATTTAATTTTCATGTTTACATCATGGTCACTTATGTAATGTATCCAGCTGATTGGATTAGATCTTTTTTATATTGCGTTACTACTGTATGTCCAATTAGTTTGACTGGATGGTGGGTGCACTTGTATCATTCTCATGCTTTTGTTTCAACGTGTGATGTTGAAAATCAGCAAAAACAAACTGAGCCTTGACTCTTTTTAATCAGTGATTACTCATTACTCCATATTTTTTAGAAGATATTGCAATTCATTTTCCTACCACCCTGTTTAAATGTGTAAAAAAACACCTGAAGACAATGGTTATTATAATTATCATTATTATTATTATGATTATTGATAGCATGAATTTATATGGACCTAAACTATGATAAACATTGTGATTCTACAATCTATTGGTCTTGTTTTTCTTTACTTTTCTTACACAGTGATCACAGGGCTGATTTTACCCAGTACACATACCAAATAATCCCACCAACCGATTTCATTTTACATACAAGTTCAGGCAACAGATGTAAGCGTTTCGCACTACTAAAACCAGCTAATTTGTCATTGTCAGATTGTTTAGATAATCTGTAAAATCTATAATCTATAAAAATGCTTGCATAACATGATAAAATGTAGCATCTTGAGTCCATCTTCATGACTCGTTCTTACTTCACATATGCAATAAAGTGGTCTGACAGTAGGTGTCAGGCTACATTTGGAGCTTGTACACTGAGTTTGTCATATAAAAATCTAATCAGTAAAAAATAACCTTCAAGCAGCACAATAAAAGGAGCCACATATTACGCCTGAACCTCAACAGGTACTTTAGCAGCTGATAGAGGAGAGGTCACTGAGGTCAGCTGAGTTCATTTGAAGGAAATATAAGCAGCACATGTTACCCGTTTTATTGACTCATAATGATTGGGAAGCTGTTGGCAGTGGCAGCAGTTGTGAACAGACAGTAATTGCCAAGTTTTGCTCAACATTGCTACTGGAAAAGCCATCTCTCGCTTTCTATCTGTCGGTTTCTTTCTTTGTTCTGCCTAATTATCTCCCTCTAAATCGTTCTGGTCTCTTTTTCTGTCCTTTTTATTTTCTCTGTACGCCTTTTCTTTCCCGTTTGCTCTCTGTACCACCATCTTGGTCTTGCCTTTCATGCTGTCTACTGTATCTTTCTTTACTCCCTCCTTCTCCACCCCCCCCAATCTTTGTTAATAGTTTCAGTCCAGTAACTTCAGACACAAACCACACAGACTATATCATTGTTGATGCTCTGCTAATCTGCTTTCCACTGAAAACAAAGCTGACCCCCGCAAACTCATTAAGGAGCCATTTTTCACTTTCCCCTGCACTGAGATCACTCCTGTTTCTCATATTTTCTTTATAAAAGTGCCTTAAATGTTAACAGAAGAGGGTTGCGCTCGGCTGGGAAAGCAAATATCCTTTTAGAAAGCTAACTCCAGCCCACATCAGATGATAAATGCAGCGAGCAGGAACAGTTCATAAAGAAGTTTTGCGCGCTATCTGAGGAATACTAATGAGTTTAAAAAGAAGACTGTCTCGGACTATATGTACACACACACAAAACAATATCCTTTTATGAAGACATCTTAAGAAACTGGCTGACACAAGGGACACACGATGGTTACAAATGTCTTTATTTGAGTTTTTGGCCACAACATGGTCACCCTCATACAATTAAACACCCAGAACATGCCATTGAGCTCAAACTTTAAACATGCCTAAGTTCCTCTCTCATTATAGGCTTGTGTTTCTGACATCTCACAGTCATTACACAAATAAAAGCCTTTCTTAATCAATTCATTTACTTATACATTTGCACAGAAATGCTTGGAATATGTGCAGAGAAAAGTACTGTTACTCGCATCGTGCAAACGCCTCTTTGGATACTGGGCCAATACAGCTACACCAAGCCTTGATGATCATTTCCAACTTTACACTTGCCATTGCATCATTTATGCAGACAAGATATTTCAAATATGGGTAAATAATAGGGATTTTAGGTAAAGGAAAGTAACACAAATAAAGCATGATTCCTGGAATTCATTTCCTTTAAAACCAGGCTAAAGGCACTGCATTTGCCTGAATACTGCATCTATCCTGTTAATGATGTACGGTACATTGTCTAAAGACCAGTTGCATTCATTTCAATGACAGTTCTCCTTTTCAATCAGCTAAAATGGTCAGCATTCTGGCTCTAAAAATAGGTTTTATTTTATAAATTGTGTTAGGAAGACGTCCATTGGTGTGCTATTTCGTAATTCATTGATAATATATGGTGCTTTTGATGTTGCCTCTTCTGGTTTACATGATGTCTTGCTGGTGCTGTGTGGACTCGCTCACAACCTGAGGAGGAGAGAAGAGGTATTGTAAATTGTTATGATGGAGGGAAAACATATTCATTATCTATGTCATAAGTGCAAAGTGTTGCAGATAATGCGTGAGAGTATTTTCCGTTAACAGTGAAGCAGGTATTGTTTGGAGTGAAGTGCCTGGGTGAAGTGATTGTCTGGGAAGAACAGATGCCAGTGACAGTAAAGGTGCTTTATGGGAGCCAGTGTGGGGTATTGATGTTCAATCATAGGAGTATATACAGGGCAAACTACCAGATTTACTACGTAAACAGGCCAAAAAGGTTTTTGCAGCTATGATTTCAAATAGGGCTGGGCTATATAGGCAATCCATTTTGTGATATGAGACTATATATTGTCTTATCTTTTGGATATCATAAAATGGCATACATGTTGTATTTTCAGATTTTTAAAGGCTGCATTAAAGTTAAGGATGTACTTTTATGAAACCACCAGTCTGTTCTAGCTCTTCTTTTTGTGTCAATATGTTCATCAGAAACCAAATGTTGTAAATATGTAGTGAAAGCTACAATGGTCAATTCTACAATACCACTGCAATCATAATATTGATTTATTTGCATAGAAAATATTGTGATTTAGTTCTCTCTAGATTGCCCAGCCTAGATTTCAAACATAGATTGCTTTAAACACTCTGTGGATCCATCATGCTGTCATGGCAACATGCAAACTTCAGTCTGTTCTATAATGAAGTCTGGTAGTTTTTTTCAGCCCTGACTGAGAAAAAGATAAGGGAGGTGGGATATTAGTGAGTAACTTACAGACTGGGCACTAGCGCCCTGGCTCATAGAGAATTTCAGCTGTATGAGAATATAACAAATACAAATAAATCAGCTAGATATTTATAGATTAAAAACAGTTAATGCCACAGTATATATTGCTTTGGGTGTTCTGGGGCTGTATATGATGTAGGTGTATTGTATGGTATGCGTATACACATGTAAATAAACATCGGTGAGTGTGTTTGCGCTCACACCTCGCCATCGCGGGTTTCGATGGTCTTGATGAGAACAGTCTTCTTGGAGTGAACCTCTGAGGAGCGCTTGTTCTGGGACTCAGGACTGGTCTCTGTAACAACACATCCACACATTATACTACTTCATTGACTCACACAATAAGCGACAGGAACACACAGCTTGAGTACATATTCAAACTCATAATGAATGAATCGTGGCTGAAACCTAATACATTATCTTAAATTACTGCTTTTTACTTTAGGAGCCACAATGGGGGCGAAAGTGGAAGTAATTAGAAGAGATTAAATGCACACTTGAACTCTTAATACATCAAGCAAATGGGCTAAGTCATTATTGATGTGTGGCTTGGTGATATTTGCCCCAGTGCATCAAAAAGCCACAAAGGTTTCCTGACATGTCATATATCTCCCCACAGTGGTCAGAATGTGTCACTGCAACATGTAATGCCCTCAAAATAGCACCAGCCATATACAGTCACAAGCTATTATTAGTCTTTTTCTTATCCCCTCATTGACTCGTTTGGAACGTGAAATTGTATTCGGTTATTATGTGAGACATGAAGCACGTGTAGTGTTTTTCCTACCTCTGAATCCAATAGAGGAATAAGCAGATTGGGAAGGCATGTTGGTAGTGATCCTGCAAAAAGAAGAAAAACCGAGTTCAGCTGGTAATAGGAGGGGAATCAAAATGACAGACTTACTGAAAAGTCAGGTTATGACAGCCCTGGGACAGATGAAAGTAAAGACACTAAAGCCTTCTAATATCACACACATCCAAATGTGAATACCACACACACAAACCTGCTCTCCTCTCCCTCCAGCAGCTTGCGGTAGGTGGCGATTTCAATATCAAGGGCCATCTTCACATTGAGAAGGTCTTGGTACTCTCTCAGGTGACGAGCCATATCGTCCTTTAAGTCAATACATAAAATGTTATATTGTCTGCTCAGATAAACATCACACCAAGGACAAACGCAACAGAGTTATATTACATTCGATCATATATTTGTAATAGCTCTCTAAAAACACAGGCATTGTTCCCATTGAGTAAAAGAATATCCGGAATTGTGGACCAGTTTGATGCGGCTTTCTATAACCTCATAGATTTAAATGGCTATAGTGCATGAAGTCAATGGGGTAGTTACCTTCATCTTAGCAATTTCTTCCTCGAAACGAGAGATGCTATCCTGGTAACCAGAAGCCTCGCGGCCCGTGCGGTCCTCCATCTCTCTCATCTGGCGCAGCAGAGACTCGTTCTACAGGGGACATAGACATGAAGTTAGAAGTGGGACAAAGGGGTCTTACCCAGAATGAAAGCAATAGAACAACACAGAGGTTGCTTTCAGTACTTACGGTGCCCTTGAGTGAGTCGATCTCACAGGTGTAGGACTGGATCTGGTGCCTGAACTCCATTGTCTCCTGCTTGGCGTTACGCAGAGCATCATTGTTCTTATTCACAGCCTGGCTCAGATCAGTCACCTGAGGAGAAAGGGGGGGTTGTATCAGCTAAAGACCACACATGACCTGTGAGTGTGTGTGTGTGTGTGTGTGTGTGTGTGTGTGTGTGTGTGTGTGTGTGTGTGTGTGTGTGTGTGTGTGTGTGTGTGTGTGTGTGTGTGTGTGTGTGTGTGTGTGTGTGTGTGTGTGTGTGTGTGTGTGTGTGTGTGTGTGTGTGTGTGTGTGTGTGTGTGTGTGTGTGTGTGTGTGTGTGTGTGTGTGTGAGTGAGCTGGCTTCCGCCCTACCTTAGACTTGTACCACTCCTCAGCCTCTCCGATGTTCTTGGCGGCGATGCCCTCGTACTGCATGCGGATGTCCCTCAGAGCAGCGGTCAGGTCGGGCTTGGACATGTCCATCTGGACCTGGACCTGAGTGTCCTGCATCTGGCTCTGCAGCTCATGGATCTCCTGCAAAATGAGAGGTGAAAAATAAATAAAGTGTATGAGGTTATGAAACATTTTTTTTTGTAAGGGGCAGAACAACATGCAAAGTCTTGTCTACATTAATCACTTATGCCAGCACTTGTACTAACTCGACATTAAGAAAAAAGGAGATTTCAAACTAAAACGAATCAATAAATCAATGTATGGCATCCAACATCAATGACATTTACTAGAGAGAAAATGTGAAACTGCACATTTGCCCAGTGACACCATTTTGAATTGTAATTCGAAATGAATATTCAAACTTTTTACAAATTGTAAGCTTTGGTTTCACTCAGCTGTCTCCTGGTCTAACCAAAAGATATAAAAAGCTTTGCATCTGTTCACATGCACACATTCTTTTTCCTTTTTTTCTTTCTCCTTCTGTCACACACACACACACAAACTAACTCACACACACACACACAGCAGCTGACATGCCCTCTATACTAAATGTCAGTTCAGCATTTCTGAGACGTCAAAGCCAAGGCAGAGATGATAAACTGATGGTGAGGCACATAAACTGTGCAGGCATGTGTCACGGTTTTGTCCTTTGATGACTTTGGGTGAAAGTGCACCAAAATATCTACGGCAGTTATTACATTTGCTTTGCTTCCATACTGCCCGCATTGTTGTGTAGAGAGAGAAAGTGTTTTTGCATCTACATTTGCATGATAAATATGCTTTATCATCTGTGGGTGTGTTTAAGTGTGAAATATTTGATCTCTTTGAAGAGTTGCATGCCTACAGAGCCTCAGATAGTGTTTCCATACAGCCGTGCACAGAGGTGTTATATGATAGTAGACAGTACACACTGTCCTACTGACATACATAGTAAAAACATACGGAAGATGTGGTGGACTGATTGTAAGCAGAAATACTGACATATTTTAAATCAAATAAACAAATCAACAGACCTCTTCGTGGATCTTCTTGAGGAAGGCAATCTCCTCCTGGAGGCTCTCAATGCGCCTCTCCAGGTCCAGCCTGGCCAGAGTGGCATTGTCTACATCCTGGATACAAACAAAGAAACATCAATATTTTTTATTAGAACCACTGAAATGAGTAAGAGTTCAGGGGGAACAAGAAATAAGGGGAAGAAAGTGGTTAAGAGAATAATCAAGGACAGTTGTAGTGCTTCAGTTTTTACTTCAGGCTTTGAATATAACATATAAGAAATATTGAGGTATAATGTTGTGATTTTGCGGGATAACAATACATACAGCTCTGAAGGCAGAAAGATTGTTCTCAGCCTCTTCCTTCTGGTGGACCTCCTCCTGCAGTCTAAAGAGAAAAGAGCAAGAAGAGTTGTATGAAAACACATCATCTGTGTTGGAGAGCATGGCTTATTCCCCAGAGACCAATTACCAGACACAGATAAACTAGTTACCACCTCTCATTCTTCCAGCTATCGGCTCTCTGTTCTTTTTAGAACAAGAATAGAACTGACTAGACAATGACACATCGTATAACTTTTATTTAAAGCCATATCTACACACACACTCACACACATTTGCTCTTTCAGCCCATGTGCAGCTGCTGTCACACTGTCAGTGTCAGAAGGGTAAGGGAACAGAGGTCTGGCCCTGGCCGCTGCTGTATCCAGGCGTGAAATGTATGCATATACTTCAAAGGTATCTTAAGTCTCTGGTATTCCACGGGTTGTTAAGTTTAAATCAATGCAGTATTTTTGTTTTTGGTCTGTGCTTTTTGTATGTAGCAAACAATGTTATTTTTTCGGTTTCATTGGCAACAATTTAAATTGGCTGCTGGAAAGAAAGTGAAAAGTGAAGGTTTGTGTCTGTGATGTGTGTGTTTGAATTAGGATGTTTGTGAGTGTGTGTGTGTGTGTGTGTGTGTGTGTGTGTGTGTGTGTGTGTGTGTGTGTGTGTGTGTGTGTGTGTGTGTGTGTGTGTGTGTGTGTGTGTGTGTGTGTGTGTGTGTGTGTTTCTGTATACACGTACATATAAGCTCGCTGTCGCAGTGACAGAAATACAAAATTCAGAAGGCTGACCTAGTAGCTGCAAATAGCCCAATCAGAGATACATCCACATTTAATCTCACTCTCTCTTTCTCACACTTTCTGTCAGAAACATACACTCACCCACCCACACATAAACACAAATAAACACATATATATAAAACTGTCTTTAGGATTTATGTAATGATTATTTTCATCAAATTTAAATAACAAACTCTGTTTATTGGCTGTCTGTCTGTCTGACTGCCTCAACTTTATTCCTATGGGCCTCTCTCTCTCTCTCTCTCTCTCTCTCTCACACTCTCTCTCTCCATCTCCCTCTCTCACTCTCTCTTCCTTTTACTCTGCCATGTCTCTTGTCAGCAAATTTAAAAAATGCCGTTGTTCAAAGCGTGTGGACTACAATACTCATTGAAGTGCAACTTGCCCCAGTCACATGCTTGGAATTTACTTATTTTATTGTATTTATTTGGGAAACACTTTCTTATTTCTCCTGCTTTTCATTTAGCACAATTTCTCTTCCTAAAAAGCATCCAGCAACGAGGCATTCTGTTTTGGGGGTAGACTAGTAAACAAGCTGTTGCCAACCTGGAGGTCGAGATCACCCGAGGTGTCACAAGAAAAACTTGAAAGGTCATTGTACATTAATTCTGCTACAAATAGTTTAACTTGAGCTTGTTTGAAGACTTTTCTCCAGTTGTATGTCTCTTTGGTTACACTGCTCACAACTCAAAGACATATCAAACCAATGACAAAGGTAAGGAAGCAGGAATTGCTTTACTTTAAAGCGTCAAAAGGTCGGAAACCTCTGATGAATACAGCTGTAGAAAAAGTCACATGTGACCAAAGACCCTTTCTAAACTATTCAGTTATTCATTATTTTTCTGGAACAGTTCCTATCAACCACTCCTTAATCTTCAGCATCATGTGAGTCATTCAACTATTTTTCATTATGTATTACCACCCTTTAAAGGTGCATCCATTGGTTCACATTAAACCATCCACTGGCCTACCTGAGCTTCAGTTTCTGCAGGTCATCAGCCAGGTTGTCTCTGTCCACCTCCACGCGGGCCCTCTGGTTGCTGATGGTCTCTATTTGCCTCCTCAGCTCCCTCATCTCCTCCTCAAACATCTCAGCTACCCGGCCGGGCCCCTCGCGGCCCTTGAGCTGCTCAATCTCCACCGTCAGCACTGCATTTTGCTGCTCCAGGAAACGCACCTTCTCGATGTAGCTGGCGAAGCGGTCATTGAGGTGCTGAAGCTCGGCCTTCTCATTGGTCCTTGTGCTGAGGAAGTCCTGGTTCATGGCATCGGCCAGGTTGAAGTCCAGTTTCTCGCCGGAATAGGCGCGCATGGATGAAGAGGAGCCGTACCCAGATCCCCCAGCACCAGAGGACACCCTGTAGCCGGAGTAGGATGGAACACCGGTGCTCTTCACCTCATAGACTCGGGAAGACTGGTGGCTTGCAGCAGAGCGGCGACCACCAGCTCCTCCGGAAGAGGAGAAAGAGGATTGCATTGGGGTGGCCCCTACGCCAGAGCCGAAGGTGCGACGGTACGAGGAGGCCGACTGGGCCGAAGAGGAGTAGGACTTGCTCATGGCTGGTTGACTGTTGGGTTGTCTTGAGGTTTTGATGGAGCCGCTTGTGGTGCTGAGAACCAACTGTCCCACTGGGCAACTGTGAGAGAGCTTTAGTGAAGAAATGTCAGACACTGAGCGCAGCTATTTGTAGATATACCACACCCACTCATACCCCAACCCCTCCTGCCCGTCCACCCTCTGTCACCATTCCCCTGTCTGTTCTTCCACTTCCTCCTACACTGTTCTTAAACCCCATTGTGTTAATTGATCACTGCCGGAATTGATCAAGGTCCCAACCCAACGTTCACCATAGATCTGTTCTGGATATGGCTTAAGATTGGGAAAACATTTTGGAGATGTCCATTGAATTCAACGACAACATAGAAAGTAGAAATGTTACCCCAGGTTACTCTAATTTACTACTTTCATCATTTGCAAACTATAAATGAGCAACACTGTAATGTTGTTTTTATTTATAGAGAATATATAGGAACTTTTTTAAACAATAATATGAAATATGCCTGCTTTAGTGCAACTTTAGTTTCATTAGGTCCTTATCACTGTGAACAGAAAGCACTTTTACTAATATGACTCATTATTTTTGGTCATTCATGTTGCCTATGAAATGTGTAGAATAATAAATCATAACCTATTTATTTTTATATGACAAATTAAATTGTATATAAATAACCACATTTTAAGGAAAACATTATATATATTTTTTTGTAAATCCATTTGATCATCCGTTCTTTTACAGGCTTTTCCTCCATATCTCCTCCCCCTCTCTACAGCCACTCATCTTTTCTCCAGCCCCTCCTCTCATTCCTCCCCCCATCTGCCTGTTGCGAGCCCTCAACTCAGCTGTTGAAGGGTTCGGGTTTCAACAGTTGGGAAGGGCGGTGGCCTTCAGTGTATGTGTGGGTGTGTGGGTGTGTGTGTTAGTGTGTGTATATTTCTTTCATAAACACTATCTGAATACCATATCCTGTGGGCATATTATCTACAGGGGAGCGACAGTCTATATGTCGATATACTTAAATAGATCACATCTAATTTTAAGTCAGTTTAAAATAGCTTTGCATTTTTGAAATAGGCAAGGAATACTTACCGTAATTCAGTTTGAAGCTGTAACAGTAATACAGAATCTGGATCATGAAAGCACATACATGTTTTTGATATACAACTGATGTTTTTTTTTATAAATGACATCTTAATCCAAGCTACTTTTCAAAGCTTAAACTTTCTTAATGTAGTCATTTACATCCCATAAAACGAATCACTTTAGAAGCGTCTTAATGCTGCGCAATATGATTTATGTTTGATATGTTTTGAATTGTTACCCTGCCAGTAGTTTTGGAGCTACAATCGGGTTATGTGTTTACCCTTGGTTACATAAGGAGCAGAATAGCCTGACTGATAGCGCTACTGCTTGGAAGGTCACTTACACTCTCCATTTTATCATGAGTGGTCTCCACTAGACTCACACAAACACACTCTCTGTGCATGATCTGGATAAATGCATTGTTTGAACAGTTTGTAATACACATTTTATCAAGCCGTTTGTGTCTTTATTTGACCAGGTTTACAAAAGTATTCTACCAGCTAAAAGCCAACAGTCCCCACACATTTATTTCGTTAAAGTTAGTAATATGACCTGGTTAAAGCTGAATTTATAGCATATTATCACCCTATAAAGTTGCTGCAACTGCCCAAATACAATTCCAACAGACACATGGCAACATAAGATTGGATATATATCTTGTAGTCTAGTCACTTATTTTGTTAATGTTTCACTAGTTATTTTAAGTTTAGTAATCGGCAGCTATGGTGTGCTCCATGGGAAATTAGAATATTTGTGTGCCCAGACATTTTGACTGGAACCGGCCCTGGAAGTTGGATTTTAGACTTGGAAAGACAGGAGAATCTGTTCAAACTCGACCTCAAATTCCAAAATGGCTGTGCATAAATCAACTAAGTGTGTGTGTGTGTGTGTGTGTGTGTGTGTGTGTGTGTGTGTGTGTGTGTGTGTGTGTGTGTGTGTGTGTGTGTGTGTGTGTGTGTGTGTGTGTGTGTGTGTGTGTGTGTGTGTCTGTGTGTGTTTGAATGACAGTGTTTGATGCTATTGGTCTACAGACATTGCTCATTTCTGACAACCACAGCGCTTCACAGCTAAAATGCAGGCCCAGGCTCGTGAGGCATCTCTGTTCTGCCATATGTCTCACTGTCTCACTGTGAGTGAATGTGTTGATGTTAATGTTAAAGATAATGGCGATGATGACAACTCTAGCACTGTAGGATGCTAAACATATCTTCGAGAACTAAATAGAGGTGTAACATTTGTTCAACTTCCTACACAAGTTATGCATTTAAAGGTCCTGCATACCCATGTAGGTGTTTTCAATTAATCTCACTGATTGCACCTCAAGTCATGTTCAAACTGCAGATTTTACAAAACTCTTTGGAACAATAAGAATAATAGTAGGGTTAGTCGTCCAGCCCAAACGAGTGCATCGAAACTAACAGGAGAGTAAGGGAGATGTCAATCAAGCCTAGCTTGAACACACCAAAACTGGTCAATTAGAAAACATACTGTTGTAGTCGACAGAACAAAAGGTTCAAAAAATACAATTATGTTATGTGTTTTTTTCACTGAAGTGTGTTACAATGGTAACGTAGAGTGTTAAGAGTGAAGTCTTTCAACTGTTCTTTCTTGAGTTTTAGCTGTGACAACAAAAATGCAAGTTGTTTGTCTCTATTTTGGCAGAACTTCTAGAGACATCTCTTCAAAGCATGGAAAACAAAGTAGTCTGCCTTGGCCTGGTTCGCCCAGACAGAAGCCCAGTTTGCACTTTGGGAGATCACTGCAGATGCCACAAAAACTATTACATGGTGTCGGCCCTCAAGAGCAGCTTTGAGAGTGGTGAGCTTACTCACAAACCCTCAGGCTGACAGTCACTGGTTGACACTAAGCAGGCTGGCCAGCTCTTCTCTGTACAAGGACTCGACAGCAAGCCATCTGAAATCATGGACAGTATGCTGGATGCCTGGATCTCATGGAAGAGCACACCAATGCCTCCTTAGGCCATTCTGGTGGGTCCCCTACCCCCTTCCCACAGTTTCACATATCTCCTAACCATAGTGGACAGGACCAGGCCATGGCAGGCCGTCCCGCTGTCTTCTATACTACCACCAAGGAAGCAAGGCTGATCCGACAGGGGTCAATAGTTCACGTCCAATTTATTGAACACAGTCACAGAGAGCCTAGGAGGTAAATAACTCCACTGTCTTCCACCCACAGGCTAACAGGCCATAAGATAAGTTTCATCGCTCCATGAAGTCTGCTCTTTGCGCCAGTCTCCATTGGGGTATAGAGGCTTTGATTCAATGTAATCATACTTCTTCAGTCTTCTCTAGTTGCCCACTATTTAAACCTTATGTTTCAACTCTTGCAGGAATATCTGTTCTTCTACCCCAGTTGAGTGTGTAACCTAAGAATGACTCAGCAGTTGGCTGCCACTGAAGCATCCAAATGTTATCAGACATTTCAATGTGTGATTAATGAACTCACACACACTTCTTATCACAATGTTCTGCTGCAGTGGCTGAAGTAAGTCACTTCCAGTTTAGGAAAAGTGTTCCATGCTTGCTTTCATGCATGCACACCCGCACAAAGCCGCCCTATGTTTGGTTTGTTTAATCGGAGCGCACAAATGTAATCCAGAAGGGCAATATAACTGCATGCAAAATTAATTAAAAAAAAATTCTAGTTTAGATTTTTACGAGGACAAAATGTTTGGCAGTAGCTTGTGCAAATCCTTTATGACTATTCCGAAGATTTAGAAATGAGAATGAGACAACAGAAGTGTGTATGGGTGTCATATGTATCCATGTGTTCTGTGTGGTAGTAGAGTTCAGGGGGGTGGGAGTTTGTGTGTGGTCGTGCATGTATTTGCATTTCACAGAGCACAGTCAGCTGCTAGGGGTGTCAGCTCTATTTTTAGCTTTCCCAAAGGATCATGGGACTGAAGACAGAGACAGACACCAGCTACAAAAATACAAATTATGACACTGCTTTTACTGACATGTCCTGGGACATCAAATATCAAATGAGATAACATACAAATGGTGTCAAAGCACAACTGTGTCATAGGAAATATATTACAATCAGAACAAAATATATACTTTACACCAATAACTTGGAAAAAAATGCCCGGTGATACTTTTATTTAACCTCAAATACATATTTTTAAGTTAACTATAATACCTTTATGCCACTATCCCAATAATTTGTATTGCTGTCCTTTGTGGGTCTGGGTTACAGGCCATTGAGTTTGCTTGTTCCAACACCAAAGGCCCATTTTGTCCAGGTAATCTCCCAAAATAGATAAGGAATCAGTGCTGGACTTAAGAAAAAGTGATGACACTTCCCCCACAAGTGACTTCACTTTTAAAGGATTGTATGAGTAATTATTTAAAACTGTTTCCTATTCCCCTAAACTCATATACCAGAAGTGACGTGAAGGCTTTTCACTGCAATGGATTGCATTCAATAACCTGATATCATCATGATGTGACTTGATTTGATTATTTCCTGTTATGACTGGAGTAGTCATCCTGGAGTTTCCCTGTTAAAGACCACCCCATCAGCACAGCACAGAATATGAGCTACCTATGTGTTGCCTGACAACCCCACACACAAGGGCAATATCTGACCTATAGCCGAGAAAATTGCTCTTAAATTAGCATCCAGATCTCTGCACGGCTGGAAACACAGACACACAAAGTCTGAGAATACCAACAGTACATAGCAGTCGTAATCTGCCATGCCAATTTGCTATTTTGGGAATGCTGCATAATGTTCTAAATATCAGCAGACCTTTCCACGGCATTTTATTTGAAAAAGTAAATGTATTAAATTGGATTATACAGTAGACATTTATATTCCTATTTCCTATTCCTACTTCCGATTCTTTAAAGAATGAAAGAATGACTCAGTCAGATATCATATTCACTCATTAAGTTGATCTTGAAGCCCACTCCTCCCGCTCCTTTTACAATCACTGCCAATGATCCCGCCTGGAGTATATGTCTCAAACCAACATTAATAAAAACATTATTGTGAAAGGTCAATTTATCCCGACATTTGTACTTTGCTCATTCCACACATCCCAAGGGTGGGGTATTTGGGGTTAGGGTGCGGAGCTCTGTGACCTGTGGAATGCTCACGCAGTCTGGAGCCAACCAGTGTGGATGACATGATGGTAAAAATGGCATGATGGGAAATGATTGAGGATCCTCTTTTATTCATAGCACACGGGAAACAAAAATATATATATATTTTAATAACATGGACAACATTACATAAACACCCCTACAGTATATTATTCTGTGTTAGGGAGAATAAACACTAAGTTGTACAGACTTACTGTATCTCAGATCTGGCAGCTGCAGAATGTGATAATAGCGGCAGTCTTACAACGATAGGAAGAGAAAGCAGATGTGAGAAATTGTGAAAATCCTATGATGTTTTAATATGATTTAAATAGTGTGTATAGGTGAAGGGTGTTCAGCTGGTTTCATCCATCATAAACACTGAATGCAAGTTGCCCGGTAACCAACCAAACATGCATACACACATGCCAATGAGTTGAGCTGTCGCACAAGAGTGACACAAGGACGAACAGATGAGAGTAAAGGAGAGAGGAACACAGAGGTGTGTGTGTTTGCTCATTGGTGATCGCATGCAAGCGTGAAACATGGAAACTGGAACATGTTTTTAATAGACATGTTTTAAGAGCAAATTTGTTCCAGTTCTATTTTAGATTTTATCATAGGGTTAGGGATATGATATCAAATGCCAGTAGCAACACAATGTGCCTGAGGCCAGCAGCGGCATCAGATCAAACCATGAGATGCATGACTCATGCTAGATAGAGCAGCCCCTTCCTCTTTATCCCAGTCCAGCTGCCCTATATACCTATGTGAGTCAAATGAGAACTGCCCCCTGAGAGGACAATGCACACTTAACATTCAGCCCAGGTTAACTCATAGAAGATTAAGCGATCATGATCCTCTGACATTATCAGACATTTATTGCGTTCTATGGTATTCCAAGGATAGGATTACTTTGGGAATATCAGAACCAAAGCCAACAGTCTTTTATTGGGCGGTCAGTACATCTGTTAGTTTGCTTAGATTAAAAAGTAAGAGCTTTGCTGACACAGAGACGTTTTTTCTTTTAAATTGAATACAAATATTTTCAAGTTCAGATCTATTTCTATTTGAATTAGTATTACTTTTCAGTCCTTTTATTCAACATGTTTTTGTGCTCTAAATGTCGCATAATAATTATTCACCTGTTACATCATACAGCTCTTTGCTTCCATGAAATGCTAAATGCTCAGAAGGCAGAACAAATAACTTGACTTAAATGACTAGACTATTATTCTGTGCAACCTGGAATAACTTGATGGGCATGAAAGGTGTGTACATGGTAGCCTATTCAATTGGGCATGACACTGAGAACAATGCAATATCAACCCAGGTGTATTGTGGCCAGGTTTCAGGGCTTTACACTCAATATCAAAGTACTATATTCACTGCAGGGAAGACATTTGCATTACAGTATTTTATCAAGGGATATACACTAAGTTAGAGCATAGTTGTGTTTTAACAGAACTATGTCATTTGTATTTTTGTATTATTTGTTTGTATTATTTTCTTTTGACCTTGTGTGAATCCGTAGTGTCCTGTTTTTCAAGTTCACTCTGTTGCTGCTTTAACTCCTGAATTACCCCACTGGGATACATAAAGGTCAATTGGATCTTATCTTAGTTCAGTTTGATTTCTGTCTGTGTTTTAATGAACACAAGAGGGAGCAAGAGGACAACTAGGACTGCTGTGACACCATTTCCTCAGTGGAAATGTGGCTCTCTTTTCCTTATTTAGTGCAATTCCAATCAGAATGAATCAATTAAGGTACATAATGAAGTATTGCTCCTTCAATAAGATAATTCCTTGGTGCAAGATCGCAAGACAAGTTGTACAAAGACGATAGCTATGATTTTAGGAGCAAATAGTTTAGTGAATAGTCTAAGTTATCCCACTTGACATGACCCTGGAACTATCTAGTTAATGAGATTACACACTTTAAATGTTCTTTTAGATTAAATGGTATGTTATGGTACATTTTCCACACATTGGATCTTGGTGCACTGCAGTCTCACCTGGGCTGAACATGTGTAGGGCCTCATCATGTACCTTTGGGATAGCTGCTGTTAGCAGCCCTCCTTCCACTATTATTGTGGGGAAAGCTCATTTAAAAATGTTAGACTATGTAAAGAAAGCTATTGTTCGTCAACAAACAAACATAACGTTTAAATGTCAGGTATCTAGGAAAACAATATAGGCTATCTTAGACACATCTTAAAGACTATCTTAAAAACAGCTATCAAAAATAATTGAATTTAAGCCTCAAAGTAGCATTAGCTTAAAATATGACACTTGGGGGGAATGGACCTACCTGTGCATGACGTCAAGCTGCATACCCCACGTTTTGTGTGCATGTGTGCACGTTTATCAATAATGAATGAATGACGTGTGTGTATGTGAACTATAGACCAAACACCCATCTCTCTGAGGAGCCTTGATGACGCAGCTGCAGGTCGATGCCACTGTCAGAGCTTCTTCAGATTCTACGTTATTTCCGCAGTCGTGCGGTCGATATGCTACTACGCTGTGGGTCCTCCTCCCCATCCTCACGCCCCTCCTTTTCACTGGGAAGAATTCTTTTTTTTTTAACCATTCACTTATAGTTTTCCGTCACATTGGCTATTGGGGTGCAATGTGAGCAGTCGACAAAATGATGGGGATTTAAAAAGTGGGGACCAAAGCTAAAGGGACTCCGCATATTTCTCTCTGCATCACCTCCGCTGCTGGGAGGCTTCAGAGGATCATGCAACACCTCAAACCATGGCGAGCTCTGCTCCTTCTAACCGTGCTGTGCCACCCCGGAACCTCCGATAGATACGGTAAGATGATGGAGATGGAGATAATGCAGATAATGGCACGGTCCTTTTCAGAAAATCACTGTCATGTCATATAATATCCCCACAGGTGCATGGTGTTTTTAAGTAATGACATCACGGTGGTCTCATAGGCTACTACTCTAGGATACTTTATCCCCTGTGGCATCGTTCTAAGTGTCCTGTAATATTTCTGTAGCTTTTTCGTGTATTTATACCAAAATGAAGTGCATGATTTACCAAAGAGTCGTTGGCTATGTGTGTAAATGGGGAGTCTGATAATATGATTAAACTGAGGAGGATCAGAGATCAAGGATGCAAAGAGTGTAAGGGAGGACAAAACTGATTCCAGTAAATGTTCTTTTTTTTCTTTACAGCCTTGGAACATTTTAGAAAATATTGATCAATGTCATGCCACCATCTCATGCTTTTATTACTTTTCAAAAAGTAGATGGAGAATTAGGTTTAAAACACAAAATAATTAACAAAATCTATCTGTCACTTTTTTTTTCTCTCATCAATCACTGAAGACAGTTTAAAACCAACATATATAGTATGTTTAGGATACATTGTAATTTAAGTATTGGGTTTTAGTAATGAAATGTAATTGTTTCCTACATTGTGTTTACTGATGGATGAACAGCATCGCCCTTACATTTTACCCTCAGCAGGAGAAAGAGCAGGGACAGCAGCCGGCAGCTGTTAATGTTATTATTCTTCACAATGGGAGCAGGAGCAGTTTCAGCTTGACTGATTCATATTGATTATTGCTTAAGAAAGAGTATAATTTCATAATTTTTCTTTTCTTGTAGATTGATGCAATAAACTGGAATAATGTATTATTGATACATTGATGCAACAAGTGGATTGTTACACCAGCTAAACAGTACTGCTCCCATAGACAGTTCTATTGCTTTCTGACTGTCTCGCAGGTATAGGGGAATATTTGTGAAATATTAATTGTTTTCAGTGAGAATTTCTGACTTTTAGAAAGGCCAAATATTAGTTTCTCTCCCGCATGTTTTCTCTGGCAAAAACAAGTGAGGAGTTTTTTTTGTTTATTCCCTTCCACATTGTGCTTTTATCCTATATACATTTGAGGAATACATTGCATTTTTTATTAATTTGTCTTTAATTTTTAGTATTAATATCTTTCATCCAAATGTGGTACATTCAACACTGTGTAGTGATTGCATTTATAATAGAGTTCCAAGGCAGCTAACGGGAATGTCAAGGGTACCATAATGTATGCAATTAATCAAAACATAGCTTTCAATCCATAAAAACAGACTTGAACATACAATAATGGTGCAATACTGGACCCTCTGTGCTGTTTGCCATTAGAAATCCTACATCATTGATTGATTGAAAATCTAAGAAATTATAATGGTTTATTTTTTCCAAGCTAACAATAAACAATGGAGAGCTCAATGGGAAGCCATTCTGCAAGGGCCTGAGATCTCAGCACCATGGAGAGAAACCATCAGTCACTGTTGCTTCCCTCTTTCTCCACTCATCCAACGCCTCCTTGCTTCCACTTCTGCTCTTTCACACAAGCATCTATCCATCTGTTCATCTGATTAGCCATCCATCCATACAACCGATTGTCCGTCCCCACACACGCATTAGGAGGTTTCTGTTAGAGCTGACATTTTCTTAAGGGCGGATGTCCTGTTGCTATGAAAAACACTGTATAATCAGTCAGTCTTCCACTGAAATATTCTTACAAACTTAGGAGATCAATTGGATCATTTGTTAACAGGATAGGGTTCACATTTCTTTATTTTATTGAATAAAAACATTGATTTAATGTTGCGACCTTCATGTTACTTTTTTATCAAAATTGCAATTAGAAAAATCAGCGGGTTCAGTACACTAAAATGCGAACAAGAAATGGAAACTAATTGTAATACCCAGAAAAGAACAACAAGTAATAGGTTGAAAAATGTTTCCCATTGGTTTAAGATTGTTGGTTGTCTTTTCTTGGACAGCCAATTAGTTCTAATGACCAAGATTGGCATTTACATGCAATATATTGTCAACATTGTGGTTCCTTTATGTTTGTGTCAGTCCCTCTGCGAGCCCCTGTCTGCTACAATTACTCAGATAGTTAATTATTTCAGATAATTTCATGTTTCATACCTAACCCTGCCACAGTTTGTATAGCCGGGGTCCCTCGTATAATGGGCATGTTGTTTTGCTCCAGTGTTCTTATCTTTAAGAAGCTTTAAGATACAAATACTTCCACATGAAGTGAAATGAGGAATTCTAGAAATGACTTTCCATTAGTCGTCAAATATAGCCTCATGGATTGAAAGTGAAGACCTTGACAAGGCATCAAAGAAACACAATACTCGCTTGTACTGTGTGTGAGAAGTGTGTATTTGCGTGTGTGTTTCTATGCAAAGAAAGTACAGGTGAGTCACTCAAACCGCTGTGAGTCACTCTTTTTAGAGGATAGAGGTTGAGGTGTCTGTTTGTGTTAACCAGCTTCTCATCGGCCAATTGTTGCATTTAATGGGATAATAAATTGGGATACATCTGTCATTTCCTCCATACACTTAGATTTCTTACTATTTATTGGAGTATTTGTGTTTTTTGGAAAATAAAGGTGATTTCCCCAAAATGTTAGCCGTGACGTTAAAAGGAGTAAACAGAGACAGAATAACCCATGCATATTCTGCCGTATTACGCTCCTATCTATCGTCAGCCACCTGCTCCTTCCCACACTGCTGAACCCTCCAAGGTGTTACTCACCACCCTAAAATCAAAATGTGTGAAACAGCTAAAAATAAAATGCACAGTAAGTATGAAACTACTACTGACAACACTGTTCAATTACAATCCTAATCAGCATAACAATATAGCCCAAAACAAATCGTGTCCCTATTTCAAATGAGTAGGTGAACGTTTGATCTTCATGCTTATTAAATATATTTGTAAAACCACTGATGGCTGTTCAACCTGTGGATATATGTGGATGTTGTCTGTGCAGGACCAACATTTGTATTTCAATTTTTGCCCAATGTTAAAGGCTTATTACAGGGGCTTTTAAAATGTCCTTATGAAGTCTCCATAAGTGAAGTGTCTTTGAAACTGATTATATTGAGTAAACCAGGGTTAATCTGACATTGACTGTGTTCTCATTTCAACCTTTTAAATATGAGGTAAAGCTGTGGTTGCCATGGATATTGCTTTGAGAGATTTTGACTCTGAGTACCTATTAGCTCTCTCTTTGTCATTCTACCTTAGGTTGCCTGTTTGAGAGGAAACTGTGCACAAGGGACCAGTTCTGCTCTGATGGTGAGTGACACACACACACACACACACACACACACACACACACACACACACACACACACACACACTAAATCAAAAAAAAATCTCTCTCTTGAACTCAAACATTAAACTTAAAAGACAGCCTACTTTTTGATCCTTTATATAAGTCTTTCACATATTAAATTATTAACCATGCTGCCAGACACACACACACACACACACACACACACACACACACACACACACACACACACACACACACACACACACACACACACACACACACACACACACACACACTGCTAAATCAAATATCGTATGTGAATATATCTGTCAAGGATTCTTCCCTCTCCCAGCCTCGTTTGTCTATCTCTCACCGTCACCTGCCCCTTTCCCTTTCCTCGTTTTTATCTAAGCCCCTCCCCTGCTCGATTGTCTCCATAGCAACACTGACATCATTGTGAGGTCGACACCCCCACAGTTGTTGTGGCAATACAGTGATGAGTCACTGACGCACACTTACGCACTTCTCTGTGGAAATTGCACTTACGCACACGAACAGCCATTGGACTGAATACTAAATGGTTCAGTGCTCCTGCAGCTCAGCAGCAGACGCAGGGATGTATTTACGGACATCTGTGGGTCTGAGAGAAAAATAAGGACATCTCAAAGGATTTGTGTATGATGAACCCTCTGTCTCTACCTGACTCTGTATCTCTTTAAGAGCATACAATGCAAGATAAGCTGTAAACAATCTGTTACCAACACATACTAATTGATCTAATTCTTTAGCAGCGTCCCTGTAGATACATACAGGTCTACCTGTCACTAACACTTAAGCAGACACTGTGTCGAGTTGAGATAAGGAGGACAAAGCGGTGTTGTAGAGCATGACACAAATAGCCGCAACAGAATAATCAATGCAACATATTAATGCTTTTTGGTTTTTTCATTAACTTACTATAAGCAATGGCATCTTATTCAAATAATGTAAACCTCCTTCCTTTCTTTAGTACTGGCACAAATATGTCTATGTGTTCAAAGACGGTATAGTGTCCTTATGCAAATATGGAACTGCCAAATTCATCAGTGTAAACAGGCTACACATGAATAATTGTACTTTTTCTTTTCAAAGCAGCCCGCTTCATTTCACAAGACAGCTATTTGCCGTTTATGTTTCTTTTTCTTTTCTTTTCAGAAGCAATTTCAGCATTAATTGAATTACAATATATAAATCCAACTGCTTCCTCACTCGCAGGTTCTTTTTAAGCAGGCTGGTCTACTCACGTGTGGAATTGGAGTGTCAATAACAATTTTTGTCTGTTAGTATTTAGTTATGTAGAGACTGATCCGGTGCACAGGGCATCTAGCTCCTGCTGAGTGTGCCTTCTAGTTTAGCTTAGAAATCAAAGCATCATAATCAAAACTGAAAGTTATAATTAAAATCCATCCATAACTGACAGGGAGGCAAACTCATTATATGGCATCCTGGCAACGGTGCATCCACACTTTTCCTTTCAAGAATAATTAAACAGGTGTCTTGGAGTTAAAGGCCTATTATGCATTGCTGCCTGTCGCTATAGGAAAAATGAACTGCTTTTTTAGATGCTCTCAGCAGTTGTTTACTTTGTTTGTGAGAGGACGTGTGGCTGGCACCTATCTTGGCTCTATGCCACACAGATAATACGTTTGTAAGGTTGCTATACATTTGGTAGAAGGAGTGGAGTGTGCACTTTTGGACACAAAGCTCTATCTTCCGCTGTTCTCACCCCCTCGTAAAGACAGTCAGAGGTAAAGGTGTGTGTTGTTCACCTGCTTCGGGTTCTGTGTAGGGTCATGATTATACATGGACCAAGGTTTATGTTGTTGTTGCAGGCAACCCCCCGTTATACCTGTCGTAAAACAGGAAAAGGTTATACATTGACCTTATCATTAGAGTTTTGTGTGCATAGGCCCGCTCCCAGAAATGGCTTGGCAACTGACAAGGTCTGTAATAACTACCCAGCTGCAGCTCATGCACATTTTATTAGGGTGCTCCCACAAGCCCTGAGATCAGCAGTGCTGTTGGTGTCGTCAACATAAATAGGTTACAACCGAAAAAGTAAACATCATAAATAAACAATGTTCTTTATGTCCCTATATTGTCTGCCATTACTTTACTGTTAATACACATACTTTTCTCGATGGGGCTTACTCAACCTCGATTTCATTCAATTATGGTTTATAGTTTGAGCCGAATATTGCATTCCTCTCACATGTAACAGAGACCCCCTGTTCAGTGCTGAACACTAGTGTATATCCCCTTCACAAAAGTGATATCCACAGAAATAACCCCAGCTCCAGAAATAGTCCCAATCCAATCAAACTGTGCCGTTTGCTCCATTCATCTTCCATTCCTCCTCCTCATGTTCCTCTTCTCTCTGTCATGAGCCAGTTCCCCGTCAGGAATAAGAGCTATCGTATTTCTACCCTCCCAGTGCAATTCATTGCCTGGATATAATGTCATATCACATCATCAACAATGACTGTTTGTCATTTGATTTATGGGGTTTGAAATATGTACACGTTTTTATCTGTATATCTTGTCAGACTGTCAAGGATCAACTTGGTTCCAACACAATGCAAAGATATTAACCTTATTTCACAACTGAAATGAGTTATCGCAGCAAAACCGAAACAATGTAAAGATATATTTCTCCTTACTCTCTAATACATCAAATGGCAGAAAATAGGCTGTACACAATACTCCTATTATCTGCTCAGTTTAGCAATTCACAGTTTCATTGTGGCAGGTTGGGATGTGTGAGATTTAGCCAGTGTGGTGACTCATCGTTGCGCCAGATAATACGTAGCCTGCTCTGCTTTGTCTCATCGCAGTTTGACAATCTTTTTTTCCAGAAATTCCTTTATTTATTTACTCACTGAGATTTCGTATTTAAAAGACATTTGAGATTCGCACTCACTGTTTGACATTTACTTGGGGTCCTTTCTATCTAATGCTGAATAATTACACTGAGTTTGTCAGGAGTAATCCATACGAACTGCTTGAATTTCCTCATCCCTGCCTTTTTTATTGTGTATAATCAGATGTATGTTTAGAAGGGATTAACCATCTAAATCATACACCTCAGATCCATGAATAATTGTTTCTGCTTTAAGAGTGTATGCATGTAATTGTGTGGGCTAAGGTTGACATAAATTGGCACATTCCTTCATGTATACATGTTCAAATATGGATACATTCATGATCGTATAATGAGGAGATTTCAGAGACAATAATACTGTGCAAATGCTATCATCATTTATGTTGATGGGCTGCCATCACGTTATTAACTGTTTCAAATGAACATTTCTAAAGCACACGCACTGACAGTGGCAGAACCTCATCAAAAGCAGTGACAGACAGTATAAGTGTGTAGGCTGCACTTTAAAACTATGACTCACTGCTGTGGGCTGTGGGCATAAGTATTGCCGGTCACTTTAGAAAATACTGTAGTGTACCTTTAGGGCAATTTCACTGAAATATTTTAGGGAAACTGTACAGTTTAAGCTAAAATCCAATATGTTAAATTATTTAATTAATAATAAACACTTGTTAACAGAGACTGTATTTCCTATAGGCATTTGACATACTGTAGATACAACTAATAACATTAACAATTGTTTTATGTTATCCAGTAGTTAAAGGAACAATACGGAATTCATCCATCATTAGTATTGTTTTTTACACCTGTGCTTTTCCTCCTTGTTGTCTGTAAACTGTGTTGGATTCTAACATTTTAAAAACAAAATCACTACATACTTAACAGGCAAAAATAAGGGCTTAAATTGGTTTATGTGTGTGCTTCTTCATTCCAGACGGGCTGTTCGGTCAGTGCCTCAGCTCTAGGCAGGACCTGGTCCAGTACCAGGTTACAGTTCCTGTTCTGAAGAGGATGCAGGAAGTCCTAAAACAGCTCATGGTAAAAGGTGAGATCACCCATGAACATTTTCTCTTGCATTTTTTGACAGGGCAAAATTGTGGGTAATTTAGACCAATGTTTATGAGAATTAGGGTGCATTGTTGATCGGCCATATTTGAATTTCAGTCTGCTATCAGTCTATCTCTTGTTTTGGAAATCTTAGACCTAGTCAATACTCAGGAGATATACAATCAGAATGATCAATCAATAAAATGGTGGAAACAGAGTTGTCTTTCTGGATCTTTATTTGAAGCTTCAAATAAGGCACAGGTCTTACGGAGTACAGAGTATTCTGAAAGAGTGCGCACAGAGAGAGAATTGCGCATAGGTTTTATATCATCTTTGTCAGTCCACAGTTCAACAATAACTCGTGACCTGTCACTCTGGGGAGGCTGGATGGGCAGATAAGCTAAAGCCCACATTCCAGAGGAACAGAAGCCACATATGGGCAATGTAGTAAATCAGGAACTTAGTAAAACAGGAACTGGGTAAAGACAGATGGAAGTGTTGAAACTTTAACCCCCAATGTGTTAAAGCCAGGTGAAATGAGGACAGCAGGAAGTCATAGAGAGGTCAAAACAGATATAAACAAGGAATGAGGAATTCATTGCAAGACAGGGGAAACAAACACAGGAACTCGTTTGAGACACTTCTTCACTTTTGCTTACGACCCTGTTTCACCCCCAGACATCCTTAAGGCTAGTTATATGTTGAACAGAGGGCATGGATTAAAATACCTCCTCATGGGACAACTGCATAGCATTTTACCATATTAGGTAACACGTAAAGTTAGTTTGCACATCATATAAAGTTTACACTACATATAGAGTTTGCCATTACATATAAAGTTTATAAGTATACACTGTTATAAAGTTTTCCACTACACTCTCTACTAAGAAGCCAATACAAAAAGACTGTTAAACAAGCCCGAGACTCTAAAATAGTGAGGCTGTATTTTGATACAGCTGTGCTTTGATTGCATGCTAACATGCACTGCAAAAAGTAAACGTTGATTTGAATTAAATGTAATATGTCAACAGGTTCCACATTATTATATTAGATTAGTTGAAAGCAATAGTATTAAGATGAACCTATTGGTTTTGTATTTAAATGTTAAACTAACCTAATAAAATGATGTGAAATCTGTTGACATAATACATTTAATTAAGGTCAACATTTCAAATGGTTTTGAGTGTGCTCCAAATGAAAATGCTAAAATGTTGATGTTAAACAGGCTTAATGTTTACCATTGTTAGCATTTAAATGTATCATGTCATTATTCCGGCACTAAACACAAAATCGTGCAGCAGTTTTAGGCTTACAGTGTACTGGAAGACATTTGTTAATTTCACAGGCACTTCAACACATTCTTAGAAAACAGTATCGATTTCAGGGAATCTTTATCTCTTTCTCCTCCACTCCACCACGGCCTTGCACTCTCGCTCTCAGTTTCTTTAATTGCTGTGTGTTTGTGTGTTTTTTTGCAGGTTTTTCCTGGCAAGATGACATCACCCAGTATATTTTATCAAAGGAGCTGAAGAGAGTTCCCCATACAACCCATACCTCCAAGCCAAAGTCCTCTTCGTCCTCTTCTGTTTCGTCTCAGTAAGTGCCCACCATTTACATATTAAGATATTAAAGGTGACCTATCATGCAAAATGCACTTTTGTACGTCTTTTATACATGAATATGTGTCCCCGGTGTGTCAGGGAACTCACCAAGTGTCAGAAAACACAACCCTCTCTCTTTTCCTCCATACCCAAATCTCAAAAAACGGGGCTGCAACGGAACTGATTCAGATTTGAAAGTCAGAAACGGGGTGCTCCGCCTATATGGGCAACTCTCCACCTATCAGGGGAATGGGGGGTTGGGCCACGGCCACGGCCATTGCCGCTCGAAAGCGCCGGAGACGCTGTAGTACATATGCCAAGCCTGTAAGTGGCGCTGTAGTCTGCCACAAAAGCAGCGAAGAAGACTTCTCACAGAATCAGCCCTTGCAAAAACAGGGCTGGAAAAGAGCAAATAGAGCGAAATGAGGCATGGCTAAAATGCATGATCTGTTTGGTATTTTGAAAAAAAAACTTCACAGACATGTTTTATATAGGTATGGCCCTACAATATATTATTCAAATATAGCATGATAGGTCCACTTTAAGGTAGAAATGTACATTTTACACACAACAAATATGATATAGGATGAACTCAGGGCAATGTATTTCCCTCTGGCCCTACCTTTTATCCTTCCCTCCTTTCAACCTATTCCATTCCTCTTTTCATTTCTCTCTGGGTTGCCAGGTCCAAACAGAACACCCCCCACCCCCACAGTTCTAAGTCTGGGTCTGCACCTCCTGGTGGCAACTATTTGGACTACATGATTGTTGAGCCTCCTCAAACCCCTCTACGTATGCAGACAGCCTCCATGGACCCATACACATACCACCAGGTACAGCTACACATCATAAAGGTCCAACAGCAGGTTTCACAGATCACAGATACGTTCCAAACTTAAATGAAAAAGTACATCACAATCTAGAAAAAAAAACATTGAAGATCATCCTAGAACAATGTAATTGCGGTTATTAGAACACTTGTATTAAAGATTATTGCTAATAAACGAGAGAACACAGAAATACATATAAAGAATATAAAAAAGTTATAATCTTAAAATTCCCACTCATGCCTGCCCACCGTAGTAAATCATTGGATACTTCTCTTGATTGCAGCATAGATATCAAGACGAAGTGGAGAGATCCCTCATAGGAGCAGGAAATGGTTATGGCCGTCCCTCTTCAAGGTCCCAGGCCAATCAGAGAGAGCGAGAGCGTGACAGGCAGCTGCTACAGGAAGCCTTTTCTCTCTACATGGCGTCTGCACAGCCCTCTTATCGCCACAGAGGGGCCGCTGCCATAGCTCCTGCAGGTAAACAGGATTTTCTATTTTCTGAAATAAAACACTTGGCTAAAAAGCTGTTTAAGAACAATAAAAACATTAAATTACATATTTTCCTGGACAACAAACTGTCATTTAGAGTCTATTTGTTGAACAGTAAGAAACTTTAAACCTTCACGATTCATTTTACCATCATAACCTACTGTATGATGCTTTGAGCAGCTATACCTTATTATGAGGACTTGGAGATGCCAGTGGACTATGTAGAAGACTACACCCTAGAGGAGAGACTTGGTACTGCTGGAAGACAGCAACCGCTGCAGAACAAAAAGGTTCCTCAGGACATCAGCACTCAGTCTGGAACCAATGGTGAGGAAAAAGGAAACATAATTTAACTTAAATTGAATTGACATGATGTGTCACAGAATGTCTTGTAAGACAAATATATAGAAAGTAGCCAAGTGGTTCGTACATACACAGTGTATGTGTGTGGAACATCCATTTGATTTTCTAAATTGTACAGTGTAAAGATATTGCTAATTTTGCTATCATGCTGTAGATGGCCTTCTTCAGAGGATGTCAGGGGTCTTGCAGAGGTACGGAGTGGACCCCAGAGAGCTCAGTCAGGAGCAGCTCTACAAGCTAGCCCTCATTCTGCAGCTGATGCAAGCCAAAGAGAAAACAGGTAGTCTTTCAATTAGTTCAAATTGACAAACAGTCATACCGAGTCCCTTATCGCTTCCTATACTCTTAACACACGTGGGTTAATAGAGTTGCAATATTGAGCTTTAGCATCTAAATCTGTACATATGTAGGAGTAGATGGTATGAGTAAAAAGCTACTGAAATTGTGTTATATTTTACTGTTTAAAAACACCAGTTTGTCTGTCTTAACACAGAACCAATGGAGAAAGACCTCCTCGCCCTCAAGGAGGTAAGTCAGCCTCAATTCAGTAGCATTCACAAAAAGCTATCAAACTTTTTCTTTGTTCACTAACAGGTTTCTATCATTCCCTCTTAGATGCAGCTGTTAAAAACAGACAGTGTGGCCCAGAAGCCGGCAAAGCCTGTCCCTGTCCCTGTCCCTGGTCCCCCCGAGGCCCCTCCTGCGCCCTCCTCTGCTTCAGTTTCAGTTACATCACCAGCCAAGAGCGTCCACCGGCCCCCTTCTACCTCCCAGCGCCCCCAGGCCGCTCCTGCTGAAGCTGGAAAAGACTTGAAGGAGCAAGGGGTGCCACTGGTGGAGGGTACAGGAGCCAAGGAGCAGTATGGGTACATCGTCACCAACCAAAGGTAAGCTTTCATTAAAATTCAGCTCTTATTTCTATAACAAATAATCGGATTAAATCACGCTACTTCCTGTTGAGCCAATAATTATCGTCAGCCAAGATGTAATTCATTCTAAGTGCAAACGGTGTAATGCTACAGGCTGATATTGAAGTGGCAATAGCTAACACCATTAAAGATCACCTATTATGCAAAATCCACTTTTTCATGTATTTTATACATAAACATGTGTCCCCCCCCCCCCTTTTTGCCCTTATCCATTTAAATAAAAACCTGTCTGAAAATGAGCTGATCAGATTTTGGCCACTTTATGATGTCATAACGATGTTTTGGCTTGTGTAACCATTAGCCAATAACCGAATCTCCTCCTAGAGCACCATTTTGTTCTTTTTAACCAAATAAAATCTCTCAGAGGGGCGTGGGGAGTGGCTCCTTATTTTCATCTAAAGTCACAGACACAGAATCAGCACTTTTGAAACAGGGCTGAAACAGAGGGGATTATGGGATGCTACAATGATCTGTTTGGTATTTGGAGCCAAACACTTCAGAGACATGTTTTGAATATATCTGAGACCTATAATATATTGATGAAAAACAGTATAATAGGGGACCTTTAAGGGTCATGTACTGCCAAGAGCAGCGAATAGGACATTTAATAAATTATGTTTTAAAGAAGCTTCATCATGTTTTTCAATCCTAGTCCTCTGAGTTTGTATGATGGCTTCAAGCTGTTGGAGCTACTGGCTGATAAGATACACCTGTCAACCAACAGCTTCATCAACATCAGGTAACACCCCTGTAAAGTGTGTATCTGTGTGTGAGAGTAGTACAATTGTATTATTTTACTCGTAACAATAAGCATCCAACATGTGTGTCCCTGTTGTTTTATATTGACAGTGTGGTCGGCTCTGCTCTGACGTTTCGTATCCGCCAGAATGAACACAACATGACGGCTGCAGAGGTGGCTGCTAAAGCTGGTGAGGCTCAAAAACACACACAAACGAATAGAATAGGGAGGGATGAAACCCTCTTTAATGGTCACACATGCAGAGCACACAGCACACACAGTGAAATTTGGCCTCTGCTTTTAACCCATCCTAGTACCAGGAGTCTAGTACTAGGAGCAGTGGGCAGCTATTGTACAGCGCCCGGGGAGCAATGGGAGTGGGGGGGAAGGGGGGTGTCCAGTGCCTTGCTCAAGGGCACCACGGCAGGGCAGGAGGTGAACTGGGACCTCTCCAAGTAGAAGTCCACACTCCATATTTAGGTCTGGTCGGGGACTTGAACCAGCGACCCTACGGCTCCCAGTCCAAGCCCCTACTGACTGAGCCACTGCCGGACATAGTGAATACTATGTAGGCTTATTTTGGTGTTGCTTTCATAGTTTTGCCTAAAATAATAATAAGTCAAAGTCAACTTTATTGTCAATCTTTCAGTTTGTGTGTAGAGACAGAGAGATCGAAATACCGTTTCCCACAATCCCGAATACAAAAATACAAATATGTATACAAATATGTATATCCTATACACAATCAACAGACACATTTATACATATGCACACATTAAGATAAAAGCATAACAATCAATATATACAAAATAACAGTCACTTCAATATCTTTGGGAATGTACATTAGTGCAAGATTGACATAATTTCACCTAACTTGCAATTTTGTGACACAAATACAAAACTGTTGGTTGTTTTTTCACCCCAACAGTATCTGAAAAGAACTTCCTGGAGTCTGAAACAGGCCTGAAGATTAAACAGACCGGTGTAGGAGAGGTATGTGATACACACAAACACACATAAACTTAAAGGGACATATCCTCAGTAACCCCTGCTTTCAGTAACACATGAAGCAGTTGTCAAGGCAACAGAGATATAATCACTTCTCTGCTATCCATACCATCTCATTTACATCTAATAATTGATGGACCCTATCTCGGCAGATGATCAGACTTGCCAGTGTCAGTTTAGACTCCCGACAGACCACCAGCTAATGGATCTACCTCACTCTATTAATGGCTGTCTTTTGTAGCTGCGGACGGCTTGATTCTGTTTCCCAGAGATGTTAAGTCATTTGCATCAGGTCATGTTGCTGGTAGCCTACTATAAAATGGCTGCTTGTAACATGGTTTAGAAACACAATTGGGTGAGTTAGTGTTGAGAACACCCAGTACAAATCGGACACAACGCTGAAGGATATGGTGGATTTTCAAATGAGTAAATATGTATTACCTCTCGGTGAGAACATTTTGATTAGTTCAATAATACTGTATTTCCCTTACACTATTACACTGCTTTGGTAAAGATTTGGAAAGGTCACTTGTCATCCCGAAAAAAAGGTTATACAACAACTGCTACATCAGGATTAGCTTAATCATCAAAACCATTATTATTTCAAATGACTTTACTACCACAAGCAATGTACTGTTCTATTCTGCAGCACATTCAGTTTTCCATCCACCATCACATTGTGCTGTAATATTGTGTGTGGGTGTTTGTCTGTGAGTGTATGCCCCTCTGAGTGTGGGCCACCTGGAGGGCAAGTGGCCAGAACAAATCAGCAAGTCTGCACCTCATAACCATCACTGCATTGTTGCCATGGTGCTTCACTTCCTAATCCAACCCCCTATTGTGACTCCCGGATCCCAGGTGCTATGGCAACAGTCACTGGTGTCATCAACCTCATTACTCACAGAAATAGATTGATTTCAGATCTCTGAATCATTGCCTTCATCTCTTACTTTGTTGGATTGATAAGAAAATGCCAATTTAGCATAACTACCAACTTAAAAAACAATTGAATTCTAGGCTGATGAGATATTGCGATTGTCCTGCATATGCATTAATGGTATATGCTGGCTATACGTGTTAACTCATCCATTATTTAAATTAAAATGAAAGCATGATATGTATACTGATTTAAGTATTAGACTCACACTCATCAACGAAGAAAGAGCGGGGGTGATTTTTTTCAGGAGACGTTTTATTTTGCTTTGAATTCTGCTGTGGCGGCATGATGAAAACCGTTTTGAAAGATAAAAGAGGAGATGAAGAAGAGGTGGAATGACACACTGCTGTCTGTTTAACGACTCCCTGGTTCATATTACCTTGACTTCTCAGACCTCTGTCTCTACAGTAAATGTCAACATCAAACTCACTGAGCACACCTTGCTGTCATGTGAAATGAGTGACCTTTAATTCCAGTGGCAGGGGCAGAATCCCAGAGGTAGCTTATCTGAGATCGACTACTCATAAAAGGCAAATGTGTGTGTCAACAAATCGAGATAGCACTTTGGTGAATGTGTTTTCAAAGCTGGCTATAGCTCACACAATGCTCTTTATGATGTGTTTTTCCTAGAGGATAGATGCACGGGGTCTCCCTCAGGTAACCAAGGTTTCCCAGGGCTCCAGCGGCACAGTCATCACCCTTGTTTCCATGGCAGTCGTCGGAGGCGTGCTGGTATTGGCTATGGCTGTAGCTTGTTTCAGGCACCACGCTCAACAAGTGGCCAATGGCAAGCTTGGACTGGGGCCAGAGGGAGGAGCAGAAACACACTTTGACTACCAGGTAAGAACATTCACCACTGTGGGAAAGGCCTTTTTATATCGTTTGTTCCAGCATTTCATGGAAAAATGGAAGAAACCATATAATGTATGGTCAAAAGGGCGGTTATTGAAAGCATTTAGGCTACATTGAAAAACATGTCTCCAAGATCAGGCAATTATTTGATAACTGGACTTAAACTCCCACTGTACATTTTACATTTATATTCAATTTAATATTGAATAATCAATTTCTTGCACAATAATATCCTGCATTATATTTGTTACTGGAAATGTGTATTCCCACATGTATATTTTCCACATCCACGTATATATATATATATATTTTGTACTTTTTAATGCTATTTTATTTATTTTTCATCTATCTATCTATCTAATTACAAACAAATAGTTGCCCTGGTATGAATTAACAACCTTTTTTTTTTTTTACTGTTCTACCACTTCCTCTCCCTACCTTCCTCCCAGGAGCTATGTCGGCAGCACATGGCGTCCAAATCCTCCTTGTCCCGCCAGGAATGTATGGCCGGAGTGAGTGGCGGCCTGGCGGGCTCTGCCATTGGCACAGGTGCGGGGGGGCGGAGGGGTACGGACACTTCCCGCGTCAGCAGCGTTTCCTCTCAGTTCAGTGACGGTCCCCAACACAGCCCGTCCTCCACCCACAGCTCCACCCCGTCCTGGAGCGAAGAGCCGGCCCAGTCCAACATGGACATCTCTACTGGTCACATGATACTGGTGAGTGAATCAGAGTGGACAGAGGTGGGAAGTAGTGGAGTACAAATACTTCGTTACTGTACTTAAAGCTCACCTATTATGCAAAATCCACTTTTTCATGTCTTTTTTACATAAATATGTGTCCCCTCTGTGTAAAGAGATTCTGAAAGTTTCAGGAAGAAAGACCCCCTCTCATTTTGTCTGAAAATGAGCTGATCAGATTTTGCCCACTTTATGATGTCATAAAGTTTTTTTGGATTGTGTAACCATTAGCCAATCACCAATCAAGGTAACCCCGCCAACCTTATCACCTGAATCTCCTCCTAGAGCACCATTGTGTTCTTTTTAACAAAATATTTCTCAGAGGGGTGTTGGGAACCTTATTTTCATCTAAAGTAACAGACACAGAATCAGCATTTTTTAAACAGGGCTGAAACAGAGGGGTTTATGGGATGCTACAATGCATGATCTGTTTGGTATTTGGAGCCAAACACTTCAGAGACATGTTTTGTATATAACTGAGAACTATTATATATTGATGAAAAAGAGTATAATAGGGGACCTTTAAGTACATTTTTCTGGTATCAGTATTTTACTCCACTACTACTTTTTACTTTTAACTTCTTACATTTTTAACACAAATACCTGTACTTTCTACTTCTTACATTTTCAAAACAGGTTTGTTACTTTAGTTTTAATCTGTGTTTAGTGGCGTGATCATTATTATTTAGAGTCATTGCGTGCCTATTGATTTGAACACGATCCGTGTATCCATCATTTCCTGGTCTTCTCTAAACAAGAGGGACCAATGAGAACTTTGTAATTTTGCTGTTGTTCAGCATCGAAACATTAATTAGCTAACAATGACATTATTGTTCTATTAATATAAAGGGAGGTCAGTTACTCTATAAAACAGCTGGTAGTTATGGGTACTTTTTACTTAAGTACATTTCGAAGCCCATACTTCTTTACTTTTACTTGAGTAAAGAATTTTAGTCAGAGTATTTTTAAACACGTATCTGTACTTCTACTTGAGTAAAGAATGTGTGTACTTTTGCCATCTCTGAGAGTGGAAATGTTCTTCCTGTAGCAAAAAAATCTTCTTTTTCCTTTGCTGTTCAAAACCTCCTACACATTATTCCCCTTTCATCTCTCCGGCAGGCTTATATGGAGGATCACCTGCGTAATAAGGACCGTCTCCAGAGGGAGTGGGAGGCTTTGTGCTCATACCAGGCCGACCCCTGTTCAGTGGCTGTAGCTCAAGCTCCGAGCAACATGGACAAAAACAGACACGCTGAATCCATCCCCTGTGAGTTCATCAATGTGTCACTCTTTTTATTTCCTGTCTTTCTCTGTGATGCTGCTGCTAGATCAATCATAGATCACCCTGCTGAAAAGTGATTAATTCAGTGACTCATTCTTGACAAGTTTTCTTTTACAGATGATCACACTCGGGTGAAGTTGAAGACTGAAGTAAACTCCAATAAACAAGACTACATCAACGCCAACCTCATTGTAAGAAGCCCTGAAACAATCTAAAGCATTTACAGTATCTGCTGATATTTATAATGTATGGTTTGTAACCCCAATAAACTATGTCATAGTTAAAACTTAATACATAGTCTTTGATTATCATTTCTAATGTACTCGACCTATGTTTATATTGGAACTGAAGTTACACTGTTGTTCATTGTAGTGAATTTAGCATAAAATGAAGTCTTTGTTACAACAGAAAATGTAGCTTTTTGGATGTGTCGTACAGTTTGATTCTGTTTTTCAACCTGCAATGCCAAAGCCTGTCCCTCTATCAGCATCGGACACTAAAACCTAATTCAAGTGTAATCTGTCAAATCCAATCCCTGCTCAAGAAGCCAAGGAAACATTTTGAAGCGTTAGAATCCTCAGAAAGAAAAACCTTTCAAATCTCTTCTCTCTTCCTTTTTTTCTTTAACCCATAGTTTGACCATGACCCTCGCCAGCCATCTTACATCGCCACACAGGGACCAATGGCTCACACTGTCGCTGATTTCTGGCAGGTCGGTTTGAATCCTTCCCAAGTTATTTTCCTGTCTTACTCCCAAGTTAGAGGATGTACTTGCTGCTCACTGACAAATTGAAATAATGTAGGCCATTGGACCATGTAGTCCATCTGCAGGGAACATCTGTGCCTTGTACTCACATTGTGTTTACATCCCTTTGTGTGTGTGTATGGTCTCTCCAACCGGCAGATGGTGTGGGAGAACGGCTGCACAGTGATAGTGATGATGACGGCTCTGGTGGAAGACGGAGAGAAACAGTGCGAGCGGTACTGGCCTGATGAGGGCTCATCACTCTACCACATCTACGAGGTTCATTTCCTGTCGCAACTCACTATGTTCACATTCACATTTAGCTTGGTGTGGTTTAATAATGCTCTTCTGGTAATAAGCATTCAGTGTAGTAGGAATAATCCCTGCATTAGACCTGTTGTCATAATAGTTTTATTTAACGTATATGTTAAGAGGCTAATGATAACTGTAAATAATATCTATTAAAGATTTTAAAGAAATAAGTCACATGTATGAAATAAACTACACATTTGAATGTGATCATTTCGACTTCAGTAAAACATTTGAATTTGGCAATTCCTCCATCTTGAATTGTGTGAATTCCCCTTAGAGAGGTTACTTACGGAATTGTTTAATCACGTTTGTATTTACAACAGGCCTTTTCTCTTTAACACATGTATGTTTTCCTAGTGTCGACTTTGGTTTAAATGTATCATCCGTTATCTCACATTTTCTTTACCCTCTTAAATTAAAGTCCATTTCTCCTCTGCGTCTGTCCTTCCTTCCTGTCTCTCTTCCCCCGTATACCTTTGTATTCATCAGGTGAACTTGGTGTCTGAGCACATCTGGTGTAAGGACTTCCTGGTGCGTAGCTTTTACCTGAAGAACGTCCAGACGCAGGAGACCAGAACCTTGACGCAGTTTCACCTGCTGAGCTGGCCCGCTGACGGCATCCCCACCTCCACAAGACCACTGTTAGACTTCCGTCGGTAAGAAATCAACTATCCCACATGTGCCCTTGAAGTGCCTCAAGAGTCAAACCTTCTCAATAATTAAACAGCAAGTGGAGCCAACAGGTGGCAAGGATGCAGTGTGTGGAATAATAATGCATTGTCTTACTGGTACCCTAACACATCAGCGAGTTTGGCTCTTCCTCATCACATTCTTCTTCTTTTATCTGCATGGTGTGTTTCATATCCTATGCATCACATCAGCTCTCTCTCTCTCCCTCTTTCCCAGTGTGCAGGTTGATAGGTTTGTATTTTAACACCTACCAGTGTCATTTTTGTGGTTTGCAGCTAGTACTCTGGCTCCAGTTGCATAGTCACAAAAATGAGCATTGGCAGGTGTGACTGGCTACTGCAAGAGGGACAGTGCATCTGTGGCTTCCTCTTCACCTATTCCTTCCTGTTTTACCATGCCACTCTCTGTCGTCCACCACCTCATGCCATTTTATATGTATTCCTGTCCTTACATCATTTTCTTTCATTCTTGATTTGAATGTTTTTGTCTGTCAGTTACCTCTCATGCTTTATTCTTACTACTTGGTCACATTCTGTTTACCTCTCAGAACCAACAATGTCTGAATCTGCAAAAGAGACATTAACAGCTGCATGTTGTGATGACTGACAAGGCATTTATGTATATTCATTGCATATGTGAATATGTTTATTTGCGATTAAAAAGTTGACTATGAATCATTTATATTAATGCCCTTTATATGTTCTCTTTTCCGTCTCTGCTGTCCCTTGTTCCTGTTTTTCAGGAAGGTGAATAAATGCTACAGAGGTCGTTCCTGCCCAATCATCGTTCACTGCGGGTAAAAGAATACATCTGATGACTGTCAGGTTTCTGTGAAAGACCCGGATTTGCAGAATCATAAATATTACTAATTAGGAAATTGTGTGTTTGGAGCAGAAAGCAGATTGAGGTAAAACATTATGGGGAATTACAACGCAGTGCATTTCCTTTTTTCTCTCTGTCACTCTCACAGCGATGGCACTAGCCGCACTGGCGCGTACATCCTCATTGACATGGTGCTGAACCGCATGGCCAAGGGTGAGTCACACACACACACACGCACGCACGCACGCACGCACGCACGCACGCACGCACGCACGCACACACACACACACACACACACACACACACACACACACACACACACACACACACACACACACACACACACACACACACACACACACACACACACACACACACACACACACACATACATTTTGGGTTTAAGGGTGAAATTATGTCAGGTTTTGCTAACAGCAGCTCAGTATGTACACTGGTGAGGTCGTTATAAACACAATGCATTTAAAATGTAATGTTCCACACTATGATATGGATGCATGTATGTTTTTTTTAATATTGTTTCATAAACTTGCCTTGTTAGCTAGAGAAAAACACTTTTTTGTTTAATTTTGTTTGGTTCATAAATGCATAACCAAATCATTTCTGTTATCTTCACCACACTAAAGGTTTATTTGAGTGTTTCAGAATAATACCATGATGCATAATAGGGTTCCTTTTCTATTGAAGAGTGTTGGCTTCTGTATTACAAAACAGTGAGTAACCCTCAAAACTGTGGTACTAATGTTTTGACCCTTCCTGTCTTTGTTGTTAGGAGTGAAGGAGATTGACATCGCAGCCGCACTGGAGCACATCAGAGACCAGAGACCTGGATTAGTCCGCACCAAGGTACCATATATCTGTGTGTGTTGTCCCTCTTTTAGCACTTATATGGTAGAGGTCCACAATTCAACTTCTTTTCCATATCTCTCATTCTGATCAGGACCAGTTTGAGTTTGCGCTGACAGCAGTAGCAGAGGAGGTGAATGCCATCTTGAAAGCCCTGCCACAGTGAGCTGAAGGCGCAGTGAGGACATCCATGGACACAAAAAGAAATACTCATAAGGACACACTCGTACGACCCAGCCATGTTTGTCTGGCCATCACTGTATATTAGAATTTGCTCCACCACACCTGGAGCTCTTACAGCTCATGTCTTCAGCATGCAGTATTTGACCATCAACTCATTTGCTGGGTTTTTAAAACTTTCTGGAATTTCATAAATGATTTCTTGCAAGATGTAAAATATGGCCAAGAGATTAAATGTTAATCATGATCTTTGCTCTCTGGAGATTCTACCTAATAAGACACCAATTAAGCCAGCCAATGACAATGACGAGGAATAAAAAATACGTGCTAATATACTGTGCGCTGACAGGATAGAAAACACTTCTGATGATGGTTTCAAAAACATAATATATGTGTGACACTGTTTACCGATCTGACTCCATCTCGGCCTAATCCACCCTCTTACTGGGACATGATTACCTCAAATGATCTATCAACATTAACAGATGATTTCCAACCATCACGAATGGTTTGTTTTGCCGTTGTGTTGAACATTACAATTTCCTTGGACTATTGTTAAAATAATGTTGAATCCCTTTACAAAGTATCCATCCGGCTAAAAGGTTTCAATGGTTTTTAAATCTCTAAGTGTGTTGTTACGTGTCCACCAGAATACTGTGTGCTACTGTGTGTTGATTCCAAGCAGGTTTTTTATTTGTGAAGCTTGTCTTTGCCATGGCAACATGATTGTTTGCTTTAAACTCTGGTCTCCTTCGATGATGTACCTTCCAAGTCCACCAAAGTAACTCTGGGTTCTTCATCGTCTTACTCTGTGTTCGACCTTGTGATTTATGTAAATAATTCATCCTGATGATTGTGTTTATTCATGTAGCAGACGGACAGAAAATATCTATAAAAAATGTATTTTGACTTGAATAAATTTGTGATGTGACGCAGCAAAAAACTAAAATCAAAGGGAAAGGCTTTCTTTGCTCACTTTGACAACCAGCGTTTTTAAGTGGTTGTGTTTTTGTTTCATACAAAAAAAACGATAACATTGCATTAAAACGGCATTTTGTCTCATGCATTTTAATCTATTGATTAAAAATCCATGTATTATTCAAAATGTATCATAAATGCATCAACAGCTGCAATTCTAGAGCTGTACACAGCGCCCCCTGCAGCATAAAGGGTGGGACAGCCAAAAACAAGTGCATTACAATAATGACAAGTAGATATTTTTTAACTTAAAGAGAACGTTTGGCAATTGAACTACAATTATTTAACCCTGACAACACTTATATTATTCTATATATATATTGATTATTTATAAGTCTACAAACTAATATGGTCTGATGCAGAATAGTCAGCAAGAAATGCTTTATTTTCTCTTCTTCTAAAACATTGTTCTATTAGTTTCATTTATCAGCTTCCACTTGCAGGCATAATTCAGCATATCATTCTGCTGACACAGCAGTTAAAGCAGAGAAGATTACAACTATTTCCTTGGGTTTCAAAATACAAACGTTCCAGTCTCTTGCTCCACAATGAGCTATGTACACACACTCACACACATATAAAAACACACATTTGAATAATTTAAGTCTCATTCAGCAGGTAGTGGCCATGATGGGCAGAGAGAGACAAGTGCATCTTGGGGAATTGACCTTTGACCTGTAAGAATAAATGAACAAGGAAATGTTACACTTCATCAGTAATGCAAATATGATTACCTTTTATAAATATTACTTCTAAGAATGATTGGACTCCATCTACAAAGGGCTTATTGGGCAACATTCAGGGGGCTTCAGGTTCACACTGGTCTTTACCTCAGGGCAGCACGAGCCAATCAGGTTAGCTTGTGAAGGCCTCGAAGTCTGAGTCTGAAACAGGGAGCAGGATGTGTAAGACAACAAATTCCCACTGAACTCTTTGACTCCTTAATTCTATTGTGATAAGATGTTTGTCACGTATTGATTTAAAAAATAATATGTTCCATGTATTTCATACTGCAAACGGCACTAAAAGGTGATACCAGCACATCATTAGCGAAGCAGCATAATGAAAATGGAAGCGAAACAGATCAGCCGAAAATAGTATGTGCGGAACAAAATATCAGATAACATTATTTTAAATGTGTGCTGATTGGTGCTGGCTCGCTCTACATCTTGTTTCGACAGGTTTTAGCATTTCTGTAAACAACTGAAAAACACTATTTTGAGTTATTATTCCTCAATGTCTTTTCCTTTATCAACATAATATTTTCAATGAAAAATCTACTTAGTTTGCACTGAGAGTAGATTGCACAACATAAAGTGAGATTATATGAACAGATGAGAAACAGGCAGACTTGTAATGATAAATAAAGGAGTGTCATGAGTCAGTACGGTAAGTTAATAGTAAGACATTGGTTCAACAACAAACTGAGTGAAATCAAAAGTGAGCATACTGATCAAGTACTTCTTTTAAATTAAATGATGTTATGTGCGCTTTTCATTTGTTTTAAAAATGGCTTATCAACATCTGTTTTTTTGGGATCCAGAAATACCATATAAATGAAAGGGAAAGCGGCACTGCAGTGATTTCATGTGTGGTTGTTAGTTGAAGTAGTAATGGTGGTACACTAGTGGTGTGGCGTGAAATATGTGACAAATAAAAGGCAGAACAATTACTGCCATGTTCTTAAAAAAATCAAATATATCAAATATCCTCTTTGAGTCACTTTTTATTTGTTATTTCCTTTTTAACAATCTGCAAAATAAAAATAACAAAACACATGGCAGTTCAAGGAAATACAAATAATACAGGGAGTTGCCTCTTTCTCATTCCCTTAGGCATCAACAGTATCAGCCGTGCTTAATGTTTGCAAGTGATGAACGTTATTCTTTAAAGCGATGCAAAACTCATGCAGAACAAAATAAAGAAAGCACTCGTGAAAATTAGCGACATCTAAATACTACACTTATTGTGCTCTATGTATATCAGCTGTGCCAGAAACAGGACCTGTGATAAGGTACTTAGTGAGACAGGTGTGTCCTTGAACAGCAGTACAAAAGTGTTCTTTAACGTATTAATTACATTTGGAGTAATGTTTTCCTTTCTTCGAGTCGCTCCACACAACACACAGGTCTACAGCAGCAGTCATAGTCAGCAGGTTGTTTTTCGTCACTTTGATTTGTTGATTGGTGACATCATTTTAAAGCATTCATAGTGCAGTTGAACTTAACGACACTCCCTCCCACCTCCTCACCTGACAACACTCCTGTTCACTAATAAAGTATAGCTTTTTCTTTACCTGTGCTTTTCTAAATTGGCACATTTTAGGTGTTAATGTAGGAAACATTTGTATAAAGTCTAAAGTAGTCAAATCATGCAAAGGCATTAAAGGATCACAATATTAAAGATTGAGACTATCATTTACAATCAGTCTTAATGCTGTATTTATTGCACACTGTGATTTGCCTTTCAATCTCATAAAGTGTTGCCCTAATCTACAATCTGACCAAATATGGTCATGATATTTCAGTGTATTAAGGCTTGTACTATGTACTTCATTAAATTATACTTTGGCCACCGGTTTGAGCAATTCTGACTGGGAAGCCGGTGTGTTTGCAAACAAGCAATGTGTTTTTGCAAAGTATGCTTCATTTTTGCCTCTATATATATATATATATATATATTCTAAAAATCAGTATCAGCTGATCAATAAACAATTTTTTTCAATAAAACAAGTTTTTTTAAAGTTATTTAAGTTCCGCATCCTGTTAGAACAGGAAAAAACGGTGCTTATCAGGCTCTAGCTCCGGCCCTGGAACCGCGTTGGTGTGAAAGGAGCATTATAGATTTACACACACACACACACACACACACACACACACACACACACACACACACACACACACACACACACACACACACACACACACACACACACCACACACACACACACACACACACACACAACACACACACACACACACACACACACACACACACACACACACACACACACACACACACACACACACACACACACACACACACACACACACACACACACACACACACACACACACACACACACACACACACACACACACACACACACACACACACACACACACACACACACACACACACACACACACACACACACACACCACACACACACACACCACACACACACACACACACACACACACACACACACACACACACACACACACACACACACACACACACACACACACACACACACACACACACACACCACACCCCACTACAAACTTAAATCCCTCTCGATCCTCACAATCTTTTCAGTCTGTGTAAATATTTGGCATATTTACATACATTCACAAATCATCTGCATTGCTTTAAATTTGATCTTTTAGCTGTACTGAACAATTATATGGAAATGTCTGGGTTGGCACCATGTCAAAGTCGACTAACTGTCACTCTTAGTGTTAAATCTGCATGAAAGCATTGTGATAAGTTGAGGCACTGTCTGAGTCTGGAAATCACGTTAAATTAGAGTCTGGCTGAAAGCAGAAACACAGAGGTAAGTATAAAAAATAAGGCATCCCAAATACACACACACACACACACACACACAGACACACACACACTGTATTAACACACAATACACCCGCACTTCTTTTTCTTTTTCACGCTGCCATCACTATTTTTCATGGCAGGTGCAAACTCTTCTTCACTGCTCTGGCTCAGAGGCGAGGTGGTGGCAGTAGTGGAGGACTCAGGAGAGAAATCTGGTTTGCTTGTTCCCTTTCCCTCCGTTTCCCACCCAGCACCAGGCCCCGAGCCCTTTTTAACCTCCCCCCCGTCCCCTCCCTCCCCTTCACCATCAGCCACATTACATTGTGTAGTCTTAATTTTGTACTTCATGGCTTTGCCCCCATCCCCGGCACCTGATATGAAGTCGGTAGCAGCTGCTCTCTGCTGGGCATCCAATTCTGACAAGCTGCATGCCAAAGCCATCTGCAGATCTTCATCTTCTACTTCTTCATCCTCACTGCCAGCTGCGACCCCGTAGTGGTAGAATGGGGCGGAGCTGAATGAGCGGTGTGGGGCTGCCGAGTGAGGGCTGGGGCGGGGTCTCTCACACTGGGCAGGTGATCTGTGTTGGATTCGGGGCTTCTGAGGAGATTTACGGGACAGATCCTCTCGTCGGCTCAGCTCCAGTGCGAGGGCCATTTCATCCTGCACACCTGGAGACAACACACACAAGAACGAAGGTGTTGATGTGAGTTACAAATACACACAGCTTTCAATATAACAGTTTCTTTAAATCCAACGTTCAACTTGAAAGCTTTTTGATAAGATAATGTCAAAGGTTTGCAGATTAGCATGTTCAGCCTTGATATTGCTCTTTGACTTCGTTTGTGAAAGCATTAAAAGTCACTGAAACCATTCATTAAAGGTCCCCTATTATACTGTTTTTCATTACATTATTATAGGTCTCAGATATATACAAAGCATGTCTCTGAAGTGTTTGGCTCCAAATACCAAACCCATTGTAGCATCCCATAAACCCCTCTGTTTCAGCCCTGTTTCAAAAGTGCTGATTCCCTGTCTGTTACTTTAGATGAAAATAAGGAGCCACTCCCAACGCCCCTCTGAGAGATATTTGGTTAAAAAGAACACAATGGTGCTCGAGGAGGAGATTCAGGTGATAAGGTGGGGGGGGTCTTACCTTGGTTGGTGATTGGCTAATGGTTACACAACCCAAAAAATCATAAAGTGGCCGAAATCTGATCAGCTCATTTTCAGACAGGTTTTTATATAAATGGATCAGGACCAGGCTTGGAATTTCGTCATTTTAGGTGCAAGGCCATTTGACCTTTGGTATCACAAAAATGTTTAGGGCACAAAGGCCATTGAGGGAAAAAATTGGTTTTGGAGCTAAAGAAATAACTTCACTTTCTGATAAGAAAAACACACGAATGACATGGAAAACAGATCACTTTTTTAATATCCATAATGTCAAACATTATAATCATATAGGCCTATTCCTCCTTAGTATTACCGTATATACAATGAAATACTCTACTTTGAATAATTAGTGTTTGGCATGTTTTCTATCTACTACTTCTCCCATTCACAAATTCGAAAATCAAATCAAAAATTCTATTAATATGTAACAAATATATTCAATTTCAAAGCAGAAGAAACAGCCTTCAAGGGTCAAACTCTGCACATACATCATTCAGCAGTGCACAGTGAAGCTCAAACAAACAACTGTATGAACAAGCAATACTTTGAAATAAAAAAGTGTGTGTGTGCGTGTGTGTGTGTGTGTGTGTGTACGAGTCTCTTTAATCAATTTTTTCAACTCGAGCGTCAAATTCGTGTGACGCGTTCTCGCGGTAGCCAATCAGCAGTGAGGATCTCAGCCACTGAATCAGAAAACCAATACCTCAGCCGTTAGCTGTTAGCACACAGAGCCCACAGCTCCTCATATCTATTCAGAAACTGGACAAAAGTTAAACAAGTACAAACCACAGACTGTCTGTGTCATGGCGAATACAGTCGCTGCTTTATTTCTGTCTTTAGGACGTTGTTGTGAGTTTGGACAGAGCAGCTACAGGTTAGTTTAGCCTGATCGATCCGATTTCCATTCAGAAAACCCGCATTTTAAAAGGTTTTTCGCCTTCCGTCTTGTCTGTACACTTGTCAAAGCATTAGTTCTTGGTTTTTACTAACCGTTATCAGTATTGTGTTACTTCGGCATCATTTTGAAACGTGTATTACAATTAAGTCACGGTAAAATATGTTCATTTTGTTGTAGTTGATTTCTACCACAGTATTTACATGGATATAAGCCCCGCCCCCTCTCCAGCGCGTCCTGTTTGAATGACAGGAGTAAACACAGCTGACAGCCGCGGGGACTCTCCAGCGATTAGAGCAATGCAAATATTCGCATCGCGTCTGTTGTGAACGCAGCATAATGCAGTTCAGAGACCAGACCACTGCTCTGACGCTTTTAAAAGCAACTTCGAGATTTTAACAGTGTGAGGGGCACAAAGGCCATGGTCGTCATGGCCGCCGTGAAATTCCTACCCTGATCAGGTAACAAAGAGAGAGAATCTTTTATCCTGAAACTTTCAGAATCTCTTTACACAGAGGGGACACATGTTTATGTATAAAAGACAGGAACAAGTGGATGTTGCATTATAGGTGACCTTTAACAAATATATTTAGATAAAAATGGTTACATTAGACATCAGTTTCTTTTTTACACCATTCAGTATGCTTTGTTTCAAGATTCAAGGCTTTATTGCTTTCATGTGCACATTAGCTACAGTGTAGATATGGACAATCTTAAGTCACAGGCTCCTCCAACAGGGCAACATGAATATATATAGGACATAAAACAGATAGAATAGTGCAAACTGAATGTTGTTTTACCATTAATTAGGACACTCTTTAACACCCCGTCCTCCTCGATCTCTGTTCTCTCCTGCCCGTTCTCCTTCGTCCTGTAATAAGAAATAAATGGCAAGGCAAGGTACGTTTATATATATATATATAGCAGCTTTCAACACAAGGCAATTCAAAGTACTTTACAAAAATGAAAAACATTAAGAGCATTAAGAAATAGTGCAGCAGAAACATATTATAAAAAGGCATTTAAAAACAGTCATTAAAAAGCAAAGAGAATCCAATAAACATCAGCCAATATATGAAAACATTAAGAGCATTAAGAAATCATTTGCTCCTACACATTCATACGGCTTGCTATTCTTGGACCCCATCTGTCACTTAAGTCAACAACAAAAGTTCTTAGAATACTTGAAATAGTTTTGTGTGTGTACGTCATCTAAGAGTGAAGGAACATTTAAATTAGACATTTTTGACAGATTTCAGATCATTTCCTACAATGTTTCACGTTCATGAATTGCATACAGTAGTTAACAACAAGCCCTGCCCGTGAAACCCTGTTCGGTAAAGAAATAGAGAAATATTTGAAAATAATGTAGTTCCCAGGAGGGGTAACTTTTCTTTTGGCGCCGTTACGTACTTCTTGGTAGTGGTGCGTTTGCCATTCATGATGCGAGTGGAGGTAGAAACTGACTTGAAGTGGCCCATACCGCCGCCCATGCTGTCCATCCCATCCAGACCACCCATGGAAGAGGAGAAGGATGTAAAATCAACTGAAGAAGGACAGGAAGGGAAAGCAGAAGAGAAGGGAAGAGAAGGGAAGAGAGAAGATTTTGTGAAATGGTGTTATCTAGAGTAAGAATTCCTGGTTAAAGGTCAATAACATGTTTTGTGAGGTCACAGTGACTTTGACTTTTGTCCACAAACTTACATTTGTTAATCATAGAGTCCAAGTATATTTTTGTGCCACATTTTTGTTGTTTCAATTTTCTTTGATGTTTTCATACGCCATAATGTCTTATTTGCTACTAAAATAATGGATACTGTATTTGCCATTTAACTTTCTTCGTGTAGCCGTTTACCTCCTGCTGAAGGGAAGGAAAAGAATCGCCCGGGGCCGAGGCGAGAAGACGTGCCTCCAAAGGATGAGAAGTCATCTGGATGAGAGAAAGAGAGAGAGAGAGAGACACTTATTTTTACCTGAAAACTGTACTCAATTGAATCTTCTAATGTGAGAGGTAGGAAGTACACTTATTTCATTTACTGTACAGACATGTGACTAATGAGCAAAAATGTAAAGCAAACTCTTTATATACAAATTCTTACAATATAAATAAATATGCTATGATGAATGTGAAATGTGAAATGTGACCAAAGGCTAAAGTCATTAGCAGCATCTAGAAAATAAAAAAATAAAAACCGTAAAAATGTACCTGACAAAATGTAACCCTAATTGTTTTGACTGAAGCATTGAGTTCCCCCAAAACTATTTGTTTTAAATATAAATATTTGTTCATATAATATAAATAATAAAAATGCTCATATAAATCCAAATGAATATTGGATTCTTGTGACAGACTTACCAAAGAAGTTAGCGAAAGGATCCTGGCCGCCAAAAAACTCTCTGAATACGTCATCTGGCTTGCGGAATGTGAAGGTGAATCCTGGGAAATCTGAAGAAAACTCTGCGCTGGAGGAACCTGAAAAATCAAGTAGTCGGGGTCAGAGGGATGAGCAGCAGCAAAGAGAGTGAAATAGTGGGGGAAAGAGTAGAGGGAGGACAACTTTATGGTGCCACAACATGAGAATAGTGAATGAAATGGAGGTTGCATGAAACACAAGGAAGAACATGTAGTGGATGCAATAATATTTCAAGCTGGGTTTTAATTACCTGTGGGTGGCCTTCTGTCATTTCCATATCTGTCATATGCATCACGCTTACTCTCTGTAGGAGAAGAACAGAGCAGAGTTTCATGATGCAATAAAAACCTATGACCTACAGTGTTTGATTCTATTTGTGGGGGCACCGCACCGCACCGCCCCCCGGCAAGAAAAGCCAAAGGCCCCTTAACCTATTCCGGTGGCCTACGCATCCACCCCCCCCCCCCCCTCAAATAAGAAAATACATGCGAGTTCATGGGTACTGTAGACTACGTTCTTGTTGCTCTGTGTTGCGTTGTTAATGACTGAGACACACCGGAGTTGAGGATCTGTGGGGTTTATTCTCCTAAAAATATAATTTAGGCATTTAGCAGACGCCTTATTCCAAAGTGACTTACAATGACCAATTACAGGGACATTCTCCCTGGAGTAACTGAGGGCTAAGTGCCTTACTCAAGGGCACACTAGTAGTGGTGTTCCAGGCGGGATTTGAACTTGCAACCTTCCGATCATCAGCCCACCTCACTATCCATTAGACTACCAACATTTAAAAAAAATTAAAAATAATAATAATAATAAATGATGAGATCCATTTGTGGCGGCCCGCCACAAATAAATCAATGTATGGGAAACACTGACCTAGATTTACACCAATGTATATCTCTCTCTCTTCTGTTATACTGTGTACATTCACAAACATGATACAGTAAAGTTATTCAAATAAATTAAAAATCTAACTACTGTGAGAAGAGAGATTTTCGGGTTCTATAAATGTAGTTCCTTTTTGAAGAGCCTGACATTTGCACACAGAGACTCAGAACTCATGACTCACAGCATCAACAACAAACACACATGCATATACTGTATATATCTATATATAGATAAGTGTATATATCCATATATATATATATATATATATATATATAAAGATGGACACTGCCTTGACTTACTGTCAGATAGGACTTCATAGGCCTCAGACAATTCTTTGAATTTTGCCTCTGCTTCCTCCTTGTTGTCTGGATTTTTGTCTGGATGCCATTTCAGTGCCAGTTTCCTATAACTGAATTCAGGAAACATACACAAACATTGACTGATGCAGAAAAGATATATAAAAAGAAAAACAATTGTACTATGAATGGTATCCCCTGATCAAACAAACCCTGCAGTGCATAAAACCAAAAAACTGCTTATTTTGTAGCAGTCTCACATTTTTCAAGGCCAATATAACCTTGCAGTAGGTACACTACTAATATGTTTTCAATAACTGTATATTATATATAAGTATTGTTAATAAATTGTGTAATGTAAAGCTTGAAAGAGAGCAGCAGGATACTCACGCCTTCTTGATGTCATCCTGAGAGGCTGTTTTGGACGCTCCCAGGACGTTATAGTAGTCCACCATGTTGCCCCCTGTGACTCCTCACCGCCCCCTGAAAGAGTTCAGGACAAACTCAACTCTGATTGGACATGCACAGTTTGTCAAATTCCATTCTCGTTCGTAAAACCTTGGTATTTCTGGTATTTCCTAAAATCCAAAAAAGGAGAAGAAACAGCTCTATGCTCCTTATTTATTTAATGGGCAGCAGCATGTGTAGTGAATGGCTAAATAAGGCAATGTGTAATGTAAACATAGTTGTTTATCATTCTGAATGTGAGTATGCATGTGTTGACAAATACATATTATATTATTCCCTTTTTGGAATTAGATCACTAACAAACCAGTTTTCACTTATTGAGCACTTGATTGACACTTTACTGTCTTGTTAGTTTTGCTAAATATTTAATGCCAGTACACCTTTTATAATAAATGTTGTTTAATGACATCATGTAATTCCCAGCATGCTCTGCCCAGGTTTAACATGAGCAGAGCAATGATCTGCCACAGCAATTGAAAACACGTGTGTGGGAGTGGCAGTGATATCAGTTTACTTTCACTTTACAGTCAATGAAGTTCACCTCAACTGATATTTGGCCTGTTGAAAACTAAACATTTACTAAGAGGTCAACATCATTTCATTCAAGTCCCATCAAGTTCAGCCAACATGCGATCATCATAGACAAGATATGCTCTTTAAAGCAACAGATAAATTAAGAGTTGACCAACATGTTGATGTATACCCTTTACTATGATCAATGTATCATATAGATGGCCTAAACGCCAAATAATTGTTTTGGGTAGAGGACAACACAGTACAAGTTAATACAGTAAGCACTGTTTAGAATAAATCAGTATCTTAGTGAGATACATCCAGTAAAGACTCATAACAAGACTCCATTATTGCAGTGGACTTTAATGAGAAACATTAAACTTCTTTTGTTTGTTTTTGCAACTTTTACGTGAAACTATTTTGGCTATTGAGTAACATTATATAACATATCTATAGAGGTTTATTTATTTGTTATCCGGTTTCACTTAATCACTCGTGATATATTGTGGTGTAGCAGTTGTAGGCCTACTGCAAGGTAAAACATGTATATTTTAATGTAAATACATTATGGATGACTTATGTTGTGTTCTGCACATAGATCAATATTATGTATGTTATTGAAAATATTGTTTTCTTTGAATCTATTGAAGAAAAACTTTTTTTATTAATAATAGCCTAGTTGAAAATGTACCCTTGAACTGATAGGACCTTTGTACAGTCATTAGTTCCATTATAGCCAACGTTAGTCAGCATGCAACCGCCATGCCAATCTCATTAGTGGACTTCACCACTTTTAGGGCTGAAGGGGACTTCCAAACTGATGTAAAATACCTAAACATAACTTTCTATGCCCCCTCGGGAACAGCCATGCGCTAACACGAGTATTATTACTATGTTATTTCTAGAGTCATGGCATCTGACAACTGCTGCTGACATGACAGTAGGCCTACGCAAACTTACATACACGGGCATTTGGACTTGCAAGAAGGTGCTGTCTATATTCTAGTAGTCTCAGTACATTAACATTAAGCGCCGTTATTTGGTTACTCGGTTGACACCATACTTTCTATTAGGGCAAAGTTGTACGTCTATACAAAATAGTGTACGGTCAGTGTGTATAGCCACAAGTTATCAAGACTAGCCGAAGCTAAATTGACCTACCGTGTGAGTCTTTCGGGCTAATTGGTTAGCAGGTTAGCCTGTCCACCGGTCTGTAGCGACAATGAATTAGTTATGATAGCGGTGCCTCTGGTATGTAGGCGCTCCCCCTGTCTTCTTGACAGCCGCGTGGACAGCCTCCTCCTTCAGTCCTCCTCTCCAGCGACCCGACACAAACACTCTCTGACAACACAATATGTCTACTGCAATGCAGGCTACCGTGTTGCCTCTGCGGTCTACTCTACGGTCCACACCGTGAAAACAAGTTGACTGAGTGACAGCCCTGTTTGCCTCCTGTGCTGGTCAAAGCTGACGCGCTACGTCACTATCAGCTGAGAGAGAGGGAGAGAAATGGAGCGTCGGGAACATGCGAGTGTTTTCAGACGTTCAGACCTATGGTTCAGACCCGCCCTGCCTCCTCTGCCGCCTGTTGCTCTGTGCTAATGTAGCCTCACCAATACCAAAACACTTCTTATGGTATCCACCTACTCTGGCTAACCACTTCAGAAAGACATAGGAACAAAATGACCGTATCTGGACAGATATATTTAAAATAATGTCATGCCAACGCTACCGCATACATGCTTAGGCTACTAAAGAGTGGTGCAATGTTTGCTAATTAATTTACCAACATAGGCTACTGTGCTAAAGTTTTTCCTTTATACTTTAACTCAATATATGTATAGCACATAAAGCTACATTTATCTGGCAGCCACAGTAACTTTGCAGTTTAAGATTTGTCATACATGGGGAATGTTATTAAATAATAGTTTATACAAGCCCCCAGGGATAATAATTTTTAATAATATTGGAATGATTTATAATAATTATCATCTAATAACTCAGGCTTTTAAAGAATGTAATTCTCTCAGTGACATTTATGTTCTTGAATACCCTACATAAAATGTAATTGTTATGTAGTTTTGCACGGTGGTACTTATATTGTACTTAGTTACAGGTAATGAATACTAATACTTCTGCCAATGTTGATCCTGTATGCAATGTGACTTATCTGGATCCGAATATTTTATTCAAAGAGAGCTGAGCGTTTGTATACTTGAATGGGGACACAATAGCCCTACTTTAATGTAGTAGACCTGGTTAGACCATACTGTATAAGTGAAACTTAAAAGCAAGCAGGCTTTTGGTGTTAGTTTGTCATAGCATCACATGCTCAAAGACTGGTCACTCATGTTTAAAGGACTCAACATCTTTACATTCAGGCAAAGTACTGGATGTGTATTTGTACATTTGTGTAATTTCTAGTTTTATCTTTAATATTTGTATGCATGCTTATTAATTAATATTAAACTATCTTTGGCTCGTTATTTGCTGTAACAAATGTACATTTCCCTCTGTGGGACGAATAAAGGAATTCTGATCTGAAAGGACAAAACCAACTCAAACAAAAGTGGTTACATTGCTCCCATCGGTGGCTGGTTGAAGCAACTGCAGGTGCAAGGCCTGCCAAGCAATAGTATGAAGCTGCAGCCTCGGAGGAGGGTGCACTCTCAGGACCGCATGCACTCTCAGGACCGCATGCACTCTCAGGACCCTAGTTGTTTTGCAACATCGCCACCTAGCGGATTGGATGACCGCAAAAGTACAACCAGCGAGTATTGAGTCTCATACACTGCGAGTCTCTTTAGACATTGTAATGCTTGTTATTAACCATCTAAAAATGCATGAAAATATGTTTTTCTTACTGAAATTACATTATTATTATTAACAACAAGTTGTTAATATGTTTTTGATTTTTAATAACAAATGTATTTTGTATGTCAGATGTAAAAAGATAGTCTTTTATATTTGTCTTTATCAAATTTGACATACAACATAAATATATATATATATATATATATTGTAGTAATAATGATATAATCTATTTATAATTGTAAATGTATATTGTATGTAGACATACATTTAGATGTATATTTTGTTAAAAGAAAACTGTTAATTTAGTTTTTGGGAGAAGGGGTGGGGTTAAATAAGTGTAAACTCCTTTGAATCAATTTGATACTGCTTATGTTTCTACAGTATCATAATTCTCTTGTTTCATTTCATTATTATATATATATATTTTTTATTGTATTACACGTTCGAAATAAATCAAATCAAATGTGTCTTTGAAGAGGTGCTAGATTACTCAAAAACAACTGTTAGTGTGTTTATGCACCAGGCTGCAAAAGATAAACATGCAATTTGACGAGAGGAATTTCAGTGCAGAATACATTTTTATTTATTGGGCACTGTGGATTCTTCACTGGGGTGAGGCGGGGTCTGCTGTTCCCTCAACCACCAGACAACAGCTCCAGCTGCAGTACCCCGGGAAGCCCTCTTCTGAGTAAAAACCCTGCAACACTCCTCGCCGTCCACTTCCCCGGTAGCCTGTGCCAACGTCCTTATAAAGGTTGTCGCAGTAAAAGCACCTGGAAATTTGGTATTCCTTCCGAAATTCCCTTTTGTGTCCCTCTGAGAAGACATTCCAGTTGACGACACCTGAAGTAGAATGTCATAAGAAAATTACAATTCAGACAGAAAAACAACAAAACCTTCCTTAATTTAGCTGACCTTACGCTTAGTCAATCAACTTCATAATACTAGGATAGGAGAAGGCAGAAGTAAAGACACTTTATAGACTTTGCAACATGTAGTGCATCATTGTAAATCGGGCAAGGATCTCCCCTCTTGGATTGAAATATGCATCTTGAAAAAGAGAGAGCCTAATTGGTCAAACTGAACATTTTGAAATACTTTCACAGACAGACATAAATTAGGCCTAATTGTTAGATTCTGACACGACAGATTCTAACCTACAGAATAGGCCGACATAATAACTGACTAAAACACCTCATGCAATATTACAAAACATGTCAAAATGATGAGACTGTCTGATAAACAGTAAACAGGCAGTCAGCACAGTTAAAATTATTTACAATGAATTCAAATAGTAATACAATGACTATTAAAGAAGCATTTACACTGAAGACAGAACTTATATTAGGCTACTGCTGATTTAATGTAGCGGACAGACAGATCATATTGACATGCTTTTGTCATCCTTTGAAGTTTAATTAATTAGCTGACTATAATTAATGATCAGGGTTGGGAAGTTTACTTTTTTTAAATGTAGGTTACAGATGACTAATTACCCTGTTAAAAATGTAATACGTAATGTAACTGACTATGTAACTATTTGTATTGATAATCTAATGTTAATTATGGTTCTTTTATGTTTTTTGTGAGTCACTTTGGATAAAAGCCTCTGCTAAATAACATAACCATAACATACGGTTTCATTAAACAAATAAACAAAAAGGCTAACAGTTGGTTTTGCAGCGAGTCATCATAGGCTAACAGATGACATTTAGCACGTGTTACTGTAATTAGTGATTAAATCAACAATTAATGTAGGACACCTAGTTGGGCTTGCCAAAATCACGCTACAGTTTCATTAAACAAATAATCAAATATGCTAATGAAGCTAATGCTATTAGCATTAGCTTTTGCCGAAAGCTATAGCTAACAAATAATTGTTTTTAGTGCCTTTAATACTGTTAGAAGCTATCATAAGCTAACAGATGTTTGTTTGTATTGCCTTAAGACTATCATAGTTAATGTTAGCTAATCACACTTCATTTCAAGACACCGGAATTGTTATTAATGTTAAACAAATAAAACTTTAAAAGCACTTCACACTACTCACACTCTATGCGTTGTCGTTCATATTCATGTCTCCTGCTCACTAGGTGGCGATGTTGCAAAACAACTAGGGTCCTGAGAGTGCATGCGGTCCTGAGAGTGCATGCGGTCCTGAGAGTGCACCCTCCTCCGAGGCTGCAGCTTCATACTACTCCTGCCAAGCCCATTGTATACTTTGTAACTGATTATCAACATGGCAAAACAAGGGAGGAAATTGGCAAAGGCAGAGAAACTGTAATTTCCTTTAAAACATTCTGAAATCCAGAAAAACAAAACACACCCTCCTTGATTAATAGCAAATATATCAAAACTTATAGTCTAGAGTAGACCCATTATATGTCCATCTGTGTACACATGAAATATTGCTTTGGTCACTAATAAGGATTGTACTTCGCCCTATAACTTGTCTTCATACCTTTCATGGACAGCAGTTCCTTGTCATGCATAATTATCACTACAGTATATTGCTGATATGTGCCCATTTTTCTCTCTCACAATCTGTAACATTTGTAAAAGTTAAATGCAAAACTCAGTATTCTGAGATCACTCCAGATTAATCAGTATGAAATAAACAATTCTATATGCTAGGAATGTGTTTAAATATTGTTGAATTCATCATTTTCAAAAAAATACTTTCTTAACTATCTGCCAAACCATGCTAAAGATTTATTTCAGGAATGACCACAAATCACTTAAAAGGGTTCAAGAGAACATTTTATTGATAATACTGAAATTGATCATTATCACAATGTTATCAAAGTGTTGTAGGGAATGTGTTGCATAATTGATAACTTTTTGAATATGGGATGTATGTTTGGCCCTTTAATACTCCTCTCCCTCTTCGTCCTCCTCTCCCATGCTGTCAGTGCCAACCTCTTCATAATCCTTCTCCAGGGCAGCCATATCTTCTCTGGCCTCGGAGAACTCTCCCTCCTCCATGCCCTCCCCAACATACCAGTGGACAAAGGCTCTCTTGGCGTACATGAGGTCAAACTTGTGGTCGAGACGGGCCCAGGCCTCAGCGATGGCTGTGGTGTTGCTCAGCATGCACACAGCCCTCTGCACCTTGGCCAGGTCTCCACCAGGGACCGCTGTTGGAGGCTGATAGTTGATGCCCACCTTGAAGCCTGTGGGGCACCAGTCCACAAACTGGATGGTACGCTTTGTTTTAATGGCAGCAATGGCAGAGTTGACATCTTTGGGCACCACATCACCGCGATACAGCAGACAGCAGGCCATGTATTTACCATGACGAGGATCACACTTCACCATCTGATTGGCTGGCTCAAAGCAAGCATTGGTAATGTCAGCAACGGACAGCTGCTCATGGTAGGCTTTCTCTGCAGAGATGACTGGAGCATAGGTGGCCAGAGGGAAGTGGATACGAGGGTAGGGCACCAAGTTGGTCTGGAACTCTGTCAGGTCGACATTCAGGGCTCCATCGAAGCGAAGCGAGGCTGTGATTGAAGACACAATCTGGCCAATAAGCCTGTTAAGGTTGGTGTAAGTTGGCCTGTCGATATCTAGGTTTCTGCGGCAGATGTCGTAGATGGCTTCGTTGTCTACCATGAAGGCACAGTCGGAGTGCTCCAGGGTGGTGTGGGTGGTCAGGATGGAGTTGTAAGGCTCAACCACTGCGGTGGAGATCTGGGGGGCTGGGTAGACGGCAAATTCAAGTTTTGATTTCTTTCCGTAATCAACAGACAGTCTTTCCATCAACAGGGAGGTGAAACCAGAGCCAGTGCCTCCACCAAAGGAGTGGAAGATAAGGAATCCCTGCAGGCCAGTGCACTGATCAGCCTGAAAGAAAAATGTGCCTGGTTAGACACTATCAAGTTAGGATGTCACATGAACGATCACAATTGTGGACCACATTTCTTTCTTTCTAAATGATGGTTAAAAAAATAACTAAACTAACTGAATCCTCACCAGTTTACGAGTCCTGTCCAGAACCATATCAATGATCTCCTTGCCGATGGTGTAGTGTCCTCGGGCGTAGTTGTTGGCAGCATCTTCCTTTCCTGTAATCAGCTGCTCAGGGTGGAACAGCTGACGGTAGGTTCCTGTACGAACCTCATCTATGAAAGTCAAAATAGAAAAACATGAGCAAGAAATAATGTCCACTTTTACATACAGTATATGGGCTGTTGAGTCAAGTAAGTTCATGTTTATTTACACATTACTGACCGATGACAGTGGGCTCCAGGTCGACAAAGATGGCTCTGGGAACATGCTTTCCTGCCCCAGTCTCACTGAAGAAGGTGTTGAAGGAGTCGTCTCCTCCTCCGATTGTCTTGTCACTGGGCATCTGTCCATCTGGCTGGATCCCATGTTCCAGACAGTACAGCTCCCAGCATGCATTGCCCATCTGGACTCCGGCTTGGCCGACGTGCATGGAAATACACTCACGCTGATTAAAAGAAGGGAGAGAGGTTGGTTAAAGAAAGAAGCCAACTAATATTATGAGATTTTGATTTAATCTCCAAATGCAAGAATCTTTGCTTTAGGAAATTCTGCTAACAAATCCCTAGGGATCTTTACAGTGTGCCACTGAATATCAGGTAAACTCACAAGTACATTCAGTTGAGTCGTTTCATGTTTAACAATTGTTAAAGGAAAGGCAAAAAAACAGTTGTATTGAATTATTGCTTTATGTCATGTAGTGTTTTTTCTTTGAACTTCATGTTGAATAACAATCTTTGGTTTGATGTCTGCACTCGGTTCAGAGGGGACTGTGAATGTTTCTTTGTCTGCTTATTTGACAAAGAAGCATTGACAGCTGAATGATGCGTGCCAGGGCAGAATGTTGGAGCTTTCAGCTGCTCTAAGTCAATACAAGCATGGCCAGCATTCGAATGAAAGCAGCTATAAGATCATAGTCTGCACTCTTTATAACGACAGTCAAGCGTGTGGGCATGCCATGTTGCCACAAATGAAATGCAGTTTTAAAAGCAATAAAAAAAACATTAAAAAGAGTTTCCTCAAATAAAGTATAGAACATGTAATCTAAGGTAGACAGGAAGGCCACGCATTAAGAAAAGGGTAAAGCCTCCCCCCACTGCTCCATCCTGTATCTCCTCCCTTTCCTCATCCCCTCCCCTTTTGTGTCTCTCTCCTCCCCCATCCTGTCCAGCTGCATGGTGCTATGTAACAGTGAGGGATGTCTCCCTCTCTTGCTCCCAGTCTCCACATCTCTCTCCAGGCAAAATGGCTGCCGGCTAACTATTACTGTAGTCCGGACCACTCCTATTTTCTCTGTCCCTTCTATCCATCCCACCAACTGCCCCGATTGACCTGACCACTTAGACAAGATTACTTTAATTCCTCAACAAAAAGCATAATCAAGGCTCCAGTCATTTAGTTTCCATTCGTCACATATGTTTCTTTCCTTAATAATAACTTGCAGTACATCCAAGTTTTTGAAATTACAAAGCCGTCTAACTTGTAAATTGTCTGTCACCTGGCCTACATTGTCTAAGAGTAGGCCTACTTAAATGACTTATGGACTCTTACATTCATGAGTGGTTATCCTTTGGCATTCCTCTCTGATATCTAAAGTTAAAGCTAAAGTTAAATTCAACTCAAAACTAAAGTAACTTGACAAGATAAAGCTGCTTTTCACAGCAGAGGCCTTATGAGCATTGAAGAGGCCCGGCTGTTTGATCCATCTAATGCTAAGAAACAGAGACAAAGGGAGGCTGAAGGGAAGAGAGAGAGTGGAAATGTTAAGACTACGTCATCAGCCGAGCTGTTACTCACCATTTTGTCTGCTGGTCCTTCGACTGACGGTGAGGATTCAGATACAAGGCAGAAGTGGGGAGGAGAAGGAGAGTCACGGTTTATATAGGCAAGGATGTGGAGGGGGCAGGCAGGAAACCACAGCAAGCAGCTGCATTGCTCATTGGCGGGAGGGAGCAGCAGAAAAGTGGGAAGTCCCTAACACTGTCTGTCATGTTATCCGCACTTACATTAAACTGCTTTGTCTGTCAGTTTAACATTAGATACTCATGTTAGGAGACATAACCATTTGTAAACTGTTCTTCATGATCACTTTCCCCCCTATTGTGTCATGTTGTGTGCTAGTTAACTGACAATCTTAAGTTGTTATGTTGGGAAATGTACCAATAGCCTGCAAAATGTTCTTCCCTGATTATATCTCTGCATAGAAATGACAGTATATTCAGTCAACAGGACTGTGGGCTAGGACAGTGATAATGCTTATGTTATGCATGCATGCACACCTACACATTCATCAACACACTTACAACATTTTTCTGTGTTGTATAATAAAGAAATAATCATACAATATTGTAATAAAATACATAAAGGTCTTTCTTATCTGAATTAGATATATGCTTTGATGGTTGCAAACTGAACGGCGGGCAATGAGATCCTTAGCAATGATGGGAGATGACACAAATTACATTGTTTCAGTTTAATCAGCTAATTCACTACACACAGAGAAACATCAGAACAATGTAATGTGAAATAAAAAACAAGAAACTTCAATGAAATGTCAAGGCCAGTGTTTTATCCATGGTACAACTTTTCAACAGCCCTCTTTGGATCACAGAGCTGTAATTCATACATAACTGTGATCGCATTGTTGCTGCAGGCCACTGTCTGGGTATGAACTACACAAACAACGCCAGTCAGGGAGTGAGTCAGTAATTTTCTCTCCCTCTTGCTCTCACACACTCACAGCTGAATGGTATATTGAAACTGACATAGGAGCCTTTCATAACTTACATTCCACATGGGAGAGGATAGTGGGGGGAGGTGCACAAAAGAGAGGGCCAGTCTGATACGGCAAAAAGAAAAAAAGGCTCAAAATAAGATATGTCTGCCCACACATTTGAGGTTACATAGGACCATAACTAATGAGTCTGTCAAATGTAATCACATTGAAAAAATATTGAATATCTGAAGTTAATATCTTGGGTTAGGTTTGTGTTTCACATAAAATGTGACAATGTGTCACAGTATGCAGAATATCCTACTGAGTTCCTCATCGTGCAACTTATTTTAAGAAATACTCAAGAAATGTTTTCCATTCACCATGTTGCTGTGTTTTGAGATTTATGTTAATAATAAGGATAATTCTATTGTTTCTCTTAACCAAATTGTTGCTTTATTCGTACATTTAGCCTATACTATTCATCGCTACATACAACTAATTGGCCCATTTGAAAACCAGGTTAAAATATCATGTTGCTGACTTAAATACAGGCCTTAGGACCATCAGTATTCCTCTTCTTCATCCTCTTCTCCCATGCTGTCAGTGCCAACCTCTTCATAATCCTTCTCCAGGGCAGCCATATCTTCTCTTGCCTCGGAGAACTCTCCCTCCTCCATGCCCTCCCCAACATACCAGTGGACAAAGGCTCTCTTGGCGTACATGAGGTCAAACTTGTGGTCGAGACGGGCCCAGGCCTCAGCGATGGCTGTGGTGTTGCTCAGCATGCACACAGCCCTCTGCACCTTGGCCAGGTCTCCACCAGGGACCACTGTTGGAGGCTGATAGTTGATGCCCACCTTGAAGCCTGTGGGGCACCAGTCCACAAACTGGATAGCGCCTTTGCTCTTGATGGCAGCAATGGCAGAGTTGACATCTTTGGGCACCACATCACCGCGATACAGCAGACAGCAGGCCATGTATTTACCATGACGAGGATCACACTTCACCATCTGATTGGCTGGCTCAAAGCAAGAGTTTGTGATCTCAGCAACGGACAGCTGCTCATGGTAGGCTTTCTCTGCAGAGATGACTGGAGCATAGGTGGCCAGAGGGAAGTGGATACGAGGGTATGGCACCAAGTTGGTCTGGAACTCTGTCAGGTCGACATTCAGGGCTCCATCGAAGCGAAGCGAGGCTGTGATTGAAGACACAATCTGGCTGATGAGCCTGTTCAGGTTGGTGTAAGACGGGCGTTCAATATCTAGGTTTCTGCGGCAGATGTCGTAGATGGCCTCATTGTCCACCATAAAAGCACAGTCGGAGTGCTCCAGGGTGGTGTGGGTGGTCAGGATGGAGTTGTAAGGCTCAACCACAGCTGTGGAGACATGGGGGGCCGGGTAGATGGCAAACTCAAGCTTAGACTTTTTACCATAATCAACAGACAGTCTCTCCATTAGCAGGGAGGTGAAACCAGAGCCAGTGCCTCCACCAAAGGAGTGAAAGACCAGAAATCCCTGCAGGCCAGTGCACTGATCAGCCTGTAAAAGTAGGAATGCATCAAGAAATTCATAAATCACTTAAAAAACAAGTTTAATATATCAGAAAAGTAACACCACATTCCCTCACCATTTTACGAGTCCTATCCAGAACAATATCAATGATCTCCTTGCCGATGCTGTAATGTCCTCGGGCGTAGTTGTTGGCAGCATCTTCCTTTCCTGTAATCAGCTGCTCAGGGTGGAACAGCTGACGGTAGGTTCCTGTACGCACCTCATCTGGAGATACAAATGATAGCCAAACAAATGATTGAATACACAATTAAGAGCTCGACAGTCAAATGTTCCTACAAAAGCAAGACAAAATATTTTATCTGGTAATAAAGAGATGATTATCATTGGTATAAATGTAGACTTTTAAAAAATGAATATCAACACCATATGCTTAAAAACGTTGGTACATCAATAGTAAAACTACATAAATACATGGAAGCATCCAATCTGTTTAATATCATTAGCTTTATAACCAGCACTTACCGATGACAGTGGGTTCCAGGTCGACAAAGATGGCTCTGGGAACATGCTTTCCTGCCCCTGTCTCACTGAAGAAGGTGTTGAAGCAGACGTCTCCTCTTCCAGTGGTCCTGCCACTGGACATCTGTCCGTCAGGCTGCAGCCCATGCTCCAGACAGTACAGCTCCCAGCAGGCATTGCCAATCTGAGCTCCAGCTTGGCCCACATGAATAGAGATACATTCACGCTGCAGAGAAAATGCAACATTGTTTATTTTTTACATCTGCATCTGTTAACTTTCTACATTTCTGCAACATATATTCAACTGCCTGAGTCCAAGTATCAAATTATATAATTTACACCACTCTGTCTGTCATGGACTGATCCAAATTAAAAGCATTTTCTTATCTCTCACTCGTACAAAAATGCAGAAAATGTAACAATTGTTATACAAAAACATGCACTAGCGGAAAGTTTGAAAGCTAATCACATCTTACCATAGTTTCTGTTTCTTCTCCAAAGTCCAGGTATCGGTAAGAAGATGTGGAAAGAGCGTTTATTCTCTGCCCTTTTATACTTTCAGCTTAAGGTGAACAGTGATTTGATCTCTGCTGTAATGGGAGAACCCACTGATGAGACCAGGATAAGATCATCTGCTTGACAAACAAACACACAAAGCAAAAGGAGGTCACCACCCTACTCATTGTGTGTGTTTGTGAGTACTGGTGTGTACCTTTTATTTCAGAAAACAGAAGCAAACCCCATACTGTACAAGGGGAAAGGTGACCTGATGTAGTTTCACTTGGTAGTTTCTCATATATGACTCAATGAAGTAGCTTATCACAGGATAAAAAACATTCCTATTGCAATGACGTTGGTTTTTGGTAAAAAAAAACTGTTAGGGGTTAGAGTTAACTCTATTGTCTGAGAAATATCAATTTGTTTAAGTGTGTCACATTCATTTTGCAGTATACCCTATGTTGCGCTATGTTGTAATTTTTGTAATTGAAGGGCATTTACTTACTATAACTAACTCTTTCAATTTCGCATTGTCATATTAAATGACTTGTATGCATCAATAAGTGGACACTGATTGTTAAATGCATGCATTTAACAGAGAATGAGCATATATTAGACTGAGATTTTTAAATAGATCATATCATACTTTTTCTTCTGAAGGTTTGTGTGGATTCTCAAAATAAAAGCATGCAGAAAATACAAGTCAAGACTTTATGGTAAAATGTATTTTTAATACCTCTTGAATGTAAAGGTTGATTATCATTCGACATATCAGTTCTTCCAATATTTTCCTAAGTTGAAATGAACTGATAGTATTTATTAAGCAGTACATTAACATTAGACCTCCTCCTCCTTCCCTAATTCGTGTAACCCCTTGGGAGAGTAACTGAATACAAGTGAACCAGCTTGTAAGGCGTCAGCTGACTAAGTAGAGTAAAACGCACATGCCTGCCAGATTGGTTGGACTATGCAACATAACATTCAACCACATAAAGAGTGTATCCATAAGATGAAAAAGGAACAACATCATGGTTATTTTAACATTTTTCACTCACTACATTCATACCCATTTGGTTGTATAATTCACTTGTTCAGAATTCTACCGTGAGTTTCAGTTGGGAGGAGACAACCTATTTTATTATACAATGGTATGTATGGCTCAAAGGCAGAACGCTCTGTTATGTTTGAAACAAGTCCAACCACTTCGAAACAAACAGGCATCAGCACTAATATGGGAACTTTGATTTAGTATATGCTACTGTTTTAAGATTCAACACTTTGTCATTCTATGGCTGCTTTGTTCAACAAAGTTAAATGGACTTCCTCCTTTCTCATTTTTCACTGCATGCAGTTATTTTCACTAAAGAAAAGGTTTGATACCACTCAAAAGTGAAAAGTAAAAATTAAACTGATTAACAAACTGACTGATTTTATGCTAAGTATTACACCACAGCGGCAACCAAAGCTGTTGTCAGATTAGTTAAGCTAACATAAAACTCACAAAGCACATCAAAAGTCAAAGTAAACTTTATTGTCAATCTTTCAGTTTGTGTGTACAGACAGAGAGATCGAAAACCGTTTCCCACAACACATGTGGTGCAAATGACAATTATATGTCAAATTAAAAGACTTTTGTTCCACATAAGTGTCCAGGACAAACTGTATACCTGCAGTGTTTTAGGTCTGGTTTATTTTGTGTCAGCTGAAGTATTGTTGAATATCACCAATAAATAACACACGTTGCTCTCCTTAGGTGTTGCCCGAGTCAAATAGCTTTGTCCCACTTCCATTGTTTGAGGGTATAAGTCCCAAACAACGCCTCACAATAAAGTATCTTTACTAATTGTATCCTAATATTAATAGTGCTGGCAAGAAGGAAGAAGGCCCACAGTAGATCAACATTAAAATGAAGAATTCATTTGCATATTTTGAGATCAGGATAAATGAATATGTTGAACAAACTGTTTCAATATTTGCTTTGAGTGAGACACATATGAGAATCTTACAATCCCAATTCACACAGAAAGCATTTTAATGGAGACATGAGGTAAGTATAAAAACACTTTGCAGGTTCTTCTGTTGTGGGGAAAAAATATAACTTCAAGATCTCACATGAACTGCCTGATCAGTTTTTCGACTTCATTGACTCCTGGTGAAGCAACTACGACCTCTAGCTTTCACATGGTGACAGTGACAGCAGTAAAATGGCAGTCCGAAGGGTTGCTGTAGTAGCAGATCTGTTGGCAGGATGTTTGTACCACCCACAAGATAAGTGACTGAGGGCGTGACCCTTAAGTACACACGTTTCCAGACGAGCAAGTTGATTAGATGGAAAAGGCGGGAAAGGAATTCCTGAACACCAAAAGGGAAACAATACACATTTGATTAAGTCATGTTTTTGCAAATAAAGGGGATTGAAATACTGGCATAAGCGTTTAATGCAAAAAATAAATGTGGTGTTCCCTACACACAATTTAGATTATTTAAAAAGAAATAGGCAAAATAGACTTTAAAGGGGACCTATCATGCAAAATGCACTTTTCTATGTCTTTTATACATAAATATGTGTCCCCAGTGTGCCAGGGAACTCACTAATGGCGCGTTTCCACTACAGCCCGCAGCCCGGTTTAAGAGGGCTGTGACGTCAGCGGCCCGTCTTTGGTTGCGTTTCCACTTGGCCTAGTACCGGCCGGCGGGTCCTAATTCACAGTTTTTCTGGCCTCATAAAATCGTGGGTCCAGGGCCAGAGACAACGAGGCTGAGTCGGGCTGAGTATGCTAAACTAGAGAGAGCGTCGCTGGCAAGGGGGCAACAACTACAACAAGATGGACATATTTGACCGTGATTTAATTGTAATACACGTTTCAAAATGATGCCGAAGTAACAACATACTGATACCGGTTAGTAAAAACCATGAATTAATGCTTTGTCAAGTCTGCAGACAGACGGCAGGGGAAAAACCTTTTAAAATGCTTGTTTTCTAAATGGAGATTGGCTAAGCTAACGCAGTATATGCTCCGACCGTCCACACTCACAACAACGGCCTATACAGACATAAATAAAGCAGCGACTGTATTCACCATGACACAGGCAGTCTGTGGTTTGTACTTGTTTAACTTTTGTCTAGTTTCTGAACATATATGAGGAGCTGTGAGCTCTGAGTGCTAACAGCTAACGGCTGTGTTGTTTTTCTGGGGTCCTCTGAAGATCACGTCACGGCTCCGCCTACACTGCGTTACTATAGATACTGCCCCAGTTCCTAAACTGTAATGGAAATGCGCCATAAAGTGAGCCAGTCCTAACGAGGCCCAGCCATACCGAGCGGGGCCGAGCGAGGCCGTGTAGTGGAAACACATAAGGCCCAATCCCAAACCGCCCCTTACACCCATATAGGGTCCGCCACATTAAGTGCTGTTCCAAACCAACGAGTGTGGAGCGGTGTGGAGGGGGAGTGGGCTATCAAGCCCTCAAACAGTGATTCTGCATCGGTGCTGACTGGAGACCGGTCTCTACCTGACCGGTCTCAACACTGTGTGTGTCCGTCAGGAAACACGCTGTTTACAACGTTCCAGCAAACATCCGCTGATAAATTGCGATGTTAACAACCTCATGATAACCTCATATTTTTTTAACTTAGGATCATACCTGTGTTTAGTCTAGAAAAAGTTAAATGTGTGCATTTGATTATAAAGTTGTGTATATTTACAGATTGTTGCAAAAATTAAGAAGCTTATAAACATCAGGTTTAAACACAATTAACACAATTAAAGATGTTTGGAGTTTTATTTTAGTTATTCATTTCAATTTGTTATCGAAGAGATGCTGATTTGAAACCGTTGTTACATACAGTTACGGCATTTCCTGTTTCTGCCCGGAGAGAGGGGAGTTTGTCCCAAAGCTTGCCGCTGTATTTACTATCTCCATCTGACAGGAGGGAGCCTCAATTGAGCTGCGAGTGTCACTCCACGGAGTTCACTCCGTCACGGAGGGGGAGTATGTAGGGGTAGGGTGTAGGGCGTGGTTTGGGATTGGGCCAAAGTGTCAGAAAACAAAACCCTCTTATCTCTCTTTCCCTATACCCAAATCTCTAAAAACGGGGGTACAACGGAGCTGATCCAGATTTGTGTCCGATATGACGTAATATCGGAAATGTGGACCCACAGAAACGTTGCTATCAGAAACAATGCCCGACGTGTTTTGGACGTAATATAGTCTTTAGAGGCTTCTCAATACTCTAATTTCCCCTCCTCGACTCCTCGACTCCTCGACTCCTCGGTCCTCCGGTAGTGACCCGGAAATGGATTTCAGCGCGCCATGTTGAAGGACATCTAATTTCTCTAATGCGGCTTTCACACCAGCGCTTTTCCCTTTCTAGCTCTTAGCTAGAGTTTTTCTGGTTCAGCTCCGGTTTCCCTTTTCAGCTCCCGCTCTGTTCACACCGCCCAGCTGCAGCTGCTGCGTCATGACGTCACCGTTTACATTGCTGATTTTCTCCCCAACGGAGCTCAGAACAACAACAACGGGGGGGGACTGCGTCGGGTCGATGATCGTGTTGCTTTTAATCATACGAAGCCAGATTAAATTAAATAACGACTTCTCCAACCTTATACTTTTCTCCAGAGTGCCGTGGTTCATTGTTTATTAATGTGTTTCAGCGGCATTTACCGACCGCTGCAGTGCTGGCTGCTCTTCCACGGGAGTTTATTCTCCCGTTAGCTCCGGGTTAGCTCACACGGCTCTAAAGTATTCACTGTCTGACTGTCACACAAGCAGCTGATACATATCTCCAGTTCCCCTTAAGTGAATGTGTGTCAGTCTGAATTGACGCTGTTTGGCATCACAACGCTGTTATGAAAGTTTCTCTCGTATAACATGGGTGATGTTAGCATAGCAACCGAAGCTAAACTGACTACTTGCTAAGCCGTTTTCTACAGGCACATTTTACCGGCGTATTTTTCATTATGATTCTACTTGTGATAGTCGGACATGACAACCTGTGCAGCCCATGTATTGATTCCATCCGATAGCTGCTATAATAACAAACAAAACGTCTGCCTGCTCTCCACAATGATCAATAACAGCGAACGGATGGTCAAAGTAAGGTACAAATAAACAGAATCACACGAAGCCTGGTTAGTGTTGCCTGACTTTATAAAGTGTGTTTTTGTGTGTTTTTTTTACAAGTGTGTGGTTGCCTTCTAGTCACTTTGCTCAGCGCTACTGCTTGTAGGCAGGCATGACGAGACTCTTCAGTCGACCCATGTTCAGGGGAGGTGGGTTTAGTTTCCTGCACGCCTCGACGTAAGAGAGACGTAAGCGACGCCGCGTCATAGCTCCGAAGCTCTTGCCTCTAGACCGACAATTTTTTGGAGCTGGAAGTGAACCGCATTCCGGAGCTATGACGCGGCGCCGCTGCGGTGTGAACAGGAAAAACCGGCGCTTTTCCAGCTCCAGCTCCGAGCCGGCGCTGGAAAAGCGCCGGTGTGAAAGGGGCATAAATGCACATCGAGGACCGAGCATCGAGCATCGAGGAGGCTCTCTGGAGGAGCTATAACCGAGGATACACTGATGCATCCTCCACGGCTCCTCCGCGGATGCATTTCCGGGAACGGTGGAGGCGTGACGCACGGCCGGACTTATCTCAGCCAATGACAGCTCTGCATGCATCCCCTGGATATTATTTTAGTAACTGCTTTCATCGTGACGCGATGTTTCCAGTGAGAACAGCTGTGAGATCCGTGCAGAAAGCAGAGCAGTGTGTAAAATATATATCACTCAGTATAACAGGCCTACATTACTCTCTGTATTTGTATGCTGTAGTTTAGTAGATATCTACAAACAAAGAGTCGATATTTTTCTAAGACCATTTAGTGCTTCACATAATAAAATACACAACGGCTGTAGCCTGGTTATGCTTTAGGAGCTGTAGGTGTGTGTGGTACAGTGTGTAGGTGTGTGTGTGGTACAGTGTGTAGGTGTGTTGTACAGTGCGTATGTGCGGCGGACAGACGGGTCTCAGTTGGTTTGGTGTCCTATGCTTACTTTTAATACTTGTAAATACAACTTTTGGCCCGTAATTTCAATTCCCCATTTCAGCGACCAGAGAGAGGGGGGGATATATCCAGTCTCTGATTGTGTTACGTTATTATGAGAGTGCTCTCATACTTTAAATTGTATATATTTATATAAATATATTTGTGTGTATATGTCCGCATCCGTAGCCTGTTATTGTCTCATTATACCGCACTGTCAATGAATTAAAAGTAAATATATAAGTCGTCATGAACACATCTGTCCATCAGACAGAGGGTGTTTCTCAATTGCGAGTAAAGCTGCTTCAGAGCCACTATTTCAAGCATACTACGTCATTGAGTGCCGCCGAAGTACTGTTCCAATCTCCAGCATACTTGGAAATCTACCGAGCCCGGCGTACTCCGTTTGGAGAAATATCGAGGCTGCACATGAGTAGACTCCGTGGTCTTAGGGTAGCTAAGGTAGCACATGTCTTCCGAGTCACTTCCTTCAGAAGCTAGGCAAGAATCCTTCCTGGCATTCGGAAAACGAAGAGTGGAACAGGCTAGCAAGTGTGCAGGTGTGCGTCATATGAGAGGCCCCGCCTTACATCTTCCGCCACAGATTTGGGGAAATTGGTCCGTGCGCAAAGCATTGTGGGGATTTTAAGGATGCAAAGTCTACTCATGTGCAGCCTCGAAATTTCCCCCAAACCAAGGACGCGGCCTCGGTGGAATTCCAAGTATGCTGGACATTGGAACGGTCCTGCTGCGCCACTTGATGACGTAGCATCCTTGAAATATTGGCTTGGAAGCCAATATCCTCGTGATTGAGAAACGGCCCCAGTGTGCTGCTGTGCCTCCTGTCATCATTAATGGACGTCTCTTTAAAATGACCGCTCAGAGGAGAGGAGTTCTCATTTCTCTAACCGCCTGCTGCTTCCCCTCCTCTCTCCTCGGTTCCCCTCCTCAAGTCCTCCGCTCGCATCTCCTGTTGGCAGGGTTGCGTTCGAATACTCCAAAAAAACAGCTCCTAAGTTCTAACCCTATCGTCTATTCCTTGACCTCGGAGTGAAACGTCATGGGGTTAAGGGATAGTGGATAGGAGAATTCAAAAGGATTTAGGAGAAGAGACTGCGGCACTTTAGAGAATCCGACTGCACTTTCACTATCCGACGTGTTTATGATGCGCCAGCAGAGGTCATAAATGTGCGCCTGCTGCTGTGGGGAAACTATGGAAACTACAGTTTTCTATACAGCGGACTACAACATGGATGTTTAATAAGAACGAGGGACTACTGTAAACTCATCTAGAGACTCTGCACCGTGCTCTGGTGCTGTTGTTTTATGCTTTATGAACGGGGACAACAGAGAAACATATTCTTCATGACCAAAGTTGGAATTGAAATAAAAAAGGAAAGTGAAACTTATGCTCGTCACCCTCTCCCTCCGGTCCACATTAATACAAATGATCCCAATACATATGATTGTATGAAAAGATCTTAAAATCAATACAAATGTATTTATTATAAACGTTAGTCCTTAACATCTATCACTGTGTATATCACCATTCAAACATCTTTTAAAAGTTGAACAAACCCCACACAGCTCAGTAAAGACTGTGAAATGTTGACTTTATTTGATCATTTCAGTAAAAACTAACGTTCATATTTCTCTTTTTGATTATAATACGGATGAACGTTCAAAACAAAGCACTTTGGCAACTTACCACATACGTTTTAAAATGCTTAATAAGCACCGTAACTTTCATGATATAATTTCTCGTTCATAATCGGTTGTTTCCGTGAACGGCCGACTGTTGTGTGACGGCAAATGCTGCGGCCGCAAGGCATTGTGGGGCAGCATTTTCTCCTCTCCTTTCGGTTAGGGAGGTCCAGTGGTTCCTAGGCTAAAGGAGGTTATAAAGGAAGTTTGAAACCTCCTTTCCTTTTAATTTAGAGAATTCGAACGGCACTTATCATGGCTGCCACTGAGGGACTTCCGGGTCATTTCACTCCGTTAGGAAGGTTCCTAAGCTAAATGGACTATTCGAATGCAACCCAGGACTAAGTCTCGAGGATAGGAGTCGAGGATAGGAGTCGAGGAGGGGAAATTAGAGTATTGAGAAGCCTCTTGTGTTTACATTAGCAAGCATCCTAACACTCAGAGCTAACCTGGGTTGCGTTCGAATACTCCAAAAAAACAGCTCCTAAGTTCTAACCCTATCGTCTATTCCTTGACCTCGGAGTGAAACGTCATGGGGTTAAGGGATAGTGGATAGGAGAATTCAAAAGGATTTAGGAGAAGAGACTGCGGCACTTTAGAGAATCCGACTGCACTTTCACTATCCGACGTGTTTATGATGCGCCAGCAGAGGTCATAAATGTGCGCCTGCTGCTGTGGGGAAACTATGGAAACTACAGTTTTCTATACAGCGGACTACAACAGGGATGTTTAATAAGAACGAGGGACTACTGTAAACTCATCTAGAGACTCTGCACCGTGCTCTGATGCTGTTGTTTTATGCTTTATGAACGGGGACAACAGAGAAACATATTCTTCATGACCAAAGTTGGAATTGAAATAAAAAAGGAAAGTGAAACTTATGCTCGTCACCCTCTCCCTCCGGTCCACATTAATACAAATGATCCCAATACATATGATTGTATGAAAAGATCTTAAAATCAATACAAATGTATTTATTATAAACGTTAGTCCTTAACATCTATCACTGTGTATATCACCATTCAAACATCTTTTAAAAGTTGAACAAACCCCACACAGCTCAGTAAAGACTGTGAAATGTTGACTTTATTTGATCATTTCAGTAAAAACTAACGTTCATATTTCTCTTTTTGATTATAATACGGATGAACGTTCAAAACAAAGCACTTTGGCAACTTACCACATACGTTTTAAAATGCTTAATAAGCACCGTAACTTTCATGATATAATTTCTCGTTCATAATCGGTTGTTTCCGTGAACGGCCGACTGTTGTGTGACGGCAAATGCTGCGGCCGCAAGGCATTGTGGGGCAGCATTTTCTCCTCTCCTTTCGGTTAGGGAGGTCCAGTGGTTCCTAGGCTAAAGGAGGTTATAAAGGAAGTTTGAAACCTCCTTTCCTTTTAATTTAGAGAATTCGAACGGCACTTATCATGGCTGCCACTGAGGGACTTCCGGGTCATTTCACTCCGTTAGGAAGGTTCCTAAGCTAAATGGACTATTCGAATGCAACCCATGGATGTATAATAAGAACTGGATACAGCGTGGGAGGCGGGGCCTCATTCATTCCTATGAGAGTTGCTCAATCGCGCATGATGACAAAATGGCCCAACTTTTGAGAGAGCGAAACGTCACAGATTACCCGGCATGCCTGAGAAGTACCCGTATGTGCGCTCATAGCGCATGCGCAACTTTAAACATGCCCCCCAAAATGCTCGTTCACATCAAGCACGTCAATTTGCGTACACGTAACAGCACCGCGCGTTCATGACAGCATGGTAATGGGTTGTTATGATGGATTTGATATTAACGACGAGGCGGCAGTTAGCAGCTAGCGGCTAGCTAGTAATTATGCTAATTTACACATCAGTCGTTATGTACTTTTATATTACGCTGATGTAACAGGATCTAGTGATATCCAAGCAACAGAGCTTAATTTAGCATGATACTTGTGTGGGTTGTAGCCTACATGAAACCACTTGGTAATATATAAAAATATATGTATTTTGAGTTATGATCAATTGTGATTTAAATCTTTATCATTGTTCATTGTATATGTAAGTTATTTATATGTATGTAAGTTTTGTCTCGTGTGTATGTACTGTTTGTGATCGTTGTTGTGTCCTCACTCGTGGCCTGCACCTTGACGTGGTGAGTGGGCTTTAAACTAAGACAGGCCATTTATGTTTGAAATATCATGCTAACAAACCTGCAATTACAGAATTGAATGATAGTGGTTATATATGTTCATGTCTTGCTGACATTATTTGTTATCCTTTTCCGCATAGCCTCTCAGATGGATTCCTGTTTCATCTGTTGGTGTGCCACTGTCCAGTGTCTGCCGGCTGGCTCCCTCTCAGAAAAGTGCCATCTTCTGTCAACAGGAAGAACTGAGCCTCCCAACCAGCATTCTGACCATGAGTCTGACTCACTAAATGAAGCTCAGCGCAAGTTCTTTCAGGAAGACTGGGTATGTATACATTCACTCCGCAGCTGCTTATAATCAGCTCATCACAGGCGTTCTCTTTAACCTATTACATTCACCTCATTCTCCAGCAGCCAATCACCGAGCTGCAGCCAAACTTTAAAATGGTTCTCCTCTCTCCTGCAGTCAGCTGTGATTTCAGGTGTTCATGCTGCCGCCCGCCTCCTCCCCATCCACCTCCTCCCCATCCACCTCTTCTCCACCCACCTCCGTTCATCATATCCAGAGCCAGGAGAGCTAATCCAAAGACCTCATCACACCTCCTCTTCATCCCATCTCCTCATCAAATCCAGATCTTCATCATCATCACCAGTGTCTAGACCCCGGGGAGGTTCCCTATATGCTCACGGCTGCATTTCCCCCTTTAGATATAAGATTTCAGGATCGGGGTCTAATCGCCAAAGACTTAACATTTATCATATGACATGTGTCAATAAATGTTCTTTAAACAAAATGAAGTCTCTCCTGATTTAACTGTCTGGACCCCATCCTCAACTTTTTTTCAAACCACAACATGCCTTCAGAGGGCTTTCCTGTTGATCATAATTGGTGGATCTTTTAATCTAATAATTGCAATCAATATTATATATATTACCTTTTGATCTATATAAATTGTATTTACATTTGTTGTCACTATTTTTTCCACCTAGTTCTACAATGCCAGCCATAAGAGGTATACATTTCTTATTTTTGTGAATTTCTATATAAAATGCTGATTTTCTACCTGAAAATGCTTATGTATTTTTAATTACATTTTCGTAGAGCTTTGACTTTTTCAGCTGAATAAATATTATAACTAGATGGTTTTGTTCAGCATTGCCAGCTTCACTTTTGAGCTTTATGTTGTGCCCAGCATTCTCCTGTGCTCTGAAATCAAAATGTGGATAAGCATAACACAACACTAAAATAAACACTACAATACAACTTGTTATTTGACACACACAAGGTTGTTCATTTGTGTGTATAAATATAAAACACAGGCTATATATATATATATATATATATATATATATATATATATATATACATATACAAGTATAATTAATACAACTGTTAATTTGATTAGAGCTTTGACACATATATCTTTATTTATATATGTATAAGTATGACGACTTCCTCGGGCGATATCATGGTATAGCTAATTAATCTGGGTCAAAACGTGTTGTGCCCACATGCAAAGGTTGTAAACTCTGGTTTATCCCTGCGTGGTATTATAGTAATAGCAAACAGCAACGTTCAACTCCTTTAATGGTATATTGCAAGTGCAATAAGAAGCTACAGGGACGTTAATCTACGTCGGTAATATTAACTTTATTTAATACAAGATTTACATCATACAGCCCATGTAGTATAATATTTTACAAATGATGAATTACAGCAAACATGTGCAATATATCCATTATTACAGCTCCGTGGGCTGGCAGTAAGGCGATATGGGTCCGTTCTTATCCATGGGTAAAGATAAACTCATGTGGTGCTGAACACGTCACATCACATGAACGTGCCGGGCGGCGCGGTCCCGTGGGTTAGATGCGCGTTCATAATACAGAGGGAAATAACTCTCAGAATAACGTTATTAGCACATTTTTACAACTTGAGGAACGAATGTTTTTAATAAGGGCTATACAAGTGTTCATACTGGGTAGTTTATTTAGTTTAAAAAAAATTATCCAACGAGTTACAGACCACTCTTTCCCCATGTAAGTCAATGGGAAAAAGTGTTTCCGGGCCTGGCAACCAAAAGGAAGTGTAGTACCGCCGTTTGGCCAGCACGAATATTTTCATCAGAGTCCGGCGCACTTCCTGGGGGCTTGATGCAACCCTGGAGAGAGTAGGCTAGCCTATGTGTAAAAAAGCAGGAAATAAAAAAAGGAACTCACCTTGTGGTAAACCCGCAAGAGAAAAAGCATTTGAGCTCCATACTGTTTCAGAAATAATCCTTAATAAATAATATGATATGGCATGTAATCACGGCAGCATTTATAATTCTGAGCAGGCACAAGCTCCCCCTCCTCTTTTTTTTTTTCAAGCTAAGGACCCTGAACCTGCAGTTCTCTAACAGGCTGGAAATAGAGGGATATGAGGGATTTCTAAAATGCATGATCTGTTTGGTATTTTGAGCAAAACACATAATTGACATATTTTTTATATATTTGTATCTGAGACCCATAATATATGCCTAAAGAGCATTCAGACCATCATCATGTAAGGACACTGAGACAAAATGCAGGGAATGAATTAAACATGCATATATATTACTTCATCTGCATTACTTGCACGTTGGTCTTGCAACATAATCTGCACCATTATATTCTAATCTACTGTTTCCTTTTACACTTTTTAAAAAGAAAATCTGTTTTATGTCCTATAACTACGTTGCAATGTTGGAGGAGCTTGGGACTTAAGATTTTCATTGCCATTACTACACTGTAGCCTCTATGCATATGACAAATGTAGTCTTTGAATTTGAATTGAATTTGAATTGAATTTCGATGATAACACCATACAACACAAACGCAGAATGCTGCAGTACATAAAGTGGCCTGCGCGCTCACGATGCACGTTCACGTCATACACACCGGTGGGAGGGGTTTGCAGTGGAAAGCATATAGCGTCGCAGCTCCTCGCCCACCTGGCAATACTCACTCACTCGGACCGCATTGTAGGACGCCGTGAGAAGCTACTGACGAAACTAAAGCCAACTGCACGTTTCTTTTCTTTTAAAGGAAATCCCACTAAGAAGCAACAATGGTAAGTCTTATATGTTCTGTTTTGGTTGGAGAAACATTCCACTTGGAAGTTGCGTTTGTTTATCTCCTCGAACTGAGTCGATATTCGCTGCGCAGTTTGGTTTTACATAGTGCGTCAGTGATTCCGCAGTATTCGGATGCAGTTAAACATGTGCGATGTAGCAACTCTGAAATGCTTCCTCTGCGCACTCATGTCGCAGCACTCTTGTGTCAAACATAGACTGAAATAGACTCGACCGGCAGTAAAGCTGAGCTGGCTGCTCGCTTGGATTAGCAGGTGGTGATGACCAGTCTGTATATTTTCAGTAAGGATTATTCATTAAACATCGATGATACATAATAGTTTAATTGTTTTTTTGAATTATTTTTTGAATAATCAAGTATTTTTTTTAGATTTGGTGACCTTCTCTAAATAATTGTATTATCTGTATAGTGTTTTGTTCTAGGTAAAAGGTTCATTAGGTGTGCCATATGCGTCATAAGGAAATTAAGGTGTGTCTCACAAGTCAGTTCAGATTGAGACACGTATTTCTGCAGGGCAGGAAAAGAAAATGTCCCTTAAAATTCAAACAGCCATGGTAACATGGCTTTCAACATCAACACCATATAAAAAGTTGCTTCCATACTGCAGAGGGTAAAGCCACTTGTTATTCATAGTTAAAGGGGACAAATGGCTAATCCAGGTCATATAAAACAAAGATAACCTTGCAGGCACTGTAAATGGTGGAGTTGATTGATCACTTTCTGACATGCAGCAAAGTCTCATGTCTGTCAGGAATTGAACTTCCAAACAGACACACAACATGCTACTACCCCCTGTTCTGTTTGCACAGTGCAGTATAAACACAGGTTGTTGGCATTGTCAGTACTGTGTGCTTAGAAAAACAAAATGGTATCACAGTGCAGGCTACTAAGTAGCCTATACCCGCCCTGGTCAAATATTCCTGACAATGTAGTTCCTGTATTGTTCATTGTTTAAAGATCACATCTAAAAACTACTCTAACAATAACTGCAAATAACAATTTATGCATAAACGTAGGTTCAAAAGTTAAATGAATTTACACGACTTTCCCACACCACAATGATTTTATGATTGGCATCCATGCTTGTAGTACAATAGTTGGCTTCAGAATGACTCATCAGAACAAGTCATGACACATTACAGTAAATTCAAAAGAAGTGATTACCGGTACATTGGCAGCAAATCGGTTACAGTTTTGTATAAACTGACCTAGCTGCCAATAGTTCAGTTAAACGTTTTGGTTAACTATCCATCTTTAGAATGTTGCTTTTAAAATGATTTTCAACACATTTTCTAGTTTAAGCTGCAAAAGAAGCCAACCAGGCTTTATTGGGTTGGTCCACATCGATTGCGTAAGACTGTGGCATCACCACAGGAAAGACCAAAGGGTTGTCTATTATTCATCAGCGTTCATCCTTGCCTATTAATATCATCAAATCATATTGCATTCATTTACAGTATACACATGTAATCATTGATTCTAAAGCACTAGGGGAAAGACATTTATCTTGCAAAATGGATCACAGCAAGCATGAAGAGTTGGTATGACACCCATACAAGTCCATCCAAATTAAAACATGTCCAACAAGTCTTCTTCAGTCCTCCTCTTTGCACCTATTTATCATCCTCCTCCTTATCAATGGGGCCTGTAGATGTCAACAAATCCAGGTCGAGACAAAAAAGGTGTTGGACAGGACAATCAACCAACGAAGGCAATAAAGAATAAACTAAATGACTAAGAAAGCAATATAACAACATGTAAACATCCATCATGGAAATAGTTAATGTCTATTTTTGCTTTAAAGCATGGTTTCATATGTATCATCATAAAAAACCCTTGGCAGTTTTGATGTAGAACATATTCCTTTAGAGGATTTTCCATCCTTCTCTTTTTGGTACATTATCTAGTTTCCAGTTATAGAAGCAGAAAGGCGATTGGGTATCTAGGGATCTCTGTTCCCATTTCTGCTGACCTGAAAAAACCTTATACCAAATTGATTGCTTTTCAATCTCTTACACTGTTCAGTCATGTACAGTGCTCATTATATTGAGTAGTTTTAGTCACCAACAAACTAGAATTTCAAGTCTATCTGGCCACAGACGTACCCTTATTAACGTCATACACACACCCTGACAGAGACAAGTGAAGTTCAGCAGTTTGAGACTTCCTTGCCTTTAATTATTAACTGAAGCCTTTTTATGCCTGGGTGTTAAAATATACTATCCCAGCATTCAAGTAAGAACATCAATACGACAGAAACTCTGTAGCTTTTTTACGTTTTATCCTTTTCAGCTTAAATGATAAAGAAATTGTTTTCCGATTGCAGAAAACTTTCACCACATGTGGTACAAAATGTGACCACTATTTTTGGGAATGCCTATCCTTGTTTACTGAAACTGAAAGCCTTTGCTGCTAGGTGTCAGGTTAGGATCCTAAAACAGCTGCTTCACATAACTCTGCTGAACTGGAAGCACAGGTCCAGTGTAAGGAGGGTCACCTTTGCTTTGGAAAACTTCTGATGATAACGTTTAAGATTATTATATCTAAAAATCCTTTGATCAACATGGATTAAGTGAGAGATTACAGCATCTAAAATGATACAGGTTCCCCCAGCCCTAAATCACCAGCACCTCCTCTTGTCTATCTGATCATTGAGAAGGGGAAAGTTGAGGGAAGGATTTAAAAATAGCAGCCTGACGTAAAAGTAAGGTGGGGCTTTATAGTATGTCAATGTTTGTACTGTTTTATAGAATGAAAAAAGGCATATAAAAATGGGTTTTACAATGCTTACTCGTATCTTAGACTTATAGCAATTTTAAGAAATCACTTCAGGCTCTAGTAACTTATTTTTAGTTAATCCAACATATTGTACACATGACAAATAAAGTATCTTCACACTGATACAAATATACAAAATCCAGTATTGCTGTGAAACAGCCTGTCTCATTGATTTTAAACATTGTTTCAAGGTGTATACTATCACATTACCCAACACTATTCTGAGTCTGTCTCAGATAAGCAAGACAAAGCTTAAGCCTTTACTTTTAGAAGGCTTTAATTTACATGTGAGCTCTTTGTTGTTCTGTTTCATTAAGCCAAACAGTAATAAATTACTACTTTCTGGGCAAAGACTGAAGGGAGAGGCTACTGCAAATACACTAATACTTGTAAAACATTTTGGAACCCTGCGACTTGTTCAGGTGGCTTATGATTTAATCAGTGTTTTTATTTAATGGTCTTCAGAATTGTTGGATAAATGTGTCAATACTGCTTAGCTACCAGTCCCTTATTTCAAAGCCCTGGAAGAACTTTCTTTATCCCTATGTTTCTGTTAGTTTAAAGTTTATTGTTGACTACTGCATGTTGAGGAAACACACCTACACACAGTGTGTAGGCATAGTATTTTGCAATTGTTTGGTGATTCTATTGGTGGTTTCTTTTTTTATTTGGGTCATCCGGTTGTAGGAATGTTAACGCCAGTTGTACTCTGAACTCAACCTCCCTTCAGCTTATGACTCTAGCTCACAGACAGTCACATGAGAGCCAGTGACAGCTGCAGCAAATCTTTTGAGCTTGTTCTTTCAACTTCACCTTCTTTCCACCCAGTGCTGTATCTATTTGCTTCCACCTAGTGGCTAGGTTAATAAATTGCTCCTTTTTATTCCTTAAATATAACATTGATTATAATTTTAAAGCTTTTGGCTCACTGGGAAAGACCAAAACACTGTTGCTTAGCAATTATTTTTCTTCCTCCACTGTCCTTTCCTCTGCCATATATTCTAACTTCTTTACTTTTTCTCTTACAGCGTGAATGCATCTCTATCCACGTAGGACAGGCCGGTGTCCAGATGGGCAACACCTGCTGGGAGCTCTACTGTTTGGAACATGGAATCCAGCCGGACGGCAAGATGCCTGAAGTGAAGGCCATCGGAGGCCATGATGACTCCTTCACCACCTTCTTCAGCGACACTGGGTCTGGGAAGTACGTCCCCAGAGCCATCTTTGTGGACCTGGAACCAACTGTCATTGGTAAGAAGGGTTATGAGCTTGTAATGTTTTGAGTTATCAGTAATGTGCGTTTTAAGGAAATGGTAGTAGTAGTTCTTTCAGTATAAAAAAGTGATTCTAGTCAACCATCATTATCCGTAGACATTGTTCATTCAGTTGTCTGTACATAGAGGTTATATTTAACTATTTTTTTGTTCAGAGTCAGAAACGGTTTTATTGCCAGGTAGGTTCACACATACGAGGAATTTAACTTGATGTCAAAAAGTACACAGATGGCAAACGAAGAACTCTGTAATAAAAATATAGCAATAAAATAAAGCAGTAATTTACATCGAAATAGAATGCAATAAATTATAGAATATAAAATATGTGCAGTAAGCAATATTTAAACATTGTGTGCATTAATGTAATGCATATAGAGTCTGCGTTGTGGCTGAGGTGAAGTGTCAGTGGGGGGGGGGGGGGGGGCCTTGTTGATGAGGCCGGTAGCAGAGGGGAAGAAACTGTAAAGGTGGCGAGAGGTTTTGGTCCTGATGGAGCGCAGCCTCCTGCCAGAGGGGAGGGGGGTGAACAGTTTGTGTCCAGGGTAGGAGGGTTTAACTATTCTTAGTGTGAAGTTGGGTCCTTTTTTACCTTCATGGTCAACCAAACCATAAAAATGTCCATCTTCATGGTGTGAAAGCCCAAATAATATGTTGCCTTGGTCAGTCCTTGCAATTATTTATCCAATAATAGCAATTTGATGACAGATTTCAAATTTGTATTCTCAACTTTTCTGTTATTTCCTAGATGAGGTGCGTACAGGAATGTACCGTCAGCTATTTCACCCGGAACAGCTGATCTCCGGAAAGGAAGATGCAGCCAACAACTACGCCCGTGGACACTACACCATCGGCAAGGAGATCATTGACTCTGTCCTGGACAGAATCCGCAAACTGGTAAGGCCCCTTAATGGTAGTTGTCGGAAATGATTAGTTTAAAAAAACCATTCAGATTTGGCTCTCCTTCCTATGTCCACGAAGACCCATTAAAATATACCACCCAACTTCTGTGTTTCACGACCCAATGCTGCCTTTGCAGTAAGCCAGAATTCTTCACAAACCAATGAGAGCAGACTGGGCTTTTTCTATCGGGAGGAGGGCTAAAAGTGACATGCGCTAAAACGGAAGGTTTCAGAAAGAGGCAGAAAACCGTTATATTTGTATTGTACGAACTGTGTTTAACATTAAAGCATGTAAACATGTTCTAGTAGAAACCCAAAATAAAAGTATGAACCTGAAAATGGCAAACTAAAGATTTAGTTTTATGATTATACACATCAGTATAAATGCGGTGCAAAGAAATGCTTTGTTATTTGTTACTGTTTTATTCAGTCTTTGTCATTTCTTTCACTGTGTCCTTAGGCTGATCAGTGCACGGGTCTCCAAGGCTTCCTGGTCTTCCACTCCTTTGGTGGAGGCACAGGCTCTGGTTTCACCTCCCTGCTCATGGAGAGACTCTCCGTTGACTTTGGAAAGAAGTCCAAGCTTGAGTTTGCCATCTACCCGGCCCCCCAGGTTTCCACAGCTGTGGTTGAGCCTTACAACTCCATCCTGACCACCCACACCACCCTGGAGCACTCCGACTGTGCCTTCATGGTAGACAACGAGGCCATCTACGACATCTGCCGCAGAAACCTAGATATTGAACGCCCGTCTTACACCAACCTGAACAGGCTCATCAGCCAGATTGTGTCTTCAATCACAGCCTCGCTTCGCTTCGATGGAGCCCTGAATGTCGACCTCACGGAGTTCCAGACCAACTTGGTGCCCTACCCTCGTATCCACTTCCCTCTGGCCACCTATGCTCCAGTCATCTCTGCAGAGAAAGCCTACCATGAGCAGCTGTCCGTAGCTGAGATTACAAACTCTTGCTTTGAGCCAGCCAATCAGATGGTGAAGTGTGATCCTCGTCATGGTAAATACATGGCCTGCTGTCTGCTGTATCGCGGTGATGTGGTGCCCAAAGATGTCAACACAGCCATTGCTGCCATCAAGACCAAACGCTCCATTCAGTTTGTGGACTGGTGCCCCACAGGCTTCAAGGTGGGCATCAACTATCAGCCTCCAACAGTGGTCCCCGGTGGAGACCTGGCCAAGGTGCAGAGGGCTGTGTGCATGCTGAGCAACACCACAGCCATCGCTGAGGCCTGGGCCCGTCTCGACCACAAGTTTGACCTCATGTACGCCAAAAGAGCCTTTGTCCACTGGTATGTTGGGGAGGGCATGGAGGAGGGAGAGTTCTCCGAGGCCAGAGAAGATATGGCTGCCCTGGAGAAGGATTATGAAGAGGTTGGGATCGATTCCTTTGAGGAGGATGAGGAAGGAGAGGAATATTAAATGGGCTAAGCTTGCATTTGCCAGTTATTTTTCCATTATTCTCTTAAGATAATATGAAAGAAATACAACACATTCTGCATGTTTGTTTTTAATTCAGAAATATGCATTGGTTTTTATTTTAAAATTCAACTTTCTTATCAATAAACTTCTTTGTTGTGCCATCAAATGCTGTGTGCTTTGTGTCAATCTGTTTTATTAATTTGTTTTATCAAAAACTCAGAACAATGTTGAATTACCCAATTTGTTTGAAACGTGTTGTTGCTATAAATCTTTCCCCAAAATATATTGCCTTTTTTATTTGTTGGCTTTGTGTATGCTTCAGTACGTATGCTGTGATATTTAAAACACTTGTTGGAATGTCTGTAGTTTTAGAGTTCAGTTAAATCCATCTTATGAAGCCATTTTTCTACTAAATTGCATGCCTGAGGAAAAAATCTTCAATATGCTGATCTTATTCAATAATAACTTTAAAATCAAGAATTAATCAGATCTGTATAACAGCTCGCGACCTCACACTTATTCCTAGCATATTGTTACATACTTTAACCCTTTACCCCCCTTACTTTGGTGTTCGTGGTCAAATCTGACCGGTCCTGTTTTAACTGCTACACAAAAACCATTAATCACCAAATTTCATTTAACACCCTTTCAAACTGTAAATATTGTATCGGGACTACTGGTATACATGAAGAACTGCAGTAAATATACAAAGAATAGACACTGAACAATAACATGTATTGCGTGTGCCAGGTGTGATTCGATGGGGGGGATGGGTACATAAGGGGTGGGGAACACATCTTGGCCGTTTCTCAATCGCGAGGATGCTGGCTTGGTAGCACAGCCGAGCCGAGCATCTTGCTTCAGAAGCAAGGCAAGAATACTTCCTGCTATTCGGAAAACGAAGAGTGGAACAGGCTTTTGATTGATTGATTGATTGATTGAAAAGTTTATTAACAGCTTGTATATTGGGTACAGTACAGTACAGCTCAAAACATACAATTGTTAAGGGGATGCAGACCAGAGAAAGACTTTCGTCTTGTTTACATCAGGGTCCCCCATTTCCAATTCATCATATCATTTAAGACATATAAGACATATTTGACATACAGATGGCTTATTTACAATTTACATACAGGTGGTTTTTTACATACAGATGGCTTAAATGGCTAGCAAGTGTGCAGGTGTGCGTCATATGAGAGGCCCCGCCTTACATCTTCCGCCACAGATTTGGGGAAATTGGTCCATGCGCCAAGCATTGTGGGGATTTTAAGGACGCGAAGTCTACCCATGTGCAGCCTCGACATTTCCCCCAAACCAAGGACGCGGCCTCGGTGGAATTCCATGTATGCTGGAGATTGGAACAGTCCTTCGGCGGCACTCGATGACGTAGCATCCTTGAAATATTGGCTTGGAAGCCAATATCCTCGCGATTGAGAAACGGCCCTAGTGTATGTGTGTGTTTTATCTGATCCGGATGGTTACTAATTCCTTTTCTTTATTGCGGTCATTTTTGACCGGAAACACCACCATGGGTGTTACAAAGTTGACTAAATTATCCAAAATTCAATGAAAGTGGTGGTCAGCAATTGTTCAAATGTCTACTGTGAAGGATATCAAGACTTAATGTAATCGAATGTAAAACAAAAAAGTTATGATTGATGAAAGTAGTAAATCGGTCAGATTTGACCCGAACACAACAGGAGGGTTAAATAACTTGTAGGTATCATCATTGGGAGTGGAACAACTGACTATCAATAGCAAACGTTTATTCGACTGTACAAAGCATAAACTCAATTTACACAATTCTTGTAAATACTCGCTTCAGATGAATTCTGGTAGGCCTATTACAGAGTATTTCTCTGCCTCCCGCTTGGTGCATGCTGGGTACGTTTTGAAACCTTAGAACAGCTCTTATGACAGTCCTTGTCCCAACTTTAATAATAGTCATCGCTGTAAATGATACATGATGTATGCAACACAATACAGTCTCATCTGGATATCGATATTATTTGCTATTCCTGTCCGATATGGAGGCGCCATCTACTGGAGATTGTTGAGGCGAGGCTGGGCTGATATCTCACGAGGGCAGAGGTCACTTAGCGAGGTATGTAACAGCTAAATTATGTTAGCTCAATTTGCTTGCTAACTTGCCATGGCTACACGCTGGGGAATATGCAGTGCAGGAAAAATAAGTCATGACTTATATACAGGGTTCCCGCGGGGTCTTAAAAAGTCTTAAAAAGTCTTAAATTTGATAATCTGAATTTAAGGCCTTAAAAAGGTCTTAAATATGACCAAAAAAATAAGAAAGGTCTTAAATATGATTTAAAGGTCTTAAAAATGATCGGATTTGAAAGGTACTTCTGTGTTGAGATCGCGTCTAAATGTGTTTTGGGGGAAATGTCCGGGCTGCAAAGTAACCAGTACGGTAAGAGCCTTTCAGTTCCCCCCAACAATTTGTATTGAAATAAATCAACATGGAACCAGTAATCACTAACTTTGTTTCCCCCGGCCCCTTATTGGAGAACACCCAGCTAGTAACCTAGCAAGCTTCAGCTAGCGGCAGTCAGAAACTCATGTATCTTAGAATCTACTTAAAAATAAATATGGGGAAGTGTAAGTTCAACCGTATTTGGTTGGAAAACATCGAATTTAGTGCTTGGTTGAAACCAGTGGAGGGGAACGTGTTTGAAGCCCGCTGCACCTTTTGCAAAAGAAAGTAGCGTATGCTAATGTAGCGTTAGCTAGTGCAGCAGCTCCTGCAACAACACCGGCGGACCTCTGGGCGACGTTTGGGTGTATGTCAACCCTAAAAGCGGAGGTGCCGTAGACGCTAAATACCGTAGCTAAACACCAATCATACAACAGCAACGATGAAAGATTGTAGCCAAGGCAGCAGAGCTCTGAATATAGCTCTTGTCGCTCTTGTCTCTCTCTCTCTCTCTCTCTCTCTCTCTCTCTCTCTCTCTCTCTCTCTCTCTCTCTCTCTCTCTCTCTCTCTCTCTCTCTCTCTCTCTCTCTCTCTCTCTCTCTCTCTCACTCACACTCACACACACACACACTAGGGCTGCTCGATTATGGCAAAAATCATAATCACGATTATTTTGGTCAATAATTGATATCAAGATTATTAAATACGATTATTCATTGACTTTGAAAACATCCATTTATTGAACTTTAAAACAAATAATAATTTGAACAGTATCTTTTTAACTGTTGATTACCCTGAACGTATAATTCAACTGCAAAACCAATACAAAAATAAATTAAATAAATTATACATTTAAATAAATAATATCAAAATAATAAATACCAATAAACAAGATCAACAAATATTTTGGAGCGCACTTCCACAAGCTACTAAACATATATAAATATGATAAATACAAATAAATTAGACTAAAATTAATTAGATCAAATATGTTGTAGTGCACTGTCACAACCGAGCAAAGCTAAATAATTTCGTAATTGTGGCAGGCCAAAATCGTAATTGCGATTTAAAATACGATTAATTGCACACCCCTAACACACACACAAGCACACACAGACACATACACTTTTTGTCTAACACGCTAACACAGTTCTGTTATGCCTTTACATTTACTTTGTAAGTAATTATGGGACGTATTTCTTCTTTCATAGCAATTTTCCTTCATACTTTCTTGCTGTGAAATAGGTCTTAAATTCTATTCAAAGTGGTCTTAAAAAGGTCTTAAAAAGTCTTAAATTTGAGTAGGTGAAACCTGCAGGAACCCTGTATATACACGGTGGCTTTACGGACCCTGGCTCACAAGGTAAGTGTCGAACTATAGTTCGTGTACTCCCAAAACCTTACACAAAGTGGGATTTTGTAAACATTCAAGGTGTGCTCTTTCTTTCTGAGCAAGTTATGTCAAGAAAGAAGGAAATAATTCATCATAAACTTGTAACTATCTACCGTTTTATCAATGTAACAAGTTTGAGTTTACAACAGGTTTGCACTATAAAGGCTACTTTATTCTGTTTACATGTACAGTATGTAACAGTGCTTCCCATAAAGGAAGAGGAAATGTTTGTTAGATTCACATCCCCTTCCCACAAAAGCAATTAAACATGGTTACTTTGTATCACCACTCCTGGTTTTCTTTAGCATCACTGAGCAGCAGGGAGTATGTATCCAGAACTGTTTGTGGCAATGATTACAATGATATCTCTAGGTTTATGTTTTAATCCTTAATTAAATGATGGTTGCTCCTGCATTTCTGCTCACGTTTTAATTTGTATTCAAATGTTGGTAAATACAAAAATCAGGTTTGCTGCATTACTAAAACTATGTATATGTTTATGTATGCACCATGTACACCAAGGCAAATACCTCGTATGTGTCAACCTACTTGGCAATAAACCTGTTTCTGATTCTGATGTGTTCATCCTCAGATAGTGGCTGTTGCAGCGAGGGATGTGAAACATGCTGAAGAATTCGCTAAAAAGCACAACATCCCACGAGTATATGGGAGTTATGATGAGTTGGCAAAAGATCCTGACATGGGTGTGTTCTTCTGTCAGCATATGGCTTTTCCTTTTGGTCTGAATTAAATCAAACTATTCCACTCAGCAGAAGTTTCTTCAAACTAGTCAATTAATCTCTAACAGCTCCAAGAATGCTAGTGGTTGCTGCATTTCATGTCCTACTTGGAAGTGAATTCTTAAATCATTCTAAACACTACACTTGTTTTAGATGTGGTGTACATCGGCACCATCCATCCTTACCACCTGGCTACTGGCAAGCTCTTTATGAAGTCCAAAAATAATGTGCTGATTGAGAAGCCTTTGGCCATGAATTTAAGGGAGGTGCAGGAACTCATCAGTGCAGCCCAAGACAACAGTGTCTTTCTCATGGAGGTAACTAACTCATTAATTGCCAAAATCACATTTGCCATTGATCTGTTCAAACCATTCCATGTCTCTGTTCAGGCAATTTGGACACGTTTCTTTCCTGTAACCGTTGAAGTGAGGAGACTGCTGGAGCAGGGTGATGTTCAGATGGAGGGCTGATCTGGGGGCTCCACTCACACACACATCCCGCGCCTGGCTGATAGGAAGTTGGGAGGGGGGGCACTGCTGGACCTGGGCATCTACTGTCTGCAGTTTATCTTCGCGGTTTTCAACGTCGAGAGGCCTGAGTCCATCCAAGCAAAGGGGCATTGCATAGAGACAGGTGATTGTCTGCAGGAAGCCTATTCACTAAGCAAATATTAAATACAACGTATATTCTTGCATAGAAACCAGATGTCTTTTATATATATCATTACAAAACGTTCATTAAATCCTTTGTTCAGGTGTTGATGGAACAGCAGTTTTGGTCCTAAAGTTCTCGGGAAACAGACTTGCAATTTGCACATGCTCAATCACCATGATGCTGACCTGTGATGCAGTTATCACTGGAACCAAAGGCACCATTAAGGTAATGGCATGCAACAAGAAAAGTATAATCATTTCCATTGATTGATTGATTCCACACAGGACCAAACCAATTATTTTGACATTGTTATATTAGGTTATTGCTAGATAGAGGAATCACAGCCAAAAGTGTACATTTTTGCACCAATCTAGTTAACAGGAGTGGTAAAACATCTACTATTTAATTCAGATGTTCGTTTTCTAATGTGTTTTGCAGCCCCTGGTGCTTCTAGTTTGCCTATATAATTGTAGTCTTGTTGATTTATACATTTTTTGGATGTATGATTGATTTAAATGTTGGCTTGAGCTCATTGCTGTGGCTGTTTGTTAATGATTCATGAAAACATCATCAAAGTACTGCAGAAAATGAACTATCTACAAATATTTATCCACGGTGAGTTACATTATACTTTCAACATCAGATACCTGACTATATGTGGTGCCCCACATCCTTGGAGGTGAATGGAAAGGAGATGCAGTTCCCCCTGCCAGAGGCCAGCATGCTACTAAACTTCACCAACAGCACAGGACTACGATATGAAGCTGAGGAGGTCCGCCAATGTTTGCTGAAAGGTAGTATTCTATAATGCATATAAAACAGAACATGAGTAGCATTTTTTATTAATCTGGTAGTGATTGATCATCTTAATTTATTTACATTTTCAGTTATTTGCTATATCCAAATGTGAATGACAGATTTAAAGGGGACCTATCATGCAAAATGCACGTTTTGACGTCTTTTATACATAAATATGTGTCCCCGGTGTGTCGGGGAACTCACGCAGCGTCAGAAAATAAAACCCTCTCTCTTTTCCTCCGTACCCAAATCTCTAAAAACGGGGCTACAACGGAGTTGATCCAGATTTGCGTCCAATATGACGTAATATCGGAAATGTAGGCTGGCTTTACACCCATGGCCCTATCAGAAACGTTGCTATCAGAAACAATGCCCGACTGTTTTGGACGTAATATGGTCGATGCGTGTTTACATTAGCATCGCTAACACTCAGAGCTAACCTGTACTGCACAGCATGTGTGTGAAGAAGCAGGAAATAAAAAGGAACTCACCTTGTTGTATAACCGGCAAGAGAGAAAGCCTTTGAGCTCAATACTGTTTCAGAAATAATCCTTGATAATCCATGATATGGCGTTTCATCACCGCAGTATCTGCCGGTAGCATCTCCCGCATGAGCTCAGCCCCCTCCTTTTTTTTTTAATCAATTTCCTTTTTTTTTTTAAAGCTTTATACCCCAAATCAGCACTTTTGAAACAGGAAGTGAAATAGAGGGATATGAGGCATGGCTAGAATGGGTGATCTGTTTGGTATTTTGAGCAATACACTTAATAGACATGATTTTTATATATTTGTATATATCTGAGACCTATGCTATTGCCTAAAAATAGCATGATAGGTGCACTTTAAGATTGAAATAACTTATAACTAATGAAATGTAAAAAAAAAAAAAAAAAAAAATATTGAATGTTGATGGCCCTTGTTGTGTGGTGTCTTAATTATCCTTATTTATAGTTGCTTGTTCCCCTCTAGGACTGAAGGAGAGTCCTGGGATGCCGTGGGCTCACTCCAGCCTGATAGCAGAAGTTTTAGATGATGTTTTTGTACCTCAAAAAGAAAAAAGGAACAATTAGACTCAAACATCCTATCGATTGTATACCTTGTGATGGTTCTTGATGTTTTATGTGTGTTTACATTAACCTTACAGTGGCTTTCCCGTGAGGGGACAGTGTGATGATGGTTAGCCAGCATGCACAATAATGAATTATAGTAGGCTAAGCTTACACTAAAACCAAAGAAGACTAATTAAGTTAAGCCATCAATATGCTTTTTTTTGTTCCCTTTGTGTTCATCCTACTGTGACATGTGTAATAATAAAATAATACTAAGCTTGTCAATGGTTTTCATTTTTTGTATTTATTTTTTTCAAATATGTTGTACATTTCATCTAGTCTCTTGACGTTTTCTTACACTACACTCATGTCAAAAATATATCCGGGTTAGTTGTCATTGATTAAAATATAGAAATAAGTAGGCCCGCCTATTAGCCTACATTTCCTGAATTAATTTTTCAGAATTCACTTTCACTGCATGCATGTCACCGCTCGTTGCTCGGCAACTGTACAGACGCTTTTTACTCTTCCGGAAGTGCGTGGCTGAGGAAATATGGCGCACAGAGCAGTGCATATACCAGTGGTATGCATTGCTTCAATCGATTCGTTTACTGCATTGTTTTTGTCTATTTTCATCGCTTTTGCAGCATTTGAAACTGTGAACGCCGACAATGTGTTCAGTGCCAGCCACACGGCTACTGTACCCATCGCTGCCGCCAGGGATCTGCGGTAAGCTTCCTCACTCTACTCTTACTGTTAGCTAGCTACTCTTTGCTAACGTTACATTTGTATGTCATTTTGTATGTTTATGGTAAGTTTACTACGGATTCAGTTTCACGCTGTTCACCAAGGCTTTATTTTGTTATTCAGTTTGCCAGGCTTTAACACAAGTGTTGATTACCCCTGCACTGTTGTTGGGAGGCAGAGGTGTACCTGACTCCATTCAAAAACATACACGTTTAACGACTGATTCGGTATTATAACCATACTATCTTCGTAGACATATTCATGAATACAATTTACTAAACTACATTGTGTTGAAGTGAATTCCGGCGTATAAATGGTTCCTTAAGCAGCAACAGAATCTCTTATTTTCCGCCCTACATCGAGTGTATGAGTAACATAACACGTTGCTGACGTAAATGAGAATCTGGTCTCATCTGGCGACTGGCGAGGCTGAACCGAATATGGTGGGTTATCCAGAAATGATAAACTTCATAATGTCTGAAGACGAATCGAGTCGTATTTCTTTACTTGTGCATTTGTTTGCAACATGGCTGTAGTGTACTGTGCATATTGATCCAGCAGCTTGCAGTATATTCCACAATATCACGGTGAAGTCAGTTCTAGGTTGGATATTCGGCAGACGCCCCCTCTGGCGTAATAGGTCACCTCTTTTTAATAGACTTTAGTCAATCTTCTATTTTACATTAATGTTTCTATGATTCTTTTTTTAAACTCATGTTACCTTATGACTCCAAATCAATGCATCATTGTATTACTACACTGGAAAAGTAGAGCCTTCCTCGCATTTTAATACTTTTTCTATCTTTTTGAACGAAAAATCAGCAGGTTTTGTCTTGAAACTCTTGGATTTTTTCAATAGCTTTTATGTCATGACTCATGAGACAAATTGACTCAATATCAATCCACCATTGTATTACTACACTGGACAAGTAGGGCACCTCCTTTCATTCGATTTTGGTGCTTTTTGGTTATAAATTAATATTTAAATTTTAATTGAAACCTCTTGGACTTTTTCAAGGTTACTTATGCCTGACTTTCCTCTTTAGCTTTTATGTATAATGTCATGGCACTATTTTGTTTGTGTAATCGTTTCAGTGTATGCTTATTGTATCTATGATCATTTCCTGTTGAACAGTTGCCACAATTCAGTTCTATCAACAACAACCCATCGTAAATGTTGGAACAGGATGTGAACTGCCTGTGAACTGTTTACATAAACCACACATTTAAAACATAAGAAAGATGGAATAGATTTCTAGAAATCTTTACATTATCGGTACATAAATAACCTAGACGTAAACATAGTTGAAAGGTACAATAGACATTTTGTTGTATAGACACATTTAAATCTGAATCAAGGTTGCTTGATTACTTAATATGCTAGATTTGATGTAGACGATTAGCCTTCACTCTTGTTTTCACTAACCAAAGCGCATGATGCTGCTTTTCATCCATCCAAAACATTTTAAAACTTCACGTGTTCACTTGTCATCACAGGTACCTCCTTTACGATGTGAACCCCCCGGAGGGTTTCAATCTGCGGAGGGATGTCTATATCCGCATGGCCTCCCTGGTGAAGACTTTGAGGAAGGAAGGGGATGACTGGGTGTTGGTGTTGCCCCCATGGGGTCGACTCTACCACTGGCAGAGCTCAAACATCCATCAGATGCGCATCCCATGGGGGGAGTTCTTCAGCCTCACCAGCCTGCAGGTCAATGTGCCTGTCGTTGAGTTTGAGGAATTCATCGCTGGTGAGCTTTTTGTCTTTGACCTGGAATAGAGTTACATTTTCTGAAGGTTTTGATCTGTCTTGTCTGTGAACCTATTGAAACCCCATCACTTTATGGTTAAAAATGTTTTTTTTCTTTTTTCTATACTTTAAATAATAAATATTAATAGTTGTTTTTCAAAATGCACATTCATCACTGTTTTTATAAGGGAGTGCTCCTTAGCTCAGATTAAGTGTGCCAAATGCCAATGAATGTGTTTTGTTTCTCTTTTGGATCTAGAAAACGGAGGCCCTTTCATAGACCAGGTTCTGGTATTGCAAAACTACGCTGAGGGATGGACTGATGGGAAATGGGAGGAAAAAGTTGATGAGCGGCCATGCATTGACAAGTTGATGTACTCCAAAGATAAACAGGGCTACTACAGGTAAAGAAACACACTGCAAAGAACCTGCCTTTAAAAAACACTAAGACTGAATTAACAAGATTACCACTTCATCTTCATTATCTTTTATAAACCATGCTAGTTGTCATTAGGCTGATGTTTTCTGAATACTTTTTTCTTTTGACACCCTCAACATTAGATTAGATTTAAATTCTCGGCATTGTGATTGAAATTATTTTTGCTACATTGACTGGAAAATGAGGAGGCTGGAGACCGATCGGATGTCTGAGAAACTGGAGGTTTATTCAAAGTATTTAGCAGGAAAAAGGATAATGACAGTGCAAACAGTACACAGACAAGTGTTCACGCTCTATTTAACCATCATTTCTGCCAAACTCTCACAGGGTCTGCATATTTAACTGAGACTTAGGCTGGCCATAAACATATCTGCTTATAGTCCAAACATTTCAAAACACATCAAAACGGAGGCGCCACCCGAGGATTAGAATGGATAAATGATTCCTCATATGAAAAGTACATTCTTATATCATCATAAGCATAAAGTTTAAATATAGTAAACTATGTGTTAACAGATAGAAATGAGCTGGGATGACTGTTCGATTTGCTTCTTTGTTCAAAACACTCTTATTCAATATTCTGTTAAAAGTGTTGCCAATTTCAGTATCTACTCCAGTCCCTTTACAAAAAAGAATGAGAATGTGGAAAATTGCTGCATGTAAGTAAATTGTGTGTCTTGGACTTAAACAAAATAAAATGTTAACATTATAACGTATCACGATCATCATATAAGTAGCAATACACAAATCTAGTAATCTAAAGTTTTTATTTGGAAATAAGAAGAAATAAAGAACAAGATTTCTCCGCCCCACTTTTTTGTTCCTGCCCTCTTTAGAAGCATTTTTGTTGTTGTTAATTTTTCCCGCATGGAAAAAGAGATTTATTAAGCTTAAGTGCCAAACAAAATGAATTTGAATTAAAGTAGAATAACTCAGGAGACATAATTCAGACAGTTGGACAAAGATAATCTTGATTCTTAACTACATAGTTTGTTCTGCCTACCTTTTTGTATCCTGCCCTCTATTAGAAGGCATTTTTTGTTCTTTATTGTTCCCACATTTATTTATTAAGATTGATTATGCTTAAGTGCAAAAGAAAATTAATTGAATGATATCCATCTCTTCTTTCTTGCCCATATCCCTCTCCTCTCCATCCATTTAAAAATGTTACCTTTATTTTGTTTGTGTGTGTGTGTGTTACCAAGGGGCTGGTTTTGGGGCTACGAGGAGACGAGAGCTCGAAATGTAACGTGTATATCAGCTCAAGGGCATGCCTCCATCATGTCCCCAGTCCTCCAGAAGAACATCACAGCGACGTGAGTCTACTGAGCAACAATCTGATATAAACTGCAAGGACTATACACATACTGTACATATAGAGCAGCTCATTTTACATAATGCATTATAATCTTCTGACTTTAACTAGCATTCCTAGCTTCTGAAGTGAACTTTAATATAGCTGACCATTACCAATGTCATCATACACCTTATATGACAGGTGTAGCTAATTGACTATATAATATGTGAGTCAACAAACAACCAATATGACGGAAATGAAAATGATCGGTCCAAACGTATCAGTCACTATCTAAAGTATTCAGTATCAATCCTTTATAAGACAGCAAAACATGTGATTCTTTTATATGTAAAATACCTGAAAGATTATCTGACTTGATTGTTACTTAAAGGTGGGGTATATCATTTATTTCAGAAACACTTTTTGTTATATTCCATGGAATTCTCTTAACATCCCGATAGCAATGAATATCTGAAATGCTTTGACAATAAATACATACAAAAATGTCATCTGTGGAAGCCGTGGCGCTGTAAAAAGCACGACCAATCATTTTAGCCGGCCAGGCTAAAATAACTGGATGGCCTACCTGCCTGTCAGCCTTCCATCTGTGCACAAACTTATCTCGTGCCCTCATTGGTCATGTGCGCGTTCGTGTGTGTTGGAAGAGGGGCTCTGTAAGGAAGTGGCAGATTTTTTCCGGTTGTGTATTTTCAAATTCTAGCGATCTCGAGCTGGTTTCTCCAAAATTACCTACCCCACCTTTAAATGTGGTAAAGTTTACAGTTCGATTTTTTTTTAAGACCTTGTTGACACTGACTTGGATTAATCTCTTTGTACCGCGCCCTTTTGCAGGTCGGTTATGCTTGACCGAGCAGAGACACTCCTCCATGATCACTATGCTGGAAAGGATTACTGGGATGTAAGTAATCGGCTTATATTAATTAAATAATCTAGGTTTCAGGCAATACATAACACTTTTTTTTTGTGTCATTTGGAACTTTGGAAATGTTGAATTTTCTGTGTTTTGTGTAGACCCGCCGCAGCATGGTTTTTGCCAAGCACCTGAGACTCATAGGAGATGACTTCAGAGCAAAGTACCTGAACTCCTCAGATGACAGAGACTTTACTATTTACAGTGAGGACTGGACTCGCATGAAAGTGAGTACATTTTTCTGATTGTGGCATGATTATGGGATTGTACAAGTGGAATAAAGATTGTGGAAATGTACAGTATATTATCCAAGTATTTACCATGTGAGGCCATTTGCATCATGTGAGTGTTGACTCTTTTGTCTTTGAGAATGTTTTACATTTTTGAGCTTATCATCTCACCCACACCCTTTACTGCTCAATACCTGTTTGCTGTCAGATTTCATTGGGATGATGTGAAAAATATGCCTGCTGTTAAATCATCTGTATGTACAGTATGTATGAATGTGCTGCTTGAGTCTGCATTTGTTTATTTTCCAAATTCAATCAATCAAGTTTCAGCAATAATTTAACAATGTTCCGTCTCTTTATTTATTTCCTCCTCAGGCCAAGTTGGGCTCGGCTAAAGGGGGTCCATATCTGGGGGTCCACCTGCGCAGGAAGGACTTTATCTGGGGTCATCGGGAGGATGTACCAAGCCTTAAAGGAGCAGTGAAAAAAATACGCAGCTTGATGAAGAAGCACAAACTTGAAAAAGTGTTTGTTGCAACAGATGCCGATGAGGAAGGTAAAGACATACTGGCACATTAAAGACAATTTAAAATTGTATTTTATTTAAAAGGCTAAGTTTTTGTGATTTCTTTTTTTTAATTGGGAGTGAAAACATTCTAAATCCTTTCGTACTGCATTGACAAAATAAAATATGATTGCATTGTGTTATAATGTTACTATAATAGGACAACTAGAATTAATAATAGTAGCTTACATACTGTATAGCAGTCATTATAGTGACTTCTATTCAAGTATATTCGCTATAAATGCTACTATAATCCTGTTTAATGTATGTCACTTTGTAGAGTCGAAGGAGCTGAGAAGGTTGTTGCCAGACATGGTGCGGTTTGAGCCGTCCACAGAGGACCTGGAGCTCTTCAAAGATGGGGGGGTGGCCATCATCGACCAGTGGATATGTGCCCATGCAAGGTAAATAATTGTTATGATGTTTTTACATGTATTCATTACGAAATAACGAGTTGATCCAATATTGGGAAATTATTTAGTAACAGTTGCAGCAGTGTGTTCAGGCATTACAATGTAAATATCTTTTAAAGGTGGAAAAAACTATAAACATAATTAAATAAAACAAAAATAAATAAAAACAATGAACAGCTGCAAGTCTATACACATATCTAAAGCAGACAAGACATGAACCACAAGAATACTCCACATAACATTTTCTAGATAATTTAGACAGTTCTATAATATAGAAATCAGAAAACATATATACATATGATAGTGTATAAATGACAGGGTATTTGTATCAGACAACAAAATGACACATATTTCATAGGTTAATGACCTTGTTGTTAATAAAGTAATTGGTTCTTACTGTGTTTTCAATTTGAAAACAAAGGTTTTGTAACACCAAATACCTCAGATATTTTAGCAGCCTTGTCACTCTCATTCCATACCATGGACAATGTTTCAACTTGAAAAACTAGTTCTAGCTGTACATGCCGATCTCTTTGCATGTCACGTGAACATCAATCAATCAACAACTTTATTAATCCCGCAAGGGGCAATTGGTTATGAGCAGCAGCTTATGTCATGTACACAGGCAGGAACATACAAGAAGAAAACACACACAGATACACCCGGGAGCACAGATGTGGATAATTCCAATTTACACTATAAATAGTTCATAGCATCACAATAATAAATAAATTAATAAATAATCAAGTTAAAAGCCTTTCAAGAATTTAAAAGTTTGAGTGCAGAAGGGATGAATGATTTTGAAAAGCGATTAGTCCTTTGATCACGTAGAGCATATCTTCGCCCTGATGGCAACAGACGAAATTCATGTGAAAGTACATGACCTGGAGAGTTCAGAATGCTCTCTGCTTTCCGCAGAATCTGTTCGTTACAGAAGGAATTTAAGTCAGTCTGTTTCACGCCGATGATCTTGGAGCAGGTTTTAACAATGCTGTTCAGGCTGTTCCTGTCTTTCAGTGTAAGGCTATGGAACCAGCAGATAAAAGAAAAACAAATAAGGCTCTCAATGAATGCTTGGTCGACAAAGAATGAAAGGCCTGACAGAGAAAGAGTTCAGTTTGCGAAGAAGGTGCATTCTCTGTTGACCCCGCTTCACAATACACTCAGTATTCACATCAAATTTGAGGTGGTCATAGAAAATGGTGCCCAAGTATTTGTATGATGTGACAATTTCTACCTTGTCATTGTGTATGATGCACTCCTTAGGAACATCCTTGTGACGTCTAAAATCAATGATCAATTCCTGGGTTTTAGAGACATTTAAATCCAGAAAACTGTCATCACACCAGGAAATAACATGTAATTTCCCAAGGGGCACGTCTCTTGCATAACTGTTTTTCTTTTCATCAGATATTTCATTGGAACTTCAGTGTCCACCTTCTCTTTCCGGATCCATGAAGAGAGGGAGATTTTGGGTTTTGACCCCAAAGCGACATACAATCGTTTCTGTGGGGACAATGAGAAGGAATGTGAACAACCCACACACTGGAAAATTGTTTATTGATGCAACCACTCACTTTCCTGACACACACAAGTGCCAACAGCAGTGTTAAAAGGGACAGTTATTTGTATGGAATTTTAAAAGATATTTTTACTGTTTAATGGGGTATTATTTTTTGTTTGCTTTTTATGGTTTCAGAATTGTGCAATCAGGTCTGAAGTGACCACTGTGACTGAACCTTATACAATGCCAATACTTGGCTGCCAAACATGTATAACTGTAATCTGAACATCTGCAAACATTTATTTTGGTTTTATGTGGAATATTTATCTTTTAATGACAGCTTCATTTTTTAACATAATTCCTCATATTTATTACCAGCACCACTGGTGAGAAAAAGTGACTTATAAAGACTGCAGAAGAGTGTTGTTTGAAGTGTTGTGGTGGAGTATTATCAGTTTAAACTTTGTGAGATTCAAAGATGTTGAGCATCTATACATTAACTACCCGTTATTTAAATATACAATTACATTTTTCAAAAATAACCCCACAAAATGGTGAAGGAACAATCGTATATTGCATTTTTAATAAAAAGTGCCCTGTGGAACTTTTTGAAGACAAGTAAAGATGTGTTTACAATTGTTTTTCAAATATGTATTTTGTTACCCAGTGTTATTTAAGTACTTCGCACATTTCCCTAGAAATTAGTAAGGAGCTGAATATTTCTAGCTCACAATTTTTTCAAATTAAGTGCATTTGGTTTCTTTTCTACCTTGTTTCTGTGATGTGAATTATGTTCCCTTTATGCATTGCCAGTATTAACATTTGTTACATGAAATTTCATTACAACATTATTGGTGTTTGAAAAGTAGGAAATATGAAAGTGAATGATAATGAATATCATGATGATTTTTGATGGTGCTTAACTTCATTTTCATTTTTCTTTATGTGATTGACATTGACCATGATAGTATTTTTGCTTATTAAAATATGTTTTAAAGGAATTCAAACGCCACAAATGAGCCACTATCTCTTCAACACTTGCTAGCCATGAAGCTGTCCTGAACACACCCTTTTTTTTCCATTCCTGAAGATGCCCGTGTTTTGATTAAAACATGTTTGGTGTGGGCTTTGTCTCAAGACTTGCTTTATACAGTAGTTGTATTATTTGCATGGTAAATAAAAGATTTTAGGCGGGTTTAAACATGGCATTTGTGATTATGTTTAACATTTGATTGCTGATGCTTATATTTGCCTATCTCTATATTTTAATCTCAACGAGAAGTCAATAGCTCAAGTTTAGAAATGGTGATGTTAAACATTGTTTGATTATAAAAGGTTAAATCTTTAAAGTATGTTATTGTTTTTAGGGATGTTTATTTATTCACATTTCTTGACAAAAAGAGTGTGATTGAGGCGTTCCAACATTAGGATGTTAGATGTATGTAGTCTTTACAGCAGCAGAGATTTCTTGTATGACTTTTATGATTTTTCGCTGCATGTATGAAGATGAAAAACCAGTAAGACTACTTTGATGACGGAATTCACTTGATGCTTAACAGTATGATAGTGTCATATGTCACCTATGCTCTCAGTTGGCCCAACCCTGAGGCTTTCTATTGTCCTTTGTTTGGCCTCGTTTGAAATGTCTGGTAATGGCAAAAGTTAACTGGCATGTTAACCTGATAGTTCAGGCTCCACTCTTTATGTAAAATTCTGCTGAGTCATTCAGCTATGTCTTTATCAGTTGCAATTAAGTACACCCACACAGGGAGTCTGTGTTTGTGTATGAAAGTGAAGTTAAAAATGACATTAGTTTAAGCTGCATCAGGCTATAGTCACATAGAAATCTGATTAAAGAAAAAAAAGAATTGAATCTGGAATCTAATCTTGTGTGAATGAAGCAATTGTGATGGTATTTCTTTGTACATTTCAAATCATATACTTTAGTTTTTTACATTTTTTTTGTCCGTTTTTCTTGGCTTTCTTTCATTTGTTTTCTCAAGATAGTCATATGATGTGCAGCTTTATGCGAATACACTGCATTGTTTTGTTTCTTTTCCCTGTGGATCCATACATAAAAGTGGTGTACCCTGGAGACCCTCCTCAACAACATCGTACTGACATTAGCAGTAGAGTGTATTGTGATGCTTAGTTGCTCTGTCCCCTTTAAACCAATGCTCTTGCTTGTATAACATACATATCAAATGTTTTGTAACATTACATCTTATTCACACATTCATCTTTCCTCTATTAATCACTTTTCTAACCTAAACCCAGAAGTCTTACCCTGAAGAGGAACTGACACATTATACTGCAGGTCAAACACAGGAAAAGCTCAATGTGATCAACATTTTTTTTTAAATTTTTACAGAAATGTGTAATTTTAGAAATGTAAGACTATACGCTTTTATGTTCAAAGGAATCAGGTAGGTTGATCCAAATTAGCTTAATTCTATATATTTTTTAAAACAGCTTTCATAAGCTTTAGTAATACATTATGTCAGATACGCTATGATTAGCTTAAAATAGAATTACATCATATTATATAAAGGGCACCTTGAGTAGTACTCAGTCTATTTTAAGTGTGTGCCCTCTACTTGCCCCTTGATCACAAGAATCATTAACTCGTCCCTCGCAACTGGAACTGTACCGCCAAACCTCAAAACTGCTGCAATAACACCAACACTCAAAAAACCTGGAGCTGACCGAGATGACCTGAATAACTACAGGCCCATCTCTAACCTCTCCTTCATCTCAAAAACCCTTGAAAGAGTGGTTGCTGACCAACTTCAACAACACCTGGACAAAAACAACCTTCATGAACCCTTCCAATCGGGTTTCCGCTCAAAGCACAGCACCGAAACAGCGCTGGTAAAAATCACCAACGACCTCCTCCGTGCAGCTGACTCTGGACTGCTCACCATCCTAATCCTCCTTGACCTCACAGCTGCCTTTGACACCATCTCGCACCCACTGCTTATCAAACGCTTGGCAGACATTGGGATCACTGGTACTGCACTCTCATGGTTTTCATCCTACCTCACAGACAGAAAACAATATGTCCGTCTCAGCACCCACCGGTCAAGCTGCTCTACTGTCTCACATGGTGTTCCTCAGGGGTCAGTATTGGGTCCACTCCTGTTTATCATCTACCTACTCCCCCTTGGCACTATCCTCCGTCATCACAATGTCCATTTCCACTGTTACGCCGATGATACACAGGTCTACATTTCCAGCAAACCCAACACTGCCCTCCCCCCAACCTCTCTCACCAACTGCCTCCAGGACATCAGGAACTGGATGAGCAGGAACTTCCTAAAGCTCAACGGCAGCAAAACCGAAGCCCTGCTGGTTGGCACCAAAACCACCCTCTCCAAAACCTCATCCTCCCCTGCCTCCAACCTCATCATTGATGGCTACTCCATCCCCTTCTCTGGCCAAGTTAAGAGCCTTGGTGTCATCCTGGACAGCTCCCTCTCATTTTCACCTCACATAAATAACATCACCCGGACTGCCTTCTTCCACATACGCAACATCTCCAGACTCCGCCCATCCCTTTCTCAATCAAACACTGAAATCCTGGTCAATGCCTTTGTCACCTCCCGCATCGACTACTGTAACGCCATCCTCTCAGGCATCCCCACCAAGCTCATCAACAAACTACAAATCATACAGAACTCTGCAGCCCGGATCATCACCGGCACCAAGGCCTCAGAACACATCACCCCCATCCTCATCCAACTCCACTGGCTCCCCGTTCAATCACGCATCAACTTCAAAAACCTACTGCTCACTTACAAAGCCCTACATAACCTGGCTCTCCCCTATCTGGCTGACCTTCTTCAGGAGTACACCCCGTCTCGCTCCCTCCGCTCCTCCTCTGCTGGTCTGCTAACCGTCCCCACCCCACGCCTCGTCACCATGGGTGCTCGGGCTTTTAGCTGCACTGCTCCCAGACTCTGGAACTCCCTCCCCCCGCACATCCGACAGTCAGACACAATCACCATATTCAAATCCCAATTAAAAACCCACCTGTTCAAATCTGCCTACTCACTGTAGTCCTCCCTATTATATGTTTAATTTGTGTCCACTTGACTGTCTCCTCCATGATTTCCTGTTTGTGTTTTTATCATGTTTTGCTGCCTATTAGCGTTTTATTTATTTATTTTTTAACAAATTGTACGGTGTCCTTGGGTGTCATGAAAGGCGCCTAAAAATAAAATGTATTATTATTATTATTATTATTAACCCCGTTGACATTTCATGTGGCCGGACTGGGTCAGTTTCCAGGGCTGAATTCTAGTCCCAGTCCGCCCCTGTTGAGTACAGATATTACCGTGTTCCCTGAAGTCAGGTGCCATACTGTGTAGTCAGGCAGGTCGCAGCCAGAGTACACGCCCTTCTTCAGATTTACCTTTTCACACACACACAGGTTGAGCTACTCACATAAGCAGCAGGCAACAACAGAAGTGAAGGTTGTTTATCCTGTGCAGAAATCGCTGGGTCATTCTTTTTGTTTAGAATTTTTGGGGTTTTGAGCGTGATTTCCTCTTTTACTTTGAATCGTCTGATGGAAAGGGTATCCTGCTAGGGGCCAGCTCGCGCCATGTCCTTCGTTATCCTGCGCTCTACAGTCAGATAACACATCGTTTTCAACAGTAAAGAGGACACACGCAAGCAGGTAAGACTCATACTTTATTAATAAAAACATTTAACAGTGACTTACTTTATATTGTCAATTATTAACGCATTTTCATGACGTGATTTATGCATTTGTGAGAAACTTTATTTGTGTCCACGTTCAGTTTATTACTAGGCTATATCAAAGTATGACACAAAATAAGATAAATTGAATTATGCACGTGTCGTATACATATTGTAAGACTAGTATGTTTAACTTTTACCTTCAATGTCGACTTTACAGCTGACACATTGATTTTAAAACAGGGTCCAATCTGTCTTCCTCCACACATGGAGTTTCCCAGTTTTCAGGGAAATGCATTTTTTGTTGTTCTTTGAGCACTATAGGAACTTAGTTCGTTAAAGCCAAATTAAACAATTAGGCGACGAATCGAGTCAAATTTGTCAACAATTCAGATAATCATTTAATCATAGAAATGACTCAAACTGAAAATGTTCATAAGAACTACATCAATTGCTATCTAAAAAAAAAATGTATTTCAGCTTTTCTCAGTTTTTTATCTCAGTAACCTGAACATCTTTAGATTAAACAAAACATTTAAAGACATCACCTTGGACTTTGAGAAACAGGGATGGACATGTGTCAATATTTATTTTTACATTTTATAGATCATTTAAAAAAGAAAATAAATGCATAGATTGATCATTCTCATATGTTTGTTTTTGTTTCTAGCCTCCTCTCCTGATGGCCTTTTTCCGGCAGCTGAAGCTTCTCCTCTGGAAGAATTGGCTCGCAGTCATCAGACAGCCAGTAAGTGACTTCCAAGAGCTGGGCAATTCTATTTCTATACAAGCACATGGATTCTTAAGAAGGATTCGGGGGAATAAATCACATACAGCACCTTTAACGAAGGGATGCTCAATATTTCAGGATTAATTAACCATTTATCCCTTAAAATATTCAGTTTATATATAAACAATGTAAATGACCTCTTTATTAACTGATATTGCTGTTTTATCATATCCTGCGTTACAGCTATGGTCCCTGACTCTGGTCGCCTGGCCTCTGATCATCTTCATCATCATTGCTGTGACACGCAACCAGTTCCCTCCAGTTCAAAAAGATATATGTAAGTACAACACCGCACGGGTATACAAAAGTGCTTTGATTTAGATCCATGTTAGTGACATGTAATTAAATAGTGCTACAAATACATATCTTCACAAAGACAAGTCTAACTGTTATGCAATCAATAACCAATAAGATGGAATGGACTGAAAACAGAATAAAGTAACTACTGGATAAGAGACACAGCTGGTAATACTGTACTTAAGAATTATTGTTTGTCTCCATATCAGCAATTTGTTTTCAGCGAATTACAGTAAAGATTTGTTGGCTGCTATCTCTTCACTTCATAGAGAGCAAGATCTTACAGTGGCAGACACAAGGGAAAGATCCAATTGGCTGTTGAGTAATGGAAGCTTTCGTCACCAAATAATGACTTGACCTGAGGCCTGTACTACGAAGCTGGATTTTCGCTTAGCCGGCTAAATTCAGGGAAATCTCGGGCTTTCCGGTCCTACGACGCTGGTTCTCTTTTTAGCAGGCTAGATTTCCATGGTAACTTATGCTGAGCGGCAAACCAGGGGGGTATACTACGAATCAAGATTTTCGTTTAGCAAGCTAACTTCAGGGGTTTCCGGTCCTACGAAGCTGGTTCACTTTTTAGCAGGCTAGATAACTTATTCTGAACGGCTAGCCTCCGGAGCAGGATAGGTTCCAGGATAAAAGCACTGCCTGCTGACCAATCAGAGCTCATTGTGCGGAGTTTAAAGCGATCAATTCATATGACAGGAGGAGAAAGGAAATACAGTTTAAACTGCCGTTGCTGGAAAGACAGCCGGTCAAAATCACCGACTGTGTGAACGTGAAAATGAATAGAATATCACCTCCCATCTTCAGAGCAATCTGACTATTATAACATTAGCGTTAAGAAAGCTTACTTAAATATCTGCCACAACATAAGTAACCTACAGTCCGCGGCACTGTGAGTGCAGACGTACCCCATTATCATTCATATCACATGATATCACATCATAATGTATCATATATTTCCTTATCTGAGTCAGCTTCTTGAGCCGTATCTGGCGTGCAACACTCACAGTGTCACATACTGTATGCAGAAGTATTATTTTAAGCAACACATTAAGTTGACGAAACACTCGAGTCAAATGTAATTAAAGTCAGATCCACTCGTGTCTTGGACGGGGCAGTGATTTCATAAACCTGTTAATGTACGCATTCAAACACTTTTTCTTTTACCAGCAGTATTCACCTTGCAGCTGCAACTATGTGGCTTTTATCCTGGATAAAGTGTTTAAGTCATGGATGTTTAAAGTTTAACGTCTTCATATTTGTCTAATATTAGTTTACTTTTCATTCAGGAAATATATGACGCGCTGCGCTGTCAGTACACGGCTTGTCCATGTTTGTGATTGGTCGAATGCTCCAAATACCACCCCTTTTATGTGAACGCGCACCTAACTAGATAGGACACGGCTGGCTTGCGGTCGAGGTGATAGCCAGCGTCGTAGGACAGTTTAGCGAGAGCAGTTTGTTTTTTTGGATTTAGTCAGCCGGATAACTCAAAACATATCCAGGATATGTTGAACTAGATTCGTAGTATACCCCCCTGCTCCGGAGCAGGTTAGGTGGCAGGCTAAGAGATCAACTCAGTGAAAGCACTGCCTGCTGACCAATCAGAGCTCCGTGTGCGGAGTTTAAAGCTATCAAGTCATATTACAGGATAGAGGAAATACAGAAAAACTGCCGTTGCAGGAAAGACTGCCGGCCAAAATCAACTGACTGTGTGAACGTGAAAATTAATAGAATATCCCCTCCCATCTTCAGAGCAATCTGACTATTATAACATTAGCGTTAAGAAAGCTTACTTAAATATCTGCCACGACATAAGTAACCGGATCAGAGTAACATTAAGTACAGTCCGCGGCACTGTGAGTGCAGACGTAGATGTGTCCCATTATCATTCATATCATATCACATCATAATGTATCATATATTTCCTTATTTGAGTCAGCTTCTTGAGCCGTATCTGGCCGTGCAACACTCACAGTGTCACATACTGTATGCAGAAGTATTATTTTAAGCAACAGATTAAGTTGACGAAACACTCGAGTCAAATTCTCCTAATTAAAGTCAGATCCACTCGTGTCTTGGACGGGGCAGTGATTTCATAAACCTGTTAATGTACGCATTCAAACACTTTTTCTTTTACCAGCTGTATTCACCTTGCAGGTGCAGCTATGTGGCTTTTATCCTGGATAAAGTGTTTAAGTCATGGATGTTTAAAGTTTAACTTCTTCATATTTGACTAATATTAAAGTTGACTTTTCATTCAGGAAGTATGACGCTGCGCTGTCAGTACGCTTCTCCGTGTTTGAGATTGGTCGAATGCTCCAAATACCACCCCTTTCATGTGAACGCGCACCTAACTAGATAGGACACGGCGGCTTGAGCGATCCACTTGATATCCAGCGTCGTAGTACAGCTTAGCGCCAGCGCGTATGTTTTGGCTTAGGCCAACCGGCTAACTCCAACATATCCAGGTTAGGTTGAACCAGCTTCGTAGTACAGGCCTCTGGGCAGCAGGGTGTTTGTATATTGTTTAAAATCACTTGTCCATTCCGATTCCACAATGAAGGTAAACAAAAGGAACGTTTAACTCAAGATCTGAGCCTATCCCTGCACTGTTGACATGGTATTTGCACTCCTTTGTTATTTAACCCCGATGAAAGAAAGTACATTCATCTTTCTGCAATAATGCGGGTAAAGGTTATTCAGGAGGGAGGGTTACACAAGTATATTTTGCTGCTATTGTTTTGCCAGATATGATGGCAGATGAAACCCAAGTATGTGGTTACAGAGGGAGAGGCCGACACTCAAACCAGTTGGTTTGGAAAAAAACATACCACAAGATTTTAAAAACATACCTAAAGCCTTTTAAATTCCAGTAAGCCTGGTTCTTTAACAAATAAGCTGCGTCTTTCAGAAATAACATTTAAAACTGCGTCAGCATCATTTTAAGAGAACTTCATCCTCCTATGCACCTGTCAGCATGGGATAATGGGCACATTGTGATGCGTTATATACAGCATCAGAAACATGTACATTGTACCCATCTTACTCTGGTAGAAACTTTAACCAGTTAACCCTCCCACCTTTGTTTGTCCGGTCTTTTTTGATGGATCAGATTCTGTGGATGCAGGGATTGCTGTGTAACTTAATAACTTTTCTGTGAAACGAACAATAGGACCTACTCTACCCTTTTAAGTGCTGTTTATTGTGTCGTTGCTTTTGTATAAGACCACTCCCAAAGCAAGCAACAACACATATTCAGTGACCGATCATACTGAATGACCAGCAGTAACCTTGATTCAGGTAGTATAGTGTTGCAATTTAGTCTGGAAACACACAGTTTCTCACAGAACTATTGAGTGTTATACAAATTATTCCTTTTTATTAACTATTTTCCATGAGATGGTCCCTGTTGTATTATGAGAGGTGCTGAAATAAGCGTTAAAGACTAATGATAAACTACTGAAAACAAAATATACACACATCTTTTGTTGCTTTTTTTGACAGTTGAAAACAATGTTCAATGTTGAAATGTAACATTGGCACCCTGCTTGATTTGAGTTTCATAGTGTTTGACTAAACTTCAAACCTCAACCCATTATCAGATTTGCACTACTTGAAGTGCCGTTATGTCAATGGATATGAAATGTTACCTTTATTGAACTCAAGTACCGCCTTTTATACTCCTTGTTTGTCGATCATGAGTCACTGTTTTTGCTCTAGATATCATAAATGTACATCAATTATATGTCAACGCTGTTTGCTCTGCATATTCTTTAGAGAGTTTTGGGTCAAGTACCTTTCTGAGAAATGATACTTAATACCATAGCAGTACTATACCATGCAGTCAGTCTAGTCGCATGTCTTTGTTCTAAATGTAAGTAATGGCTAAGATTGTTTCCTGAAAATAAATGGTGTGTTAATTCATTGGCAGTGATTCAGAAAAATGGAAAATAGTTCAAGCTCAAGATCTTGTGGGGAGAAATATCCCTACAAGATAACAATACGTCAAATAGAAATTAACAACCAATTGGGCAAATGTAATTTTTTTTTTTTTAATGAAGCGCTCAAACAATGCACTCAGTATGTTCACGATGCACAGGTTTCCTTTGGACCTGCCTATTAACACCACATCAAACATTTTGATAAGGTTGATTACATTTATCTACCCCTTCATATAGTAAATAATACGACATAAATTGAATGGAGTATTTAAGCTAGTAATCTACCTGTGACCTACTTCGGGTAGTTCCAATAACAGAGTTTTGTTTGCCAAATGTACACATTTAAGGACATATCTTACAGGGATTTTGAAACAATTTTCTGATGTTTTCAAGCATTCTCGCTACAACTTACACTTTGTCACGTCTCCTCCAGGTTATGTGGGACCCAGAAACCTTCCCAGCACAGGCTTCTTCCCTTTCCTGCAGACCCTCATGTGCAACACCGACAGCAACTGTCACAACAAATCCCGCCTGGTGGACCCAGCTGCATCAAAGTCAACTTCAAGGTATCCCCAGTAGAATACACCATATACTGGATGAACTATTTCTGACCCATACTGCAGGAACACCAAATGTTTATTGAAGTTGTGATTTTAGTCAGTATCACTGCATCTATTCCGCCTCATAATTCCCCTCCATCTTAAACATATATACGTAATGTCTCTAGTGGCTCCATCCCAGGTGTCATACCATTTATAAAAAATGTACAGAGGGCAAGAGAGACACAAAGGAGTGACTCACCTCCGCATAGCTGCATCACACGAGATGACTAGTTAGTGTGATCATGGAAATGTACCAACAATAGATAAGGAGAAGTAAAAAGTAAAAACGCTGAAAGAAAAACATGCTTTGATGGCATTCTTTTTAGTATAGCTCTGTTTATTTTTTATTTTCAACTGCAATAAAGAGAGATTTTAGTTTAAAACAACTAAGGAGTTGCATATTCTTTAGAAAACAGGGAGCGGGTTTCTTTATGTAAGCCTGTCTATTTTGTTGTAGTTCAAGTGTTAACTAGTTCATTAGTTCCTTAGAGTTGTTTTTTCTGCCTTTGTTGAGCTCTCGTGTGCTGTCACTGAAATATACATTCCAGACGCAGGAATGACGCTGGCTGGTGGAAACCAGTTTTTTTAACCCTCGACCTAATGCTGATTGATGGTTTATACACATACCAAACTAGTTACACTCACACCCACTACAGATTTTGGTTTCAAATTACATACAGCAAAATGGTGGAATGAGCTCCCCATTGACATCAGGACAGCAGAAAGCCTACACGTCTTCCGGCGCAGACTGAAAACTCATCTCTTTCGACTCCACTTCGAGCGATAGAATTACTAACAAAGAATTACTAACAAAGCACTTATATACTAATAAAGGACTGGCTTATCTAAAGTCAGTTGAGTAGCACTTGAAATGTTTTGGCTCTATGAAACCTGATGTACTTATATGATTCTGTTTTCTTCAAGTTTGTATCTTCTTGGTCGAATGCACTTATTGTAAGTCGCTTTGGATAAAAGTGTCAGCTAAATGCAATGTAATGTAATGTAATGGTTATCTTTTCATTACCTCATGTGATCCTTTTGACTCTGTATGATAGGTCGAAGAAACAGAAGAGTTCTCCGCTGTCAAAACTGGTTAACGGGGATGAATTATTGAACTTCCTTCTTCCCAAGGGCGTTGGCAGTGATCCTGCAGCACTGTTTGAGGTGTTAAACAACTTTTTTGGTATGTTATCCTCATTTCCATGTACCATAGTAAAAAACATTGTTCTGCTCATTTTAACAAATCAAATTCTGGGTCAAGTTATGCATTTTCTTTTTCATTTTGTGTTGAGGAGCCCCATTCAGGCACATGTTATTGCACAGATAAGAATTTAAACACATTTTATAGAAAGACTAGCCATGCTCTGTACATCGGAAAGAAAAGACACATTTGTTGTAGAATAAACATTGTAAAACAAACTTGAAGCTGGAGCCAAGAGAAGAATAGCTGAGCTAAGAGAGTGGAAAAAGGGAAACAGCTAGCCTTTGGTTAGCCACTTTGGATTGAACAGATTATACAAACAACATAATGTGTTCATTAGTGCATTTTTGATATGCTGGTAGGCAGATGAGATTTATTTATTATACCTATTATATATTTAGAGAATTCATTCAAGCTAGCAGTTTCCCTCTACTATTAGTGTTTATGCCAAGCTAAGCTAACTGTTTCCAATTAGCTTTATATTTAAAAGAAATACATATATAAAAGAGGTTATAATCTGCAGGACAGCAAATAACCCTGTTTTTCAAAATACTGAACCGTTGATTTTTAGAACCACATTGTGGACTTATCTGACTTTGGTACTCAAACATTCAACTTTGTTTACTCTAGCCCATTCTACTGTTGGCTAATGTGTTTACTATTGTTTGTTTATTTATTTAAAGGACAGTGCACATTAATCCACATTGCTGCAAATGAGCCAGTATTAGCCAGCAGGCTAATTTTCAACTGTTGTCCTTGGCAAGATGTTAAATGACCACAACAAGACTAGAGAAATAAAAACATAATTAAATAGAGTACAGCAGACAACAGCAGTACAACAATAAATAAATAGCAGTACAACAATAAATAGGAACAGCAGTACAACAATAGAGAAGAACAAACACACATGCAAACAGATGAAATATGATTGTGTATTCTTGTTTTAAAGGTTCATCTCACCAAGGAAGCTCTAATAATGCCTCTTTCATGAACACCATGAATAACACACTTCCTCCTGATCAGGTAAAATGATTATATGGGGAACAACACTGCTGAGAGTACAGAATGAAAAGCCTGTTCGTGATACCTTGTTCAGTCTCTTCTTTATAAACCATTGTTAGTGGCAGTTAAGCAATTATTGACCATACAAAGGCTCATAGGAATACCTAAAACCATTTCTCTTTTTGTATTTACCCTTGACAGAGATAAGGGATACACAAGAAACAAACAAACTGTATTTTAAACTGATAACTTGCTCAATATGATTGTTTCAATAGTTAAGCGATACAGTAGATTGTGGAACTGTAAACAATGTGTTGTGAAGGTGTTGTGTGTTATCATTTTTTATTGTATGAATTTACTAATAGTAATAATCTGAATCCAGGAGAGCTTGAACCAAATGCTGGAGTCAGTGAACCTGTTGAAGAGAGCCATCTGTTCCCTGACGCTGCCCATGATAAACACCTCGTCACCGGACAGTATCTCCTATGCTGTGGTCACTTTCTGCACTTCCAACAACACTCTTTTTGAAGTCTCGCTCAACACAATCAACGAGGTGTGTGTTCGCTTGCATTCACAATTTGTAAATTGCAAGTCTCAACTCTTTTATATATTTGTACATACAAAAAATAAGTATTTAGGGACACTGCTGCAGTGAAGTTTGTTTCATTGACCTCTGTTTTCAGATACTGACGCAGCTGATGATGAAAGAGCCTGATGAGATGATGACGTTGGCTGGCGTGGCGGTGTTGGTGTTCGATAAGCTGCAAAGTCAGACCCCACTGTGGGATACCCTTCTTGCCATTCCCCAGCTCCTCAATTCTGGTTCCATCGACCAAGGGCTGGACAGCGCTGAGGTCCTACTCAGCAACTTACAGGGGTAATGTACTTTCAATGACGGATTCATTCAAAATGAATCAAGGGCAGCTGTATAAAGGTGTTTATTTATTTAGTCAGTTTAGAAAAAAAGAGGGCAATAGTTCAATGGTGTACTGAATATTTCATGAAGGCCAGAGCAGCTTTCAGTTAAAGAATTACTGAACTGAGTTACAATTCAATTGAGCCCTAGTGATTCATTTTAGAAAAAAAGAATTGGTAATGGCTTTTGAAACTTGGACCATCCCTGTTTGCGAACCACAAAATCTGAGACATAAGGATTTAAAGCAGCAGAAGGGTAAAATGTGTGTGTGCCTAATCAATACTGTAGCTCTTTCAAGTGTTTTCTGCAGGTCTTGAGAATGAAATGTTTTCCCTCTGCGGTCTCTTTAGTTCTCTGCATGTCATCGAGAGCAATTTCCCTGAAGCAGGTGCCTCACTTTCCACGGTGCATCCACTGCTTGCGGGAGGCATCAACCTCATCAACTATGCTCAAAACTGGCCTGGCAGAGGTAACGTTTCATCAGCTGTACTGAATAAACCCAATCCAAATACTTTAATGTATATAAGATGTAGGCTATGTTTGTAAATATGGAGGTAAAATGCTGATATGCCATAAGGGTGTAACATGTGATTTTATTTGATTTAGATGTGTCCATTCCCCTTGGAGAGATTGTCACATTGCAGAATGACACACTAAGTGAAATGGTGAAAACTCTCTTACAAAACATCAAAATACCTCTGGACAAGGTACGTGTCATTAAGTTAAAGCATTTCTTTCTATATGGTATGAAAATACGAGTTGGTATCCATCCAAGAAAATGTAAAAATCTGAATTAGATGATGCATTTCTATACATATTTTTTCACTCACATGCCTATATAATAGATTATGAAGCTACTGTACAGCCCAGTAGCCTAGCTTAGAATAAAGCAGAGGTTAACAGAGCCTAGGTCTGTTTAAAGTTAACAAAAACCCACATGCCTAGATTCTTTGTTCCATTACAGAGGCAGTTTAACCTGTAAGGATAAACTAAACTAACCATGTCCTTGCTGTAGTTTCATATTTAATGAACCAATATGAAAGGGTTTTTTCCCAGAACTATTATTTTGAAGCAACACTTTTCTACTACAGTTCTGACTCTTTGTGGTAATAATTAATCCATAAATGAGACACCACTATATAAAGACTTGAATTATCTTCCCTTCTCTAGGCTATTGGCCTGGCATTGGACAGCAGCATGGCTAGTTCGTACCTGTGTGACAACAGTAGCAACCCGATGTGGCTAACAGCAGCGTGCCGCACCGGCACCGTGGACATGCTTCTGGGTTGGATCAGCCCTGATAAGTTGGCAAAGCAGGTACGAGAGAGATAATCACAGACATCACAAATGAGTCAGCTAGTTGTTGTTTTTTCTATCTCTTCTCTCTGTATTGTTCTGTCATTGCTTTTAATTTGTGTTTTCAAGTGCTCCACCTTCACTTTTAATTAGATTCACCAAACACTGAATAATTAGACTAAGGGTCGCAAGCTGTTGGCCATAGCAACAAGCAACCGTGAAACCCAGGTCCCACCTGGGGAACAGAACCCTTGAAGACATCCAATTAGCACTGCCACTGTAGTGGATTTGTTTTGATGAGTTAATACCCAATCAGAAGCAGTTAAACACGGTCATCCCTCTGCATACACGCTTCAACAGTCAGCCGGACAGCAATCTACAAAGTTATGTTATTATATCAGAGCCTGGTTTATTGCTAAGTAGGATTTTGTATAATATAAGAATATGTGCTGTGTATTTGTGTTTAAAATTAAAGAGCAGTACAGTAGTATTTTGACCATATCATCTTGCTAATATCATTAAGAGCACTGTTATATGTCATTTGATGTCAATTTGCCTAGGTGAATGGATATGTGAAAAAAATAGATACAACATGATATACTCCTTGATCACTGATATTTAGAGACAGGTAAAACATATTTACAGATCAGGTAGGATTCAACTAAAAATGATTTTAATGTTGCTACCCTAATTCAGCATACCCTCTGGTAACAACCACTTTATTGTGCCCAGGCTCTCCTGGTGTGGAGTAAGCACGTTGCTCCCCACGACGTGTCTTACGCCAAAGGGCTGCTGCACAGTCTGATGGGAACGCTATCTCAAGGAGGACAGGGAGTTTCCAGCAACCCAAGGAGCAGTCGTAGCGTAGAGACACAACCACAAAACATTGAGGAGGAGCTGTAAGTATAGTACATTCTCAATCACCTATAACATCCTATAGAGGTTTTCTGTTTCTCTTAAAGCTGCAAAAACAACAGTATGTAGTGAATTGCATTGAAGCAACTAAAAGGGCTCTCTGAATGTCACACAACTGGTCAGACAAGTGTAAGCAAGTTTCTAGGAAATGTTTATTTGAAGGCTTGAGGATTTGATTTGGGTTCAGAGACATCAAAGGTCATTCTTGTATTCTCTTGCTCCAGCTAACAGCTATGCTTCATTATCAAAATAAATGTATACAGTAGAGGAAACAATTGGTTATTTTCCTGCGAAATTGATAACATTTTGGATGTTGAAAGCTATTTTTATACCAATCCTTTAACATTTGTTGTACAATTTGTTTCAGCAAATGTATTATATATATTATACCTAGAAAAAACAAGCTGCAACCAACTTGTGTTGTTTCTTAACTCTGTCTTTCTCACTCGCTGAAGTTAGCTAAACCTTTATTTTTTAAATACAAAATCTACCATATACATTTTAATATAGTATGACTATATAAATATGAATATTTAGCTGTAAAAAGCTTAAATGTAAGCTATAACAGAGCCCTGCAGCTATCATCCGATCAGATATATACGTCTGCCGTCCACTGTAACATGAATAGTTTGTACTTTATTTTGAGTCTGGTGTTTCGGCAGGTTTTTGGGAGTCGGTCAAGTGGTGATGGAGATTATAAAAAGTGTGCCAGAGCTGGATATGGTTCTCCAGAGCATCCTCGGAACAGGCTTCCAGTCCATGAATTTTGCGTCACTGTCCCTTGAAAATGTAGAAGGTAAGACTTGAAAACATCAGTGAAGTCTCAGTTAAACATCCTGATGTCTACATGCAAACTTAGACATCTTTCTTTTACGGTAACACACGTACAGGACTACAGTTCAGTTCAGTTCAGTGAGGAAGTATGACTTATGTTTCCACTGACTGCCTCATTCACTTTTGTTTCCTCCCCCTGAAGTATTTGTACTGTAAAACCAGAGGTGAATGGAACAAGTTCACTCCCTTTCTCAGGGGAATAATGAAAGAACCAAAGTAGGACTATAGGAGTAACCAAGCGGGAAACAGATACACACACAAAAGGGAACATTATAATATTTGATAAAGCACAATCCCCCTGGGGTGTATTGTATTACAGAAATTGTGTGACAAATTGGTTGACATAACAGTTTCCAAACATGGATTTATTTGTTCTTGTTATAAATGTAGTTTTGTTTTATAGTATATCACTTAATAATGACTCTCTTTCTGACTTTCAGAAATCATAGCCAATGTCATGAAAGATGCTGATAAACTCCAGATGGCTTATCTGACGATCCTACAGGACCAGACCGAGGCAAGCGCTTGGATTTCTCAAGTCGTGGACAGTGTGATGAAAGTGATCATGAAGGTATGCTCGTAGTATTTTAACTAACCATACAGCTTTGCCTTTTATTCTCTTGATTAATAAAGAACCACGGTGTTATTTTTGTAGTTTTAGGCCTCAACGCTTCATTACAGTTTAGTGGCTAGCTGCTAGGCAGAAAGACATAGAGGATTGCACATTGTCGAAGCTACACAAGCAAACAGGCAGGTTGTAATTGATATTTAAGGAAACGGTTACCTTTTAGTTTCACTTCTCAGTAAATTCCCTTACATAGTTTGGTTAAAATGGGCTTGGTTCACTGTCTATCTCAGGGGTGCCCAATACGTCGATCGCGATCGACCGGTCGATCGCAAAGGTAGTGTGGGTGATCGCATGGCATTGAAAAAAAAAAAAGATATTTTTTTAATAATTTTTTTTTTAAAGTTAGCCTATCATCCATCCTTACTAGGGCATTTGCCACTTGATTGACGTACAGGTAAGCCAGTCTGAGTTGTATTGTGCCATACGGGTTCATGCAGTTATGAGGGGGCCTCACCTCCTCATCTGAAGCGCAAATGCGGCGCACTATTATGCGCTTACGCGGCGCAGTTAGTGTAAGCGCGCCACAGTTTATCCGCCGTAGTCCACTAGCACCCTCCCCCGCGCTCGCGACACAGATTGGGCAGGAGCGGCCCTGTAGGTAGATCTTTTGGGCTTGGTCATTTTAAAAGTAGCTCCCAAGCTGAAAAAGTGTGGGCACCCCTGGTCTATCTGATCTCTCATGTTATTTGCCAAGAAAACATTGAGCAACCTAGTATTGTTCAAAAAGATGTGTTATGCAGGTATGTGCAGGAAGCCTAGGGTGACTTACTGAACACCTGTCTGATTACTTTTTCTAGTATCTAGGACCTTGACTTCTGGGGATGTTTGATGTTTTTGTTTATTGTATAGAAAATCAATGAAGGTAATTAATTGGTGTTTTTTGCTTCTGTTTGACTAGATTCTGTCATCTGAGTCTTTAAAATGTGAGGATGTGTTTGGTCCCTTCGAATGGCTCTTAAAGTCAGAGAGCATAAAGACCGAGGTGTGGAGATCAATGATCTGTCAGAACAGCTCCGCCTTACAGGAAGCGCTCCTGGTGGATTGGCTGCCGCTGGTTCAGAAGGTAAACGTTACTCAACTACATTAAAAGATGATACTATGTTTTTTACTTTATTTATTGTGTTGTTTTAAAGCAAATGACTATCATCAAGGCTTTTGGCTTTTCTGCATTGTTGAAATTAACTAAATGTACCTAATCAGTTAAAATGAATGTCAGTCTTACGTTGACATTCATATTTAATGTCACGCAGGTATACCTTTAGATTAACAACTTGTTTTATGTTATCTTTCTACAGGCGCAAGACTTGTACGGTGTCCTCACAGGCCAAACACACTACAACGTGACACTTCCCATGATTCTCTCTGAGTGGCACAGGTTGTACAACAACAGTCTGCAGCTCGGTGTGCTTTTCGACAGACTGGCCACAGAGCTGGGTGGAGCGTACTGGATGAACTGGATGCCAGACAACAGCACTCCTGATGTTACGGGAATTCTTCAACAAAGGTCTTGTGAACGTGTTGATTATTTAGCCTCAAGGTTCCATGGTGCTCTGCATATCTGTTCTTAAGTTTAAGAGATGATTGGCAATAGAATGTCAAATATTATTATCTTGTTATAAACATGTTTTTATTTTAACTCTCATAATCAATGTAACTCAAAAGATTTTAGTGCCTGTCTTCCTGTGAAGGTTATTGATTTAAGTTGGATAAAAGCTATGCAAATAGTCCATTCACTTTGTTAAGTGGAGAACAAAATACATAAAAGGTGAATAGGAGTATCAATTTCATAATATCAGTTATCATTTCACTGTCTAAACATTGTTGTGATTTGCTTTGCTTGTAGTGCTTTCTTTATCATGGTGAATGTTGGAGAAAATATTGAGAAGAGTCAACTGTGGCCCGATGTAAAGGACTATTTTCACATGCTCTACTGGATTTCTAACTACAGGCCTGGACTTCCAACTCAACCACCAAACTGTGAGTACAATCTCTTCTTTTCTATTTTTCTTTTTCTTTATCCAACTTCTTTTCATACTTTGTTTCCCTTCTTTGTAATAATCGTCACCTACACACATTTTTGTCTGTGAATTCTTTATATTCTCCTTGTATACAGCAATTAAAAATCAAATGAAAGTTTAAATTGTGAATTAATATATTTCCAGTAAACCTTGACCAACAAAAATAAATGGCCAATTTGGCTTTATTAGTGTTTTTTGTTTTTATTTAAATTGGTCTTGTGCACATTGATTAATAGAGAATGCCAATAGGCCTAGTATATATTATAGTATACATTTCTCCAAATTAAATGTAAGTGCGAAAGTAGTTTATGATAAACTAAGTAAGTATTTAATAAAAAAATACAGAAAAATGCAACCAATTTAAGTAAATATTATGCACTTTTTTTACCCGCCCTTTAAGGTTCAATGAGCTATTACGGGGCCCTTCAATGTGATACTGGTTTGAAATGGCCTCAGTTTGTTCAAACACTGACTCGGAATCTGATGTCACCAAACCAAGATGTCCTGGTGAAGTATGTTATTTTGTCCTTGTTTTTTCAATAAATGTGGAGATGATGCAGGTAATGCACTGCAGATGCTATAAAATAGGATTTTCTGACATGTTTTCTTGTACTCTTCTCTTTTCTTTTTAGTTTTCTAAAAGGAACAGTGAATCTGTTGCAGCATGTATACGGGGACACCTATAAAAATCTGGCAGGATCATTTTTGAAACAAGAAATCATAGGTGGAGATGCACTCTCTGCCTACCTGACAAACCTGCTGGAAAACCTGGATGTTTTTGTCAACACGATCTCCATGCTTCCTGACCGAAACATTACAAACCCTAATGTCATGCTTCCCCTCCTCGGTAACCTGTTGCAGTCCACAGGTCTGAAACCACTGCTGCCTCTGTTCTTGAGTGACGGTCCCCTCAATGCCTCCGCAGTACTGGATGTTGCCTCGAAGCTTGGCAGACTCAACCAGCACATTTTTACATTCAATGAGACAGACCCAACGATGCCTGAACTGGAACGGTTGATAATGCAGTTTCTGTCCTTGGAGGGTAACCTCACCATGTCTCTTCCTCACATCATGGGACACACCCTGCTGACCTATTCAGACTACTTCAACCCTGACGATGTGGCCCGTCTTAGAAAAGCCATCCAGCCTTTCACCAACCAGACCTCAGCTGGCTTTGTAGAAGCCATCCTTAGGGCCATGGAGCTACTAAAGAAGGTTTTAGATGCTCCAGACGGTGACCCAACTAACATCATTCTTGGGTACATACGTCAGCTTCAAGACTTTGTGATGTCTCTGTATAGACTGAGAAAAATACAACATCTCCCGTCATCTAGTGGGAATCTAAGCACAGCACAAGTCACTGACCTCCACATGCTCTCGAAGGACTTCCTCAGCCTTCTTACCCCAGAAGGCCTTATGAACCTGACTCAGGCTGGACAAGATGCTGCCCAGGACATTGTTGCACAGAAATTCATAGCATTCCTCCCAAAAGAGGTCCAACAGGAAGCTGCTCGCTTTCTCAAGGATTTCAAAGCTCTGCAGTACCACATAATCCAATGTGCAGAAGGACAGAACTGCTTGACTGGAGTCTCAGAAATCTTCATGTTCCTGGATCAGATATTGGACCTGATGCTCTCAGCCGACGGTAATGTCAAATTTACATTATCTTCAACCAACTCTGTTCTGAAGAGACAGGAGGATGAGGAAATTGCAACCCTGTTCTTCTCACTCCTCCTGTCCTCTGATGATGCTGCCTATATGGAAACATTCAAACAGTTTCTTCATTTCATCCGATTGATCATAGCTACACCAAATATTAGTGTGTCTGACGTTCAGAATGCATTGCAACAGTCAAACCTTACCCTTGAGGAGCTGAACAACATCGCTGCCCTAGCTGGAGCTGCCAACATAAACGACCTGATGGTGGATATAATGGAGCTTATCAAGGTCCGACAGTGCTTCGAACCTCAGGATAATCCCATGGTGACAGCCCAGTGTGTAATGGGCCTGATAAATGGTGTCAGCAGTTTCCTGTCAAACGTACCAGTCCTCCGTAATGAGACAGCCGTCCTCTCACTAATTCCATTAATCGTCAATAACAGTATCATGGATGTCCTCCAGGTTGACTCCAGCTCCAATCCTCAAATGGCTATTGCACACACCTTGAACAGCATCCTGGCCAATATCAAGATGAACCTCCAGCAGAACCAGCTGTCAACTCCGGAGATCATGAAGGAAATCATGGTGGTAGAGGGTCTGATACAACTGATCGCCATCTCAGAACCATTTGACAATTTGAACACCACCTTGATGATGGAACCTTTGTATGCTCAGAAGGTGTATCTCCAGATCGTGGAATGGTACTTGAAAAAACTGGAAAACATCACAAGCACAAGCTCGGTCTCAGGGCTTGTCGATCCTTTTTTCTCCCTCACACACATGCAAGTGACATTACAGCTGGCTCAGGTGGATTACTCTTTGTTCTTGATGAACAACCTTCAGAACCCAATAGATGCTGCAGGGGTTGGTCAAATTGGCCAGACAACAGTTGAGCTTCTCCGACATCTTTTTGAATTGATAATGGTCAACCTAGAGACTCAGAATAACATCCCAGGTACCGAGCCATTTTTTAACACAACCATTCTGCATGTCACCAAGCTCCAAGTTCGGCAATACCTCAGCCTCATACAAAGGTGGATGAAACAACCCAATGTCCCGTTGGTCATTGAAAGTATGCTCCAATGGGCAAGCCCATCAATAAATATCTCCACCCCTATGACAAACCTCCATCAACTGCTGGAGACAATAGTTAATTTTGTCAGTGCTGATCAAAGGGCCTACCTCGCCATGATAAGGAATATCACACAGTCCCTTAGTAAAGCACTAATGGTGGCAGAGAAACCTGGTGGCCTACAGAGTGAACAGTTTTCAGCCGCCATCTTGGAAGTGGTCCGAAGTGCTTTGAATATCTTGAGTGCAGCCACAGGCCCCCTGCCGCCGTCTGTACAGCAGAACATCCTGGAAATTGTGCAGGACTCACTGAAGCTGATTGTCCAACCAGAGATGAGTATTGCCTCATCACGTAACATCTCCCTCCTCATCCTCAAGAAAGCTGAGAGCCTCATCAAAGTGATAATACCACAACCATTCGCTGAATATGTGCTTGCTGGAGTCGAATTAGTAACCACATATTTTGAGAGCATCTCCGCAGCGACTGGACCAAACAGCTTGAATCAGTTGTGAGTGATGTTTATGTTTTCCAAATACTTAAATAGACTAATGACCACATTTAAATAATGGTATTTAATGGAGTTGAAAAAGGCTTGACAGTTTGCACCCATCAACAAACATTATTCTTTCAGGGAAACCAACATGTTCTATTCACAATATTATCTGAACTAAATTATTGATATATGCTACCATCACTCATTAAACAACCCGTTCTGCAGTCCCAGTTTGTTAACTTCTCATCATGCCAGTATAATTGAGAGTTATACCTTGCTGTAATTAATGAGCAATGTAATGCCTAAAGCAGCGACATCAATATATTTATATTGTGGCGGATCAAATGACAACCTGATGTGAAACATGTTATCAGTAGTTAGTAACTGGCATATATTTATCACCTTACTGCAGTTTCCCTATAGAGCATTTAAGCCTGTTTTAGCATCTTTGAGCTCATGGATGTGAATTTAACAGAGATTGCTGACAGACAAAGTTAACAACTAGCTTTTAAACATAGTGTAACATTTAGCAAATTAACTACACCTACCATTCAAGATGCATAATTGAAAACAAACAAACATTGAGTGCATGCAGTCCTGAAATCCTTTGATAACACTTCATGAGACATGGTAACCTTTTGGTGAAATGTTCAGTTTTGAAATATTGTTGCCCTTTGTTTCTTCAGGATTCTGGATGAGATGGAATCAGTACAGAGCCTCCTGCCACCAAACTGCACCGCCCAGCCCTACATCTCTGTCCTCATTAACATCACTCACTTCATCTTGGAGTCTGGCCAAGGCAAGTCAGCTTCCCTGTTTCACTGTAGGAGGACAGAATGTTGAATCCTGATGAACTCTGATGGAGTGGAGGTCACATTGTGGACTTAATTATTCAAGCTTTGATGCCAGACAGCCTAGGAGCTGTGGATTAAAGCAGCACAATGTTTTTCATTTCTGTTCTAAGAATATGACGCTTTACTCCAAGTCTTACATTTAAAGGGGACCTATCATGCAAAATGCACTTTTGTACGTCTTTTATACATGAATATGTGTCCCCGGTGTTCCAGGGAACTCACCAAGTGTCAGAAAACACAACCCTCTCTATTTTCCTCCATACCCAAATCTCTAAAAAAGGGGCTGCAACGGATCTGATAAAAACTGATCCAGATTTGAACACTTTACTGACGTCAGGAAAGTGACGCTACGGCTATTGGGCCAACTCCACCAATCAGGAGGAGACAGCCACGGCCATTGCCGTTCGAAAGCGCTGGAGACGCTGTAGTACATATGCCAGGCCTGTAAGTGGCGCTGTAGTCTGCCACAAAAGCAGCGAAGAAGACTTGGTTACCATGGTTACCCTTCTGTTTATTCTCCGCTGTGGCTTTTTTTCTCCCTCCCCGAGGCAAGCATTTGCTCCCGCTGCTTTAATTCAATGCAATCCCTCCCCGTCGAGGCAAGCACTGTAATTCTCTCCGGTTAGTCCACCAGCAGATGACAAACACCCACCTCTCCGCCTCTTCCAAGGAACGAGGGGACCGTGCGGCAGAGTTTCAGTTTCAGTTTCTTTCGCCGGTCAAGATGTCCGTTAAAGTTTAAATCTTCCGGACAAAATTAGAAAAGTGCCGGTCAAAGGTCTTCTTTGTTATTTATTGAGCTTTAAAACAAATGAATAACGACTCTATATAGGCTATAATAAAAGACGGAGGACGGAGATCTCTTTTTCTCCCCCTCTTCTGACAGCCCAGCAGCTGATCAGAGCGGCTCCCCTCTCCTGCAGGGGGGCGTGGTCAGCTGCAGCTCACAGAATCAGCCCCGTAGACAGCAAACAGCACATAGAGCAAAATGAGGCATGGCTAAAATGCATGATCTGTTTGGTATTTTGAAAACAGAAACGTATAAATATACCTTATATAGGTATGGCCCTGCAATATATCATTTAAATATAGCATGATAGGTTTCCTTTATGGTATGTTTATTTGTCATTCAAATGTAGGTCCACATTGTAAAAAATATTTCTTGTGATTTCAGGCAACATGAGTCTCTGGGGATTTTTTGAAAGTGCATCATTAGAAAACATGCCCATCATGTTTGGCCAGGTAAGGCTTAAAACACTGTCACATCATTGTATGAGCAGTTAATTAGTGCGAATGCTGTTTACAGCATTCCACTATAGTTCTTCGAATCTTTATTCTTCCCCTTATTATTTCAGCCAATACTTTGGCACTCCATAACTTCAGCTTCTTTTCAGCTACAGAAACCATTCAAATATTAAACTATTCAGCCTGTTCAGGAATCGATGGGAAACCTTCAAATTTTTAAAAATATTTTATACTTCTTGAAATATTCAGCTTTTTATACTCTTTTTTTAACATGGAAGTCAATGGGAGATGCCTTCAAATCCTCTTTTCCTACACTTTGCGCCAAATGCTACTCCTTCCACATACTTTCAGCTAGACACTTCATTCCAACTTCCAAATGATCACAAGACCTTCAGCTATTCAAACTTGACTTTTATTTTTGATATCTTTTACACTTTTTGAGATATTTAACTTAGTTTGGAGCTTGGTAGAGAGGCCTTTTTCAGATTTTAACATTAGTGTGGATGGAGCAGCTCGTTAAGTCTAGAGTGCTTTGATCTCAAAACAGAGTGGAGGAGTGCTTGAAATTCTTCCCCAAAAATGTTTTAAACTTGCCATAATTCCCAAACCCTACACTCCTCAGACATATGTTTACATGAAAAACGTAGGAAAACCTCTCCTAGGTTGGAAAATTAAAAAAAATTAAGAAGAAATATTAAACAAAATGCCTCTTGAGGGCATGAAGAGACATAAAGTCCACCTAGCTCCCAATTGATTCCCATGTTAAATCTTTCCGGAACTTTCTTCAGAACAGAGAGAAGTACACTTTAGACAAACTGCTCCCATCTCCACATTTTACACACAAAACCAAAAAAAACAACATATATCAGTTCATTGGGGTTCCCTGATGCTCACGGTCTGGTAATTATTTGATAGGAGCCATAGTTTTTGAACAGGTGGCAAAATTGTCAGATATAATCCTCAATGCATTCTTAATGGGACTCAGTGATGCAGTTGGTAAATCGTCACAAGTCGTCACCATGGTAACCTTTCATCTCTGGGTTTACACACACAGGTGTTTGTAAACATTAATTCACTACTACTTACATTTAATATCTTTATTTAACTCCTTCAGCCTAAGGGCGATCAAGAGAAGAGAGAGAGGGCGATCAAGAGGAGAGAGAGAGGGCGATCAAGAGAAGAGAGAGGGCGATCAAGAGAAGAGAGAGAGGGTGAGCAAGAGAAGAGAGAGAGAAGAGAGAGAGGGCGATCAAGAGAAGAGAGAGAGGGCGATCAAGAGAAGAGAGAGAGTGCGATCAAGAGAAGAGAGAGAGGGTGATAGAAGAGTGAGAGGGTGATCAAGAGAAGAGAGAGAGGGCGATCAAGAGAAGAGAGAGAAGAGAGAGAGAAGAGAGAGAGGGCGAGCAAGAAAAGAGAGAGAGAGGGCGATAGAAGATTGAGAGGGTGATCAAGAGAACGATGCAGCCATCAACACATCTAAGCGTATTATGGGGTGTCATCAAATGCCGTTGCCATAGCGACAGATAATTCACCATCAAGTTAGTTCAAAAGTTTGCAGTTCAAATATTCTGCTGCTTTCCCAAGCCTTTTTACTTTCTTTTCTCATCTTAATACAAATTCATTCACTACTACTTACATCTGATATTTAACTCCTTCAGCCTATTTTCAGCTGCAGAAACCATTCAACTATTACATTATTCAGCTATTTCAGGACATCAAGGCTATACATGTTGTTGTTTATAACTTTTTTTAAACCTTTTCTTTTAAATATTAGGCTTTTTCTGCATTTTTGTAGCTAAAAGCAGCTACCATTCAGCTAATAACATATTCAGCTTTTTCTGCATTTTCAGCTAAATTCAGCCACAAATGTTCACAGTTTACAGCATTCGCACGCATTTTCTGCAGGAAATGCATTTTCTAGTTTAGTCTATTTGTTATTTCTCCTTTTATTCAAATGTTCTGGGAATTTCCTACAGAGTGAACAGCTTTCAGCCGCCATCTTGTTTGCGGTCCGAAGTGCTTTGAATATCCTGAGTGCAGCCACAGGCCCCCTGCCGCCGTCTGTACAGCAGAACATCCTGGAAATTGTGCAGGACTCACTGAAGCTGATTGTTCAACCAGAGATGAGTATTGCCTCATCACGTAACATCTCCCTCCTCATCCTCAAGAAAGCTGAGAGCCTCATCAAAGTGATAATACCACAACCATTCGCTGAATATGTGCTTGCTGGAGTCGAATTAGTAACCACATATTTTGAGAGCATCTCCTCAGCCACTGGACCAAACAGCTTGAATCAGTTGTGAGTGATGCTTATGTTTTCCAAATACTTAAATAGACTAATGACCACATTTAATTAATGGTATGTAATGGAGTTGAAAAAGGCTTGACAGTTTGCACCCATCAACAAACATTATTCTTTCAGGGAAACCAACATGTTCTATTCACAATATTATCTGAACTAAATTATTGATATATGCTACCATCACTCATTAAACAACCCGTTCTGCAGTCCCAGTTTGTTAACTTCTCATCATGCCAGTATAATTGAGAGTTATACCTTGCTGTAATTAATGAGCATTGTAATGCCTAAAGCAGCTACATCAATATATTTATATTGTGGCGGATCAAATGACAACCTGATGTGAAACATGTTGTCAGTAGTTAGTAACTGGCATATATTTATCACCTTACTGCAGTTTCCCTATAGAGCATTTAAGCCTGTTTTAGCATCTTTGAGCTCATGGATGTGAATTTAACAGAGATTGCTGACAGACAAAGTTAACAACTAGCTTTTAAACATAGTGTAACATTTAGCAAATTAACTACACCTACCATTCAAGATGCATAATTGAAAACAAACAAACATTGAGTGCATGCAGTCCTGAAATCCTTTGATAACACTTCATGAGACATGGTAACCTTTTGGTGAAATGTTCAGTTTTGAAATATTGTTGCCCTTTGTTTCTTCAGGATTCTGGATGAGATGGAATCAGTACAGAGCCTCCTGCCACCAAACTGCACCGCCCAGCCCTACATCTCTGTCCTCATTAACATCACTCACTTCATCTTGGAGTCTGGCCAAGGCAAGTCATTTTCCCTGTTTCACTGTAGGAGGACAGAATGTTGAATCCTGATGAACTCTGATGGAGTGGAGGTCGCATTGTGGACTTAATTAATCAAGCTTTGATGCCAGACAGCCTAGGAGCTGTGGTTTAAAGTAGCACAATGTTTTTCATTTCTGTTCTAAGAATATGACGCTTCACTCCAAGTCTTACATTTAAGGTGTGTTTATTTGTCATTCAAATGTGGGTCCACATTGTAAAAAATATTTCATGTGATTTCAGGCAACATGAGTCTCTGGGGATTTTTTGAGAGTGCATCATTAGAAAACATGCCCATCATGTTTGGCCAGGTAAGGCTTAAAACATAATTGTATGAGCAGTTAATTTTGTCTATTTGTTATTTCTCCTTTTATTCAAATGTTCTGGGAATTTCCTACAGAGTGAACAGTTTTCAGCCGCCATCTTGTTTGCGATCCGAAGTGCTTTGAATATCCTGAGTGCAGCCACAGGCCCCCTGCCGCCGTCTGTACAGCAGAACATCCTGGAAATTGTGCAGGACTCACTGAAGCTGATTGTTCAACCAGAGATGAGTATTGCCTCATCACGTAACATCTCCCTCCTCATCCTCAAGAAAGCTGAGAGCCTCATCAAAGTGATAATACCTCAACCATTCGCTGAATATGTGCTTGCTGGAGTCAAATTAGTAACCACATATTTTGAGAGCATCTCCTCAGCCACTGGACCAAACAGCTTGAATCAGTTGTGAGTGATGCTTATGTTTTCCAAATACTTAAATAGACTAATGACCACATTTAAATAATGGTATGTAATGGAGTTGAAAAAGGCTTGACAGTTTGCACCCATCAACAAACATTATTCTTTCAGGGAAACCAACATGTTCTATTCACAATATTATCTGAACTAAATTATTGATATATGCTACCATCACTCATTAAACAACCCGTTCTGCAGTCCCAGTTTGTTAACTTCTCATCATGCCAGTATAATTGAGAGTTATACCTTGCTGTAATTAATGAGCAATGTAATGCCTAAAGCAGCTACATCAATATATTTATATTGTGGCGGATCAAATGACAACCTGATGTGAAACATGTTGTCAGTAGTTAGTAACTGGCATCTATTTATCACCTTACTGCAGTTTCCCTATAGAGCGTTTAAGCCTGTTTTAGCATCTTTGAGCTCATGGATGTGAATTTAACAGAGATTGCTGACAGACAAAGTTAACAATTAGCTTTTAAACATAGTGTAACATTTAGCAAATTAACTACACCTACCATTCAAGATGCATAATTGAAAACAAACAAACATTGAGTGCATGCAGTCCTGAAATCCTTTGATAACACTTCATGAGACATGGTAACCTTTTGGTGAAATGTTCAGTTTTGAAATATTGTTGCCCTTTGTTTCTTCAGGATTCTGGATGAGATGGAATCAGTACAGAGCCTCCTGCCACCAAACTGCACCGCCCAGCCCTACATCTCTGTCCTCATTAACATCACTCACTTCATCTTGGAGTCTGGCCAAGGCAAGTCATTTTCCCTGTTTCACTGTAGGAGGACAGAATGTTGAATCCTGATGAACTCTGATGGAGTGGAGGTCACATTGTGGACTTAATTAATCAAGCTTTGATGCCAGACAGCCTAGGAGCTGTGGATTAAAGTAGCACAATGTTTTTCATGTCTGTTCTAAGAATATGACGCTTCACTCCAAGTCTTACATTTAAGGTATGTTTATTTGTCATTCAAATGTAGGTCCACATTGTAAAAAATATTTCATGTGATTTCAGGCAACATGAGTCTCTGGGGATTTTTTGAGAGTGCATCATTAGAAAACATGCCCATCATGTTTGGCCAGGTAAGGCTTAAAACATAATTGTATGAGCAGTTAATTTTGTCTATTTGTTATTTCTCTTTTTATTCAAATGTTCTGGGAATTTCCTACAGAGTGAACAGTTTTCAGCCGCCATCTTGTTTGCGATCCGAAGTGCTTTGAATATCCTGAGTGCAGCCACAGGCCCCCTGCCGCCGTCTGTACAGCAGAACATCCTGGAAATTGTGCAGGACTCACTGAAGCTGATTGTTCAACCAGAGATGAGTATTGCCTCATCACGTAACATCTCCCTCCTCATCCTCAAGAAAGCTGAGAGCCTCATCAAAGTGATAATACCTCAACCATTCGCTGAATATGTGCTTGCTGGAGTCAAATTAGTAACCACATATTTTGAGAGCATCTCCTCAGCCACTGGACCAAACAGCTTGAATCAGTTGTGAGTGATGCTTATGTTTTCCAAATACTTAAATAGACTAATGACCACATTTAATTAATGGTATGTAATTGAGTTGAAAAAGGCTTGACAGTTTGCACCCATCAACAAACATTATTCTTTCAGGGAAACCAACATGTTCTATTCACAATATTATCTGAACTAAATTATTCATATATGCTACCATCACTCATTAAACAACCCGTTCTGCAGTCCCAGTTTGTTAACTTCTCATCATGCCAGTATAATTGAGAGTTATACCTTGCTGTAATTAATGAGCAATGTAATGCCTAAAGCAGCTACATCAATATATTTATATTGTGGCGGATCAAATGACAACCTGATGTGAAACATGTTGTCAGTAGTTAGTAACTGGCATATATTTATCACCTTACTGCAGTTTCCCTATAGAGCATTTAAGCCTGTTTTAGCATCTTTGAGCTCATGGATGTGAATTTAACAGAGATTGCTGACAGACAAAGTTAACAATTAGCTTTTAAACATAGTGTAACATTTAGCAAATTAACTACACCTACCATTCAAGATGCATAATTGAAAACAAACAAACATTGAGTGCATGCAGTCCTGAAATCCTTTGATAACACTTCATGAGACATGGTAACCTTTTGGTGAAATGTTCAGTTTTGAAATATTGTTGCCCTTTGTTTCTTCAGGATTCTGGATGAGATGGAATCAGTACAGAGCCTCCTGCCACCAAACTGCACCGCCCAGCCCTACATCTCTGTCCTCATTAACATCACTCACTTCATCTTGGAGTCTGGCCAAGGTAAGTCATTTTCCCTGTGTCACTGTAGGAGGACAGAATGTTGAATCCTGATGAACTCTGATGGAGTGGAGGTCGCATTGTGGACTTAATTAATCAAGCTTTGATGCCAGACAGCCTAGGAGCTGTGGTTTAAAGTAGCACAATGTTTTTCATGTCTGTTCTAAGAATATGACACTTCACTCCAAGTCTTACATTTAAAGGGGACCTATCATGCAAAATGCACTTTTGTACGTCTTTTATACATGAATATGTGTCCCCGGTGTTCCAGGGAACTCACCAAGTGTCAGAAAACACAACTCTCTCTATTTTCCTCCATACCCAAATCTCTAAAAAAGGGGCTGCAACGGATCTGATAAAAACTGATCCAGATTTGAACACTTTACTGACGTCAGGAAAGTGGCACTACGGCTATTGGGCCAACTCCACCAATCAGGAGGAGACAGCCACGGCCATTGCCGCTCGAAAGCGCTGGAGACGCTGTAGTACATATGCCAGGCCTGTAAGTGGCGCTGTAGTCTGCCACAAAAGCAGCGAAGAAGACTTGGTTACCATGGTTACCCTTCTGTTTATTCTCCGCTGTGGCTTTTTTTCTCCCTCCCCGAGGCAAGCGTTTGCTCCCGCTGCATTAATTCAATGCAATCCCTCCCCGTCGAGGCAAGCACTGTAATTATCTCCGGTTAGTCCACCAGCAGATGACCAACACCCACCTCTCCGCCTCTTCCAAGGAACGAGGGGACCGTGCGGCAGAGTTTCATTTTCAGTTTCTTTCGCCGGTCAAGATGTCCGTTAAAGTTTAAATCTTCCCGGACAAAATTAGAAAAGTGCCGGTCAAAGGTCTTCTTTGTTATTTCTTGAGCTTTAAAACAAATGAATAACGACTCTATAGGCCTATAATAATAATAAAACACGGAGGATGGAGATCTTTTTTTCTCCCCCTCTTGACTTGATCAGAGCACGGCTCCCCTCTCCTGCAGGGGGGCGTGGTCAGCTGCAGCTCACAGAATCAGCCCCGTAGACAGCAAACAGCACATAGAGCGAAATGAGGCATGGCTAAAATGCATGATCTGATTGGTATTTCGAAAACAGAAACGTATAAATATACCTTATATAGGTATGGCCCTACAATATATCATTTAAATATAGCATGATAGGTTTCCTTTAAGGTATGTTTATTTGTCATTCAAATGTAGGTCCACATTGTAAAAAATATTTCTTGTGATTTCAGGCAACATGAGTCTCTGGGGATTTTTTGAGAGTGCATCATTAGAAAACATGCCCATCATGTTTGGCCAGGTAAGGCTTAAAACACTGTCACATCATTGTATGAGCAGTTAATTTTGTCTATTTGTTATTTATCCTTTTATTCAAATGTTCTGGGAATTTCCTACAGAGTGAACAGTTTTCAGCCGCCATCTTGTTTGCGGTCCGAAGTGCTTTGAATATCCTGAGTGCAGCCACAGGCCCCCTGCCGCCGTCTGTACAGCAGAACATCCTGGAAATTGTGCAGGACTCACTGAAGCTGATTGTTCAACCAGAGATGAGTATTGCCTCATCACGTAACATCTCCCTCCTCATCCTCAAGAAAGCTGAGAGCCTCATCAAAGTGATAATACCACAACCATTCGCTGAATATGTGCTTGCTGGAGTCAAATTAGTAACCACATATTTTGAGAGCATCTCCGCAGCCACTGGACCAAACAGCTTGAATCAGTTGTGAGTGATGCTTATGTTTTCCAAATACTTAAATAGACTAATGACCACATTTAAATAATGGTATGTAATGGAGTTGAAAAAGGCTTGACAGTAAACACCCATCAGCAAACATTGTTCTTTCAGGGAAACCAACATGTTCTATTCACAATATTATCTGAACTAAATTATTGATATATGCTACCATCACTCATTAAACAACCCGTTCTGCAGTCCCAGTTTGTTAACTTCTCATCATGCCAGTATAATTGAGAGTTATACCTTGCTGTAATTAATGAGCAATGTAATGCCTAAAGCAGCTACATAAATATATTTATATTGTGGCGGATTAAATGACAACCTGATGTGAAACATGTTGTCAGTAGTTAGTAACTGGCATATATTTATCACCTTACTGCAGTTTCCCTATAGAGCGTTTAAGCCTGTTTTAGCATCTTTGAGCTCATGGATGTGAATTTAACAGAGATTGCTGACAGACAAAGTTAACAATTAGCTTTTAAACATAGTGTAACATTTAGCAAATTAACTACACCTACCATTCAAGATGCATAATTGAAAACAAACAAACATTGAGTGCATGCAGTCCTGAAATCCTTTGATAACACTTCATGAGACATGGTAACCTTTTGGTGAAATGTTCAGTTTTGAAATATTGTTGCCCTTTGTTTCTTCAGGATTCTGGATGAGATGGAATCAGTACAGAGCCTCCTGCCACCAAACTGTACCGCCCAGCCCTACATCTCTGTCCTCATTAACATCACTCACTTCATCTTGGAGTCTGGCCAAGGCAAGTCATTTTCCCTGTTTCACTGTAGGAGGACAGAATGTTGAATCCTGATGAACTCTGATGGAGTGGAGGTCGCATTGTGGACTTAATTATTCAAGCTTTGATGCCAGACAGCCTAGGAGCTGTGGTTTAAAGTAGCACAATGTTTTTCATGTCTGTTCTAAGAATATGACACTTCACTCCAAGTCTTACATTTAAAGGGGACCTATCATGCAAAATGCACTTTTGTACGTCTTTTATACATGAATATGTGTCCCCGGTGTTCCAGGGAACTCACCAAGTGTCAGAAAACACAACTCTCTCTATTTTCCTCCATACCCAAATCTCTAAAAAAGGGGCTGCAACGGATCTGATAAAAACTGATCCAGATTTGAACACTTTACTGACGTCAGGAAAGTGTCGCTACGGCTATTGGGCCAACTCCACCAATCAGGAGGAGACAGCCACGGCCATTGCCGCTCGAAAGCGCTGGAGACGCTGTAGTACATATGCCAGGCCTGTAAGTGGCGCTGTAGTCTGCCACAAAAGCAGCGAAGAAGACTTCCCGCCCATAGTTACCATGGTTACCCTTCTGTTTATTCTCCGCTGTGGCTTTTTTTCTCCCTCCCCGAGGCAAGCGTTTGCTCCCACTGCATTAATTCAATGCAATCCCTCCCCGTCGAGGCAAGCACTGTAATTATCTCCGGTTAGTCCACCAGCAGATGACCAACACCCACCTCTCCGCCTCTTCCAAGGAACGAGGGGACCGTGCGGCAGAGTTTCATTTTCAGTTTCTTTCGCCGGTCAAGATGTCCGTTAAAGTTTAAATCTTCCCGGACAAAATTAGAAAAGTGCCGGTCAAAGGTCTTCTTTGTTATTTATTGAGCTTTAAAACAAATGAATAACGACTCTATAGGCCTATAATAATAATAAAACACGGAGGATGGAGATCTTTTTTTCTCCCCCTCTTGACTTGATCAGAGCGGCTCCCCTCTCCTGCAGGGGGGCGTGGTCAGCTGCAGCTCACAGAATCAGCCCCGTAGACAGCAAACAGCACATAGAGCGAAATGAGGCATGGCTAAAATGCATGATCTGATTGGTATTTCGAAAACAGAAACGTATAAATATACCTTATATAGGTATGGCCCTACAATATATCATTTAAATATAGCATGATAGGTTTCCTTTAAGGTATGTTTATTTGTCATTCAAATGTAGGTCCACATTGTAAAAAATATTTCTTGTGATTTCAGGCAACATGAGTCTCTGGGGATTTTTTGAGAGTGCATCATTAGAAAACATGCCCATCATGTTTGGCCAGGTAAGGCTTAAAACACTGTCACATCATTGTATGAGCAGTTAATTTTGTCTATTTGTTATTTATCCTTTTATTCAAATGTTCTGGGAATTTCCTACAGAGTGAACAGTTTTCAGCCGCCATCTTGTTTGCGGTCCGAAGTGCTTTGAATATCCTGAGTGCAGCCACAGGCCCCCTGCCGCCGTCTGTACAGCAGAACATCCTGGAAATTGTGCAGGACTCACTGAAGCTGATTGTTCAACCAGAGATGAGTATTGCCTCATCACGTAACATCTCCCTCCTCATCCTCAAGAAAGCTGAGAGCCTCATCAAAGTGATAATACCACAACCATTCGCTGAATATGTGCTTGCTGGAGTCAAATTAGTAACCACATATTTTGAGAGCATCTCCGCAGCCACTGGACCAAACAGCTTGAATCAGTTGTAAGTGATGCTTATGTTTTCCAAATACTTAAATAGACTAATGACCACATTTAAATAATGGTATGTAATGGAGTTGAAAAAGGCTTGACAGTAAACACCCATCAGCAAACATTGTTCTTTCAGGGAAACCAACATGTTCTATTCACAATATTATCTGAACTAAATTATTGATATATGCTACCATCACTCATTAAACAACCCGTTCTGCAGTCCCAGTTTGTTAACTTCTCATCATGCCAGTATAATTGAGAGTTATACCTTGCTGTAATTAATGAGCAATGTAATGCCTAAAGCAGCTACATCAATATTCTTATGTTGTGGCGGATCAAATGACAACCTGATGTGAAACATGTTGTCAGAAGTTAGTAACTGGCATATATTTATCACCTTACTGCAGTTTCCCTATAGAGCATTTAAGCCTGTTTTATCATCCTTGAACTCATGGATGTGAATTTAACACATATAACTTTAAAGTTTAAATTAATGTTAAGCGCAGCTGCTGTAGCAAACCCACTCCACAATACTTGTTGTCCAGTATAAAATGACTGACAGAAAAAGGTAACCACTATTTATCAGCTAAAAACTACATATTTCAACAAGGGGTTTTTGGAGACCAAAAACAGAGCTAAAAGGAGTGTGAATATTGGACTTTCATTCATCTGCTGAACAGGTATACTAATTTGGCTAAATATTAGTCCGTCAAATGTGCCAGTGAGCATGTATTCACTAACAAGCTTCCAACATCAAAGTAGTAATATGTCAATGTTGTGGTTTTATTTTTCCAAGGTCGCCAAACAGTCTGATTATTGTTGGTTGAATTATTTTACAATTTGGTTTAAAATACTTGGTTTAACGGGACATTTAGACAGCATTTCTTTATCTTTATTATAAGAGGTACAGTTTTAGTGCTTGGTACTCAAGGTGCTTTTAGTTGAACTGTCTTACCAACTAGACCTGATTAATCAAAATGAATTGGATTCATCTTGCTTGTCAGAAAAATTCCCTTAGTGGATGATTAATATTAAAATAACTAACATCTACCGGTCTAGATGTATAATTGAAAACAAACAAAGATGGAGTGAATGCAGTCCTGAAATCCTTTGATAACACTTTATGAGACATGGTGACCTTTTAGTGAAATGTTCAGTTTTGAAATATTGTGTTTCTTCAGGATTCTGGATGAGATGGAAGCAGTACAGAGCCTCCTGCCACCAAACAGCCCTGCCCAGCCCTACATCTCTGTCCTCATTAACATCACTCACTTCATCTTGGAGTCTGGCCAAGGCAAGTCAGCTTCTACGTGTCACCGTAGGAGGACAGAATGTTGAATCCTGATGAACCCTCATGGAGTGGAGGTCGCATTGTGGATTTGATTATTCAAGCTTTGATGACAGCCTAGGAGCTGTGGATTAAAGTAGCACAATGTTTTTGATGTCTGTTCTAAGAATATGACGCTTCTCTCCAAGTCTTAAGTAAATGTAGGTCCACATTGTCAAAGATATTTCTTGTGATTTCAGGCAACATGAGTCTCTGGGCAAGTTTTGAGAGTGCATCAGAAGAAAATGTGTCCATCATTTTTGGTCAGGTAAGGCTTAAAACACTGTCACATGGTTGTATGAGCAGTTCATTGTGTCTGTCTGTTATTCCTCCTTTCATTTAAGTGTTCTGGGAATTCTCTGAATAACATATTACATCAAACAAATGCTGATTGGCATCTCAATTTCATCTACTGAAAACATTGGCCAACACCTAGTTCCAAACTACAGGAACAAAAAGATAGATCATATCAATGATCAGTTATGTGTCCTCAATGTTGTCACAACATTTAAACGGTCAAAGAGCACATGAAACAACACTTTTGTAGTTTAGGTTTTGCATTGAAAAACATAAAAACAGTGGGTGAAAAATGCGACCTGTTTCCCTCCCTTTTTGTATCCATTTTTTCTGTGTTCAGCTGGGAAAACTCTTGAGCACGCTTTGGCCTGGTATCATGGGAGGCCAAGGGTTACATACAACTGCTCCATCTCTGGAGGGCTTTGTTCATCTTGCACCAGTCCTACAAGAGGTGATGACTGGAAAAGCAGACAAGGAAACATGGGACAAGTAAGTTTAATTGACACTTGTAATGGAAAAAAAACAAACAGCTAATTACGGGATGTTAGTTAGAAAGCAGGTTAATATTTAACCAAATGACTTGTATGTCTTTGTGAGATAATAATATGATTATTCAATAATAAAAAAAGGCAGTTTAGTTCCATCTGTGATTGCACTAAACCTGTGTGTTTTCACAGACTTGAAAAGCTACTAGAGTCCCTTCTGTCAACCCTCAAAGGAACAGAGCTGTGGGACGGCACCCCATCTGTTATCCCACAGTTTGAGAAAATCATAAGAAGCTTGGTGAACACTGTGCAAGCACAGAACGGTGAGTATACTACTGAACAGCAAGGCTGTTGTCTTACATTTGTATACCCAAGACAGGTATATCAGTTTATTGATCCAAATTATTAACTGTGACACAGCATGAAGAAAGAATATGTACAATATTGAAACTGATGTCACCTTTTAGGTTTGATAATGGCTTGAAAAGCATACCTTTTGCAGAATGGCACACCTTAAACATACATGAAATACCTGTTGAAAAGTACCTTGTGTACCATTTCCTAAATAGGACATGTTTTCTTATCTAGCTTTTTTGTTAAGTCATCCTTGTTGGTCAATCCCTTTGTCTTTTCTTTCTCCCAGTGATGATACAAAGCCTTCAGATGCCTGTGGTGACCCTGATGAGAGAAATTGCACAGTCTGTGAACTCCACCCATTTTAACTTGTCTGAGATCTCCCAAAGAATGCAGCCTGCCATTGAACACACGCTGGAGCTAGCTGAGCAGGTTAGACTGCTTCTCCCTGGGAAGTTTTGGTGTCTTCACAGTCAGTTGCTAGCATCTTTTGTGAAAATGTTTCCGTGAGAGAGAGTCACGTGAGAGATACATTACCGTAACAATGCATACATCTTCATCCATTATTGCATTTGACTATGCCTATCTCTCATCTTGAGGTTACACCTTATGTAATAATAGTTTCCACACACTTAACTGATGTACACGCTTGGGGTTTGGATTTGTATAACTATCTGTCTTTTCTTCCTTGCCATTTTTTGTTTATTTTAAGAGAATTATTCTTAATTCTTTTTGAAAGACAACATGCCGGTATATAAATAACATGTGGGTTGTCTTGCCCTGTTAGCGCTCAGCGTGTTGATGCAGCTGACAACTGGATGATGGCTGGCATTTGTTCCTTGGATTAGTTATGCTTCATTCAAAGGTTAAGAATGTTCCTCATTTAGTGACAAGGAGTCAATAGTAAGAATGCTTGTACCGACGACACTGATAGTAGTCCTTCTGATGTACAAAACGAAAAAACAGACAAGCAAAAACAATCTAGTTGTTTGTCAGACATGCTTCCCCATACTGGAGCCTGAGCCATACATCTGCGAGCTATCTGCCTATTTGTACTGGTCACATATATAACAGTATTAGTGAGAATGTTGGCATTAACAAACCAAAACACTTATTCATTATCTTACCGATAGTTAGAGGAGAAAATAGGCCTACATATTTTTTCTTAAATATCATTATCATTAACAGCCTAATAAGGGATTATAAGGAAAACAAATATACAGAGGAGCAGAGCACTATTACAGGTTATTTTTATATTATTGTCTTGTGTAATTATAGGCTATACAATCTATCAGAGAGATCTGACATGGCAGAAACTCTATAGCTGATCCAGTGTTTGTTCCGATACATTGTGTATGCACATACAGTACATACAGTACATACGTGGTGTGTCTACTTGGTATGCACGTTTGTGAGAAGCGATGATACTTGTGTGACATTTCTTCCCTTTTATTTGCTACTGCGTAAACTGCATGAACATAGAGATAAAGGGAAGTCCCTTGTGCCTCTACCTTTTGTCTACCGGCTCTTTGTTCTACCTGCCTTTCAAACTGAACTAGTTTTCTGGGAACATTACAAATGAAACACAATAACGTGTTGAAATATTCCCTCTAGGCTAATGGCACGTTGAAGTGCAGTGAAGTTCTCATAGCATGGGAGCCCGTAAGAGAGGCGGCAGGGCTGAGCCCCTCCATCATGTCTATGTGGTGTAACATCCACCTGCAGCCTGTTCTGGAGGCCTATGCTGAGGCCCAGACTGTCTACGCCCTCATGAACATGAGTGTGAGTACTGTAGCTGCATGGCAAATCAAACAGGACATACTAAAAACAACTCATTGGTTGAAGGCTATTAGAATTAAAATGTGTTTCTCAGATCATATTGAAATATTCAATATTCAAATATTCGTGTACCAAAAAAATATTCTATTACAATTACTGGTTTTACCACTTGGTGGCAGTGTTGACGCACAGATAAAGCTGCCACATAACATTTCTGCTGTATGTTTTCTATACAGCACATGGGTGTGGGACCAATGACTGTGAGCGCCACAGCTGCCAGGATCGTCAAGAGTGTACAGTCCCTCTACCATGCCAACATGAACAGCACAATTGTGTCACAGCAGCTCATCATGGTGATCGTCAACCAGCTCTCTGGGCTTACAGGCCAGTCTCTGAGCCCTGAGGCAGAGCTTTACTGGTACAAGCAGCTCCAAGATGTGCAGCTGCTAAACAGGTAAACAAAAATAACAACCACAATGACATTGCAACATTGCTAACGCAATGCTGAACAAGAAAATCCATTAAACAATTTATCCTAAAAAAAGTGAATCTAATCCTGATCCATGTAATTATTAGTGATTAAGATATCAGGTCAAATTAGCATTTTAGACTCTCAAAACCTACAATGCTGAGATCATTGCATATTTGGGTTCCCAGTTTTATTTCTAACAGAGACCTTAGTGGATCAGACAGAGCACCCACACTAAAGCCACAGGATATGATGCAATCATATGAAAATATAATGGAGCCACATAACAAAACCCGCCCAATAGTGTATCTCCACGCAGACCCATACAGACAGACAGGTTTAGATAGACAGTCTAAACTCTCCTCACATTTTTTTTTGCAACAGTAGCAAATTTGAGTCATTTCAAATTACACAAGGAATTAGGAGTGATCACATTTGTAATCAACTTGATTCATTTCAGGCAATTCTGTCTGAAAAGAGGCAGGACATGATAGTGGCTTAACCATGATTCAGCTGAGTGGAGACATCCTCTTAAAATTGATTTTCCTTTATATGCCTGCTGAAATGATGAGCCGTGCACTGTGATAAGGATCATATTCTGCATATCACAGGGAATCCATCAGGTCTAAGTACATATGATAAAGATCGTTGATCACAGTGGAAAGACTCCACAGTCTTTTATTACAGATGAAATAATAAAACTATGTACAGTAAAAAGCAAGATGACAAAGAAATATTATTAGATTTCTATGGAATAATTGTGATCAGGAAATGAACTAAAACAAGATGTTCATGTCATAAAAGAAGCATGTAAGAACTAGTCCTGAGTCCTTGTCCATAGAAGAGCTTTGTGTCCTACAATCAAAATGTTTTACTTATGTCATATTGACTTTTTATACATGACTTTAATTGAAATGTTCCCCTCTACAGTTTGAGTTCTTTCAAAATGCTCTCAGACGAGCTGGTAAACGCGGCCCCATTCATCCAGCCTTACACTGATGCATTAGAGGGAGCACTGAACCACATCCTGGGCAACTACGATCTTTTTGAAGACAGCAGCTCATCCGAAGACATCTTCAGAGAAGCAGCAATGATCTTCCTATCGTCTGCAAACATAACATTGGACAATTCCATGATGTCAGGCAATTTCTCTGGACTCAATGTAGAATCTCTAACCAACATGATAAAGGAAGCTGTCCAACAGATCATTGACCTGCAGATATTTGGGAATGAGCCTATGCTTTACCAAGCCTTGGAGCAGTTTCTGGCATCCAACGAATCAAGCATGATTGTGCAGAAGGTGTTCGACATGGTTGCATGGTTGGCCTCCACTAAATCATCTGGATTTGACCTGCTGACTCAGGTTCTGCCTAAAATCTACGACATAGTCAGGCCTCTCCTGTCTGTTCTGACCCAGTTGGGTTTGGACATGTCAGAAAACATGGAGCTGTTTGAAGACCTAGCTGGAAACATCATAGCAATGCTGAGGCAGTTGGTAAGCACCAGCGGTCTTCTGTCCCCCAAGGACCACCGATCAAGTATGTATGGAATGAGCGGTGGTAACCATACATCGAGGGTCCGAAACCGACGCGAGGCCCCATCGATGATGGCAAGGGATCCCATGGATGACTTCATAGACCTGTTCTACATCGACTACCCTACCATGTTCAAAGCCATCTCTGTTCCTGTTTCTACAAATGAAATCCTGGAGACTGTCCACGTGTTCTTTGCCAATCCTGATATGAACGTTGTGGTGAAGGGAGTTACAAGCGACATGTCGTGGGGCTTGAACGCCTCTCGGGAAGACACCATTGATGCTGCCCTTGGCCTGCTCTCCTTCGTCACTCTGCCTAGCACGTTTCAGATGTAAGTCCCTTTTGAACCTTCTCTAGTATGGCTTTATGAATGATACAAAAACCAGAGATGGCAAAAGTACACCCATCCTTTACTCAAGTAGAAGTAGAGATACTCGTGTTTAAAAATACTCTGGTAAAAGTAGAAGTACAGACTAAACTTCTTTACTCAAGTAAAAGTAAAGAAATATAGGCTTCGAAATGTACTTAAGTAAAAAGTACCCATAACTACCAGCTGTTTTATAGAGTAACTGACCTCCCTTTATATTAAAAGAACAATAATGTCATTGTTAGCTAATGAATGTTTTGATGCTGAACAATGGCAACATGACAAAGTTCTCATTGGTCCCTCTTGTTTAGAGAAGACCAGGAAATGATGGATACACGGATCGTGTTCAAATCAATAGGCACGCAATGACTCTAAATAATAATGATCACGCCAACCAATCGCAGAATAAAACTCAAGTAACCAGCCTGTCTTGAAAATGTAAGAAGTAGAAAGTACAGGTATTTGTGTTAAAAATGTAAGAAGTAAAAGTAAAAAGTTGTCAGAAAAATAAGCAGTGGAGTAAAGTACTGATACCAGAAAAATGTACTTAAGTACAGTAATGAAGTATTTGTACTCCACTACTTCCCACCTCTGACAAAAACAAACCTTTTTAAGTTGTGTAAACCCAATCACTTTAGATATTAGTTTGTACCAAAAACACAACTTATTTGCAAATGTTGGACCTTGTTTTATGTGTTTAATCTTCCCCAGGTCATCAATGGATCTTCTGTCAAATGCTGCTGCAATGCTTCCTGATGGCTTTCCATTCTCCGCGATGCTTAAACATATCACCAGAGTGCTTGCTGGTGAATCTCAAGGTAACTCATCGGTTTAGGTCTACTTTCTCTCTGACTCATTCTGGACAGTTAGAGGATTGTTTGACCAGATGCAGCTTTATGATGAGAAATGGCCACTCATTAGTTAAATTGAGAATCCCCTAATGGGTAATGCTTTATCCTTTTAGTTTCTCCAAATTAACTTTACCTACCGACTCCTCAGTGAATTCCCTCCCACTCATGCTTAATTAATGGTGTAATGTAGAGCTCACACTGATGCTGCAGCTTGTGTTTACATACCTGCTGTGTCAGTATGTACATTATAAGCAGCTTGGGCCATTAAAAAAAGTAACGCAGCATGGAAGAGTGCAACCCTGACCTTCACAGCCACCCTGACCTTCACAGCTATTACGACACCATGGGAAGACCATCAAACGATTTGTTAATGCTGTTGTTATTGTATACATGATTATAGTACGCCATAATTCATTCCAGAGATATGAGGAATAAGGCTTCACATCGGCTTAGCTTGAGCTCCCAAAGAGCCCAAGGCCATATGGCCCTTCTCCAGCTGAAAGCCACTCAGCACCTTTTTAAATCTCATTAGCAAAGTAGAATTCAATCACTTATCCTGTCCGCCCTCGCTAAACGTCTCCCCTCGCACTCACACAAGTGGACATCTATGACCTCCTTTTAATTGGCATCTGTGCTTGTGTGATAATATTTTCAGTGCATAGAATTACTTTGTAGGCAGATGCAGCGTCTTCACTTCTTCTCAACCCAGCTCCAATTCTTCACACACACATCCAGGGTGCACTGTTGTAATTGCAGGGGCCTCTAGGTGTTGAGCACCCTGAGATTAAACATCACCATTGTCTAATTTTGGCCTAATTATAAATTCTGTCATCACATCTTGCTGCCCGAGGTGGTGCCTTTCTTCGGGTTTGTCAGATGTGTTTTAATTCACGACAGCATCCCGTACTGCGGGCCCTCCTGGCCTCATCAGTCCAGCACAGAGCTTCACTTAAAACACATCATTTGCCGCTCGCTGGCTGAAGACGCTGCCCCGTAATGGTGCGAGTTGTAATGAATACCAGTGGGATGTCATGTTATTCTGTCACCTTATTGCCCTCCTTTCCCTTTCCTGTCCCATTTTCCTGTCCAACTCTAATAACCTCCCCCCCCCCCTCTCCTTTAATCTCTGCCTCCCTTCACAGAGAACCTCATGCTCATGCAAGAGACCATCCAAACAGCCATCGAGCTCTTCCAGATCAGCCTGACGGACCCACGATTCACAGAGCAACTCAGCCACCTGGGATCCAAGGTCTCTGCATTAACCCGGCCACTTGCACACATTCAACATGAATTGAAAAAGGGAAAATAGTACTTCAGAATGTTAAAGAAATCCTATAAAGATCCATTAAGTGATTGAAGAAGCACTATTATAATTAGAAGTACTTAGAATCCAGATGATGTTGATATTGCAGAACCTATTTGACTCAAACGTTGTCAGTGTTTAAACCCACTCATATGTATATCATGTGTCCCCGCAGTGTTATTTGGTTGCTCATGCTAAGATGTGGTTATGTCACGGTGTGCTTTGACAAGCATTTTATGTTTTCCTTACTTCTAAAGGAAAAGCCTCAAAGACAAAATCATCACGAGTAAAACTTTAAAGAAATTAACCATCAAAGTTTTATCAAACCTTTGTAAAGTTTGATTTTAGTTATTTGAGTCACAGTGAGACAGACGTTTTACAGACTCTAACGCTAACCCTGAAGTCTTAAATTGAACTGTGTAGCGAAATGTTCCCACGGTACAGCAGCAAACCATCAAATCTATGTTTGATATGTTTGATCCTGAGATTTGGCCAGAAACCAACTTGTTCCTTACTTGACTGATTGTAGGTGTGTGCGGTGGAGCAAACAGAGTCTGTGCGTCTGCTGATGCTGTCCCTCTCCATTGAGCCTGGCCAGCTGTGTAACACTATTCTACCGAGCCTGCAGATGTTGGTTGAGAGTCTGATGATGAACACATCCTATCTGAGCGATGCCATCTTCCAGACCGCCATCGGAGAACCAAAAGCCTACAACCTCAATTCAAACTGGTACAACATTGTCTTCATTCTTAAACGTGTTTCACAGCAATGATTACAGAGAACGCTGCTCTTGCAAACCTCTCGATCAGATGTTTTCAAAGTGGGAGGCCAGTTTCCCCAAGAGGGCTTCAAACTGCTTCAGGGGAAGCTCAGTGAATTGATGTTAAGGAAAATTACATCAGTTAATAAAAGAAGATCACATGAAATAGCCTAGACGTGTGATTTGGTTAAAGAGATAATTCAGAGATATAGTAGTTTGGGGATGTATTACTGTTATATTATAAATGTGTCTAGGCTGTAGATATGGCATTAATATTAATCTATCTTGGCTCATTTGTCTGGTATCTATGGCATTTAAATAATATAACCATGATCCCATCCACATCAAGGAATTGAGAAAAAGTACGATTCTTTAATCCCTTTTCTTTATTTGTTAAATCATATCACAGTGGGCCGGGCTGTTGCACTTTACAGAACTCTCCTTCCCGGATTTGAGAGGAAATAAATCAGGCAGTACTCTTGCTGTCATTTGGGGCCAATAGGTAAACTTGCATGTATGTGTTTGTGTGTGTGTGTGTGTGTGTTTACAGGTCCTCTCTGTTGAGTCAAGGCTTAGGCTTTAACACCAGCAACCTGAGCTCTTTAGACATTAACATCACTGCGCCAGGTAAGATGTTTCCCTATGTCACAGAAGTTGCTGTATTTCACAATATGTTATTATACATTCCTTCACCACTACTATACCTACCAGAATTCACCCCTAATGCTGCTTTTCCCACCACACAGATTATACTTCTCACTGCCGGTTCTGTTGTTTTTTAGATAATTAATTGGCTGTGTAAATATGAATAGGGACAAGGACGCACGACAGAGTTTAGCGTGATCCAGAAAGTTTGTTTTGAATTGTCCAAAAGTGTAATTTAAGGCTGTGGTCACTTTTTATTAAAAAGGGTGATGCCTGACATGCTATCTTTAGAAAAAATAGAAAATCACACACCTTGTTTCCATAGCAACAGACTGCTCATATCAGCTCACCTGTCACTCACTTGTGTCTGATGCCACTTCCTTTATTGTCACTGGATTATCTAATAATAGTCACTTACTGCAGAGGCACATTTCTCCACTGTGACCATGATCGTTTTTCATTAGGATTGGCTGGCTAAGATAACAGTTCATCTCATTTAGCGCTGAACTTTTTCAGCATGGGGTCCTCTTTTAAAAACCGCAGCCAGTATTGGCATATTTCAATGATTCAAAAAAGGTAGACCAGAACACCCTAATGTAGCTGTTCCACCTCTTCTGCTGCAGGAAATGCAATCAACTTTAGGAATGAAATGAAAAGTGCCACTGAAAGCAAAAGTATTTCTGTTTCTGTTTCTACAGAAACTAGATTAGGGTTTAAAACAACAAAACCAAAGGACTGAGTGAATGTCATAGTAAAAAGAAATACACTTTCAACCTACCCTTTGTTTCACTCTATTTCCCAGGAGTGGTGACAGTCGGTGAGTTGCTGAGGAATAAAACAGCCTTCCTCGTTGATGTTCAGAAACACATGGATTTCGATCCAGATGCTCTCCACCTGTTGATGGAAACAATATTACCAAACAACAATTTAGAGGTGAGCCAGGAACCACTTTAGCATGTCATCACATACACTATAAAGTGTGGAACAAGGTTATTGTATTTTCTTTAGTGTTTAGATTATCTCAGACAATGCTGCAAAAAAAAATGTATACAATCATTTATACAAACTAAAAATCTGGTGGTACAGCCTGTCTACATACTCCAAAAGGTAAATTACACCCTGTATGCATTTTGTTCATAGCAGACCAATGTGACTCATAAATACCACTTGAATTGGAACAAAAATATGTATATGATTGCTAACTTAGAAAACTGTTAAGTTCCTATGACACTTCAATGCTTTACTGTTCAACATATTCATCATTTTCTCTGTATGATGCTTGATTCAAAACATTTCTTGCCAATCATTTAATGAGCCGCAAGACCGACTTGTGCCCTAAAGTACAACATTTTGTTTTTACTAAATGGAGGAAAAAACCAACGCACATGTTATAAAAATGCCTAACCGAACACTAATATCAATGAGGAAAATTCACAATCAGAACACATGCCGTTGTGTAGTTCTGTACACACTCTCCTGTTGCCTGTACTAACTGTTTCCATACCCTCTTAATTCTATTACACAGATCCTGTCCTGGTTGGTCAACCTGCGTCACTGCGGCTCCACAGAAGCGTTGGAAATGAAAGAGACAGATTTGGAGATGTTGAAGACCTTCTGCTCCTTGTCTGTTGAGCAGTGGTACAGCTTCTCAATGCTGATGGCTCGCCACCTCAACATGGAGAAACTCATCTACAGAGTAAGGCTGATTTCTGATTGAGTTTTTTGTCAAAGAAAAAGTAAGGTGGTACACCTCCTATATGTGATTTATTTAAAAGAAACATAATGCTTTCTTTGTGATGGCCAAAGACATCATTTTTGTTGGGCTGTAGCAAAACGTGTGAGATGAAACATTGTGTTTGTTTGAGACATATGTAAGAAAGAAATGATTGCTTTTGTACAAGAAAAAACCTGTTCACTAGACAAAGCTCTGCCTCCCTCTCAAATTTAAAAACATGTATTTCTACCTGATGTTTCTTTTTCTATTTGATCTAAAAAAAAACTTGTCCATCAAAAAATCTAGTTACCTAGAAACATGTGTGTAAGAAGCTTACAGCTTTTTTATATTTCATGAGAAGTTAATCTTTATTTCATGTGTTTCTTTGATGTTTTTTAATTAAAACTCCTTCACTCATAGATTTTAAAACAACACTGAAAAGATATGTCAAGTCCTGGATGGATTTAGAGACTAGAGAAGACAGAAAAAAGAGCAATAACAGTTTGGAAATGAAAACCATAGCAAGATGTCTGAATGTTGGCCCCTGTCTTTCAGATGGTGTTGACTGAAGAAATGCAAGGCCTGGTGGGAGTTATGCTCCAGATGGCTGAGGTTATAACCAGCATGATGAAAACATTCATTCCTACCATCGGTCATCTTCAAACCTTCATGGTCTCCGTCCAAGACCTCAACCTGGGAGCCAACCATGAATTTGACCAAGTATGTGTACAGTGCTTTACCCACAGCTATGTGTGTGTGATCACTACACGTATGCCATAAATGACGAATGAATTTGCTATAAAATGTTCTGTTAAAATACTGCAAACTGGTACAGGCAAAAGCTTTTGCGTTAAAGGGGACCTATCATGAAAAATGCACTTTTTTATGTCTTTTATACATAAATATGTGTCCCCGGTGTGTCAGGGAACTCACAAAGTGTCAGAAAACAAAGCCTCTCTCTTTTCCTCCGTACCCAAATCTCTAAAAACGGGGGTACAACGGAGCTGATCCAGATTTTCATCCGATATGACGTAATATCGGAAATGTGGACCCACGGCCCTATCAGAAACGTTGCTATTAGAAACAATGCCCGACTGTTTTGGACGTAATATGGTCTTTGTTTACATTAGCAAACATCGCTAACACACAGAGCTAACCTGTACTGGAGAGAGTATGTGTAAAAAAGCAGGAAATAAAAAAAGGAACTCACCTTGAGAAAAAGCATTTGAGCTTCATACTGTTTCAGAAATAATCTTTGATGTGGTTTGGAACATGATATGGCATTTAACCACGGCAGCATTAGCTGTCTCCCGGTAGAATTCTGAGCAGGCATAAGCTCCGCCCACTTTTTTTTTTTTTCTTCAAGTTAAGGACCCCAAACCTGCAGTTCCCTAACAGGGCTGAAATAGAGGGATATGAGGGATGTCTAAAATGCATGATCTGTTTGGTTTTATGAGCAAAACACATCATATACATGTTTTTTAATATTTTTTTTAATATCTGAGAACCATAATATATGCCTATAAATAGCATAATAGGAGACCTTTAATACATGTTTTTTTCCAAGAGGCCTTCAGTTATGTATTTATATTTGCATGACAGATAATTCATTTTTCATTTATGATAATGATAAAGTATTCAATGTTTCACTCTCTTCCCACAGATGGCTAGAGGACACAGGTCAAGCATTTCCAGCAAAGCTACGTTTGTCACCCTCTCTCGAGCGTTGTGCAGTAAAGGTATCCTGGCTCTGTTCGGAGTCTCTAAACTCACCACCATCATGGAATTAAACTCCTCCCAATCCGACCAGGTCAAGAGGGGGGAGATGATCAAGAGGTTCAAGATCCCACAGGATGCCTGTACGTACAAAGGGGAAGGGATTTGCTAACTGAATTGTATTGCCTGTGTATTTGTTCTTGGTATTCAGTGTTTTTCACAGGATTCCCGTTGCTGTCTAAAGCATTCGTAATTAGCATTCTGTAATATGTTTTTATATTATAAAAAAACATTATCTATGCCTTAATGAGAGTGCTGCTACTTTGGTTTCTGACTCAAACACACTGTTGGGAGTTAAGAGGGTAGATTTATTTTTCCTAAATAGAATTTAAATATGTATGGACACTTCTGCTTAAGTTTTGTTTGCTAACTTCCCAGTGTAATAAAGGAATACAAATAAGAGGGTAAGGCTGATTGCATTGTATTTGTCTTATCATCAGCAAACTTCATTAAGTCCACAACTTACAAATTCATTGATACTACCTTCCAGTTTTGTTGGGACTTACCATTTGTACAGATTTGACGGTACTCGTAGGGATGAATGTGCTGTGAGAGTAATGCTACAGACACCTTGGGGAAGTTTAACACCCCAAAAGATGGATTTATTTGTTAGTTTTTTTTAATGGGATTTGTGGCAACAAGGATATGAATGCCAACTGTTCGATTATTTTTACAAAAACTAGATATCAACTTGTTTGTTGGATATTACATTTGTATGAATACTGTATATCTAATGATTCTCCAATCGTCTGCCCTTGTGTAGCTCCCTTCTGTATGAACATGTACCTGGATATGGTCAACACCACGGGCGGAGCCATCGCCTGGGCCTTCCTCAAACCAATGCTGATGGGTCACATTTTGTATACCCCTGACACACCTGCCACCAGGGCCATAATGGAGAAGGTATGAAGCACATATCAAATATGTCTTGTGTTTGGGTCAGCAGCTTCAAAATCAGCATTCACGGTTTTGCCGAGTATGTTGATCTTTTATTTTTGGTGTATTGGATGAACATAGTGAGAAAATATAGAAGAAAAATACAAAAATAATTCAACATAAATATAGAATAGAAGAAAATTACTATAAAATATGAAAAATACTATAGGAAAAAGTCTTCATGAACTTATGAACTCTGTGTTCTAAATCCTCCAGAATCCCTCCTCTGTCCTTGTTATGCTTTTACAGGAGTTTTTTTCACTCTTACTTCTACCTTTTCTAGGGTTTAGTTACCTTTGTAGTCTTCAAGCACCCCTACTGGCATGTAGTAAACAAGAAATACAGCATTGCAAGGGGTGCAGACCTATTTGTATGCGCCACCATCTTCCACTGTGGTACTATTTTGAGCAACTTTAGTTTTTTTAGTATACTGCTGACTTCACAGACGAAAACAGCCATAAGAACAATGAAATAGGGCAGGTTATGAAATCTCAGCCATTTCATATATTCTCGTCCTTGTCCTCTCCTTTCCAGGCCAATTCCACATTGAATGAGTTTGCAAATCTAAGGAAGTACTCCGAGGACTGGATCGAATCCTCCAACTACCTCGTGAAGTCTGCCGTGTTACTCAGCCAAACTTTGCCAATGCTACAGGTATGAAAACGTTGAACTGTCTTTTGAATATCTTATCGTTGCAGCTGGCTCGCTGCCATCTCGCTGCCATTTTGGAGATAAACTTTGCAGTGGTCTGCCACGAGTTTCAGCAGGCGAATGTTGATGTTGTACTTCGTCTCTTCCCACTCCCTCTCAGAATTCCCTCGGCAATTCCTTTGTTCAGAGATTCATTGAGATGCAGACAGACATCAATGTCGACACAATGAAGGAGACGCTCAGCAACTTCTGTGAGTGAGCATTTGAAGGTCTTAGTTTTGTAAGCGGCAGATTCCAGGCTTACCTTTATATTTCTCCCTCATTTATTGCCTGTAAAATATCTGCGCTATCAGAAAATAGCACTGCTGCTTATATTTACATGAAGCATCGCTATCATCACTTCAACATGCATTCCTTAAGGTCTATCTTCTTGATGTGATTATATGTGACAGTTTTTTTCCTCACAAAGGTCTGACTTTGATGTGCAGGTATTTAATCAGATTACCTTGAAATGCCAGACCATATCTTTTTATCCGAGTTAACATATGAGATAACAGTGCATGACACGGAACAGACACGGGGAAGTAGCATTACTTTAATTTAGATTGACAGCAATCAAATCTAAATCTACACGCTGAACTGCTTTGACCCTGTCGGTGAATTTCTAAATGTGTTTTTTTCCCCTAAAGCTAACATTACCGCCATGCTGGAGAAAAACAAACACATAATGGATCAGGTCACCACCTTGTCCACCCTGATGGTGAACCTCTCCTCCTGCATCACATTTGACCGTTACCGTGGCTACGACACTGCTGATGAGCTCAACGCTGCAGCTCAGCACCTCGCCAAAAACCGTGATCTCTACGCGAGTAAGTAAATATTAGGTATAATGGACACGTTTATGTGAGGAGAGCCGACTCATTCTGACCTGCGGGTTCATGAGGACAGTGCAGTGTGTTTCCACAAAATGTGATTTATTATTGATTATATTCCATCATATGTCGTACTTTTCTGGACTTATGTTTGTGTTAGAGCTTATCCCAGCCAGGCAAAAGCATCCACCACATCAAAATATTGTTGACAGATTTTTAACCTATGGTGCTACTGACTCAGTTGATAATGATTTAAGATTCCACCAAAACAGACTTTAAAACAGTATGTCTAGTAGAAAAAGAGCGTAAAAGCTGCTCTTTAAATGCTATCCTTAAAGGTATACTGTTTTTCATCAATATACTATAGGGGGGGGGGGGGGGGGGGGGGGGGGGTACCTTGGTTGGTTATTGGCTAACGTTAGGACATCATGATGTTGCCAAAGTCTGATCAGCTCATTTTCAGACAGGTTTTTGTATAAATGGATCAGGACAAAAAGAGAGTGAATCTTTCAGACTCTCTTTACACAGAGGAAACACATGTTTATGTATAAAATACATGAAAAAAAGGATTTTGCATAATAGGTGACCTTTAAGTTTAAGATGTGTGCATTGAGATTTTGCAATCTGTCCTTTAGGTGTCATCTTCAAGCTTCCCAAAGACACGGACGCATCCAGGAAGCGTAATGCCAGGGCTTCCTCTTCCACATCCACCCTGCCTCCTAAAGTCAGCTACACCATCCGAATGCACATGGACAACTTGATGCGTACAGACAGAGTCCGTGACCCCTATTTTATGAAGGACCACCACATCTCGGCCCAGAGGACGCTGCGCTACAACCGGGGCTTTGTGTACCTGCAGGAGAACATCGATCGGGCGATCATAGAGACCCAAACTGGACATAGAATTGAGGAGACAGCCGTCCAACTGCAGCCCTTCCCCTACCCCTGCCACTACAGGGATGAGTGAGTACCCTATATACACGGATGCACTCTCACATCACACACACACACAGTACAAACATGCTCCCTTGTGGATGCAGCACAGAAACGTGAAAGGATCAACGGTGTCTCTGTGGGGAAGTGCATGCATTGATGTGGATTAATGTATGCTCTCTCATTATTAATTTGCCACTTGGGACTGACAGTAAGCAGTCATTCACAGGAACCTTTTTTGCATTATAATTGGCTCCGTACCAGGTGCATACATATTCACTATTATTGAGCATTCATTTTTGAAGACCATACTCACTAACGCCCTGCAAGCTCTTCAGGAACCCCACTCATCTCTGTAGTATATTTCCAATTCAAAACATGGGCTTGGCATTAACTTGTGCATCGATACTCTTCATTGTTTCCAATAAATCATGCTTGACCGTAATGCCTATGTTTTTGCTTCCTGCCCCCGAGTGCTGATATCTCATCTTAGAGGCACCAGCGGGGCCACTGTCTCTGGCTGGATGCCTCTGACCAACTATAAGATATGAGAAATCTCGCCTCTACGTCCTTCTGATTTATTACTCAGCAAGACAATTTCTTGACATGAGCTGTGAAATATAGCTGTGTAGCATGAAAAACCGCAAGCTCTAAATTCCTATGCTTCAGGCTCCAGATATGATTAGGTAAAAAAAAAGAAAACAAAAATGGAGAGGCATTTATTTTGCGTAAATAATAACAGGATCAGGCTGTCAAAAATCCCCTAACACCTCCTTTGATATTGCTTTTCCATTCCGTGTCTTGTATCTGTCAAGCCGGTGACTGAATGATAGCTCTTTTTATCTTCTGTTGTTGACAGTGATTGGGTGTTAGGTTTTCTCGAAATTTGACTGACAGTTTTCTGTATTCCCCAGGTACCTGGAGGCCATCGCTTTTGTCTTCCCTCTCATGTTGATGATAGCCTGGGTGCTGTTTGTGGCTGATTTTGTGAAGAAACTGGTGCATGAGAGAGAGCTCAGACTGCATGAGGTATTTTTTTTCACTTGAAATATTATCAAAATTGCCCCTGTATTTGACATGGAACACTGATTTCTTGTTTTCTAAAATGTCCTGTTATCATACTGTCCATTTATTTGTGTTTTTTCAAGTATGCACTCACGCAGCTCACAGCAACAAACAGTAACATTTCCTCCCTCTTATATTCCCACTGTTCATTCTTAAGCACCACTAGCAAGCTAACACATCAACCATTTCTTTATTTCCTTGTATTCCAATGCTTTTCTTTTCTTGCTTTTCCCACAGTACATGAAAATGATGGGAGTCAATCCGCTCAGCCATTTCTTCGCTTGGTTCCTGGAGTGCGCCTCCTACTTGGTGCTGACCGTCTCCATCCTCACCCTGGTGCTGAAGTACGGCGACATTCTGCCCCACAGCAACGGCTTCATCCTCTTCTTGTACCTCTGCAACTACAGTTTGAGCATCCTGTCCTTCAGTTACCTGGTCAGCTCCTTCTTCGACAAGACTTACATCGCTGGCCTCAGCGGCAGCCTTCTGTACATCCTCTGCTTCTTCCCCTTCATTGTGGTCTTGGCCGTAGAGACAGATCTCACCTTTTCCCAGAAGAGCGCCCTGGTGAGGAACCCTTTGGACCCTTCTCTTTCATGACTCATCTATTCAAATGGTGCTAGTACTGTGCAATGTGTAATAACTTACACAGCTCTGGAATTGAAAGGAGAAATAAGGAACAACATACAATCATGTCATTTTATTACCAAATGTTATTTACTCAATCTATCATAGAACATTTTTGTAACATGAAAAAGTCCAGCCCTAAAACATGGTTCTTTGTGGAATAGTCTAAAAAACAGTAGTTTTTGCCTCAAACTGTTTTACAATGTGAGATTTAACTTTTAACTTTGACACATTGACAGAAACAATCTGACAGTGCAAAAGTCTGTTTGCCTTCTTATGCTGAGTTGTGCATATTTACGTAATATAGACTTTTATTTTGGTGATGGTTGTCAGATTTTCTCATTAATTAGATGTCACATAACGTCAGTGCAACAGCTAAAGCCTTATTTGCTTTGAACAAAACTCTTCATGTTATGTTGAGAAAGTGTTGTTAAAACCACATAAGAGAGGAATGATAGAAAGACACAAGACACATCATTGGATTTTTGCTGCTTTTGTTTCTGTATGTTGTCTGATTTGTCTCTCATTTTCTTACAGAGTTTGTTCTCCCCAACCTGCTTTAGTTATGCCAGCCAATATATCTCTCGATTCGAGTCCCAAGGAGAAGGTATGCATATACATTGTATACAGTACACATTTGACTTGCATCAAACAAGACTCTTTGACATAGAGCATAAGCTATTTTAGTCAGTGTGAAGCAATTGCAAATGATCTGTTGGCTTCTTTAGGCCTCCAATGGAGTAACTCATACACCTCGCCCATACCTGGAGACACGTCTTCGTTCGGTTGGCTGTGCTGGCTGATGCTCATCGACTCCATCCTCTACTTCATCATCGGGGGCTACATCCGAATGGTCTTCCCAGGTAAACTATTAAATCATAGAAGTCTGTATGAAAAATATTTTCCTTAAATGAAGGAGGCCAGTCCTTTCTAATAATTGATCTGTGATGTTTTATCGCTGATTTGAAATCAGCATCAACTAGGATTGCTGTAAAGAGAGCAAGTACATGGCATATTTGCTGTATGCAGATTAGGTTGTTAACAGTGGAAGCATATAAGGGCTCATGAATTTCTTGGTAGATTTATATTTGGTTATGTTTTTACCCTTTAGGCAACTATGGCATCGCTTCCCCATGGTACTTCCCATTCAAAGCATCCTTCTGGGCCGACCTGTGCTGTTGCTGTAGATCAAACAGTAAGGTGGGCCGAGGACTCCTCTTCACCAACATCATGCAGAAAAACCAGCCTGTCTTCTCCGATGACAAGGGAAAAGGTACGGGGGGAAAAAATGAATTTGTACTATCTTGCTGCAGATGATAATAAGCACTGCTGTCTCCTCCTGTGTTATGTTTTGAAGCAGGAACATGATGTTTTCCCTTTTTGTATAATTTTTTGTCTCTGACACCTCACTACATTTTTATTTCACCCTCACTCTTCATTTAATTCCCGTCCCCTGTGACTTTGATTTACTGGTTGTCTCTGTCTCCATGTTTTTTCTCAGGCCAGAGCAGTCTTTCCTCTCAGACCGGGGAGGATTTCTCAGAGCTCCCAGTAGGCGTTGCCCTCCATGGTCTCAGCAAGATGTATGGCGACCGAGTAGCTATCCAAAACCTTAATGTGTCCTTCTACGAGGGCCATGTCACCTCACTACTTGGTCACAATGGAGCCGGCAAGACTACCACCATGTATGTGTGGCATGATTTATTTATTTTTCACTTTATCAGCATGACGTGAGATGAATGCAAATGAAATTTTGACAATTCATATACCCAATGAGGCATCTTTTAAATTTGATTTGTGCATCCCTTTAATCAGCAGACCTTTTAAATGGGTCTGCTGCTGACAGGGAGATTGTTTTGTCTAAATCTGGCACAGCAAATGCTACGTGAAAGAGATTTGCCCGACAGGTCTTCATCAGCTGGTGCACTTACATTTACATTTTAAATGTGACTCATTTTGCTGATGCTCTTAACCAGAGCAACACACAATGAGTGCATCAGCAGAATACCTTTCAACAATGTTACAACAAAAAAAACAAGAAGATATAATATTCCAGGGCCCAACAAATCATAATTTAACAGGAAAATGGTTGGGAGAAAGTACAGAAAAAACGAATTGGACATAGCAAAGGGCATTTCCAACATTTAGTGTTCTAGGTAGCAAATATGACGTAACATAAGTTGTTGAAAAACTATCTTATTATCTATTTGAATTATATCTTTATGAAACATGAAATAACCAGAAAACTGAATTATCTCATGTAATAAATGAAAATGCTTTGTGCTTAGGTCTCTCCTGACTGGCCTTTTCGCCCCAACTTCTGGCACCATCGAGGTGTATGGCAGAGACATGCAGACCAACATCGATGACATTCGCAGAGAGCTAGGAGTGTGCATGCAATATGACGTCCTGTTTGACCACATGACCACCAAGGAGCACCTGCTGCTGTATGGCCAGATCAAGGCGCCACACTGGTCACAAGAGGAACTGCGTGAACAAGTCCGCTCGTGAGTGACAATCCGTCCATTACAGGGAGCATGCTTAACAGCATAATGCACTCAATCATAATCCAGTGGGTCTTAACAATTATATCAGGGGTTCTGCATTATTTAGCAGTGCCATTGAATGTATTGTATAACCTGTTTTGTTACATCATAAGACATCATAAGAATGATTCTCTAGTGTCTAGGAAATATGAATAAGGGTTATCAGTGAATTATAGCTAGTGCTTAACACCAGTTACTGGTTACATAGGGACAAAAACTAAGAGCAATATTCAAATAGGGTTATAATCAAACATATTTTATGATTATACTGCTGTAACTTATAGAATATATAGGTCTTGAAGCAAGAATTCCAATCTGTGATAAGGACAACATAATTGTTACACTTGTCATGCATGAAATAAGCCCCACTCTCTTCAGATGCAGGCTGAGAAAGCTATTGTTCTCCAACCATGCTATGACAAACCTAAAACAACACTTCTTTCCCCATTTCCAGATCACAATTTGAGTATTTCTTTGTATTTTATCTCTTTTTTTTTCATTTTTACTCTCTGAGATCAGCTAAAGGGGGAAAGCATTTGAAAAGAAATGTAATTATTCTGTGGCATAATTAAGCTATGGGTAGAACCCCCAGTTACATCATGAAACTATTTCTGGAGGTTTCCGCATGACAAGAGCAGCAGTAATAAGCAGGAAAGCTATAAGCAAGGAACCATACCTTCCCACTGGTTTCTGTTTTTCAGACATCCTGCTGGGTATCTGATGGGAGTGTAACTCAGAAACTTGGTTTTAATGCACAGACAAGTATGCTAATGTAAGCTGTATGTTAAATGCTTTTCATCGACTTCCCTACCAGGACCCTAGAGGAGACAGGCATGTACGCTCACAGACACAAGCTGGTGAGCACATTGTCAGGAGGCATGAAGCGCAAGCTGTCAATCTCCATCGCCTTCATAGGGGGCTCTCGCTTGGTGGTTCTGGATGAACCCACCGCAGGAGTCGATCCCTGCTCCAGGCGCAACATCTGGGACATTGTTATCCAGCACAAGAAACGTGAGTACATATGATGAGAAAAAGTAGCCCAAAAGGAACTGAATGGAATAGGAAAAAATAGTTGAGGAAAGAAATGCAATTCTCCTTTTACTGTATGTCAAGTGGGGTCCCGCAAGGCGCAGTACTTGGCCCTATTTATTTTTTATCCAAATCTAACCCCTTGGCCATATTCTTTGGCAATTCTGTATGTAGTAGACAACTTTAGTTCATAACTGTCTGAATGTCCTGCACTCTCGCCTCACTGCCATCAAAAACTAGATGGCCTCTCACCACTAAAATGTTCAGCCAGAATATTTATCTAAATCAGAAATGATGCCAGGCAAATCTGCACTTCCCAAAAACAAAGTCTAGCAACTTTTCTACGCCGTCTTTTTTCTGATCTTGACTTCTGCATTCCATTGTATACTTGCCTTAATCATGTAGCAATTACCCATCTACCGTTGGTGCATAATGCATCAGTTTCTGTTTTTGAATTCAGTCTTGATTACCTTATAAGCCCCCCATGGTTTATCTCTGCATTATCATTAGGAACTTGTAACTGCATATCAGATCAAATCAACTGCCATACAGATTCAAGAACCTGAACATACAGACACACAGTTTGCACCTTTTATACTAACTTTGCTAATCACAAGAGGGCCGGTTGTTTATTATACATTTAAAGCACTAAAAAAGCATTCAAAAAGATCAGCTGCTCACTCAAGAGATTAAAGTACCACACATGAGTTTAAGGGAATAATCTCATTCTAGCTTTGTGTAATGGATAATTAATCACATTTTTATCCTGTTAGATGACAATGAATAAGACATTTTTTGTAATGAGGCTAATCCTTGTACAAAAAATACTGAAATTCTTTAGTGCACACACTTACATGGCACAGATAATCCAAAGTCTTGATCTAGTATTTTCCACTGGAGAGACCCTCCACTACTCCCTCCCTATACTTCCTAAGAGGGAAAGGAGTAGAAGAGCAGGAACCTGGAGCCAGCTCTAGGGCTTTCCCCTGCTCAGGCCTCTGACTTTAAATCTAGCATATAATTAAAGTTAAATAAATCCTGTGTTATTTATTCAGGCTGTTTTAGAATAGAAGGCAGCAATGGCAGGGAGGCTGCTAAATGTAATATAATTGAAGCTGTGGAAGAATATCCTGTGTAATTGGACCTGTCTCAGATGTTAAGTGAGACTTTGCTGCCAGGAGGATCTATTTTAAAATACACTTTCTGCACCGGTTGCTCTTTGTGAGCCTGTTTCTCTGATGATTTGTATGTGCATGACACAGCTTTTGTGTGACCTTGTCTTTGTGATGCTTTGGTATTTTATTTTGATGTGTGTTTTTGCGATTGTTTGTGTTTGCAGCTACACATGAAAGGATGTTCTTACTAGGATAGGAAAACAAGGGAAAAAGTGTTTGCCTAAAGACATTTTAATATGTTCTTTTACCCTTCACAAAACCTTGAACTATGGCTATTATATTTACCTGTGTGAATTCCAGGTTTGAGTGGATTGTTCAATAGTTAAAAGTGAAGGGAATAGTTTAGAAATTGTATACAAATGCATTCTATGTGTGTGTCCTGTCAGAGCGCACTGTCATCATGTCCACTCACCACCTGGATGAGGCTGAAGTACTCAGCGACCGCATCGCCTTCCTGGAGAGAGGCGGATTAAAATGCTGCGGATCCCCCCTCCACCTGAAAGACAAACTGGGTCAGGGCTACAAACTCACCCTCACCAAGAAGGTACTTAATTTCATTGGCATCCAGTTTCAGGATTCTTTCTGGTCAAATAAACTATATTTCCCCAGAGCTACATGTTTATTTATTTGTATTGCTTTTGTTTGTTCCACTTCTGGCAAAGAATATGTACACTTTAAGCAGTTTATATAGCCCAGCCATTACAGAAAAAAGCAGGGAGAAGAAACCTTAAACCCTAATCCTAGAAGTGAGAAGGCAACATATCTCGGATGCATTTTTATTCAGACACTTTGAGAATGCACAACCAGCATAAATAGTAACATTCCCTAGTACATTATTATAGTGGAGCTGGCCTGTTTATGTAACAAAAATAATTCTTGGTTTTATTTCTGTCCCCACTAGAGTTGCACACAATCCATATTGCAATAGGGTGATTTGTATCAGATCAATTCGAAAAACTGCTTAACAGGCTAAACACAAATAATGCTCTGCTGACTGCTGCAGTCTGGCTCATACTTTTTTTTTAGACTATATAAATATATATATATATATTAGTGCCCTTTATAAGTGCACTTTATGCCAGTAGTTATTTGTGTCTAAAATAAAGCTGTCAGTACTGTGTATTTGGACTGTTCAGGCTAAAATGTCTTCTCTTTGTAGCAGTAAGTCAGAAAAAGAAAATATTATCGGGGGAAATAATAGAGTATTTACCAGCCAAAAACATAAATAGTACAAATATATATGTCAAAGCAGCTGCTTTGTGGTTGTGCAAAGTAAACCAGTGTAATCTTGCAAATTAAGCTTGTTATAACCCATTCCAAATTAAGCTTGTTATAACCCATTCCTCTTTTCTATGTGCAGGTTCAGAACCCAGAGTCTGAGCCGATTGACAATGCTGACCTGAAGGTCTTCATCCAAGCTCATGTACCAGAAGCCAGACTGAAGGAGGCCCAGGGGGGCGACCTGGTCTACTCACTGCCCCCCTTTAACTCATCCAACGCTTCCTCCTACCGCTCCCTCCTGACGGCGCTGGACGCCAACCTGGATGCCCTGCAGCTGGGAGGCTATGGCATCTCTGACACCACCTTAGAGGAGGTAGGCTCATGCACAGCAATGCAAAAAAACAACATATCTTGGATATTCCCTGTGTGAAAACACTCGTGTTCATAAAGTTGGACATATTGAGTCGTTTGCATAATTTCAAGCTTAAAAAATGGAACAAAAATCTCTGTGTTGTGAACAGATGCTGTTGTTTTTCTTTTTATCTGTGTAGGTGTTCCTCCAGTTGACTCACGGAAACTCAGAAGATGGTTCTGAGGACGGCCCGCTGTCTATCTCAGAGACGGTTTCTGACACTGATTCCATCGACAGCTTCCCCTCAGACTCGAGTGGAAACATCGACAACTTTGGTGACAAGATCAGTGAGTGAACAAAAAAAAACACTTTCCATAAAGTTTATATATTCCTTTTTTGGCATTTATAAAATAACTGTTATTCTATTTTACATTTTGAAAGAAAAATATTCGAAGAAAACTTCAACTCAGCTGACCTAGTTCAACAACTTCCACATTTTGATGGGTGTACTGCCATCTTTTCTGATATAATCCACCCATTAACCTTTATCTCACTGTGCCCTAGAGGGAAAATCAGGTATTATCAAAGCAGTAAGACACTAAGAAGGTAAGTGAATTAGTACATAAATGATTAAACCTGTCTCCACTTCTTCTCCAATGTATCCCAGAGCTTACCGGATCATCCACGATGAGCGGCATGGCCCTGGCCTGGCAGCAGATGACAGCCATACTGGTGAAGAGGTTCCACCACAGCCGTAGGGACTGGAAGGGCCTGATCGCCCAGATCCTGCTCCCTGTGCTCTTCATGGTGTTTGCTATGGGCCTGGGCTCCATCAGGAGCGACCTGCGGCACTATCCTGAGCTGGAACTCAGCCCTGCGCTTTACAACTTAGGACCGAGCTACTCTTTCTTCAGGTCAGCTCTCATTGGAAACTAAATATAAGGGAGCAGAGGTAGCGGGTGCCCAATAGTAAACAAAGCTAATAAGGATTTTACTCCAAGCATTTTTGGATCAGTTTAATGGAACTCTAAAGCTTTGCCCTTTCATTCAATATATTTGGCAAGGTCAGACCAAGGCCACTGTGACTCAGGTTGCAACGGAAAATCATGAAAGGGTACCTGAAAAAGTAGGTCTTGTCCAGGAATATTTATTTTACACAGACATTTTAATTTTTAAATGTGGTGAGCTTTGGCAAAGGCTTCAAACAAATCATGATACAGCTGTGTGCCTCTCAAGAGAAGTCTTTGTAATACTTGGTTTGTTACAAAGCTTGGAAGAGGTTGTCTTGCAGTGCCATTTTCTGGCATTTACAAATCTTATACTGCGTGGTCTAAACGCTGCACTAAGATCACTTTTTTGAGCACAGAGCTGCAACCATCCTGCAACTTTGATGAAGGGTTGAAGCATCTCATCCTTTGATTGGTCCCCTGGGATCCCCCATGTCACTTGTTAGAGAATGAATTTAAAGCTGCAGTTTGTTGAAGGGCAGACAGACCTTAAGGAAAGCGAGCGGAGGAAAGAGAGGATTGAAGACGGATGAGATACAAGATCAAAGTGAGAGGGATTAAGAGTGTCAGGAAGTTGCGAGATGTCTTCAGTTTTGAGAAGTGCAGTTGTTTGATCAAGGGGATGTGTAGCAAAGGAGAAAATGAGGAGGTGCCATCCATATCAAAATCGGTATGGATGCTCTCCCTAGTCCTCTTCAGCTTGATACAAATGAGATTGAAAAGATTGGATAATCATTTTAATCCAGATAAATGGTAAGGCTTGGAGAGCTAGGTAGCAGTCTCACATTTTATGAACTTTCTCAGAGCAGTGTGTTTTCAGACTTGCCTGCATGAACAATGCAAATGCAATGATCTGAATGTTTATTTATGAGAGTACCTCTTCTAGCAGGAAACAGCTCAAATGAAAAAACTCCACTCAAATGTAAAGTGGCGAATCAAATGTCCTCACTCTCCTTTTATCTGTCCAGCTCCCCACAGCAAAGCTATTAGAATCACTGATTGTGCCCCCATGGTCACTTTATCGACAATATCGGGAGATAGTAAAGTGCTCTTATACCATCTTCTCTACTATCCTTGATAAATTCCAACCTTGAAACCCCAGCAACCAACACTGATTTGAATAAATCAATAATGACTGAAACCAATTTTAGAGCCTTGTGAACCGTTTTTGTGGGGTTACTTCATTTTATTATTGTTGTAATTATTGTAAAGTCTACTAAATCGATTATGTAAAATTTGAGGCTGACTGTTTGTTTTCTGACTCCATAGTAACCAGAACCCCAACACCTCTCAGCTGACGGACACCATGTTGTCATACCCCGGGATCGATAACGCCTGCCTCGACAAGTCTAATAACCCGTATGTAATAAAACCTCAAATGCCAAACATGTTTCCCTTGAAAATTATCTATTTTTCACCGATACTCTTGGTGCCCTTACTCAATTTTCTTATGTATTCTACGCCTTTTCCACATGCACAGTAATTTCATATTTCACTTATTGTCATTCTTTAAATGCCTCCTCCTGCACCTTGTTTCATTACCAGGCTGCCTCCCTCCTATTCTTTCCACTTTCTCTCTCCTCCATGTGCCTCCTCTCTGTTTTCCTGGCGCTCAGCTTATGTGTGTGTCTGAAAGCCGGCAGCGGGGCTCTGCGATAGGAGAGCGTCATTTGTATTCCATAAACACCTTGTGTTTATATGGGCGATTTTCCCCTTACAGGCACTCGAATCAATGTTGGCACTCATGAACCCTACCTCGGAAGCATTTTAAAATGCACTGCCAAAAAGAAAGAAGAAAAAAAAACAGAGATAATGGAAGATCCTATGTTGCAAAAAGAGACTGCATGTTTTGCTCACCATGTCCTATTATCACAACATGACAATTACTGAAAGGACGGTGTGTGAAGCAATTACATTTATATAAAATATAATGTATTGTCCCTTGACTAGGGTCACTGTTGTTGGACAACTTATATCTAAAGTAACAGGTGAGCATGTGGGTGTGCAATCTTCAGTCATCTGCACAATGTGTCATAAAGCACTTGACTGAAAAGAAAGGCGGGGGAGTTGAACATTCACCCACACAAACACATTACACATGATATGATTTTACATTACATATAAAATAACTTTTTTAAGAGTTTTTTTAACTAACGTCAGAGAAAAACAGCATGCAAACTTCACAGCTGCTGTATGAATGGTTGCAGTTAGCAAACATGCAGATGTTTAGCTTTGATGCAGGCCATCATATCAACTCAGGATGTTTTCTGGGTCTGTCTAGGGATGCTCTAGTGCCATTATCACGCACTGCAGACTGCCATCGTTCCTCTGAGCCACCATTTCACTTTGTGAATGTTTTCTTTTAAGGGTCTGCACAAGAAGCGCGAGCAGCTGGAGTTCCAGAGGGAACGGCTCCAAAGCATTTAGTGTCTGTAAATGCAGCCGTCAGGAACAGGTGAGACTGGGTCACTGGGAGCAGTGTTTGTGATTGTGTGTGTGTTGTGAGTGAGTTTTTATGTTCTCATGCATCTCTGTTGCTACACAGGAATGTGTCTTACTGAGTGTGATTGTGAGAAAGGCAGGGTGTAATGTGGTTTTCTTTCCCCTATACTGCAGGTTTGCGACCTTGACAACTTCCAGCCCCCCCATAAAAAGATCCCCTCGTCTCAGATTGTGTATAACCTCAGTGGCATCAACGTGGAGAAATACCTGGTGGCAACAGCAAATGATTTCATCAGAAACAGGTGCACATACTGAGAATTCAACCCATGCTTCACTGATATTGTACTATAGTCTCAGTGCTTATTGTAACTGCTAGTTGCATGAACTATAGGAAGCAATGTTCCAACAGAATCCAATATCACATATATTACATCAGGGGTGTCCAAACCTCTTTCACTGGGGGCCACATACAGACCAATATACGAAAGGCTTGGCCTCTCACTCGAGGTGAGGTATATTGCCTCATAAGTTAAGTTCTAAGTTAGCAAAATCAATCAAATGTAGGTAAATTATCCTTAATACTTGAATATGCTTTAAGGAAAAAAAACAGCCTTCAACAAAGCTTTCCATAGGGTTTCATTTATTTTGTTAGAAAAACTGTTGGCAGCTCAAGCCTCAGATTGCTTATAATAAGGAACAATATGAAGGGTTTATTTCAAGCTTGTTATGCTAATAAGTTATTGGGCTTTATTTGAATCAACGAAACTTTGTTAGAAAATGTTTTCAACTTTAACTTACTGAATTTATTTGAAAAGTTGGGCTTTTTGACACATGAATAGTACTGCGTAATATCTGTTTACATATATATTTAAGAAGTACAATATAAGAAAAGCACACGTTTCATGTGTGGGCCATATTCCATTATACATTTAGAATTTCCTGAGGGCCAATTCAAAATGGACAACGAGCTGCAGTTGGCCCCCGGGCCGTAGTTTGGACACCCTTGTATTACATATAACATATTTTTGATGAGTTTGAGACTCCATTTTAAGACTTCAGTCCTTAGTATTTAAGTTCTGGCCTATTTGTTAATTGTTGGTAACAGCAAATGCTATGTTTTACTAAAAGCTCCAATTGAGTACAAATAACTATTCTAATCAAAATTTCAGGCAATAATCTGCCTTTGTCAATCTTTCTGTGAGCAACACTGATCTGTTTTTATGCTGCACACGGCTCGTAGTTTGATACCTGGCTGAGATGCTGGAGGTGTGCAGCGTGTCGCCGGCAGCTCTTCATCTGACAGCTCACTGGGGCTGCTGCCGACTGCTCAATTACTCTTGTTCAATATTTCAAACGGATTCGCTGTCACAAAATGTGCCCTGTGTTTTGCAGATGCATTTTTTTATTAACTATATTGGCCAGTATTAATCCTACTGACAAACGGGTGCTTTAAATGTGAAGCTGCAGCATTAGGAAATGCTTGGTTTGCATTAGCATACATTTAAATCAACATTTCTTACAGGATATCGCCACAGACTCCCAGCTTGTACTGTAATACTGCACATTTATAAATACCACAGTTCTTTCATTAGTGGGCCATATGTTCAATTACCATTGCGCTACCTCATTCAGCAAAAATGACATAACAGACATTAACTCTGTCTACAAATCTTTAAGATTATTTCATTAATAGTTAGAACTGGGAAAGTTGCTATTGCTGGGAAGTGCATTGTATATAAAACACAAGTAGGTTTTTAGTATCTTGTCAATTTTTGGTCATACTTTTATCGTGGGGTCAAATGTTTTTACCAAAATGCTTCTCATTTGCCGGTTAATATTTAATTCAAAGAAAAACAAGCAAGCAAAAGAGATAGTTTGTCTTTCTCAGCAGCGGTCGGAGCTCTTTGTTTTGATCTATTTATATATATATTATTTTTTTATAGGTATGGTGGCTTTTCTTTTGGCGAGTCACTCCCTCAAGACTTAAAAATGGATTTAACAACAGTGCCCAAAAACCGTACACTGTCTAAGGTAACTTTTCTCTTTTTCCCGGTCTCATTATCACTTTAATGGCTTCACTGATGTAAAGTTTAAACATGACATCTTATCTTAAAGTATATTGGCTACACGATCAAGGCTTGCAGATGGAGCTGCATTGTTACGCCATCAGTGTCATCATAAACATGCTTTATTGAAGCAATTCCGCAGCAGTTTTTAGCGTGTACATTTCCTCATCTGCATTTACTGTACTTTAAAGCCTTAGTGATAAAATATTGGAAAGTGTATTTTAGGGATATAGTTGTCTTTCATATCCTGATTTGTAGCAGTGTGATTGATGGTTTCCATGCATGTTTGTGTTTGAATGTGTTTAGGTCTGGTACAACCCAGAGGGCCACCACACAATGCCGGCATACTTAAACAGCCTCAACAACATCATCCTACGCTCCAATCTTCCAGCAGACAAGGATCAACGAGAATATGGTGAGCTGGAGTTTCTTTTGAAACTCTAGAGAAGGCCAAGGGACACAGTCTGAGAATAAAGTGTAGTTGATTAAGAATTATATCCACACAGATGCAAAAACAGATCCCTATTTATTTTTACATGATATTAGCTTCTCTGCAATTTACTCTTATTGTGTGAAATATTAAAATTATTTAGAAACACATCGAAACATATCATTTGTTTAGTTGATTGTCTGTATTAACAAAAGGTATTGTACAAGTTTGAAATAAGACATGACTGGGATTAGGCCAAGAGGGATGCACACACAAGGTGCTACTGATTAAACACCTTGATCATTCTGTAGACTAAATATAAACAGAGCTGTAAACAGAGTGTTTACTCATGGTTCATTCCACTGGATTAAAGCCAGGGGGTGCTGTGTGTCTTTAGACTCACATCAGTATGCATGGTGAATACTGATGAGTGCCGCTCACTGGGGTAAAATCTGGCCCACGTTTTCAGTACTGTTTCAGCTCTGTATCACCCTGACCATCTGCCTGCGGGCAGGAATACACACACACACACACACACACACACACACACACACACACACACACACACACACATACACACACACACACACACACACACGTAGAATTACTCATAAAAACATACAGTGCATGCACATAAGTCCATGCACACACACATGTATTCGACACAGGATGAAAAAGGTGCTCGAGGGGTAGAGTGAATTGTACCTGCACACAGGGGGTGGAGATCTGGGGAGATTACTTTTCAAGGTGATGGTTCATCTGTCAAATGTGAAGCCCTCCCTCTCACAATGTGAACTGCGGTACCAACTCTGGGTGGGACACTTTAGAGGTTGCCATAAAACCGTTTGTTTAATGCCAGTCTCACAGGCATTTTGAAGAACTGCCCACTGCCACAGATGTGCGATCAGTCTTCTTTCCACTGTCCACAGAGATTCTTATCACTCCCAACTGCAACAGTGTTTTCTAAGCCTCTTCGCCCAAACGGTTTCTCAGCTGTTTAATAATCCATCTTTAGAGGACACAACCCTAAAATAAACCGTAACAGCTTGGGGGTGATAACTAATATCTAATAGAACATTTATGGATCAATGGAAAAGAAGGATTCAAATCCAATCAACTCTGGATGGATCATGACACTTCTTAGCGGATTAATCCAGCAGTCATTCAACAGAAAAAAAATCAGAAACATCAATAATACGAATGTAATTGCAAAAGTGAATTTGATCAGATATGGTAAATAATCACTGGTTCCAACTACTCAAATATGAATATGGTATGAAATGATTGCCTCTATGTTATCATATCTGATATATATTTGGGTTTAGGTCTGTTGGTCCTACAAAATTAGCAATTTGTGATTTTTAGGATTTCTGAGCCTCCATTTGAATTATATACAGTAGATCGATCAAGTAAATGGCAGATGAATCAATTCTAAAAATATCTGGTTGTTACAGCTGAAGTCGATTATAAAAGATGCAAATCAGATATCTGGTAACATCCCTCTTTAGAGCAGTAATAATGAAATGTTAATGATTACGGATTAGATTCGGATTAGTGCTTGGAACCCATTAAATCCACCAAAGTGCCCTTAAGCAAGGCACTGAGCCTCCAACCTACTCCAGTGTTGCCTTGGTCACGCTCTTTTATCTCAAGAAATGTGAGCAGAGACATGTAGGGGAGCAGCTCATGTCTGTGAGCATTCAGAAGCCCATGAAACAATGATAAAGAAAATTCAATTTCCTTTGTGTGCACTGGCAAATGAAATCATCTTGCACAATATTTTTTTCAATTGACTGTGTCCCAGGCTAAGAGAATATCATTGCTCATTTGGTTTCTGGGCTGAAAAATTGCCTGTGTGCTGTTGTTTTTCTCTTGCTAACGTAATACTCTTTCTATTACAGCCATTTCAGTTTCCAGTCACCCCTATTTCGGCCGAGCGGATGATGAAGATTCAATGTAAGGGCTTAGAGTGTAATTTCTTCCTCCTGCTGAACCGTCTGTCACTATTCTACATTATCAACGACTGCACTTTCAAACAAGAGTCTAATTAGCATTCTAATTGGTGAAAATAAGAAGAATATTCTCGGCCTGTTGTTTTGCTGAGCCGAAACTAAATTATTGAAGCCTCCTACTTTTCAATTCAAGACATGAAAGTCAGGGTGGACTCGAGGCAGGCAGGTACATGACAGCAGTATTTACCCATATTTGATTTTCTAAATGGATTTCCGTGAGCTTGCACTATTGATCAGCGTCCCAATATAATGAGTGTTTACCCTGAAGGTGGCACAGAGGTGCATTGATTCTACCCCATGCACTCCCCAAAATGAGTTTATTTAAAATACTCCACATTCTCTTTTGAGAGACCCAGACTACAGAAATAGTGCTTGCGTGAATGTATGTAAGCAAACATGTGTGTGTACTCAAATCAAATAAGAGTGGATTGAGGAAAGCTCTCGTCTCTCTAGAGCTTTATTAGCACTAACTTTTTCCCTGTGTAAACTGCCCTATTGGATTATACACATACTGCACATTTCTTTATGTGTATGGTATATACAGAGCTGTTAGCCTGCTTAGGTACTGCAGCGACTGCAAATCCACAGTCATCCCTCTGTGATATTTTGCTTCCTTGCCTGATTTATTGATTTGTACTGAGCTGTGTTAAAGATACAACAGGGTTATTGCTTCAAATGTCTTGACTTTCACAGTGTGGTAGCTTTTGCCCATCAGAAAGACAAGGGTATGCTGGACATACTGCTAACAAACGTGCTCAGTAGCCTCTGCTGCTGCTGGCTATCCTCTGTTGTTACTGCTGCCCTCAATCGCCCACCACAAGTCCCTCTCTGCTGTTCTCTCTCCTTCCTACTCAGTCACACTGCCAGCCTCATCCTCTTTTCCTGCCTCATGCAGCTTCTATTTGGTCGGTGGTGAGGCGAGAGGTAGAAGTAGTCCAGCAGTTTGTAAGATGGGAAAGACAGCATTGGAGGATGAACAGGTAGCTGCATCAAGAAAGTTTGAATGAGTGCACTGGGTTGAAGAGTAACTGAGGGATCAAAGCCTCAGCTGGGTGTCTGGAGTTTTGTCTGGACAAAAAGCTGCCGGCTCACAGCAACACCACCGGCGCACTGAACATACAGCAGTGTGAAGTTGTTCTTTTATACATCGCCATTTGTTTTGTTTGCAGTTATTATCTTGTCAGAGGCGAGGCACAAGCATCTCTTTTAACAAAGCTGTTTGTTATTAATGGAATTCCATTTATTGTGAGCCACTTCAATAGTTCAAATGAGTCAGGTCCCAGCAGGGAACGATATGATTGTTTGTAGGAGGGCTCCTAAAATGGGCCATTGTTTTCAGATGGGATTTACAGCAGCTTGCCTCATTCAAAGTGACTCAGTACAGCAGAGAATATGAAATTGTTGTTGTTCTTAGATCTAAACCTGTAGCTAATGTAGCATTTAAAAAGGACAAATGATAGTCTGTTTTAGCGAATGTCTCTTAAAGCCTCCCTGCAAAGTTATTTGTTAAGTCGTGGGTGGAGATACTCTCATGGGGGCGGAATATTTGAATAAGCCTCATTGTGACATGAAGGAGATCCAAACTAAATGTTTGTTTCATCACATGTTTTCTGATCTAGAAAAAACCCTGAAATGTGTTGGTTAACTGAACAACACAAAGACTGTCAAATAAGACAAGTGTTTTATATATTGTCCCCTTTTAACAGAAAAAACACACTTTACCCAGCAGGAATCTAATGGTCATTAGTAGAATTGATGTGGTTGAATGCTAATTCTCTAATTACGGACATAGCTGGTAATTAATGATGCCAGTGTTGTCATCTGAATGACCCTATTGTTTTCCCTTACAGTATCCAGGGAATGCTCCAGATCATGGTGGCTATGTGTGTGCTGACGGGCTATTCAATCACCACAGCCAGCTTCGCCATCTACGAGGTCAGCGAGCACCACAGCGGCTCCAAGAGGCTCCAGCACATCTCTGGCATCAGTGAGCCCATGTACTGGACTGTGAACTTCTTTTATGACATGGTAACGTCCCTCAATCAGATAACAGGAGACCCACATTGACATCTTGTTTACTCATTTCTTCTTGATGATAAAATGGGTTTGAATTTGAATTGAACATGTCGTCTAAGGGAAGTCTAACCCTCAAAATCACGCTGACTAAAAGCAAAAGCAAACATTTGTGAGATTTATTTGGGCCCCGTAACAATAATTTTAGATTGCAAAAATGCAAATATAGTGATTCTAGTGTTAACTTTGATCTTCTTGCGAGCATGTAACCCTCATTGGGCCGGGCAACTGACAAACCATTCTCAATGTGTCCTTAATGATGCATTAATGAATTGATTGCTCAACATATCTTCATATCGTTATTAAAAGATTGATTCATAATTTAATTGGTACATCGTTTTTATTTGCCCTAATGTTGTCTCATTGTGTCCTATCTCTTCCTACAGGTCATGTATTTGATCCCTGTGACCTTGACTGTTGCTGTCATCGCAGCCTTCCAGATTCCAGCGTTCACAGAGCAGTACAATCTGGGTGCTGTCACCCTGCTTCTGGTTCTCTTTGGGTGAGTTATTTGGCTTTATCTGTGAGTCTTGCGCGGCCTATAGCGTACCACGTGCTGGATTTACAAAGTGAGTTTATGGCATGTTTGGTCCTTTTGCCTTGTTGTTGCAGTAAGTGCCACTTTTGGTCAATTACCTTTTTGACCCAAAGTGATGTGATGATGAGTCAACCCACCATGAGGCTGACGCATCGGGGTTATTCAAGGGCTTCAACTGTACTTACTTTTTCAAATTCAGCTGTTTGCTGCACCTCAGGCGAATGGTTTAATGAGTTATAAAATAGCACTCTCTTAAAAAAAATTCTACTCGCCTCCATTTCACCATCCTGGGTGAGTGGTTCAGAAATAAAATAGGTATTCATAATATGTAATATATATAATAAGAGTTGAACTAAAACACACGGCCATAGGTAAACAAAATCGTCAATCACATGCACCCTAAAAGACCAAAATACAACAAGCATATATTAAGGATGGTTTGTTAAGTACAGCACAGCGTAGAAACAAGCTTACAGTTGTGCCCGATTAAATACCCCTTTATTTGATAGTAGATATGAAATTAAAGTGGGTGCATCAATGATGTTGGTTATAATGCACAACTACTGCAAATAGGTCAAAAATAAGTTGGTCTGTAAAATAATGAGTGTTTACATCAGACAGTTGTACTGTTCAGCAAAAGATTTGATTAACCTCTGGGTTTGTTTTCAACATCATCTGACTGCTTTTGTTTATACTCTGATCCAAGTGACAGCATCAAAACTCATTTGATTTAGCCTCATTCTGCAGCCGGGCAATGATCCTCACCGATAACCTAAATGAATATGTTCAAAAGCATGTCCTCATCACATGCTCGCTGTATTTTACTCTGTGTGCCACCAGGTTAGATTTACAGCACTGAGCATACGGAGGCTGTTGCAAACACAGCTCCATTTTTCAGAGTCTCTTGCAAAGACAGATGGTTGTAGGACTGAAAGGCTGATAAATCACTACTAACATGTTCATCTTATTCAAGCCAAATACAGTAGAGAGACAGGGAGACAGGGAGACAGGGTGATCAGGATTCTCTTCATAAAAATATGACTTTACAATAAGAGAAGGAGATTAATGCAAAGGTTCAACACCGATGCAACGCCATGTTTCCCCACATCTGATTACTGAGATTATTTACATCAAAAGTAGCTCAAACTTTGTTTCCTGTGTTTCCTGTTGCTGCCTCATCCTGGGCCTTAGATCTTACGAGGCCAAGTCAGCACTCTGCCCCTCATTTATCAGACAGATGTCTCCCTCCCAAGCAATGAATAATCACAGTCTGTCAGGCGGCACCCACCTGGTCTGGTCTGCAGCCTCCTTGCTTCTGTTCCTTGTCATGGCTTGGCACCCGCAGTCTGCCTACCAAGCACCTTTTTATTTTAGGGCATGGCACACAGATGCTTTGTCTCTGTCTGCCTCTATGTGTTTGTCTCTTCCTTTTCCCAGCCTACTTTTTCCTTCTTCATTTCGTTGCCCCTCCTTCGCTTTCCCTCCTCTGCCTTGCTGACCCAGACACCCCAATCAAACGAACAAGCAGATTATGTGAGAGTAAGGAGAAAATGAAAAAACAGGAAAGGGATTTTCTGCCAACAGGGGAATAAAGGGAGAAGTAATTTATCTTCCTCTATTTTGGCATCATGACTAAATGTTTACCCTCCTCATTGTGTGGTATTTTTCCTCCCTCCCCTTTTCAGTATTCTTTGGTTCCTGGTTTTCATCAGGCTCACAGCTGCTGTGTTCAATCTCTGAAAGGCTTGAACCAATACAGTTAAATAAATGCAAAGTCATGTATTTTAAAAGGTGCATTTGTGAGGACTGTATGCATTTTCCATATCCACTTTGTGTGTTTGTGGGTCTTCCTGCATTTGGAGGTAGCCCAGCCAGATCCCAGCAGGGTTATGTCAAAGTGTGTGTGTGTGTGTGTGTGTGTGTGTGTGTGTGTGTGTGTGTGTGTGTGGCTATTTTTGCTTGATGTTGTGTTTAAAGTATCCTATCACTGTCACCTCCTCAGGTTTGCCACCTTCCCCTGGATGTATCTGTTATCAGGCATCTTCAAGGATGCAGAGATGGCCTTCATCGCCTATGTGTGCATCAACCTCTTCATCAGTATCAACACCATCATGTCCACCTCCATCCTGTACTTCCTGAGTCAAATTTCATCCAGAAACTCTGAGGTTAGCTTAAACTGCCTGAGTCTAGAGGCCTCATATTAGCAACTGAATATCTGAAGTAGATACATGCAAACTTTGACTGTGGGGTTGCAGGAGGTGAGAAGAGCAAACTATTCTGCTGACGAGAATGAGAAGATTAAAATCCTGTTATTAGCTATTGTGTTACTGTCGAATAGTCTTGATTTTGCCAGCTTTATTTAAGACATATACCTGTGTAAAATGCCCTTGGTGTTTTTTTTTACAAATGTAATCAGCCTCATCCTGTGTCTTTTTAGAAAGTTATAATTGACAATAATCTAATCTTTCATTCTTATCTAAAAAATACGAACTATTTGGGTAAAGTTATTTTTGAAACATATGGCATTTATGACAGCCAAAATATCACCTTGTTTCTTTTACTCCACCGCGGTTGATGTCAGCTTTAGATTAAACTCAAGTCAGTAAGTCACTCTGAATCCTCCTGACTGAAGGAACTTCAACATTGAAAAAAAAAACCGGCCTATACTATTTGGTCTCCTCCTTATTGTCATCAAAACTAAACAGATTTCAAGTTTAACATCGGTTAAACTAAGTGTAAGACTCATCTCTTCTTATCAATTATATTGCATGTTTATATAGTTATAGTTTTTCATGGAAAAAGGGCAAAAGGCATTTCTATTTATAGTTTAAAAAAACAAAAAAATTAACCACTGCTCTAGTCTCGTAATTCATACCCACTCTTCGCACCCTCCCTCCTCTCAATTTCTTCTGTTTGGTCCTTTGCTGCTGCAGGTCATCCAGGAGATCTTCAGGAGGCTGAGTGAGGCCTTCCTGATCTTCCCCCAGTTCAACTTTGGGAACGGGCTGATGAAGCTGGCCAGGATGAACATCGAGGTCCAGCTGCTCAGTGGCTACGACATCGACGCCTATAAGAACCCGTTGTCCATGGACGGCCTGGGCTGGATGTTCTTCTCCTCCTTCATCGAGGGCGTGGTCTTCTTTGCCCTGCGCCTCCTGCTCAACAGGCTCCTTATACGCAAAGTCAGGTGAGTAACCAGAAGCCTTGGATGGTATGATGAGAATCATAATAAACTCCTCTGGTACACACATATCTCTGGCAAAAGCAATATCATTATTGAATAAGCATGAAAGTCTTTACATTAATTTAAGAAAACAATAAGAAGGTAAATTAAGTGTTTATTTGTATTCAAAATCAACAAAAATAAAACATTTTGGAAAATAAAAGCCAGACATATTGGGCTCCAAAGAGTTCACTTCAGTTAAAAAAATAGCCCCAAGTCTCAGACAATCACAGATTTGATCTGTCTGCCAGTTTTACACAATAACTTCAACACCTAGCAGTAAAAACATACTTTTCACTTTTGCAGGAATCTGATTTTCGGCAGAAAGACGGTGCTTCAGGCGCCTCAGGCGCCTCAGGTGTCTTGCGAGACCAAGGATGAGGATGTGGTGGCGGAGCACCAACGGGTGTCCAGTGGAGCAGCCAGCACCGACGTGCTGCAGGTCAACCAGCTGACTAAGGTCTACCAACAGTTCAATAAGAAGGTCCCTGCTGTCAACAAGATCTCTGTGGGCATCCCTGCAGGAGAGGTGAGCCTTGTTCCTATAGGAGGAACATAAACTAACACAACACACAATTAATAAAGTCAGCAGCAAATGTAAAGCGACTTTGTTAAATTAGTGACTATTGTCAACTCCTTTTGACAACAGCATGAACATAATCACCAACAATATCAAGTGTACTGCTTAAGAGTTGAAGATTCTGGTCATGTTGTGCCCAGATTAGTAAATAATTAACTTTACAGTTCACTGCACTCATCACAATTCACAGTTGAATTTCAAACACAAGGAAACACAATTTGTGAGCCCTATTGTCTGCTATAAAAACTACTTCAGAAATCAATGCTGGTTAGAGATAAGTAACACCAGGGCACTTTCATCATCCACTGAAGGTCAGTCAAAGATTTAATGTTGAATTTCTCTCAAAGTCTCTTTTCTAACCAATTTCATTCTCATCTTTAAAATGAACAACATCTACATTTATACATGCAACATTCTTACTACGGATAATCTGCAATCAATGTTTTATTTTCAAAACAATTGAGTTAATTTAGCCCCTGCTATAGTGGAGGCGTTGCTCGAGAGAACATCACATAAATCACCAGGTGGCTTTGACAGTCGGAAATACAAGTGTGTTTGTAGTAATATATTGTTATTGTTTGTTCTTATTAAAGTTGTCCAATATTATTTAAAATCATATTCCTCTTTGTGATGGCTGGATAAATGAAGGATACCACCCATGTGTTTCTCTGTTTTCCTTTTTGAAATCTAAATATTGCCCATTTGATCTATGGGAACTTAGGGAAATCATAACACTATGGTACTACTGTATATAAGGGACAAATGCCTCAGGGTTACTGAGCAGTGTGTGTCCAATTACAGTGTTTTGGCCTTCTGGGAGTAAACGGAGCTGGAAAAACTACCACCTTCAAGATGCTGACAGGAGATGTGAGACCCACGGACGGCACCGCACAGATCAGGGACCGGGATGGGTAAGCTGATCATGAATTCATTTATTACAAACTTTAGGATAGCATGACATCTTAAGAACTTGTGTTTAGTGCCTCTTAACTTTTGAGTAAAAATATCGATTTGTTTTTGACATCTCTTTACTGCAATATAGTTTACCTTGTATTTATAGTCAGAAATAGATCTTACCTGTACACTGAACACATAAATGTGCCAACAAATATATTTGATAATTTGTTATGGTTAAAGCTGGCAGCAGGCCATATTCACCCTGTTGCTTTCCCTTCTGTTGACACACTGCATGCCCATTCCTAACTAAATCAAGTTCAAAGTTGTTTACTTAAAATATATTCCTGCCAGCTTGAAAATGTTTTATGAAAATTAGTTTTGAGAACACGACAGAAGCAATCACAGCACAAAGATTTGATTTAATTTCTACAGGTGCCCAAGCTACTCCATCTAATGAATCCTAGATTACATTAGCAAATATCCACAAATGAGGGACGTTATTGCCTCCCATCACCGAAGATGTGAACATAAATGATTTGGGTTTTAGCGAATCTCCTATACAGGTATCAACAACGGTACTTGTGAGCTCCTTTTAAAAGCTCTGTTTTTAAGATGGGTATTCCCAGCAGGCAGCAGAGCCGTAGAGCACCCTACATGTCCATCTGCCCTACACCATGTGCTGGAGACCATTAAAGAGAACGTGTCTTTGTCTTTTTCTTCCCCAGGCGCTTGGTAGACATCATGGAGTGCCGAAACGAGGGAATTAACATCGGCTACTGTCCCCAGGTGGATGCATTGGACGATCTGCTCACAGGAAAAGAGCACTTGTACTTCTACGCTCGCATTCGAGGCATCTCAAACAAGGAGATAGACGGGGTAAGGAAACGCTGCACACTGTGTTTTTTTAAAGCTCGGGGTAGTGACAACAGCATCCACAAAATGACACTGGATCTGATATACATTCAGAGGTGCACCCCCACTGCAGGACTGGTAACTGTTGATGCTTCCATGCATACTAAATCATGGGCTGTGAAGTGATGAGTGATGTGTGCTGAAAGCTGCACTATCTGGGGCGAAATGGGAAAGCTTTTGTTCGTCAGCGCGTGCAAGCCAAACTTCAGAATTAAGCTGATGCCGTTTGCTTCCATGCACACAAATTTACATTTAAACAATACTTTGATGATGAGAGGATCTCATTTGACGTGTCACTTTAGCCCCATTCTTCCATTTATCTTTCTGAGAACTAATCAATCTTGCCTCTGTGGTGATTACTGAGTGTGTCTGTCTTTCACTGCTGCTGGTGCTGCTGCCGACATGAGAGGAATCCACCAGAACAACCAATCACAGATGATGTGATTTCTGATTTTCCATCTCGACTTTTTTCCCCCTCACAAAGAAACAGAAAATAAAAAGTTCTGAAGCGTGTAAAAAATGTGTGGCGGTGGCAAGTCATAATTGTATGCAGAAAAAAAAATCTATTTCTCTGTCTCTCTCGACACCATTTTACAACTTTGGTTGCAGAAGCACAAAACATAGATTGGGTCTGACACTCTCAGTCATTTCACAATCAGAATCACACACAGATGTGCAACAATGCTCATAGACACGCAGACACACACTTACTTACGCAGACAGTTGAGCACAGAAATGGATCTGTCTGGCTCTAATCGGCAGCACTGCGGTTGTTACAGCTCCTCTTCTCTGGTCAGCACGGTGACAACAATGGTTATAATGGCCACGGCATCGATGTCGGGCTAATTCACAAAGATGAGGTTATATATAGAGTTCCTCTTGTGTTGTGTCCCGCTGAGAGTCCCCTATCTGTGGATAATGAGACAAGCCTTAATGGGGTCATTTCGCATTGACATGGTTTTGTCAGGCTTAATGAGCTGTAACATCAAAGGTGATAGAAAGAGTCTTTTATGAGTGAACGTTAAAGCAAAAATATGTATACATTTTGATGTTAACCAGTCAGGTTTATGCTACATTGCCTGGGTTTATCATACTTAGCTGATGATACTTTGTATTTGTCTACAGCAGGTTATGTTCTACACTGTGCTCTAATAGCCTGGATGAGGGAATTCTACATAAAGGGCAACTCCTTTTACAGAGAAAAAGCAGATAATTCGTTTTTCCCATCACAATTACATTTGTCTGAGGCTCAACATAAAACAGTTATATGTATAGACCTTTAAAACACATCCTCTTGTCTTACACCACACAAGTGTTCATATCATTTTGTGGGATTACCTTGATTTTATGGACATGTATCTAGTCACTTGTATAAGCATATACTCTTAAGTGAACAGCTATCTACTGCATTGGCTCGCGTCATTGATCTGCTTCCCCAACCTTGCAACTGATAGGAACAAAATAATGCTAAAGCTAACCGATGGATAATCACCTCCAGCTTTTTCGGAAATAACCGCTATTTTCAGCTTACTAATGATTAATAGGTCAGCATAGAGATTTTAAAGCAATTGAAATGGATATGAGCCATTCATTTGTTTGACTCCTGTTTTCAATGAGGTTTAACACAGAGAACAAATTGATATGCACCAAATATATTATGCTGTGTCAGTTCCTTTTCCATAAAGCTATAGCCCCAGGACAGCGTGGAGCTCAGATTGAATAAAGTCACAAAGTAAATTCATTGTTGGTGTACAAACACAATTAAATATGCATGGGAGTGGGACAGATAGAAACCTCAGTTGATTACATTGCAGTTGACAGATTAACAGGAAGCAATAAGAGAAATTCACTTTAGATATCAAATAGTCAATGAGTTGTAGTGCATCCTTTTCAGCTTTTTTGTAAATGCACCTTTCCTGCAGCTCCTCAGTTGTGTGCGTGGTGGTATATTGGAATTTTGTCTCCAGAGAGCTGTCCTCAAATTGATGGATTAAAGGGACTGAAAATCAACTTCCTCTAAAGGTCTGGTTTTGTTTCGATCTGCACGAGACACAGCTGGGGGCATTGACTTTCTCCTCATGTGCATGAAACCATAGGGAGCAGCATATAGTTCTATGAAATTGCCTCATATTCCTTTATGGTCCTAGAGCCATGCAGAGCAGCCATTAAACCTACTGACTCCCAGTGTATAACGGCAAAACCATTACATATTTTCTTGATTGGTTGCACTGGACGCAGGTCGGAGGTTTCCTTTGCCTTCTTAAGATGAAAACCTGGTAATAAGAAGACAACGTAAATGTAACCTTTAATCTCATCCCTACAACACATTCAAGGATAAACTACTGTACGAAACAAAAGTCATATAGTCTAACGTCAAACTATTTCTTATCAAAATATTATTTGTGATGTAATTGCAAGTCATACGATTGTTCTTGTTTTAGGAAATGTATACTTAACTTGCATATGGTGTAAAACAAAAGTAGAGAGAGCATAATGATGAAACCTGTGTCTTCAGAAAATGACTGACAGAATGCCCCAGCCCCCTAATAATATTTACTACATTAAAATAGGACCAACATTTTCTTTATCAATTCAAACTGCAATAGTCTCCATATAACTGCTTTTGACAGGGGGTAAAAAAAACACTCATTAAAACAGAAACAGAAAACAATAATACAATGTCATGTGGACTAATTGATTGACACATTCATTGAACAGTGATAGCATACAGCACCTGTGAGATGTGAGTAAAGTAAACCTCTGTGATCTGCAGGGATAAGGAAGATAAGAGTTAAACTACTATTATGTTTTATCTTTTCAAACAGTAAACCTTTTTTCTCATGTGATGTTCATTATTTTTGTTCAACCACTGTCTAATCCCCTGCATGTTTTTATTTTAAAAGGTGGTGAACTACCTGCTGAAGAGGCTGGAGCTGAGCTACCATAAAGACATCATTACTGACGGTTACAGTTGCGGCACCCGCAGAAAGCTCTCCACTGCGCTGGCTCTCATCGGACATCCTAAAATCCTTCTCCTGGTGAGGAACCGCCCGTTCTCGCCGCTTTAGCTGCCCATTTAATTGCCTAACCGTCCACAAGACTGCTAATATTAAACCATATACCATTGTTCCTCCTGAAAGGGTCTTTGAAGTGAAGTAGATATTGATCCCTAAGCCTTGACAGATCTCATATCTAGTTAATTAGTCTGTTTCCTCGGGCTCACCCAAGGGTGGTCTTCCCTGTTAGCTTTCAACTTTGTTTCTACCTTTTATCTCTATCAAATCCTATCTTCTCTTCTTCTCTCTCCTTCCTGTTCTCAACTGTATCCTTACATTTTGTTTTCTCTGTGTGTCTTCTTAATTTCCCCATCCTCTTGAAGCTTCCCTCTGCCTCTTGTCTCGTCTTCATTTCTTCCCTTACCTTCCCCTTATTTACTTTCCCTGTAGCACTTGGCCTCCCATCTTCCTTGCTTTTTTGCAATTATGTATTTGTGTTTACTCTTTCTTGTTCACCCTGCCCTTGTTTTTCCAACCTCATTGTTTTCCCTTGATGTCTGTGTCGTGATTCCAACCTTCCTTTATCTCTTCCACACACATTTCGAACTTCTCCTCACTCTTCCTCTCTCTGCAGGATGAACCGAGCTCCGGCATGGACCCTCGCACAAAGCGTCACCTGTGGAAAATCATCTCTGAGGAAGTGAAAGGAAAATGTGCCGTGGTCCTCACCTCTCACAGGTTAGCTTCACCTGCTCAGTCTCTCATCCCTGATCAAATGCTTTTGTTTTTGAATACACGATGTAAGGATAAGGAATACAATTTCAGGTTATACTGTAGAAAACAACAAGAATAAGCACTAAATGTTATTATTTCTATGTGACCACAGGCACTGCTCATTACTGTATGCTCAAAGGCTCCAAGTGTGACCTTTTATCTTTCTCTCTTTGTCTCCTTCTCTCAGCATGGAGGAGTGTGAGGCTCTGTGCAGCCGTCTTGCCATCATGGTGAAAGGTCAGTTCTGCTGCCTGGGCTCCCTGCAGCACATTAAGAACAGGTTAGTGACCTCTACTCAAACCCCAATTCAGCCATTACCGCTCTCTCCGCCCTGCGCACATAACCTCCTATTTTCCCCTCTCCTGTGGTCCTTTGTGCAACTGAATGCTCAATTTTACTTGTAGCCATGTACCCCCCACCCCTCAGACATGTAATAACACAGTGCTTTGTTCGCAAAATCTCCTTTGTGCAGGTTTGGCAGCGGGTTCACTGTGAAGATGTACTTGGCAGAGGCCTCCTGTGACGCTGAGGCAATCACTGTCTTCATGCGAAGTCGATTCCCCAGCACTTATCTCAAGGTGAGTTCTGCCAGCCATCCAAAGTAGTTGCAGGTACTTGGTAGAGAAGAGGGAAAAGAATGCAAAGTATACATTGTAGGGCATTTTGGTTGTACGTATGATTCGTTTCCGAGGAACATGTAGGGAGCCTTTGTGGTATTTTGATCCCAGCTATTATTTCAGGATTGAGGTGCAAAGTTGAATTTGCCTATGTTGGTATACACTGCTCTTCACTATGCATTGTGTTAACACAGAGAGCATATTTCAGAATATCTAATTGCCCTTTCTTTATCAACACACAGGACCAGCACTCCACTATGGTGGAGTACCACGTACCAACTGCTCCAGGAGGGGTGGCTGACATCTTCGACCAGCTGGAGTCCAACAAGAATGCTCTGCAGATCAAACACTTCTCTGTGAGCCAGACCACACTGGATGAGGTAAGAAAAAGAGACAGGACATAAATAGAGTGAGAGGGGGGGACTAGTGTGCGGCTTTGTAGAGGGTGGGTGGATGGCAGCGAGGGACAGAAAAAAGGGACAGGAGATGAGAGAAGTAAAGAGAGAGGGTAGGAGGGGAAGCAGGGACAGAAGAAAGCTGAGTGGGAGTGAAAGACTGAGTTTGAGAAAGTTTAAAGGAGGGAGAAGGAAACTGACAGAGGGTATGCCTGAGGGAGAATAAATGGAATATGAGTTGGGGAGAGAATCCGTGAGCTTAATATGCAGCCAGTGCTGATATTCTTTAACTACTCTTCCATTTTGGGGCTCTGGGACTGGAAGATACCATAAGAAGAGTGAAAAGAGGGGGCGTTGAGGGAGACTGACCAGCAGATTCACTCAAATCAGTTCACAGAAAAAGAACTGTCTTTTATATTGGACTGACTCTTACATTGTTCCTGCACCTTCACAGGTCTTCATCAACTTCGCCCTGGGAGACATCGCCATGGAATCCATTTCACTGAACAGTGAAGACGGATCTGATGACCTGGACTCCATCAAGGCAGTAGACATTTAGAAATGACTGCCATCTTTTCCTGCTTTTTGTCTGCGTCTACTGTGAAATGAAATACCATTTGTTTAAGTAAATCTTCTCTTAATATATATGGTGAAAAAAATAGTTAATGTTTTAAAAATACAGATTATTTGTTGAAAGTGTCATGACTGATCACATACAGGGTAACATACATGTTTATACTTAGTAAAATAAAATGCTAATGTTAAACAAAATGACAAATTCACATTTGCATACAAGCACAAATATAAAATGTTGATTAATGAAGTTTCTTGTCTAAATGGTTCGCACCGGTTTACCTTTATTCTTTGGATCTCATTATTTATGAAGGATAACATTATATGTGTAGGCTATTATTTTATCTTTGTGGTTTGGGCATTGTTTAGAAAATGAAAAACACTGTATTTACTATTAAGAATCATTTTCATTTGAATGTCATTTTGGAAAAACTGAATTTTACATAATCTTAAAGCAATCACACAATAAATATACATATTGTGTAAAAATGTTGTATGTTATTTTAACACTTATATACATGTTATTGTGCCTACTGTCAAACGAACATCCTGAATGTGGAGTTTTTTCATGCCTATGGACCACATTTTCTTAATGTACCCTGCCTATTTTTACTATTCTAATGAAGCTATTTTTAAATGCAGCTGCTGTCTTTAGCCTATTGTACATGTTTCACTTATAAATATTATAAATATTAGATTTTTACCCCTATGTAGACCTAAGCCACCTCAGTCTAGCTTATTTCTTATGTGATAGCAGTTTTGAATATGACTCCAATGACATTTTAATTTGGCCTTTTTAAATGCTGTGAACTTTGGGTCCAAGGGCTCTTTGTTTTGGGCCATACAGTATAGTGTATACAAATGTGATAGAGGCCACTTTATGACATTAAAACTGATGTTGGAGTTTACATAAATCGGTACCACTTTACAATAAGACTACCCCTACCCTTATAAAGGATTCATAAAGGGTTTATAATTAGGTTATGAATTAGGTTGTAAACACTTTATTAATCATTAAGAACCATTTATAAACCAGTTCTAACATAGTTTGCATACATCAACACAGGCTCACTATTTGGCAAGATGACTAAGCCTTATATTGGCTACTTAGCGAGAATGAACTCAGTGAACAACAGATACCAAGGATGCTGGCTGATGAAGAAGACGATGTAAGCTAAGTAGCCAATAGAAGACTTAGCAGTACAGATAAATGTGGCCTCACTATTTGGCAAGCAACCAGTCACAGTTGCCCTGTTTAGCTCATGTCTTATAAAAGCTTATTAATGATTTATAAAGTGTTCACAACCTAATTAATAAATTAATTACAAACTATTCGTAAACCCTTTAAAAGGGTAGTCTTATTGTAAAGTGGTACCTATAAATCTGGTTTCACAATTGTAAATTCAAGCTAATTCAAAAAGGCTATACATACAAGGACATTTATTTATAACATGACACACATATTGAGTTAATGCATTAAACTAAATAAATTGCAGCATTGCAGCAAGTTAGCTACATCAGGAAACATTTGAAACGATTACAGAAATCTGTAGACTTGCAGGTTAAATATATAAAAGTAAAATAACTTGTTAAAGATGTTAAATTAAGACATTGTCAGTTTGGTGAAGAGTTAGAATATGTGTGAAGTGACTTATATACTATGATAGGGCATTAATTAAAGCCTGTCTCAACTGCCCTGTCTAGCATTTCCAATGATATGTTAAGACCTTTATCTATCATCAAGTCTCGTTTACAAGACGAGGGCTTTTGTTTTAAAAATACTTCGGAGCAGGGACGTGCACAGACATTTGGAGGGGTTATTGCTCTCAACTGGAAAAAGGGCCTCCCCCCCGAAAAAAACATAAGACCTTTTGAAAATTCTAACTTGTTTTTAATGTAAAAGGTTCATAAAATAAAAACACAACACTGTCATTGCAAGTGACACTCAGTTGACTTTTATGTCCAACTGCTAAATTCGTTATTCAGGCACATTTTTAGTTTTGCGGTCCATATCTCATTAAAAATATCTAATGTTAGTAACTATTAAAGAAAAAATGGGGACAATCCTATTTTAATATAGTTTTACCATTGTAACTGCTGTGCAGACATACTGATAAAATAGGGCTTCTAAGGCTATACCTTAAATAAACTCACTAATTAATTAAACCAGTTCAATACGCATTATTCTTATTCTTATCATTCATTATGAGCACAGTAACGGTAAGGTATCTAATTACTTATTTATTTAGAATCCCATAACTTAATAACAGAGATGGTCAAACTAAAGTAGAGACATGGCAGAAATCCTACAATGAAGCGGGACAGTGAAGTGTTCTCCCGTATGTGAGAGAGGGCGATCAAGAAAAGAGAGTGAGCGGCCCGCCCCGTTGAGGGAGTTTACGGAGCAGAGTAAAAGACACAGAAAGACAGAAGCACAATAACAAGTATATTTAGGTGTTTTTTTTGTAAATAACCGACGGTGTCAAGAGGAAGTAAAGTCCCCTGGTTTGTCCCCTATACTCTAACGCCAGGCAGGCATTTGGTGTGATCCACCATAGCCATATGAGGCCGGACTCGGAGGGCTTTCCTTTGCTTCCAGTTGTCAGATTGTAAACAAAGTCACGTGACTGGGGGCAGATGACAGCGCTGACAAGTTGTGTTTTATCCTTTATATATACAGTCTATGGTTTTATCGCAGCGAGACGCTACAATACTAATTGTGGGCTTATCATGTTGATTCGGCCACAATAGAAAACAAAAAAAACTCTCGCTCTCTCCAGAGGGGCAGGTCAGACAAAAATGACAATTAGCAACATTAGCCCCTACCTGTGCACGTCCCTGCTTCGGAGAGTTTCGCCCCAAACAAATCCGACACTTGATACAAACGAACAAGGATTGTTTGATGTCACTAATATATATTTGCAAACTGCACCGGAACTTGCGTCATCTGACTTCCGTAAATCTTTGGCGGGAGATGCAAGTAGACAGGAAGCATACTCGGCTTGTTGTGCAAGCTTGAGTCGGTAGCACAATAAAAACAAAGCAGACACATACAATCCTCTGATAATGGATAATGATGCCGTCATTCCTACACAGGATTGGAAGAACACTAAGGAGGCGGTTGCGAACTTTCGACAGCTTCTGCTTTGCTCCAAATGGTAAGTTTACGTTAAAGTTACTGTAACGTAGAAGTGATGTAACGCTACCTTCGGGAGGTAATGTAGCATCATTTGTTGCCTAAAGGTAAACAAAGAATAAACACACGTTACAACTAGTCGATTAACCTACTGTAAAACCCTAGAAGACTATGCCTACACTATGCTCAGCTAGCTCACACACACGTTTAAGTTGTCAACATCCTCACCTGATTGTAATAACTTTAATTTAAGTGTTTTCTATGGGCAGAACATGCTGAGTGTTTGCTAAATTGAAAACAAATTATAATGTATTATTCAGAGTAGGGTTGTACGGTGAGTCACAGCAGGAAAGCAAATTGCAGGTTAGATTTAAGTTATATATTTAACATTACTCAATTCTCCCCTCTCAGTTTCATATTATAAAAAATGCTAAACATGCTCATGTTATTAGGATATTTCTGCTGCTGTTTATTGAAAAGGAAATATCTTATTTTTGGGAAATAGATGCATGATATTGTTACAACACTGGAAAGAAAAGTCACGCCTATTTTTTAATTGGAATTTTAGTGCTACTTTTATTTAATCTGAATATTTAAATGAAAAATATGTCATTGTTTTCAAAGCCTACAGATATCTTTTTATATAAAACCTAGTTTTAAGTTATTAAAAAGTCATGTTTTTTTCCGAAAGGTTTCATGTTATGTGACCAAGTGACTACAAATGAATGCAGAACTAACATACATACACATGACAGCACTACACATAGCCTACTCATCGGTTTGGCCTGAGGAGTGAAAAACTGGCATTTTGTGCAAAAGCTAAACGAAACTGCACTTAAAATCAAATTGTGGATATAAGAATTGAATAGTTAGACTACAGTAAAGAAATGCAGAAAAGTCACAGTGTAAACAGTAAGGATTTGTGTGATTTGGAAATGGTGAGTTTATTTGGTTCGAGTGGTAAGATATAGCAGCATGTTAACATGTCTGTGTGGAGGAAATGGACATGTAACAGTCGGGATGCTAGGATGCTTTATTACCTCCAGCCTGATGGAAAGAGTTTGAAAAGTCAGAATATCTGATGCAAGGTTAAGATCAGACTGTGGTGCCGCTCCTCAGGATGATCTCTTTAGAAGGATTGGTAGACAACCACCCTCCTTTGGAGTTGAGAATCTTCTTGGCTTTTTGTTTTTACAGCATAGACTACACATTTCACAGTGGAGCTTTGTATTTGCAAAGGGAAGTGGTTGCTCACGTGTTTAGCTCTTTTGACATTCATAGTCCGCAGTGGATGAATTCTAACAACTTGACCTCTTACCTACCACCATTATCCAGTCAAAGTACAACCTCTCAGCTACAAGTATAGACCATTAATCTTTTTACAGACCAAAATATTGGTATTGCCTACACTGACTGTACTGACCACTTTAAAATGTTTTCTCCTCTTCCAGCTCAAATGTAATGACGGAGCCTGTGTGTCTAGGAATTTGCGAGCATATGCTGTGCAGGTAATGTAACCTCAACTAAATATATTTTACCGTATCATGCTCACTGATATTAGACGTGTCTTATGGTGGACAGTTTTCAGACACAGGTGTAACTAAAAGCGTATATTATGGCTCCATTCTATTTAGGTCTGTTACTGCCAGGATTATACATGCTGGTTCACTCGTGCACTTAAAGTGAATTTAGCTGTTTTATTTATATTGAATAACACCAACTATGTTTGGGGTACATTGACAACTTTAACGGCACTGTTGTTAAAGGCATTTCACACATCTGAAGGATATGAAGGAGAAATAATTTAAATGTTGCAGTTAGCATTTTTCTTGTTATGGGGCTCATTCATTTTGCAGATGAAGTGCTGGATTTCCATGGCATTAGCGTGGTTTGTTGGCAATGAATGCATGGTTTGCAGTGTTGAAAGTCTTAAGGGAATTAATGTCCCTATTAGGCACAAACTTTAGCCTTAATTTATTCCTTCTCTTCATGACTGAATAGCCTTAAAAGGTGAATCGATAAGCTCATTGTGTTTCTTCTTACTGAACCGGGTAGTGATTGAACTCCTAATCCAAACTTTGTTTATTGCTCAGGTCCTGTGCGGGCCCCGGGGCCGGAGATGGCTGCGTGGTGTGTCAGAGTCCTGCTTGGGTGAAGGACATTCAAATCAACAGGCAGCTCAGCAGCATCATACAGCTCTTCAGCGGGTTGGAGTCCCTGCTCAATCCCACAGAACAACCAGGTAGACGGAAGCCATTACACAGCAGCTTCATTCGAATAATTAACAAGTTTATAATCAAATCCATGTGCGATTTTCACTATCATTCTCCCCACGCATCTGCCACACCCCATTCTGTCAAGTGTTGACTGAAACATTTCACATTTTCCTCCGCCAGTCTAATCTCTGAATGAAAGTATTAGTGGCTTTTTCCTGTGCTTTATTATCTTCTTATCGCCCATCCAGCACCCTGGTAATGACAGTAATTATATGATTCAATTAACTATTGCAGTGTCTAGTTTTGCAAGTAGGTCTCAGTTTTGAGAAAATAACTACAAGGCAACTTTATAAGCCGTGTAATAGAAATGTTAAAGCATCTGCAGGCTGTCTAAAGTTAAGAAATAGCTATGGGATTAACCACTACTTATGTCAAATGTCTTTATTATTAGTTTGGAGTGCATCATTTTCAGCTTTGATGTTATTCCCTTGTCATCTCAACAGATTCTAGGTTATTAAAAATACAAGGAGCCTTTTTGAAATATATTTTTTTCTATAGTTGCTGCAGTAAAGGAACTTTTGTTGAACCCGTTTTTCTTTTTCCTCACACCTCTCTAGCAGAGAAGTCTCTAGCTGAGATCCAAACTCCACCTCATAGTCCTGTCCTCAAACACAAGAAAAACGTCAAGATCTGGTTCAGCCCCCGAAGCCGCAAGGTCCGCTGCACCGTGGAGAAGCCTTCAAAGGTCACCGTACCGGAGAGCACGTCTTCTGGAGAAACAGCCGCAGCACAGCCAGACGCCCTTACTGCTCCACCTCAGGACTTGTCAGTTTTCAATTTCACCTCGTCCTCCCAAGACTCAGGCTCTTCCTCTCCTGAACGAAGCAAAAATGAAAAAGGGAAGAAGAGAACTAAGCTAAATGCTTCGAGCAGGGAGGTGATGAAGCGTGGGCCCATTAGGGCCCCACGGATACAAAGCAGGCAGCAGATGAAGAAGAACAGGCTGGAGGCTATAAACCAGAAATGGGGGATTACCGAGGAGATGGATGCTTTAGAGGAAAAGGAGCTGTCCTGCGATGAAGGGCCAAGAAAGTCCAGCAAAAGAGTTACCTTCCTAAGCCCTGTTGACATGTCTGACGAGACTCTGACTGAAGTGCCACAGGGAAGCACTAATGAACTCGGCACCACGAGGGAGAGTCTCTCAGGAGGCAGCAGCCCTGTACTGAATGACCAAACACCGCCTGACACTCAGATTCTTGAAAAACTTCCTGACAAATCTCCCCTAAAGCATTCACCAAAGAGATCCAGACTGGAGGAGGAGGGTGCCACTTTGGAGACCACACCAAAACGGCCAAGGGCTTCCCCAGGCAAGCGGGGGAGATCCCAGATGTCTCCAGCTGTCCTGAGCCCTTTTTCGACTAGCCCCAAAGGTGATAAAAGTGTCAAAAACTCAAGAAAAGAGAAAGGAGCCAGCCCGATTGTCCCATCCCCAGCTGGAAGAAGGTCTCCCCGTTCTCCCAGTGCATCTGTTGGACGGCCCCCCTCGGGGATCCCTGCGGTCATGAAGAGGAACCACAAGGGAGAATCTCCGCTCCATCTAGCTGCTATAAAGGTGGGGAGGTTTCAAGATCCTTTCCTTAAAGGTCTCCTATTATGCTATTTTTAGGCATATATTATGGATCTCAGATATATGAAAACATGTCTATGATGTGTTTTGCTCAAAATACCAAACGGATCATGCATTTCAGACGTCCCGCATATCCCTCTATTTCAGGCCTGTTAGAGAACTGCAGGTTCAGGGTCCTTAGCTTGACAAAAAGAAAAAGAGGGGGAGCGTGTCAGAATTATACCGGCAGATACAGCTAAATGCTGCCGTGATTAAATGCCATATCATGTTCCAAACCACATCAAGGATTATTTCTGAAACAGTATGGAGCTCAAATGCTTTTTCTCTTGTGGGTTTACCACAAGGTGAGTTCCTTTTTTAATTTCCTGCTTTTTTACACATGCTCTCTCCAGTACAGGTTAGCTCTGAGTGTTAGCGATGCTAATGTAAACAAAGACCATATTACGTCCAAAACAGTCGGGCATTGTTTCTAATAGCAACTTTTCTGATAGTGCCGTGGGTCCACTTTTCCGATATTACGTCATATCGGACGCAAATCTGGATCAGCTCCGTTGTACCCCCGTTTTTGGAGATTTGGGTACGGAGGAAAAGAGAGGGTTTTATTTTCTGACACTTTGTGAGTTCCCTTACACACTGGGGACACAAATGTATGTATAAAAGACATCAAAAAGTGCATTTTGCATGATAGGTCCTCTTTTTAAATCAATTTAAAAACGTTTATGCAGCTAAGTGACAGCAATAAAACAAAAATACATGTATATGATTGATCTGATGGTTAAAGTGTGTCCTCCTCCTGTAGGGTTTGCTCCGCTTAGTTGAACATATTAGTCTTCAGATGATCAGACAGCCGTGTTCCGGTCTGCGGAGAATTAACCGTCTTGCAGTAATCCTTGTAAACATAGCCGTAATCCCCCTCTGGATCCCAGACAAGATAATCAATGGCCCACTGTGGAGTGTGATTGATAAACAGAGGAGCTTTGGTACACCGGGATCAGCCGCTGTGTTTGAAAGGTTGCGTTTACGGGTCTGCAATTCTGACCTGAGGTTTGTTGTCCTCTCGGGGTCCTGCAGGGCGACGTGGAGGCTGTCAAGGAACTCCTGGAGCAGGGCGCTGACCCCAACCTGAAGGATAATGCTGGGTGGACCCCTCTGGTAAGTCCTATAAACCTAGTGATGCATCCGAAAGCTTTATTTGTTGTGTGGAAAACCTGAGTCACATAAATACTGATATTTGTAATTAACATTTCGACCCTGGTGGGTTCTTATTTTTTCTTTTTGAAAAGAGATTTATGGCGTTTATTGACAATAACATATGCTTTTTACATGCAGGTACCTCATGGATTGTTAGACTCTAATGGCGAAATTTCCCACACAAAGGCCCATTTAATTTAGTGTAGCTTTTCATTCTGCCTTACATTTACATTTGTTATTTATCTTCTCCAGTAAACCAACATGCTAAGTTGTAATGCAAAATGTTGTTGCTAAATAGCTCTATTTATTCATTATTCTTTTCCCTTTTAGACTATTCCAATTAACATTTTCTTCCACCCCTGCATTCAATTTTTCGTGATGTGGTTTACGGCTCAGCTAATGTTAGGATTTCAAAGTTTAAAAAACTTCCGAGACTTGAATACATTACAGTTGCTTAAATGGCTTCAATCTTATTACTGGATAAAAAAAACCCTCTTTTACTTTGCTACTACCTTCAAGTTCAAGTCGCAAACATAACCTTTAAAACATTCACTTTTACTAAGCGGCTTCTCTCTTTCATGTTAATTTTAGAACTGCAGGTCAGGATATTATTGACGTTTGCTTCTTAGAAGGTTTTCTCTTTATCAGTTGAATTCTACAAAACGATTGAAGTGTGATTGAGCTGTAACATCTGATATATTTTCAAAATACCCCATGAAAGAACTGCAAACCCAGTCGAAAACATTCCCATAAAAGGATTCAAGCTCATGTCTGTATTTAAACGATTCAAACTGTTTGAAAGCACAGCAGGATGACTTCTGAGCCTTTCTACTCTTTGTTCCAGCATGAGGCGTGTAACCTGGGTCACCTGCCGGTTGTGGAGGTGTTGGTCTCAGGGGGGGCCCTGTTGAATACTCCCGGCTACAAAAATGACTCTCCACTCCACGATGCTGTGAGGAACCGACGCCCAGCCATCGCCAAACTGCTGCTGCAGCAAGGAGCCTCGCAGAACGTACTGTGAGTAACCTCAAGGGTTGTTTTCTTATACCAGGAGTTTAGTGGGTCCTCATGTAAAACGATTCACACAGATGGTGTGTTTTGCTTTGCACCGGCCTTTGAGTTGTCCCTATCAATGATCCCAGTCAGTCATTTGTAAGAACGTTTGAGTGTTTCAGGTCAGATGAGTGTCAGACCTAAAAACAAGATTTTTCGATTTGATATTTTTGAAATGGAGCCTTGAAACTGATACTTGTCATTCCGGTACTTGCCACATGAAAACATTTTAGAGCATTAGAGCAGCATAAGCCACAGTTTGTATCACTGCAATATAAAATGCAGCACTCGTCACACAATAGAAAACATAGTGGTGCACTTACCTTTACCTTTCCTGAACTGTGTTAAATAGTTTTTTGTGCATTTAAATGGTCTGCAAAAAATAACACTTTAATGTAGAGTTTCTCTCCCACACACTTCGAGGCGTTTTCCCCCCTGCCTGAAACGCCTCGATTAGACTCCTTTGTTTACTTATGTAACATAATAACATGGCTATATCACAATCAACCTTCTATTAGCTGGCAGTCCAACACATTGTACGTTATAGGCTAAGATGTGGGACAACTCTAAGCAGTTAACCAATCACAACAGAGCCTGCCAGCTAACCAATCAGAGCAGACTGGGCTCTGGTTTCAGACAGAGGGTGAAAAAAGTATGAGAAAAAACAAAGTATATATTTTTAACATTTAAAGCATGTAAATATACAAATATGAACCTGAAAATTAGCATTTGAGGTTATTTATTTTGTATCAAAACTTATTTTATGAAAATACCATTTTTATTATATTTGAAGAGGCTATAGCAACAGACAAACAAACAACCCTGAATCCAGTGCAACAATATTGCATTAAATACTTCCTTTAAGAGAATTGGTAAAAGTTTAAATTATTGTTGGGACAGTGTCAGTGAAAAAGTGTGTTTGATGTATTGGATGCCAATCATTTGTCACGTATAAATAAATGAGGTGGACAGAATATCATATAAAACCTTTCAACTGAGTTTGACGACTTGAGCAGAAATCCCAACAAAGACTAAACACTTTAGGTAGTTTCATATCTATTGCACCCCTATTGTATTACATTGCATCACATCATAAAGGCTCTTTTGTTATTCCGGACCAGTGCGTATTCTCCCCGTCTTAAATAAATCTTCAAGTGCCTGTTTTCCCGTCAGTGTACCAGGCATTCAGCTCTTTATTATCAAGGACAGGCATGTGCTAGGGCAGTACGTACTGTAGGTGGATGGAGCTAAGGAAATTGAATGACGCAGATAAGTCGTTGGTCAATCAGTTAATGCTGTATCAGCGTCTCCTGCCTGCGGAGGTGGGGTAGCACAACATCGATAATGAGGGAGAGGATGCTGGTTTATAAATGCGATCAATAGATTAGATGATCAGGGCGGCCATGTTGGTCAGTAAGTGCTCTTTTTGCAACCATTGCGTACCAATCATCCTCTGTCTTGTCCCTTCTTCGTTTCTTTGTGTTTTACTTCGATGGTTCCTGCTCATCAGGTCTTAGATTTCTTAACTCTCTAACTTGTTACTCGTTTGCAATGCAAAATAAAGGCAGTGTTAGGGCATTGCAATACATATGCAATCCTTGCCTCAAGCCACACACACACACTCACACTCACACTCACACTCACACTCACACTCACTCACACTCACACTCACACTCACACAATAGACAAACCAAGACATCTGCCACTGCAATCCCTAATGGAACGATTGGCACGCAGCTCAGTGTTTTTGGAAATACAGGTTTTGCAGATTTTCATTGTTGCTCTTCGATATTTGTGTATGCACATTTTAGATTTGAATTGTTGGACTGCATATATTCATTGTCCTCAAAAAATTGGAGACTGTGAGTCCACTCCCTATTAAGCGAAAGTATTTGACATGCTATACAGGTTATTATAAAGTTCAGACGGAAGTCTTAAGTGAATCCTAATGTGTTTTTAACAGTCGACGATTACCTGCTATCTCCAAAACAACAGGTGTAAGCATTTTCTAAGAAGCTGCTCAGCATGCACAGCAGGGCTCCGGACCATGAGTCTCAGTCCTTTTTAAGAATGAATATCAACATCAATGCAGCACATTAGGACAGCCAGGGAGAGGTCTGCAAGGTGTTAGCTGGTAGCATTTGTTCACAAACTCAAAGGACAATGCTGAAATGAGTATTTATATACATTTATTACTGTTTTTATTTTGTTTGCCCCGCACACTATAGGTTTTAAGATTGTCACCATTTAGTTATTCTGAGTGCAGTACGGCATGAAAATGAACTTGTGTTGACGAGATGGGGAAAAACAAGCCGTATTTCAATTGGCTCGGTACTAATGACCATTCAAAGCCTGAAGCACTGAATCCATACAGACATTAATTAACATCACCTGTGTGCCTCGCACTGGCACGCCAATACCACTGGATCGGTTTAATTATACTGCACACAGAGTCAAACTATAAACAAGCAATGACAGTCTCCAAAAGTTAGCAATGAATGTTTACTGCGATTGGCAATTAGCCAACGGATTTCCATCACTACATACAATACTGATTACAGTAAGTGTGACATGCTTCTAACATCTAAATAGACAGTCTACTTTGATCCAGACATTATGTTATGGATGGCTATTTCTTGCTCGAATGACAATGTTTGTGGGTATTTCTAGAAAGCATGAACCAAAGCCTACTCTTGATTATTTGTGATTTTTCATTTGGCCATCATAGAAGGGCCTCTGCATAACAATTACAATACACAGTGTTGTTACAGGTTTAAATGGAGGCGTTGGGTGAGTCATCCTCTGCATCACAGGATATAAACTGTAACACCCAGCTGATCCAGCTGTCAGGACACATTCAGAGTGGATTGTTTAAGAAGGAAATGTAACTAATGAACCTTTTGATTAAAAATGCATTCAGGCCTCGCCCTCTGCCTCATCAGTTGCTCCCGGCGCCTTTCCGTCTTTAGATATATGACTTCTTTCAAGACACACTGCTGAGCGGACACAGTGCAAAAGCTTTGTGGGCTGTTGGGTGTGCATGAGCTCATAAAAGTCATAAAATCTTAATAATAGCTAATAGCTTCTCTTTAACGACCGGTGCATTTGAAACAGAAATGTAGATTTTTAACATAATAAAATCCATATAGATAAAGGGAAATATGTTCAAAGCCTATTGATCACATACAGTAGCAGGTATGGAAGAATAATCAGTATTGGTGTTCAGATGTTTCTGCTATTGTTTCACTGAACTTTGTATTTGTGTTCAGCCTGAAATGAATATTTAAATGTCCTCCTCCCGTTTAGTATAAGAGTCATGCTTAGAGTGGGTATCCTCTAGAACCTCCACCGCCTTCCTCCCACTTGTGTACTTAATGCCGAGGCTTGTGGGAGAGTGTTTATGATTTTACCTCCAGCACAATTTTCCACGCTTTATTCTTTTTCTCCAGATATTCTTCTCGCGTGCGGCTGCATAAACCTGCTTGCGAGTGTGCATATGTATAAGTGTCCTAGACATTTGATGTTTGTTTGTGTGTGTATTGGGTTAGGGGTATGAATCCAAATGAAATATTTTATGGACCAGTGGACCTATTAATTGTCCCCCAGGTGTTATCTTTGCTGACGCCTAATCTTTTAGAGAAGACCTGCTGGGCTTGGATCTTCTCTCAGTCTCCTCTCTTCCTCTGTCGGCTTTTCTTCATTCTCTCCTCCTCTCCCTCTTAGCTCAAGGTGACCTCAGTCTTGTCTCATGCCGCTCTTTGAAACTTAAAGACACATTCTTTAAAGTTTCTTTATTTTATCTTTTGTAACCTGGGGATAGTTGCAGTTTCCTCTCTTTGAGTCTCTTGCATAATGCTGCTTTTATGATAATGCTTATGAGCCTCCATTACACACACTTTATACTGAGGGGATATTGTGCATCACAGTTAAATGGCTATACTAAATCAATAAAGGAAATGTGCTTCTCACCAGATACATGTATTTCATTGAGAAGGCTTTCAAAAGTCAGCACTCGTCAGTAGTGTTATGCAGTCATGAGATTTTCTTTTTGCATGCGATGGGTCTATGTGTTGGTTGGTCACATGACATAGGAGTGAAGAACAACACAGATTTCAGGTCGCCCTCATATCAAACAATTACGCTCCAACAAGTGAATACCACACATGGGTGCACAGTTTCATAGAACAAGCCGAGTGTGACATCGCCAAAGTGTTTTCCTTAGAGCTCTGGAATGGCAAATATTGATTTTATTTTTTGTGTCCTGCTTGGCCAGTGATTTATAAAAAAAGAACCCAAATGTTCCAATGGTTGAAGTGATGAAATGATACGAGGAAATGTTTAGCTTGTTGGACAAGACTTTGCTTTAAAAGCTATCACAAGATAACATTGATGCTGTGTTTAGTGTCTCTGAAAGATTTGTAAAATTGTGAATCACTCAGGACAGCAATAGCATTTTGGTTCTAATAATAACTATAGTTAGTTAATTGATTTAGCAGCAAAGCATGCAAGTATCTTTGTTGTTACTAAGAGACAGGAACATGTGGATAGCATTTGAAAATGAACATGCTCAGAGAAGTGTGCTGTGGCAGATTATGATGTGGTTAAAGGCATTGTATTTTCAATATTTTGTGTAAAAACAATGTTTGAGATTCTTTGGCAGAGACTATTTTGTCGGTTCTAGAGTCCAAAGTTGTTCAAATATGAGGGTTTGCTGTCAGTGCCCCAAGACTCTGAAACAACCTCCCCAAGAAATAAGGCCTGAGTCGATAAAACCCTCCTATTATATGTTATTTTAATAAGGGTTAAGTTATTTTCATCTGGTCCAGTTGACATTTTTTCTATACCATCATTCAATATGGCTTCTGGATTGCTTGTGGTATAATTTCACATTGTACATTCATACATTTTTGAACTGTAATGTTGTCCATCAGTTCAAACAGTTAATGTTAATTAACGGATCTTTTCTGTGTTTAAGGAAATGGCATTAAGTTTTGACAATGATTTATCAACAGTATCATATCCTTATGTTATGCAGATTCACTGGGCCTACATTATGTTTTTATATTAGAGGAAGTACCCACACATTTGAAAACCACTAGCAATTTGAAGAGGAAAACTACCTTGGCTTATCACAGCTGCCATGAGTAATTACCATACATATACTACACTACAAAACATAGACATTTGACCTGCTCTAAGTGTGTGCTGATGTAAATGGTGGTTAACAAATCAAGTAAATGAAATGTTTCTGCAATATAATGCTCCAATGTATTGTTCACCAGATGGTATGTGTTGCTGCAAATGCATAAATCAACAAGTGTATGCATCCTGCGAGACACTGACATAATAACTTTTGAATGTTCTTCGTCACAGTAATCAGTGTGGAAAGCGGCCTGCAGATTACGCAGCGAGTCCAGAGATGCTGGAGATTTTCCAGGAAGCCTCAGAAGGGATCCAATGTGCAAACACATCTCTCAGCCCCTCTGCTCTCTCTATGGTGAGTCCACCTGGAGATGTGGTTATCTTAATTTAAACTCTTAAATAAGGTTGTCACAATCTTATTTCTAAATTGAATATCGAACAAGATGAGCTTTTGATTTTCATCATTAGAATCCAAAGCAGGATTTGCAATTCCCTTTTTGGTATTTATTTTCTCTCCAAACCTTTTACCGGTAGCTCGCAATTAAAGTCAACAGTGGGGAATAAGTTATTGCTATTACATTTTAAATAAATAACTTAAAGTTGACTATTTGGCCTTAGTGTTGTACATTCCCAAAAGTATTTAGTGGATATATTAGCTTGCAATCTATATATTTAAAACAAAGCAACAGTTGTCAGGGCATACAACCACAAAATCTGTTGATCACAACATCCAGAATCGAACGATGGATGTGGCATCAGTGCTGGAAAATAAATGTTAAAATCGAAGAAGAGAATCAAATCGTGACCTTAAAATTGAAAGTAAAATCAAGTTGCCGATTTGGAGAATGATGTCACTTACTTTGAACCCTAGAGTACTATTACACAAGCATTATAGGTCAAGATTGTTTAACTAACTGTGTCCTCTCTCAGGTGAGCGACTGTGTGCGGAGGGATGAAATGGCCGTGTTTCTGACCACTAAGCTGTCACAGGCAGAACAGCTCCAAGTGGCCAAACTGGGAGAGCTACTGGAAGGGAGGATGGCCGACACCTTCTCTGGCTCAGGTAATGTTTGTTCGGTACAGAAACCTCTCCTTAAACGTCCTCAATGCTCCTGGGGGGACACCTTTTTTAAAATAACATCACATATGATTGCTTTTGGTGTGTCACATGGGCTTCCCCGCAACACTGCAAATGAACTGCAGCTAAGGGCCAATTGCTGCTACACAGGGACAATGGCTGGAAAGTCTTGTCACGGCCAATCACTCGGGATGCCCTGTTCAACTGAAGGATGTATTATGGGTAAATTGCAGGCTCGAGTACCAGAGGAGCCTCTAGTCATGGGGTAATGTCTTCCCCTGGTCATGATGTTTGTTGTGAAGATTATATGCCGTACTTGAACCACCAAAGAGATGGGATTTTTATCTGACTGATTCTCTTGCTACAAGGCAAGCTTTACAGGCCTCACTTTACACACAGCTCTTGTATTGTAAAAGCCTCTAGAATTATCGCTCATGAAGGTTCAACAGTAACTAACAAGTGCTTTTAGAGCTGAACACATCATTGTGATGCAGCAGCTCCTTCACTGTTGCATAGTAAAGGCTGGGAGAACACCACAGAGCAAAAGTAATTGAAATCATCCTTCATAAAAATGTTTGGAGGTACTGTCAGAGTGATGAATAAGCACTAATGAAAAACAGAAGTGTGTCTCACAACTCTCCCTCCTCTGACCGTGGGGGGGGGGGGGGGGAAAGTTTGTGCTTCCAGAAAATGTGTCTTTATCCACATTTTGAACTTGAGGATACAAATCCTCGGTCAATGAGCAATGCAATATGGATTTGCCCTGGAGAAATAATTATGGTCATTTTGTACTTGTCAACCCTACTCACTTGTTGAATAAGAGGCAATGAGCTTTTGCTTACATTTTAATTAAGCTATAATTATCGTCTAAAGCATCTTTTGAAAGAAGCCGTTGCATGGCCTTTTGTCGCCTTTAATTGCTAGACAGTTTTCCACTCAGGCAAAGTAGGTGAATTACCAGGAATGTGTTAGGATGTGCTCCGATGTTTTTCTCTGGACGTACAGAAGATGTTATTAACTCGTCTAACCTGGGCTGAGAGAAAACATACGGCAATGTCTAAAATATAGACGGAATTTCGAATTAAGGCACTTAACACTGTTATAAATGTTTAATCTTGGAGCACTTGATCTATCTAGCTCATTTAATTTGCACTAATAACATGCATACACACTCTGTTCAGCCTAACATCTTGGAGGACAGCAGCAGGAACCATCCTGTTTAGCATGTGGAGCACAACTTATTTGCACCTTTTTATACATTTGGCTGTTGTGTGTGTTTGTGTCTTCCTCCAGTGAGCCATGTCGTGGTGCCAGAAGGACACATGCCCACCACCAGCTCTACCCTCATGGGTCTTCTTGCTGGCTGCTGGGTTGTCAAATTCAGCTGTGAGTATAGAGAGAGAGAGATGGAGTAGTCCTCTGCGGAGGCTATTTTTGGATGTGATGTTTAACAATGTTCCAGTTGGTACCTGTGTGACTTCCTACCGCAGTGACACAGGAGCTGATTTCATCCAAAATATCCTTAATGTTTAATGTGGACTCAGTTTGGCCTGTCGTTCTCTTTTAAACTCTGATGAAAGAGTTGAGCCCAGACTTTGGATTATTGTATTAATGTACTGATCTTCATATTTGTCAAAACAGAACTGTAACTCTAACTAATGTTCAGTTAATTACGATGGGTTTCGAAACTCAAAAATGTAACTCATTCTCTCCTACATTAACGGAGAGATTCGAATTCACCATGACCATGAATGACAATTGTGTTTGGATATCAGCTCCTGATTCATTAAGAGCACATGGTTTTAACATTCTCTTCACTCACTGCAGCCCACGATCACACAACATGAGTCAATGACATCGTGACTTTGGGTAAACGTCTGGCTCAATTGAACCTTTTTGAGCTTTTATTCAAGCATTGTTCACTGTTGGTAACAGTTTGAAGTGTTTTTGAAGTGCCTTGGTTATTTATAATGTATTTTATCATTAGACAAAGGAGCACACATGTCAGTTGTTAATTTATTTGTCATACTCACTGTAGACTACTTAACAAGCCTACTTATTTATTGCCTTCTGGGAATAGTTTGGCATTTTAGGAAATATGCTTATTTGACTCATTGTCTGAGAAGATTGATCCCCCTCTCATGCTAGTTGTGAGACTTCTGCAGAGCTGTTGGTTAGCGTAGCTTAGCATAAAGAATGGGCTCAGGGACACAGCAAGCCTGGCAGTGACCGGCATTAAAAGGGTAATTACTACCAATACATACACATACAACTCGCTTGTTTAGTCCATATAAAAGCAACATTGTTAAAACAACTACATATTAATACTATATTTATTTCGGGGGGCACCTGACTAGTATGTGATTTATTGTCTGGCATAAAACGGTAAATGCAGCATTTGATTTGTCTATGAATCAAAACATCATCCTCCTGTGAGAACACATTTATAATAATAGGTGCAGTCAGTGGAAGAGTTGAAAAGATTAAGATGTATTTATGGTACCTAACACTAGTGTATCATCTTAGACATGGAATTATTCTGCAGATGCTATTGTTTAAAATGAGACTATACTTTTCTATGTCAGATTTTAAACCAGCTCAAAAACCAAAATGTGTTCCTCAACAGACATGGCAAAGTTTGTTTTTAGCAAAGTTAATTGCTGGCAAAACCTTTTGTTTCTCCCTTGAGAGGTCCTTGAAAGAACGGTCATAAATAAGAACAAAAAAACCTTAGAAAACACACACTCACACACTCACACACACACTCACACACACACACACACAATCAATCACATTCCTGAGATAATTAGATTGGACAACTCCGCAAAGTGTGCTACTTGATAACCAGCTTACATTTTCAACAGTTGTATTATTTGTCTTTTTGTATGCTAATGTTGTTGTGTGTGCTACCTACAAGGTCACATTTGTATTCGGTAGACTAAGTCATTCAAAGAGGGCGCTTGCCTAAGGATTTCCATCTCTATTTGATATGTTTGTTATTTTTGTTGCAATAAGATCAATTAAAACATCTATGAGGTTCTATTGGGAGCACAGCACAGGACTATTGGATGTGCTGCACAACAGTATGGATACACTTGATGTGTTTGTGCTCTTTCTGAATCCAAAAGAACATTTTACCTGCATGTCTGTCTCTGGAAGGAGTTTGGTGCAATTGTGTTGGATAATATGCAGTTTGGCACCCACATTTCAGTGGAAACATAATACTATTTTATAATATGGTTTAGATATATATATATGCTGCTGTCTTAATTCCTCCTTTACACCAAACTAGTGGGACACATGTGCGTTTGACCTTTGACCAACCTCTTCTCTGAAAGCTTTCAGGTGAAATCAGGCTGTTTTTGGAATAAGAACCCTAATGCAATAGTATTTTTCTGCAACACCTGGAATGTCCTGAAAACACCTCTTGCATTTTTCAATTTTCATGTAAATTGGTGTGTGCCTTCTGTTGGTGTGAGCACACATGTCTGACAGCCAAACTGAGTGGGAGGGTGACTGGAGGAAGCAATCTCAGAATCAATGGGCCTCAAGGCTTTAATATTACCTGCGACAGGAAGATCGGTAACTCTTTTTTTTCCCTTTGTTGGATTTATACCAAGATGAATACTTAGAAATAATGTTTGCTATTCCCAGCCCGTCTCCCTGGCATCCTTGAACCAAGTCAACAAGCACGCATTCAGAAGAAGTCGGCTTTTAGTGGAAGCGAAAAGAGACTTGCTGTCAAAGAGTTTTCTGGCACCTTGGTGTGCCCTTCACTGGTGTATCCGTCAGTAGCATCGACTCACTGTGTGTGTGTACGTGTACGTGTACGTGTGCGTGTGTTGAGTGAAAAGGCATGCTCCCCTGTCTCTTTCAGTAAGCGATTTAAAAGTTTAAATGCGTGTGTGTTCAGGTGTGTGGTTGTGTCACTGTATACAATTTTGTGTGTTTAGACCATATTCAGCCCCCCCCCCCCTTCTATTTTCTACACGCAGGCTGAGCTCCTGACACAGCCTGTCTCCCTCATGACAATCACTGTGGCATCTTATCTGTGTCTGTCCTTGTTTTTTGCGCATGCAGTGGAGTTCTCACTGTCACCTACTTTTACAGAATGTGCCTCTGCTGTCAATTAGGCCGAGCCCAAGCCTTCCCCTGTTTGGGTTTATGTTTCCTTGAAACACTTTTTTCTTTTGTTAAGCGTCTTATCTTCAGTGTTATATCAAGAAAAACAACTTAATCTGCCTAACAATGATCCAGTCCAACTTAGTCTTTACTCTGGGGATGAACAAATGGTTTGGATCCTTTAGTCCATCATGCACCTGTCACTAAAATAAATGCTTCAATATTTTGGGAAATACACTTACTTAAGATGAAATAAGGATTTTAATCTCAATGCCCAACTGTCTAGTCTTCATACCACTCGAAGGGTTTTCACTCTACATGCCAACATTTACCCATTCACACACACATACACTGGTCGTATGGCCAAAACATACACACACACACGCAGACACACACACGTTTGCACACAGATGGTTTTGCCTCCGGGAGCAATTTGCGGTTCCGTAACTTGCCAAAGGGCACTCCGATATGTGGACTGGAGAAGCTGGAAATCGAAAGCTGATCTTTCGATTAGTGGACAACTTGCTCCTGAGCCACAGCTGCCCTAAAGCTGACTTGTTAATATTTTGTCTGCCGAGCCCTATTTAAATTATTTCTTGTTTACAGCCTAGGCAAATATACAGCTCTAGAAAAAATTAGGAGACCACTTCAGATTTCTTAAATCTCTACATGTATGACGGCCATTACTTTCCAGTGTATGTTGAATTCCAACACAGAGAAATGTTGTCAGTAGTTTATAGAATAAAATAATAATGTTACTCAACACATACCTATAAATAGTCAAACCAGATGAACTGATAATGCTGCAGTGGTGTGCAATGTTTTTCCAGAGCTGTATATACAATGAATGGCTTCAGGGGGAGCTAGGTAGTTACAGCTATTATTTTGAAGTCTATTTTAAAACTTTTCCCTGTCGTTGAGTTCTTGCCACCCTGAGCTATAGATGGAAATGCTGCAAAAAAGCAACCATGGATTGACGTTGTTTACATTTCTCTTTTGTTATGGGTGAAACTAACACCATTGTGTTAAAGGTAGGGTAGGTAAGTTTGAGAAACCGTCCGGGCCGGCTAAAATGATTGGTCTTGCTTTTTACAGTACTACGGCTTCCACAGATGAATTTTTTTTTATGGATTTTTTGTCAAAGCACTTAAGATATTCATTGCTATCGGGATGTTAAGAGCATTCCATGGAATATAACAAAAAGTGTATCTCGAGCCGGTTTCTCAAACTTACCTACCCCACCTTTAATACGGATACTTTAGGGGATGTTGTCAGGAATATGTAGTTTATTTTTCACACTGCCAGACCAACTGTTTTCCCCTTCCTCAGACTGCAGATCCACACTCTGAATATACAGGAAGTTCATCTCACTCTTAATAAACACTTAAAGCCCATATCCCCTTTACCTCTTCTTATCTTTATTTCACTATTTTGACTAATTTCCCTAAACCTCTGTCCCTGCCACTGCTACTTTCAACCACTGACAGGAGGACAACCATGTGCTATCTCTCTGTGTCCTCACAAGTTATTTTCTAGCAAGAGGCTGCTCTTGGGCACCTGTCCAATTACACACTTGCTTATTAAAGGAGGCATTAATACTAGGCATTGAACCAAGGCCTCAACTGTGGGGTGATGTTTTGCTGCTATGCTGCATTTGCACACCTGCACACAGCGGTTGGTAATCAAGAGACTGATTATCGATAAAGAACGAGCTGTTGTGCCCCATATGGAGTCGGTAGTGTCAGAATTGACCTTCAGAATTTCATAAAAGTCCAACTCTAGTATCCAGTTGGTTTCATGTATAACCAATGAAGTACGTTCATCTGGCTGTTCACTCATTCATTGACTCAGGAAGGAAGGGGTGTGAAGTATTTTCTGCTTGAAGTCTTTGTGAACGTAATTAGCAAATATGCTAATGGCTCCTCGGCTCTAAACGCCAGCGTCCGGAGCGATTAACCGCAGTATCTCCCCTCGTCTCTGCCCAAGTCTCTGGCACGTTCCCTGTGAAGGAAAGCTGTAATTAAGGGGGATGAATAAATGTAATTACACTCGACTGCAGACTGTGTGTGTGTATTATATGTGTGTTATGTGCTGGTTCATGACACGGTGCTGTATCGTGACAAGATATCGACATACACACACACTTTACCCTCACCGGTTCATGCCACCACATCTTGCAGCTGGAAGCATTGTGTGAATCATAAACTGCAACAGTTGGAAGTGTTATTCAGGCTTAGCTTAATGCTCAGATATTTGTCACACCCTTTATACTCTTTTACAAGAAGTGTAGTTTGTTTCAATATACAACGTGTTCTTATACCCCAACATGGTATTCAGTAATAGAACATTTACAGGGATCTGCAGCACAGGCATCGGTGTTTCTTATCTGTGACAGTGGGGGGCTCATTAAAATATGTTACTTTTTTCCCTCCGATGCCTACACTTTTTTCAAATAAAAATGTTTCTGTCTTTTAAGATGCTTTTTGTAAGGATTTAGAAATAAAGATGATTCTCTAACTGAAAAGATGCTGGGATGCTGGCTGTCACACAGCACTAATTTGACTTTGTAAAACCTCCAGAGATGAAGAGAGCGAGAGATGATGCTGGAATTCTGCTTAAGCTGGAGATGCTTAAAACGAGGCTTGCATCATTAACTCCATCACGCTGTGGGCATCTCTCTCTGTCAACAACGGCAGCTCTGCCAATACTTCAATCTTCCAACTCAACATGAGCTTTGTCTTTCTCCCCTCACAATTGCCTTGTCACACTCTTTTAAGTCAATATAATTAGCTGTAACTTTCACTTCCTCTTTTTCTTTGATGCCAGGGGTGGAGGCATGTCTGCAGGCAGGCGAGTGGATGCCCGAAAATGAGCACGAAGCGGGAGAAGGCCCACAGCGAAGTCGCATCAACAGATGCAGCTTGGTAATTGAGACGCACACAAACAAACTCATCTAATAGATGATTATAGATTGTCTAGACTCTGTCTTGCCTTTCCAGACAGTGACGCATTGTTATTCTTCATCAGCATGGAGTAGCATGAAAAGTACTTCCTTTCATTCTTTCCTTGGATTTTTGAAAGTCCAATTTGTTTTTTTCTTTTAATCGCACCAAAAGAAAAGACTTAAAATGTTTCAGATCTGATCATATTAGGTTAACTATAGACATAACTTGTAATAATAGTAGATAGAAACATTAGCATTCAACCCTTTGCCATAACACAAATATTATTACATTACATTTCATTTAGCTGACGCTTTTATCCAAAGCGACTTACAATTACAGGGACATTCTCCCTGGAGTAACTAAGGGCTAAGTGCCTTACTCAAGGGCACTCTAGTGTTGGTGTTCCCGGCGGGATTTGAACTCACAACCTTCGGATCTTCAGCCCACCTCACTATCCATTAGACCACCACTATCCCCCAAAATATACCTTTGATCAGCGTTTTTCAGAAAAATGGACACAAACTCGTGCAGGATGACAAACATGAAAGTACCAATTAGGGAAGGCAGGGTTAGACGATATCAAAGGCTGTTTTTGGTGTTAAATAAATACCATACACCAGCAGAAACACACTAACCCCAGCTCAAAGCCCCGTGTTAAAGGATGATGCAGTGGGGAAGCTTCTTTGCAAGAGGCCTTGTAAGGTTTATAAGGGTGGAGAGTAAACTTAATACAGCAAAAATACTAGCACAGTCCTGGAGGAAGCCTTGTTGCTGTGAGAGAGAGCTGTAATTTGGGAGAGGATTTATTTCCCAGAGCAGCAACTACTCCAAACAAAGTCAAGGCTATACTGGAGAGCCTACCAAATATCAACGACATTAATGTCCCGCTGTGGGCGAGTCAGAGTCCTGACCTCAGTGCAGCTTCCTTCCGAGCCCTATGCAACTTGACAGAGCTTTTGTCATTTTAGAAAGAACAGGGACACACTGCCTCTTCTAGATGGCAAAGCGTATACAGACACCCTCAAGGCTGACATAAGAGGCTACAGATGCCTCTACTTAATATGGGAAGTTCTGAATACCTAGCTGTCAATCACTTTGTTTTGTTTTAATACCAAGTATAGCTAGTTTAGATAATTTAGAAATTGATTACAGTTGCACATTCTTTTTAATGTCAAACTCCTATTACATCCATCTTGATTCAATGTAGTAAAATAATTAAATATGAGAAAGTCAGATGGTAGTAACTTCTAATAGACATTGTCTGTATATATTAAATTGTAAGAGATATATATTTTTAAGGATTGGCACTTGTGTAGTCTATACAGGGCTTGTTATATTGATGATTGTGCAGTCAGGCATGGTTATAAACACATACTCTAGTAGATCTAGGCTGTCCGTATTGTCAGATTCCCTTTCCGTCTGACTTGCGAATTTAACATTTCCATTCTAGTAAAAACCAATATCATCAATCACAATCATAAATTAAAGTAAAAGTGAAACCCAACCAAAATGTAGTCAAATATTGTTCTCACTAGAAACTCTTGAGGGAGCCGGTTTACTCTCCAAAAACAGTCGAGTTCATTGGTGCAGAGAACAGAAGAGTCTCCAGTGGCCTAATTCACTGCTGCTTTAAACACCAATGCTAAATGGTTCTGAGTTCTGCCTGGAGAACGGTGCTGATAAATGGTCTCCTGGCTCTTCTGCAAAGAAGTAAATACAAAGCCTCCACACAGACACTTAGAAATATGAGAGCCCTAGATGTATTGGCAAAGAAATTATTCAGAGTTTAACTCAGTCATGGACAAAAGGAGAGACTTTAATCCTTGTGCCACTGTTCTTCCAAGAACTGAGGTTTTTATTCTGCTGTTGGCTGGAGTGTCTAACATGTTTTCTTTATAAAGAAGATAATGTTGTTTTTTAGATTTTAAAGGTCACCTATTATGCAAAATCCACTTTTTCCTGTCTTTTATACATCAACATGTGTCCCCTCTGTGTAAAGAGATTCTGAAAGTTTCAGGAAAAAACATTCCCTCTCTTTTTGTCCTGATCCATTTATATAAAAACCTGTCTGAAAATGAGCTGATCAGATTTTGGCCACTTTATGATGTCATAACGATTTTTTGGCTTGTGTAACCATTAGCTAATAACCAACCAAGGTAACACCCCCCTCCTTATCGCCTGAATCTCCTCCTAGAGCACCATTGTGTTCTTTTTAACCAAATATCTCTCAGAGGGGCGTGGGGAGTGGCTCCTTATTTTCATCTAAAGTAACAGACAGAGAATCAGCACTTTTGAAACAGGGCTGAAACAGAGGGGATTATGGGATGCTACAATGCACGATCTGTTTGGTATTTCGAGCCAAACACTTCAGAGACATGCTTTGTATATATCTGAGACCCATAATATATTGATGAAAAACACTATAATAGGGGACCTTTAATAAAAGCCCCTACTAATGCTTGAATTAATATTTTGTAGCTCCCACCGCTCTTCGACGGCTGTTTCTTCTTCCTCCTTGGCTCGTTCAAGGCGCCGTCCAAAGACGTGCTCACCAAGCTGCTCAGGGAGGGGGGGGGTCAGCTCCTGATCCGGCAGCCTAAGCCCGACAGCGACGTGACGCAGACCCTGAGCGCTGCGGCCTACCACGCTCTGCCGGGCTCCGACCAGGCCCTCTGCACCCAGTACATCATCTTTGACCGCCAGGGCCCCCACAAGCCACCAGTGGTGAGGAGGGGCAAGGTGTGGTCCGCTCCCTCCAACTGGATCATCGACTGCATCGCTGCCTTCCGACTCCTCCCCGTGTCTGACTCTCAAACATCGGTTTAAACAGGTTTTCATATATTCAATAACAATGTAGCACTTTTATGACGTGTCCTTAAGCATGGTCATCATGTTCTCTCTTAGTTTTTTTGATATGCAATGATTAAGTTGACAGTTATCACCAAAACAATAAAGTTGCTTAAAATAAAAAAAGTGCCTATGTGCCCAATTTGCTGTTTATTCATTTTTCGCGGGAGAAATATGTCTCCTACATATGATGCACACTATATACAAGTGCTTATACTCTGCTGTTTTTACATGCCTGGAAAAAGAACCTTCACCTGGAAGCTTGCAGTACCAATCCCTATCAGATGCCCTGAAACACCTTAACTGACTTCCTGCATCGTGAAGAAGCAGAAACATTACATCGGATCAATCCAGATGTTCAGACTCCTCGCTCTTTCTAAAGGTGAGCACAGCCGCACTGTGAAGGAAACTCACTTCAGCTGCTTGTGTCCTCACTCTGATTCCTCAGGTTATTACCCCGAGCTCTTGGCCATAGATGAAGTAGATCTACTGGTAAATTGCTCCCTCTTCACCACCACACCAACAATTCCTGCATCGCTGTTGGTCCTTCTCCACTATCACTTGCACATGTATGCAGTTTTATCTGTTGTGTGTGTGTGTGTCGCACTCAAATCAATGTCTAGCCTGCCGCTGTATTTACTGTGTGGTTTTAGAGTGTGATTGCATTCCATAATCTGCACTAGTTTACCACACAAGGATAAATATCTAATTGATAATGCGTGTTTGATACAAATGCAGTGAGTAGGTCCATGAAAAGATCAACAAAAAAGTGTATAGTAGGAAAAACAAAGCAATTAAAGTTCCGTCACAGCATTGGCACTTGCTGTGTCCACCTACATTGTGTGTGTGTGTGTGTGTGTGTGTGTGTACGTTCCCCACTGACAACACTGGCCTGAAGGTATGTGTGCTTTAAGAGGTCTCCTACTGGCCATCTCCCAAGATGCCATTTTCAATGGGATTAGTCTGGGATGCGCCTAATTGCTATTGATTGCGATGTGCTGCATAAAATTGCTTTCCTTTCCTTGTCCACGGCGGGAGGTGCTGGAAGGCAATTAGTAGTGCGGACGAGATAGAAGCCCAGTCGGACTTGTAATGAAATGGAAGCAGGAATGAACCTGTGAGTAATGCCCTCGAACGCACTGAGCATTTCACAAGCATTAAGCACTGGTATTTTATATTTTGTCCTTCTCACATAGCCCCAGGAAAATACTGCACCTTTTTATTTATCCTGCAATGTTTAGCGTCGGAAAAATGACCCGGAGTTTGGCTGTGTCGTGGGTAAACACATTGTTTCTTGTTTGTTGCATCTTGTGTTTGTGCAGAACATAATACGGTTCATTCAAGTGCCGAGCAAATCTGTTCTTTTGGCAGACTTATATTACACATTTTCCCTTAGTTGTTAATCTTGTGCTTTCATCTTGAATTGTGTCCAGAAGCATCAGCATGTTTACAAAAAAAGAAATCCACACTCACTTTTGCTGAATAACACTTCTTTTCATGTCTATTTAATAAAATAGTTTTTGCCTCAATGAATAATACACATTTTTCACATTTCTTACGTCTTTTTTTTTTTTTAACTCCACCTCAGAATTCAGAATACACATTATACGTTTTAAAGATATTTACATATGAACAACATGGGGACACCAAGGGTTCTTTAACTTTTAAAAATGTGGTTTTGTTTCTTGTACAGCGTGAACCTGCAAGCATGTGGTCATTTACAATCAAAGATGCTGTTAATTTTAAACATAAATCTTAATGTCCTTATAGAAATGATACTATCCCACCTTTGAATGAACAGACCCTTGGTGCCCCCAAATCTACAATTGATTGTATAATAACAGTGTTTCTCTCTTCGTTTCCACATAGTACTGTGTTGGTTTTCAGGCACACTTTATGTAACAGTTTTGTTGCTAAAAAAACAAACACAAAACGACCAGAAAAAAAAATCAATCATGGTTTCCAGCTACAGTTAGTCGGTGTCTCATGGAAAGAGCGGATGGTGTACCGATTACAAAACGCCCATGTACAAGCCTGCAGTGTGAACAATGAGACAATGGGGGGGGGGGGAGGTTGGAATAGACATTTACAGACGGACATAAAGACTCAAAGTTTCCTGGCAGAAAAACAAATGGCAGACTGCTGTCCTTGAAACTGCAGCTTCACATTTGCAATAAGAAATGTAATGTCCCTAGGTTTGCCCGGGCAGAGCCTCTCTGAAATGCCTTTTTTTGTATTGTGTCCTCAAATGCAGCCCATTTCAAACGACACACACAAGAATCTACTGTATGTTAATCCACACGGATCCTAAACGCTCTTCTTTAGTTGTAAATGAGAGCTTTAAAAAGTAATTTCCATGACAACTGTTTATGCTCAACCATTTTACAGTGCAGAGCGACATATGCACCAGTACAGTCTGCTGGGGTGAAAACATATTCATTACAGTTTTCTTCATCTATTCTGTCTGTTTTGAATATATGAATTGCTTTTTGATTGGATTTTTATGATTTTTTGCTTTCCACAAGCAGACTAAATCACAACTCTTGGAGGAACAATTGCATTATCTTTTTATTGATGCTTTGACCTTCACCCTCTACTCTCATACCTTCACACCTTGTTGACAGCTTGCAAATGAATGAGAAGAGCAGTAATGGAATCCCTAGTCAGAAGGAAATTAAATCACAACAATAAAACTCTGAAAAATTTGAAGCAAGTCGCCTCGATACTTCTATCGGCCATTTTTCCTTCTTCTACACTTACTTAAACCACAAACAGTGTATTTCCCAATCTATCTGTTAATTATGATCAGATTTTTCACCCGTTATTGAATAAATGTCCTAGCACTTGTACCCCCAATACTCCTGCTAATTCACCCCTTCTGGCAGTTACAGGAATTTCAAATAGTAAAACAATAACTCGTTTTGGGCATTACATAACTTTACACCGCAAACAAAGCAGTGCTTAAATCAGCCCGAGCTGTTCATACTGTATAAAGCCAAAGGCCATGCTAAGTAAATCTTATCTGGAATAGTAATAAGGCATCGGTGGTGGCAGCCATGCCTCTGAGCCCTGGAACACTCACTCTGCTCTTTGCTACCCAGTAAAGTTATTCCAATATATTTGTGGACACATGTGCAGGCTGAATAATAACTTGGCATCTAAAGTAATTAAGAATAATGACGCTCTTTTATTAATTTGAAAATGTCTGGATCACTGACGCTGTGATTGATAAACTGTAGATGTCAGTTTAGTTTTATGAGTCTGCGGACCTCAATCCAGATAGATGAGGCGTGTCTTTTCATATTAAGAGACACTAAATCACTGTAGCTTAAGGCCCCTAGCCTTGTTGTTGCACCTTATATTGAAATGCACCCACGCTTCTTTCCTTTCTTTCCTCCAACAACCATGTGCCGCAGACTTAGACTATGCTGCACACTGTGATATTCTTTTAAAATGAGTTTTAGTGCCTTTTAGGTAATGTACCTCTTTAGTCATTGGGCTGTATCCTATGTTCATTTCTGGCTCATTACAGAGTGCTGCGAGCTGCTATTAGGCAACCCATCCATCACCACCCTGGAATAGTGTCTAAAAGGTTAAAAGGAACGGATTTTCTGGAAATGCTTGATGAATGGCACGAGTTTACTGGAATTCACCTTTGAATTAATGACTATTGTTTATCATTTCCCTTTAATTGGGTGTTTTTCTTTCACCACTTAAGGACCACTCTGGTCTGGAAAATATCAAGGCAATACATTAGCTTGTCTGTTATGGTATAGCCACATCGGGAGAGCTATTCTAACACATGGGGAACGGGCTGGAACTGAAAATCTATTACAAATTGTACAGCAGCGGGATTCTGTTAGAGATTTGTATCTTACCAAACCTTATGTTCTTCACTGGGTGCAGATCAACGCACTGTGGCTTTGAGATTGCCGATGAATGGTGTGATTGTGTATGCTCTCATGGACAATGTGCATGTGAATGCTGCCTAAAAAGCATTTAGACAAATGCAGATGTCCTCTTTTTGTCTGCTGGTTCTGGAGTGGGCCCAGCATGCAGGCTGCGGCAGCGCCAAGCACCCAGCTGGATGATTTATCACAGAATACTCCTTGATTAAAGGAAATTAAAGCAGGCTGCTTTTCGCTCGCTAATTGCTTTGATAACAAGTTCAAGCAGTTAGTTAGCGGGAATATTTTTGAGAATATGGACCTCTGAGAGAAAACAATAACGACAATTAAGCCAGCAGAGGCTGCCCAGACTTGTTGTTGTGATGCAGAGTTTTACATCTGCTCATAGTTACTCTCTACCAACTTTCCTTTCTTTCCATCTTCCCCTGGCTGTGCTGCTTCTATACAGAGACATGATTCAAAACCATATGCACAAAAATCAGTGTTCTGGGGTTTTACAGCAGTTTATAAAATTGACAGTAGCATCATCTAAGTGTTAGAGGTGAGTTCCTGCCATAGTGATACAAAGTCTTATGAAGACACAAACATTAATGTGTGATGTGCATCTTGTAAACAAGCTCTTAGAGTGAAGTTGTGAAACACCTATGCAGTGCTTTTACCGGTGTTGATGCTTGTATGACAAAAACAGAAAAAGCGCTGTTAAGTGTGCTTACGGTTTGTTTTGCCTGCTGTTGGAATATTACAACACCTGCGTGATTGTGACAGACAAGTACAACAAGCAGATGGCATACATACAGAAATCCACATGAGCAATTCAACATTGCCAATGGTTAGGAAAAAGTTCAAAGAGCTTAGAAACTTTTTTGTGTTAGAGCAGCAAGTCAACATCTGAAAATATATATATAGGACGATTCAAACCGGAGGGTGGAAACAGCCTTGAGACAAGTTCCGTCTTCTTCTCGGTGTCAACAATTGTGTTTGTGTGAAGCTTGTGAGCGCATCTCTTCGATGCTATGCTGTCTCAGGTTGCTTAGGAATTGTGCTCCTGCCCTGTCAATCATACAAAATGGTGCAGTAGGCAGTGCCTTGCCTGAGCTTTTCCACCATCCCCGGTGGAGTCTCTCTATGACAACGTCTGGCCGTTGAGGCACTCCCTCCGCAGGCATTGAGCCGGCTTCCACCAGTCTCCGTTGTGGCAGCGGCAGATGGTGCAGTCGTCCACCTTCACTTCAATTCCGGCTGGGATGATCGTCGTTCCAGCAAAGCAATTTGGACCTGCCGCATGGGAAGGGAGGAAAGGAGGGGGGGGGGGAGAGAGAGAGAGAGACAGGAGTGAGAACGACAAGAAATGGATGTGGTTCTCCTGAGGGCTTCTCCTTTTCTGAGGTGTGGTGGAGTGATGCGGAGACCTGCGGGGAGTTAAAGGAGTCAGAGCAGACGTACAGATCTTTTCACGGGCATGCACCGATGGGCTTGTTTTTGCAACACTAAAGCGCTTTTGTTAGTCTCCCCTTCTCCCTCGACATGGAGCGCTTTGCATCCTAATGCGCTGCAAGAGGAGAAGCCTGCCAGGAGCTGGCTTGGCAGCACAGAGAGGCTGGAGTACAGGGAGTGAGAGACGGAGCCAAAGAGGGAGAGAGAGAGAGAGAGCGCTGCTTTGAGAGGCAGGATGGTGTTAATCACTTCAGTCTGTATGAAAAGGCCACAGAACTCCTTAGCAATTCCTTACATGATTTCTCCCCACACTCCTTCTGTGCTGACTTCTAAAACAATAAAGAACTCAGATACATTTTGACATCTAATTGATCCGTAACACACTGTAGGATTTGCTTGTGCGGATCCTTTCTGTTGATATCTTTCATTCTAAAAGGTGTTTGACTGTACCACTGGAACGCCTCATACCCATGTATCTGATCATTTCCGTAGATATTGAGACAGATTTTGCCTGGGTACATTTTAAGATCTGTACTCGAGGAAGCCATAAACACTGTAGCATTTGTGGAAATGCATTTATTATTGGTAAATACCACATTAAATTATTAAATCTAAGTTGTCTCACCCCTTTACTTTTTGAGACAGCACGGCAGAGGGAGAATGTGCTATGAATTTTTCCCGATTTTAATCATTTAGATGAAGCAATAAACAGCTCAATTGGTGTGACGGTGACTTTGGAATGCTCTCAGCATTCGGCACTGGAAAATCTGCTAGACCCAAGACTCCACGAGTAGTCATAAAAAACTCATGTCTCATAACTCTTGAAGACAAAGTAGCTTTCACGGCAAACTTTTATGGACATCTTTGTGTACTAGCTAATTTGATATAGTACAGGCAAATTCAATGGTGGCATTGTAAGTGTGTAACTGTATGGTTAGTTGATCTGAAGAGCCGAGTTACACAGGGTACATTTGGGGACACGGGCCAGATGTGTAAAAATCTGCACAATTACTCAACTTGAGCACACAACATAGGATCGTTTCATGGAGGACATTATGACATGTCGCAGTAGGGGAGGCCCATGTATAATTATCGAAATGAATAATGGTTGTATTCCATTCATCTGCTTTGATTTCAGGGTCCTGGTATTGTGTTCGCTCACTGTCACACCTTCACAGATAACTGAGCCATTGTCGATGTTATAGTAACTATGATTTTCAAACTATACACTGTATAATAGCCCTATTACTGTTTTCTGTGGTGATAATGAGGCAACTCAAAGCACACATTCAGGTAATGTAAAGACCATGGTCTTAGATAAATATTGAAAGTCACACGGACAAGTCAAATATATATATATATAAGCAGTGGCATGACTTTTAATGTACTAATTTCCTAAAACAGAGGGGAAATAATCCTTCAGATTCTTTAAAAATAAAAGTAGCAGTACCAAACTGTGAACATACTCCACTAAATGGCTGTTATGGTGTACTGTATGTTGCATGTTACTAGTTTCATTACTTAAAGGTAGGGTAGGTAAGAATGGAGAAACCAGCTCGAGTGCGCTAGAATTTGAAACTACGCAGCTGAAAAAAATGTGCCCCTTCCTTCAGATTTCCTTACGGAGCCCCTCCTCCAACACACACTGACCAATGAGGGCGCGAGATAAGTTTGTGCACAGATGGAAGGCTGACAGGCAGGTAGGCCATCCAGTTATTTTAGCCGGGCCGGCTAAAATAATTGGTCTTGCTTTTTACAGCGCCACGGCTTCCACAGATGACATTTTTGCAGTGGCGAACCGTGTCTATCACAACTGGACCTTCTGTAGACACACACACCCCCCACACACACACCCCCTCCCCCGGCGTTATAATGTCCGTCTTTTCACTGAATTGTCGTCTTGAAAAGGGTACTCGCAACAATTCCGCAACAACTTCATCTTCACCTGTTGCACTTGCCATTTCAACGTTAAAAACTATAAAACGGCATGAATTGCTTCGTCGGATTCATCCTCTGTCTCGAGCCAGTGAACTACCGGGCCTTCCCTGGAACCGAGGGAAACTCTGAAAGAATACGCCCATTGGCTACATATATATGATTGGTTGATCAAACTGTCAGTCCAAAGGTACGCTCTCATTCAGTGCAACGGCCAGGGCATTCTATCAAGGATATAGAATACCTTGGTTGAAGGATATTCTACCCAGAGACCCAGAACAAGATCTGATTGGTTGCTTTCTTTTCTAACACAAAACCACTGAAATGCGTAGTGCATGGTCCGAGAAGGACAAACAAATCAACGTAACACTGTTATATTACAGATCAACAACACAGATATGATTCTCATTTATTCATTTTATATACATTTTATTTATATAATTAAATCGATTTTTTGTTTGTTTTATCTGAGTGTTCCAGGGCATTCTCTGAATACCTTGAAGGCCCTGACGGTTCGCCACTGCATTTTTGTATGTATTTATTGTCAAAGCATTTAATGTATTCATTGCTATCGGGATGTTAAGAGCATTCCATGGAATATAACAAAAAGTGTTTCTGAAGTGAATGACCTACCCTACCTTTAAGTTGTTCAAGGTCAAGGTTCAAGGTTCTTTATTTGTCATACGAACATAGCTACAGAGTAGTTATGTCGATGAAAATCTTAGGTCACAGGCTTCTCCAACAGTGCAACACAATAATACAGATAAACAGAAAAATATAAGTAAATATTAAAAAGTAAATACAAAAATAGTTTAAAAAAAGTGAAATTGTGAAATAAGAGTGATATATTAAATAAATAGATAAATAATTACTAAGTAGCAGATGAATGTTATGGATGTTGTTTCAACAGTTCAGGTGTTTAACAGTCTTATTGCCTGTGGGATGAAACTGTCTCTGAATCCGGTGGTAACTCCCAATGTTTCACAAGCTTTTGGTTCAGATGTTTGTCGGCCTAGTTTTAATCTTCTGCAGTGTTTATGAGCGAAAACAAGCTTCAGGGGGGCAAAAACATCCATGTGACACCTGCAAAAGGAGGTGTTGGCTACCTAGTACCCCCAACCTTTGCCTTAGCACAGATGAGTCCCCTTCTCTATCCGGACCTGATAAAAGCTCTTTGATCTGAGCTTAGAGGAGACATTGTGAACGCTTGCCAGGTCTTAACTCTCATTGATCCGCCCCTGGACAGCTGGCACAGGTTACAGGACAAACTCAGTGGAGGTTGATGAGGGAAGAGGGTCACTGGTTCTGGCTGCCAAGTGTGATTGTTTATAGCCGGATAGACTTGGAGCCACAAGGACAGAGTTTCCGCTACCTGTCACTGTCCGAAGGACACACTGTCACCCGTCCGAGCCTGTGATCGATTCATGGCCAATAAAATGTGGTGAAGTCAGAAAATGTTTGTCCTGTGTCAAACTGTCCCTGCATATTATACTTTCCCTGACTGCAGCTTAAGGAGTGAATAAGCATTAAGGCTCATTACAGTCGATTTGGCTCAAATATAATCATAGCTATTGCCTAGAGGTGGGAAATGATTCTTTTCAAAACCACCTGCCAAAAACCTCTAATTCACACAAAAAATGCTGCGTGTCCATATAATATGTCAGTCTGAATGTGTTACCTCATTGCAGTCAGCTCTATGGCTCTGCTACTGCATGATACGTCTGTTAAAAATCCACAGTGACAGTTTCCAGAGAGATAAGCAGATCTATACATGGTTTAATCCTATCTTAGTGACAGAACGCTGGCCAATTCACTACTTCTCATTATAAATATCTTCATGAGAATTATATAATTACATGTATCCCCTGATAAATGTACAGTATAACTCCTGATAAATATTAGAGCTGAATCAGTCGGACTCAATGAACATGGTTCTGGGAGATAAGCCCTCCCCTGGCTGACTATTCCATTGTTCTGCTTTCTGCTTTCTGCTGCTGTTTTCAGGGTGAAGAGATGAGCTAAAAAGCCACATCCTATTAATGGAAAGTTTTAACAAAAGGGCGGCAGGCGACCAATGCAGAAGCATTGTTAGTCAAAAGACATCCGAATATCACGGCTGTAACCAGAACACATTTAGTTTAAATTGAATTATGGTAACTAATCTGGAAAAAAAGAAAGAACACATTTGTCCTCATTTCAACCCAAGTATTAAAACACATTTTACTTTCCAAATCAAAAACTAAATGATCAGTGTGGGTTTTTAACAACAATTCAATTTAACATTTCAGACCTAAGCAAACAGGCCACCCTTCGACGATTCTGATTGGTTTTGACATTTAAAGAAGCCAAAAATGTTCTTTAACTTTCTCAAAGTGAGTGGGTTGAGCTGAACAGTGCTAATGCAGAGTATAGATATTATTTCAGAACTTCCTATGCTGCAGTTTTTGTCTGCAGAAGCTACAGCCCCTTTAACCGCAACGCTGTCTAATGTAAGAAGTAACCAATCAGATCTCTGTATATTACGCTTCTTCAGCTCTGGAACTAGTGAGGCACATACCATTTTGTGATAATATCCCTAAATATATTATTTTGTGATTTCGACATGTGTCTCCAAAGGATTGTGTGAAGCTAAACACTTTCATACTTCACAAAAAAATAAGGAAAAAGATAACTGTCAACTAAAATAACATCATCTGCTTTTACTTATAGACTGTATACATATCTCTGGATTTTAGAGCTAATTGGTGAATGTTAACATGCTAAACCGAGAACTTGAACATAGCTACATATCCTAACATGATAGCCTTGTCGTGTTAGCAGGATCATGTTAGCATTTAGCTGAAACCCGTGCTGTGCTGTTAGCATTTTCAAATGAAAAAACACTTGTCACTGAAAATGAACACCTTTAACAAACATAATAAACTTGTAATAGGTGATTGTGTTGGTCTGGGGTTGGACACCAAAATCACTACACTCAAGTATGAACTGCTCCTAGTTTTGTCTAGGAGTCTTGTTGTTACCTTGTAAAGTAAAAAATGTTGGCTTTTTGAAAGAGTTGTGCTTATTTCACATATGTATTTGAAACCAACTGCTTGTAGCAGGTAAAGAAAAGACAACTCTCTTCCACTGATTGCATGTCTAACTGGAGCACACACGTGGATGTCTTCCTTTCACAGCCCCCTGTACCTTGGCAGGAAATGGGAGCTAAACAGCATTCTTCATTGTCCTCTCCCCAGAGCCCCTCAGCTTCCACAGAGATAACTGGCTGCCAGAGCCTGACCAGGCACCCTTTAGGGAGCCTGGAAACGGCAGGCCTACCCTGAAATGCCAAAGGTGTCACTGTGTCCTGTCAGCCTGGATTAGCTCTCTCCTAGCAGCTTCTGCAACCTTGTTAGTGTGGGTGTTTGTGTGTGCTCGTGTGTTAAAATAAAGGAAAGATGGCAAGGTGGATAAAGTGGAAATGAGAAAATAGTGTGAAAGAAAATCAGAGTGGTTGTGATGGAATAGCCATTTAGCTACCGCCTTAAACCAAATTCCTCCCATCACATTTATAGGTCAAGCGCTGCTTTAAAAAAATAAGGGGGAAAAAACATTTCAGTATATTTGTTTTGCCTATTTTCAGCAGGGTTACTCATACTTTTGCCTCAACATAATGAGAAAATGAAATACAATAACAAGGCACATAATCATGGGAGAACATGTATTTGTTTATCAGTTTCAGAAAACCCTTTTTTGGCTAGGTCTTTTAGCTCTTAAATGATCAAAAGCTCACATGAACTGTATAAAAGGACACAATAGGAATCCATGATTAAACATTGCAGCTTTGTGTTGTGTTGTGCATTTAGTATTACCCACAGGCACTATTTGTTGTTGAGCATTCCAGCCAGGATCACATTGCAGGCAAACAGTTACTGTACTTTAGTCATAAAGCTCCATCTATCCCTCAGGATTGGTGCTGGCAAAGGGAAATATCCTACTTCGCCTTGTAAATAGCCAATGAACCATTGGAATCCTATAATTCTAATTTAGGGATTGGCTGTGTGTGACAAGGGCGTCAGGGCACTGGGAGATAAAAGGCTCTCAGAGGACCCATTAGACCTTCCTACCGTGCCTTTAATCAATGGGCTAATGTTTACTCTGCTTAGTGTGTCATTTATAATTAAAACTAGTACTGCTCATTATTGTCCAACGGGCCCAAGGTAATCATTTTAATTCATAAAACATCAATTACATCCTGATCGTCTAAAGGCGCGACCATCAAATGGTGATACCACAGATAAACTTGCAAGTCATTGGTTTAATGAAAATGTAATGACTTCTGAGAAGTGTGTGTGGAATTCCAGAAGAGATGGGTATTTACCGTTTTTACAGATGGGGCAGCATTGCTCCGGCTCGTACACAGGGTTGACACACTCGGGGACGGCGCAGTCGGACACCACGCAGTGCACCTCATTATTTGGTTCGCAGCGGCACCATTCACAGGCCGACGGCTGTGGGCAGAAAGAGGTGAGGGGGGGATTTGGGTTAGATGAGTCAGAAGATCTTACCTTCGTCATGTGCATGCGCTACATGGTTACCAGGTCAGATGAACAGTCTGCTCCTCTGCTGTTATATCCCAATGAAGAGGATCTAATTATATGAACCTCATGAAGAAACAAGTTCATCAATTATTCACAACGCCCTTTTATTAGGCTTCTTGCATCTTACAAACAAGCGTGTAGCAGACTTTAAATGTTATCCCCAACTAATAAGGGAGTCTGTAAAGTAGTGTTCATGATATTTAGTATTTTGCTGCATTCTTCTGTGGAATGCCTCAGGAAACTGCATATCTTACCACCTCTGCAACATGTAAATCAGTGCTATGCAGCTCTCTGTGCGGCTCCCACTTACTTGACTCTATCTTTACAAAGTCTCTTGACCGGAAAATGAACTGTAATGCAATTACATGGAGTGGAAAAATACAAACTGTTTCCAACTCACGAAAGGTCAACTGCTCATCATCTAAAATGTCTGTTCTGCTCATCATAGTAAACAGACTTTTGATGGCATCTCTGCTCAGGATCTGCCAGTACTTTGTTCTGGGCTTAGAGGGTACAAATGTTTCATATCTAAGAACCATTTTGCAGTTTACATCCGATAAAATATTGTTGTTTTTTGGTAGACCAATGAGTGCAGGAACCAGAAAATAGTACAGATGATTCATACTAAACTGGGTGAGTTATTTGTTTGAAGTCCACACATTTATGTAATTTGCTGCAGTCAATATTCTAATGCTTGGCATTTCTTTGAATGACATTGAGATGACTACTATTATGCTTAGCTTTGGCGTGTTTAATATTCGTATAATCAGCATACCCTTTAAAGCCATAGATGTTTTTGGAGTCTATGCTTATTATCTCTCTGGGGGTTTACTTAGGAAAATGATACCATTGCCAAGTCTTGGTGCTAGTAAAACCAGTGAACGCTGCAGGAATTCAGTAGTACTAAACAAGAAATTGTCGAGCTTGTAAAGAGCAAACAAACAAGGTATAATGGTGGCATTAGTGAGCTTTACATGTAGGCAGATTGTGTGGGATGTAGCCAGGTTAACTGTTTTCCCCTGTTTTTCAGTATTTATGCTAAGTTGAGAGCCAATTTTCCTACCTTGGTTGGTTATTGGCTAATGGTTACCCAAGCCAAAAAATCGTTACGACATCATAAGGTGGCCAAAATCTGATCAGCTCATTTTCATTGTCAGGTTTTTATATAAATGGATCCGGACAAAAAGTGAGCGAATCTTTTTTACTGAAACTTTCAGAATGTCTTTACACAGAGGGGACACGTGTTTATGTATAAAAGTCATGAAAAAGTGGATTTTGCATAATAGGTCCTCTTTAAGTGGCACAACATGGGAAATAGCCAGTGTTTTTTTTGGGGGGGGGATTTCATGGCAGTCACACATTGAAAGTCGGCGGAGAGTAGGAAGGAAAAGCAATAAGAAAGGAAACAAATGCACAAATCCTTATTAGTGTGGCGTCTTAACCCAAAACTATTACTACTACTGTTTGTGGTGAATAAAATAACCAAGCATCAGAGCAGAGACTTTCACATTAATGTTTTTCCTCCTGTCATTCCATTTTCCCTCATTGAGTTAGAAAACATATGCATGTCTGAACTGTAATGTTGACTTCCTGAAATATCAGACAATGGTCAGATGGAATAAAATGTTAGGACAACTATCTCTCAGATATGATTATAAAAGGCAATACAAATACAAAAAAAAGCCTGTTCCAAGGCAATGAATAAGTGACAGAACAGTGACTGCATTTGTTTGGAAATGTCTGCAACTTATTAGTGTGCTCCTGGTATAAAATGTCTTGTTGTGTATCTTCGCTTTAAAATATTCACACTCTTAGTGATGTTAATGAAGATATATTTCATCTGCTCGTATATTGTGCCTGTTGCATATTTTAGAGCTGTTGCTCCCTGATGTAAAACACGCCTTTCCTTTCCTCGTGAAGCTGCACTGAAATAATAAAAGCTTCTAAGACATTTATAACTTCACTCTCCTCTCATTAGAAATTCCTCTCATATCTTACCAACACAAGTGCGTTCATGTAAATAAACCATTTCAAAAATATTTCCTTTCGAGTTAAACACCCCTCCAGTTATCTTCCCCTCTTTCAGTTCAAGCGCTCATACAGAAAAATACCAATTACATACACAGCAAGGTGTTGTCTCATACATATGGAAGGTTTTGCCAGCCTGACAGACTTTAAGTGTGGGGGCTGGAAGGTGAGATCTAGGGTCAGCTCTGCAGGATGTATGGGGCGGTGTCTGACACGTACAGTCTTGATTCAGGATGTCATGCTAAAGCTTTCTGATTCTCCAACAGGAATATTTGACTTTGTCTTGGCACCCGTCATTTAATATATAAGGCTCACTCATGAGCTTCCATCGTTGAGAGAAGATGATTCACCTTAACCCGGGGCAGCATATCAAATCCATTACACCTTGTTTTAAATTGACACTGCTAGCAGCAGAAACCCAGGTTCTGTCTGGAATATTTTAGGTGTAATAACAAATAAGTCTCATTAGGGAATTGAAGCAACAGCAGAAATAATGAGCTTTACACTGTGTTTTTATTACAGTCTTTAAATAGAGCTTCAAGACAGTTTAGTGAGTTTACATTCCCATGTTACGAGTTTGTACAATCCTGGTTAAGTGTTTTTGCATGCAAGCATCCTGTTTTTAAGAAAGCCAATATGCTAGTCATGAACACTATTCTCAGACTGACCTAAAGTCTGACCATAACATTAATAATATCCTTATTGTTCAGGCCCTCCTTTACAATTACAGACCTTTACTAATATAGACATGCTAGGCTAATGTAGACAAAAAGAGGGTGCTGTAGCAATCGTGCAATGGACCAAGCTGAAGACCCACTTAAGACTATAGGGTAGCTTCTTTTAAGCTTGCGATATGAGCTACTAGCAATTATGTTAAACATGGTTCTTGATAATAACAAGTAATGTTATAAATGGTTTGCAGCAACAGAGAAAGAGCTGAGGTAGTAAGCTAAGTGGCGAGTATTATTATAGAAAGATTGATTGATTTAATGGAAATGATTTCACAAGTATCACATATTTGCTCTTTTTATAAGTTGAAAGTAGGCCAGTAACTAACTGGACAAACAATATCTCAATCTACTTTCAAAACATAGAATATTATATCTGTTCTAAGTATTGGGAATGAGGTCTCATCTCTTTAGGTTATATCAACAGCCCCTCACAATTCCTGCGCACATTCCATGTTAAAAGAAAGAAGCCACCTTCTAGAAACCCTAGGGCGGAGGATAAACTGTTGCACTTTTGTCCTTTATTACTTCTGATAAGATGGAGAAACTAGAACCAGAATGCAGCAGTCATCGCAGCCAGAAACAGAAATGGGCTCATTCTCAAATGCTTAAGAGCTCAGACAGTATAGAAAGCTGGGTCTATATGGGGAAGGCAGACCCGCGCAGACATGAAGAAGCCTGGATATTACTGAAACAATATCTAAAAGGCTATGAATCAGATTAATGCTACTTTCTGTCTATTCACATGCCATTTCTTGAATATGATCAATTCCAGGATGCTAGTGCTAGTGAATGGGACTTTTAGGACAAAAGCAGCTACATAAGCAATCCACGCATGTAATAGTTCTTATATTTAAAAAAAGTAACAGCCTAACAAGATTACTCCCCCTAAAATAGCATTTACTTAGCAGGATGGTCAATTACATGTTAGTCTGAAGTATCTAATTATTGGTAAAAGCCCAGCACAATCACGTACTCCCTCTAGGAGTGGGACAATTAGTTAAGTGCATGGTAAGGATCCAGCTTACACCAGTTTCGATTAATTTTTGATCAGCTGCCAAAACATGGGGCAAGGAAATTACACTAAAACATAACAATGGAAACAATTAGACGTAGTTTCACTGGAGTCTGCATCTGGCACAGATACATTTTTCCTTTCAAGGCATATTACTATCTTTAGAGGATAGCGAGGGAGATGATTAGACATCATATAGTAGTCTTTAAAAATCTGCTAAACCTTTCATTTGTGTTTTTGTCTCGAATTGTGGCTGCTGGTAAGATTGTACGGATGAATTGGAATTAGACTCGACATGAGAGTTAACATATAATTCATGTGGTTTGAGGCGATGGAATCACTATTTTCTGAGCCAGAAACAACAAAACAGTGATTTGGATTAATTGTTTATGGCTCACATACATTTTTTATGTTGTCAGACTGATGAGAAATGGGCAGCTGGCTCTCTCGACTTGCATGCAATGTCGAGTGTCTTGATCTCAAGGTGCCACTTCCTCCATTTTGTATCACAGTGTTTGTTTTTGTAGTTGGTTAAACACATTTCTTATTTCTTCGTTTTGATGTGGTCTATACTTTATACTGAATTATTTATCCAGAATAACCTATATACACAATAGTTTAACCTGTTAAGTTTAGGGGCAAAAGTACACAATGTACCACTTAATTTACTATACTGCAATTTTCTACATTCTCAGACATCTTGAAAACATTTATTCTAAAGATACTCTTTAGTGAAAATCTTATATTGCGTTAATTACTCTAGTTTATTATTGTCTTAATACCAAAAAGGTCAAATATAAAGCATATTGTGAATGAATTACAATATTTCTGATTCATTTCTGGGACGTATACTGTGAGGAATCCAAAATGTAACTTAAATAGAAATACATAACAACAATAACACATTGAATTGTATCTATCATTGGAATATATTCATACTGCTTTTGCAACATCTGAATGCACAGGTATAGCTAATATTCACAACTGTATACCATTGGGTAGTTTTATCTACAAGGCATATTTTTCATTGAAGAGTATAACTAACAACTTAAATACTCAAGTAAAGTACAAGTAAAGGTTGTACTGTACGGTATTCGAGTAAATTATAAAAACAGATTGAAGTACTTTGGTTGCATAATTGCATTTTCCATTGCATGTAAGGTAATTGTTGTTCTGCTTGTCAGTAGAGAACAGTTTCAATAATAATGAAAAAAGCAATAGTCAGTAGAGTTAACATTTTTCTCTATAAATATATTGTTTTGAACAAATATGTAAAACAAGAGCTCCTCAATTATACATTCCTTCAATGTATTCAGCTGCGCACGGTGCTTTCAGTGCGTCCTTTTGTGTGAGGTCTAGCGTGAAGAGGATCAGTCATGCCTAAGCCCAGCCTCACAAAAGAAAACACCAACATCTTAGACGTGCTGCCAGATGTTTCGGTGAAGAAAAGTCTCCTGTTGTCCTTGTCTTATTCGCTGGGTTTTAGAGTGAAACGGCTGAAATGGTTTTTATTCCCACTCAGAGACAAATGTAGACAGGGCCAGGTAGCAATGAGTAGTTCAATAACCTTCAATGGGGATTCTGCTAGGGTAAAATACCCAAAGACTAAACAACTGGGTCACATACATCCCCCCCATTTATTCAAGGGATGGGAGTGGGTTGTCACACTGCATGCTGCTGTTGTCAAGTCAAAACAATATTCCACCAGCAGTCAGAAAAAACAGACACAGAGGAAGACTTGTTTATTGCTGGCAGTTTTGAAAAACTCCCTTGATACCTAGGGAATAGTTACTGCTAAAACAAACAAAAAAACGAAATATTAGGTGGCGTAGTTTTTATTTTTTCCTTAATAAGTTCTTCTAATTGGGTCCTTTGCTACCTCTGGCAAATTGGATAGGAAAACCAATTTGAGCAATCATTTATACAGCTTGTATGGCTGTTTTGTCTCATACTGTAGGTGTCTGCTGAAAAGCAGAGTCACACATTTCTGCGTTTGTGTGTGTGTTCATGCTTTTCAAATGCCTTGTTTTGATTGTTTGTGCACATTTCTATGATCACGCATTGAGTTTAGCAAAGGCTTGTTGTATTGACAGAAGTCACGAGAAACAGACAAGTCGCAAAGACAAAGGCATTTTCACTTGCATCTATTGTCAGTGCAGAATGGTAAAATGTTGTGTTGATGTGAAAATGATAATGCCTCGATATTCAAGCCCCACTCAGTAGTAGGCTTTAACTACAGTAGATTAGTAGCTGCCTCGTGGGGATCTTATGTCTTAGGACATATATTAAGATTGCATTTTTTTATCAGTTATATTTATTTCAAATGAATGAATTAACATTACTTGCCTCTAAATGAGGAATTATTCAAGATAGTCTGAAATGTTCTGTGTGTGCCTCTGACACAGCAAATGTTGGAGCCCTCCCCCCTTTTCCCACACTGCATCCCTTCTCTAGGGGGATCGCAGGAAGCACGGAAAGGATTGTTCACATTTGAGTTCACATCCCAGCCCTAGCCTGACGATCTGGGATCTGAACTCACCCTATAGCTCCTGGTTCTTGATTGAAGCTGCGCTGGAGCCATGCTGGACAGACTGGACCCTTCCTCATCTGATGGGGAACCCTGGAGGTGAAATACCTACTAAGGTTGAGTGGCACGACTCTCTCACAGGGCAAAAAAACAAAAGAGTAGAACATACACCCACTGGTGGTAAATCTATAAATATCTACATTATATCAACCATTTGATACAATGTACCAGTAAATACTTTGATAGTGGAGTACTGTATTTTAGGCTTATTATCAGGTTGCTGAGGTATGAGTTATACCAGCATTAGATTCAACAAATGACAGGCTGACATTGCACCACAGTCAGCTGATTTATGTTGAATGAATGCCCAAAACCACTTGCATGAGAATGACTGCATATTCGACTTACATTGGACTTAAAGACTGAGCTCTAGCATGATGACATTTTCAGCAAAATGTGTAAAAAATGTGGTTGATGCCACACTATGTATACCTAGTCATTCTTCATTCATTCTCCGAGCAACCCAGAGGCTTCAAACTGACCACATGTCTCTCTGTTATCAATCTCACATTGCTGTGTCTTTGCGTTTCATCTCCATCATCTGCAACTGAATATAAATGCAAACGTCTGCACAATGTAGCACGAGCACTGCCAAGGAAATGCCAATGAGGGCCACACCAAAGGTCAACCTGTCTGCATCTCTAAACTGGGCTCTGAACACCAGATACTGACAGCCTTTGATTTACTTGAACACTGTATGGTCCCGAAGCTTTCATGTATTCACTGAAGAGACCCAGCCCCTCGCTCAGGATGTAGACCAAGACACCGGAGCTACTTGTGCAGTCTAAGATACGGGAGGCGGACACATCCCCCCCCCCCCCCCTCCTTATTTCTGTCATGGCACTTTCCCTGAGATGATCAATAAGAACAAATTCATGCTTTTCTCTCCATCAAGTGTGAAGAGATGCCCTTCCCTCTCTGGGCTCTCCAGTCAAGGTTAGCATGAGGGTGAGCTGCACTATTGATGGACTTGATCTCACATCAAACTGCGAGGCTTATGCACTCACAACTGCCCTCACAGAAATCTGTGGGCTTGCATCTCAATGCAGGACTTTGCTTGTATCTGTGTGATGTGCAAACCAATCAGTACAGATTAGGAACATGATCCAGCTCACCCCTTACTAACATCAACACTATGTCACTGTCATTGTGTTGTGCCAGTGCATAATGTATGTACACAAGTAGCAATAACATTAAATAGAGCACCCCATTTACTAAGGCCGAGTACCACAGTATCCCATGCAGGTTTGAATCTGACCAATGGTCCTTTGCTCCATATTGGCCCCCTTTCCCTGTTTCATGTCGATTTACAATCTAATCGAGGCAATAAAGCCGTCAAAACATATTATTGAATTAAATACAAACATTTAATTTGAAAAAACAGGGAAATTCCCCATCAGATTTTTCCATCTTCCAATTGCTTGTTTGTCCAATAAACAATTTTGGAGCCCAAAGGTATTTTATTCAGTGTCAATCAGAAGTTGCATATCTGACTTGTTGCTGCATTTTTATGTTGACTGTCAATTAATTGTGTCAGCATTAGCATAATGGCCCCTACGGCATAAAACACTATGCTTTATACTGAATTACCAGAATACTGACTAGCCACTCATTCATCGGAATTAAAAAGGTTGTATAAATAAAAGTTTTAAATTAAAAACTGATGGACAATTCCTTACCACAGTTGTTTCCTTCCAGTTTTGCCTTTAGCATTTCCACAGACATAATTATTAATAAACATGCTTGTCTACATTGTATGTGGCTAACCTCACTGTGTAAGCCCCCCTGCCTGCTTCAACTTGTTCCAGTGACATGACATGCTAATAGTCACAGGTGCAACATGTTCTAACATCTCCCAGCAGAGGTTTCTTTGCTTTGCCTTGGAGTCATTATGTAAACTAACTGAAACAAACAAAGACCTGCCACAGATAACAAAACAGTCTGATGAAGCCTGGCATGGCAATACATTGCTGAAAGGTTTCAATAATAACCCTTTGTGTAAATATTTACTTGCTGCAAATGATGTTGAAATGCAGCTATTCCGAACAAGTGATTTCAGTTTGCTAACAGGTGGTATCGGCATTTGTCTTCAGCACAGACAGCCCAGCTTCATACTCCTCTGATAATAACAGCAGTCAGCTTTTCAACCATGATTGTTATCTTCAGCGTATTTAAATGATATGAATAATGGGTAAATAAATGTTTGTATTGTTCAAAAAAGCTTTGCTTGAGGTGGCAGACCTACAGAAAGTGATCACAGATGCACAGCCTGTCCTTTCAACGCTACAAAATAGCATCCTTCAGCTAATTTTAGTTTTACGGCTTGCAACTCAAATGTGTTGGTTAATTGATCACCTGATTATAGCAAAAAACTCTGCTAAATAAACTGCATACTTCTTGTGCAAGAACGTAAAGCACAGACAGACACAGAAAGCAGCTAGCTAGTAAACGTAGTTGAACATTTAGCAGTTAAAGAGCCAGATATTCTCAAGAGATGGTGGAGACCAAAACCAGAGCTAAAATAAAGTGAATAATGGACTTATATTCTTCAGCTGGCTTAATGAGCAACTGTTTGCTAACACATTTAAAAGATAAACTTTAAAATGTAATAATAGTTAAATGTTGAATTTACAGCTTGTTCTGCTGCCTCCAAGTTCACTTGTAGTTGTATAATTATTTGGCTAATAATGTAGGTTATTCAGTAGTCCTTTTCTTTCAAAGCTAATTTTATAGCATTTTAGTGCTAACAGCTGTGATGCTTTCAGTTGTGTGGTTACAAACACCGCTGAATTCCCAGCAAATCTTCCTCTGACAATGCTCGTTAATGTTGAAGATGCTTTTGCAAGCTTATTTTCAAGTATCCATCCATTTAGTTCTGGAGTGCTTATTATTTTTGAATTGTATGCACAAAATAGACTGAAAAGTGCTCTTCTTCACTGAAATATAGACATAAATCATGTGTGCACTGGACTGGATAATCCATTAGTCGCAGAGCTGTTGTTGGTTTGTGTCTCCCATTTTCTTGTAATGGAAAAAAGTGTTGGCTCTTTTTGTGGATAAATCTTAGGTAACAAATAGGCGAAAGTTTAGAAAGATCCAATCCATTTGGCCATGTACTCATGCTACCCTTACACACACATGTTGGGTTAACTAGATTTAGCTTTTCTTTCTCTAACATTAGGTCATAATATGTAATTTTTGGAACCAGAAAGGGATAAATGCAGGTGATAAAGTGTCTTCAAGCTTACTTTAGACCTGAATACTCTTGATCAAATCAGTACATCCAAAATGTTATAAAGTTATCCATTGGAATTGTAAAGCATTTGGCTGACCAACTATATTTGACACATACCAACCAGTTACTAATATATTTTCACGGACATGCGCATATGCCTTGATTAACTATAGCTATACCATTGTTTAGGCTGCATTATGTCATATTATATTTCCATCACTTACAGCGCCAATCCACTTGTGAGGAATATGAATGAGGATGTTTCCTCATGGGCAACAGTTTAAACACAGACTTAAGTTGTCATGCTAATGTTGCTATTTCTAATCAGGTAGCACTGTCAAGCTCTAAAACAACTGCTGAGACACTGGTCTGGTGGGTAGAAGCAGTCACAGGAGACATGGAGGAACTGAATCTGCCTGCAATGACTCAGTATATCAAAGCATTCAAATACTCTAGAGCATCTGTCGGTTTAGTAATGCCGGGTGCATTTTCACTAAATGGCACAGAGGAATGGATGACATCACTCTGAAAGGCAGCCATCTTTGTGCCCTTATTGGCCAATAAACACATTTTCATGATACTTTTACAGTCTGCCAAGCGGTGATATATTCTCACACAAATAGGAGGCCTCACTAACCCAGACCCTTATAACCTCCCACACAGGTCAATGTTGAGCTGTTCCTAGTAAATGTTAAATATCATCAGACCTATACCATTGTGGGGGTGCACTGCACGTAATATTCATCCTCTACAGTGGCATCAACCAACATAACATCATCATGACATTAGATTTATTTTTGTGTTTCAATTGATTGGTATCTGTCATTTTACATGAACATGCAAGTCTATGTAAATGTCTGTATATGACATTTACAGACTGCCATGTAAGATGTGTGCTTCAGTGGCATACAGACGTTGAACAAGGCAGCCTGAAACAAACTAGCATCAGTTGGGCACTATCCCTTATAGAAGTTTAGATGTGACCTCATAGCATATCAACTGCTGTGAATATTCTGGAAGACATATATCAAATGGAAGGTCAATAATTAGATTGCGAATTGTATTTTTTATTTATTTTTTACACATGAATGTTACCTCTTATATGAGAGAGAAGCATAGTATAATTGAAAAGTTTGATGACAACCAACCAGCTAGAAATGTGCCATCACGTTGCAAATTAAAAGATCTCTGTTGAATTCTAGAAATCAGATCTTACCTTGAATTCTTGCAGTATTTTATACGTTTTCCCCCGGTACTCGCAAAAGTTTTTAACCTCCTTGCATTCGGGGCAGCATCCATTGTGCTCCACTTTTGTGCACTTTGGGTGCAGTTTTGGGCACTCGGGCTGGTCGCACACAGGCCCGTCCTCCGTGCACTGGCACGGACAGTTCGAGTGTCCCGGGTAAAAGCGCTCCCCGAGTTTGTAGACAAAACCACTGTCATCCACGCACCCTTTCCCCCGGTAGTCATCGAATACAATGTTTTCACTGGCGGTCCGCTCCGCCTCGTCTGCGGTGTAATCCTCGGGGTTTCCCACCGAGGCCGGGGACACGGCGCTCAGGGCCAGCAGGAACAGGAAGGCGGCCAAGAGGAGAGGGCCCATCCTTCGCCGCGGCATTGATGTCCACATTCAACAAGATTGTGTGGATGTCATCGCTACGCTCCCGGTATCCTCATTACTCTCGTCAGCATCATCATCACTTGAGGCTGCAGTGGGGAAAAATAAGAGATGATAGCCTATGATGGACGATGACTCCACTGCTGTTGTTTTGGCACATCCTCATTAGCACCTCTCATCCTAAATAGCCTACTTTTCACTTGTGCACGCCTGTGCATTTGTACGCTAACAGCCTTATAGAGATCATCATACAAGTTATTATTGTATCTCCTGACCCCCCCCCCCATGCAGGTCACTCAACAGGCTAATGTCATTATTCCCGAAGGAAAACAAATCTTTGTTGACAAACGAAGCGTGTAGTGCTCTATATGTGCGCTCGTGACGTGATGTGGGGGGTGTGCAGATTCAAATTCTCTTCATGCAAAATTGCAGCAGTGGGGACGTTTAACTTCAGAGAAAAATGTTTAAATCATTCACTATCTGAAGTGGGTGGAGTGGGTCCTCGCAGTATTCTTCTCCATATATAATACAACACAACCTACCTTTGTTTAATTCAAACTCTATGAGAGCGATTAGAGACAACAGGTAGCTGGTTTATTTTTTCTTTGAAGCCAACGATTATAGACATTAGTCTAAAGACACTGCTCAGACTCTGAACTAACCTGCTCTTAAATTTAGCAATGTAACATGCTAATGTCCTGAATCATAAATGCGCAATGATTTAACCCCAAATGCATCACTCACTGTGAAAGGGAAAACCACAGCATCAATCAACACAGTAAAGCAAGAATGAGAGCAGAAAATACATATTTTCCCTCGGCTTGAAATCATTTTGTTTCTAATTGCTGCATGTTTTGACAGATCAATCGAAATGCCAGTGACAACAGGGATGTGTAGTGCAGGATAGGGCAAACTCACCGCGTTAAAATAGCTTGATATCCACTTAGTGTGAAGCCAGAGCGCCCAACACAGAGAGGGCTACAGCAGATTAAAGACAGTCCCCTATAGCCTATTGGAAACTTCACTTTATCCACAGGGTAAATTCAACAGACTCCAAATACTATAATCCTCCCTTCTGGTCGTGATGATGGATTTAAAAGCAATTAAACACCAGCCTTTTGGAGATATGATTCTCCTTTTCCAGTGAAAAGAAAGCGATATCCACGTAAAAGTAGGTCTGCTTCATGATAATCCTCTCCGGACTCACCTTTTGGAGACAAACAGTTCACGTCCAGAGGCATGCGGCACAGACAGAGAGACAGAGACAGAGAAAAGAACAGCTAGAGAAATCCTCTATAGCGTTCCCCGAGAATCCGGAGTCTTTTCAATATTTCCCCATACGCAGGTGAATGTTAGAGAGCTACAGTCAGTCTTGTTGCGTGCGTGTATACATCCAGCGGTTTCATGGCAAATACAAATCCAGAAGGGTAGAAGTAAGACAAATTAAACCAAATGGGATTGAAGCCAGTCATTGTTTGTTTTTCGATTTTTCGGCAGAGGTCGCATTAACCGTCAGCAGGCGAGACTGAGGCGGGAGCGCTCCTACTTTCAGCACGTTGGAGAGCGACTGTCTCCTGCGTCCTGCACTGAGCAGAGCAGAGCAGAGCGCCCCCCGTCTCCCAACGTCACCCACAGACACAACAACTCACACCCCACGATCCGAGGACAACTCCGGCTGCATTTCTCCAACTGGTCCTGTCAGAGGTAAAGGCTCAAATCAAGTCAAACGGAGAAATAATTCGTCAGCAGTCTCAGATACGCAGCTGGAGTGGGCTGTGTGCGCGTGCCTAAACTGGCGCTCCTGTGTTTATGTTTGTGTTATTATTACAGACCTGTACATGTGTGTGTGCGTGCGCATGTGCGAGTGTCTTCACACATGACCTGCAGCATGTTTCTCTGACTCACTCATTATGTGCAGCACAGTATACTGACACTCATTTGTATTTTGCCGTGCAACGCAAAGAGGTAGTCCGACTTGTCAAGCTCCTACAACAAGAGAAAAAAGACAGTAAGGCTTTGCCGAGCAGCATCGGCTTTGCTTTACAGATGGTAGCCCGTAGGGGCCACTGCCTGACTACATTCAGTCTGAGAACAGATGACTGAGTGTGACCCAAAAGACCACCACTTAATTAGCTCTTCCCATGAGTAACCACATACATCTTATAACCTCAACCTTATGGCCTGTCTTGTTCAAATATGTGTTCACAGACTTGATTTTTAATGATTAAAACCTTGTATTCTATTTAGAGCTCTTTTAATCAAAACACCTGCTGTACCCAAGGCAACTCAGTCGAAAACTCATTTCTAGAAAGTATTGCAAATGATACAGTAACATCTGCTGTCTATTGACCTATCATGGAAGGTCAAATCTAAATCAAACAGCCCAATTAAAATAATATATTCATGAATAAAGGCATGAATCCTGAGTTTTAACTGCAGTATTTTCTACCTGCTTTAGAAATGATTTATATAGCTACATGTACAGTAGATATATATTCGGAACCTCTTTGCAGTGCAGCCTTTGTACAACATCTCATTTATGTATGTTGTCAAATATATGAGGGGCGTTTCATCCGCACTTGACGTGACCAGAGTTAAACCCACCATCCCATGTTGATTTCCCTCATTAAATCTTCACTTATCACAGAGGAGGAGTTGGACATAAAGAGAAGCTGACAATTTAGAGACCTTAATTGTCGGAGACAGCCAATATGTGGATTGTGCAAATAGGGCTACCTCTCAACATCATAAGATGTCCTTAATATAGCAAGTGTGTATGCTCATTAATGCATGGGCATATCCTGTGCCTTGTCTCCTCTGAATATGATTCTGTGCTGCAAACAGCAAAGCCTGCTCTCAGCTAACATTTGTCAAGCAAATTCAGCATCAAGCTCAGGCTGGATGATTTTCAACCGTAACCTAAACTCTAACTCCAAAGAGCAATGTGTTAGCGGCTCCTGTCAGATACACCCCACTAATTATTTCCCTAAGAAAATCTAAATGCGCAAAACTTTGAATGATATGATCTATATCATAACACTAGGTGTTAAGGCACTCAGTCTGTGACACAGTGCAGCCAGTGCCTTTGGCAGGGCTCATGCGGGGTTTAGTTATCTATAAAAGGTGGCAGGTGTTTGAAATGCAGATGCCTGCAAAGCTGCAATCACAACAACACCAATGGCAAGCGGGGGTTTGTCAGATTCATGGTAATATGTGCAAAGTGCATAATTACTGTGTCAGCTGAAACATTTAGCAGGCAATCGCAGGGCAAACTGAGGTTACACTGTTAACTTTTCTCCCTGACTGGATACAAATGTGTGGAAAGCATATTCCCATTACATTATGGTGCGTGCTTTTATCCTAAGCTCCTGTAATACACGCTGCTGTTCCTCATCATTTAAGATCTGTATTTGACTCCAAGTTGCATGTGTGGGCTGCATTTCCCACCTCACTCTAACACGACTTTTGTTTCCCCTTCAAGTTACGCCTCCTCCACAAACAGATGTGTTTCGTGACTGATTAGGAAACTGTTAATGACATCTAATCATCCCTTGTGGTTTGTACAGGCTTGTCTTTCTCAGAAAGCCTTTCCTCTCCGACTCTGTCCATTACATGCATGTTTTTCTGGGATAAAAACATGCTTTTTACATCCCATACTACTACTCTGTGTTTAACTATTCACCACAACCCCCATTACTCACATCCCTTCCCCTACTCTCTGTACAGAAATATCTTGGCCGTTGACCTGGTTACAAAGAAAAGAAACACTTATGGGTTGTCAAGCCTCTCATATTCCTCCCTCATCTCACCACACTCTCCGCAACAAAGCCATATCACATGTATATATATATATATATATATATATATATATATATATCATTTATTAAATCTGACATTAGACTTGGGTAAATGTTGGATCCTAATGTGAGATGTGTAGTGTAAGACAGCCGGCCAGCGACTCCAGCATGCCATGGTCCATTAGGCCTTCACTGTGGCTCAGGAAGAACATGGGGTGGATGTTATAACACATTAGACTACCTGTGTGTTACTGCTGGGTGGTGAAGTAGACTTGTACGTGTTACAATACTTTCATATGCCATTTTCCTGAGCCCACCAAGTGTTTACATCTCATTTTCTGTTGAGGTGAGGCAAACACTGGTTTCCAATTCAATCAGCTAATTGAGAAGGAGCTCCTCATCCCCCTGCGTCCTGCCTTCCTCCACCTCAGTTTGCCTGCAGCAACACATTCACTGCGGCGGAGTCTGTACCTAATGTTATAATGGTTCAGCCATTAGGGCTACATTTACAGCCTGCTAGCAGGTCTTAGGCATTATATTCGGTCACGGCTATTCACGCTAACTTATTAAGCTGAATGCCAGAGAGGGAGAGAGCAGAGTGAGCTGAAGAAAGTGAGAGAGGAAACAGATAGTAGGAGGGGAGGTGGGCCTCGGGCGACTTAAGGCTTTTGTGTTAGTGAGGCATACATTTTTCCTCTTCCATGGAAGTATGGTTGATAAAGCAAAGGCTTTATGCTAATGTCTCTTGAAGTGAAATTCACATTGAAGTTATGGCTCTCACTTGCTATGTATTCTGTCGGTGCCTTCGTATAAACACACTGGTACACTTTTACTGTGACAAATGTAATCCTTGGCTTGAACTCCTGCAATCCCTTGCTGATTTGACCCTGTAACAATGGAAATTAATCTCTCTCTGGCTGATCCAAACGCTACTTAAATCTAGTAAAGCCTATAATGATGAATGCATTGACAGTTAAATCATCTTTATTTTATAGATACATTTCAAACATCATTCTGAACAAGCTACATTAAAGTATGGTATCAACAGATTGAGACATTAGTTACAGTACATGATTTCCTGATCCAACAATTACAAATATAACCAATATGTAAGTTGAAATTGTAAGAAATATTTATACAATAATTTTCAATAGATAAAAAAACATAGGTTTAAATCACAATATTCAATATAATACCACAAAAGAGTGACACATAAGATACATTTACCAACCTTAAAGATATGTAATGGGAAACTAAGGGATACATTAAAGAAAGTATAAAGGGTGATACAGTACATTCAAAATGAACGTTTTTGTAGTCCTTGCGTAGCGTGTATTTCAAGTGTTTTGATTAAAGCTTGCATTCCAGAGAATAGCTAGCCCCACACTGCTTCACCCCATCCACTTTCCCCTGTGGTCCTATACACTACATCCTGTATTACATGGCACACTGTCTCCTACATTCTAAAGCCCTTCTAAAGCTAGGGGGAAGGCTTTCCATTGGCTTTTTAGGATGAGCTAATTTGGGGGCAACGGTGAATAGGGAAGAAATCCATGCTTTGGTGTCAGTTTGCTGGTGAATCGCGGGTCTCCCTGTGATACTTATTATTATCCCAGCTGTGTGTAACGGTGCCCCTGTGGGTGCAGGCATTTTCCACCGAGTTAGAATAAGAGCTCTCTTCTCCTCCCATAGGGGACCTGTAGAGACTCTCTGATTTGCTTTCTCTAAAGGCTGACGTTGCTCCAGCAGCTCCAGGGAGGCACTGAGCAATGACACTGTGTCGCTGTGGTTGGTTGCCTCTTAATGATTCTACTGCTTTAGACATGCAAATACATTTGAAGTGGAGAGGAGGCCTGGAGGGACACTTTGGCGCATGAGTCACATACAATATACTGGATTTTACAGCGTTATCTGTGACTAAGTTATATCTGTATTAAAGGTGGGGTAGGTACGTTTGTGAAACCGGCTCGAGATACACTTTTTGTTATATTCCATGGAATGCTCTTAACATCCCGATAGCAATGAATATCTTAAGTACTTTGACAAAAAATCCATAAAAAAATAGTAGTACTAGTAGTACTGTAAAAAGCACGACCAATCATTTTAGCCGGCCCGGCTAAAATAACTGGATGGCCTACCTGCCTGTCAGCTTTCCATCTGTGCACAAACTTATCTCGTGCCCTCATTGGTCATGTGCGCGTTCGTGTGTGTTGGAGGAGGGGCTCTGTAAGGAAGTAGCAGATTTCTTCCGGCTGTGTATTTTCAAATTCTAGCACACTCGAGCTGGTTTCTCCAAAATGACCTACCCCACCTTTAATTAATGAATGGATTAACAGTGTGCATATGGTTATGAGAGATGTGTCAGCATACACTGTGAGTATCCACCTTCTTGAATGTCAGTTACAGTATAGTAATAAAAGGCTAACATATGTAGCAAAAGCGTAAATAGAAAAAACTCATAAAATTGGTGCTAGTGATTGAAAACAATTAGATATTTAAGGGAATATTCTCTGGGTCCTTATTTATGGGTGCAATTACTGCACCTTATGTTCCAGCATCCACAATTCAGTGTGTTGGTTGTCCCTGTTTTTGTTGTAGAATTACAGCAGAATCATAACAAGTGTTGCTTTTGCTCTAGTTCTCTCCTACATGTTATTATTCTTGAGCATGCATTTGTTCCCCTCCTCAGAAAACACTTACAGAACAAGAGGCAACAAGGCTGTGTTGATCGTCCCTTCTTTTCCAGCTTAAAAAACATTTGCCACTTTCTCTTGTAAACAGTTGTGCACATTTGTCTACTCTTTTGTAGCAAGGCAACTATTGAAATGTTATCAGTCAATGCTTTATGGCTCAACACCATATATACAATTCAAAGTAAATGAAAGAAATTGCTTTGTCATCAACTTCCAGGACTTAAATTGCCATTGTCACCATACAAGTTTGACAGGAATCTTAATGCTGTAAAATATGTGTCTGGGACTCGAGTTGATGTGACACAACATTTACTAAATGTCACAGTCATTTGTTCCACTTTGAATACTTTTAACATGATAATTACATGCAAGCAGTGTGGGTGTAGCCTCATTCTAATCGTAAGTGACAGTCATTCAAATTAATTTGCATAGGTGACGCCCATTTCCCCTCACCACTCCTGCTGCCAAGGGATCATAATGAGTGTTTGGAGTTGGCATCACACATGGTGTGTTACAGACTGAACTTCCTCAGATTTCACAATACTATAATGTTTCCCAGCATTTGGCAGCCACTTACCGTGATTGTCACTACATACAAAGGCAGTCAGTCACTCATGGGTGTACTGTTTTTAATAGTAAGCATCAATAACACTAACCCTTGTGGATTTGAATGACGAAATTGTAGCCTTTGTTGTTTCAGACACAATTCTGATGACAGTTAACACCACTGTACCATCCTTGAAAAACACAATTTATTGAGTTTTGACAATTTTAAGTCTTTTAAAAGTATCTGCTTTATTTATAAATGTTTACATGGACTGCCCCCCCCCCCCCTTAGGGGAATTCATCCACAACAAACACACTGGACGCTGCACTAGGTCAGAAACCAGAGGAGACTGTGAAGTCCACCGTAGACGGACCCCTTTTGGACAAAATGTACTCTCCATTAAAGGCAGCTCATTGTGGAATAGCCTCCCAACTGAGATACGGGATTGTCCCACTCTCAATAGTTTTAAAGGTCGACTCAAAGAATGGTTGAGAAACAAACATCAGTGCAATCACCGCTAAATGCACTTCAATACACGGGTATCTTCTCTCGCACTTTATGTATCTCTTATATCTTCTCTTGCACTTTATATGTCGTTGCTGCTATATTGTACTGCCATGTGGTAAATACTTCAGCCTGTCCTCCTACAAAAAACGACCATGTAGGTCGATTGTTCAGCAGCTAAATACGACCCAGAGTCACGTTTTAAAGTGTAGCACCTCTAGTGGTCGTGTAAGAAACAACATGCTCCCGTTGATTGCAAACGCTCCGGAGGGTCATTTATTCACAAATAACCCTCTCTGGAAAATCCTAAATTGTAGAATAGTTTGGCCATTAAAATGCTTTTTGATTAGATTTCTAGCGAGAAGTGTATATTGTACTTTTAGAATCTACGTCCAGTGGATGTGTAGGATCTATAGTTTGATAGATATTACGAAGATGATTTGAGGTCTCGCCAGGAGAACGTGTATATGGGGCAGCTTCCATGTAAAGTTAGCGTCAACCCTCACGGGGTGAAAACAGTATTTCCGGTCTCGAAGTTTTCATAATAAAACCGAAAGTATTCCCCTCACTGTCAAATGATTACACAGTGATATCTGCATTACTCATCCACTAAAAAACATCAGTTTATCCTTGTTAATTACACAATATTGATTGGTTTAAATTGTGTACAATGCTTTTGTGTTTTTAACCTTCGATTCGGAGAAACAAATTGTTTTTTTGGAGTTTATGGCGCGTTTCCACTACAGCGCGCAGCCCGGTTTAAGAGGGCTGTGACGTCAGCGGCCCGTCTTTGGTTGCGTTTCCACTTGGCCTAGTACCGGCCGGCGGGTCCTAATTCACAGTTTTTCTGGCCTCATAAAATCGTGGGTCCAGGGCCAGAGACAACGAGGCTGAGTCGGGCTGAGTATGCTAAACTAGAGAGAGCATTGCTGGCAAGGGGGCTACAACTACAACAAGATGGACATATTTGACCGTGATTTAATTGTAATACACGTTTCAAAATGATGCCGAAGCAACAACATACTGATACCGGTTAGTAAAAACCATGAATTAATGCTTTGTCAAGTTTGCAGACAGACGGCAGGGGAAAAACCTTTTAAAATGCTTGTTTTCTAAATGGAGATTGGCTAAGCTAACGCAGTATATGCTCCGACCGTCCACACTCACAACAACGGCCTATACAGACATAAATAAAGCAGCGACTGTATTCACCATGACACAGGCAGTCTGTGGTTTGTACTTGTTTAACTTTTGTCTAGTTTCTGAACATATATGAGGAGCTGTGAGCTCTGAGTGCTAACGGCTAACGGCTGTGTTGTTTTTCTGGGGTCCTCTGAAGATCACGTCACGGCTCCGCCTACACTGCGTTACTATAGATACTGCCCCAGTTCCTAAACTGTAATGGAAATGCGCCATAAAGTGAGCCAGTCCTAACGAGGCCCAGCCATACCGAGCGGGGCCGAGCGAGGCCGTGTAGTGGAAACGCGCCTTTAGACACTACAGAGTTTCCGAAGACACTACACTACCCAGAATCCCCAGCTATCGTTTGGGACTACAACATCCGCCTTGCTTTACAAACCCTGTGATTAGTCCTCAAGCCCTGTGATTGGATGTTGGAGTGGCAGTGCGAAAAGGTAACGTTGAGCGTAAAACAGCTCTTTGAAATTGAATGGAACCACGGCAGACTATCCAAAACTGGAATTGGACGGGTCCAGCCCAGCCCTCCCCCCCCAAGAACTACACATGCTGGCTATTGTGTGTTTCGCAACATGTTCTATGGCACGTCTCTACTGGGAATTGTAGTTTTAAAAGACGTTTTTGTATTTCCCACAATTAGAAGTTGCCAGTATTAAACTGTTTACACCCCTGGATGTTTAGGGGATATGAAACACAGTGGTGTTATCACATTTAAAACATATAATTAATAAATGGGTGAAAATTGCTTGTGTCCATAATGGGCAGCGTTAATATACCCACATGACAGCTAAGGTCAGAAGAGCTTTATTTAAAGTGGACCTATCATGCTATATTTTAATAATATAGTGTAGGACCATACCTACTGTATATAAGGCATATTTATACTTTTCTTTTTCAAAATACCAAACAGATCATGCATTTTAGCCATGCCTCATTTTTTAACCCTGTTTTTGCAAGGGCTGATTCTGTGAGAACAGCACCACCTACAGGCCTGGCATATGTACTAAAGCGTCTCCAGCGCTTTCGAACGGCAATGGCCGTGACTGTCTCCTCCTGATTGGTGGAGTTGGCCTAATAGCCGTAGCGCCACTGTCCTGACGTCAGGACAGTGTTCAAATCTGGATCAGTTTTTATCAGATCCGTTGCAGCCCCTTTTTTAGAGATTTGGGTATGGAGGAAAATAGAGAGGGTTGTGTTTTCTGACACTTAGTGAGTTCCCTGGAACACCGGGGACACATATCCATGTATAAGAGACGTACAAAAGTGCATTTTGCATGATAGGTCCTCTTTAACAGCTGGTCTTATGTCTGTGACCCCTCCTGTTGTTCATTGATAAGCCTGAAACATGCACTTGTCAAGGTTCAGAGGCAAATTTTGCAAATATGGCAGTAGCCATCGATCATCTTAAGATAAGATAAGATAAGATATACTTTATTGATCCCAAGTTGGGAAATGTTTTTGTTACAGCAGCATGTACTACTTTGTTCTACTCCACTACAATTCAGAGGTTAACCTGTATTTTTACAACACTACATTTATTTTAGTTACTTTGCAGATTCTGATTAATGATGTGAAATATAAACAACCCTTAAAGCAGACTTTAGTTACACCTGAGTAAAATTCAGGGAAGGTGATTGTCAAGTGTCAACAATCAGGAGAGATATTTGATAGTTGGTGCTTGAGAAGACTAAACATTTATCTGCAGATCCCTATAAAGTATATTCATTACTCGTTATTCTCTACTAATAGTTAATTAAAAACTGTATATAATGGCTATTTTGCACATCCCTTTCAAGATTTCAAGATTTTCAAAGGTTTATTGACATATCATATACACAACTACAGTGTAGTTATGCAATGAATGAAAAACTTGGGTCACAGGTTCCTCAACAGTGCATTACAAGACATCTATTAATATGTGTGTACCTCCACCATTAAACTGTCAAATTCTGCAGACTTTAGTTACACCTGAGTAAAATTCAGGGAAGGTGATTGTCAAGTGCCAAAATAAACTATGCAATATATTAGACGTTAAGTACTTTGTCAGACTTAATATTTATCTGTTGATACCCCCAACGTTTTTGTCTTATTCAAAAGAAGACCTTAACTTAAAGTATTCTTTAATGTTTAAATAAAGCCTTATTAGTTTGTCTGTTTTGCACATCCTCCTATTAATATCTTTGGACGTCCTCCATTAGCTGTTTTATTGTAGAGATCACTACAGTATCTTCTTGATATTTTCTATTCTATATTTCTATCATGCCTTCTACTTCAAGGTTCAAGGTTCAAGGTTCTTTATTGTCAATCTGACATAGCTACAGAGTAATTATGCAGTTGAAAATCTTATGTCACAGGCTTCTCCAACAATGCAACATAATAACATAACATAATAACAATAAGAGCATGAGCAATACAAAAATAATAATAGTTATAAAAATGAAATAAAGTTATGATGTGGAATAGTGCAGTACGAGTCTATATACAAGTTATTGGAATGATATATATATATTAGGTATTAGATACATACTACTGAGTAGCAGATGAATGTTTGATGTTGTTTCAACAGTTCAATTTTTTAACAGTCTCACTGCCCGCGGGAAGAAACTGTCTCCGAATCTTCTTGTCCTTGCCAGGATGCTGCGGTAACGTCTGCCAGACGGCAACAGAAAGAACAGTTTGTGGCTGGGGTGATGGGGGTCTTTGATAATCCGTAGTGATTTCTTCCTGAGCCGCTGGGAGTAAAGGTCCTCCATGGATGGCAGCTCCGTCCTGGTGATGTGCTGTGCAGTTTTCACCACCCTCTGTAAAGCCTTACGATCGAGGTCGGTGCAGCTGCCGTACCAGGCCGTCATGCTGCCAGTGAGGATACTCTCTATCGTGCACCTGTAGAAGTTGCAGAGTATCTTGGAATCCATTTTGAACCTCCTCAACCTGCGGAGGAAGAAGAGCCGCTGTCGAGCTTTCTTGGTGATGGTGGTGGTGTGAAGAGACGTGGACCCCAAGGAACCTGAAGCTTTTGACTCTCTCCACCGTAGTCCCATTGATGGCGATGGGGGCGTGTCCCTCTCCCTGCTGCTTCCTGTAGTCCACAATCAGCTCCTTTGTTTTGCTGATGTTGAGATGGAGGTTGTTCTCCTGGCACCAAGATGTCAGGTTTTCGACCTCCTCTCTGTACGCCGTCTCGTCATCGTCTGTGATCTGGCCGATGACGGTCGTGTCATCAGCAAACTTCACGATGGTGTTGGAGCTGTGTGTGGCCACGCAGTCGTGGGTGAACAGGGAGTAGAGGAGAGGGCTGAGCACGCAGCCTTGAGGGGCACCGGTGTTGAGAATCAGGGTGGAGGATGTGATATTTCCCACCCGCACTGCCTGGGGTCTGCCCGTCAGGAAGTTCAGGATCCAGTCACAGAGGGCGCTGTTGAGCCCGAGGTCTCTGAGCTTGATGGCCAGCTTGGAGGGCACAATGGTATTGAATGCTGAACTGTAGTCAATGAACAGCATTCTCACATATGTGTTCCTGTTCTTTGGGTCCAGGTGTGAGAGGGCAGTGTGGAGGGTGAGGGCTATGGCGTCGTCTGTGGACCTGTTTGCTCTGTAGGCAAACTGCAGGGGGTCCAGAGATTCAGGGAGGGAGGAGGTGATGAATAATTTGACTAACCGCTCAAAGCACTTCATTATGATGGAGGTGAGTGCTACTGGGCGGTAGTCGTTGGGGCAGGTGATGATTGTCTTTTTGGGGACAGGAATGATGGTGGAGTGTTTAAAACATGTGGGGACTACAGACTGCAGCAGGGACCTGTTGAAGATGTCTGTGAACACCTCTGCCAGCTGAACTGCACACACCCTGAGAACACGGCCAGGGATGCCATCAGGTCCAGGAGCCTTGTGTGGGTTAACCCTTTTAAAGGATTTACACACATCTGCCCTATTTAAAACAAAAGGGCAGTGTAGCTCCTGGTCCCTCTGTACCTCCACAGCCTGGCTGCTCTCAAAGCGTGCAAAAAACCTGTTTAGCTCATCTGGGAGAGATGCGCACGCAGACACTCCCGCAGCATCTTTCCCCCTATTTTGTATGTAGGCTACTCTTAAAGGTGGGGTAGGTAATTTTGGAGAAACCAGCTTGAGTGTGCTAGAATTTGAAAATACACAGCCGGAAAAAATCTCCCACTTCCTTACAGAGCGCCTCCTCCAACACACACAAACGCGCACATGACCAATGAGGGCACGAGATAAGTTTGTGCACAGATGACAGGCAGGTAGGCCATCCAGTTATTTTAGCCGGGCCTGCTTCCACAGATTACATTTTTTTATGGATTTTTTGTCAAAGCACTTAAAATATTCATTGCTATCGGGATGTTAAGAGCATTCCATGGAATATAACAAAAAGTGTATCTCGAGCCGGTTTGTCAAACTTACCTACCCCACCTTTAATATTTAAATGTTTTCATCAAATATAACTTATTCAACAACTAAATTCAATAACGTGCTTTAACCACTAGGCGGTGCGGGTTGAAAAACCAGTGGTCTAGTTAATAAAACATAATAATATCAAACATAATATTACTATGAACTTTATTGTGAAATTAAAACAGAACGGTAAAGAAAAATACAGTTTCAGTCTCTCGATTTGAAGCCTATGCATTGTACCATGAACCTGTATAGACCTGTAACAGTCAACATGAGGAGTTGGAAAGGTAGTTCAGTAAATCAGTAATATCTTTAAAAACTACAAGTCCCTTTCTATCAGCTGTGCACCGTTATGGTGTAAATATAACCTATCTACCAATTGGATCAAATATAAAAGTCAGCCGAATTAGTGTTGATACTGCAAGGAGACGTATTGTGTGAAAAGAAATCTAAGATGTTGTTTAATTGCTGATATATTTATGATCCACGTCACGTATTCAGTTTAGGCGGCATTTCTTCCAGTTTGTCCAGAAGTCTTCTAATCAGGGCTCTATAAATAAATATCTACGGCAGATATGTAATATTTAATGCAGCCGAACCGTGTATTACAATGCCGTTATGTGATGACTTCCAAAGAGAAAAGCAAGAACACTCGGAATAAAGTATTATTTTATTTTTTTTAAATGTTTTCCGATTTAATATAACATAAACACCATATCCCAACGTGCATTGCGGCTAAAACATCGAGGATTATGGGTGTAGTTCGATGTTTATCAAAACCTCTGAAAAAAGAAAGGTGTCTCTCAGAATCGAAAGAGAAAAACCTATGGGAAAAACACAAAAGCATTGTACACAATTTAAACCAATTATTGTCGTATAATTAACAAGGATAAACTGATGTTTTTTAGTGGATGAGTACTGCAGATATCACTGTTAAATCATTTGACATTGGTTTTATTATGAAAACGTCGAGACCGGAAATACTGTTTTCACCCCGTAACTTTACACGGAAGCTACCGCATATACACGTTCTCCTGTCGAAACCTCAAATCATCTTCGTAATATCTATCAAACTATAGATCCTACACATCCACTGGACGTGGATTCTAAAAGTACAATATACACTTCTCGCTAGAAATCTAATCAAAAAGCATTTTAATGGCCAAACTATCCTACAATTTAGGATTTCACAGAGAGGGTTATTTGTGAATAAACGACCCTCTGTAACGTTGCATTCAACGGGAGCACTAGAGGTCGAAAACTTTAAAACGTAATTATAGGTCGTATTAAGCGCTTGAACAAACAACCTATTTGGTCGTAATAAGGGCTTGAACAATCGACCCATTTGGTCGTATGAGTTGGAGGACTTGTTGAAATACTTGTGTATGCTACTCTTGCCCTTTTTGCATATCATGTATTTGTTTTTGCTATGTTTGTAAAATGTCATTTTCTTAAATGTTTTATGTGAGGGACTGCGGATGGAAATTAGCTCAAAGCTTGACACATTTTATTGTTTTAAGTGTTCATTGACGTGCATTGTCCCTGCTAAATAAACGATTAGAAATACAACTTAAAGTGCCTGTAATGGGAAAATCATTTCTTGGGATCAAAAACTGCATTCACAAAAAAATCATTGCTTGACGAAGATGAACAATTTTTTTGTTTTATCAAACTGACATTAATAGTTTGTAATCCAACTAAAAGTCATAATTTGACATGAACAAATCTACTGGGTACCAGCAGTAAATCAGTAGTAATCTTGCACTAATCCCAGTTCAACATTGTATCATGATTGTAAGCATGCTGTGCTACATGGCACAGTTGAGCTTGAAAAACGTGATTGAAAGGATACATAACAATGGGGATATATTAAATCATTTTGATGATATACATTTCAGACACAGTTACAAATTGCATAATAAAACGGACATATTCAAAACCCAAAGAGAATGACATGAACTACTGTAAACACCAGAACCTAAAAACGTGATAAAACAGTTTAAACATATGTCAGAAAAATAAAGTTTTTCAAAATGGAAACTGAGGTTGCAGCCCTGATCTCCTGAGGAAGGTCCCTGGCACTATTCTATGAATAATGCAAATATCATCTGGCACATGTGATGGGATACAGTTACATCCTACACATAACCATAATAATCTTAAATATTGATCATTGGCTGCTTTTGTCCACAAACAGTCCTCATTGGGACTTTTATGCTGTGATATTTTTGTACTTTAAGATACCGTTTTACACATCAACGTATTTTCTTCAAACTCAGAGTAATGTCTGACCCTCATTAAAGCCGCTGAAAGGCAGAGAGAACACCAAGCAGCTGCCGTGGCAACAGAGCGACTCTAACTTATTAACAGCATGTATTCTAGTTGACCAGCACTGCACCAACAGCGGTTAGTGGTCGGCCATAGGGGCTTCATAAAGACTGTTTCCTAGTAATGTAAATATAAAATCAATCTACTGTGATGCATCAGTTTATGGTTGAAAAGCCATTTGCATTGAGTTGAAAAACATTGACTTTTCAATCGATGAATGTTGCATTAAAACAACAGGCTGACCTCCACTGAAGACCATGACTTTCACTGGTTTATCAATGTTTATAGCAAAAGCAGGAGCAGGAGTTGTGGTCATCATGTTTAGTGTTGAAACATGTAGGAGTAGAGTGGGTTAGAAGCATAGCTCATAAATGACATGGGATGCAATGTTGAGTTATCTGCTTGCTATAGTAACCTTTCCCTTTATTTCACTTTCTGGCCTTTTTGTGGAGAAGTGTAGGAGTATCAGTCAACTTCTACAATGTGCAAATAACACACACACAAACACATGGGTGCACATACAGTACACACACTTGCCTAATTTTCCTTCCTGTTAGTTTGATGATACAGTAATCTATTTCCAACTTTTTGCAAAAAAACGGACTGAAAATTGAAGGCTGCTCAAATTAATTTGGCTTCTGAAAGTACCACAAATCACTATGGCTCATATTGATGGAAAATAAAAACTGAATATTTATGAGCAAAAAATGTAATACGTCCTTCCTTTTCACTGTAGTTGGTGAATGACGCACAACAGAAAACCATGTGTTTATCACAAATAAAAAAACACTTTAATGTTAACTATTAGAGAATGGATGTCTTTTCAAAGCTTCACTTCAAGATGTGCAATGTCAATCTACCCATCAGCTGTTATGAATGTCTCTGTTTACCAAGATGGCAGGCGAATATTCCTCATGCTAATGTGTGATATTAGTCTAATGGCGTGTGGTGGATGTGAACAGCTGGCTGATCTTGTTGGCTTGATAATTAGTCAGCAGCATACGGAAGAGTTACTGCATGCGTCCTCCCTCCATCCTCCCCATGTCTGCCTTTCAGAGACTGGTTCTCAAAGGAGAGCCGGTTTCCAGCAGAATCAAACCCCTCCTCACAGCAGGGATTTTCCTCTCCTCCGTCTCTCATTCTGCCTGTCCCCCACTTCATCAGCGCTCTTTCTTCAATCTAACACCACTGATTCTTGCAGATGCAGAGGTGGGAATAGCTACCCACCGAGGTGCTGACATCACCGCTGCAGATGGCAGAATGTGGATATGTGCACTATACTAATAAGACCAGGTGTTTCACCACAAGAGACAGTGCATCTTAAATGGGCCTGCAAATGAAATGTTGAGTGTGTGTAAGGTGCAGAAAGCCCAGCATCTGGAAAGAGTTTAATATTCATACCCTTATCCATTTATGAAAGTATTTTCCAAACACACACCCACTGATTCCTGACTTGTTGACTAATTGTTCAGGGAGTAGAGCGATGACAAGAACTAGAGCAAAACTGTGACAAATAGATTTTCCCCAGGCGCAGCTTACTCTATAGCTACATATTGAATAAGGTCAACAAGCATCCGGATTAATCAGTTATTATACAAGCACAGTTAATGGTGGATCAGTCTTCACTGCTGTATGTCATCTCATAATATCCATAGAACAACCTGCTGCTGGCACTGTGCGTCTGTCAGTATAGAGCCAGTGAGTTATTAGTGTTGTTACACCCTAAAAAAAAAAACGTGTTTACCATACAAGGAATATGAGCTCTGCTGTCAGCCTCCTTTGAAATATCAGAGTGCCTCCACCTCATTATAGTTTTTGATACTTTTGATTAAGGCCCATGGCAAATATCTTACTATTTGTTTTATAAAATACTGTCAAACCGCACAGGGTGCTATAAGGTGCTTTTTACTTGCGTCCCATAGAACCCTTTTATACATAATATACATTGTTGAATTAAAACAGAAACAAATTCCCTTAGAACACATTTGTCAAGAAAGTCATGAAAAATAGTATTGCTACCAAAAAGCACCTCACAAAGATTGTACCATTTGGTAAGAAGAGGCTCATATGGTTCGGAATAATTCATTCAAACCTGAACATTTGAGTCCAAGTAAAGCGGTTTTGCTGCCATTGGCCTTGGTTTCACAACACTTTATTCTGTCCATATTAAAAATATGTCCCTCCCACTCCTTGAACATTGAACTGATTGCAGATCCACAAACAATCTGCCAGTAGCTTGCGGCCCAAAAAACTAAAAATGTGACCCTGTATAAATAATTTTCAGTAGTACGTCGCTGATATCGTTACTTGAATAAAATAAAATATAATCAAGTTCACTCTTATAATGAGAACATTTTAACACAATATATTTGTCGTGCATACTAATCTCTAAATGTTCTAGTATTGCTGATTTACAGTGGATGCTCTGTAAATGCTCAATGGGAGACATGATGGCGCAAACAATGATAACATTAGTCAATGACTGGGAATAAACAGTTACACAGTTTAGAAACAGTTGAGTGGATTGACTAATCCCTGGCACTGCTTTTACATACATAGCTTTGACATGCCACTAGTCCATAGCTAACAATAATCTAATTAGTCTAGAATAACCTTCTGTGTTTGAGCCCATCAAACAAATAATGAGAAACTAACTATCTCTTGGTCAGACTGATTTTTTTTTGTGTGCAGCTCTCTGCTTCTAAGTGTGAGCACATTAAGTTCAACATAATGTGCTCATTAATACCAAACTCTTACTGTGTCTCACCCACATCATGATGCAAAACTCAATTAATTTGTGAAACTGATAATTGTCTGTTTCTCCAACATAGACTTTAGAGCTGGCTCGTTAGGCTGTAATGGTTTATTTTTGTTGTTATAGCAAGACATTATCCTCATTATGAGAAACTCAGCACATGTTATGCCAGAGAGAATTATGATTTCCCTTAAAACAGAATATAATATGAGCATTGAGTTCAAAACTGATTTGAAATCTAAGCCAACTAAGTGAAATAACTGCATTGATATACTGCACTAATAGCTATAGTCATGAGATGGCCACACAGCCAGCCTTAAGTACAGATTTTATTGTACATTCTTTCCCCTGCAGTTGTTTCCTGAAATAAAAACCATTGAAAACCGACATCTTTGTTGAAAATAGCATATGATTGGATAACTGCACCGGCAGTCTAGCTCTTAATATATAGAATATCTTCTCCAAATGTATGCATTTTTGGAATAAAATAACCAGCACATCTCATGGAATAAAGACATTGCATGCTGTACTGCAGGCTATGCATTACATCACTGTTTCTGCTCTTCACTCCTTTTTAGGGCAGCTTACTATTTACTTGACCTTCTCTTCGGCTATTGAATATGAATAAAGGGATTTTCTCTTTACTTGAGAGAACATTGTGTCGAAAGCCTGGTGCATTATTAGCACTCCTGAAGCTTCAATCTGTGTTTATATTCAGACTAAATCTAAATGTAGGAGATGTTTACGATCAGATTACTTATTTTGTATTGTGTTAATCAACAGAAACTAATCATCCATATGTTTACATGTTCCACTAATTTCACCACACTGCATAGCAACGCAGATAGCATTGATTGGTGTTGTTTGTTCAATAAATGTGCACACCCGTTAAGATTAGAGCTAAAACAGTGGTCATGGAGTTACATTTTTCACTTGGCTGTACAATATGCTTCTAATGCTGTCTCCTGTGGTGCATCTTCAAAGCATGACACACATACTAATACCATGTGGGAAAGACCTTCTCTCAAATCTAGAATACTAATTGGGAGATCCACCTAAAAAATGTTTGTGGTTATGTAAGCTCTGACGAAGACTCCCTATAAAAGCTACATTTTCCAAACTGGAACTGGTCCATTACACAAAATGCTCACACATATCTTTTAATAATCACCACTTACTGTCAGAGGCTTTGGCGTTTCCATCAGTCATAAATGCAATTGGGATACTGCCCCAAGATCACAAGAATAGCAAATGTGATTTTCATGTTGGTGAAGGCATCTGCCTTCATTTGCATCACAATTACCCTACAAATTAATTCTTAATTCCTATTTTGGCATTCAACTGCTCTTGTGTTTGTTCTGAATAATTTGATGCAGAACCATTAACAGGGTTTTAATATTAGCTCTGCCTGTGAATGGAGCCAATCTAATGTTTTGAAGTCAGTTGAAATGAGTCTGTGTGTTTGTAAATGCTTAAATATTCACAACTTTATCACCCAAACTGAGAGAAAAGCTCTCAGTGCTGCTGCTATATGGTGGTAATGACATGAAATTAGTAAATGGTCTTCTTTAGGGACTTTTAAAAAGGAATATCAATGTGACAATATCTGTAAATTATTATTATCAGAAAATAACTTTGTGAAGCAGATGAAGGTCGTCAATATTGCGAAAATGTACATGGCGTTACATTATATATATATTTATCTTTTCAGACTGTTTGATGCTGATATACGGTTTTCAATTCATACTTTCACAGCCTTTTGGAAAAAATGAACTCCCTGGTTTTACAGCTCAATTATTGTTTTTACAGTGTTTGACCTCAGAGGACACCTTTAATTGTCTTAGCAGTCGGAGTTTGAGATAATGGAGTACAATGAATGATTTAGAAAACCTCTGTATCCATGACAACTGAAGGATTACAGGACTAATCACATGATCAGACCACTGAGAAAAGATGCTTTCTTCCTACACAGAGGGATTTGTTATTGGAGATGGATTTGAAGGTACCCAATCACACACCCCAGTGGCATAGCTTCATTCTGTTTTTATCGACAGACATAAAACATACAGATCAGACGGATGAGACTGACCGAGTGATTTAACAGAAGCTGATCTGTAGTCACAGAACAGAGTGAGTGCACAGCACAAGCAACAGGCCCAATAAAACAACAAACAGAAAGAGACCATTGGCTCCTCTTCTAAACAATCCCTTGATGACGGCCTGGCACGGTTCACTGCTGCGTTTATTGTCAAAAACCTTCTTTGGGACATGGCCCATTCCTATTCAGTTGAAGGGTATTCATTTAACGTTTTCTTTTGCCAAATTGCCCAATTGGAAAGATTTCAGAAAATCTTTATTGATGGAAACCAACCAAGAAGTTAGAGAAAAGCAGATGTTCGAATGTGTAAATGCTTTTTGGTGTCAATAGCATCATGGGGGCCATCTGCTGCAGAAAATACACACAATTAAGAGATCCCGGAGAGATAGACTTTTCTTTTTTTGTATCTACTGTACTGTAGTGTCAATAAAGTGGTGTTAGAGGAATCAGTTCACAGTGCAAGGATGACAAATATCCTTCAGTCAGGATGATCACTGCAAGTAATAAAACCCAACAAGCATATATTTCACTCATACGGTAGGGACTTGAAATTGCGAGAACATTAAAACATTCATTAATAACTGCGAAATATCCACAATTTTAAATACATTTTTTAATATACCAATTCCTTTCAAATGTGCTGTGCTCAAATGTTAGATCCCTGACTCCTTCTGCTCATGTGTCAAAGTGTCCTTGGGTGAGACTCTTAACTCCAAAATGCTCCTCGATCAATTGAGCAATTTGCAGGGTAGTGTTCTGCTATAAGTGCGAGTGTGAGTGGTGACAATTGAAACCTATTTATTTTTTGAAATCCCAAACATCACTTTCAATGTTCCAGTTCCTGTCAAGAAATACCTTAAACCATATATTTAAACGAAAAATAAAATACAGATTTCAGTATTCTGAGCCCTGACTCTCTTCCTCACGGACGGCAAAAACGTCAGACATTATACAATAATAATAAAAAAGTAAAAACAATAATTGTGGCTTGAGATGGAGTAAGACAAATATTGATAAGTCACACAGCTTCCGCTTTCCAAAGATTCGATTTTCACCCTTGGTGTACACGAGTCAATAGATTAAATTAAGTGACTGTAACACAAAATGCCGTGAGACTGGGCTGTGTATTTAGAGTATTAAATGTAAGGTGGTCTTACATTTTTACAAGTTGAATCCCTTGTTTACAGTAGTTCTGACAAAAAACTTCCCCATATGGAATTGTATGAAGATTTGTCAAATTCGTTGTAACAGATAAATAAATAAGTGTTCCCTGCAGTGTAAGCAAGTCTATTACTTACCATAGTTTAGTCTAGAAGCCGGTGTGTTGCCCCGTGAAAGTGTTTTGGCTTGTTATTGCAGATGCCTGCCTCTACTGCATTCACATTCATAACACATCTTTGGCACACATTTCAATCCCTTGTCTCAAAAGGAGGCTTGCCTTGTGACACAAAGAGCAGCATGGAAACAGACTGGCAGGCCCTGGCAGTGGACACCTTGGATCCATCCCATATCTGCCTGAACTGTAATCCTGTCAACTTCAATAAGTCTCCCGATAGTGTATACAGTATATCAAGAAACTGACACTCACCACTGCAAGACCACATTGCCTATTAACAAAGTGCATAGTATATGAAGTCGAGAAATTATTGAAGATCTACATCAACAAAACTGATCAAAGACGATAAAAACCATGGCATAATGACGATTATCTGTGTCAGTTATGACAGTGTGATTACCATGACACACGACATAACTGAGTAGATTTGAAACCAACAGTGGCGGAGCAGATACTGTATGGGACTGTAGGCTTAGCTACACACTTATGAAATAACTCAGCCTAAGCATTGAGCTATTATGGAAGCACTGCCCTTAATTAGATGAAGACATAAACTCTTTAGATGAGTCGATAAGAAGTAGCCGCCTAATGTGATCTCCAGCAGATTGAAAAGCATTTAAGGCGAAGTACCAGTGACTGCTCAAATGGGATTGTGGCAACTGCTTTGGTCCCATCAGCATTCAGCTGCTCTACCCGCAGCGATGTGGCTGACCCAAGGGAAAAAACGACAGAGTGATTACTGACGCACACAGAAGGCCTTTCAAAAACTAGGTTTTCCTTTCATAACTTCCTGTGCAAGATGGGAGGAATATCTCCTCAACACATTTCTACCTTATTAAAATACAGCTGTGACAAATTGTTGTTTACTATAGTGCGCTTCTTGTTTGTCTCTTCACGGGGTAATTTAAAAGCTGCTCTGTCACTGTGTCTGTCCGTATTTGACTTTACACAGCTATATTTATCGCATGGATTAATTTATGGCAACTAAAATTGTACTAAGTAGATAAATGACAGGTTGAATTACTGAGATTACTGTGAAGTGTGACTTAACCTGCCAGCAAAGAGAACAAGAGTAATGTCTGTGAGGCTGTTCAGCTTGTAAACATGCTCACAATGCCAATGCAAATATACTTTTGGTGTGAAGTTTGCTATGTTTAGCATGTTGGTTTAGCGTGTTAGCATGAATACATTTGCTAATTAGCAGTAAATACAAAGTACATCTGAGACTCAGGGGTCTTACAAAAAAGGACAAATGTAAGTGTTGGACCAGATGATGGTGATAGATACAAAGTCAGAGAAGTCATTACAATGTTCTCCTCAAGGGGGCATACATATCTGTGACAAATGCCATTGTAAATCCATCAAACAGTGCAAACATATTTTAGCTAAAACAAAAAATGTCAACTTCATTTTGCCCTAAAGTTACAAGATAATAATAATAATAATAATAATAATAATAATTCATTTATTTTATATAGGCGCCTTTAAAGGCTCTCAAGGTCGCCGTACAAACACACAACAACACAAGATACACAATACATAACACCAGCATAAGAAACATAAACAAGACAATGCAGTATATACAAATAAAATAAATAAAACAGAGGATCACCCAGGTTAGTAGGTTTCATCATCTGGGGAGTGTTTTTATTACTTTTAATTCATTGTCTTATTTTCTCTGTGCAGGTACTTTGTTAGAAATATTCTTTCACTTTGCCTCAATTCAAAGAGACAAGACAAACAACTAAATAAATAAATAATAAGAGATGAAAAGGTAGATGAAAGCTGATGTGTGAGAGAGACAAAGGGGGCTAAAGTATTTCATGGTAATAGTTCCTCTTACACTGCTTCATAAAAAAAACATAAATACCTGAATAACAGATAGATTAAAAAACAAACCAAATAGAAAAACAAGATCAGTATATTGGCAATAACACGGTCCAAAATTGGGCCATTACATTTTTATTTTAGTTTATATGATTGCACTGTTCAATCTATTTTTTCCATCTTTTAGAGGCTATGGGTCCATCCAATAGTTGTTGAGTTATTTCAGTCTGACAAATTGAGATCACCATCCCTGGAGACACTTAAAAAATGCAAAGAAATGCTGGCAAGGAGGATTGAGTCGAAGATAAAAATCAAACATTAAACAGAGAATTCCCAATACTCCGATATTGCAATACACCAAGATGAAATTGCTAGTGAATCATGAGTCGGATCCTCCACAAATGTTTCAATACAATGAAATGACAAAGTAGGGAAAATAAATGGCACCATGGATAAGATCAGCATGACAAATGATTGATTTGCATGCTTGTTTTTTCCATTTTACAGGAAGCCACGCAGGTCTCCTGAGTGTGTCTGCATGACAGCTTTGTAGCCTGTCATGTGGACTATGCCACAGTCACCCTCTGCAGATATACAGTTGTAACCTAATCTACTAATAGTTCAAGTCCTGGGACAAAGCCCTGACAGAACTGTATACTGCTCGGCATCAATCAAAACTGTCACACTTATCTCATGGCAGATAAAGGTTTCCAACAGAAAGCGTTCATCATTTTTTCTGTCATGGTTTCAAATGAACCTGAGCAACCATTTTATGTCTTAGGTGTGGATTGTGCCATGTTAGGGGTTACCATTTCATGATATAAAATAATGGAATAGGCTCACAACTGTGTCCAAATATTTAGATTGTTTTAATCTGCAGTGTTTCCTGAATTGTAATATGAATCTTGTACAATCTGGATCTGTTAAATCATAGTCCTGGCTTATCAATTAAAGTTCAAATAAGACAAAAACACATTTTATTATAAAGCACATGGAGGGAGGAGTGTGTAGCTAAAGTCTGATAAAAATGAGTGGCAGCTCAAAATGATTCTTTTTTTTTGGTGACTGATGAATCTGAGATACAGTATCAGGTAGATTTGCATTAGAAACCAAGGCATATTCCTCTCCTGCAGTGTAATGGAAGTTTAGAAAAAGTACTTACAGAGTGTAAGGACAGAGAGCAGTGAGAGAAGGACATTTTTAAAGAACACAGTTTTATTCATGAGGCATCGCAGCTCGACTGTTCTTCCGAGTTAAGACGAGCACTTACAATGCGTTGGACTTTTTCAAGTGTAAAGCAATGGGCTGTGTAAAAGTCACTTTTCAGTTTCTTTTATTGTGTAAACGTGGATGATGATTGGATGATTTTCTGACAGCATTCATTCTCTCCCATCCGTTCCAGAAGTGTGTGTGGTGTGGTTTTGGTTTTTCTTCAAATAGTAGCAAAAAAGGAACTTCAAATGCTCCTCTACGGATACCAAAACATCTAACAATGGTGAATTCATTTATATTTCGGTAGAGTGCTGCTGTTTAGAAGGCACTTCAGCAGTGTTATGTTCAGCTTGTTACTTCTTGTGGGCAGAGAGGTGGCCATAACTCCGCACATTGACTATTACTTTGTTTTTTCCCTCATGGTTTGCATCTATTATTAATGCATTGCTTGAATCCCTATAAATTACCATCAAGCACATTCCCACGCATGCCCAATAAACTGTGAGGGGGTGACAGTACTGTAATATTTATTAGTGTGATAGAAAGTCATGCAATATCAAGGACGCTGGACTGATCTACAGTGAGAGTGGCTTCAGATTCCATTATTGTTAGGCCAATGCTTTTTCATTGCTATGACTGATGGAGAGTGCCATGGCAATTGTTGGGGGATGTAGTTCTGGCGCAACAACTTCTCCACACCAGGGAGTGTTGGGTAATATTTTGTCCTCCTGGATCAGGGATGGTTCATTCCTCCATGCTACGCTGCCTTCAATGCCGGAGGTTAATAATAAGCCTGTCAGCTTGATTTAAAAAGCCTCTGGCAGTGTTATGAGAGACACCATTAGATTTACAATAATTCATAAATCTCAGGCAATAAAGGATAAATCAATAGAGGTGTGATGTTAAACTGTTTTCAGTCTCCATTCTCTCGGTGTCAGAGCTCTGAGGAGAGACACAATTCAATTGTGGAGGCTCTGCAGAACAAATATACTTATTTTGTTGGCAGTGCAATGAGACATATCTCCTTTTTAGCATACATTTGCAGCATTAAACTCAGAGATCTATGGATGTGATTGGAAAGTGTTTAACTAGACTACAATTATATCCTGACTTGATGTGTTCTCCTAGCTAAACTGTATGCATTGTTATGTACAATTATTTGTGTTTTTTGTTTGGCCTTATGATGGCTACAATTGGATGACCTTTTTTCAATCAGGAGAGACGGTGTTGATGTAATAATAGATATTTATTGCGCAGATGCACAAATGAATGTAATGGTAATTTTGGCGATTAGGCCCCGTTGTGCAGGAAGTATCATTCGGAGGGTAGAACCGATCCGATGAAACCCCCCTGGGGTCTAGACACTGGTGGTGGTGAATGGATAGTTGGGTCGGTCTGAAGAGGAGTGGTTTAGCTTGACCCTGGATTTCAGAGGGACCGGAGGTGATAAGGGGGTGGAGGAGGGTTGCGCCGATTCACCTGGAATGAGAGCTGTCAGAGGGGAGAGCAGATTTAAAAGGTTTGACAGAGCGCTATGATAGGCTCTTGGGAATAGAGCGAAGTGATTGGTTAAGCTGAAGAGTGACGCCCCCGGTCACTTTATTGAGAGGAGAGAGAGTAATAACATGGGAATAGAAATACATGAATGAGTAAAGACGGTCTTCCTGGTTGAACTTGCGCTGAGCTCCATTAGTGTTCACTTCATATATCACTGTAAATTGCATGAAATTATGAGCTGTTTTGTTTTGCTTTAGTTTTGTTTTATGTATGTTTTGTGTGTGTGAGGATCCCAGGAAGAATAGACAATGCACATGCTAGTGCTAATGGGGATCCTAATAAAGAATACGATTTAAAAAAACTATCCCCCCAATATTCTGCATATATGTTTATTTGTATTAGTGTGATCCTATAATATAAAATGATGTTATAGGTACTGAAAATACCAGGTACAGTTATGACATTTGTAACCAAGTGTGGGAAGGTGGAGGAGGAGAAAATCCATGAGATACACCTGATCACAGTCCTCACCTCGATACGTTGAATCTTGGATCCCTGACAAGCTGAAGGGCGTTCAGACCATGGTAGGTGAGTGATGTGAGCCATGTGATTATGAACGTTACATTTCATTGCCTAGTAATTGGTGGGAAAGAGAAGCCATATCATAGTCTGCCTTTTGTTTATTTCATGCATCAGTTGATTTTTTAATTCCAAGGGGTGCAGTAAACAAACTTAATAAACATACACGATTACTCTTCATGCTGATGAACATCCCGCACCACAGGGAGATCGTTTTCACTTCATTTTAAGCCTGTAGAGCTCAGATATGTAGATGTTTGTGTTTGGTATTTTGTATGTAATGCCTCTGTGTTGAGCCAAGAGGAGACTGTTTTAATTTGGCACTATTCTTGGTATCATCAGTGAAGCAGAAGCTTTAGTAGATGTTGAAGTCGCATGCTAATCTGTTTTCTGAATTTATTTTCATTGCACAATACATTTAGCTTTTATCGATTCAACCATCCAAGAGTAAACACCTTTACCATTATTTTTAGTTTCAGTAAAATACTGAATGTACTCTTTCAATATCAGAATAGCACATGATGACGAATGCCCAACTGTAACTGTGTACATGACAGGATGTATGATAGAAGAAGATCATGAGACACTGTGTTAGACATATGATAGCTATGTGACAACGATTAACATGATGATTCAGCCCCTAGGGAGATAGGCATATGACTGTCATGTTTATTCCTTACGTGGGCCTCAGATAATCTGAACTAAGCAACTAAATACATGTATCCTGATATTGAAACTCAAGCCGGTGATGAGTGACATTTTTCTAACAGTTTCCATTTAGGTCATTTTATGTTCAAATAAAAAATGTGAATAAAAACATGTGGATATAAGCCACCAGCGGCCAATAAGCAACTGATTGGTTCTTCTTGTGGTGAAGACAGAAAAAAGACCATTCATCAGAAAGAAAATAAAAGAATATTTACCTACGAATTAAATCTCCTCTCCATTTATCTGTCAATCAAATTGAAAACACAATCCCTTTCTGTTGTCGGCGAAGACAAAATGTGGGCTTTGTCTCGTTTGTGTGTATGTTAAAATAATGAGATGTCTTCACTACACCTGAAGTGGATTTACGCTCCAAGTGTGAATAAATTATGATCCACTGCTGATTGGATTTCTGTCAGGAGATTGAACAGGAAATGAAAGCCTTTGCATTGGAAGGGGCTACAGAGGGAGACACAATTGCATGCTGTGATGAATGTTTTTGTGCCATTTATGCAGCCATTTTCTGGCTTACGAACACGGTAGGTAAACAAGGCAATGGCAGCGCCAGCTAATCCTCAGCATCATTCTGTTATCAGTATCTGTCTGAAAGGGTCAATGATTGACTCTGATTAAGCCTGTTCTCAATTCAGAGGAAATGAATAGATGCCAATCAAACTCTAGCAATTCTGTCGGCAGGATTGCCCAGCGATTGGTGCACAATGAGTACGGAGTTATCATTACCCAACATTACTTCATTGTCATTGTAGCATATGCAAACCATTTTGCCATATATAATACACAGGAATTACAATAAAGGATTAAATAAAGGTTAAAGGATGAAAATGATTTGGTTCAATTTGGTGCTTGAAAGCTCTCAAGTGAGGGATGCACTTGAGTGTGCTCTCTGGTCAAAGGGTTTGCCGCTTGTAAAATGCTTCTTTGCAACAATACAGTGCTAACACATTTTGTTCACAGATTATTGTAGTTACAGAAACGTTAAGATGTGACAGTATGTTGTTATGTAAGTGGTTAAGTTTAACAACCTGTGGGGTGGGACAAAGAAACATTTTCTAGTCAAGGATGTCATCATGCAACACACTGTCATTACAGTCTTCCAATGGATACTGACAGACTCTTAAAAAAAAACAATGAAAGTAACTGAGGATTACTAGCCAATATGGTATAGGATCATCATGAAGTGTACATGTAATGAGTGGCTATTGGAATAACTTATATTGTCTCTGTGCGATGAAAAATCATGTGTCATGATAAAAAAAAAAACTTCAACAATCAGCCATGGATTCCTCCCTGCCTGTTGATGCAGAAATGCCACCATTTGGTTGTCCTCTTAACAGCCATTCTGACAAACGTTGCAGGGATATGTGTAATCGCCACATGGAAGAGACCTTCCCAAGCAAAGACCCCCTGCTCAAAAACACAATTTTATTGGCTATTGGTCCAGCTTTCGGCCGACTGCTAATGCAAATAATGTATTTTGTGAAAAGTAATGTCAATATATTTTCTTGGGAAATATCACTGTAGCCTCCTCATGTGCATGAGCTCCATACAAGACACTGTCACAATGCCTAGCAGGGGCATGTTGCAGTCTTGCAAATAATTGGATTATCATAAGGCTTCTAGCCTCTGATAGGAAAGTGCAAAAAGTGTCAGACCTCAGCTCTTGGCAGAGAGTCAAAGTCACAATACGGAAGATTTACTAGATTGTTAGAAAGAGTCAGGTTTTGAAAATGTTACTTAAGGACAAATTGAAGTAGTAATGACATCACTACATTTCAAATACCAAGAGTAAAATTACTCATTACGCATAATGTGCCATTTCAGAATAATGTGTATTATTCCATTATAGGTAAAGGTGGGCCTGAGTTTAATTACTTTATATTCTGCTTGGCAGCCTGTGGTTCTCCGCCTGGGTTTAATAGTCTCATCTTCCTATAATAATAAACAATAACCAATTTTGAATGGCTTTGTGTTATTAATCTGAATCTGAAAGTATATATCATGTTAAGATTTAAAATACATGAACTGGAGTAAGGTATAATTGTACTTAGTTACTCTCCACCACAGCAAACTTGAAAACCGATAACTGGTAATCTTTGGCATTAACTGGACTGTGTGGAACATGTTTATTTTGCGTCAAAGCCACTTTGTCTTCTCATCTCTGCTGAGAGCGAGGAGCCGACTGCCTACAGCTCTTATTAGAAGTCTCATCACTGTGCGCCTGCTCTATGCCACTGTGTTTTTCACAGAACACCTTTGTGTTCCATGAATTCAATATTTTTATTCTAGTCCTGCCAGGCACCTCATACATATACATTATGCCCACACAATTACAGGCATACAATAAAGAACTGAGCAGAAGGTTATGCGAAAGTCTCTGTTCTAACTTATCATTTTACAAGTAAAATGTATCATCAAAGAAACTTATTGAGTGCTTCAGATTTTATGAATGTCTAAAACTATTCGTCCATGTACATACCCAGAATCACAATCTGAAAAATAATACAAAGGAATAATTCAATGTATTATTAACTGGTTGACATTAACAAAATAACAATTCTATCCTTGTTGATTCTCTAAAGCTCTGCATTGCGTTCTGTGTTAACCCACAAAGAAAATTCCCACAAATTGCTATTGCTGAAAATAATGAAAACATGTTCCTTTTGAATCAGAATCGAAATGAGACTTGTTAGGCATTGTTAGTCGCAGGATGAAATCACTGAATGGGTCCGTCTCTTTTTAGACAAGTTTAACACACATGGTAATATTGCTGCTTGGAGGTTCACTAAATTATTCTCATGACTTTCCTCACCCTGTATTATCTTCCATTCATTATCATGTCCTGATTAAAACACTAATGAGAGCGAGCTGAGGATGAAAGTGCTGCCATTCATGTCTTTTCTTTTTACATTTACAATTCTAATGTTATTATGTGACTAGGTGTGTGTGAGCAAGTGGCACATCTTTATATTAATAATCAGTGGCTTAAACATTGATGCATAAAGTAATACAGAATCTAAAACATATAAAGAAACACAATAACACAATTGCTTCTCATTGTAGCATGTCCAAAATAAAGATCAAAAGAAACAAGGGATTTTCGAGTTTCCTTTTAAGATTGGTCTTAAACTGCAGGGTGAATCAGAAAGCATTTTGTATCTCAACACTAAAAGAGATGACAAGGACAAGTCTCCTCTTATAAGATAAGATAAGATAGTACTTTATTTATCCCAATTTGAGAAATGTTTGTGTTGCAGCAGCATAACAAGACATGGCATTGTACAATACAAATTAAAAGACAAGAAATAAACAAGAAAGTAGAAAATATACATGTTGAATTTACAAATTAACAATCACAAGATATAAAGCAAGGTATTATATATACATAAGTATGTGACAGAGGGAATATTACATATTAAACTGAATATGTACATGTAAAATGTACAGTGTGATTTTATTCCAAGAGAAACTATGGAGCAGAATTATCTAGATCTGTATTGTTGTATGTTTGTGATGTAAGTCATGAGAAATGTATTTTATTTTTATTTTGGGTATTTTTTCTGGCTTAACCTGAAATATTGTGTGGTGGTATGGGTGTTGTTGTTGTCAAGCTTTAGGAGCAAAGTATTGCTGTTGTGTCGTCTGCATATTTCAGGATGGTAATCAGCAGAGAGCGTCCTAACAAGACGAATGGCAGTATCAGTTGTTTCAGCAAGTACGCCACAACAACTTGTGTTTATGTCTTAGGGACAAAGTCTTCTGATGGAGGCACTGATTGTGATTACGTTAAAAAAAACGAGAAAGTCATGTGCTGTAATGAACGTCAGATTCTTTTTAGGGAGGATGTTGCTGATGGATGGGGGCTCAAAATATGGGACTTTTACACAGGAAGTCATAGTTTGTTCCCCATTGCCAACCGACCATAACCATGACTGTTACCTACCTTAACGTAGTCTTTATCATTGGTACGGTGACAACAATGCACATTGAACCTAAAAGTAGTAGAATAAGATAAGATAAGATAGTACTTTATTGATCCCAATTTGGGAAATGTTTGTGTTGCAGCAAAATAAAAAGACATGGCATTGTACAATAAAATTAAAAGACAAAAAATCAACAAGAAAGTAGAAAATATACATGTTGAATTTACAAATGAACAATAACAAGATATAAAGCAAGGTATTACAGAGAGTGTCCTAAAAAAGACGTTAGGTAAGTATAGATAAGTATGTGACAGATGGAATATTAAATATTAAACTGAATATATACATGTCAAATGTACAGTGTGATTTTATTCCAAGAGAAACTATGGAGCAGAGACTTCTCTTCCAGCCAGAGGTGATTTGTTGTACAAAGAAGATTCTGATTTAATTCACTGTGTTTCCTTGTCCACCTGACCTGCCATCAACTCTTTCAAATAGGTCACAGCTATACTCAAGAAACTTTTACATTGTTAAGCATGAGCTCTAACCCATTGCAACATGATTAAATAATACATATTTTCCATGGTTTAGACATAATAACATTCTTGTAAAAGTATATCATTTGCAAGGATTCAATGACAACATATAGTATAGTATTGCATAGTATTGCATAGTATTGAATAGTACCCAATAGTGTAGTATAGTATAGTCAAGTACAGCATAGTATCATAGCATACAACAGTATATGTACAATGGTAGTATATTATCACATAGTATAGTAAAGTACAGAATAGTATAATGGAATAGAAACATGTATGTACAATAGTATATAGTATAGTATATTATAGTACACAATAGTATAGAATAGTATATATTAGTATAGTTTATAATGGTGTACTTCAGAATAGAATAGTTAGTGAAAAATAGTACATTTTAATACATTAGGCCTATATTATGTATTCTAGAGAATAGTATTGTATGGTATAATAGAGTATATTACAGTATGTTAAATTATAATATATAATAGTATAGTACTGCATAGTATTTAATAGTATAGTGTAGTATTCCATTGTATAGTATATTATGGCATAGTGTAGTATCGTATAGTATACACTTTAGAAACCTTTTCCATAAAAAAGTGTATTAAGTATATAATTAATATGATGTAACTGTGCAGAGGTTGGTGAGAAGGGACTTCCCTCTGATCACCCTAATGCTGCAAAGCTGCTCTAATCATGTCGGAGTAACTTTAATAAATCCAGTGTGTACCTGCAGGGCTCTGCTTGTGTATTCAGCTTCACCTCACCTCAAATCAAAAATGTGCTAAGCCAGTGATTGATCTATCTATGGGGTGTGGAGACACTGTAGGACTTTGTTTTCCCTCTTTCTCAAATCCTTGAAAATCCTTTACACAGCCATGTGTACTGGGCAAAAAAAAACACAAAGAGGAAAACTGTATGAATGCAAAGTGGAAAGTTCCTCTCAGAAGTCCTGAGTGGTGCAGCCAGGAAGACGTCCACATCGCAGCTGGAGCTAAATTATTGGCTGACTTTGACACAGTAGACTTTCAAGAGGATTTATTTAAGGAGGTTATGCTCTAATCATGAATCATTTTTTTCTCTTTCCTTATATTCCTCTGATGAATTATGTTCAAATAAAGCTTTCCTGCAACAGTTTAGTGTGGATAGGTTTAAAAGCATTTCAGTGTCAGAGGATGGATCTGCGGAACTTCTTCTAAAGAATTTCTCTTAGGTATATAATCTTTTAAGTGGTCCCAAAAGCTGTAACAAACATAATCTAATATCTCTTTAGAGCTTTGTGATATATTTGCAATTATAATTGTATTCATTACATTTTTGGAACAGCTTATCCCAAAAGTTATCACTGTGTTGAGCTACTGCAGAGTTTCAGCTAAAGGGTATGTAGCAAACACAATATTTGTCATTCTTTTACCCGTTCACCCAGCCAGAAGAACTTCATTTTCTTAAAGCTCTGGAGAGCAGAATATCCAATTCATAAGGGTCACTGCCATTGCATTTCGGCACAACACAGATGTGCCACAGCTATTTTGCCCTGCGTTTGCCCTGCTGTGTTTGTGCAATTTTCCTCCTGTGGTGGCCTCCATGTTTGTCACCCTTATCTCCCATGGCCAGGCCACTGCTTACAGGCCAACCTCTGGGGAAGGCGGCAGTGGAGCTGAGCTGTGAACACACTTGAGAGACCTGTGAAGCTTGTCAGGACCCCAGACTCACGGCCTACCTTTTTACTTTGCCAAAGGCACTGACCACCTTTCAGACATTATTCAATGGTGTGATGAAGGATTTCACTACATATCTGCATCTACAATAAACTAAATGTAAAAGGAATGTGAGTTGATGTGGGTCCAAGGAAATATAACCCAGTGAACTGAGCATGAGCTGCCTGCGTCACATTTGACATTGGGATAACAATAGCATAAAGAATGAAATACGGATTTGCAGCACATCATGAGTTTCATATATAATGCAATAGACACAGTTCTGCATTTTAATGTGATTATGTGTTGACTCTTGATCACCTGGGGATTGGGGTTTCACATAACAAGACATCAATCCCATCTATTGATATGCAAGATGAATGACAACGCACACATCAGCCTCACAAAGATATAAAATGTTTTTTTGTTTACCTCAGCCTTGTCTTTGACAACACAGTCTCACTCCCTGATCGTCCAATAGCGACGCTTGGTCAGGGTCCTTTGGCGTGCAGTTGTGACGCGCCGAGTCTCCTTCAGCTTCATAAACGGACGCAAAGAGCTTTCAACTGATTGCAATGTATTCCCATCGGCGGCGGTATTTGACGCTCATGGAAGCACCGCATCCGTCCATGTCGGCGGCAGTTAAAGGCAATGTGAGCGTCCATTCCCATTGGATAACGGAAGATTTTACACCCGGAAGTAAGTATTCTCATTACTGTCGATTGATTTGACAGTGTAATTATCCTTGTTAATTACACAACATTGATTGGTTTAAATTGTGTACAATGCAAAAGTGTTAGCTTTGTGTTTTTTTTTGCAAAAGAAAAAAAAAAAATATCAGTTAGCTGAGTTTCTTCCCGTTACATGGATATGAAACATTCATAGTTTATTAAATATTAAGAAGCCCTCAGACGCTGTTTCCTGCAGATTATGCGTTTTTCCGCCCGGGGGCGGGTCGATGGGGTTCAACAGGTTTAGGGCATAAAAACAGTTAATCCAATGTCTCTGTGTAACTTTAAAATGATTACTGATAATCCATCATTACAATTATAAATAATAAACGCAATATAATGGTTAGCCGACCGGAGCTTCCGGTTTAGGAGGTGCGCACGCAGCGTCTCGTTTTAACTGAATAATGGTCATGTTTACATGGATTTATGAACTGCCCCTAATTACCGCCACCCTTCCAGAGACACACTGTCAAACACACTCATACCTGCTTGGTATGACATTGAAAAAGTTACATTAAATAATAAATAAAAATAAATTACAATAAAATGACTGTTGTTTAATCTTCACATCTTGTAATAATGTCTATAATTTTGAGCACCAAATTATTGAAAAGTATCGATAAGAGTATCGAAAAATACCGGTATCGATAAGCAGTATCGGTATCGGTATCGATAAAATCCTAACGATACCCATCCCTATAAAGTATGATTTTATCTTATACGAAACATTTTTTTCATATGGAATACAGTTGGAAGTCAACCAATCACAGAGCTTGAGGACTAATCACGGGGTTTGTAGAGCAAAGCGGAGCGATATCTGAGGATTATGGGTAGTGTAGTGTCTTCGGCAATCCTAAACTCCGAAAACATTATTTGTTTCTCAGAATCGAAAACACAAAAGCATTGCACACAATTTAAACCAATCAATGTTGAGTAATTAACAAGGATAATCTGGTGTTTTTGAGTTGATGAGTAGTGCAGATATCACTGTAAAATCAATCGACAGTAAGGAGAATACTTACTTCCGGGTGTAAAATTCTCCGTTATCCAATGGGAATGGACGCTCACATTGCCTTTAACTGCCGCCGACATGGACGGATGCGGTGCTTCCCTGAGCGTCAAATACCGCCACCGAAGGGAATACATTGCAATCAGTTGAAAGCTCTTTGCGTCCGTTTATGAAGCTGAAGGAGACTCGGCGCATCACAATTGCACGCCAAAGGACCCTGACCAAGCGTCGATATTGGACGATCAGGGAGTGAGACTTTGTTGTCTTTGACATTAGATTTATTTTGGATTCCAAATGCGTTCTGTATGCAAATGGTATAAATGTTTTATACTACAGTATTGGTGCTGCATGGAGATTAATGGCAGCTTGGCAGTGCATAGGCTGTTGAATTAGCATTCCCCGTCTCTTGGGCTCTGTTTGGCTCCTGTCTGCCAGAGAGATGATAGGTCCTGCTCTGCAGAGAGGGACATCCCAGAATAAGTGACATGCCATCTCTGCATGAACTGTTAATGCCTATAGGGCTCAGTTACATATCTGCATTGAACACTAATGTCAGTGGAGCACTCTGCAGCCTATGCAGATGTGTAAACATTGTTTGGTGGTACTGAGTATGCATTAATGACAGCACTATTAAATAGCAACTGAACTGCATTACAACAGCCTCGACAAAGTTGAATGTTGGCTTTATGAAGTGTTCTATAAAAGTATATACGTTATAGTCAGTATTGCACAAAACTAACAATAACCTCCTCCAGCAGTGCGGTGTGAGATTTTCCTTTTAGTGAACACAATAAAAGTGTGTGAAAGAAGAAGAAGAAAAAAGACCATTACCTTGCAATTGCTGTGACACTCCAGGGAGCCTCACACAATCCTTTCACAGTCTTTTCAGTCGTTTTAATCTTTAGTCCATATCCATTGTTCATGTTCCAATAACAATCCTATAATTATGTTTAGAACATGTCTTTTGTTATTGCAAAGCTTTGAGGACTCCTATATGGTCTGTTTTTTTGTGTTGATTTGGAGGTTTGATATTCCGCAGAGGCAGAAGTCTGTATACATTGCCTGTGTAATTAGCAGCGCTTTACAAATGACCCGGTCAATATGGTTGGTTGGCCTGGAGAAAGGAAAAGCACCCAAAAAAGTTTATTTTTTCTTTTAGTGATATGTATTTATTTATTAGTTTATTCCACTCATGGCAATTATTATAAAACAGAACATGTACACTTTATGCAGTTTGTGTAGCCCATGATGGAAGATATTGCTGATCATCAAGTGTAAAAAACTATTTTGGAAAATGACAACTCTTAAGATAACAGTCTGTAAATCACAATGAAAGCAGGAAGTCTATATAAAGTATATATTAAATACACATGGTGTACCTTTGTTTTTCCCTTTTGTTTAAAATAATTGAGTGTTGGTTTACAGTACTAAATTCCCTTGATAAATATCATATTTAGTTATATTTTCCAAATCATTTCACGCTGCTACATGATGAACGGAATAAGGTGGAAAAAGGGAGACTTTATTGCCTCGTCCTTTGTGTTTATTGCTGGATTATGACATTATATTGTATGACGTTATATTGCATGACTGAAAATGCAATATAAAGTGTGGTTGTATTATAGCTGCTCATGTTTACTGTCTTTTGTTTTCTGGATTGTTTCTGAAAGCATTGTGTCTCTTCTATAATAACTTAGTAATTAAAGTCTTTAGCCATTGCTTCTCCATTAATAAGCCTGTTATGCTCGTAATCAAATCATTTATGTTAGAAACATAATAGTTCATATAATATAAACAGTAAGTCATAGACTAGACTGGTCATGCTAATCATAATTATATTATCTGTTCAGCACCTCTCTTCCTTTTTGTTGAATTTGAGCTGACCATGTCCACTTTCTACTTGTTGTAAAATCTAGTCAAAGAAACTATCAGCGTTTGTATTTTGTTATGTTCCCATGAAGATAGCCATCAACACCACATTATATAGAGTCAAAACTGAGGACAATGCATTTACTGTAAGTAGAAATGAGTAGCTGGTAAGAGAATGACGTTTTTTCTATTTTGTCTGTTGTGCCCGGAAAACAAGTTAGTGCAGCATTTATACATTTTTCATGAACAAAACTCTCTGCTGATTGTCCCTCTGCCATCCCAGGGCAGCAGTTTCAAAATGAACTTGGTCCCTTGGGAGTGGAGCCCTATTATATGATTTACCGACTGGATCCTCGAGGGAAGTTGTCTGGACGCTGCCTCTGCACACTGCTACCCTTCTGCTACACTTCCTCGCATTACGATCCCAGCTGAAAGGCTCGAAGCTCAGAAAGCGAAGGACAAGTAGAGTATGGCGCTGTGGGACTTTTGTGAGCACAGAGCTGCTTTAACACTCTGACCAGTGGGAACACACTTTGGACAGTCCTCAGAGAGTTGGCAACACATTGCTGTAATCCTGAATGCATTACCTTGATCCCCCATCTTGGCTTACTGCAGGAAACAGGTGGGCAATGCAGTGGGAAGATGGGAAAATAAAGATGCAATTTGTCTTCTATGAAATGAAGGGGTTTGGTCGACCGAAATACTACATAGAATCTTCTCTTGTGAGGGCATTTGCCATAGAGACTTTGATAAAATAGAAGAGGAAGCAAACCAAACATTAATCACAATCAGTGTTCTTTGGCTGAGAAAACACTTAACCTGACGATACCATGCCCAAAGGCAAGACTGAATGCTCACGCCTTTGGAAAAAAAGGCTTGCTGATTCGTCAAACAGTCTGTGGAAAGCATTGTTTTGTAAATGAGCTGTACTCCTCAACTATTGAGTCCACAGTTCATCTTTCACTGAGAACCTTAATACCCTCCGGCTTGGGACAGGTGCTGTGCAAATTGCTTCCTTTAAATGATTGATGAGGGAAGCTCTGTCCGTGTTGAGACTAAGACTGAAGCCTATGTGGCACAAAAGTAGGATATTTAGATTCAGCATGGAAATCCTGAAAAAAACTAAGACCCCAAAGGAGAAGATTACTGAGCTTTAAGGATCATCAAATGTGCATTAAGTGACATCTGACTGATCAACCTCAGCTAATTGACTCAACTGGCTTCCAAATGTGAACTTCTACTGCAGAATAATGCAGCCTGCATCAGTAGATGTGTTAAATATAAAGTCAGAATTCAAGATAGAGTATTGATTTGTGAAGCAGGTGTGAATGCAGTTAGGCGCCGACAAATTCGACGCAGAAATTGAACGCCAGCAATCCAGTTCTTCTCGGGTCACGGTTCTCTATCAAGGACTCTTGAAACTCTGCAGTAAAATTGTTTTGTGCGATAGCTTTTCAAATTAACTTTGTATTATTCAGCCTCACGGTATCACCGTATTCTCAATTGGGGTTATTTGTTTTTCAAAAGTGTTTTGTTGTACTCACACTTAAACCACTGGAATTACAATTTAGAAACATATTCCAGAATACTTGTGTGTTTTGGCATTTAAGATAAGCATAAGGTAGGTCACCAGTAACTACATATAATAAAACTATAGGGCAACGACTTTATTAAGAACATCTAAACAATTTTTTAAATGACAGCTTTGTTCTTTCAGCAATGTCCTGAAATGACATATATCTGCTCAAGCGATAAAGTCCTCTAGAGGTCATGACAAACACAAAGTCCTTGTAAGAAATAGGTCATGATGAATAGATTGGACAATCAAACATGTTAGACAGCTGTTCATTTCCCGTTTCCTGCCGACAGTCAGCATGAGTTATAGCCATTCTGTAAAATGGCGACGAAGGTCCCCTTAACTTTGACCAATTTCAACGCAAACCATGATTTATTCCTCTCTCCATCCCTTCTTTCCATTGAGTCACTGTTGTCAATGCTTGTGATTTCACCAGACACAAAGTAGAGTACTTCAGCAGTGGTTTTCTATATTGCTTGCATAATTAAAGCATCTATTCCTGGTGTGGTATTACATTGCTTGGAGGAAGGAACAAAGCCGTTAAATAGCCAAAACATATAACGCAGCTGTCCCCAGCAGAATCCAGAAGTAATAAAACATATTTTTCCGCAAGGCACAGACAATGTTGTTGTGTCATAAATGTGGTGTCGTTGCATTTAAATGGTCGACAATTTTGTATTTAGTTTATGTCTGGAAATTGCACCTGTTCTAAATTCAAGAGCAAACATTATTTACTGTCTTTTTCTGACTGGTAATACAGCAAAAATACTTCCAACGGCTAAGTACTGGATTCAAGTTTATATTACATATATCTTCCTCCATTATATTTCAAGAGGTGATGTCTCCCTTCAAGTAGCTCTCACCCGCTGCTGTCCTCAACACCTTTATTTCTGAAGTAACAAGAGGGCAGACTCTGACCATTACCCCTTGTTATGTGTGTGCTTGTGCGTAAATGTGAGAGCTTTGTAAATGCTGCTATTCTCCTTTGGCAGTCATTTTATCTTACAGACACAAGGCTGGTCACACCAGTATTCTCCCTACTATGGCATTATGTCCAACTGTACATATTTTCTCAAATTATTGACATAATAATGGACAGTTTATTCAGGAAACTCAATATTTTGTTTCCCCAATGCCTATTATAAAGCTAATCCCATGGTTTATAACAATATCATGGGGAAACATCATCAATTAAAACTCATCTGCGCTCTCTTGTAAAAAACGTGAGCGCTCTTCCAATGATATCTATGACCCTAATAAGATTTCTTAAGACCTGTATAGAAACTTGATAATGTTTTGGTGGGGCACACAATAATCTAGGTTAGAATTGTATTCTACTCTATTTCCCTATTGATATTCTCCGGTGGTTCTCTAGTTATTTGCAGGTTTAAGGCTGACAGAGTAGAGCTTCCTTGGTGCAGAGCAAACATTCCATCATAAAAGGCAAACTCCTCCGAATGTCATCAAGACCTTTTAGGTCCTAAGGGAAATAGTGTCCTGATCATAAGTTGTCAGCATGAGCTGAAGACATTTTTAAAGGAAATACCCCTCAAATATTCCTTGTCAAAGCTGGTCTCTATCTCCATCATCCTCAAGGCGCCTAACAGCCTCCTTACATCGAGGCTCCCTGGACCAATGACCCTCACTTCATTGTCCTTCTCCTGTGTTTCCCTGAGATGTGTCTAGGCTATTAAATGTGTTTATTTTTGACAAAATCCCAAAACGACAGTAATAAATACTACATAATCATTGACGCTTAAGGTGACAAATGCTCATTATCAGGTTTATGCAGGCAATTTGCTCTTTTTGTTGTGCAGTCTGCTATAAATGCTTTTTTTCCTCAGGTAAGCACTTTGTTGTCTATTAATTTCCTTTTCATGCAAAATCCTATCAGGCTCACGCTGTTTGGTGTGAAGGATCTGTGCTGGGTAGCAGTTACAAAAGACAAATACAACTCAGCAAAGCAGGAAAACTGCTGTGCACCACATCCCATCTGTGTAGGATGTAATCACTTTCAAATTGCATTACAATTACTGGGAGTTGAAACCACAGCCGTCATCATCATGATTGTCATCGTCACAATCATCATCATAGTTTGTATTTCCCGAGGATATCCAAATAAAACAAATATTCATGAAGAGGAATAACAGCCATCACCTGGTACTGATGGACTCATGAACAATTTAAAATGTAAACAACACTTCACCCGCTTGGATAGCTTGTTAGAGGAGCTCAGAAATAGACAATGCTTGGGGCGAGGAAGAAGTGTTACTGCGGATGTCAGACATGTGTCTCAGTGCATGCAATGTCTTCCACACCACTGGTAATTAAGGTACTGTGTGTACCTGTTTTTGTGCAGTGTGTGTCCAGGGTGAGCTTTCTTTTCACCTTGGGCTAGTAATAACAGTATAATGAGTGGCCAGCTACATCAGCTCTGATTTTCTGCTGCGGTGACTCACTATTGACCGATAACTGATAGATGATTTTGCCTCATACAAAGACAGCAATCAATACTGAATCCCAGGTTCCTGTAGTGCGAATTATAGGTGAGACTTTACGTCCTATCCACATTTTCGCTCTAGCTTTCTTTAGATAAAGTTCCTCAAAGTAAAAGCATCCCATGACATTCAATATATTTGGATAAAAAAACGTATTTCTATTCTAAAACAGTGAAAAATAAAACAGGATGTTTCGGTTTAACAGTATTGAATGTGTGTTACCAAGGGGGTTCACTAGTTTGTTGAACAATGCCATCGTCTTTTATAATTCACCTTGTGCTATGAAAACTACAATGCACTGCCGAAGCGAAGCAGAAATACTCTGGCATTGTTTGGTGTCACGTTGAAGCACAGTACTTTTATTTTTTTCTGTAAAAAACAACCCGGTGCGGTTCAGGTTGTTTTCTTTAATCATTTAGCAGCAGGAGTGATTACTGCAGGTATTTCTTTCACACAAGAGAATCCTTCCAAAGCGTGAATCGCCTGCACAACTCACACTTGACATCCATGAAATGTGCAATTTTTGTAAACATTACCGACATTACATGCTTCTCTCGTTATTGCTGTTTTGAGGACAATGGAGGCTTTCACCCGGTGAACATATTGTGCTGCGCTCTCAGTGCATGCAAGAGAGTTTTGATGCTTTAATGATCAAACTGTGTATAATGGTGGATGATAACAATTAGTCACAACCAACCTGTCATGTTAATGAACAGCAGTAAAGTGTCGGTTTTATATTTGGCGAACACATTTAAGCAGATCATAACAGAGCTCACAGGAAGTGAACTTCAGACAACTACCTTGGGGAGGTCTCATAAATTAATCCTGTACCTCACAACTCAAGTGGGAAAACATTGTTACTGCTTCCTGTATGTCCTCTATAAAAATGCATGGCCACAGGCTATTGCCATTGGAGAGGATTGCATGTATGTTGAAGGAGAGACATTTGATCAATGAAGCATTCCAACTGGTTACCAACAAAGAAGAGCCAGATGGCTTTTACAAACACAACAGATCTGTGCAAAGTTGAAAAACATCAGTAAACAAAACCATCCATCTCCAATCCCCCAAAACTGGTTGGCATTTTTATTGGAGAAAAAAAAAAAGCCCTAAATGTCAACAAAGCAGTTCCATTTATCAGATCATGCGTAATTTAAACTGCACTGACATTTCCACAGTAGCCCTTAAGATCCACAGAGGCACCAGTCATCTGGTCGCAGCCTGTTTGTTCTACTCATTTCGAGGCAGGATCTGAGACGTCTGGGAGCATCAAAGAAGTGTTTGGATTAAAGTATGGTGATCAGGACTAGTGAGCAGGCTGTGCTGAAATCACAAAGAATCGTCAGAGAAGAGGCGTTTAAAAAGTAAACAAGCACACAGATTGAGCGGAGGAGACACAGTGTGTGTGACTGTGTTGCTAAAATTACAAACGAGCCGAACATAAGAAAAGGTCTTCTTTGTACTTTTCTCATCGATACACAGCATGTACACTAATGCAATACAGCAATTAGGGTTTCACACTTCTACAAGCTTCAACCAGTGACTTTTGCCAGCTAAAAAAGGCAGCACTCGTTGTTGTTGCAACGCTCATGCACTGAGAAGGTTATATAGGGGAAGTGCTGAGGAGGCAATATAAATCCCTACCAAAGCCCGTGGTTGCGGTCGAATAGTCCATTTAGCTTAGGAACCTTCCTAACGGAGTGAAATGACCCGGAAGTCCCTCAGTGGCAGCCATGATAAGTGCCGTTCGAATTCTCTAAATTAAAAGGAAAGGAGGTTTCAAACTTCCTTTATAACCTCCTTTAGCCTAGGAACCACTGGACCTCCCTAACCGAAAGGAGAGGAGAAAATGCTGCCCCACAATGCCTTGCTGCCGCGGCATTTGCCGTCACACAACAGTCGGCCGTTCACGGAAACAACCGATTATGACGGAGAAATGATATCATGAAAGTTACGGTTTAAAACGTATGTGGTAAGTTGCCAAAGTGCTTTGTTTTGAACGTTCATCAGTATTATAATCAAAAAGAGAAATATGAACGTTAGTTTTTACTGAAATGATCAAATAAAGTCAACATTTCACAGTCTTTACTAAGCTGTGTGGGGTTTGTTCAACTTTTAAAAAGATGTTTGAATGGTGATATACACAGTGATAGATGTTAAGGACTAACGTTTATAATAAATACATTTGTATTGCTTTTAAGATCTTTTCATACAATCATACGTATTGGGATCATTTGTATTAATGTGGACCGGAGGGAGAGGGTGACGAGCATAAGTTTCACTTTCCTTTTTTATTTCAATTCCAACTTTGGTCATGAAGAATATGTTTCTCTGTTGTCCCCGTTCATAAAGCATAAAACAACAGCATCAGAGCACGGTGCAGAGTCTCTAGATGAGTTTACAGTAGTCCCTCGTTCTTATTAAACATCCATGTTGTAGTCCGCTGTATAGAAAACTGTAGTTTCCATAGTTTCCCCACCGCAGCAGGCGCACCTTTATGACCTCCGCTGGCGCATCATAAACACGTCGGATAGTGAAAGTGCAGTCGGATTCTCTAAAGTACCGCAGTCTCTTCTCCTAAATCCTTTTGAATTCTCCTATCCACTATCCCTTAACCCCATGACGTTTCACTCCGAGGTCAAGGAATAGACGATAGGGTTAGAACTTAGGAGCTGTTTTTTTGGAGTATTCGACCACAACCCATGAGTCCTTGCACCAGAAGATCCCTTGTGTGTAAAATCCAGCCAATCTAAAGCAACTTTATTTTCCCTCCGTTAAACATTTCTCGGAGCTATATGTGGAGTTGTGCAACATGTGATCTCACAGAAGGGATCTGCTGTGATGTGATGCATACTGTATAAAAATACCAGCGTCATTCTTTCCAAAGTCCTAGAAAGGAAGGCTGTGATTCTATTATAGCTGGATTTAAAACCTGACTGATTGTAGAAAAGCTACAACTGTATGCATTAAATAAAGAAAATATTCTGCAGTCATTGTACTGTATGTGTTGGTAATTGCTCTCTTAGCTTGTTGCCACCAGTCCCCTTTAATGCAATAATTGAATTTTAAAATATTGGCGATTTAGTCAACCTCTGCCCTCATCAGGTGTTTCTGCTTCCAACACCTCTGATACAAGAGGATTCTTATTGATTTTTGTGGGAGAAATCCAATTGTCTATAGATCCAATCATGTGTTCCCTCGGGAACCCCCAGCTGGAATCACTTGACCATTTTTCAAAGACCACTTAACATGAGCAACTCTGCAGTGTCATATAAGAACATCATTTTTTTCATTCCAGCAATTGAAAGTACTCCTAGAGGGATGCTTCTCAGTAAATATTGATTATTCATTTTGGACGTATCACTGATTATTCACTTGAACTAATATTCAGCCTTTCTTTAAATAAGTCCTCCAGGTTGCCCTTTACTTTTAAAGACAGCCCTTGTAGATTTGGATGTTTCTGTATGACTGTCAGAGTCAAATTCTTTAAATTAATACATTTCTGCTCTGTTTTAGTTTTACTTTAGAGGGGATATGTAATAACCCATTTTACTGGCTTTCCTTATTCGTGGAAACTGACAGTTGCTGCTTCTATGGACAATTATAGATCTCCATTAAGGAAAATAAAGTAGCTCAAAGGTAATCTCCCAGTTCTTGAATTTTTCATCTGCTTCCTTTAGAAAATACGACTTGGTGCCATGGAGTCTCATTTCATTATTTTGTTGATGATACAAAATCATACCTGAGCTGAGCTGTACTGTTTGTCCATGCCTTTATCAAGTCTTGAAAGTGACAGTGCTCATTTTACCTGCCTCAATCAAAAAGCCAATCAACTGCCACAAGGTTTTTAACTATAACCAAAGGATGGAATTTAATGACAGGGAAATCATTTAATGACAGGTCTTACATTTCATATTCAGATTAGGTTTTCAAAACGATCATTCAAATGCACAAATCAATCCACGACACTTCGCACTAAGCTTAATCAAGTGTGAACTACTGTGACCGTCGTGTTATACTGCGAGTAGTAATGAAGTGGTAGAATAGCTATAAATTTGGCCATCAAAGTTAAATTCAGTTGTACCATTCTAAGACCATCCATCTTTGCATGAATGGCTCATATTCATTCTCCTTATGCTCAGTCAGCCTCTTGCTGTATTTGCAAGTGCTGCATGTAGCCCCTTTAAAATGACAAAATACAGACACATCAGCCGTTCAGCTGACTCCACTCGCTTCTTATTGCAGGAGACGTGTTTTCCTCGAGACAATCTGAGCTTACTGTAAGAAATAGAAATGTGACTGCACTCACTACCGCTGGATGCATCTGTCATCGCTCAGACTGTGCTGTCATCTGAACCTGCCCCTCTCAGAAGTAGAGCAGCGTGCTATTTCCAAGATCATACTGGCGTTGGTGCAACTGTCACTTTTCCAACCCTGTGGCATTTGCAGTATATGACACGACAAAGACAACATTATCACTGATGCATGGAATATAATCAGAATATCCATTTATATATGCTATAATCTGGAGAAGTGGGGGTCATTTAACATCCCATCTTAAGTAATAAAGGGTTATTATCATTTGGCAATCACAAAGCCTGCTTTGTCTTAATAATTTCTCTCTTCTCCTGATTATTGTCTGTCATGTTAAGGTAGCTATTGTCATTTGAATGTTATACAAAAAGTGGGGAAAAGATCATAAAAATGCGTAGATTGCCTTATAAATCTTCCACTTCCACTGCATACTGCCTGTATGCAGCTTAACAGTTGACTTACATGCTCACTTCATTCTTGGGCATCTTTCACAATTGTTTGTGAAAGGTTTTGAGTGAACCACCCACAATATAGCTGTAAACAATAGGCTAGGGAAGGAGGTGATCATGAATTGACCCTTGTTTTTAGTGTAAAGCAACATGCATATATCCAGGTACTATGTTAAATAGGTATGTACAGACACTTGGATGCTTGCTTCATGGTGAAAAAAAAAGACAAAGTATAAACTATGATTGACTACCCTTTAACCTTTAAATCTCTTGGTGTATTGCTTGGTAAAGCTCTGTCCCTTTGTGTTGCGTTGGAGCTCGAGGCTCGAAGAAAATAGAGCACTGTTCTGTTTTCCCTCTTTCTATATGTTGTTAAGATGAAGCTGGCCAATCAGATCCCAGTGAAACAAAACTGGGAACTGGCTTTCAGGAATCGGATAGAACTATTTTGTGTTTGTTCATGTTCATCTTTGACAAGTGGTCTGACATGCTCTCCCTCCCCAAATGTCTGCATGTAACTGCAGACATTTGCATAGATCACATTAAGGTTGTTTTGTCTTTGTGGCAATCCATTGCTGTAGGGGATAGAGAGAGGAGAGGAATCCCTGCAAGGTGACAGTGCTGTGTCTAAGAGACATTCACCCTCCCTGCTCCCAATTACGAAATTAGTAAGTGGGTGGCTTCTTTCAGACTTACTGTGTGCCTGCGTGTGAGCGGGGGTGTGGACTTTGAACTACAGCGCTGCACAAGGAATGACAACTCCCAGGCCACTTTCTGCCTCCGCTTCTCTCTCTTTGCAACATCTCACATCTTTCTGACGGCAGCTTCATTTGTTGTGCAGACGCTCTGCATATAATCAGGGCTTTCCCAAGAGTCCTCACATATATTTAAAGACTCTGAAATATCAAAACCCACCTGAAAAACCCAGACATGCAGCAGCTTAACATTTCCCATGTGACTTTTAGCCTGATTGCCAAGGCCAAGCTATCGAGAGGGGGTGCTCCTACCAGGAATGTAAAAGAAACTCAAGCTTAATAATTTCGTGAACTCTAAGAATAAATGTGTCTCAGTTTCTTAAAGTGATACAGGCCAGGGAACTTTGCCACCAGATGCCCCTGGGAGGGCGTCTCTAATTCAATTGTAAGTCAATTGTAGGATTTAAGTACAGTTTCCAATAAATATTTCCTTTTTCGTTTGCATTAAGGCATACCAAATGACTCCAATATCCAGTCCTGTTGCTTGAAGCAAATGTGCTTAATTGGGCTCGCAACCTTAAGTGTGCTCATCAGGACGCAACTTATAAACATAAGTGCTGGGTCTGTAACTAATTCATGTGTCGCCTGTGGGTATAACATTTTCTCATGGGTAGTAGACACGCCAAGTGTCAAACAGTACTGTGTCATACACCTTCAAACATGACTCGGTTTTTAATTTCGTAATTGTGTACAGTTCAAACACAAGCTGTATATTCGACATTAGGTGTGCTGCAATCTTAATCACTGTATCTTTGTTGTTTGCATGCTTCCCATGTTCATCCCATTCAATCCATTCTGTTGGAGCAGTTCACAGAAAGTTATATACAGTACATTGTACATGGTTTCAAAGATAATGGTGAGAGTTCAAGCAATCAGGAACTCGCTTTCTCCAGCTTGGCACGCAAAACTGTTTTGTGTTTGATAATACAGCGCACGAATAACATGCGCCTCATATAGAGCTCTGTGGTCATTCATAATTCATACTGTAATACTAATAAGCCTTTGTGCTCTCAGTTCTAAGAGGGATAATCAAAATGCTGGTGCTCAAGTAAAGAGTGTGACTTGGGTTGTGATTGGCTCACTAGCTCAAAATGGACATGGCCGTGTTGACCTGTAATATGTCTGTCAAACAATGACATAAAAGCGATTCCATAGTTATACACAAAGTAATTTATCTGTTTCATACAGTTGCAATACATCACTGTACTCTTTCTTACAACTGCTTTAAGTTACTTATAAATCAGCTGAGTTATAAATCAGCTGCAATCTAAGTACGCTTTAGCAACAGTTAATAAGGCAACAAAACTGAGATTAACAGTAGATGCACTGCTTAATGTAGAGTAAAATGTAACAGGCAAATGGTCAGGAGCTTGCCTAACAATTGGCTACCAATGATGAGCAACTAATAGATTGCAAACCGTGCACATTTTAAGAGTTAAAATTGACACGGATACCTTAAACTCCATTATGCAGTCTAATTCCACCTGCAATTCCCTGGCAGCTGTTCTCATCACATGCACGCAGTTGGCAGCACTTGTGTGTTTCTGATAAACAAAGGTTGTTTTGCTTGGAGCAGCGGGAACACAAATGAGAATGTGCCCGTCCCTAATTCAGAGCAGATGGAATCTAAATGGATGTGCCATGGACTGTAAGAGGTCACATTGAAAGACTCAATTGTAGTGTTTGGCTTATTCAATTAGCTGTCTCCTCTGAGTTCACAACAACCAGGTGGGAGTCGTGTAATTCTATTTCAGTCTGCAACAGCAAACCACACAGCATGCAGGTACAAAGTGGTGATTTAGAAGTTATCCAACATGTTTAATAAACAATTTTTGTCAGTGCCTACTCAACTATTGTTCATTTTTGTGATTAAACGTGGCCAAGTGAATATTGTAATTGGATATTTTATTCTATTGGTTTATTCATGATAAGGGTAATGTGTTTTCAGTTTGTTTTTGAGATGTACTGTAAAGGACGACTTGATAATATTCCTGCCTAAAATACACCCATGAAATGTTTTATTATGATTGTAATATTTGATATATTTTTGTCATTGTGAATTATATCATTAACAAGCATGTTACTGTATTGAATTCTATAGGAATGTGGTGAGATTGATTGGAGAAAATAATTGTGTTGAAGCCTTCTTCTCTTAGATCTATTATTTTCACTGCCGTATCACAAAAAGCAAAGAAGCGTGACAGGCTTTTCCAGTGAGTTTACAGCCTATCAGGAAGTCTGATCACACCAAGAATGTATTACTGGACAAAAGGTAGAGAAGATAAGACATTAACATTGTTGAAAGCTAGTATACTGCTTCTGCATATGTCACATCTCCTATACAGCTGTTAAGATGTACAAAATAAGTAGAATAACGTAACGGTATTTCAATTTAAATGCAATAAATAATGTAGTGGTCACTCATGAAACATGAGTGATTCATAGGTGTTCCTAGAATTGTGTATGACTTATTTGCCTGAACGTGTCATGGGTAGGTGGTTGTTGGATCAGTTGGTTGCTTTGTCCTGGGAGTTTTGCAGAGAATGTTTTATTCGTCCTGAAAAATGACTTTATACTGCAGTATTTACAGTCGGGTGTCTTGTTTCGCTTTCTGAGCAAATATCAAACTGCATTTCATTGCTGCTCTTTTCATCTGACCTGATTCCGAGCTTAATAATAAAACAGTGCTGTCTTGCTTCTCCAAACATTTCCTACCCATAAATCTAATTAGAACAAACATCCACCATTGCTAAATGTATGCACCAGCCCTGGAGCTAGCTGCAGCATGGTAAATGCGAAGGCATATCTGGGCTGCCAATGTGGGAAGGTTATAGAGCTGAGGTCAGCAGCTTTAGTTGAAGTCAACTCTACCCTGTGCTCTAAAATGTTCACTGGAAGCTAGACTGTAGCCTTCAGGGACTGTCACAAAGTGCTTAGAGAGGTGGTCACTAAGGGATTGGCCTCATTGCAGAGTGAGGAATGAGAGCCTCTGGGAAACTTCTGCAGTGTATGAGTTATGCAGAAGAAGAAAAAAAGACTCCTGGTATAAAATACCGGTGGATCCTTTAAATTAGGCATCCTACTGTGGGAAATGTAAAGTCATAAACAGTGCGTAAGAGAGAAATCTAATCTGTACCGGTCGCATATTAATGTGTCCAGCTTTGAGCTTCTTTCAAAAATTCATTTTATTGAAATGTTCAATCATGCATTTTTGATATACTTCTCATTTCTGTTGACAACGTCCTCTTGATACACTGTACTGTAAAATCTATTTCTATTTGTTCATCATCCGAAGCATTAAATGACTTTGACATGAATACAAAAACAAGGGCAGAATTTCTAAATGCCCCGTGGACATCCATCAGTACAGCTGGGCATGAGAGGAGCTCAGCTAACAGCCTCCCTGGGACTCATAGACACGCGACAATCGTTATTCCATAGAGGGCCATGCACTCGGTTAGCATTATGTCAGTACCTGTTTTACTTGGAACATGGACGCAAATAAAAAAAATCATAATTTTTACATCCACACCTCAATCATGATAATGAAAACATGGATGAAATTGAGGAGTGGCTGAGATTTGCATAGGCCATTTTGTAGTCATCAATCATCAACATGTGCAGAGAGAATTTTTGCCCAGATGGTTCGTGTCATTGATTAGTGGATTTAGTACTACAATTAAGTAATTTATAATTACATTGATTTGTAGCTTGCATTAGTCATCCCTTTTATGTTTAATGCGCACTGTGCCAACTGCACCAGATTTTCTGTGGGCTTTCTCCAGTTTTTTTTCTAATGCCCAAAAATCATCTACTGCATTATGCTCCAAAACAGGCTCACGTTGCACCAATTCATTTGTGGTAATTTGATTAAAGACATATTTAAATCAGGAGAATGCACCACATAAGCACAATACCAGCTGGAAAATAAAATGCAGTTTAAATCAGAGTGGTGGGCTGCAGTGGTCATGTTTAAGAGTTTAGGACAGCACTAGCATTATTGAGTATTGGTGACTTGATGTTTTAGATTGAATTAACAATGTATTGGTTGATGTGTTTTAGATCTTATTTTATATATAAAGCTGTTATGGATTTAAATGATCATCCAGCGTAGCATAATTTCTCCTGCTGGATTGTATAACAAAGTGAAGGGGTATAATTAAGCAATTTGCCACAAGAGGTTGTAAGTTGCAGTGATTTTACAGCAGCTCTGGGGTGTTGTTATGCACTCGACTCTGTGTCTTGCCTAAAACTCTTAGCTGTTGTAAAATCCCTGTTACTTATGGCCTCAAGAGGCTAATTGCTTTAATAAAACGGTTACTACACACACCTGGCAAGGTGTCCCAAATGAAACACACAGCAGCATATATTAAATCATGCATAGAGAACTAACAATCATTCTTCTGCCAAGCAGTGTAGTTATTTAGTGACATGGCTAAACGGTTGCTATGCAACACAGCTTGATTTAATATTGGGGTATCGTTATAACGTGTGCAAATGCTTAGGTAATTATAAGCCCACCCATTTATTTTTGTCCTCTGTGGTGCACATTGGTTTTTGGTCCATTACTTTGAGGTTATACATGCCACAGCATGAACTCCAATTGTACTCCACAGAGGACATCCTGGGCTTTTCAAACATATGACATATGTGGGGGTGTGGCTTTGAAAAAGATAATTTCATTGTATCTCAAAATGGCGTCCATCAACACAAGGACTATTTATAGAAAGATAAATGGTAAGTTTGTAATTTTGTAATTACCAGTATTGTGAGTTCAATATTTTAATTAATTATAGTAAGGGAACATCTTAGGAGTTAGTGTAGTGAGTTTTCAGAGCAGTGTAATAATTATTTGACCTAAAACTAAATGTTTTTGGGGGATTTGCTAACTTTTTATTTCCCCCATTTTACACAACACAAATGGAAGCAGCTCACTAACCGAGGCAGAGAGAAATCTGAACAGAATCATTGAGGGAGACTCAGACATAGACCTGTCAGATGATGAGGATCCACAGGCAGTGATTGAGGAAGAGGAAGAAGTTGACAACTCAGAGGAGGAAGCATTGACTTAGGAAGAGCAGGAGACAGTTACAGAAATGTTTTCCGTCGTCCACTATGGGCCAAAACTAACACGTAGGTTTCTGTAGGGTTCATGGCAGAAGGATGCAGTGGGAAAACATACATCAAGTGCCTCAAGTGTCAGATGTATCTCTGCATTTCAAAAAAGGATGGAGTACTACAAATGAGGGCTCATGTTGTTTGTATACTGCTTCACATAACTAACACCTTTTTCTTTCTGGGTCTCAGGAACAAATAAAAAAACATGCAGGCCACTAAAGTTACATGTTAACTTACTAAATGGTTATCTACGATGATTTTACAACGGATTCAAAAGTGGCTCAGCCAATCATAAACACAGGACACAATTATCCGTTTGTTTCGCTGCTGTAGCTGTTATTAGCAATTATAGAAGGTTGAGGCATTAAGTCTTTAATGAGGCTACAACATGGTGCGTCCAAGGAGGATAACTGACCAGATTTGTGTGTGTTGTGTCCCTCTTAGGTCTTAGTTTAAGGGGCTCCTGAAAGCTTTATTGCATCTTCTATAAATTAATACAGTATGCTTTACATTAATACATGTGAGGTTATATCTGCACTCCTTGCCTTCATTTTATTCAACACAGTAGCTGCCCTGGACTCTCCTCTATGTTATATTAAACTGTCTGGTGCTTCTAAAATGAATAAGAGCAGCTGATACAATTATCATTATTGAATTCACCCTGACACTATTGTATTCCTCCTGCAAATAATGTATGCTTTCTGCTCCTGCCGCTTCTCCACGAATCCAAATTGCACGATGCTACACAAGGATTGACGTTAAACCTCTGGACACCGGTCATGCAATAATTAGTTTATCACCTGCATGTGCTTGAGCATTGATTTCAATTATAGCAATTCTACCCAGTTTCAGCAAATTAAAAAGCCAAAAAGTTCAGGATAAAGATACAAAAAACCAAGACTCCCTGAGGGGTTGACTTCCATCAAAGACAATGTCCTCCCCATCTCCCAACAGGAGGGCTGCTGAGCAAGGGTAATCAGTGGAATACATCAAAAATGTTATAGAAAATCAGGTTATCAACCAGCACTTTACTAAAGAAGTTACATTTCACATACATCCCGGACTGTGATACGTAATTTGATCTAAACCAGCACTTTAGGCCATATGCTTTGTGTCAATTCAGACCCTTTGTTCAGATCGTCACTTCCTTCAGAGCACATGCATGTCGTACACTGTGAACACCTAGAGTGTGGATTTTAACTGGGTAGCTGTTGGGAAAATACTGAATGTGCTCTTCCAATATCAGAGTAGCACAAGATAACAAAGGCCCTACGTAGCTGTGTACGTAACAGGATGTATGATTAGAAGAGCGTCAGGACACACTGTTTTAGGCATATGATAGCTATGTGACAACGATTAACATGATGATTCAGCCTCTATGGAGATAGACATATGACTGTCATGTGTATTGCTTATGTGGGTCTTAGCTAATCTGAACTAAGCAAAGAATACTGCTTTGAATCAGTATTCTGCATCTTGTGACTGTAACACCCTCTCTTGTATATAAGCATGTCAAGGACACTGTTCGGGGAACTATTTGTCCCACGCAGCCCTGTGTGTGATGACTACTTCCATTCTTGCAAGGATAATAAATACATGTATCCTGATATTGAAGACCAAGCCGGTGATGAGTGATATTTTTCTAACAGTAGCACTGCCTCAAATCGCACACAGATGCAGGTCGCTAACTACAGTAGCAAGCAACCTTTTGGTTTGCATTACCAAATCATTAGACTGATCAATTAACCAAATACAAATAATTGTGGCTCTTTTTCGATAACAGTATAGTGGTACATAAAGTAAATCGTAAAAAAAGACATCTAAAACTTGTATTTTTATTTGTATTGTATATACTGCTGTTTTCAGAGATGGGTTTGGAGAACTGGTACTCAATTGGTACCCGATTGGTCATTACCAAAGTACCGATAAGCTGCGGTATCTTCATTTGGTCATACTTCTTTGTGAACACTTATGCACTTCAAAAAGCTATAAAATCTCTCTAAACTACTGTATCTCTGAACTTTATCCAACCAAATCACACACAATTAGGTTTCTCTATGTGATATTCTAATTAATAATGAAAAAGAATGTTCTCTTCCATTTACTGAGCCTCCCTCGGGATGTATGTTTTAGACAAGCAGCTTTTAAATGCCAACATTAGTTTAGTTTTGACCAGGGTTGACATTCATGTTAAAATGACTTTATAATTTGTTTTACCAGTAAGATTAAGTTCTATTCATAAAATGACACATGCTCTATAAAGTCACAATTGCATTGTACTCTAACACATTTGATTGCTCTGTCACACTGAGTGGTGCCCTTTCATTGTTGGATAATCTAAGATGATTATTGTGCTAATCGCTCTGTTATCACATGCTTTCGGATAATACTAAATCGCTACGCTAAATTCAACCAGCCTTTCCCCTGATGTGGTTTTCATTTATTCTAGCAAAGTCAAGGAAGTGTAATATAATTTTTTTGGGTTCACTCTTATGTTACATTTTTTATAGGATGTTCTTAAGCATTAAACATCTGTACTTACCACGTGCTGCAGCTACATGCTCCTTCTGTTAGTTTAGTGTTAGCAGCATTGTGCTTTATCTCCAGGCTGCACTTCACAGCATAGCACCTCATGCTCCAGGATGTATCTTCATACTTTTTCTCGATGTGTCCCACTGTAGAAACATTCATTTTTTCAGTTATACAGTTTAGTTTACACATTACTAATTTCAGATTTTTTATTTTTCAATGAACAATAGTAGGTCAAGATCGGATGTGTATTAAAACTCACATATTTCAGCGGCTCCAAACTTTTCTCTTCTTACTTATTACCAATAAGGGGAACTCACCAAGTGTCAGAAAACACAACCCTCTCTATTTTCCTCCATACCCAAATCTCTAAAAAAGGGGCTGCAACGGATCTGATAAAAACTGATCCAGATTTGAACACTTTACTGACGTCAGTAAAGTGGCGCTACGGCTATTGGGCCAACTCTCCACCTATCAGGGGAATGTGGGGTTGGGCCACGGCCGGCCATTGCCGCTCGAAAGCGCTGGAGACGCTGTAGTGCATATGCCAGGCCTGTAAGTGGCGCTGTAGTCTGCCACAAAAGCAGCGAAGAAGACTTCCCGCGCATGGTTACCATGGTTACCCTTCTGTTTATTCTCCGCTGTGGCTTTTTTTCTCCCTCCCCGAGGCAAGCGTTTGCTCCCGCTGCTTTAATTCAATGCAATCCCTCCCCGTCGAGGCAAGCACTGTAATTCTCTCCGGTTAGTCCACCAGCAGATGACAAACACCCACCTCTCCGCCTCTTCCAAGGAACGAGGGGACCGTGCGGCAGAGTTTCAGTTAGGTTTTCTTTCGCCGGTCAAGATGTCCGTTAAAGTTGAAATCTTCCGGACAAAATTAGAAAAGTGCCGGTCAAAGGTCTTCTTTGTTATTTATTGAGCTTTAAAACAAATGAATAACGACTCTATAGGCCTATAATAATATAATAAAACACAGAGGACGGAGATATATTTTTCTCCCCCTCTTCTGACAGTCCAGCAGCTGTTCAGAGCGCGCTCCCCTCTCCTGCAGGGGGGCGTTGACCACGCCTGCAGGAGCTGCAGCTCACAGAATCAGCCCCCTGCAAAAACAGTGCTGGAGAACAGCACATAGAGCGAAATGAGGCATGGCTTAAAATCATGATCTGTTTGGTATTTTGAAAACAGAAACGTATAAATATACCTTATATAGGTATGGCCCTACAATATATCATTTAAATATAGCATGATAGGTCCACTTTAAAGTAAAGTAAGTAAACTCAGTATTTCTTTAACAGCTCAATCGCAAGGTCAGATAGGATTACCAGTGTTCCGTGAAATAATCCACAAATTGAATGTACAGCATCCAATATTTACAACATCAAATTACTTCAAATGCTTCCCTTTTTATTTTACAATGAGGATTCATAAGGTTTTATCCAAGCCCAAAGTTATGGCTATGCAATGACATGATTCAAACAACATTCGACAATGATGTCCGTGTGTATAATAAGCATGACATGCACCATAGACATGCTGTAGTCCAGATGTACAAATGAAAATTGTTTTATTGAAAAAGTAAAGCCATATTATGTACGTCCCAAAAAACACAATTAAAATCAATGAATTTCCAATGACAAAAACAACATTATTTATATGGATTAGGTACTGAAAGGATAACGTTTTTGTCACTTGTACCAATACATTACATCACTCCCCACTGAAATTCCTGGGAGTATTCTCCTAAAAGAACATTTTGTTTTAGGTGCAAAGGAGTAGAGTAAATACAATCCCCAGAAAGGCATTTTTTTAGGGTTCACATACAAAAAGTGAACTGTAGTTTATATAACTATGAAGCAGGCTTGAAAAAGGTTATCGCAGCAATTATTAGTAATTGTATCATCTGCCTAATTACTCCTTTACAAAGTGAGTAATCAACATCTAGTAATCTAACGGGCACATGTTGCTTAAATATATTTAATTGGCCAATGCAGCACCAGCCAAACATTATATTTCATTCTGGCAAGTTGAGCAATGTTCAACTTTTTGACTACTCAACCCTGTGTTTTTTGAGTCTGCTGTGCCAACGCAGTGGCTTCATACAGTAAAGATAAATGAAAGGTCTGCTTTTCCTTTTGATGCAGGGCTAATGTCTTTTTGAACTTGAAAGTGTAGGCAATGACAGAGAGACGCAAGTAGAGCCCATTTGACAGAAATGGGGGATTAATTATGTAATTATCTTCAAGCGTACTAGAATCTCCAGGCATAATTACAAAAAGCCCCTTCATTTTTCCTTTTGCCAATGTTTATAGCCTGCTTGTTTTCCAAAAGATTGGATGACATATGGCTAGAGTTGAAAATCACTTTATATTGTGGAAAAACACCAAGTGGGATTTTGCAGAGCCCACTGGAAACAAACAGGCCTGCATTTAAATGCTAAACTTGCTGTAAGGTAAATACAATGCAGAGTTACTATTGATTATACATGATAGCACTACATGTTTTATTCTTGCCCTGGTAAAACAAGTTAATGTAAAGTGAATGTATTCACCTATTTTCAATGTGTTCTTTGAAAGATCTATTTATTATTAATGTATTGGTTTATTCAACAGGGACATTACATTGCTGTAAATGTGCCAGGCAAAGAGGCAGTTTTTCATAGTCCCTGGACAGATGTTGCAAAGTCACCCTAAAAACTAATTATAACATTGCATTGAAGCATATGATTTGACTTTGTTTACTAGTCAACCAATGACCTCCTCAGTCATTGCTGATCTTTATGAGGCAGCAAGAGTTGGGGCGCACAAAGAAAACACACACATTGTGCGAGCTCAGTATTTGCAGGAACGGCAGCAACATGCTCATTAATTCCCATTCTCTTTTATCCCACAAGCTCTGGGGCGTGTTGCTCTTGTCAGTCTCTGCCCCCCGGCATTCCCAACCTGCTGCGCTGATGCTGATGTTTCTTTGAGAGACTCCACTCATCTCTCTGAGATCTCTAAGGGTCGAAGGCTGTGCAGAGAAAATGCATTATGAGCCTGAAAATAGAGACCTAGTTATGTCTAAATTAACTATACTCATATTGATAAAGGTATACGAGAACATTGTTTTGATTAGTGTCATCAGATGTGACAGGCTAATCATTGTTTTTAAGATCGTCTGATCCAACAGTATACTGTATAACTGAATTACTAATGGTGAGCAGTCAATTCAGAAATATAAATGTTTAAGTTTTACTGTTTAATTAATAATGCCCATGCTACATGATTAAATACGTTCTCTATTCATCAGCTGTGTATTGCCAATTACAATGAACACACTAAAACTGAACATAGGGCCTTAACATTGGGCATTAAGATGCTTCATGGCCATTTGATCGTAGAGAGAAATGTAGTCTTTAGAAGAATAACAAGTAGCTTCATGTTTTAATGTCTATTTTTACTGTCTTAAAGGGTTTCTTAATACAAGAGATGATATCATCGCTCAAAGATTAACAGAGGTTAATTCTCTCTGCTACAGTATGTGTCAGACTTAGGCTGTGTTGGAATTGTATAGAGATGTTTTGCCATCTACATTTTCAAACTGTATGTAGTGCATACTGACTACCAGAATAATGATTGAGGACACTGAACTAAACTCTAGCAATACGTCTTCTCTTTATCACATGAGTGTTTTCATCATGACGTTACTGGTACAAGTGACTGTAGAATGAAAGTTGTTTATCATAAGTCAATCAATATTACCTCCTCCACTCGATTTCATATTTTACAGTATTATTTTTATGGGAAATAATATTTTGAAATGTGTTCTTACAGTACATTTTACATATGAGCTCTCGCACTTTTCCTCTTGACTGTACCTTAACGTCACTTGCCATCATTCATAATTCATCCAACATTTAATTATTTAAACTGTCTGCCTAGCAGTCCACCAATGGCTAGTCGGAAAAGTTGCAATACATTTTCAAGGAGGTTGAGTGTACACAGTTAACTCACATTGCGTACAAAAAATCCAAATGCTATGCAGTTGGATTGCATCACACACTTACAATTTGACATCTCACTCAGGAAAAGGTTTGCAATTTAAAATGCAGCCTTAGTCAACAACCCATAAAAGTGCTTACTTGTCAGAGTCAATATATTTTCTTATTGTCTGTCACATGAGAAGACAAGCCACCGATTAGCAGAAAGCAGACAAGACAGGTGAAATGTCGGTGAGGGAAACAACCTCCATTAATGGAAAATAATTCGACCTTTGCCCCTGCATAGCTCTAGGAGATTCTGGTTATGTCACCCTGTATTCAGTGCATGTATCCACCAAAGTTCTCCTTCACCGAGGTGTCATCTGTCCTTCACTAGTTAGGCCTTTAATGGACATTCTCATTCTGAGTGGTGTTTCACTTGTCTCTACTGTGGCAAGGTCACTGTCACTCACAGACTGAAGGCAGTTATGACACTAAAGACACATTAAACATAACATCACAGGGAGGGAAGTGCTTCCTTCTTCCATGTAACATCTGATTGACGGATATATTATCAAATATTAATGAGATAGGAGCTATATAGCGCCATAGTGACAGAGTTTGGGAGGAAGATGATGACAGTTGCCATGTTCTCGAGATACATCACCCCATCTCCCAATGTGTTGTTTCTTCCCCTGCATCTTTGGAGCATGCAGTTTAAGGCACACACATACAGTAATACAGGGTCAAGCAAAGTGCAAGTTGGAGTCAGGAATATAACAACATTGTCAGTACTTTCTCTAGTTTTAATTCTTATCAAAGTATAACTCACCAACAAAACTAAAAGCAATGCTAGGCAACAGCAACATGCTAACCTGCACAAACACAATTATATTGATTTGATTCCTTAAAAAAAAAAAATAGTATAGCCTCTTCATTCACATTCATATTCAGTGTTATCATTTGTTGTGTGATGTAAAACCCTAGCTAATCACTATAATTGCTAGCTACCTTGACACAGTTACATCCAATATGGCTGTTTGTTCGAATGCGTAGGTTATGGTAATGTTGGATTTTAGGACGAATGTAGATCACAAAAGATACAAGTGCCACCCCTAATAAATGACGATTGGAACTGCTTGTATTTTCAATTGTAGCTGTGGTTTTCCTCTGTGGTAACTAGCTAATTAGTTCAAGCATATACCCAAAACGTATATATTGTTAGATGGACGTAACATTAAAGCACAAATATCCTGAGCCAACAAGTCAATCTGTGACCTAGCAAGGTGATTTTATAGTTGCCAACACATATAATACATTTCTTGAAATACATATTTACATTTAGGGTGAGATTTGGACTTTGTGTTATGCGCTGCCAGATAAGGATAATATAAAAATTTGGAAAATAAATCATGACAACTTATAAAATCCCCTTATTTCAGAACAAAGAAAATATCCTATAATTGTTGAAGGCAGATGTCCCATCACTCTATCACGGTCTACACTACAGTATCTCAATGCAAGCTGTTTTCCCCCACTGCTGAAATACAAACTCAAAGTGAAGGCTGCCATAGGGGAGCTGATGGGTCAGAACAAAAAGGTTTTTACTGTTTTTGCTTTCACTTGAAAAATGTTGAATGTTGTATTTATGGTATTTTGCTGTGTGTTGTGTTGTGCTGAGAGGAGAGCTCCCATAAAAGGTAGTTTTTGAGTATTTTGTCTGTTGTGCAGTTTGGAAAGCTTCAGCATTCTACTCCCCATCCACATGAACCCCACTCTCTACCATGCCAGAAAATATCACTTCACATTTCTTATCAAAGTTAATATCCCTGCTTTACCATTAAAGTATGTGATGGTCATTACTGAACAGAAACAGCTACCAAAGATTGTTATTTACTAACATCCATGACTTTCTAAATAATTCATCTCTTTTAATGGAGATTACTGGCTGAGATGAAGCACTAGACCTACGTAATAATGGCTGGAGGACAGGATAGGTGACCAATGATGAAAGTTAGGCAAAAAAGCAATATGTGCTATTTGACAAATCATTTTAAAATGTGTGTCAGTTTCAGCTGAGCATGATGTGATATTGCTCTTAAAGTCCTCCATTTGATAGTTCTGGTACTGCTGTTATTTGAAACTAGGAGCTCTGGGGGAATCAAATTAAATGTCATAGCACTCACATTCAGACTGAAGTCATTTCATTGATAAGGAGAGCCCTTCCCTTAGAATTACCCAATAAATTAAAACACTTTTGAATAATCCTTTACAGAGCTGTCCCCTACAGGTTCTTTATGATCCTTTAAAAGTCATCACTCCCTCTACAACCTCCAGTTCACTCTGTCTTTTCACTCGCAATGATCCATCAGTCAGACAGGAAAAGACATATTTGTCAGCAGATAATGAAAGCCCCTGAAGGATTGTCATTCCGCTTCGACCGACATGCAAAGGAACGCTGCTTTTCATGTTTTCTGTTCTCAATCTGTGTTGTCGTCTTTGTGGTAATGAGTGCAAAATGATTAGTCAAAATACTTACATGAAAGGTTACGTAAATTAAACCTAGGTCAGTTATTTGTCATATAATTTACTGTGTCTTATTTTAAATATACATGATTTATTTGAGTCTTATTTTGATTCATTGCTGCTGTGTGGTTGAGTGATGTGATTAATATTGCTGCTGTCTTCTGGGAGAAATCCAGTAACCCTGCATCAGTAAATCTGTAGTTCACCTGCTGAGGGTGGCTGCCGCTGCTGACACCGGAGTATCAACAGAAAATGTGAAAACAGCAAACTTTGCCTTTTTTCAGGTCCACCACTATATTTTCCTCACTTATATCAATCACCACGGCCATCACCACGGCCATGTGAGAAATGCCAAGGCTAAACAAGTAAGCACACATGTGTGTGGTGTAAGTACTACTATAGTATTATTTTGTATATCTTTTTTCAAAAACCAATATAGTATAACTATTTTTCAATATTCTGACATTTACATGTGTTATAATGAGGCCACAATATATAAACCTACATTTTACTTGATCTGCATTCATAACCATTCGAAGGTTTGGTAGTTTGTCCTATGCTGCGATGGCATCCATTCAGCAGGAATAAACATGCTGTTGACGTAACTGAAATGAATCACCATCTTTTTTTTTACACTCTTGTCCCATATTTTCTGAGAGACCTCTGTATCCTGAGCACAGCAGCTGTTGGTTTGGGTATATGGGGACTTGGCCTTCAAACTGTATAATTCAATTTATGAAAATTTAAAGCAAACTTAAAAAAGGCTTGAATTCCTAAACCCCTTTTCAGGTAAAACTGATCTGCATTGTATGTCTTGAATAGACATGTTAATGTCCCTAAAATGCCTAGAACCTTCTGCACAAGAACTGTGTGGAAATATGATCAAATTACAGTCTACATTAAGTCTAATAAATAACAGCATACATGCGGAAAATCAACTAGTGTTCCAAGTGCAACAGGAGTGTTTGGTCTCTTTGGAAAATGTTTGCCATGCCATGTTATTTCACAAGTGTAGGAGTGTAGCAGGTGTGAAGATGGTGGGCAAATATGTTGTTCATTTATGTTCTCATTGTCAAGCAACCAGCCTACAGCTCCCACTGTTTTGTTTACCTTTGTAGTCTCACAGATAGAAGAATGATTATGACAGTGTGTCAATTTCAACTGGAGAGACGGAAAGCTGTAGATAGTCAGGGAAAGATGCAGCTGATAAGAATAATGATACAGTATCTTTTAAAATAAAAAAAGTGCAACTGTGCACCGCAAAAATATGGTGAATAACACATTCTATAAATGAATCCCTTTTCTATTGGATACATTAAACTACTGTCTGTGAAGATGATTTTGGACAGCCCTTATCTCTAAACCAGAAATGGTACACTTATATTCAGTTGATGCTCTGCGTTCTTATCAAAAGAAAGAATGCAGGAACCACATCAAGGGGGAATATGTTTTTCTCAACACTGTAGCTTTAATATCATTCAATATGACAATTTTGTAATTATTTTCACAAGGAGTCAGAACAGATGGACTTCTTTACGTACCATGAATCCCCCAGAGTATTACTATCTATGACTTTCCTCTAAGATGTGATTGTATTGTGAATGCACATTATTATTTCAGTTCTGGTTGACACCTAAAGGAAATGTTTTAGGATGTTAAAGATATTATTGATGATTAAAAACATATACCTCTGTTGGAAAGGGGTCGTTCTTTCTCAGATTATGAGAGTTGACATTTGGAGATTACCAGGCAAGCAACACTTAATTACCACAATTGTACTCAAATACAATCAATTGCGAATAATACCAGGTATTAAATAATTGCAGGTAGGTCTAGGGTTGCCCCCGAGACTGTAGTCATGTCCGAGTCCCCAAGCTTGTCGGCAGAAGCAATTTGTCTTCTGGTACAGAAGCCCCACCGAACAGCCACACTATAGCACAATCAATAGGGGCTATCAAATGCATTCAATCAGACCTTTGTGCCACTGAAGGCAACCATATGTCAGCATTACCTTACTTTGAATGTACTAGCTTGCTCTAACCATTAGGCTAGGGTTTATCACCTGTTGTATCATGTATTGCAACAACATCATTATTTCATTTGTAAAATGTATGTTATAGAAATAAAAAAATACAAACCTCCACACATTTATATACATATCACAAAGCTAATAATTGCTATCAGGAGTTTTGAAAGAAAAGGTAGCAAGGCTCATTGAGGATAAACATTTTGAATCCAAAGCACCTCTTAAAAGACTAAGTTTGAGGTACCAATCTGAAGTCAAGGTGGCAACTGCCAACTGAGCCACACTGCACTGTAGCTATGTACACATAGTAAGCCTTGAACCTTGAACAAACATTTTTCTCACATCTGATTACTTAAAAGGGTCATAATCCCAGAATCCTCTATAAAACTATAGTGTGATGTCTGTTAAAGCCTGCCTAGAGAGATGTGAAGACTTTACATGTTGATTCAAGTTAAACAACAGATTTGAAGTGATAATGCAAGTCCAGGAGAACCAATAGTGGTAAGGGTGCCATGTGGAGTTTTAATGTAAACAAATGTGGCTTCCAGCACCGTTAAAGCCCACTATGTATATCAAAACAAAATGTAACACACTTTTATCTTTGTAATAAAGCGTTTGCAAAGTGCATAGTTGCAATTGTTGGGCCTTGTTTCAACATTTTAGCCCATTATTGCCACCTGTAGACCAGCAGACATTGCATGGGACCATTACAGAATTGGACATGGCTTCACCAACATCCAAGCTCCCTCACCCCACATCTTTCAATGTCCGAATTATAACAGGCTGTGTCCAACCTCTTTTATAACTTCCTAGAAAAGGCCAATTAGCAGAACGCAGAGTACCTCCCACTATTTTTCTTTCAATCCATTATCAAAAATAGGCAATTATATGGCTTTTCATCCTGCATTCAAGTGGGGCCATAAAGAAAAATGGCTCTTTTTGTAAAAAGGAGCTGCCTTCTATTACCCTTTTAAGGTTCAGCAATGGCAGTGTTTGTCTCCACTGGCGACTGTGACAGGAAGATTCACAAGATGTTCAAATGGACTGGTGATGTGACGGGCTGGCCGAGTGTATAAGTTATGTTTAGACATTTCAGAAGAGTCTAATGGGCTTTTGACAGCCAGAAGCAGCAGCAATGGACACTGTGGTGATTAGACGCAGATTAATGACCTGGCAACCTGAAGGCGAGATGAGGGACTGGCTTTACATCAAACTGGCAGATTCTCCTGTTTGATCATTTCCTGATTTGGTGCCAACCAATTGATTATAAATGTTTGATCAATCATAATAGACTGAGACCATTAGGGGATACAGCATTCCAACAGGACATGTACAGTAGGGGGCTGATTAGCCTTTAGCTAGATGCATTTTGTAGAAAGCAAATTAAGTCCTGTAAACAAATGACTTAATAAGTGAGCACTGCGCTGCTCTGGATTTACTAATAAAAAACCATAAGGTACAGACCGAAACCACTGGGATGTGTAATTAACTCCATTATTTTATTCAATGTATATCCACCCACCTAAAAAAAGGAAAGGAGAAACATTTCGGTATTAAAATTGATCCCATTTATTAAAAGGTGACATATACTCTTTCATGGAGTAAAACCAAAGGTATATATGGGAAATACGAAAAAATAATCTACGTGGCTAGTACAATTTAATTATACAGTTCCTTGAAATCAAAGGTTGACTAATTTCTGTCAGAAATTGTTAATATTTTGCAACATTGACATTCTTAATATATTGATTCAACAACACTTCTATTTCCCCATAGCTGTTTAGCCATGAGTCATGCAGTGACGATGTCTTGTAACTCTTTTAATGCCATCATTAAATTAAAGAAGTGTGACATCAGCAAACACAGAGCCTCGGAGCAACACTTAAACTGCTTTCTATTCAAACCAATCAATGTTGCACTTCAGCCAACCTCTTCTACACCGCACCCCCGATACCAGGGGGGGAAACTCGTCATCTGCAGGAAACAGCGTCTGAGGGCATCTTAATATTCAATAAACTACGAATGTTTTATATCCATGTAACGGGAAGAAACTCAGCTAACTGATCATTTTTTTTTTTTTTTCAAAAAAACCCACAAAGCTAGCGCTGGGCCTATGAATTAGCCACGAGCGAAAAAATGCTAACGGAGTTTTGCACAGAAACTCACTCATAACACCCTTATTATTTATCTTTAATGCACGTCAAACATATCGACTAGCATCGTGAAAAGACACAGAATCGATCGGTACCTACATCATCACTCCATGATAAGAACTCGCGACTTTATAAACAAAAACAGACATAAAAACATGTGGCGCTAGGTAGCTAAAAACGCTAACATGGCTTACCTGTGTCGTTGTCTGGTCAAAAGTGGTCTTCAAGGCATTAAAACGATAAAAACGCTGCTGAAGTTAATCCATAGGTTAATCCAATGTGTCTGTGTCCCTTTTAAATGATTTCTGATAATTCATATGCAATAAACCTGCTTTTCCGTTTCCAGATGTCAGAGCGAGAGATAGGTTCGCTCTGATGCAAACCTGCATGCGCAAAGCCCCCACCTTTTTTTGTGATCATGTGTGTGTATGTGAAAATCCCCCTTTGATTATATTGGCTCTAACGGTAAAAAAGAGATGTCAATCACCAAAATCGACCAATGGGTTCCAGAGAAACGGTAAAAACGCCCATTTCCACCCAAATCACCTCAGAGGTGGAGTTTGTTTTGCTAAATCTCTCTAAAAAGGTAAAATGTCACTTGTTTTGCATCAATCTTGATACAGGGTGCTTATTATATGTTGTACTTTGGATTCCTAAAGCTTTTAGTCTACCTTACCATCATCCAAGGGTAGTTTTCACGATAAGTAAAAAATAATTTTTGGACGGACACTATCATTTACAGTTTTTTACTATGTTCAATCTGAATTGTCTTTAAAATAAAACACATCTATATTGATTCTGACTCTTCTACATCCAACTCACAGGTTTATCATTACTTTGAGAAAAAAGATTATTAATTTAACCCTTTTAGAAGGGAAGATATGGTCATTTGTTCTGGGAATGTCAGGACCTTCAGGATTTGGAGAGGATCTTCAGAGAGGAGTGGACCAAAATCCTTCCTGAGATGTTCACATCTCAAAACCTGGTGACCAACTACATGAAACGTCTGACCTCTGTGCTGTCCAACAAGGGTTTCTCCACCAAGTACTAAGACATGTTTTGCAAGAGGATCAAATACTTATTTCCCACAGTTAAATGCAAATACATTTTTATCTTTTATATAATGTCAATTTCTGAATTTTCTTTTTGATATTCTTATGTGCTGTATTTAAATGTGCTTCTTCTTTAGCCACTCCTTCGTTGCCTTGGCCATATGTTCAGGGTCATTGTCGTGCTGGAAGACCCATCCATGACCCATTGTCAGTGTCCTGGCTGAGAGAAAATGTTTACGGTACATGGCCCCGTACATCCTCTCCTCGATGAAGTGAAGTTGTCCCTTGGTTGGTTGATTATGTGGACAGTTGTCTTTTATACAGGTAACAAAGTTGATATGAGTACTTTCCTAAAGCCCGCGTCACACTGTCCCGAAATTGACACCAGATGGACACACGAATATGGAAAAATTGGGCCCCCAAAGTTTTTTTCTCGAGACTGTGTCTCGGGGCTTCTTAACATTTATGAAACCTATTAATGTGTAGCACCAGATTAACGGGAAGAATCTCAGCTAATTGAAGATACGAACCATTTTTACCAAAACAAAACACAAGTCTCATAAGAAGCGTCTAAATGACCCCTGAGCGAAAAAATGCAAACTGACTTTGGCACAGAACTCAAGATAAAGATACCCTTATTACTTATCGTAACTGCACATACAATATATCCAATTAAAGCTGAGACTCCACAGATTATATTGGTATAGTATCATCACTGAGCGATCCGAACTCGCGACAGGGGAAGCAAACATAGACATCACAACACGTACCTTTACGGAGCATTTACGGGAGATCGTTTCACATTAGCTGTCATTCTGATCAAAAGTCATGTTCAGTGGCATTAAAACGATAAAAACGCTGCTGCGGGTTAATCCATAGTGTCCAATTAATGTGTCTGTCGCTTTGAAAAAATTATTTATAATACATAATTCCATTTTTATGAAAAAATCGGACAAAAAAAAGTTAGCTGCTAATGGTAGCAATGGAATGCAGCTTCCGGTTTTGGCCATGCGTCACTCTCACTCCTTATTTGGTAACGTGTGTGTGTGAAACTTTCCCTCGATTCCATTGGCTCTAGCGGTTATAAAGAGATTTCATTCATCAACATCGACCAAGGGGGGCCAGAGATATGGAAAATCCACCCAAATGACCCCAGAAGTGTTTTTTTTTTTGCTAAATCTCTCTAAAAAGGTCAGATTTCACTTGTTTTGCATCAGGGTACTTATATGTTGTAGTTTGGATTCCTAAAGCTTTTAGTCTACCATCCCATCATTCAAGGGTGGTTTTCACTAGAAGTAAATTTTTTGGACGGACACTATAATTTACAGTTTTTTACTGTGTTCATTCTGAATTTACTTTAAAATAAAAACATCTATATTGTTTCTGACACTTCTACATCCAACTCACAGGTTTATCATTACTTTGAGAAAAAAGATTATTAATTTAACCCTTTTAGAAGGGAAGATATGGTCATTTGTTCTGGGAATGTCATTTTCGAGCCTGAGACCTGAAAAACAGGCTCAGGGCTTAACAGGTTAAGTACAACGCATCTTTCATTACTAAAACATGGTGGGCATTTATAGAGCAGGGTGGGGATAAAGTGAGGAATAAATTGTTCTCTCTGATTGGTGCCCTTGGATGCTGCAGAGGAGATATTCAGGATAAGCAGCTAATCTGGGAGCCAATCTGTGCCTCGGCTTTATGTGTGTGATTTGAATTCTCAGCATGGCAGCGGTGAAGGTGAAAATGATTTGGGAGCCATTATTGTGGCCCCATGTCGCTGCACCAAATAACTGACTGAGCAGGAGGAGACTAGGTCATGATAATTACAGCCATATTGCGCAAGGATACTGCTTTTTTTTTTGTCAACACGTCAGCAATACAAGATTTCTGCCTCTGAACTGTGACCATTTGGCTGCTGAGGGTGGGTGGACTATTCTTGTATTTCATTTCTCAAAATTATATTTCTTTTCAAAATGAGCAGCATGGTAATTTGAACACTCCTGCCAGGGTTAATCCGACCGTTTCTAAATGTAATCATTGGTGTCTAGCAGTCTGTTCCTGGGCCACAAACACACACACACACACACACACACACACACACACACACACACACACACACACACACACACCACACACACACACACACACCACACACACACACACACACACACCACACACCACACACACACACACACACACACACACACACACCACACACACACACACACACACACACACACACCACACACACACGAGTGAGTCTTCAGCTTGGGGGAGTATTCTTCCCTCACTCAGTTTTGCAGCAGGGAAACAGATATATTTTCAAAGTGAAAAGAGCCTTGATCACAAGCTCAGTGTCTGTCTTACACTCTGAATTGGAGACGTGCACTTAAGAAAAAGCTCTCCACTGAATTACCTGAAACAAAATGATTGTCAAGTAACATTAACATGTCACTGTCCTCGCTGTGATATTTGTATGTGGATGGTGTGACTATCTTGCCTTAGCCTTGTCATGAAGAAATAAATAAAAAGGAGATTGAGGTTATACAAATATGTTGCTTTTCTTTTCAGGCTGTTCTATTTTTAGCTACAGTTGAAAGCTGGACTGGATGCGCATTCATTTATATGGTGTTCCAAAAGTTCCTAGTTAAATAAAACTCTGAGACTGATATTGTTATTTACTATCGCTCTTTAAAATGATCAAAACAAATACAAAATTGTATCAGTCAGGATAATGTCCCTGGTGTGTCTCTTCCTCCTTACTTTTTTTATTAGAACACTTGTCATATTTCCAAACCATAGGTCAGATTTTCTGATCTTTGAGTGACAGAATAGCTGAATCATCTATAACTTTTATGCATTTCATTTGTATTACTTTACTTTTTCTTACTTTTGAGCTTTTATTGTCAACTGGTTGCTTTTGGGCCACATCCAGCCAGTAGAACAAAAAACGAGCCTCAGTGTTGAGAAATCTGAGATTGTTCAGTACATTTTGATAAAGACTTATATTATATTTAAGAAAGGTGAAGTGGAGAAAGTATCCTACGTCCTTAGAGTAGTTGGAATGGAGGTTATATCTCTCACAGGCTCCGCCCTCTACTGGACTCTATGGGTACTACTCTCTATCATGCTGTGCGTGCTTTCACCTACTGAATTTACGTAAACGTAGCCGGCCAATCGGGGCGAGCCTACCTGAATGCGCGCGCAGGCCCACAGTATATAAGGCGGCTCCAGCCGCCGCCCCACTATCATTTTTCTCTTCAGACGAGCTGACAACCGAAGAGTTAAATAAACGTACGAAGATTAGAAGAAACGAAAAATGGACTCACCATTACTGGAATCTCGGCCATGCCCCACCTGCCTTGGTTTGATCGCGGGCACCGATCTCCACCACCTCTGTAGAGTGTTTGGGGGACCAGGATATGGCCGAGGCGGTGCCATTCACGTTCGCCATTCCAGCGGGGCGGATGGCTCCGTTTGCCGTTGTCAGGCACTTCCGGGTTCGGTCCATGGAGGTCCACCGCCCTAGGTGATGACCATGGCGGCGGAGCGCAGCTGCTCCCAGCGGGCAGCAGGCTGGGCAGGGAGCTGAAAAGAGCTCTGCCACGCTACCGCGGGACAGGGCGACTGCAGATAAACACGGGTGTGTTGGGCATCTCGCTCATTGCTGGAGATGCCCCCACCTCGCCAGATCAGCGCGATTATTTGTAGCTTGATCGTGGCCGCCGTGTGGTATCCCGGTGAGGGATCACGCCGCATGACACTTTTCAAAAAGGACCGTGTTGATCTCCTGGGAGCCCCCGTGTTTACGGAAGGGCTCTTTGGATCGGAAAGAACACTGTCCCACACTCCCCGCCCCCTCTGTAAACTCCAGTATAGGAGCCAGCAGGTGGGCGCGTGCACATGAGTGGAATAAACCGTAGTGCTGTCAAAGCACTGTGCGGGTTCAAGAGAGTGATGTGTGTGTGAGAAATGCATTCAGTGAAAACGATTGCATTTATCCCAGAGTAAGAGTCATCTCTCTCCACATTTCCATTTTTCACCATAATGTCCGTTTCAAAGAGATGGCAGTTGACAGAGCCGCGGCCCCACGGGAGCTGCCGCGGTGCGTTCAAGAACCTCATTAGAAAATCGCCCCTTTTTCTGTGTCAGGCCCCATGCCAAAACTCCCTTTTATGGAAGGTTTTGGCAGCGGAGTAGGCCACCAGAGAATACTACAGCTTCTTAGCTGTGGCTCCAAAGTCGAGTGATTTGTGTGTGAAAAATGCATTTAGTAAAACCAATTGCATTTATCCCAGAGTAAGAGTCATATCTCTCCACAATTCCACATTTTCCCATAATGTCTCGTTGAGATCGGCAAGGCCGCTTTCATACGATGTTAATTGGACACCCATTATGAGGCGCGGCCCCCGTGAGAGTGGCCGCGGTGCGTTCAGGGACCTCCGCAGAAGAACAGTGCGTTACGTAGTGTAAACTCTAGTTCTAAAGTGATATGTGTGTGTAAAATGCATTCGGTAAAAACGATTGCATTTATCCCAGAGTAAGAGTCATCTCTCTCCACATTCCACATTTCCCCATAATGTCCGTTTCAAGGAGACGGCATTATGACGACGCGCGCCCCCCCCCCCGTGAGAGTGGCCGCGGTGCGTTTAGGGACCTCCGCAGAAGAACAGTGCGTTACGTAGTGTAACTCTAGTTCTAAAGTGATATGTGTGTGTAAAATGCATTCAGTAAAAACGATTGCATTTATCCCAGAGTAAGAGTCATCTCTCTCCACATTCCACATTTCCCCATAATGTCCGTTTCAAGGAGACGGCATTATGACGACGCGCGCCCCCCCCCCCGTGAGAGTGGCCGCGGTGCGTTCAGGGACCTCCGCAGAAGAACAGTGGGTTACGTAGTGTAACTCTAGTTCTTGAGTGATATGTGTGTGTAAAATGCATTCGGTAAAAACGATTGCATTTATCCCAGAGTAAGAGTCATCTCTCTCCACATTCCACATTTTCCACATTTCCCCATAATGTCCGTTTCAAGAGACGGCATTATGACGACGCGCGGCCCCCCCCCGAGAGCGGGCCGCGGCGCGTTCATGGACAGAAGAAGCTCCGATTAATGCTTATTTCTCTCTAAGAGAAAACAGCATTATGGTGGAGCGCGCGCTCTCACGGGAGCAGGCCGTGGTGCGTTCAGGGACCTCAGTTAAAAATCGGCTGTTTTTTTCTCTGAGTGGAAACTACATTATAGAAAAACGGCCCTTTCTGTGTCAGCCCCCCATGGGTCAAACTTCCTTTTATGGAGGGTTTGACGGCGGAGTGGGCCACCAGAGAGTACCACAGCTTCATAGCTGCGGCGCCGCAGCTGATTGCACATCCCCTAACACAATGTTATGGGGAATGGAAAATCAGTGGTGTATTAACAGAGCGCATGGACAGGACACTGAGACTGGGTTATTCACTCCAGTTTTGCAGCATCCCTCCTCCGTTCAGAGGCAGGAGAGAAGCACATCTGTCATCCCAGGAGGAGGTTTCCTCTCAGCATGTGCACTCTCAAGTCAGAGAGAAGGGGCATTATTCCCTGTACTTCCTGGTTCCCAAGAAGACAGGAGAATTCAGGCCCATTCTGGATCTTCAATGCCTGAACCAGCACATTGCATGCAAGAAGTTCCATATGTTAACTATGAAACAGTTACTGAGACTGGTGCAGCCAGGCGATTGGTTCACAACCATCGACCTGAAGAACGCTTACTTTCATGGCGAAATTGCTCCAAGAGCACAGAAAGTATTCGCGTTTTGCCTTCCAGGGGGTAGCCTACGAGTACAACAGACTGCCGTTCGGCTACTCCCTATCCCCATGCACGTTCAGCCATGACGCTGCAACCGCTGCGGGACCATGGCATGAGGGACGACCTCATAGTTATGGCCAGGTCCAGGGAATGGGCAATACTGCACACAGCCCAAATGATCCTACACCTAACCAAGTTGGGTTGAAAAAGAAGTTGCGGTCAATTGGAAGAAGAGCTCCCCCATACCTCACCAGCAGGTAGAATATCTGGGGGTGATGCTCGATGCAGGCAGACTACGTGTCACCCTGACAGAAAGCAGACAGGCATCCCTGCTGCGGGCAGTCTGCAGGCTGCGTCAGGGGGCGACGGTGACAGCTTTGATTATCATGCAGACTTTGGGTCTCATGACGGCTGCTCACTCCGTAGTGCCACTCGGACTGCTGCATGCACGTCGCATGCAGATGTGGTTTACCGGCCTTCGTTTAGATCTTAAGACACAAACGACGTCTGGTGGCCATCCCCCCCCCTCAGTAGAGAGCAACCTCAGATTCTGGGGGTCCCCAGAGAATCTGCAGAGGGGAGCTCCACTGGGGCAGGTAACCTCCTATATCACAGTCTTCACAGACGCTTCAAAGAAAAAGAAAGTGACAGGATGGGGGGGGGACGTGTCTAGAAAGGGCTGTGGGTGGTTGCTGGCCTCTGGCGGCACAGCAACCTCCTGGAGCTGCAAGCAGTGATGTTGGTCCTACAGCACTGCAAACCCTTAATACAGGGCAAACAGGTGCTAGTAAGGAGCGACAACCGCACCACAGTGGCGTACATCAACAGGCAGGGCGGAGTCCGCTCAATAGCCTGGTTGACCGCAGCAGAGAACCTGTGGCTGTGGGTTTCACAGATTGTGTTGTCTCTAAGGGCTCTTCACATCCCGGGATGGGAGAACAGGGGGGCCGACCTCATGTCAAGAGGCGGACCCCTGCCAGACGAGTGGAGGCTTCACCCGGAGGTGGTGAAGCAGGTCTGGACTCAGTTCGGTAGAGCAGAGGTGGACCTCTTCGCCAATCGGCGCAACAGCCACTGTGCCCTGTGGTTCTCCCTGGCTCGGTGGGACAACCCGCCCTTGGGGGTCGACACGTTTGCACACGAGCCATGGCCAAGAAAGCTGCTTTACGCCTTTCCACCGCTGCACCTTATCCCCCCCCTCCTGGAGAGGGTGAGGCGGGAACAGCTGTCAATCATCCTGGTGGCCCCAGATCGCCGCCTGGCGCCGTGGTAACGCGGGGGTAACACAGATGATGGTGGGCCAGCCCTGAGCGATTCCTCAGGTCTGGGGAGCGCTGTCTCAGGAAGCAGGTGCAATAGGGGCGTTACCCACTCTGGGCCAACCTCTCCAGGCTTGGCTCCTGAGAGGGACAGGCTGAGACAGGTGGGGCTGTCTGATAACGTTATTCAGACTATCCAAGCAGCAAGAGCAGAATCCACCACAGCTTGTTACAGGCCAAAGTGGGCGGGATTCCGGCGATGGTGTGAAGGAAGGAGTCTAGAGCCTCTGTCGTGTACGCTGGGCTCTATTCTTACCTACTTACAGATACTGGTGGACAGGGGGCTGGCTCATTCCACAATTAAGGTGTATGCAGCAGCCATTTCGTCCTGCCATGAGGGATTTGGAGGCAGGTCAGCCTTCAGTCAGCCGCTTATGACGCGGTTTTTGCAGGGGGTCAGGAGGCAGCGCCCGGTAGTGCACGCCTCCGCCCCGCAGTGGGACCTGCCGTTGGTGCTCGAGGCTCTGGTCACAGAACCATTTGAGCCTCTGGAGCTTTCCTCCCTAGTAGCACTGTCATGGAAGACAGCATTGCTACTTGCCTTGACTTCGGCTAAAAGAGTGTCCGAGCTGACCGCTCTGTCGGTACACCCAAGTTGTCTTTTGATCCGGGGTGACCGTAGCGGGGCGACACTCAGGCCGAACCACTCCTTTACTCCTAAGAGTATCAGAAGTTCATTCAGAGCAAGGGCTATTCAGTTAGGTGGCTTTAATCTTCCACCCCATATTGGGGCCAGGGAGGCTAAATTGCACCTCCTCTGCCCAGTGCGTGCGCTAGCATGCTATGTAGAGCGCACGGCTGCCATTAGGCGCACTGAACAACTGTTTGTGTGCTTTGGGGATGGTGTGGCTGGAAAAGCCCTCTCAAAGAAGCGCCTAACAGGATGGCTATGCAGGTGCATTACACATGCCTATGGACGGGCGGGGAGAGCCCTCCCCACTGGGGTCCGTGCACATTCTACACGGGCTGTGGCTGTGTCAACAGCCTTATTCAGCGGCGTGAGTGTAGAAGATATATGCACGGCGGCGTCTTGGTCTACGCCAGGCCCCTTCATAAAATGTTATCCCCTGGACATGTCTGGCTCCTTCTCGTCGTCGGTGCTTGCCGAGGCAACGCATGACTGGTGAGAGGGGGGTGGCTGTGGGTCAGCAGGTATCTGACCCCCCCCCTGGACATAAAACACTTGTGTTTTCCCATGCTCCTGAGGGACTCGGGAGACATGGTGTACAATCAGCCCCATACAGGGCTGGAGGACTCTCCCCGCCTGCTGGGAGAGCCTTCCTCACTATTGTCCATGCCCACTCTACACGGAGCGTGTGTGAGTGTGGGGGATGTGGTGCACTTATGTTTTCCCATGCTCCTGAGGACCTGGGGAACATGGTGCGCGGTAGGCTCCAGACGGAGTCTCCGCACAATTTTTTTCCATGCACACTCTACACGAGGTAAGCGTGTGTGAGTGTGCCTTATCCAAGTTGCGGCCCCGACTTCTCCACGGTTACAACCGGATGGGAGGAAGTGGGGATGCAGTGGATATTAGCCAAAAGCCGGTCAGGGACGGTGTGGTGGGTCGATGTTGTTGGACGACAGGGCGTTTATACATCGGGGCTCCGCCCACTGTACCCATAGAGTCCAGTAGAGGGCGGAGCCTGTGAGAGATATAACGGGGGGTTACGTATTGTAACCCTAGTTATATAAACACAGGCGGAGCCCTCTACCTGGAGGCCCTGTCTTTCCTAGTCCGCTCGCTGAAGAGTGTATACGATAGTGGGGCGGCGGCTGGAGCCGCCTTATATACTGTGGGCCTGCGCGCGCATTCAGGTAGGCTCGCCCCGATTGGCCGGCTACGTTTACGTAAATTCAGTAGGTGAAAGCACGCACAGCATGATAGAGAGTAGTACCCATAGAGTCCAGTAGAGGGCTCCGCCTGTGTTTATATAACTAGGGTTACAATACGTAACCCCCCCGTTTCATTTCTCTCTTGACAAAGTAGTGGCACTCACAGCATGTGTGTGACACTTTTTCAGGTAAAAATGAATGTATAATTGGTTCAGTGAGGTCTGAAACTCAATAGTGAGTTACTTATGTATCTTGTGTAAATTGCCCTCATGCAACATGTGTCCTGAGTGCTTATTGGCACAAGGGTTGAACATATGTAATTTAATCCTGGCATGAAGGAAAGCAACCTGTCAACTATATATCCAGAGGTATTAAGGCCATTTACTAAGGTAGAAGTACTCATACCACTGAAACAAATAATGCTCTTACTGTAAGTAACATTATGTGGTATAATCACGAAAAAAGCACTTGAAGTATGTTTGAAAAAAGTAATCCCTCCTGTGTCCTTTATACTCATTTAAACAATATCAGTAGATTGTTATCACTCATGCATGCCTATAAAAGCAGGATTTTTCTGTTGTAGTACAGATCATTGTGCAATAAGGATGTCATCAAACAAGCCTTGAAACTCTGTTTTATTTGTCCCAGGTTAATAAAACAGTGGGCAAGCAAGACTCTGAGTGCTAATCTCACTAACTTCCTTAGAGATCCATCATAGACAGGAAAAGGAGAGAGAGGGGAGACTACATGCAGCAAAGGGCCACTGCTGTTGCCTCACAATGTCCTATTATTCAAATGATAACAGGAGATGAGATGTGTTTAGCCTTGTTGCATGTTATTTCCTAAGCAGCAGTGTGTTGAGCTCTTAGGGCCACTATCATTAATAATATTTATTATTCATTATCATAATTAATTGCAAAATACATGCTCTCTTAAGAAACCTAACAGTTACTTCCAAGCCAGTGTTCCCTCAAGCCAGGATACAAAGGATAACCCCAACACAATTTTAATATTGATCAATAAAATATTTCTTCTGAAAATGTCTAATTATTTTTGACTATTCTAAAACACCACGTTTATGTGAACACACACACACTTCTCAAACGTACTGTAGTCCAAAGAGTTGGACCGCCCTTCCTATACATCTTCACTCATTAATCATTTAGAAAAAGCAATTTGTGGAGCACCTGTCCCAAACAGAAGGCCATTAGGGTTTTCGATGGAAGGAGCACTATGGGTCTAATGGCTTTTCATTGGAACTTATTGGAAGACATATTGGATTCTGTGCTACACAAAGCTACTAGCTCTAAGATAGTGGCCGCTGAAGCAAAGCTCAGTTTTAAATGCTGCGAAAATTGTAGAGAAACCAGGTCTTTAGTCTGCATTTTTGCATAAGGATTACTGATTATATGAGCTAGACGGTTACTTGTTGAGGAACGTAGATTAGATTTTCAAAAATCAGGTAAGATCTATTTCTCAATCTATCCATTCATGTAAGGTCCTGTATACTCACAGAAGTTCTGAAGCCTATCCCAGCATTTAATGGCCAAAAAACAAGATGTCCACTGTCTGTCAACATGCCTTCTTTACTAGTCCAGAGTTTCACAATTATGTATGGCCTAAGCTTAAATATATCCTATTTAATCTGCAAATAATAATTCTTATAAACATGATCACAGTCCACACTTGTTCCCAAGATGCTTCTTCTTTGCATTGAATAGGAAACAACTGATCTAAGGCCCAGGCCCTGTTCCTGGACCTCATCAGGTGAAGGGCATTTTGTCAATAATAGAAAAAATGTGCTTGCTATTCATTGCCTGGAATACAACGGTGACATTACTTTCTCAGATTCTCATTACCAATTCTGTTCTTCTCCTCGGAGGATTATTTAGCTGGAGCAGTTGTCTGTCACTCTGGCTGTGCTGCAAAGCCAAAGGGAAGCCCTGGGGAATGCTGCAGCCCTGCATCTGTGTACACCGTACAGTATCAGCCAGAGCAAGGACAAGACCCATCAATATAAGTCTGTCATCTTATCTGATAGAGACAAGCCCAGTGCTGAATCACCAAGCTCAGAATGGGCTCCGGGTTTTGTAATGCACATCACTCTCCTCTATGAATATGAATGGCCTCTACACTCCCTAACTCCTTTAACTTTTCCTCCACATTGCAGTACATAAAAGTTAAACTGCAACAAAAAAAGGCTAAGAAATGTTCGAAATGTTGGTATAATGCAGAAGGAGAGCAGGTTATATATGTGCTCAGATTACTTAATGTTCATAATATAATATAGAGTACAGTGACCAAGATTTGTAACTATGCTGAGCTGATACCATAAATATATTAAGTAGTCCTTCTTACAACATTAACAATGTCTATAGACCGTTAATCTAGACCGTTGTATAACATCTGGGCACATTTTTGAGTACAGTAAAACAGACATGATCCTATAATATTTTATATTTTCCTTTGACCCTTATTATCTTCACCTATTTGTGCTGGTACAGTATGTTTGCTCGTCTGTCTTTCATTGACATTAAGGAAAAACTTCTGAAAAACGTAATTTCACTTGATGGAAGGGTTTTACTTGGGTCAAGGAAGAACCCAGACTTTGGAGCATATCCAAATCATCGGGTTGATACACAAGTTATGTTTCTCTTTTAATAACATTGATAGACATTTCATATGTACTGCATATGCATTTAATGTCAGAATACGAACAAATATGTGTTCCTTACATGGTGAGTTCACATAAACACCCCCTCAGGTCAGAACAACAACTCATAAATAGTTATCAACTGTTTTTAAAATGCTTTGAGCCATAAACTACAACACATCATCTTTGAACACACCAACATCGGCAAAATAATTTCACAACCGCAGTCGATGGAACCAGCCCAGGACCATGTGAATGCACCGTAACTTTTAGTCATAATATAAATGCGACACAAGAGTAATCTATTATATGCATTCAGCTTGCTTCCTTAATGCCTGCCTTCCATGATTAAAAGCCTCTTGTCCCCATTTAGTCATGTGTCTCTCTTAGCAAGGCTATGGAGGAGTCACCCCAAACATCTAACATTGTTAAACTCAGGTCCATCACTCCCACCACCCACAGTCATCCATCTTCTTTCTCGTTAAGCACTATTAATTGTCCACACATGTACAATTGAGCGTTGTTTATTAATTCACGTCCTGTGCCCATTAGGTCCCATCAAGGATTCTCCAGACAAATGGCCCCCATTAGACAACTCAGTCTTCTAATGAGAGACAGTCACATGTGCATGGCACCCATTACAAACAATGCTGGTATGTAACATGCACATTTTTCATTTGTTAACCCTCAACAGTTCTAGTTACTGTGGTGATATGCCCTCTGTTAAGGTCCTTACACACCGAGCCGATTTTCAGCGTCGATAGATGTCGATAGATGTCGGGCCGTCGATGAGCGTCGTGTCGCCCTACTCAGATTGGTGTGTACTGCACCGTCGCCAAAGACCGTCGGCCAAAGAAATCACTCTGATTGGCTGTTCAGCTTAGCGAATCAGTGGATGAGAAGCGAAACGGAAGTGAGGGACCCAAACAAACTATTAAGAAGGCAAATCTGAGATTTCATTTAACTCCAGCTCTCGACACAGGTTCGGGGAAGCCCCATGAGCTTCTCGTTGTAGAGTGAAAATGGAACGCACATGCTATTTGTTGTTTGTTTATATCACGCAGTCTGTTCTTCTTCTCTCGGTGTATCACACAGTCTGTCTTCCGGTTGTTGCCTCTTTTGAATGACGAATACACACTACCGACGCCTGCTGGTAAGGAGAGTTATTGCCACTCACGCATGCGCAGTTCGTACGTGCAACTTGGCCGTCGGCTGAAGTCTTTGCGGTGTGTTCCAGTGCGAAACATGGCCAAGACGCAGGAGATGTGAGGCGACGTGAGCCGACGTTCCGTCGGGACGTGTTCTTTGGTGTTCTTTGGTGTTCTTTGGTGTCAGTTTGGTGTGTAAGGAGCTTTACATGCATCCTTTATCCAACAAGTAGTCTCATTAGCCGCTTTCACACCAAGTACTTAGCCGGTACTTGTCCCCGGTACTTGTTCCCCCCGAACTCTTTAGTCCCTCAAACTGTCCTAATAGATCGCGTTCTCACCGGAATAAGTCCCTGAGGGAGGATTAGGCAAATGAAGCCGCTGACGTCACTTCTTCTTCTTCTGCTTTGGGTTCACAAAACTTTTCGGAGTTTTACGGGCCGTGGTTTGCAATTCGCCCAGCCAATCAGAAATTGTTAGTGTGGCCAACACACCCACGAACCATTTCCTCCTCAGGAAAGTACTACCTCTCTAGCAGGGACTATCTGGGGGTGAAAAGGTTTGTGTGAACTAGGGACTAGTTCCAGATCCTTTTTGGTGTGAAACCAAATCTCCCCCCCCTATCGGCCTAGTTTGGGGGCAAAAGTACTACGGTGTGAAACCGCCTATTGAGATTAAACTCTTTTTTCAAGGCCAAAAGTGCAGCATGGAGATTGTTATAAAATTAACACTAACAACACAAGCACAAATACGAACTTGTGTCACTGTACAATTGAATGACTACTATATTCATTAAATATGCTTTACATAAAATAGTGATAATGCATGAATGAGGTCTATAAAATGAAGTGTGGAGAAAATAAGTATTTGATCCCTTGCCGATTTAAAGGTGGGTTAGGTAAGTTTGAGAAACCGGCTCGAGATACACTTTGTGTTATATTCCATGGAATGCTCTTAACATCCCGATAGCAATGAATATCTTAAGTGCTTTGACAAAAAATCCATAAAAAAATGTCATCTGTGGAAGCCGTAGTACTGTAAAAAGCACGACCAATCATTTTAGCCGGCCCGGCTAAAATAACTGGATGGCCTACCTGCCTGTCAGCCTTCCATCTGTGCACAAAATTATCTCGTGCCCTCATTGGTCATGTGCGCATTTGTGTGTGTTGGAGGAGGGGCTCTATAAGGAAGTGGCAGATTTTTTCCGGCTGTGTATTTTCAAATTCTAGCGCACTCGAGCTGGTTTCTCCAAAATTACCTAATCTTTTGTTTGCTACTGCTACTACATGCTACTGTTGTGACGGACCGCAGAGTCCGCCGTGTTTTAACTTTGCCAATCAGTGTTACCGCTTGTGGTTTTATTTATATATTTACCCGCATTGATTGTATTGTTTTGTTAGTATCTCTACCGCAGTCAGTAAAGTTAAACTGTCACTTATCTGTTAAAATCTTAAAACACGCCAGGTGAGCTCAAACTTCACCTGTCGGGTTCCTGAGTGATAATTGCACAGTTACTGCGCCTTTACGCGGTAGCAGGATTCTCTCTTTTCTTCCAGTTGTACAGTGCTTGTGTTAACTTAGTCTTAGTCCCTGTGAAGTCCCTGCTCTTTTTTATCAGTTAAAGGTCCAGACCACATCAGAGAACTCAACTTGCCTGCCTGTTGTGTGATTAATCGGATGTGGATGTTTTCATATGGATGATGGGAGCATACTTGGTGCTCATGTTTCTGTTTGTTACATGTAATTCACCCGTTTTGACATTTGCTGTTAACACAATGCATGTTTATTGCTGAAGATTGGTGCTTAATCATTATTAGTGATTAGTGATTTCAACTCAGATGTGAATGTTTTCATAAGGATGGCTGCTTTCTTTTAAATGTTGCCATGCACTTTGATGTAATAAAATTACAGACCCGTTGGAAATGTTGATGTGATGTCATAATTGCAGTTTATGATAATGTGGATTTGGCACACTGATTTACAATTTTCTTTTAAATGGCACTTCATATCAAAAAGGTTGCTGACACCTGATATAAGAGATATAAATTAATTTGGATTTAACTGTGGGAAATAAGTATTTGATCCCCTTGCAACCAACAATAATTCTGGCTCCCACAGACCGGTTACATGAGTCCTCTTCCTTTATAAAAGTACTCCTAATATTAACTTGTTACCTGTATAAAAGACACCTGTCCACATAATCAATCAATCAGATTCCAACCTCTCCACCATGGGCAAGACTAAAGAGCTGTCTAAAGACCTCCGGGACGTGTCTCTGAGGTCCGCACCCTCTGATAAGGCTGGGATTGGCTACAAGACCACCAGAAAGCAGCTTGGAGAGAAGGAGACAACTGTTGGTGCCATTATTCGGAAATGGGAGAAACACAAAATGACCATCTATCGCCCTCGGTCTGGGGCTCCACACAAGATCTCGCCCCATGGGGTATCGATGATCATGAGAAAGGTGAGGTATCAGCCAAGAACTACATGGGAGGAACTTGTTAATGATTTCAAGGCAGATGGGACCACAGTCACCAAGATAACTATTGGTAACACACGACACCATAATGGATCAAATCCTGCAGCGCCCGCAAGGTCCCCTGCTCAAGAAGGACCATGAAAGGCTGGTCTGAAATTTGACAATTAACATCGGAATGATTCGGAGAAGGCTTAGGAGAAGATGATGTGGTCAGATGAAACCAAAATCAAGATCTTTGGCATCAACTCGACATGCCGTGTTTGGAGGAAGAGAGATGCTGACTATAACCCCAGAACACCATCCCCACCGTCAAGCATGGAGGTGGAAACATTATGCTTTGGGGGTGTTTCTCTGCTAAGGCAACCCTGTCTCCTAAAAATGACGTTCCCACAGAACTAAACTGCATTCTCAATTACGTTTAGCTAGAAACGTATTTTCTCCCACATTACGTTTGTTATGAACGTATCTTAAATACGTTTATTTTCTACTTATTTTTGCCATTTATTGTCTTGCTTATAATAATGATAATAGTCATTTATAAATATCATTTTAGAGCACACATTTGAAATCGACGATCGGGCTCGATATATAGTTAAATTAAAATCAGTAGGCGAGGCTGTAATTCGCCAGCTGTTACTCTCATGAGCGAAGCAGAAAATAATAGTTTTAACATGCCAAAAAGCTGCTGTGTCGTTTATTGCATCTCAAACATTAAAACAAATCCAGAGTTCAGTGTTTCTGTACTTCCTCTAAGAAAAAAGGACAGTAAGGCCCAATCCCAAACCACTCCCTACCCCTACACACTCCCCCTCTCTCCGGCAGAAACAGGATATGCCGTAACTGTATGTAACAACGGTTTCAAATCAGCATCTCTTAGACAACAAATTGAAATTAATATCTCAAATAAAACTCCAAACATCTTTAATTGTGTTACTTTTTTGTAAAGCTCTTTTAGTTTTAAACCTGATGTTTATAAGCTTCTTAGTTTTTGCAACAGTCTGTAAATATACACAACTTTATACGGTGTAGTTATGCAATGAATGAAAAGCTTAGGTCGCAGGTTCCTCAACAGTGGACAAGCCAACTGCATTAAAAACCCAGTTAACAAACACTAGGTAAAGTATTTTGCTTCAGTAATTAAGATGTAATTCCAATGTAGACACACCTGGGGTCGCTGTTCTGTCTGTTACGCTGAGCCATGCATTGTCTGGAACGTAAAAGGGATGAAGAAGACGAAGTCAAGTGACGTACTTCCGTTTCCACAAGAAAACATTCCCAGTTAAACATGCAAAAAAAATCACTAAATAAAAAGATAAAACACTGGCATGTAATTTACGTTAGAATAAATATAATGGTTTTGAATAACCGACAGTGCCTTAATGTACCAGCGAAAGAGGCTGTTTGGATGATAATAAAAAAAAAAAGTTTTTGCCAATCCGATCAGAAATTTAAGAAATCCATGGATTTTTGGATATTAAAAGATTACGATGGCCAGACAGGCAAATAATTACATGAAATCATTGGAAATCGACGATCGGGCTCGATATTTGGTTAAATATAGCAGTAGGCGATCGATGTCCATAGTAGCTAAACGTAATTGAGAATGTATTTTAGTTCTGTGGGAACGTAATTTTTAGGAGACAGGGTTGGCTAAGGGGACAGGACGACTTCCTGCATCGAGGAGAGGATGTACGGGGCCATGTACCGTGAATTGTTGGCGGATAGCCTCCTTCCCTCAGCCAGGACACTGAAAATGGGTCATGGATGGGTCTTCCAGCAGGAACCTTAACATACGGCCAAGGCAACACAGGAGTGGCTAAAGAAGAAGCACATTTAGGTAATGGAGTGGCCTAGCCAGTCTCCGGACTTTAATCCCATAGAAAATCTGTGGAGGTAGCTGAAGTTTGGAGATGCCAAGCATCAGCCTCAAAACCTTCAGGATTTGGAGAGGATCTTCAGAGAGGAGTGGACCAAAATCCTTCCTGAGATGTTCACATCTCAAAACCTGGTGACCAACTACATGAAACGTCTGACCTCTGTGCTGTCCAACAAGGGTTTCTCCACCAAGTACTAAGACATGTTTTGCAAGAGGATCAAATACTTATTTCCCACAGTTAAATGCAAATACATTTTTATCTTTTATATAATGTCAATTTCTGAATTTTCTTTTTGATATTCTTATGTGCTGTATTTAAATGTGCTTCTTCTTTAGCCACTCCTTCGTTGCCTTGGCCGTATGTTCAGGGTCATTGTCGTGCTGGAAGACCCATCCATGACCCATTGTCAGTGTCCTGGCTGAGAGAAAATGTTTACGGTACATGGCCCCGTACATCCTCTCCTCGATGAAGTGAAGTTGTCCCTTGGTTGGTTGATTATGTGGACAGTTGTCTTTTATACAGGTAACAAAGTTGATATGAGTACTTTCCTAAAGCCCGCGTCACACTGTCCCGAAATTGACACCAGATGGACACACGAATATGGAAAAATTGGGCCCCCCAAAGTTTTTTTTCGAGACTGTGTCTCGGGGCTTCTTAACATTTATGAAACCTATTAATGTGTAGCATCAGATTAACGGGAAGAATCTCAGCTAATTGAAGATACAAACCATTTTTACCAAAACAAAACACAAGTCTCATAAGAAGCGTCTAAATGACCCCTGAGCGAAAATATGCAAACTGACTTTGGCACAGAACTCAAGATAAAGATACCCTTATTACTTATCGTAACTGCACATACAATATATCCAATTAAAGCTGAGACTCCACAGATTATATTGGTATAGTATCATCACTGAGCGATCCGAACTCGCGACAGGGGAAGCAAACACAGACATCACAACACGTACCTTTACGGAGCATTTACGGGAGATCGTTTCACATTAGCTGTCATTCTGATCAAAAGTCATGTTCAGTGGCATTAAAACGATAAAAACGCTGCTGCGGGTTAATCCATAGTGTCCAATTAATGTGTCTGTCGCTTTGAAAAAATTATTTATAATCCATAATTCCATTTTTATGAAAAAATCGGACAAAAAAAAGTTAGCTGCTAATGGTAGCAATGGAATGCAGCTTCCGGTTTTGGCCATGCGTCACTCTCACTCCTTATTTGGTAACGTGTGTGTGTGAAACTTTCCCTCGATTCCATTGGCTCTAGCGGTTATAAAGAGATTTCATTCATCAACATCGACCAAGGGGGGCCAGAGATATGGAAAATCCACCCAAATGACTCCAGAAGTGTTTTTTTTTTGCTAAATCTCTCTAAAAAGGTCAAATTTCACTTGTTTTGCATCAGGGTACTTATTATATGTTGTAGTTTGGATTCCTAAAGCTTTTAGTCTACCATCCCATCATTCAAGGGTGGTTTTCACTATAAGTAATTTTTTTTTTTTGGACGGACACTATAATTTACAGTTTTTTACTGTGTTCATTCTGAATTTACTTTAAAATAAAAACATCTATATTGATTCTGACACTTCTACATCCAACTCACAGGTTTATCATTACTTTGAGAAAAAAGATTATTAATTTAACCCTTTTAGAAGTGTAGTTATGGTCATTTGTTCTGGGAATGTCATTTTCGAGCCTGAGACCTGAAAAACAGGCTCAGTGCTTAACAGAAAGGGACTTATGTAACCGTTCTGTGGGAGCCAGAATTCTTGTTGGTTGCAAGGCGATTAAAAGTTAAATGCAAATCAATTTGTATCTTTTATATAATGTCAATTTCTGGATTTTCGTTTGGATATTCTTACTCTCACTGTAAACTTATTAAAGACTGTTCATCTCTATGTAAGTCGGCAAACTTCGAAATCTGCAAGGGATCAAATACTTATTTCCTGCATTGTATATAATTGTTATAATATAAGGTAGTATGCGTATGTCTCCTGAAAGATATTCAAGAGGAGAACCAATTCAGAACAGAGTGAATCAGAGCTGTATATAAGGTTAACTATAACTTATGAATTGCTTGTTGAACTTGAATTACCAGTAACTATTTGCATAATGCCGGAGCTACTTCCCAAAGTACAGTGTGTACTAAAACTGTGGAACAACGTGGAACATAAGTCCAGCTTTACTAGGAGGCTGTAAAACTTCCAGGCTCATTGCTGAATTACTGCTTGCATAGTTGGACAGGTTTTAACAGTTTCCCTTCAGCTTGATTTACATTTTGTGTTTAAGACACAGCATTTAAAGTGAATGGTATCTAAAAACACATTATAAATCAACATAAACCTTGACAGACAGATACCACAGATTTAGACATTTCAAGCCAACAACTGTGTTAATAGTATTTTGTCCTCTGGCGTATAATGAAGTGAATCTAAATATGAGCAGAGGTATAGGTCTGCACTCGAGAGAGGCATGATAGTCCTCCCTCTGCCGTTCAAAGAGACCTCAATTATTTTGTTGTTGTTTATTACAATAGACCATTTTCGTGGTCTCATCATGAAAGTAAAAGGCCAACTTTACTACACGCATTGGTAATAAGTATGCACAGCATTCGTCCTGTGAAAATGTACTATTTATTTCTGTTATTATTATTCAAGCAAAATCCATAACTGTTTTGGTAGGGGCGCTGTATTAGGCTGCATTAAAATAGCAAATGGAACATTTTTGATGCAGTGCTGCTTGGCCAGCCGCTTTGATAAATCCATTATTTGCAAATCACAAGGGGCTACTTTACCCCGGCTTCAGGAGTTTTTTCACTTGTAATGATGGTTTAGAAATGTTACTAATGTAAACAAACAAGGGCTAAAGGTAACTTTACATCAAGTGAAAAATAACTACGGCAGCAGTTCAGCTTTTGGTGTCATCAAAATATGTTTTCTTGTACATGCAAACTATGTAAAGTTATTATCTGATAATGGAGCAGCATTTGTAATTCATTTGATTAGTAAGTTAAACGAAAATTAATCGGGGACTGTTTTAGATACATCGGTCAAAAGAACATGCATTCTGTGTTTGTGGTGCTTTCACCCAAGCTTCTTTACAGCTCACACTGATTTGACCTCTGAAAAATGAACCTGACCCGTTGGACAAATTGGGCAATGGGCAAATTGGGCAATGTCCACAATTGGTTCTTTCTACTAACAAAGGTTTTAGTCATAGTGAAAAGAAGTTGGGGCAATATTTTGTGCAATATAATCTATGTTTTTTAAAACGTTCTGTATGGAAGGGAGCTTATGAAGCATTTTCACTCCCCCCCAAAGATATAACTTATTACTATGACAAATCTATATTTTATTTAAAGTACTGCATGTACAGTAGAGCCATGTAAACTGCAGTGGAAAATGGTGCTGGCAAACGACTAGAAAGACACATTTTCAAGCATCAGCTGCATTATTATTTTATCACCCTTAATAATTGAAAGACATCAGAGAAGCACTTTGCTCATGTCCATGTCTCTACTGTATATGCTTTCTTGACTTTCATAGATTTGTCAATTTTCACTCTGCGCTCTAGTTTTTCTTGTAGTATAGGCCGTATACAGTATAAAGATAATGTATTGTTTTTTGAGGAACGATACATGCTAATAAAAATGAATTTTTAAATGTTTCTTCATGCATGTGATCATCAGCAAAGATAAATCAATCAAATGATGGTCTTTAAAAAAATGCTACGTTGCAGCAAGGCTTTAAAATATTGAAATCTTGGTAAAAAAAGATCTTATAAAAATTATATCACCAACTGAAGAGGCCAGAAAACATTCATACAAGTATCATCGATCCAATTCCTTCATCGAATCAGAGGACTTAATTGTGTGAAGACTCACTGAGTAGTTTTTTTTTCTCTAAGTCACTTACAAATAAAAGCTATTGAGTCTGTCGTTTTGACATTCTTGTTGCCTTAGGCTTAACCATCCAGTTACTCATCATATTTCACTTGTCTCAAATGATTGTGGTAATTGTAATTTACCACATTTTTGAACGGTTTTCCATTGAGTGCAAGACATGACCTTTATTTATTTTTTCTAAAAATATATCTAGGTTGACAGTGTTTTAGGTTTGGTCTCATTTCTAACTCATACTGACTATCCAGTGATAACGAAGATAAACCCAACCCCCGTACATTTGGTCGCACGCATGTCCGACATTTTCAGTTTGACCCTTATGCAAGTAATTATTGAATATATGTATATATATATGTAAAGATGCAGTCAACATTGTTGAGGAGGTGTCAGTAGCAAGAAAAATGAATGAAAATCAAAAATTGCCAAAAAGAAATTAATCTAGCATCCATTGGACGTCAGGGGCCTCATTTATAACGCCTTGCGTAGGATTGACGTAGGAAGGTTGCTTACGTAGTACAAAGCACAAAAATAGGTACATACATTTTCCGCCATTTTCCGATTCACAAAACATTGCGTACCGGCGAGGGAAGTGCGTACGGCACTCCCTACGCCTGTTTCCCTTGATAAATCACTATCGACTCGTAACGCCCATATTTGCCTATACATAGTCAAAGAAACGCCCATTCATTCATTCATTCATTCTGACTGACTGCATGAAGAAGATCGCAGGAAATTACGATCGAACAGCTAAAAAAGACATCTCACACCGTGTCAGATTTTGGTTATTTTGGGGAGGTCGAGATAAATCATATTGTTTGGTGGATGCAGTTTGAACCAGAGTAGCAGCATGGAGGTCGGATCGTCACATAAATAAATAAATAAGTGTTCCGAAAAAAGTTAATGACAAAAAAAATACACATAACCTTCCTCAGGCAGTGTGTTTGTCCCGGGGACAGGAGACACCCCCTTGATGAGAAACTGTAAGAAATGATGGGGGAATCCCTCCGGAGTGGAGTCATGACGACTGGATCTGAATTATTGTGTTGTATTTGGTGGTTTGTGTTCCAGCTGTCGATCAGCAACATATCCATAATCCACCAGTTAAAGGAAATACAACTAATGGATTGTGTTATATTAGCTGTACAATTTACCACATATGGTGTTCTTAGTTTCCATACCTCCTGTGTTTTACGAGCGACTTATCAAGTCTTGGCAAACGGCATAAAACACGATTAAACGTGACAGTATATAAAACCATGCTCGTATCTACAACCTATAGAAATGCAAAACGGCGTCAGTTTAGACGTAATTCTGTCCTCCTGCTTACCGCATCATTTATGAGAAAACATTTCATAACATTAACACAACATATTCGAGGTGGTTTTAAATAGCATATCCGTATTTATTTATTTCTCCAAGTTATGTTTTTGTGTGCACTGAGGAGTCTCAAACAGGCGTTTGTTTCATCATTTAAAGATTGGCTTTAATCAATGTTTGAAAATGAATTCTTCATATTTGATAAATGAGAGGTAACATTTTATTGATGGTATTATTTCCACATATTTCTCTCCATTCTTCCTTCTGCCAACGGTGTCGCAGTTTCTCGTCTCTCCCGTGTTTGTGCTTAGTGCGTACGCATGGGTTAGAGTTTGCGTGGAGGACAGCACATTTTCCCGTCAAGTTAGTATTTTATAAATCGCAAACATTGCGTAGAAACTGGCGTACGCCATTTTTTGAGCGTATATCCCTTTATAAATGAGGCCCCAGGTCATTGGAATCAACACTAAATCAGAAAATGTCATTTGAAGTAATACAACTATGATACATGTTTGGGATATATATCATACACCTAGAGCTCAGCAATAATAACAGTTTTACATTTTTGGAACCAAATTATTTTGGAGATAAATAGTGAAGAATCATAGTTGTGCCATAGCAATACTGAATGGCTGCATTTATGCGATGTATTCTTCTAGTAACCTCAACTGGCTTGAAAAGATAAACGTGTGCCATTCTGCTTCATTGAATGCATCTATTGTTACTTGAGGCATTATCTAGGAGAGAATAGGACATTGGTAAAGCAGCCATTGGTTTTTCTCATTTATTACTACAATGGGAAGCAGTGGTTTTGCAAATCAATCGATTGCATTACATTACAGTTGTACAAATGAGTACAAAAAAAGAGTATAAAACTGCGATCATGGACGGTGAAAATTGAAAACTAAATTTGTTCAACAGATTATCACACAAACTTGCCTTTTTATAAATAAACTTAAAACAAGGGAGACTGTAGAGCTCTAACATTGAGAACAGGTTGAAGGATATTTTGATCCTGAGAATGGAAAGAGATTAAAAATCCGCTAAGTCACAAAAATGTAATGCACTAGGATTTAATGAGGTCCTTTTTAAAAACGCACTCTCAATCACTTAATTTGCTGTTGCATGTTAGCAGCTCAAAAATGATTAAGTGTCATGATTGGCAACATTTTCTCTGTTTTTGTTTAGCTTCTTGAACCATAAATTAAAAGAAGAAGTCATTAATGAGGATGAGATGTGTCTGCAATAATGTGGCATTGAAAAGGACCCCTCCATTACAGACCGAGTCAAGAGCTGACTAAGATTAATGGCAGATATTATGAACAGAGAAGCTGAATGTTCATTTGCTGACCAACACACTGCCCTTAGCACAGCTCATGCATTATAGTTAGAGCGACTACCCCACACTAATTATGATAAACAACCAGTAATTGAACTGATGTCATTACCGCTACACCATATTGTCCCTGACAGTATGCACAAGCACAACAAATGTGAGTTGTGGGATTGGTACAAAGGCTGCTGGTTTACCGTTTTTTATTTCTAAGGACTTCACTATAGAGAGCAGATCTTCTTACAAAGTGTCACTCCAGGGCTTACTGCACTTTGACGTACATGTTGACATGATGACAGGATAAAGACACAGTGTACTTGTGGAGAGCTGCTGGCCTTCCATCACTGTGGCCACTGGAGGAGTATTATTTTATGGGCAACAGTAAATGCATCACAGAGCTCTTTTACATTTTACAACCTCCATTATACTACAAAGCAACTCCACTTATCTTCCTGCCCTTTGCCGGTGACATGGCCTATCAGTCATGGGGGAGTCTTCTGCAACCTCACAGTTCGGCAGGCAAATTAAACTTGATCTCTACTCACAGCAATGAGGGATATTTTATACCCCTTCCAATAATAAATTGGAATATATAATAATCTGAAAGGCTTGAATGAACCACAACGACTTTTTATGAACTCATCAGAAAACAGTAACAGGCCAGAATGCTTCATCAACTGTAACTTGCATGTTGCATTTTAGCAAGAGGGTAATCATTTACTGTATGTGCTGCATCAGCTTTTAAGTCCAGCTTAAAGTGCTTTAAGACAAATTAAATGTGGCTCAACCCAGGCCATTGGCAACCACAAAAGGCAAACGTCCTACACCAATATATATTACAAACGTAAAACGTATATATTTCAACCTAGCATTTTTTTCCTGTTTCTATAGTTTGGACATTTGTACGGATGATAGGTGCACATACTGTATACCAAGATTTTTCTTCATAATCTTGTTTAATGGTAAGTCGGTCGGAAATACATTATAGAGTTATCGAAAGGGGAATATACTGTATCTTTGAATTTATTGTAAATGTCATGGCTCAACATCTCTACCAAACATTTAGAAGATCATTTTATTGTGCCTAAATATATATTAAAATAACAGCGCTTTGAGTGCATGGCGAATCTGTGTGATTTAAAGGTAGAACTCATTTTTAAAGCAACTTGGGAAGCATATTTTTCTAGGGTTGTTGTTCTCGCTTTGGGTTCAAGAGGTCCATGACTCAAACACTAGACAAACCTGCAGTGCATAAGTTTAAGCCTTTTGAGTTCAACATCTTTTCAGCAAGTATCAAAGATCATTGTTTTAAAACAGAGGCAGGCATTGTCTCCTGATGAGATGAAAATGCCCCGTTAAATTATCCAACTATAACAGTGATACTACGTTTTAAAAGTAAACTGCAAACATGTTAAATTGGGGCATTACATTAATTATTAAAGGAATACAATCAAAGGATAGTATGGTTATTAACCAATCTTTGAGTTGACAGTTTGATCCCCAGGTCCACATGTTGAAGTGCACTCAATTAAGCAATCTATAAATGCTGCCATATATGTGCACTTAGATTTAACACCACTTTGTGCATTAGCATTAGCTTGCTGAAGCAGATTAGTAGCATGAAAACATGATTAATCAGAAGAAAGGGTATAAACATATTGAATATAAAATAGGTTAGAAATTCTTGAATTAAATCTGAGGGATAATATAGGTAGTAGTCTGTTATACAATCTCCTTTCAGAAATGATTTATATAGTCAGTTTGTACTGCACAAATAAGCCATCACAATACGCCCTGCAATACATCCACCAAGGTATATAAGAGATTCCTTAACATTGTCAAATGTTCTGGATTAAGGCAGTGCGTACAACATTTCTGTATAGACCAATGGGCTGTTCAATGTTTTGAATGATTTGAGAAGCCAGAGCACACACATCCCTTCAGGTAAGTTGTGCCCTTTTATTTTGATGACAAATAGACAGACCAAGGACAACTGCATACTGTATGCTGTTCTCACACTAATGCGAAATGACAGGTCTTAAGAAAAGCACCCTATCATGTTTCAGGATGTTTAAAGAAAGTGTATTGAGCTCATGAACCAGTCACAGCGCTATAGCACAGGAGGTAGAAATGTCAACATGTCGATCCTGGCTGTGGGGTGACCCAAAGCGATCATCCATATAAATGTGTAATGTCCTATTGCTTGATTATTTGCATCAGTTATTTCAACATGTCCTACGTTTAGGTCACCTGCGTGTAACATCAAGCAGTTTTCTTGTAATGTACTTGATTCAATTAATAGAGCATGGAACCACAAATGATCCTGAGACAGCAGTCTTCATATCTTTTGAATGTGACAAGTATTTTACAGTTTTGCCAATTCTGCAATTGGGGGAACATTAAAAGTGAGAGGACTGCATACTGAACCCCATAGATCCTGATCCTGTATGGAGGATTCAGGGCAAATTCAGATTATTTTTCCAATAAAGACATCAGGTCTTGGAAATTGGGTTAGACATTGCACATTTTTTTTCCCCGATACAATTTTGAGGCTATATGTCAAACTACATTTCAGGGCCATCCTTCAGAGCTGCAGGTTATTTTGGTTTAGATTTAATTTAGCTATTGTGCACAGTCTGAAAAAACATTCAGCTTTGTGTCATTGTTTCATGTATTCCTGTGTGTATGTGTGTGTGTGTGTGTGTGTGTGTGTGTGTGTGTGTGTGGTGTGTGTGTGTGTGTGTGTGTGTGTGTGTGTGTGTGTGTGTGTGTGTGTGTGTGTGTGTGTGAGTGCGTGCGTGCGTGCGTGCGTGCGTGCGTGCGTGCGTGCGTTGGAAGGACAAAATAACAAATGTAAAAGGTACTGTTTGAAAACACCTAATTTATATGCTGAACCCAAAATTATCCCAACCCGAATGCCAGAAATATAGTCCACAGTTCTTACCAGTAATGATGTGTGTGACCAGAACCTTTATACTATCCAATGATTTCAAAATGACCGCCAATGTGGAAAGCAGGGCTACACTTTCATAAAAAACAACTAACTGCGATTATTTTGACATTGGATATTCCAATTATGATTCAAGATATTAGATGAGGTGATCATTTTTTAAACATTGTTCACAGAAATATAAAAAAAAAGATCATAGTGGGATTTTTTAAGAGGATCTTTACCAAATAAATATTATGTTATTTATTATTATAAGATTGTAGAATACTGATTGTAGGCTTGGACCACAAAACATTTTTTATATAATTATATTTGACATAATTTACAACATATTGCGCTTACTCCAATTTGGATATTCCACTAGACTATATTGCAAATTCAATTACATTTTTATTCATTTTGCATTCCTTGTTAAAAGTGTTGATGTTTTATAACATTTTGTTATTTTAGAAATTATTTTGGTCTAATTTAGGTATTAAACTAACTGCACATATGTTTCCATCAGTTGAACACTGGACTTGATTGCTGTGTCAGGATAAGAGAACTAAAGAATACAAATGTTTATTTTGTTACAGACGAAAGCCATTGAGGATGAAACAGAAGCACTCTGAATAATAATTACAGCATGCTCTGAAAAGTGAGGACCCGTCGGATTGCATTGGATTTGGAAGCATGCACCCTCCATTATGTGGTGAGCTATTACAGCAGTCAATGAGCTTGTGCTGTGAGGTGTGTTTTGATCTGTTATTGTGTTAGATAATCCATTCTCTGTGGCAGTGTAGTCTCTTATGAAAGGATACCGCCTGAGCTATAGCCGCTTATGATGTATGTGTACAATGATGTGAGAGCACTGAGGAGTTTCGACTGAACACATCAGTGTGGAAAAATGTCAGAAGTGATTGTGTAAACTCAAATGATTGTGTGCTATGGCATGTGAAGCCATTTAGCTGCTGTCTGAAGAGGCTTAAGATGTTACCACGATACACATCGTTACATAAAATGTAATATAATTCACACTGAGGCTATTTCTGTGAATTATAAATACATAAATTCATTAACAAAAGACCCAGTTTGATATTCTCTCTTAAGGAAAATGAACAGAATGTAAAATACTTTAAGTAATTTAAAATGGAAAAAAAGAACAAATACACTGAAATATAGAGTTTTAGTTTTGGAAAAACTCTTACTAATTTAAATTGTATCTGGAGCTTCTGCCAGATCATCATTACTTCAAGTTACCCAGGTCACTTTAAACTTCTCATGTAATGTAATGTATGTTACCATGCCATTGAGTAAGTATACGCATTGTTTTATTAACATCGAAAGGTTGTTTGTAGTGACCTTATACACGTAAAGATGTGAGTAATTTGTTGTCACAATTGATATAACATTTCCTATAATGCTGCCATTTCAAAAAGTTGTTCTGTCTGCAGACTGTCATTGACATCTATATAATGTCAGGCTGTTTGCTTTGATGGTGCAGCTTACAGACAGGACTAACATGTTCGGGTAAAATTATAATTTCATGCAGCTATGATATCTTATCTGGCAGGTGTGTAATTTCTCTACGTCGCCAAATCAGTTTCTCAGCTTTGTGGAACCATTTCAGGTTTTCGCGCAGATAAATTGATCCATCTGAGAAATTGTTAAGTAGAGTATTGTCCCCGGCTGCAGTCACCGTTGGGAAATCACAGGATTGTCCTTGGCAATGACATGAATGACGGCACCGGCAGCCACAGTGAGAGTTTTAATCAGACATGATGACAGGGAAGAGACGCAGGTGTGTGGAGCAGAATACAGAGTAACGCAGTGAACAAATTCATGACAATGATACTAATATAATGTTTGTTCTGGCCTATCACTGATCTTTGGATCGTAGATAGTTTGAAAAGCATTTCACCGTTCATAAAGGAAGGAGGAAAAACTGTGTATGCTGCTGCTCTGTGGGATGTGAGCACGATAAGTTATTTGCTTGTTCACCGAGGGAAATAATTAGAAAGAAAGAACAAACTTGCTTTAGGGACTTTTTAAATATTTGTGTCAGTCTTTGGTAACTGCTGGCAAAAAAGAGAAGAATGTTGTCAAATGTTGACAACTAAAAGTTGTTCTTTCATGAGGCAAATCGATCTGACAGTATCAGTATTCCTAACATGAAGTTTATTTGCAGCCCTGTTTAGTTTTTGTTTAAAACTTTTTAGTTAAGTACAAATACAAATGAAATAAGCTAAAAGAAAATAGTTTTGAAAGTACAGCCTGTATTAAAAATCAGTTTGATGCAATCATGAATTCTGCATCAAATATCAGGGATACTGCAGTTTAAAATACCCTCCACTCAAAAATGTCCCCTAAAGAGTCTTATCCCCACCTAATCTGACTTGTATTGGATCCAAGTTTGCTACAGAGGTGTTTTCAAATTCATCTAGGGGGAGATGTCTGTGCACTTGCCTAAAATGTGAGTCTAGGTACCTCATTAATTCAAAACAGCCATCAACACTGGCTTATACGCACATGCAGGAAGAGACAGAGGAAATTCCTGAAAACAACACTGGCAAAGAAACCTAAAACCTCCTGCGTGAAGTATACCTGTCAGTGCAGAAAGAGAGCATTAGCATAGTGAGAGTTTTGAAGACAAACAGGGTAGAATGAGCAGTTTTTGAATGTAAATGAGACACTTAAGTTTCCTTCCACTCTCTACCAAAAAGTCCCACACGACATTATTGTACGTTTCTCAAACACTAACTTGTCATCCACTGCCAGTAACAAGATGTTACGGGTCCCAAAATGGATACTGCAGCAACAATAGAGACATACAAAAATAGAGAAAGAGTGCAGCAGCAAGGTTATTACATTTCTATTTTTCATCAAAATTCACATAATATATAATTTCCATGGGTGCCAGTTTCTGTTACATTCCATTATGTGCAAAACACCTACAAATAACTGCTTTACATAAATAAATAAATAAATATCACAAATGAAGCTCTCGTATACAGTTTTCTAATTTAAGAAACATTCTACAGATTATTACCCATATAAAAGTCAATTTCGGCCGCTATAATATTATATTGTAAATTACAGCAATATTTAACTGCTTTTAAAGCAAATGCCTAATCTGTAATTATGCAGGGTTTACATAGGCCTACTAGTTATATAGGCCTATACACCTTTACACTAGACTACATTAATTACAATATAAACATTTTACAATAACAAGTAAAGCTCTGTAACATTTAACTGTTAGTTTATTCAGCATATTATATACCATATGTCTCTCAAGCAATACATTTATAAGCCCAAATAAAATCACTGCAGAGTAATTAAACCTAAAACATGGCGACGTGCCTGTAAGAATGCACTCGGGTAAAATAAACCGCATGACTCGACTTTTATGGATGCAGTCTATGGCGCTGACAAGCGTGCCTGAAAGACTATACTCAGGTGCAATAAACACAAACACCTGCGTTCCTCCGACAGCCCACCTGTTGGAATATCGATTTCCAAAAGTTGGACAGAAGTTGTCACTTATCGAAATAAAGCTCAGCTTGCACGATTTGACATTCAATATATTAAGCAAACTAACCTGTAAAATATAGATGAGTGAAGCAGCAACCATGGAGCAATCGTCATCCACATTGCTTCTGAGGAGTGGGCGGAAGTTTACCCTGAGGTAACCCGGGCCCGTTCTCATTTCATCAAATGTCCCTCCTCGACTCCTCGGTTGCGGTCGAATAGTCCATTTAGCTTAGGAACCTTCCTAACGGAGTGAAATGACCCGGAAGTCCCTCAGTGGCAGCCATGATAAGTGCCGTTCGAATTCTCTAAATTAAAAGGAAAGGAGGTTTCAAACTTCCTTTATAACCTCCTTTAGCTTAGGAACCACTGGACCTCCCTAACCGAAAGGAGAGGAGAAAATGCTGCCCCACAATGCCTTGCGGCCGCGGGATTTGCCGTCACACAACAGTCGGCCGTTCACGGAAACAACCGATTATGAACGAGAAATGATATCATGAAAGTTACGGTGCTTATTAAGCATTTTAAAACGTATGTGGTAAGTTGCCAAAGTGCTTTGTTTTGAACGTTCATCAGTATTATATTCAAAAAGAGAAATATGAACGTTAGTTTTTACTGAAATGATCAAATAAAGTCAACATTTCACAGTCTTTACTGAGCTGTGTGGGGTTTGTTCAACTTTTAAAAGATGTTTGAATGGTGATATACATAGTGATAGATGTTAAGGACTAACGTTTATAATAAATACATTTGTATTGATTTTAAGATATTTTCATACAATCATACGTATTGGGATCATTTGTATTAATGTGGACCGGAGGGAGAGGGTGACGAGCATAATAGTCTTATATTTCAACAGTTTTACGACAAACTGTGACTTTTTTTACATGGAAATTATTTTTTAAGATTGACAAACATCATATGTGTAATTCATGGCACAATTCAAACGGGATCGAAAGATACGTTTTCTCTCTCCATTGACTTCAATACATTATTTTTCCGAAATAAGGTCCCATGGGACGGAAGTAGATGGGCGTGACTTCGCCACTCTATTTCTCGAAATGCACATCGAGGACCGAGCATCGAGCGTCGAGGAGGCTCTCTGGAGGAGCTATAACCGAGGATACACTGATGGGTCCTCCACGGTCCTCCACGGCTCCTTCGTGGATGCATTTCCGGCAACAGAGATGTTTCAAAGAGTCATGACGCACGGCCGGACTGATCTCAGCCAATGACAGCTCCGCATGCATCCCCATGATATTATTTTATTAACTGCTTTCATCGCGACGCGATGAAAGCAGTGAGAACAGCTGTGAGGTCCGTGCAGAAAGCAGAGCAGTGTGTAAAATATATATCACTCAGTATAACAGGCCTACTCTCTTTATTTGCTTTAGTTTAGTAGATATCTACAAACAAACTCGATATTTTTCTAAAACCATTTAGTGCTTCACATAATAAAATACACAACGGCTGTAGCCTGATTATGCTTTAGGAGCTGTAGGTGCGTGTGTGTAGTGTAGGTGTGTGTGGTACAGTGTGTGCGTAGATGCAGCGGACAGACAGGTCTCAGTTGGTTTGGTGTCCTCTGCTTACTTGTAATACTTGTAAATAAAACTTTTGGCCCGTCATTTATTTCCCTCATTGTAGCGACCAGAGGGGGGGGAGGGGGATATATGCAGTCTCTGATAGTGTTACGTTATTATGAGAGTGCTCTGTTTGATTCTGAAATTGTATATATTTATATAAATATGTCCGTGTGTGTGTGTGTGTGTGTGTGTGTGTGTGTGTGTGTGTGTGTGTGTGTGTGTGTGTGTGTGTGTGTGTGTGTGTGTGTGTGTGTGTGTGTGTGTGTGTGTGTGTGTGTGTGTGTGTGTGTGTGTATGTCCGCATATGTAGCCTGTTATTGTCTCATTATACCGCACTGTGAATGAATTAAAAGTAAATATATAAGTCGTCATGAACGCATCTGTCCATCAGACAGAGGGCTGCTGTGCCTCCTGTCATCATTAATGGACGTCTCTTTAAAATGACCGCTCAGAGGAGAGGAGTTCTCATTTCTCTAATCGCCTGCTGCTTCCCCTCCTTTCTCCTCGGCTCCCCTCCTCGGCTCCTCCGCTCGCATCTCCTGTGGGCGGGACTAAGTCTCGAGGATAGGAGTCGAGGAGGGCAGTCGAGGAGGGACATTTGATGAAATGAGAACGGGCCCCGGGGTGCAACAGCTTCCTTATCACAAGATCCACCTGGTTCCTGCCCACATTTAACATGTCTGTTCACAGTACAAAAAAATAAATGTGTGATCGTCACCTACAATATTAGGGAAAATACTATTAAGCCATGATCAGTGGCGAGCCGTCAGGGCCCTCGAGGCCCTCTCTGAGGGCCTAAGATATTCTACAAAATAATATTTAAAAACATTAAAAAAATATTATTATTTTTTAATATATTTTTTTTAAATATTTTTTTAGTTAGTTTTCACTTCATTAGTTTTACCAAAATAACTTGATTTAATTGTATTTAAAATAACATTTCCAAAGAAATAAATCCTTCAAATCTGCCTATTCAGTTTCTGTTTGAATGTGAAGGGTTAAATTAAAGAAGCTCGTCTGGTCTCTGCGAGGTGAAGACAGGAGCTGATTGGTGGTCCTGCTGTAAATTCACAGAGGGCCCGTGAACGAGAGAGTAATGTCAAATGACAGTACAATTGATCAATCATATATTCCCTCTAAATGGGTGGGTTTTATTATCGCGGACTTTATGACAAGTTCCGCCCGCTGTGAAGCTTTTCTTGTTTCCATAGCAACAACAACTTCCTGTCAACAGCGTAAACTCACCTTCAAAATAAAAGCATGCCAAATTACACTTAAGACATACAACTGCAACGAAAGTAACAAACCCAATGCAATATCCTTTTCAATTTCAAAGAACACAAATTGGGATATTTACAGGTGTTGTTTTGTGTGGTAGAGGGTCGCTTTCTTGATGCGTTTTGCACCCCGGGCCGTTGTTTTGATATTCCGCTGAAGTATACGCTGTGACGTAATAACTCTTTTTTCTTTCTTTTTTTCGAGGGAAGGGGTGGGGGTCATAGGGCCTAGGTATAAAAGTCATGGCTCGCCACTGGCCCTGATAATCAATGAAATACTGCCTCTCCACATGAAAAAACATTACCAGTTATGTGTCATGTGATAAAAGGTAATACAAAATAAATGAAAATAAAATTGAATATGTAATAAAATAAGTAGAAACAATGCATGTGAGTTAGGCTTGTGTAACAATGTTAACAATGCAATGGTAATTTAAATAGTTTATTATAAGAACTTGCAGGGCAGAGATTATCTTGACGGGACATTGAGGAAAACACTTACTCATTGCTATGTTTACATAAAAGAAAAAAATAATTTTCATTTATAAATCAATCATTTACCATCATCATTTAGCTTTGTTATATCACGCAAAAAAAAATGTATTCACTGTTTGGTGACACTCACTCTTTTCTGAAATGTTCATCAGGTTTTAGGGTACCATCTCTTCAATTGAACATTCCCAGGCAACAAACATGGTTACATTTATAGATTCCAGCTCTAGTGCTCAGTAGAATGTGTGACACATTGCAATACGATTTAGATGTCACAGCACAGACAACCATGACAGCAAATAGCTTAGCCCTGGTAAGTCTCCAAAGGGACAAAGAGAGGTGAGATACAAGAGGCTAAAGGAAACCTCAGTGTGAAGCTTAAGCCTCAGAAACTGATGTCCTTATAAGTGTTCGCCTATTCCACACACTCCGACTGAGTCAGACACCATGGAAAGCAGCTTACAGCTATTGTTGCGCTCTCAGCTGTTAAAGGTTGTAGGAAAGCCGAGCACAAGGAAAGCATGAATTATACCATTCTGCTCTTATCTGCTACGCTGAATATGCCTTGTTTCATATGATGGTATTTGATGTTGACATTTAGGCAAAGAGCAGAGTTTGAATAAGGAATGTTTTAATGCTGTTTTCTGACAGCCGAACAATTGTTTGCAAGTGTTTCTTTGCTACGTGAACAACGTTTTCTCTTTAAAATGGGCCTTCTTTGACACTTACAATAAAGCAATGCAGACATTTGACATGTTGACAGTGCTAACAAAGGCAAGAGTTTAAATCACTTTGTTTTGTGTGAGTTTCTTTGTGTCAAGTTTCTGCTCCAAATAAATGTGTGTTTAACGAGAGAAGTTTCTCTGAGTGTTAAGTTTGAAATACACGGGAGTTATTAAAGAGAATTCAACATTTTTAAATAAATATGAATTATATAGATGTAAACCTTCCCCTCAGTCCATGACTTACAGGATCCGAAGGAGAATGCACAGTTCTTACTCACAAAATAGTTTCAGTTTTTTCTACTGCATAACTGTCAGCAACCACATGAATAGATTTGAAGACCCAAGGCTATGGTAATGTGCAAATAATATAATTAACAAGGCAAAATGAGCAGTATGTATAAAGCTTTTATATTTGAATTGTCAAAGGGACAAATTTGCATGACACTATCAATTATTTTTTCTGTATTATATTTCTCTCAGGCATGATAAACATTAGATATACAGTGGATGTAGGCCTATTTATAGCCAGAGTTCAAGGCACATCAATGTGGTAATGTCTGCCCTTGTTAATGTTCTGTGTGTATGAAAAACAATCTTTTAATGAAGTTACACAAGGACCTATGACACACATTTATAAGCGGATGTTAATTGTGCCTCAACTTTTCTTTCCAAAACTGACTCAGCAGTTTATGCTCATTGATCTGATCAGTCTTTAAAATGACTAGGCTTCGGTTTAATATGCAATAATCTTTATTGAGTGGCAGAGAATGAAATGTGCAGTTTGTCCTATAAAAAAATTAAATATTTTGAGTTGAATATTCAAGCTGTATCCCAAAAATCTATTTTTAAAAAAGAGAAAAGGAGAGAGATGGCAAGGTTGACAAGGGCCAAGGTAGGAGTTTAATATTGCTCTGAATATGTTAGTAAAGCTAAAGTTACTAAAGCTAGCAAAAATACAATTAAAGTTGCTGGATAGCTGGAAAATAAATACACTGAGCATATGTGAGGTATCCACAGATGAACATGCTTCATTTCAAACCTTTATTTAACCAGGTGGTCCCATTGAGATCATCGATCTCTTTTTCAAGGGAGACCTGCAGCAAGTAGGTTACAACATGAAACATAAAACAACCTGCACTAAGTAGGTTACAACATGAAACAGAAAACAACAGAAAACAATAAAGGACATCATACATCATATTTACAGGGCTACATTTACATACATATCGGCATTGACAAGTACCAACAGTATCAAATAGCATTGCACCTATCCGAGCTTTAAAAACATGCAGTGGAACCAATTTGCTCAGTTTCAAAACTTTTTGAAGACTGTTCCAAGCAAGAGGAGCTGCGCACATAAAAGCTTTCGTACCTAAGTCAGTCCTTGCACTTGGCACATATAACAAAACCACATCATGTGATCTCAGGCAATAGCTACCTGCAACTCTCTGTGTGATCAGAGTGCAGATGTACGATGGGAGTTTACCCAACATGGCTTTATAGATGAACATGTACCAATGACTGAGCCTCCGTACAGTAAGAGAAGGCAAACCTGCCCTTGAATACAGGGTACAGTGATGAGTAAGTGCTTTACAGTTAGTAACAAATCTCAGTGCACTGTGATATAGGCGGCATCTATCTTGTGCAGGTAATGGGCAGGTGCATTCATATAGATCAGATCACCATAGTCCAGCACATGTAAAAAGGTCACAGAGACTAGCCTTTTCCTGGCCTCAAGTGAGAAACAGGACTTGTTTCTGAAAAAGAAACCAGCTTCAACCTCAGCGTTTTAAGCAGATTATCGACCTGAAGTTTAAAAGAGAGGCAATCATCAAGGCAGATACCAAGGTATTTATAACAGGCAACCACTTCAAGTACTTTTCCTTGCGCAGTAACAATATCAGAAGTGGTCTCTGGTGTCTTTTTAGCTTTTGAAAATAGCATTACCTTAGTTTTATCAACATTTAAAAGAAGCTTTAGTTCAGAGAGCTGAGTCTGAATAATATTAAAAACAGCCTGCAATTTAACAGCAGCCTCCTTAATGGAGGGACCTGCACAATACATCACGGTATCGTCCGCATAAAAATGTAAAGTTGCTCCATCCACATTTTGACCAAAGCTGTAGATGTAGATCAGGGGTATTCAACTAAAATTCAACGAGGTCCGGTTAGAGAAAATCTCCCCATGCAAAGGTCCGGAACATCAAAGTGTCTAACTTGCTTTATGAATTAATGTGATATATATTGAAGTAACCTGTAGCTTTATCAACGTCTGCATGTAATCAACAACTGACTGCCAATCAAATAAAGAAAGTACAATTCATAAACAACAATATTTATTGTCAATTAACATTGAACTATACAGATATAGGCTACAGTAAAATACTGTGGATATGTGTAATGTTCCTCTCGGGCTGCATTTAAAAATAAAATAGAGAAAATAAATAAAATAGCTTTTGAAAATGTGTGCATCTTAAAAGTGCTTAATTTTAGATAAATACAATAAAGTGTAGCAGCAGCTTGAGTTTCCCTTTTTCTTTGTTAACCGTTTCACATCATGACTTAACTGTTTCAGACGATTATAGAACAATATCAGTCTTTACACATCATAACAATTGAACAGTTTTAAAGTTTCTCTTTCTTTCCCTCTTATATCGCAGTCCCTCACTCACTTTGTTTTGTTCAGTGTGAGAATTGAGCTTGAGCTTGTCCTGCCAGGAGTTTAAATCTGGGCTGAAATGGTGTCAGGGCCATTCTCATACACACATGCAGGTGCTCATTGGTTAGCCTGGAACGATATTTAGTTTTAATTTTTATTTTGATCCTGGTGGACTGATCATATCGGGCTCTGAGACTGCTTATTTTTTGTGACCTCAGTTCTGACTTGAGAGGGAATGTTTGGTCAAACACTTTGTGTTTTGTCTCATAGTGGCGTTTTGGCACTTTTAATGAGCGCCATGGTCTGTGAATGAGACACACTGGTTCTGTGCTCCCAGTGGGCAGGATGAACATGAATGAGTCCGTCCACTCAGGGTTAAAAGCTCTGTTCTCACTGTCCACTTTCCTCTTCTTGGAGAGCGCCATGTGTAATTATTTGTCTCTCCCTGTCTGCCGCTAACACGCCTGTTCACTCTCCTTTCTGCTTCTCATTCTCTTCACTCACTTTCCTCTCCGCTTCTATCTGCCGCTCTCTCGTCTCTTCTTCTGTGTTTCTCTCCCTGTATCGCTCACTCGTCTCTTTCGCCCCCTGTCGGCAGCGGTTAAAATAGAATCGCCCCGTTTTACTATGTTCAATCTGAATTTACTTTAAAATTAACAAAAATCTATATTGATTCTGACTTTTCTACATCCAACTCACAGGTTTATCATTGCTTTGAGAAAAAAGATTATTAATTTACCCCTTTTAGAAGTGAAGTTATAGTCATTTGTTCTGGGAATGCCATTTTCGAGCCTGAGGCCTCAAAAACAGGCTTGGGGCTTAAGGCTAAGATACCCGCAATATCATTCACCACTTTCATTGTCGCAGTGATGGTGCTATGTTGCTTTCTGAAACCGGACTGATGTTTACATAGGATGTCATTTTTACATAAAAACTCCTTTACCTGTTCACTCACTAGGCTTTCCAGAACCTTAGCCAGAACTGACAATTTAGAGATGGGCCTATAATTATTTAATAAAGTGGCCTCCCCTCCTTTTAGTAAAGGCAGGACATACTGTAAACTGACTTCCATACTTTTGGAATTTTCTTCGTGCTGAGGGAGAGGTTAAAAAGAGAAGTAAGAGATGGTGCAATAAAATCTGCAGCTATCTTTAAAAAGAAAGGTTCTACGTTGTCTGGACCAGCCGGTTTCTTAGGATCTAACTCAGTTAAGGCTTCATGAACAACATCAATAGTAAAAGGAACAAAACTGAAGGGGTTTTCCAAACCACATTGTTCAGACATTGATAATTATTTTATTCTTTTCGAACGGGTTGCGACAACCTTGAAATGGCCTAGAAACATGTGGACCGTTATGCTGCAGTGCGTTCTCATGGGGAAAGCTCAGGAGGTGTATGCTGCATTGTCTGACGAGGTTAGCCTGGATTATGAGCAGGTAAAAGCAGCAATTCTGCGCGACTATGAGCTGGTGCCAGAGGCATATCGTCAGAGGTTTGGTAGTTTTAAAAAGAAGGATTCTCAAGCTTATGTGGAATTCGCCCGTGAGAAAGAGGGACTGTTTGATCGATGGTGCTCGTCGACGGGGGTAAAATCTCTTGAGGACCTGAGAACGTTGTTGCTCATGGAGGAATTTAAAAACTGTTTGCCTGACAGAGTAGCCACGTATATTAATGAGCAAAAACCCGTAAAACTGTCTGATGCTGTGGTTTTGGCTGACGAGTATGTTCTCACTCACAAGTCTGTCTTCGGTGAGAAGGGTAGCACGCAGGCCCGGTTTGGTGACAACAAGGTCAGGGAAAGCTCAGGCTCCGCTAACATGCCGTTACAGGGCAGCAGGTCAGGGAATGTTGAGGAAAAGCCGGGGGAGGTGTATTGGGGACCTAGAGATAGCCCAGTGTGTTACTTCTGCAAGAAAATAGGTCATATTGTTGCGAATTGTTATGCTTTGCGGGATTCCCTGTGGGGGATTATTCAGATAGGTTGGTCCGAGGTGGGAAAACGGATACGTTAAGCCTCGGTGCGGTGCCTGTGGCACGTCAACAGCTGGTGTGTGACCAAAAAGCGGATGCAGAATTGTCATTGCTGTTGGAGGATGCGGTATCGGAAGGCGCCACTGGCTCTCGGGGGTACTTTGTCAAAAACGGGGTGCTCATGCGTAAATGGACACCGCTATTTGCGTCACCAGGTGATGATTGGAGTGTGGTAACGCAAGTGGTGGTCCCGTCGAAATATCGCCGTGACATCTTAAGTTTGGCTCATGATCATCAGCTTGCTGGCCACCTTGGTGTTAATAAAACCTATGACCGGGTGTTGCGCCACTTCTTCTGGCCTGGTCTGAAGAGGGATGTGGTGCAGTATTGTAAAACGTGCCATGTGTGCCAGGTTGCAGGGAAGCCTAATCAAACGATCCCACCTGCACCGTTGTATCCCATCCCGGTTGTAGGTGAACCTTTGGAGCGGGTGATCGTGGACTGTGTTCGCCCCTTTCCGCGTAGTAAATCCAGCCATAAGTTTCTGCTTACCATTATGTGTGCTACAACACGGTTTCCTGAAGCAATACCGCTGCGTAACATCACTGCTCCGAGTGTGGTCAAAGCCCTGGTTACGTTTTTGGGTTGTCAAAGATTATTCAAACTGACCAAGGGTCGAATTTCATGTTGCGGGTCTTTGCTCAGACTCTCAAGCAGCTCGCTATCAGTCATGTCCATTCGAGTGCATATCACCCTGAGTCGCAGGGGGCGCTTGAGCGGTTCCACCAAACACTCAAGTCGATGTTACGTGCGTACTGCTTGGAGTTTGACAAGGATAGGGATGAGGGAAACAGAGCCAAAGGACACAAAATGCTCATTAAATTTTTTTAACATAGTAGCCCTGTCCGATATAGTGCCAGATGCTGTGGTAAGGCAAGGAGGTAGCTCATTACGGATTTCTCCAGTGGATATCGATTTAATTGCTTTCCAAAAATAATAATACTTAGACTTAGCACTTTTGATTTGAGATGTGAAGCTATTTCTTAGCTGCCTAAAACGAAGCCATTCCACCTCTGAGCCTGATTGCCTAGCCTTGGTCCAGGCCTTGTTTCTCTCATGTAGGAGACTAGACAATTCAGCAGAAAACCAAGGATTGTTTCGTCCTTTCACTGTAAATGTACGCAGGGGTGCATTTCTATCAATAATTTCCATAAAACCAAGATAAAAATAACACCATGCAGTTTCAACATCATCACACAGATAGATTGTCCCCAATCAAAACCAAACAGATCATGTACAATACCCTGCTCCACAAAATGTTTTGTGTAATAAACAACGCAACTCCAACAATTCATAATAAATGAACATTTTGTTGTTATTAAGGCATTCATGATCGAGATGTCAGCTGGGTAATACTGGGGGAGATTGCTGTACCTTGACAGTATCATCGGTCTGGACCCATAGCAGAGTTACCAGACTGGCTCTAAATCCCATTATAGTGCATTTAGGGGATTGTAAGTAGTTAATATCTGTTGTTGCTACATGGCATAATTGAGACAGAAACTGTGTTGGCTCACAGGGGTGTGTCGGCATAATTTTATGATAAGGGATGTAGTCAAGATGCACCTCAAGCACAGTTGTACAATAGCTTGGATTAAGAGTAATAAATTAGCAGTAGCTCTGTAACATACTGTCATAAATCAAGGACATTCAAATTAGCTCTTCTCATTTCCTTTAAGCGCATCTTCCATCATAATAATGTGGTCTCCCCCCTGCCTCAAACAAGAGACAATGTTGTCCCCATCCTCGTCTTCGTGCTGCAAGGCAGACATATTAGACACACCAATGAAATCCCTGTGCCTGTTTCTCTATAGTGGAGGACAATTATATACAAAATAACCACATGTCCAAATATAACCAACAATTTCCCCATCCGTTCCTGTTTTGATAACTCAAGGCAGAAAGGTCATCCTTCACATCTTTCACCACACACACCCAGAAGAGCGATATTACATTTTAAATGTCACATTAAACAATACTTAGACATCTACCAACCAACCAAACTTTATAGAACAGTATATATCACTGTAATGGTTGAACATATTTAACTCCTATTTTATTAAAAAATGTTGTCAGGGACAAATCAAATAAAACTGGTAACCCATGTTCCACAGTGCACAAATACGATAACACACATATAAATGGTTTTGCATTGGTGACGCATGGTGCATATAACATCCAAACTGTTTTATTTCTTACCAGTTATTTAACCATACCACCAATGACAGATATCCATCTGATACAAACAGTGATCACCGTCCTATGCTGGAACATTCAGAGTGTTAAGCTTTCATGCAGAGGCGGCATCCTTCATGGAAATGATTCCCCAGGAAGCTCACCTGCGCTGCTCTGTGAAAGAGGAAACGCAGTATACCCAGAAGTAAAATAAAATCTAACGTATCCAACAAGATAAGGAAGGATAATGAACTAGAAAAGTATTTACAACAAATAACCATCGAACTGGAGAATACGCCACCAACCTCGCGCATTTTCATTAATAACCTGATGAAAGCTCGGTTTTGGAGAGTCATTTATAGATTGTGACTCTACACCCTTCTTCAAAGAGGATGAACATCAGAAAGAAGAAGTAAAAAGCAATAAAGAAAATGGGTTTACATTATGTCAGCACGATTCAGGTTACTCAAGGGCATGAGACAAAGATACTTGCTCCCTCTGTTCTAACAAACAATATACCAGCCTGTCCTCCTCCAAAAAACGACCAAATAGGTTGATTGTTCAGCAGCTTATTACGACCTATAGTCAAGTTTTAAAGTTTAGCACCTCTAGTGGTCGTGTAAGAAACAACAATTTGCGGCATATGCTCCCGTTGATTGCAAACGCTCCGGAGGGTCGTATATTCACTAATAACCCTCTCTGGAAAATCCTAAATTGTAGGATAGTTTGGCCATTGAAATGCTTTTTGATTTGATTTCTGGCGAGAAGTGTATACTGTACGTTTAAATAGTTTCTTCTGAGTTCAGGATGAACGAAGACACTACACTACCCATAATCCTCAGCTATCGTTTGGGACTACAACATCCGCATTGCTTGAAAAACCCCGTGATTAGTCCTCAAGCTCTGTGATTGGATGTCGGTGTGGCAGTGCACCAAGGTTACGCCAAGCTCTTTGAAATGGAATGAATCCACGGCAGACTATCCAAAACTGGACTCGAACGGTTCTCCCCCCCCCGCCCCCCAGAACTACACATGCTGGCTATTGTGTTTCGCAACATATTCTATGGCACGTCTCTACTGGGAATTGTAGTTTTAAAAGACGTTTCCGTATTTCCCATAAATTAGAAGTTGCCCCATGGGGCAAAACGCAACATCTTGCAAGAAACAGCGTCTGAGGGCTTCTTAACATTTAATAAACTATGAATGTGTCATATCCACTTAACGGGAAGAACTTCAGCTAACTGACGATATGAACAATTTTTAGCTAAATGAAACACAAGGGTAATAACAAAGGCCCTGAATTAGCCCTGAGCGAAAAAATGCTAACGCAGTTAGCACAGAACTCAAGGTAAAATACCCTTATTACTTATCGTATCTGCACAATTCCAGACATATAAGTATCATCACTGAGCGATCAGAACTCGCGACAGGGGAAGCGAAAACAGACATCACAACACGTAGCTTCATGGAGGAAACACGGAGATATTCTTACCTTAGCTGTTGTTCTGATCAAAAGTTGTGTTTAATGGCATCAAAACGATAACAACGCTGCTGAAGGTTAATCCAATGGTTAATCCAATGTGTCTGTGTCACTTTGAAATGATTACTGATAATCCATCTTCATATTTACTAGTTTGAGCCTAGGTTTCAGTTTTCAGTTTTCAGAGCGTAACATAGCTTTCGACTGCGTGCGCGTCACACTCACTCCTCAATGGTAACGTGTGTGTATGTGGAACCTCCCCTTCGATTCTATAGAGTGGCGAAGTCCCTCCCCTTCCGGTGGACCTCCATGGGACCTTATTTCGGAAAAGTTATGCATTGAAGTCAATGGAGAGAGAAAGATTATCTTTCGATCCCGTTTGAATTGTGCCACGAATTACACATATGATGTTTGTCAATTTAAAAGATAATTTTGCAAGTAAAAAAAAAAAAAATGTGTCGTAAAACTGTGAAGTAACACATTTGTTTGTGTGAAACGCTAAATGAACTACATCTCTGGTCAACCACACACGTCACCAAGATGGCCGTCACTACTGTCTTGTCAACAAACGATTGACTATCACCACAATGAAACACGTCCTGAAGAATGTCATGCAAAGCTGCCTGCCTGCCTTCCTTTGATTCTCTCTGAACTGCCTGGTCGTTTTAATGTTTAATGTCAACCATTTGTGCAGATAGCATGAAGTAGAAAAGATCGCCGATGCTAACGTTAGCGTTAGCATTTCTCCCCCGGAATTAAATGGTGTATTATAGAATGATCACACCGGTGACAGTACTATTCAAAGGGTTCACGAAATATGACTACTACTCTTACTGTTTAACATTTTGGGTTACTTAATGTTCCTTCATGTTAAGGCTAATAAAAATGACAAGGCTGTAATGCTAACTAACGTGCTAGCTACTAGCTAGGTAGCTAACTTGATCAAGCCACTCCTGGTCGTTTCATCAGACGGGAAGCAAAAGAACGAGCAAGACCCATTGCTGGTATAATAACAACCTGGTACTAAGCACACAGGCATCTTGTTAAAGTTATCTTATCTTAGCCAGCGCCATATAGATAGATTATATCTATATGGCGCTGATCTTAGCTATCTCTTAGTGGAGGAAAACAATTGTGACATCACTTACGCGACTCTGGGATTTGTAGTCTTTCTAGTTGCGTATTTTTCATAGTCTTATATTTCAACAGTTTTACGACAAACTGTGACTTTTTTGACATGGGAATGATTTTTTAAGATTGACAAACATCATATGTGTAATTCATGGCACAATTCAAACGGGATCGAAAGATAAGTTTTCTCTCTCCATTGACTTCAATACATTATTTTTCCGAAATAAGGTCCCATAGGGCGGAAGTAGATGGGCGTGACTTCGCCACTCTATAGGCTCTAACGGTTCAAAAGAGATGTCAATCGCCAAAGTCGACCAATGGGTTCCAGAGAAACGGCAAATACACCCAAATCCACCCAAATCCACCCAAATGACCCCAAAGGTTTTTTTTTTATCACTAAACCTCTCTAAAAAGGTCAAATGTCACTTGTTTTGCATCAATCTTGATACAGGGTACTTATTATATGTTATAGTTTGGATTCCTAAAGCTTTTAGGGTGCATTCACACCAGCCTTTTATAGTCCGGTTGAATCGAACCCTGGTGTGTTTAGCCGCTTGGTGCGGTTCATTTGGGTCGGTGTGAACACAGTCCGAGACATCTTAAGTGAACTAAACAACCGGACTCTGGTCGGCTAAAATAGGTGGTCTCGGAACGCTTGCTTGCGAACTCTGGAGCGGTAAATTGCTGGTGTGAACGCAGTCCGCACCAAAACATAGGAAGCGTAGTATTTACGTGTCACAAGAACGCGCATGTCTTCAAAAATCTTTAGCGAAAGAGTCTTTCAAGACATCCGCGATTGTTTAGTTAAAGAGTGAAGCAGAATTAGGTGTTGAACAGTGTCGTGTAAAGTAAAAATGCTTCGTCAACTAAATAAAATTAAGAACACCTGTCGTCAGTGAAACGCCCCTCCTTACTGCAGAACGTCTCTCATTATATGTGTTATAATGTTTTTTAACGGACGTTGTCTGATTATATAATCATATGCGCGGGCCGCTAGTGTCTGTTGATCTCCAGATTAACAGCAGCATGAGAATAACCTGCCGAAAGTGCCAATGCTCCATGGCGGAGGCTCCGGTAGAAATTGCCGGGATTTGCGTTTTTACCCCCTTAATGTCTGACCAATGGTTGAACAGCATTTCCGTGCACATGACTTGTGTTTAATGTTTATAGTCCGTTTGAGTTTTGCCCGTGTGAACGCAAACCGAACCTTCTGAAAAATGAAACAATGTAACAAACTGTGGTCTGGTGCGCACCAGAGAAGCGGACTATTAGGTGTGAATGCACCCTAAGGGTGTTTCATTTTTCAGAAGGTTCGGTTTGCGTTCACACGGGCAAAACATCCGTTGGGACATGTATGCCTATTAACATGGCACATTGAAGGGGGCATGTATAATAATTAAGGGTCATTGTTAATTACATGTTTGTCTTTAGTCGCACTCAAGGTGACCGGCTCGCGGGCATTATTGTCTTCAAAGCATTACATTTCATTTTTATAATTAACAACCTGACCTATCAAAATCGAAATGTCTTGCAAATACTAAATGTTTCAGGTTTTAAAAGATGCAACTTCTCATAAAGCGTACCACTTGCCCTTATATCCCTGAACCTAATGTGTGAGAAAGGTGGCATTCTTTGTGCCCAGAACAAAACAGTTATTTAGCAAAGACACTATTTGGTTAAAAGTTAAAGACATCAAAGTGACATTTGTTTATTTAAAGCAAAAAAAAGTCATTGCATGGAGGCTTGAACTGCTGTATCTGGAAAGCTAACCACTGCTTGCTAGCTGGCAACTCAGTCACACTAGCTCCTGAAACTTCTCTCCCCTTTTCCTCACTGTTCTGTTTACTTCCCACCACCACACCGTTTAATTGAAGGATAAAGCTTAGCTTGGGCATTAATGGTACAGTAAGTTGACACAGTGTTTTTGTATTGCTGCTGTTGTGTCCAGTTTGCAAACCATTGCTGTTTGTGAAGCAGTTTCTATTCTAATAGAGAAGGTTAAACAAAATATAATGGTTCAACAAAGCAAATGTAATCGGCTATGATAGTTTGCTTTATTCAGGAGTATCAGGCTCTTTGTCCGTTGAAATGTAAGCACACGTTAAACTGCATGGATTTGGTTTGTTCACATTGTTGCATTACACCAGGTCAGGACTTTTTATCTTGATAAAGAATTTAACACAAAGCTCTCACTGGAGCCACAATTGTGCAGGGTTATGTTTTCTGTGCTCCAGTTAAGGCTTGCATTTTCAATGTGTGAAATCCCATAAATAGCATCACAGACACACACACACACACACGCACACGCACACACACACACACACACACACACACACACACGCACACACACACACACACACACACACACACACACACACACACACACACACACACACACACACACACACACACACACACACACACACACACACACACACACACACACACACACACACCAAAGGAACTGAGCTCCACAGCCAAGGGGACTAACTGTCAGAGGGGCTCCTACATGCATCGATGCAACCTGATGGTCCAGAACTTACATTTCTTTATGTGGGCCTTGCTGGGAAAAAAACCTCTCAGATCAGCTTCAAACTGTCCTCCCCAGTTAGCAAGCAATGTTATCTCAAAGCAAGCAGGAGACTGACGAATTAATTTGACCAACAAGGTATAGCAGAGATTGACACATTACTAAATCAATGTTTTGACTAACAGAACACTGCGTCTCCTGCCAGCGTTTTCCATCAGAGAGTGTATTGAGCGTGTACTGTGTGCATGTATACTGCATGAAACCAAAACAAGCAAATCCATGTTGGATAAAGAAGCATTTTAGACAAATAAACATATAAATCCATATTCTTTCATTCCTTGGGCACCCACCAACTCCGATTTCCCGCACATAGAGCTAGATTGGATGAAGCATTGGTCTGTTTACAGAGTACATGCTTTAGTATAGTATATGCCAGAGTAATTTATCTATGGTCAGATGGATGCCACGGCCCCAGGCGCCATTCCTATGAGACCACACTCTATTTGAAGCACACTTATCCTGCTTGTCACCATCCTCTCGGTACATTCAGAGTATTTTTCCACACCAGCTCATGTGATGTGTTTGCCAGGAATAGGAGCATGAATAAATGATTGATGCCAGACTTTATTCTGTATGTAGTTACCAGGCTTAATGATGTTGCCTCCTATTGAGTTTGAACAGAAGACTAACCTGCATTGACTGGGCACATACATTTGCAAAAATAAGCCATTTTGCACAAAGCCCCAATGTAAGACCTATTCTGTCCTTCAGTGAAATATTGAGAGTCAAGAAAAAAACTAAATGGTAAATGTTTTTCAACACCTTTGCTATTTCCATGTTGCATACATTCTTCACACAACAATGTATGAACGAGATACAACATTTCGATTTTTTCCAAGCCACAAGTCTGAAATAAAAACCTTTTTGTATGAATGTAATAAACAATTTGCATATTTGTATAACTTGTCATGAGAACAGCAAACATCAAACCCACTCTAACAGATGGATGTTTTCAGCTGTTCAGAGCAAAGTGAATTATAAAAAGATTTCAACTCCTACAAAGTCGCATAGGGTTTCAAATAAACATCGTATGAAGGATGATATTTTATAATTTTCATGCAATATTGAAAACAAAGCTCACCTAATTTTCACGAAGCACCTTGTTCAAATCTCATTGCAAGGTGGTAAAATAAAATTGGGCAACGTTGGTCCAAACCTAAGTTTACCTTCTACATAGGGGATACACTTTTGCCTAAATTAGGTTACCTACTCATCGTCAGATCATTGTTTCAACCTTGATGTTAGCTCATGTCCCCGGCTTCTTAAATAGTTTTTCTAGTTATCAGCTGTTTCTTTTTTAGGTTAATCTTCAACCTTGTCTCCCTGAGCCACAGGACCATTGCCTGCCTGCCTGCCTGCCAGTAAATGTCTCCTATTCAGCAACCCAACCCAACGCTCCCTAGCTTTCGAGATGGCTTCATCAGCCACTCTCAAATCCAGCCCTAATTCCTGATCCGCCAAGCTTCACCAGTCACCAGCTTCCCCTTTTCTCCTCTTCCTTAACCTCCCAGACATCCCCTTTCATTCCAAGGGAACCGTATCAGTATATTTCTTCATATCCATTCTCCCTCTGATTCTGCCTACGTTTAGGTCTTCACTTACTGATCATTTTGATAACAATTCGTACATTTCCTTGCATGCAAAATACACGTGTTATTGTTGCTGATATGGTCAAGGGACCCCATTGAATATGATGTGCTAGAGTTTTCCTGACCTTGCTGGTCTTGCTGGTCCCAGCTATAGAACATGTGCACATTTGGTTTCCCCATTGACCAAATCGAGTAGTTGAGAAGTAGGCAAAACTTTAGTCCCCCAAGACTTCCGTTGGTTGGCCTTGAAATAACAATAGAGGTAGTACTGATACTGAAGAGTTCTCAATCTCGGAAAAGCTGCTGGGTCCACAATCCATTGTTCCTTTGTTTCTTTGTTCCTTTGTTTTCAAAGTTTGGTTTTCTGCCACAATCCAACTTGAATTCAGTGCTGTTTGAAGCCATTGATGTCACACAGCTTACTACTATTATCCAATAATATAAATGGATATCACAGCTATACTTTCATCAACAGATGGTCGGGTAAATTGTGATTTATCTTCTTAATCTGTAGCCCTATTAATCTTTCTTTAAGATCATCTTGGCAAAATCACAGACTAGCAGGAGAGAAAACAAAACTGTAGAACTGCCTTTCACCTTCATCGCTAAAAGTAATGAGGCATGATTCAAAGGACTTATAAATTCATCAGGTACAATATAATCATCCTTTGATGAGGTGTTTATCAGAGGCAGATGTTCATTATGAATTCTCTATAATCTGGGGACACAGGGCTGTGTGTTACGTTTGTTGGTTAGATACCTATGATCTGTTTTCTAAATTGCCTTAAAGGCATAAAGTTAAATGTTATGTTAATGAGAAACAATAAAGCTCATACAATGTAGAAGGTATATCCTTGGACAAGATGTTTGTTATTTATTTTAAGTATTTTCATTTTATAACGTAAACATCTCAATTATACGGTTAAACCTGCAGCATATGAATGACTCGTCATTAAAAAAATATATAAAAACCATAATCATAAAGAAATCTCTTTAATCCTGTAATTTATTTGCAATCAGGACCCATCAGACAAAGTGACTGCACATTAATCATCAGAGAAAATCACAAACATCATTAAAAAGATTCAAAGTTAAATATAATCTGAAATACTGAGTTGTTGACAATAGTCAATTGTGTTAATAGCATGGAGAAATATACCATGTTAATATTAGGTAACAGTGGTACAAAATAAATTACACAAAACAAAAGAGAACTCTTAACCTTCCTCAGGGTAGAGGACAATAATGCTCTTGAATACAATTAAGTAGAGCATGCGGTGTGCCTGAGAGCAGAATGGAGCTCTTGAATAAAATATTGATATCTAGACGCCCACAGCAGAGCTACTCGTATACAGTTCTGTGTTCGGATTTTTCAAAGTATTAAGAAATATTCTATTGAGACTGATTCAGTTAGAAACTAATTGAATTTTTAAATACTTCTATCGAGGAGTAAGCGAACAAAGACGACCGTTCTAAATCATTGCCAATTCAGCAGAGGGTGAAGAGGCTTGATAAACAGCCTTCCATAACAACCTTTAAATAGCTACACAAAGACAATGTCTATTTCCATAACCATCAGGATTGTCACTGGCTACCGCCTTTTCAAATTATGATGGATCTGGGACTGAATAATTGACGAAGAGTGACTTTTTTGGGGTCAATCAATTTGAAATATGGTGACTGCACAAAGGCATTAGTGAAATACCGACGCCCGCCCCCACCCTCTATCTTTACTTTACTTTCTTATTGGACATGATGACATGTGACAAGGTGTCTTCTCATCCCTAAAAATCATCTCCGCTATACCAGAAAAATCCCATTGTAGCACATTTTAACCTAAAATCATGCAACTTTAACTTTAAGAAAAAAGAAACACAGAAAATGAACACTGTCATATAAAACGGTTTAATGCAACCATATTACATCCATCACCTGTATCACATTTTAAGGCGTGATGCTTGCTGGTTAGAATTTCCTGGCCATGGGGGAAAAAAACTGTTAAAGTAATGGTCAAGCTCAAAGTAGATCCCTTGTCCCCTCCAGACAGACTCTGAAGCAATATAGGAAGTAGGGAGCCATCAGGACTGCACAGGGGGTCACTGTCCAGAGCACTCGTGCAAAGCGTTAATTGCTGAATCTGAGTGCATTATCTAGGGCCTCTGCAGTGGCAGTAATTGGGAAGGAAGGCCTGCTGACAAGGCAGTAGAAACTTTGTGAAAGGACTAATGGCCGGGAAACTCACCCAAACATTAGTAGGAATAACAACCTTCACTACACAAGGGTGAAATTGAAGCTAGATTTTGTGCTGACTTGACATGACAGTTATAACAAAGCAGAGACTTGCTGAGTACATTTTGTTTGTAGTTACATGTATTGGTTCAACCAACCACACTGTTTGTATCTGGGAACATCTGAGTGACAGGTGCTGTTCATATGAGAGCATGTACATTATTTTGTTACAATGTACCAAGTTGTTACAATCCAATTCCTAGAGATATCAAGTACCTTACATAGACACCTGATGATGGATTTAACAAGCAACACATGTAGATATAAGCATACATCTTTACAAACAACATACCCATTGAAAGAAAATTCTCTCTAAATAAAACACTCAGCTGAACAGTCTCTGATAACCACAAACGCACTCCCAAAGTGATTTACCCAACGATCAGTCCATTCTTCTGTCATTCTTCCATTCTACAGTGACTGATGTCGACTAATATGACATCTTGAATGTGCAACAAACTGATATTTAAATGGTTTGCACTTGCATGCTTTGTTTACCACATGAAAACCAACCCATTTGGCCAAAAATGACAGTGATTGCCAAACGTTTCTATCATCTTTCACTCGCATTGTCATTTCCGGGATGTATTCCTGCTCATTCTGGCATGTCTTTTATGGACAAATAAATCACACTGTGTCACAATTCCTGGAATTGTACAAGCACTTTCTCCTTGAACTAGCAAGGTTGTAAAAAACAAATGTACCACTTCCCTCAGAATGGGGTGCCAATATTCATTCCTCAATCTGTTTTGTTGATTGAATTTAAAGCTTGTGTTTTAAAGTCATGTTTCCAGCAGTATAAATTCTCATGCTTTTATTTGAAATAGTGAAATAATGACATTGTAATCAAATTAAATAAGTGCTACTATTATAATTTTAGCAGTTCATATCGGTGAAATACTGTTGTCTACATCAAGAGTGATATGTTGACTTTGTATGTACATTTTCCCAATCCTTGGTCAAACATTCATTAAGCGGCTGCAATCACATGAACCTTTTATTCTTTTATTTGACTTGTTCAGTCAAATGCATCAAACAAAAGAGCTTGGTTTTGGAATATGTCATCTTGTTATACTGTGCATGTGGGAAATGTGTCTGCAGATGGTAGTATGTTTCCACGCTTGCATACATCAGGCCACTAAAAGTTAGTAGAGTTTGGTTAGTTATCATAATTGTTAAACACAAATCCAATCAACAGGTACAATATGTCCTTCTTACATGAATACATACAAAACACAAACCAACATTGTGTTTAAAAATCATCTTGATGTCCCGTTTTATGGTAAAAATATAAAACTGTCAATTTCCTATAATAATCATTGATAAAACATTTCCCCACCACAGGTGTCAAGTTTAATCTGTATCTTAAAGGTGGGGTATGTAATTTATTTTAGAAACACTTTTTGTTATATTCCATGGAATGCTCTTAACATCCCGATAGCAATGAATAAATGCTTTGACAATAAATATATAAAAAAATGTTATCTGTGGAAGCCGTAGCGCTGAAAGAATCATTTTAGCTGGCCCGGCTAAAATAACTGGATGGCCTACCTGCCTGTCAGCCTTCCATCTGTGCACAAACTTATCTCGTGCCCTCATTGGTCATGTGTGCGTTTGTGTGTGTTGGAGGAGGGGCTCTGTAAGGAAGTGGCAGATTTTTTCCGGTTGTGTATTTTCAAATTGTAGCGCTTTCGAGCTGGTTTCTCCAAAATTACCTACCCCACCTTTAACCTAAAAGTCAAACACTTTTTTCAAAATATTTTGCCTTCAGATGCAATAAGATGAAACGCGATTTTCTCTTTGCTCAACGCTTCGTTGGGAGAAGAGTTACCAAGGATAGCCTAGTCTTGCGTTACCGCTCTCTCCATAAAAACACAACATCATCACAGAGACGTTTTGCCATGTGTCAAATGAATGCAGTTTAAGAATCAAGAGTATGTGGATGTTAGTTTTGATTCTGCTGCTCTCTTACTTGTTTGTCAGTTTGAAACTGGCCCAAGGCAACCACTTGCCTTTAATAACACAGTGATGTGGTAAATTGAGCCCCGAAAGGCAGTGGACAATAAGTGTGTGCAGGTTTTCTTTGCTTGAATGTGTTCTCTAAGATGCCTTGCCGTGGGCGTCTGTCCCACAGTATGACAGCGCCTTTCATAATGCACCAATGACTATTTGTGACATCGGCATGAATTGTTTTTCACACTCAACAGACCACAACCATCATAATTTATTTTCAGATTTATAGAAATATGATAAAAAATGTATGTATGTATATAGTGCGCGGGGTCTAAGCCAACGTGTCTTGAAACACCAACCCCATCTCGTTTATTATGTATCAGAGGGATACTCACAGCTCGGCACGGACACTTCCTGAGCTATTCTTTTCATTGGGCAGCTACACATGCATCGTCAGACACACTTCCATTTTCTCTGAGGAATACTCATCAATCACCATTCAGGGCCAACGACATCTTTCTATTCAAAGCTGTTTTCATGTTACTTAGATAGTCAGGCTGATTCTCACATGTGGCCCAATCCTTTTGTGTCTGATACAAAGAACTTTGTTTATGTTTGCAAAGACAAATGGCCGGAGATGTTTTGACATGATGGTGAAAAGAAAAGCCATTTTTTTTTTCTGTTTTGTCTCCTACAGTATACTCTCTATAAAGGCTCAGTTAAGAAAGTATTGGTTTTAATTGGCAGAAGTGCAGCAGTAGGTGTGAATGGTAATCTGATGTTAATGTATTATGGTTAGAGAAGGACACATTTAAGTTTAAGATTTAAAGTTATCACTTATAGTGTGTGAGTCAATTCATAAATCGTAATAAAAAATGTAATATGAACGATTTATTTAATGTGCAATATTAATTTCTCTGAATCCCAGTTTGAGCTTCATCCAAATGCAGAACAAGGCATTTACAATCCTATACCTTTGGTTAGGAAGTGAATGGCTCTATTGTGGAGCCTCTATCTCAGAAGCTGTAGACTGACACTGCTTTTGGCACTGACAGCCTCTCTAGCATTATGTACTGTAAGTGAATTAAACTAATGCACCCATCTCCTTTCTGCTGCTGGACACTATTTATTAGTCTGATCTGCATCCATAAATCTTATTCGGTGTCACAACTCCATCTTTTATGCTGCTGGCTGAGTGAAAAAAGCAAGTGCCGTGCAATAACAGCCCGCTTCTTGTCTGATGAACAGATATGTGTGACATATTGTTTTCAATTGTGTGGGCAAAGCACTGCTCTGTCAGTATATATGTGTTGACCTTGATTTTTTACCGCATCATCATTCAAGATTTATTATTATACGGACTCAGGCCGAAAAATGGTCCTTTGCCTTAATTCCCCACTGCAAAGCAACATGTAAAATAACCATTTCTTAATGCAGTATCATTGTTCCGGGGAAAGACATACTATCACATCAGTGCATGACTTTTGAATAGAGGAAGAAGCAAATATCAAAACAAACGACGAGCCACGAATACAAATTAGACCAAGCATTTTCGTTTGATGCACGGCTGTCCACAATCCCATTATCTCTGTTGGGTAGGGATCACACAGACTCACCTCATGGGGAATATCCCTTTAGACAGGTGCACAGGAACAGACGCCACGGTTGATAATCAACATTGCCATCTCGTATACCCAGAAAGTTTCAGCACCAAGCAACAGCTGACTTGTGATTCTAAACAAAGCCAGGTACAAACCAATAACTTGTCTCTAATCTGGGTTGAGCTCAAAGCATTAAAACAATCAGGATGGATTTAAAATTGGATCCTGATGGCACCAGGCGAAAGCATTTGTTCACGCTAGAAACAGCACAATTCATTATTCCACTGGTGTAGCTGTCTCCTGGTGATACATGGAATATTTTATACCCGAACCCTCCCCAAACTATCCACCGATAGCTCCCCTGTTGACAAATAGATGAATATGAACACTTGGTTTGGCAATGAAATGGATGGCAAACATTAATGCTCCTGGATCAGTGTTTGTCCAAGGCATTACAACTGTGCCACATTCATCTTTTCAACTAACCTTTTCAAGTAGGAAAATAGTAGCAAAAGGAATGGTTTTATTGTGTAACAGATCGCTATGTGCAAGTAGTATTTGCACAAGTGTGTTTGTGTATGTGAATATATCTTATAGTCGTACTTGCAGTGTGATGCGTCCATCTTTGCGAGTACCAAATGCCAATCCAGGATCTCAATTTCATTATTTTGATACGTTTCTATCATGTGCTGCTGAAGGACAGATGTAGCAAGGATTTTGTCTCTGCTGCATACATATATATATATATATATATATCACTGTAACAGGCATCAACTCCACAATGCAAGGTTAATACTACTTGTCAGTGTCACAAAGACAGGCCGTTTGATTATGATTGATCATGTTCTTATCAACCCACTTCAAAAACGATCAACATCTGAAGGAGGTGTGCTGTTTTATATCTTTGAACTAAAAAACAGTACTTGGAGGAATATAACAGGGTTCAGAAAAAGGGAAACATTGTGTCAGGGAATTGTCATCTGCATCTCAACTGACGCAAACTGGGAGTTAGGGTAGTAGAAAGCCATGTGTTACTGCATTTTGATTGGCACTTTGACCTCGCAGGTTTGTTAATCGTTGCAAATTCATTGCGATTACAATCAGTCATTCGCACCTCCTGTAGTGGTGATGGCAGATTTATGGAAATTAGAGCATCATAATCCTGATCAGGTTGTGTCGGTTTATTGTGTGAAAAGAGCTCCATGACCCTGAAGTAATTGCCTCTTGCAATCATCTAAATCTTGCTTGACATGCCAGCAAATCCTTGGGTCTCTGTTGTGTTTAAGTAGTGACCTTGACTTTGTGTCAAAGCTTTATAGCTGGCGTGTTCTGAATGTGGAGGGAATAGGGTGGTTTGACTTAATATTCCAGATACTATTCACTGATATTTCTAAAAAGCCACTACATGGAAAATCAGTGTTGTGTTGGACAAAAAAAGCCAAAATCCTTCTGATCAAGAAGGACATTTCAGGTGGAGGAATGTGACCTCTGAAATGTTCAAACTCTTAGACTGGGACATGAGTGGAATGAAAGGGAGTGAATGAAATATACGTCCTCAAAAGCAGACTAATTACCCTAAAACACTGATAACGCTGACATCCTCCATTTCCTGGAGGCTGTGCATAATGGTTTATTTACTCTACATAATTGACCATAATTAGAGAAAGGGTCTGTGATCTCTTGTCTTTGAAACCCCACTATTTTGCTATCATGTCTTATAATGTAATAGAGCAGGTACCCATTGTCTTGTTTTTGTGCTTGTATGTTAGTAATGTGAATATTACTAGGTTTTGTCTTTGCTAAAGGCATTGAAGAAATGGAATATGATGTTATATGATGGACATATTAAAGAAACATGTATAAGCACCTAAATAAGGTGCATTTACTTGTTTATATTCTATATATAAGACCACAGAGACCTATGTCTAAACTGTCTAAAGATATGTCCCATCTCTATGCAGCAGTGCACATAAACAATAAAACGTTGACCTTCCTCAGCATAGACTTATTACAGTAGTAAGGTTACATATACAACTCATAAATGATCAGCTGTGATACATTTAGCCATGAATGTCACATTTAATATTTATATATTGAGCAGCTTTTTTTTTTACCTTTGCCGAGATATCGTTATGTTAAGTATAATAATGGTGTTGCTATTTTAGATTTTGATCTTTTTTTTGTTACTTTCTCAGATAGGTTACTTTTGTTTGAAATGATGCAACTTGAAAAGTAGGAAAAGCACAATAAGATTAACAGCTACTTACAAATACAAAAAAAGATACAAAAAATAACTTTGTTGCATTGACAACACTACACTACACCCCCTGGCCAGCAGATGTTTTAAATTAACATTTGCTTTTCAAGCATTTTCACTAACATGTGTTGGTGGTGATTTTAATAACATCAAATTGTAATGGCACTGCTTAAGGATTTTAGGGATACCGGTAGGAATATGATATTTATTGGCCCTCTTAATTTGGTATGTATTTGTTTTAGAGTATAGCAAGCACATGCAGTATGTCTGCAAATAGAGCAGTTTTGGCTTCTATTGGTTCCAACTTGCCATCCTGCCACCTATTGTGAGCAGAGAAAAGAGCTGATGAAACATGCACTCTACATGCCTTTGCCCTCACAGATGTGCGGTTTTGTTGTGATGACGTGAGTAGGATGGCAGTACCTGCGAATCTCCCGTGTAGCCTATCTTCATCAGAGCTACACGTGGGGGGAGGATATTCACTCATCTGTGACTCAATTACAAGACGACAACAAAGGAGCAGTATGATCAGTTTTGTCTAGAATCCACATGGCAATCATATTTGCTGCTTGTAAAATTGAATTAGAAGGCAGGACTGGGAGCAGGTAAAAGACAGGCACAAGAGGGCTCTTTGCTAGTCAAGACTAATTGTGTCTCCGAGTGGCACACAGGCTTGAATAGAGAGAGTGTTGCTGTAATTAGAAGGCCTGTGTGCTTGCTCATCAGCCCAGAACCTTTCTGCACCATCGGCTTGCCTGACTGAGCCTGTGACAACGGAGGAAAAAGTAGGGTATTGAACCCCTATAGCAGTGAAATACAGTTATTCGTAAGATACGTGATGGCCATGTGGCTACAGCAACAATTCCAAACTCACCATACTGCTCTGAAGCTGATAGCAGCAAAAGTATGAGGAATAATAGATGTTCCTCTCATTTAATATGAGATAAAAGGGACTTTTAACAATCTGTAACACCAAATAAGGGAGAGAGAGATCAATTTTGATATCATCTTACAATAAAGTGAATCAAAACATCACTTGTTTTTTTAATCTTGGCGCTTTCAACATGACTTGCTGTGCCTCAATCCATTGACTCACTTTATTTTTAGAAGTGCTATTTATGCTGCCGTTTCTGCTTCATGGGTTGAAGCAGAGGTGAAGAGCCCAACATCTCCACAAGGATTCATACTGTATGTGTGTAAACCCACTGGACCATGGAGTGCTTCATTTAAGTGTGGTGCCAAAATGGACTAAACCATCCTAAAACATCTATGAATGCGATCTATGCTTCTTTGTTGGTTACATTGACATTTGTCAAGTCTTACGATACATATTTGATTACCGTGAATAAAGCTATCTCAATGTGAATGACAAAATGTCCTGACACGTGTGCCTGATGTCTATTTACCTTCTGTTTGAACTGTGTTGTGCCTCAAAGTAGAGGAAATAAATAAATCATAGATTGTTGGGCATCTAAAATACCAGCAGCATTAAGGCATTCAGCCTCCAAGATTTCCACATCTACTGTGTACATACAGCAGATTGACAATGTGCAGTTTTAAATCAGCACCAGCCTTATCATCGAGTGACTCTCTAGACTGAACAAGTATTTAATAAAAAATGAACCTGTGTTCTGAGCGAGAGGTCAGTGCTTCACTGCACTAGCAATTCCCCTAGCATCAAATGACCAACGAGGTGGCAGTAATCGCATTAGCATGACTGAAGACTGGTGAAGCAGGCATGAGAGTAGACAGAGATAATATGAAATATGTCCAACTTACTTACTTCTGAGTGATGATGTATTTCCTAAAATACAATCAAAAAATGAATAAGCAAATTCTGATTAATAGAAAAATAAAAAATAAAATGAACGGGAAAAATCAGGCCAACAGTTCACGCTAATTCAATAGCACATTTCTGGAGGATATTGCTTTGACCTTGGTTTTCAGGTTTTGATTATTTTTCAAGCCTGAATTTCCACCACCAATGGTGTGGTTGTGACTTTGGCCTAAGGGCAAGTCCTGGGCTTAGTGGCACAAAGTCCATACACATTAAAAATATTAATCTGTCCTTGTGTGCAGCCAACCCTCCCAACCTTATGAGTCTCTACATCTTTTTCTTTGATGTGTTGCTTACATCCTCAATAAAAAGTACATGTTTCAAAAGTTTAAGGTGTTGGAAAGTTAGTACAAATGTAAACTTGTCCAAATTAAAGTAATGTATTCTGTAATACAACAACAAACCCCAGCATGAACCCAATGGTTTATTCATGTGGTCATCTGTTGTAGTCTTACACTTTTCCATGTTTATAAATACATGAAATGAAATGAGAATATCACCAAATGCTCACTGTAAATGACATGTATTTTAAAATGGTTAAGTCCTATGTCTGAAAGAAAACAATTATTTAGTGTAGAAGTAAAGCTTGGCTGTAAAAAAAGCCCAATACCACAGCTGAGCATGACTTTGAAATCTGATATAATAACAGATGGTACATAGCCTAAGTGAAAGCCTGAGAGCCTCATCTCTCAGTGCTTGCCATAAATCCTGCTATATGTCACTTAAGCTAATGAATTAATTACATCATGACAAATTGATTTTCACAAAACAAGCATTATGAATGACTTAAGAAAATAACTTTTTATAATAATACTCGGTGTACACAGTGACTTTGAATCCTTCACATAATCTATATTTAATTGAGATTGTGTTATTATAATCTTTTGAATGACTCTTGATAAGATGAAAAGACTAGCACAATTTCGTAATTGTTGGACAATGTTGTTACACAATTGGTATGAGTTGTATTTTCCTCCTTTGGATTGAGATCTTTTGGATCTTTTGTTTGGATTTCACATACAGAGAAATATTATGTAGAGTTAAGCAAAAAAAAAAAGGAGATTACTATCCATTGATACGGGCAAGTATGGCTGTTTAACTGACATTACCAAATAATCACATTAAATGTTTTACTTTGATAACAATAGACCTATAACTACTGTATGTGTTCCAGCCACTGGTTTTATCTCTCCCTTGTGTTTCCCTGTGTTCATGATTCCCTCTTCCTTGTCCCCAGTTCGCCTCTCTGTGTGTGTCTTGGTGTGTGTTTCTTGTTCCTGTCTTGCTGTTCACCTGGGCCTTACCAACAATCCTGGCTAAGCAGCTCCCCACCTTTCTTGCATTTCATCCCTGTCTTCTCCCACTTGTGGCCAGATTGTTGCTCCAATCACAGTGGTAGCTACACTGAGGCCAAGCTGTAGTGTCTTTTGAGAGGAGCTTTCCCTCTTTGCTTACAAGGGAATGCTTGTTTGTTTCCTATGCACAGGATTCATGTTTGCCTCCCTGCTTTTCCACTGGTCTGCCTGCCTGCCTGCCAACAATCACTCCTCTGCTTCCTATGCTTGCCATGTTGCCCTGCAGCTTTCCATGCCTCCACTTCCCTCTTCTGTCAGTCTGCCCCTCAACCTATCAGCATCCCCAGTAACATTGCAACAAACCTGGTAAATGTCCTCTGCATCAATGTCTTCGTTATTGTTTTATTTTTTTTGCGTTGGCCCACCAACTAACCTAACAGTATGGCAAAGGCTGAGCTGGCGATAGCAGCTGAAGGTGCAGCGAAACACTATAAACACTGCAAAAAATTGCAACAGTGATGCCTGAGCTAACAGCGCAACCCAGTCTCTCACGGCATTTCGTGTTATAGTCACGACATTTAATCTATTGATTCGTGTTCACCAACACGATTTTCCCCTTTTTTTCGTGTCACACAGAACGATTTTAAAAGCAATGTATTTCTATTGGTAGTATGTTACTCAATATCAAGCCACGATTATTGTTTTTTATTTTAAATCGTAGAATGGCGGACTTTTTTTGCCGTCTGTGAGGAAAATAAATGGGGCTCAGAGCCTCAGAATACTGAAATCTGTATTTTTTTTATATTTCTTTCCTTCTAATTTGTTATTCTTTCCTAAATAACACACTGTTATTTACTCAACAATAACACACAATTATCCTTGTTTTTATTAATTTGTTTAATTCTATAATCTCTGGGTTTTTTGGCGTCCGTCAGGAACTGAATTTCAAAATAAAATAACCGGAAACAGATACACACCCACTGAACTGATTACCCAAGATCCTCAGTTATGGTTTAAGCTCAGTGATTGGATTGTTTAGCCGCAATGCACGTTGGGATATGGTGTTAATGCGATATGAAATCTGAAAAACATTTAAAAGAAAAAAATTAATATTTTATTCCGAGTGTACTTGCTTTTCTCTTTGAAAGTCATCACATAAATGCATTGTAAGACACGGTTCGGCTGCATTACATATTACACATCTGCCGTAGTTATTTATTTATAGAGCCCTGATTAGAAGACTTCTATACAAGAACTGCCATCGAAACTGAATACGTGACGTGGATCATAAATATATCAGCAATTAAACAACATCTTCAATTTCTCTTCACACAATACGTCTCCTTGCAGTATCAATAGTAATTCGGCTGACTTTTATATTTGATCCAATTGGTAGATAGGTTATATTTACACCATAACGGTGCACAGCTGATAGAAAAGGACTTGTAGTTTTTAAAGATATTACTGATTTTCTTTGAATACAAGAATGTAAATACTGAGTTGAAAGAATAGTCAGGGGTTTTGGGTGATGGGAGACACATCTATGGATTCAGAATTTCAATAGCTTACCATTAAGGTAAAGAATAATATACACCAGTGCAGAGTATAGACTACAAATATTATCAATTAGAGAACACAATGTTGTCAAGCCAAAGTGAATTTTCTTCTACCTCTCCGATCGGAAGAGACTGTTTGTGTGATGAATGATAACATTTATTTAATTTGGGAGATATTACAGTAGGTACTGTCAAGAAATATAAATGGATATAGTTTTACGATCATATTTTGCCAGAAGACCAATACTCTTCTGTGGATCTGCAACGAAGATGGCAAAGGTGTCAATTGGGAAAAAATGGTTGTAGAGATAATAAGAAATATAACTGGATATCAACTATTGTGAGAAAGTGTCAAAATGACAGATATAAACATTTGGTTCTTTTATTTATTTGTAAAAAGGTTTGACTTAATGTATGTGCAAGTTTATTACGGTTTACCTTTAATCTTTCAATTTAACAGCAGAGAATCAAATGGTAGAAATGAACGCGAAAGGTGCATTTTATCTACAAGCAGGATAAAATTAAGTTGCAATTTGCTTCCTCTCTAACCCTTCAGTTTCTACTATTCATCTAACAAATGTAAACGTGTGTGTTCTTTAGGGCGAAAGCCACTTCACTTGACAAGAAGAACATATGCATTTAATGGGTTCGTTCTTTTCCTTTTCCCTTCAATTATATTAATTTGCCCACTTACCAATTGCTTCACCATGGCAGCCCTCACCCAACTCATTTTATACCGGCATGACACACACTCACAAGGTTCACAATGTTACAGACATCATTGCAATTCTAGTTTTAGTTCAATTGTATTCAAGTACATGCAGTTCATTTTACTCAAGCTTTCCGACAGACCTTTAGCCTCCTTCATGAGGAATATTTCGATCCTTTATTGTCATTCCAATGTGGAGGACTTGCTCATAGTAGCTAGAGGTATAATCTGCTAAATTATTTTATATGATTATGCACAAAAAGCTAACTCACATATAGAAGTATAGAGATGTTACAATCCAAAAGGCAATGTTGATGGCTTGTATGTCTCAAACAAAGTATCTTATATGTAGGGACATGTTTAAGTGAATGATGATCAATTGAGTTGGATTTAGATATTTCTTTTACCCTAATGCAACCTCATTAACATTTTTCAGGATTTATCAGTATTCTTCACATTTATTTTTGACTTTTCCTGGCCATACACTTCACTACCATACAAAGTATTATGTTCCTTGTGCAAGACACATTTCATAGTCTGCACCACATTCAGGGTGATCCTTCATCCACATCGTTAGCAGCTGGCTCTCTGTAATCACATCCAAGAGTTTTTAGAATGTGTGACTTCTAAACTTGCAGCAGAACATATGGAAGACTTTGTGCCGTTAATAACAATAATTTGTCTCTGTCTGCTTGATGACACGTTCCTAATATCCAATGAATGTATTTATGAGTTTATGCACATTTTTAAGGCATCGGGCCATGGAATTTATGAGGAGTAATTGCAATCTAAATGCATTCTTCATAAGTTTTGAAACAAGGTCACTGGTAATTCAAAACAGAAAGTTACATTTAGAGTGTGGCACAATAAGAACCTAACTGTATGTGCTGGAAGACGTGAGCCAGCCAGTAGTCAAACATTGTCAACAGATCCTAATATAAACTTAAGCTAAACACGTTTAAACAATAGCTGCCGTGGATTTGCTCTGATTTATTTGAAAAGAGATTGGACAGTCTTTTTCTACAGATGAAAGTGTTTTAGAGAATGTCCATCAAATATGAAAAATAAATCTTCTTTTGGATCCTACCAAGAACGTCTATCATCGTGGCTGCATGCTAGTTTTTCGATTTCGGACTCTGATCGCATCACGATTCCAGTGTGCTGGGATGAATTTGAATTTGACTATCAGGGCTGCAATAGTCTGAAATGATCCCCTTTTCATTTCTCCTGTCTGAGAAAAAATAAAATTGGCTTGCCTGTTTTGCTGCAAAAAAATCCTGAGGTTTCATAGTGAGTCAGACTCGAAACCGCCCAAATCCTCTCAAATGAAATCAAACGCGGCTCACTGGGATTACTGCTTGTCACTGACGTAGCGTTGCCGAGCTAATGATGCATTTCTTCCATCTGTAAAGTTTGTGAGCGTGTGTGTATGCATGAAGTCACATGTCTTCTTAATACAGTGTTAAGGGTAAAATGTGCCAATCTGGCAGTATAGAACATGGATGAATCAGAAAGTGTATTACTCAAACATATCCAAATAAATAGATGTACCTTGAAACAAAAAATAATTATCTAAATTGCAATTTGACGCAGGTGACTACTTTTCACTTACCCTCTCAGACAGTGGATGTTGGTTTGTTTTCACAATGACTTTGTCCCTAACCCTATCATTTTGATTCTCCCATCCTTATGAAATGTTTTAGTGATTTCCCTAAACCTAAACTAAAACTATGGTAGTCTTTCATTCAAGAAGACTCACCTGAACATATTCCACTTGCCATCATAGTGCTGTTCGTGGTCTAATAAATGATCTTCGCCTGAGCGAATCAATCGGTATAGACAGGGCCGCCCCTCCCTACAGGCCGATCATGCAGACTGCGCGGGGCCTCACCTCGCGGAGGGGGCCTCAGCTTGCGGAGGGTGCTTCATTTTGCGGAGGGTGCTTGATTTTGTGGAGGGAGCCTCATCTGAAGCGCAAATGCGGCGCACCTACAGTGTAAGCGCACCACAGTTTTGCCGCTGCGAGGCTCCACTAGCACCCCACCCCCCCGTCAACGCTCGCGACACAGAGGGCCTCATCATATAACTTTGCGTGGGGCCACAAGTTGGCCAGGGGCGGCCCTGGGTATAGAGCTACATTTTATTTAGCCTTGGGGCAAACTATGTACAGCAAAAAAAATATTAGCAGCCAATATATTATTTGTTGGCAACGTCTGCCTGCTACTTTAATTTTATACATTCTTCTTTGCAAGCAGAAATAAGATTGAATAAGGCTTTTGTTAGCTTGGGAGCCTAGTAAATTGAGGTATTTTACCATCCTGAGACTTATTTGAAAGATATAAAACATGAGATACAAATTCATATCATATTTGCAAGCACATGCTATCCATGCCTCCAGCTGATCTTAATTATATGCAATTGACCAGCAAACATGATAAAAGGTTCTCGTTTAGAATAAATAACTGGAGAGTTCAAGCATGCCAGTTAACGGTTAAATCTGACAGCATTTCTTTGTTAATATGACAGGCAGGGGAGAGCTAGAGAATCAAAAAGGGAGAGAGCAAAACACATTGAAAATAGAAAGCACTGGTGCTGATTGACGGCTTGAAAAGTTGTTTATCTCGGCCTGTAGATGTGACTGCTGTGGCACCACAGGGCAGCCATTCTCTCATTCTGGTCAGGCAGTACGCTCCATTTCCTAACCTGTCAGCACGGACAAACTAAACACAGGGCTTTTTGACATTGCCATTTTACATCGCTCATTCTCACTGACAACTCCAATCGAAAGGACTCTTGACATGGTGTCATTCCCAGTGGGCCCCCCCAGCAACCTGTGCTGTGCTTACAGTTTGAGTGAGAGATCAGTGCTGTGGCAGTTATGGAGGTATGAAAGGAAAATGTCACATTTGGCATTCATACTCTGAGCAAATAGCGTACTTGCTTTTGATTTTCAATAAAAGGGGACTCTAAGGAGAGTATTGGCAACATCTTCATGTTTACTGAATGCAAGTATGGGTGTTATACCTTGAAATATCAGCCAGTTAGAGGCAACATTTTTGGTAAGGGCACATAACAAAAACTAAGAATAAGTTTTGTAACACATGACCTTAGTGTTAGTGTACCAGAGTCAAGCAGCCTACATTGAATGATTTTCCAAAGACCCCCTGTTAAGCCCCGAGCCTGTTTTCCAGGTCTCAGGCTCGAAAATGACATTCCCAGAACAAATTACCATAACTACACTTCTAAAAGGGGAAAATGAATAATCTTTTTTCTCAAAGCAATGATAAACCTGTGAGTTGGATGTAGAAGTGTCAGAATCAATATAGATTTATTTTTATTTTTAAGTAAATTCAGATTGAACATAGTAAAAAAAATTACTTATAGTGAAAACCACCCTTCAATGATGTGATGGTAGACTAAAAGCTTTAGGAATCCAAACTATAACATATAATAAGTACCCTGTATCAAGATTGATGCAAAACAAGTGAAATTTGACCTTTTTAGAGAGATTTAGCAAAAAAAACACTTCTGGGGTCATTTGGGTGGATTTGACCTATCTCTGGCCCCCCTTGGTCGATTTTGATGATTGACATCTCTTTTTAACCGCTAGAGCCAATGGAATCGAGGGAAAGTTCCACATACACACACACGTTACCAAATAAGGAGTGAGAGTGACGCGTAGCAAAACCGGAAGCTGCGCTAACCTCTGGTGGCTACCATTAGCAGCTAATATTTATTCTCCGATTTTTGCATAAAAATTGAATTATGGATTATCAATAATTTTTTCAAAGTGACAGACACATTGGAATAACCTATGGATTAACCTACAGCCGCGTCTTTTCTCGTTTTAATGCCATTGAACACGACTTTTGATCAGAATAACAGCTAAAGTGAGCATATCTCCTTGTTTTGCTACCTAAAGCTACGTCGTGTGTTGTCTGTATTTGCTTCCCCTGTCACGAGTTCTAATCGCTCAGTGATGATACTTATATTTCTATAATCTGTGGAATCTCAGGATGTTATCTAAGCTTGTGCAGATCCAAGTATATCGATCAGTATAGCTAGAGTTCTGTGCTCTGCGTTAGCATGTTTTTGCTCAGGGCTCATTTAGACCCTTCTTGTGAGACTTGTGTTTTTGTTTCGGTAAAAATGGTTCGTATCATCAGTTAGCTGAGTTTCTTCCCGTTAGGAGGGTACGACACATTCATAGTCTTTTTAATATTAAGAAGCCCTGAGACACAGTGTCGTGAAAAGAAAAGAAAAAGACCCACCGAAGGGGTCTTTGGGGCTTAACAGGATGAAATATTCCCGAAAACCCTTTTTACATGTTTTGAATGTAATTATGACAGTTATTGCGTTTAGAATTCTCCTATAACTTGCTTTACTTTTGAGTGTTTCATATGTTTCTGCTTGAAGGTTTCTGCTAAAAGATGTTTATATATTTCTAAAATATCTATATTATATATATGGTAATTATATATATGGCTCATTATGTGTGGATACGTGGGCAGCATCGTTACACAAACAAATGGAACATAAAACGATGTTATATTCTACTTAAAGATAACACCTCAGTTTCAAGTATTATGAGTCAACCCGGAGGACTGAGTCTAAGCACTCAACCTGCAGGGCACACGATCATGCACACACACACACACACACACACACACACACACACACACACACACACACACACACACACACACACACACACACACACACACACACACACACACACACACACACACACACACACACACACACACACACATACACACACACACACACACACACACACACACACACACACACACACACACACACACACACACACACACACTGTCACTGGATCAGAAACAGTAGTGGATGAGTCAGCTTGACTTGGAGGTTCTCAGGGAGAGAGGTTAGTAAAAGGGCTTTATAACCTCCATTATGTTCTTCACAACAAAGCTCAAACAACAAAGACATTACTCTGGGCGCCCTGCCATGGACCAGTATTATAATATTAAAAGGATGTGTCCAAAAGGCTAATACTATTTTGGAGTAAAACAGGCTTCAATATCCAAATTTGTGTTGGAAATATAAGGACTAACTATTGGAACAAATACCATAACAAGCTATTTTGGGTAAACATTACACATATCAGAGACATTATTTAACATACATGCATACTGAGCATGTTAGCATGATAAAGTTAACATTTTGCACAAAGCTTTGCTGTTCTTACGGCCCGTCCACACGGCGGCGTGCGTTGAAGCTTCAACGCTGCTTCCCATTCACTTTGAATGGGGTGACGTCACACTTTGCCGAACTGCATTGTGGTTCCGTCGCTTCGCTTTGCCTCCGTTGCTCGCTTCTAAAGTTGAGAAAAGTTCAACTTTTCAAGCTTCGACGGAGGCGTCAGTCAATCAAATCATATGCCAGTACAAGCTCTAGCCAATCAAACCGCGTGCTTGTGTGTCCGGGGCGGGAGATTCATGTGATTGGTTGTTAGTCGAGCTTCAGACACGCCCGCCAGCAAGCTTCAACGCACGCTGCCGTGTGGATGCTGCGTTACTGTTAGTAAAACCCCACAGAGCCACTAGCATCACAGAAAACTCCTAATAATGAATGGATGGCAACTTCACATGTCCTTTTTGCAGTTGCCTCAACACCATTGTTTCAAAATAGCACGCACGACCACACAAAGTGGCAGACATTTACAGGCACAGTCTAATACAAGCTGTTTGTTCACTCGTTTACAAATAGTGGCTTGTCCTTGTTCCTGGGAACACCAATCGATAATGAGGAAGGGGGGCAGCACCCCAAGCACAAAATGTATATGTGCAACAAACTCCTTCACGCACAACAGTTCAAATATGTCTAGCTTCTCTGTAATACCCTGTCACTACCCAGCCCTATCAAGAAGTGTAACAAGCCGTGACATACAAATATTTGGCAAATAATGAAATACTATTTGCCAAAGCCTTTTATGTGTGTGGCTGGTTTTATTTAAGGGAAAAACGCAATAGGGCTTTGTAGCTGTCGCCCTGTGAATTTAAATGTGCTTTCTTTGATAGAGACGATGCATTTGAACATAGAAATATATATTTTTTAAATATATTTTCCACAATAGAAATATACACTGAGGTGCTGCACAGGGAGTTATAGCTTAGTTTCGACATGTGTCATTAGAATAAACAGCTTTTGGTAGTCTTTTACAAAACCACAATGCATTAACCATCAACTGAAGAAAAAAAGACACTATCTTGGTTGTAACCATTTTATCTCTAAAGGCCCAGCAAATGAATAAAATGTCCCTTCAATAAGTTGGCTGGGTGTGAGAGCAGGAGGCATTAGGAGCAGGGAGGCCTTTGCTGTGGGCAGAGGGACAGGACAGCTGGGATGATTTCAATGAACACCCAGAATGGGATCCATCTGGGGCGTCCTTGGAGGCCAGAGTGGCTGGAGGAAGCAAATGGCCCTCAGGCCCCTAGCGATTAGCTGGAGCATTTCCTGGGAAGAATTGAAGGATAGAGATGAGAGAGAGTCAGAGAGAGAGCTAAATCAGCTGGCCAGGAGTCAGGCATTAGTTGGACTGCTCTAAAAACGAAACCTGGGGGAAGATTTATCTGTTTAAAGTTTCTTTAAGTCTCACTGCCTCCTTGTTTTAGAATCTGGGTGCTGTTCTCTTTCCACTTGAAAAGGAAACAAGCAGACAATGCATGGCTGGACTAAATATTATTTGCAAAATGTAGTTGGCCTATTTCTATCAGTAAAATGTGATTAAATACATGTTGTAACAAGCTTTATTCACACTTTACATTAACCAGAAGAAGTGTAGCTAGCGCAAATTAACTTACAGTAAATAAATGACTGTCAAAGGCGATTTGACAGCAGGCCATATTATTAGAGATAACCTATATTGCATAGAGGTAATGGTGGTTAATTCCCAGATAATGTGTTCAGAGAGATGATTTTCCCATGTCGCTGAAGTCTGTCCATCAAATGCATCAGCAGTTGACAGTGAAAGAGTTGAGCTTGTGTCACTGCTGCATTTTGTCTGATTAAAAGAGATTCATCTAATAACTCAGGGAGCAGCGTCGCAGCTGGAGGATACTGATGTGATGAAGCCTGCTCTCTCCCTCCAGCTCCCTTTCTATATCGGAAAGCAATGGATCATTAGACATGGTGTGGGAAACCAGTACTATGTTGTCGAATTGGATTCCATTACATTTTCTTAAGCCCTAATTAGATCTGGGTCTAAAGAGACTAAGGCCATTTTGAATAACAGAGAGATCATGACAGGAAATTAGTTAACGTTAAGGACAGGGGAAATGTATATAATCTATACATTTTGTGGGCTAGTAAAATAAGGGTTTATAAATTGTGTCCTGAATTGTTGTGCAATTGTAAATATACGGTCTAAATTCCATGTGATGTTACTGACTTAAAGGTCTCGTATTATGCTATTTTTAGGCATATATTATGGGTCTCAGATATATAAAAATATGTAACAAACATGTCTATGATGTGGACGTAAATCTGGATCAGCTCCGTTGTACCCCCGTTTTTAGAGATTTGGGTACGGAGGAAAAGAGAGAGGGTTTTGTTTTCTGACACTTGTGAGTTCCCTGGCACACCGGGGACACATATTATGTATAAAAGACATCAAAAAGTGCATTTTGCATGATAGGTCCCCTTTAATTGCACACATTATTTATATTTTATTTGTTCAATATCATTTGAAACTGGTTGTCTAATATATATTGTAGACACCACAGTGTGTTGCTGTGCTCTGACAACATCATCTGCATGTTGAAGATGTATCATGCAGGATGGCGGTGGGGAGCAAGCGGGGAACAGGCAGTCCACATATCCGAGGCTGAAATTGTTTCATGGACAATGAAGCAGCTTTTTATACGTCCATGAGACTGAGATGAATCGACTGACTGGCTTGGAGTCAGCTTCGAGGGCAGGGGCCCGTGTGGATTAAACTGGCCTCCTGGGACCCCACATGATGTAAGAGACGGTATACAATCGACTGCTGTTAGAGGCTGAAGATATAACCCGGGGAACCGCAGATTAAAAGTCACTCCAGGATACATTTTCTTGAGGATGAACTACCATTGAGGCAGTGGGGATAAAAAATCTTCCTTGGATGGGGAGAGCTGAACAGTGACAGAGTGCATATTAAAGCAGATAAGCTCACAGGTCTTGCTCTGCAATATTCTAAAAGATAATGTGCCAAAGCTTTTATGACCTTACAGTTGTATACACATATGTATGTAACCGATAGCATACATCTTAGTCAGAGATTACAGCAACACATATACACAGGGTTGTCTTCAAATAAGACAATCTGTCAAGGACATAACAAAGTGTCATATGTACTGTGTGTACAGTTATCCAACCAATCAAGGCTCGGGCATTATACGAATAGCTGTTTGGCTTGACAGAGTCTAACACTAATGCAACACATTGTGCACCGAGGTCAGCTTATCTCCTCGATTATCTCCAGAATGTGTCAAAACATGATACTGGGATATCGGGGAGCAATATTTGTTCGGTCAGACGGAAATACAAATTCAAACAGCATCCCCCTCACTGATTTGATATGAACCATGCAGGGCTTATCCTGTGACTGCAATATTTGTATCAGGGTATGTGTTTCTTTTCATTCCCATGAACAGCCAATTCTGTGAAAAAGAAAGAGAGAAAGAATGAAAGGCACTGCAAGGAAATGTTTGGTCTCACTGTGGCTAGAGGTAATTGTTTTTATTTATGTTGCTTTTTTTAACCAGAGATAACTGTCAATGCAACAAATTCTCACTCCCAACTCGTACTATAGTGACGTTATGTCAGGATCACTTGGCGTCACTATCAAACGCAGTGGGGGGACCTTTAGCGTCGATTTTCAACTATCAGGGAGTCCCATTAACGAGCTCCCTGAACGTTGGTAATAGACGAGTTAGGATCGCAGAGAAATGCTCTCCGCAGACCCATTCTCACAGCGTTTATCAACCTTTTTCTTACTCAATATCAAGCCACACTTATTGTTTTTACTTCTTTATTTTAATTGTATTATGTCTGACCTTTGTTGCCGTTAGTTAGGGGGAGAGTAAGGGCTCAGAATACTGAAATCTGTATTGTTTCATCGTTTTTTCCTTCTAATTTTGTATTATTTTCTAAAACACACACTGTTATTTACTCAACAATAACGCAGCGTCCACACGGCGGCGTGCGTTGAAGCTTGCCGGCGGGCGTGTCTGAAACTCACATGAATCTCCCGCCCCGGACACACAAGCACGCGGTTTGATTGGCTAGAGCTTGTACTGGCATATGATTTGATTGGCTGACGCTTCCGTCGAAGCTTGAAAAGTTGAACATTGCTCAACTTTTGAAGCGAGCAACGGGAGCAAAGCGAAGCAACGCTCCCACAATGCAGTTCGGCAAAGCGTGACGTCACCCCATTCAAAGTGAATGGGCAGAAGCGTTGAAGCTTCAACGCACGCCGCCGTGTGGACGGGCCGTAAGACACAATTATCCTTGTGTTTATTTATTTGTTTGATTGTATAATGTCGGACCTTTGGAGTCAGGACCGAGGGTCGGAGCAGCTCATTCGAACACAGGAAGCTGTATTTTCAAAATAAGAGTTCATTTTTTGTTTGATAATATATTTTTTATTAACTAGAGTCTAGTTTGGGAACCACTGAACTAGACCACTGGGTCATGTTAACCCTTAGATGCATAAGTGGTTCTTTTTTGACCCGGTGAGGTGGTTTTCTTGAAGTATCTTTGTAATTACATTTTTTTATCATTTCATATTCCAGCTATTCCTCAAAAAACATGTTTTGGATATCATGCCATTCACATTTTAAATTGACATTTAAAAATGTGCCTCTGAACCTTGACAAGTGCATGTTTGAAGGCTTATCAATTAAAAACAGGAGGGGTCACAGACATAAGACCATTAAATAAAGCTCTTCTGACCTTAGCTATCATGTGGGTTTATTAATTTATTTATTATATGTTTTAAATTTGATAACACCAATGTGTTTCCTATCCCCTAAACCTCCAGGGATGGACCCGTTCGAATCCTGTATTGGATAGTGTGCCGTGGCTTCATTCCATTTCAAAGAGCTGTTTGACGCTCGGCGTAACCTTGGCGCACTGCCACTACAACATCCAATCACAAAGCTTGAGGACTAATCACAGGGTTTCTCAAGCAAAGCGGAGAGAATACTTGATTCCGGGTGTAAAATTATCTAAAGGCACGGACACACCAGGCCGATTATCGGCGCCGGTGGGCGTCAGGCCGACGATGAGCATCGACACGCCCTACTCAGATTGGTGTGTCCCGCACCGTCGGCCAAAGGCAGTCGGCAAAATAAATCACTCTGATTGGCTGTTCAGCTAGCGAATCAGTGCATGAGAAGCGAAACGGAAGTGAGGGACCCAAACAAACTATTAAGAAGGCAATCGGAGATGTCGGAGAAATCGGAGAAAACTGTAGAGTGAAAATGGAACGCACACGCTATTTGTTGTTTGTTTATATCACGCAGTCTGTTCTTCTTCTCTCGGTTATCACGCAGTCTGTCTTCCGGTTGTTGCCTCTTTTGAATGACGAATACACACTACCACCGCCTGCTGGTAAGGAGAGTTATTGCCACTCACGCATGCGCAGTTCGTACGTGCTTCTTGGCCGTCGGCTGAAGTCTTTGCGGTGTGTTCCAGTGCGACACATGGCCAAAACGCAGAGACGCGAGGCGACGCAACAGTCGGGGTCCGTCTGTGTCAGTTCTTTGTTGTCAGATTGGTGTGTCCGGGCCTTTAAAGCAACTAATATGAGCTGCTCCGACCCTCGGTCCTGACGGACTCCAAAAGTCCGATATTATACAATCAAACAAATAAATAAACACAAGGATAATTGTGTCTTATTGTTGAGTAAATAACAGTGTGTGGTTTAGAAAAGAATACAAAATTAGAAGGAAAAAACGATTAAACAATACAGATTTCAGTATTCTGAGCCCCTACTCTCCCCCTAACTGACGGCAACAAAAGTCCGACATTATACAATTAAAATAAAGAAGTAAAAACAATAAGTGTGGCTTGATATTGAGTAAGAAAAAGGTTGATAAACGCTGTGAGAATGGGTCTGCGGAGAGCATTTCTCTGCGATCCCAACTCGTCTATTACCAACGTTCAGGGAGCTCGTCAATGGGACTCCCTGATAGTTGAAAATCGACGCTAAAGGGCCCCCCACTACGTTTGATAGTGACGCCAAGGGATCCTGACATAACGTCACTATAGTACGAGTTGGAAGTGAGAATGTGTTGGTCAATAAGGCGATGTCCCCCAATGTTAACAGAATGAGATATAAGGAACATTGAATTTAACAACTGTTCAATAGCATAAATATCTAATTAACAAATGTATGATGCAGTGTCAACATTTTTGAACGATACATTTGAAGAACCAGGTATACCTAATAACTTTTTTACATAAATAAGTATAGGTTATAACATATGAATGATTTAAACAACGTATGCATTCTTATTCACTCTAGCTAATAGTCACATCGAGAGGTGACCATCTGGAGTAGCAATACTTATTCTGGTGAGCTTGTCAACCTAAAAGGTCATTTATGGCCAGTAATGTGGCATATAAACAAATGTAAACGGTCCCATGTTGGTAAGATTAGATTTGACTACTGACACACAGGTTTGAGGTAGCAAATCCTAAATTAATCTATCCCACGAGTGTCCGTACTCTCAGCAAAAACCTTTCATGGCTGAATGGAAGAAACCAGAAAAATATATTATATTCTTTCAGGTCCCTGATATTTTAGCAGTATATTTTGACTCCCAAAGTGTTCAAATCTAACTCTTTATTTGGAGTTTATATTTCACACTTTTGACAGTGTTCAGAGAACACCAAACTCTTGGACCTATATACAGTACACCCCGAGACTGGTGTTAAATGTACTCTTATAGAGTACAATGTACACTGTGGTTTTTGCTGTGCATATTTGACCATTTTTCATTATGCTTCAGTTTCTAAAAGCTAAATGTGTCATGGTCCTATTCCGAGGCTCATATCAATTAGAAATGTCAGGAATTCAACCTTCTTCTGCTCAAATTTGAGAACAGTTTGTCTTGTCAGAGCAGAAAAATCTCAGGCGTAATAATAACCTTAACTGAGATCTATTAGGTTTGCCATTAAGCCGTAACAATTAGCGAGCATTCACATTAGCAAGAGCTTGAGAAGGGCTCACCTAAATGGAAAGCAGCCATCACTAATGTTGTGCGACCTTTTAAAATGTCTGCCTTGAAAAAGGTCTACTCCTCTCTGCCTCTCTGCACCATTCAGCTCGCGGCTATGCACTAATATACTAATGACACAAGAGTGTATGTTCAATAAAAAAACTTGGAGAAATTATTCTTGGTGTGTAGACACACAGTTGCTCATAAAACACTGCATACATTTTGTACTGCTCAACCTTTTTTCTCTCTTACGTCCATTGGTGTTTCTGCATGGGACAGTGATGAAGTTATCCTGGGTAAGAACACTTAAACAATCACCAAGAAGATGTACTGCTGCTTGCTGAGGAATCAATTTCTAGTTATTTCAGCCACAGTCTTGAAATGACTAGCTTGCAAGAGTTATAAATCCCTAAACAACACACCTTAAAAACATTGAGTCACAACAACAATCATATGCACATATTGCAGGGTCAGTAATGAATAAAATACCCCAAATCAACTGAAAAGAAATCAAGATTATTTTCAATCACAAAATTGTTAAAAGTCAATAAATTCAAAATACAGCATACTTTTCTTGGATTGGTTTTGACATTAAGGATTCCTGGAGGCTAGATACAGACACAATCAAGGACAACAGTTTGACGTTAGATCTTGGATTTAAATGTTGCACAGTATAGTATGTTGTGTTTCTAATGTTGATTCTAAAATAGATTATTTTTACCACCTCAATGTCTTAAATCATAGATGCAACACATAGTCTTCGTGATGCAATTCCTTTTTTGGTGTTTGTGTGAAAAATGATATCTGCATACAGATGGTCTTTAATTGTATGGGTGCGCCCAATGATAAGTGAGCAGAAGGGCTCCCTCGTTTGATAAACTAAGGACTTTATTTATTGCACCCCAGAATAGAAATAATTATTAATTTCACACTCTGCCTCACAACTCCCTCAAAGTTTAAACTATATTTGTTATACTAAGGAGGCGTCTCTGAGTCAGAACAGAATATATTTACACCTTGGCCTGGTAATAAATGCATGTGTGTCAATACAAAAGGTCACTCTCTAAGTAAATCAGTCACGCAAATTAAAGCATGACGTGTCACAGTTTACAACAAACATGTCCCCTTAGCTTTGCATTTGTTCTACTCAAAACGTTGCACAACTGCTTGCTGATTCTAATGTGGAGAGTTGAGGTTGTTTTGTTTCTGATACTGTAACTACAGTCATCAATCATTCAGCACCATTTACATTTTTTTCAAGCTCTGTGGACTATTAAATTAGCAGCAGGGGTCTTTTTTTTATAGCAATTTTTGGATTTCTCCATCAGTTTAGTGGTTTCCTGTGTTGTTACAACCAGTCAACAATAATTTGATTTTCTAACACGCTGCTGTACACTGTAAAAAAAGATCGTAATTTTACAGGAAATAACTGTACATTTTTATAGTAATTATCATGTTTTTTTAAATAACTTGCAAAATCCTGTAAAATGACAGATATTAACTATAAATTAACAATCCAAAACATTATTTTAAGTATTTTGACAATAACAACAAATAACGATTATTTCATTTTTTTTTACAGTACATTTACTATATAATATTTACAGTATTTTTGCACTTTCAGAAAATACATGCAGATGTACGTAAAATAAAAAGTATTATCTGTAATTAAATATGTAACTCGTAATATAAAAGTGTATTACTATTATAAGACTTTAAGATATTTCTTTGTAATTTTAAGGTAAACATAAAACTGTAAAAAAAAGCGTCAAACAAAAAAAATGTAAAGTAAAACATTTTTACATAAATCATTTTCTCAATATTCGATTGAATCCACCACAAACACAAAATATCCAATGTTGAAACAAAAGTAAATAAATATGTTTTCATTAAATTCCTAACTTACTATATTGTAAACATCTACAGTTGACAATATCATTAAAAAAAATAAAAATCTTAGAAAGTGGAGAAATCTCTGCAGGGAGGACCCAGGTTTAAAACACACACTGTTATTTACTCAACAATAAGTCACAGTTATCCTTGTTTTATTGATGTGTTCTGTTGCTGTGTTTTTTTTCCCATTGGTCAATATACAGTAATAAACCTTAGTCTTTCATGCAGTATAATGTGCATGGTTTTCGGATTCTGGCCGACAGCCAGAACTACGGCACTTGAATTGGAATTCAGCCATAACACGGCAGACAAGTCAGGCATGTTTGGAATGAGTCCACAACACTCCTGATTGGTTAATATAAACGTCATCGAAGAAACCTGCCAATGAGAACTGCCCGCGCCTGTTGTTCACATTTGAAACATTCACGTCAGTTAGAGCGGGTCTCCTCCTGCGGACGGAGCTACAGCTGTCTGCCCTTTTCACACCGGCGCTTTTCCAGCTCCGGAGCTGCAGGAGTTTATGGATTAATGGATTAATATCGGGATCGTTTTACATCTACACGTTAAATATGAGCATCGGGACGTCAACAAAGAACAGAAGACTTGAGATCTGGTGAGTCCTGCAACTGTAATGGAGTTAAACATGTATTTAGATAATCCTTAGTTTGTGAATGTTTTATTTTGTATTTAAGGTTACGTTTCTTCTTCTAGTTAGCTGAGTTTGCATCATTAATAGGTTGTTAAATGTTAAGAAGCCCTGAGATGCTGTTTCTTGCAAGATGTTGCGCCCAAACCTGGTTTAACAAGGTGGCTGCTAACGTTAGCTTACAGCTTATTGCAGTGCTGCCGCTCCACCTCTCGTCTCCACACGGGAGAATTACACATAAACATGCAGCGGGGTGTCACAGTGTTGTCGCCAAGTTTAATGTAAAGTTTCACAGCTTTCTTACAGCGGAATCCAGTTTGTTAATGTTAAGTAGCCAACAGCTAGCATAGCATAAACAGCTAACCGCTAACGTTCGGCTAACTTGCTAGTTAGCTCTGCTCTATATATTACAAGCTAACATGACTAGCTAATGTCACACTGTGTGAACTAAAATACTTGTTGTATTACTACATCATACATGCTTGGTCCAAATCACTGCTAAAATTAATTATTTTTGAAAATGTATAGTAAATAAATACTCAGCCATGCATGAAATAACATAGCAAAAGAATACGGGCAATGTTTGACCCATGTAGTCCCTTAGAAGTGTAGTGATACAAACATGATTTTTATTCAAAAAGTAAGAAAGTAAAAATTAGAATCAACCAAGCATATCTTCCCCCTCGAAATCCCAGTTGTACTTCGCTAACATGGACTAGGTCATGTTAGACAAGCAATCCAGTGGTTAGTTTTAGGGTAAGCTCCATTGTTTTTTTTGTTTTTTATTCACTTTAAGAGAAAGGGATTTCAGAAACAAGTATCACAAGTTTGGCTCAAGGTAAAATTAACAAAAGCTAACTGTTGTTAGACTATGTTCCCCCCTTCTAAACTTATGAAATAATCAATGCCCTTGGGATGCTCTCGTGTGTGTGTGTGTGTGTGTGTGTGGTGTGTGTGTGTGTGTGTGTGTGTGTGTGTGTGTGTGTGTGTGTGTGTGTGTGTGTGTGTGTGTGTGTGTGTGTGTGTGTGTGTGTGTGTGTGTGTGTGTGTGTGTGTGGTGTGTGTGTGTGTGTGTGTGTGTGTGTGTGTGGTGTGTGTGTGTGTGTGTGTGTGTGTGTGTGTGTGTGTGTTGTGTGTGTGTGTGTGTGTGTGTGTGTGTTGTGTGTGTGTGTGTGTGTGTGTGTGTGTGTGTGTGTGTGTGTGTGTAAGATTTAGGGGATCTATTGGCAGCTGCTGATAATAACATCCCATCATTATGGTTTACTATAGTTATCACTTCACTTCCTCCTCCAGCACCTGGACACAGCAGGAACCTACGCCAGGATCCTGTTTGTGGACTTCAGCTCTGCCTTCAACACCATCATCCCAGCTCTGCTGCAGGACAAGCTCTCCCAGCTGCAGGTGGATCACAGACTTCCTGTCTGACAGGAAGCAGCACGTGAGGCTGGGGAAACACGTCTCTGACCATCAGCACCGGTTCCCCTCAAGGCTGCGTTCTTTCCCCTCTGCTCTTCTCCCTGTACACCAACAGCTGCACCTCCAGTCACCAGTCTGTCAAGCTCCTGAAGTTCAGACGACACCACGCTCATCGGACCCATCTCTGGTGGGGACGAGTCTGCCTACAGGTGTGAGATGGACCATCTGGTGACCTGGTGTGGGGAAAACCACCTGGAGCTCAACGCTCTCAAGACAGTGGAGATGGTTGTGGACTTTAGGAAGAACGCAGCCCCGCCCGCCCCCATCACTCTGTGTGGCTCACCATCACTCTGTGTGACTCCCCAGTCACTGCTGTGGAGTCTTTCCGCTTCCTGGGCACCATCATCGCCCAGGACCTCAAATGGGAGCAGAACAGCAGCTCCCTCATCAAAAAAGCCCAGCAGAGGATGTTCTTCCTGAGGCAGCTGAAGAAATTCAACCTGCCAAAGACGATGATGGTGAACTTCTACACCTCCATCATGGAGTCCATCCTCACCTCCTCCATCACCATCTGGTACGCTGCAGCCACAGCCAAGGATAAGGGCAGGCTGCAGCGTGTCATCCGCTCTGCAGAGAAGGTGATCGGCTGCAATCTGCCATCCCTCCACGACCTGCATGCCTCCAGGACCCTGAGGCGGGCAGGGAAGATAGTGGCCGACCCCTCCCACCCTGGACACAAACTGTTCACCCCCCTCCCCTCTGGCAGGAGGCTGCGCTCCATCAGGACCAATACCTCTCTCCATCAGGACCAAAACCTCTCTCCATCAGGAACAAAACCTCTCTCCATCAGGACCAAAACCTCTCTCCATCAGGACCAGAACCTCTCTCCATCAGGACCAGAACCTCTCTCCATCAGGAACAAAACCTCTCTCCATCAGGAACAAAACCTCTCTCCATCAGGACCAGAACCTCTCTCCATCAGGACCAGAACCTCTCTCCATCAGGACCAGAACCTCTCTCCATCAGGACCAGAACCTCTCTCCATCAGGACCAAAACCTCTCTCCATCAGGACCAGAACCTCTCCATGAGGACCAAAACCTCTCGCCACCAGGACCAAAACCTCTCGCCACCTCAACAAGGCCCCCCCACTGACACTTTACCTCATCCACAACGCAGACTCTATGCATTACATAATGGAGATCACAGGATGGTAAATAATGCAATGTTTAAATATTGCTTACTGCACATATTTTATATTCTATAATTTATTGCATTCTATTTCGATGTATATTACTGCTTTATTTTATTGCTATCTTACTATATTTTTATTACAGTGTTCTTAATATAGTTCGCTATCTGTGTACTTTTTTTTATTTAATTTTTTTTATTTATATGTGTATGTACGACACCTAGTCAAATTCCTCATACGTGTGAAAAACCTGTTTCTGATTCTGATCTTTTTGTCCTCTAGGTTGCACTGCCACGTCTACAGTAGCGCAGAATGGACAGAGGAAACATGATTGGGCCTCAAGTTTTTTGCAGTTACATTCTACAAACTTGGGATAGGAGGGTGAGTGAACAAGTTATCCATTGGTTGGAACCTACATCCCCATTGTTAGACGTACTAAATCCTGCACACTGCTCCTTCAAATTGACAATGTGAACATATGTCGCCATTTTGTAATTTCTGTTATTTTCAGTTGAGAATGTTTCAAAGTACTCTTAAAAAATTCAACTTACTTTTTGTTTCTACTGTTTATAAGTATGATGTTTAAATATGAAATGCTGTATTCATTAGTTTTCATATTTTAAGTTTTCAGAGTAATTGTTTCCGACAGAACATTTTGTGATGTCTTTTCATTGAATGTCTTTGATTGGAAAATGTTAGAAAAAAGCTGTAAAATAACAGTATTCTACCTGTAGAACTTTAGGTTCTGTATTTATTTTAGTGTTTGATCATACAAATCTAATAAAAAAAAAAAAGTAAAAAACAGTTTTTCTCATCCGAACTTTATTTAAGGTATTTGAATGTAACATTTTAAGACAATGGATTTTGAAAAGAGAGGAAAGTTTCCTGTAAAATCGTTAAGGACAATTTCTGTATATTAATTGCTTTTGCACTTTATTTGAGTTAAAGTATTTTTACTTTAATTTTATGGTTTTTGTTTGGCAGCCGCTGCTGCCAGTACTTTGACCGTTTTTTTACAGGTTTTTTGCACGTTAAAGTATTAGTAATGTACTTTTATTAAAGGTTATTGACTGTAAAAAGAGAGGATAAATCTGTAAAATTAGAGTATTTGTACGTTAAAGTATTAGTAATGTACTTTTATTAAAGGTTATTGACTGTAAAAAGAGAGGATAAATCTGTAAAATTACAGTGTTTTCCTGTAAAATCTTTAAGGACAATTCCCGTAAATTAATGGCTTATTCACTTTATTTCAGTTAAAGTATTTTACTTTAATTTAAGGGTTTTTGTTTGGCAGCCGCTGCTGCCAGTACTTTGACCGTTTTTGTACGAGTTTTTTTTTTACAGTGTAACAGATAAGTCACGTCTGCACCCCAGTGCTCTTCACCCAAGCAAACAGTGAGAGAGAACTGAAACAAAGTTAAACAAAACGATCCCAGTTGGTTTAAATACTATGTTAAAAATGGGCAAAGTACAAAGCATAGCAAAAGCTCAAGGCAAAACAGAAGCTACAAGCTACAGGCAAACACAAGGGCCAAAGCTAAAAGGTCAACAAAACTACTCCAAGCAAAACAAAATCAATATAGGCAAGAATACTAAGCAAAATGAATAAACAGGAGACAAAACACAAAAGCTAAACAAAACAACTGGCTCACCATGCGGCATACAAACAATTTACATGTTTGGGTCTTATTCATGACAGGTATGAGGTTTGAACAAATTACTGATGTGCAGAACAATATGAAGCAGTACAAACTGTAAGAAAGCAGCAAGTGAACGTAACATAACAGACTGAGAAGACCAAATTAAACATGTATTAAAAAAGTCTGCCTACCTCTACTATAACAAAGACCGACAGTTGTGTTTTCGGAGAAGCCCTTATGAGGGGAGTGGTTGGGGGAGGAGTCAGGCCTTGAGCTGCATTCAAGAGCACTGCACTTTATTTGGGAATGTCCCTGTTCCAAATAGGTATATCTCACGCATATTATTACCTTAGTTTACCTTAGCCCGTACATGTCTGTGTTGTGAAACAATGTTGGCATAGTGACAACTCCTCTGCATTTGGCTGTGACATGCAACATGGTTTGCTTATATGTACTTAAATGAAGGAGAGGCAAACAGTATATGATGATGGGATTCTTCAACTGACGGTAAAATACAGAGGAAGATGAGACCTCACACTCCCTGTGATTCAGAAATTATAGATATAATATTGTATATTGCCGGATTCTTCTGTCAGAGATAATTTTGCAATACATGTGATTAAAGTTGATAATTTTAATGCATTGACATGAAGCATGTGTGTTTATTAAATGTAAGACATGTATTAAAGTGAATACAGACAGTTGAATTATTTTTAGTTTAATGTGTGACTTTAAATATGTAACAGGATAATGTGTTTCAAAGAACCTGGTTTATAAACCATGATAGAGCATTTTTAAGAAGCTTTTGAGGGAAGTGCTATTTATTCAATAACATCATAATGATTCACCAAGCTTTTGGTCTTTAATAACATGACTTACATCTCAGCACAACTCCAGACACTTGGCTACTTGAATTTGAATTATGAAAATTGTGGGTTTAAATGGTTTGAGTTTAAGATATGGCAAACATACAAACATTGGAAGTGATTGAGCAATTTGCCTTGTGTTAAGCCTTCTCATGTTGATGCTCAGGGACACATCATGCTGGCAAAGATTGTCGTTCAATCAGAGCAAGAGATGTAGCCATGTTACTGTATGGAACAGGAGGAGTCAGGATGAGTTTTTCCACTGAGCCTATGTGCTACGGTGTGAGGTCCAGAGTGCAGATTAAACTGTGGAGTTGTGAGAGCAGGTGAGGTGGAGAAGCTTTAGTTATAAAAGGTGGCAGGTGGCACTGTCTGATATTAACAGTACTTAGATAGGATAGATCATTGTCATCCAGCCTGGTGCCTGGAGCTTACCTACAGTAACAGAGAAAAACATATGGCAGTAAAGATCGACCAACCAAAATACCAACATTGCAATCCATGTAGCTATGCCACTAGCTAAAACAAAAATCAATTTGTCTGTGTCTCTTCTCCCCTCTTTGCAAGCCAAAATGAGAGAGATGTTTCAGATTGAATCAAACGATATTATAGAGGTGTTTCTTTTACAATGTGCCCCGTAGGCATAAGAGGCTGGAGATACTGAGATGGAGATTAAGTGATACTGTTAAGTTATAGTTCATGCATCATCTTAAATTGAGTAGAAGTGAAGGCTGGTTGATCCCTGCAATAGCCAGCCAAATGGAGCTGGATGATGAGATTCAGTAGTCTTTGCTTTGCGGTTATGGTGCCCGGGGACGTCAGCTGTAAAAAACCTGATCATTACTTCATCACCCCGACTGAACTCTACCGGTTTGATGACGGTGTGTCGGTTATAACAACCAGTAAAAATGACAGCAACCATTCGGGTTTTCAAGAGGTAGTGACTGAAAAGGTGAAACCAATTAAAATAATGGGCTCTGACTTATCCGTGTTCCAACTGTATACTGATAACATAATGTTTCATAGTTTATTAGCATCACTTCAGATCAGTAAAGCTAGAGCTCAGCAGAGCCATCATATTCAAGACAAAACTAAATCATATACAAGAGATCCTATAAAGGCATTGTTCAGTTCAGTATATTTGTATTTATAAGAGTAGATACCTTCATAATGCCTTGATTACATAGTTGTATACCTTCATAATAATAGTCCTTAGATACATTCTGTAATATATCAGTGCCCTGATAGCTTAAGGAGATGTATGACATTTTTCAGAAGGACGGGTTGTAAAATAATGCTTTACTCCCCATCCGTAACCCTCAGACTTAACACCTGATTGCGTTATTCAGTCAGGTTTCCATATTCACTGGCACAGGCAGCAATTGAGGAGGAGGATAAGGTAGGCTCACATTTGACTAAATATAACATGTATTTTAAAGACCACGAGGAAAATGTTGTAATGGTAATGACAGAATTCATATACACTGACTGACACATTTTCACAGTATAGGGAGTGAGGGGGCTGTATTGTTTATAGCAGGTGCTAATGAAATTGGGTTGTTCTCTGTCTTTTTACAACTCTATAAAGCAGGGGTGTCCAAACTTTTTTCACCGAGGGCCACATACAGAAAAATATACGAAGGGCTGGGCCACTTCCTAGAGGTGAGGTATATTGCCTCATAAGTTCAGTTATAAGTTGGAATAATCAATCAAATGTAGGTAAATTATTCTTGATACTTGAAAATGCTTTCACAGGGTTTCATTTATTTTCTCACAAAAAGTGTTGTCAGCTCATTCCTTAAAACAGAAGCTTCAGATTGCTTATAATAAGAGGAAATATGAAGGATATATTTCAAGGTTGTTATGTAAATGTATTATTGGGCTTTTTTCTTATCAACTTAGATTTGTTAGAACATGTTTTCAACTTGAATTGACTGAATTTATTAGAAAATTGGGCTTATTAACACATGAATACTGTGTAATATATTTTAACATTTATATTTAAGAAGTACAATACAAGACAAGCAGAAGTTTCATTTGTGGGCCATATTTCATTATACTTTTTGAATTTGCTGAGGGCCGATTAAAAATGGTCCGTGGGCCGCATTTGGCCCCCGGGCTGTAATTTGGACACCCCTGCTATAAAGCTTCGAGGTAAAACATATGTTCGTCAAAACCTTGAAATATTTGGCGTGGAGCTTGAGGTATGTCTTGGAGATAGTTAGTTCAATGTTGGGTGTGGCTTTTGGTATAACATTTAAGTGTAGTCAAAACAAAATATTAGTTTGACCTGCATGTAGCCAGTTCATGTATAGCGAGCGCAGGAAAGAGTGATAGTTTTGATATTTCTTTTGCTCCATAAAGGTTAATGACTCAAATTGAAATATTTAATAGTCCATATCATGAAGACTGAATCAAATCAAACTCAACTTTGCAGAGCCACAGAATGACAAATAGACCTCGATAAAAGGTCAGATTGATGCATGTCTTTGTTGAATGCAAAGACGTAACCAATGGTGACACAAAACAGCCATTTATGAAGAAAGGTTTATTTAGTAGTATATTTTTGTAACATTAATTAAAATCTCAAAGAGTTCTCACTAAAGACTTCTCAAAATGATCCAGTTAGAGAGAGGTATAACTGTAAACAGACCCATTAATGTTGCTATACCCGCACACTGTATGTTTCCTCTGTACTTTTTTCAATCTTTGACATTTTGTCTTCCCCATACCACTGTACAAGTACCAATAATGTTGCTACTGGCTCCTAGCCTCACACACACATCAGAAAGATCTAGCACAAACAATGTCAGGATAATCTGCGCAATCTGTCATGAAAGAAAAAGGGGTCAGAAATCAAGAGGTCCTATTGGAATCAATCTCTAGCCTGTTGTGCAGCCTTTCCAGCCCCAAAGCAGCAGTTGCTGTGACTTACAACTTCCATCAGTCTCTGGTGGAATGGGAAAGGAGCCCCATGTTGTTAGAGAAATGGACTAAGACGGTGCTGTCAGGCGTTCTGAGGAGGGAGTCACTCTTCTTATTACACAGGTAGGGGGGCTTGGCCTGTCTGGCAGGAGATCTGACTTTTAGCCACCAGGTTTTTTCCATGTCCCTTCTGCGCTTTCTATAACAGTGACTACTCTGTTTGTGTCACTCTCTGCTGCCTTTCTGTTTCACCCCTTTCTTTTTCCATCTCTCTCATGGCAATTGATCTCCTTCTCTTTCCTCTTTTCCCTGCAGCTGCCACTGCACTACCATGAGTGTAGGTTTAATTAGAACGGGTGATGAATGGTCTCCTTACGGTCGAAAAATAAAGAGAGAGAGAGAGAGAGAGAGAGAGAGAGAGAGAGGTTGGGTTTGGTATTCAGTAAATCCTTAAAGGGGCCCTATTATAGTATATGATATAGTCAATCACGCTTTATTGTTCAAAAAGGTGCTTTATTTTTCTCATGCAGCAGCACCTCTTTTCACCCTCCGTTTGAAACCAGAGCCCAGTCTGCTCTTATTGGTTAGCTGGCTGGCTCATTTGTGATTGGTCAACCGCTAAGAGATGTACGCCCTGTCACGTACAATGTATTAGAGCGTTAGCCAATAGATGTGTGAGTGTTACTTAGTGATGTCACTATGTCGCAGAAGTAAATAAAGGAGTCCAATGGAGGGCGTTTCAGGCAGGAGGGAGTGTATGAGAACTTTTGGATTTTAGCCTTTGCAAACCATTTACATGCATACAAACCTATATCACACACTACAGGAAAGGAAAAACCCCAAACATGTATAATAGGGCCCATTTAACTTGATCTTTTTTAGTTTTTTTGAGGAATAAATAAATAAATGAAACTAAAGTGCATGCATTACTTTTTCATTTACCTTCAGTTTATAATAGCAATATGTACATATCAATACAATACAAGGCCATCTCATGGTTTGCAAGTACGGTAGATAGTCTTGTAAAAGGGATAGACAGGTTTCTGGATTATTGACCAGTAGATGTATAGATTCTTATGCATCCACTGATCCAATTTCATTTTTCTAGCTGGAGGGGGGTTGCAGACATCATAGCCTCTGCGGGTGGGACTCGTCTCAAAGACAGATAGCTTAAAAGAGAATTCGAAGAAGCCATCTATGTCAATTTCCTCAGAAGAAAGCAGGCTGCTGCTACAAACACTTTAATTAATCTGACTATAATTAGACTGTATGGCAGTGACGTGCGGTGAGGTTCATGGCTGGTGAGGCACTGACTCACTGAGTCAGATTTACAAATATTATATTTTGACCTTAATCGAAATATTCGGTTATTTTCAAAAGCTTTTTTAGTCTGATGCTTCGATTCATTTTAAACAGACCGTTCAACAAAAGGATACCCAAAATCTAAATATTGGATTGTTCTTTCTTAGTAAGATCCCATTTTCATTACAAATGTGGTCTTACCTTGACTTGAAGATGAAGTCCATGCTATCCTTCTGGACAACAATCTCTATTACTTTTTTGTAAAAGTCCTCCTTATCTTCCTGTAGTTTCAAAAGTCTAGTTTGTTGTTACGTCTACTGTCTCTGCGTAGAATTACAGTAGCAACAATAACCTGTGGGCTCACGTGCGCCCCCTTCCGTGCGGCAGAGGTTATGGCTGCCTCCCCTGGTGCATTTTCATTGCCGTTGAGACCAGCGAGCCTAAATATCATATATACGTGAAATAAGTTATTTAGAGACTATGGATGGCGAGGATAAATGTAATAAAGGGATCTACATACATTACATTGGTGACCTACAGTGAGATGGGAACAGGCATGCGCTTAGGGCCCGCTTTCCAGCCAGTTTCTGTGGGGTGACGCATTCTGGGGTGAGGCAGATCTCATCTGTGCCTCACCTCACCCCACGGTAACTGGCTTGAGCGCGCTCACAAAATAAGTGCCCGCGCTAAATTAGTGCCCGTGCTCCAGCAAGTTACTGTGGGCTTACGAGAGGCAGAGCACGTGCCTGCCTCACTTGTCATCGCTCCCGTAGCGGAGTTCGGCAAATTTGCTGATTTTGACTATAAAAAGCGATTGGAATCATACATAAATCACACTTACAACACAGATCAGTGGAGACATTTTATTATTATTACTATTTCGTTTTTCTTTAGTTGTTTTTCCGTTACATTGGAGTATGACAGGTGAGGCTCTGCCTCCCCTGCCTCCACTGACTGCACGTCGCTGCTGTATGGGCCCTATGTTTGACATGCCTTTAGACATGAAACAACACATGTTTACTGATATGGCTATATGGTGGCATCGTGATGTGCATGACTGGTTAGCTCTGTTACAGGCTGGAGTTTGCAGTTTCCACAGAGGTTTTTTCTAACTGTCATGTTAGTGACTGGACTACATTTCAAATTGAGTAGCTCACTCAGTCCTAACTGAGGTTTAAAAATACAGAAAGTTGTACTGTTACATTTGTAGCTGTAAGATTTATTAGATAAAAACTATAGAACATAAAACAATCTGCTTGCCATTCTTCAACAGTGGTCCACCACCACTTCCTGTACAATACGAAATCAGACTTGTTTCACAATTAGACATACATTTACAAACACAATCAAACAAAATTCAACGGAGAAAAAGATTGCAGATCTCTTATGAACCCCTAGACAGGTAGCATGCTTAGAATTTCAAAAAGCCATTAAAACGAAGTGGTGGATTTGTTGTTGTCTTAGTTGTGGATCTATGCTGTCTTTGTCCATGTTACATTATTACAGATGATTAGGTGTTTGTTTGCCTTTGAATGTATTGGTTGTTGTAGTTCACATTTAACTGTATTGGGCACTGTGAGGGATCCATATTTTGGCTTTATGTGGCAATAGTTGTTTATATTCGATGTATGCAAACTGTCCTGTTAACAGAGGATCAAACAGTCAGTTCTCCTGCAGTGGAGCTCTCTGGTATGCTGGCCAATGCAGCAGCTTCATTTCCACGAGCACTCTTGTTTTAAAAGACAATAAAGGCAAGTGATTTACACATGTTTTTTTCTCAAAAACAATGAAGGCAGGCAAGGTGATTATTTATTACTTTAGGATTCACAAAGATAGCACAGATCTGCAGATGTATTTATTTATTCATCTACTTTTTCGTTTGATTGGTTACACAGTGAGCATATATTAGCCATATGCAAGGAAGGTCATATAAGAAAACTCCTTTGAGTAGTTGTTGCCAATAATGAAGGCATTGTAAAAAGTGCTGTTTTAAAATAAAAAGGAAAAAAACTATAAAAACTGTTTTTGATAAAGGAACAGTATTTTATGGCACTGTTGGCCTTACTATATTGACTTACAATCACACCACATGTTAATTCAATGTTCCTCCCTTTCAGCTGCCTGGTGCACCAAACCCCTCTTCTGGTGCCCGCTGTGCAGGGTCAGGGTGACTTTACCGCAGCTGGGAGCCTGGATCAAGGTTGAGTGAATGGCACTGGTTGCAGTGAGCATTATTCAAGCACTCTCTCTGCCAACATTTCACCCAAGGTGAACTTTGAACAAGATCCCTCCCCTAATCCCTAGGCTAACACAATCTGTTTGCTCACATTTGAACCAGGGTCATCTAGCTAGGGAATTGCCTGCCGCACCATCACTTTTGTGAGTTGATTTATCCAGTTATAGATAAATACATTCATAACACAAGCCAATACTTTTGCTGTGCAAATTCTGTGAGTTGCAAAATAGAATATGCATCCTTCCTGTCCTTTTGAAAAATTGATGTTTTAGATGTAATTTGTTAAAACAGTGAACATATGCTATACTTATCTCTAAGTGCTTTGAATTATTGTTATTTGGATTTAACCCTTGTGTGGTGTTCATATTTTTGTTACTCAGCCAGTGTTCGTGGGTCTGGTGGACCTGCTGCCTTTTTGGGCTTCAATTCAACACAATCAAACTATTTTATGTTAAAATACTCAACAGATGTTTACTTCATCTCAATTACAAGCAATATAAACAACATATGGTTAATATTTGCCCATTTGTTAGATCACATTAATGAATTAAAGTGCTACTTGTTTTTTTGCCCGCTGACCGGCTGGTCCTGTGGCTCGTCTTTTCTTTGTAACTAGCTGATGCTCAATCTCATCCTCTTCTTCAAAGTCACTGTCAGACTCAGAATTCTCAGAAATGTGATCCTCACATAAAACCTCTTCCTCTTCCTCTACATCATCATCAAATGGTTCTCTCTCTTCCAGAATCATTTGCAAAGCCCTCTGAGCAGAGAATCTTTTGGCCATCTTGATCAGTTGTGATAAGGACCCGAACTGGAGGAGCTTTATTTATTGTGTCTCGCCCCAAATTTGCAGCTAGAGTGTGACAAAAATAAAGATTGGTTCCTGCAAGACATAATGCGGGAATGTGAGAGCAGACAGGTGTTCGTGCTAGAATTTATCAACAATGTTGCAACCTTGTGCGGGAATGGCAGGGGCAGAAACACAAAAGTCTCAGAAACACAAAAGTCTCACACACACACACACACACACACACACACACACACACACACACACACACACACACACACACACACACACACACACACACACACACACACACACACACACACACACACACACACACACACACACACACACACACACACACACACACAATTTATCACATCATTTTTCTTTAGCTAAATAATGAAAACGGGTCCCACAGACCCGAACACCATACAAGGGTTAAACAATGAAGACAGACAGTTTGATCTCAAAGTTTATTTGAGAACCGAACCGCACTATCCACATTTCTATCCAATGAAATACAATGTCACTGTCATGTAACAGCTGGCGATATATAATAGTGGTTTATCCATCTTCCCCCGAGCAAGGCATCTCATCCCTAATTCAACGCTTCTCAGAGCTTGCAAAGTACATGGCTACACTAATGCCGGTACAAACAACACGCAAATGGATGTGCCCAAACCTCCCTCCTGGGGTGATTGAAATGAGTGGTCAAGCCTGGAAGCATGAGAGAGAATAAGTCTGAGAGATTTACTCTACCTTCAGATTCCATAATCTCCATCCTCTGAAGCTGTGTTGATGAAGGCATGATGAGAGGAGGCCTCTTTTCATCTCTCTCTCTCATCAGCAGAGTGTTGGCTCCAGCTTCTCCAGCTGCCATTACAGTTTTTCTCGATTGCTAACACACATTTTTTTTTAAATTGCTCAGTTTCTCAGAACACTAAACACAATTCACAAAACCACACACCCAAAGTGCAAAACACCTCATTTCTCCTGCTAAGTGAAGAACTGCACTCAAAACTACATAATCACTTGCCAAATGCAAACCTTTGCACCAAATATAACACACTTCATTCAGAATACTAGATTGTTTGACCACACACTGCTGAGCATAATCTAAAGCACTTTCATCTTGTATGGGCTATGCTCTGTACATAGAGCTATGTACATTTTATTCAAAAATAACATTGTGCAACATGCATCTCAGCACATAGTTACTATGCTTCGGATCTCTCTAAGTGTGATGGCATTGTTTGCCAAAACCCAGTTTGTAACTGCTGCTACCTGTGCCTCATTGAAAATCCTTAGCCTTCCACCTACACCTCTTTTTTTCTCAGTCCTTCAGATAAACAACAAAGATATAGTGGTTGGTCAGTGTCTGTGTTGCATAAAAGTAAGTTTACCACAGTCAATTGTGCAGGATTTTTGTACAGTTATAGTATGCAACATGCCAACAATTCAATTACAGTAATGAAGTAAATACGTTTCACAAAACAGATATAAGCACTGATATATCATGAATTATGCAGAGCTAAAAACTGGTAACTAACCTGTTTTCAAGTCTAAGTGTCCGGATTACAGAGGCAACAGTATATCGGTTTAGATTAGGCTGAACCCTCTGTCCAGCCTCTCTCATCGTCACACCATGGTTGATAACATTTCATTTCATTAGAGAGTATTCTTCTTTGTCCACGTCCTCTCCCTCCAGCTCTACCTCTACCTCTCATTCTTCCTCCTCTCACTCTCACCCCACCTCTTCCTCCTCCTCTCACTCTCAGCCCACCTCTTCCTCTTCCTCTTCCTCTTGCTCTTCCTCTTGCTCTTCCTCTTGCTCTTCCTCTTGCTCTTGCTTCCATGTTGGCTTCCATTGTTGCTGTAAGAAAGTACTCACCTGTGGTCTTTTTATAGTGCTAACATCCTGATTGATGAGCCAACAATTATGCTATCAGGTGTTTGGTCAGGTGGAAGGTGTTTCTTGATCATTGGTCCATGTGTGAGGCATTTTGAATATCAGTGTTTTAAACCTGCTAACACGTGACTTTATGTCAGATTCCTGTGTCTTACGTGGAGAAACGTGTGCAGTGGTTTGCAAAAAGTGCCATGTTGATTTGCAAATTGTGTGAAAAGCTGAAAACGTGTTTAGAGTTTTGGAGATTTGAGCCGATGTTTTGCTCTTTGAGTGTCAGTTAAAATAATTGTGCTTTATGTATAATTTTAGTGTGTTAGCAATCGAGAAAGACTGTAAGCCTGCCTGTAGGTTCATATACTGGATTGGACTACTGTTGTATTTTGTGCACTTTTGAATTGTAATGTATTTATTTGTATTATATTACAGTGTGCGTGATATGGCATTTATTGGGTAATCTGAACAATAACATGCCGATTAACTATATGCTTTCTTTGATTTGGCAATGTGCTCATTATTCATCAAAAAATTACATAATACTGGAGGAAGATTTTAAATATGTACTCAACTAAATAGCCGTGTCATGTTCAACACTTCCAGATCTATTTATTTAAGCTACCTAGCAGAATTTCGGGAGCAGAACCACGCCGTTACTGTGTCACTTCCTGCGTTTCCCATGCACACTTAAACCTGAATCTCTTGTTTAACATCCCCTTTTTCCTTAAAGTTTCTTCTCTTCCTCTATCTTCCTGTCCTCTATGTAGAATCCTGAGAGCACTTGTTAAGCCTGGATGCTACAGCGCATTCCCTGTCAAAGTTTCCCCACAACGCTTACAGCAAAACGGACAAGCCGCAAGCAGTTGAAGCCTTGCACATCATTCATGTTTTTTATTAATAAAATATTCTAGAGGTAGTGTAACACTTTCCTTTTCAGTTTTCACTTTCACACCGTCAGACAGTAAAAACAGCATGTATAGGAATAAACAATATTATGTGTACAGCACATTAACTCACAGCATGGTTTCTTTTTAACTGTTGTTGTTTCATTCTTCAGTATATTGAGCAACACATTGTTAAAGGTGCAGTCGTTAAAGTATATGAAAGACAATTGTTATGAAGCTATTGGACTGCATGTCTATTAAGCATTCTAGGTGTGACTGTTCAGATTCGTGGTGCATGCTACAGTACTATTGGTGGGTCAATCCAGTCTCCTTTGTTGTCACCCTCATGCACAGGGAGGTTACTTGGGATGCATTGCGGGCGTCTGACAGCTGTCTGCTCCCTGGCACCTTTTGCCCGGCGGCTCTCCCAGAGGTACCCCCATATGCCAAGGATGTGATCTGCACATCTGTCCATCAGGAATAATGGCGAAAAGGAACAAGCGCAGGACTAGGAGCAAGCACAGGGAGTTGAAGTGATGGACGCAGGTGTATGACAGTAGAGGTGTGTGATGCTTTATTGGATGTTGTCATGTGACTTCACAGCCCTGATTGAGGTGATTTTCATGTTTGAAATGAAAACTCCATAAGATTTTCTCTGTGTGATATAATGGATTTAGAATATTCATTGCAATATTTCAATTTACAGGTTAAAGGACTTGATGATTAGTGCAAGTGATGCAATCTCCTATTTGAAAATGGGAATAAGTGGTCTTTGGGGATATCAGTGAAACAAAATGTTTCTCTGTAGACTGTATGTCTAAGCATGAAAATGTTGTCAATAAGATAGTAAAACAGCCAGTGTGCCTTTTCCTGCAGATACGCTGAATCATTCAACCATTCATTGATGTTAGTATACATCCATAAGGTAAGTACATACTGTCAGAGCTGTAACAACTAGTCTTACCTGTCAGCATCTGCTGGTGTTTTGTGGGGTGTATTGAGACAAGTTTTGGCTGAAAGACCTTACGATCATTGATATGCTGGGAAAAGCCTTGTTGTTTTCGCATTATATCCTCAGGAAGTTGTTTTGAGGAACTCTCAAAACTGATGTAGCCACTGAGCGATTTGTTCTTCAAATGTCCTGCATTCTGATCCCTTTACAGCTTAAGCAGTTGGGGTTTTCATTCACGCTTCTCCAGACTAACATTTTAACTCAAAAAGGAGAATAAAAAATTCAGAGCTCAGATAAATGGCATTGTAACTGACAACAAACCAGATACTTATTTGATAAGTATCACTGTCTAGACCAGTGGTTCTCAAACTTTTTCTGTCAGGCCCCCCCTTTGGAGAAAAGAAAAAGTCGGGCCCCCCCAACACAAATAGTCACGTAATGGGCCAAGTTAACATTTATTAAAATACATCAATATGAACGTGAGCATTCTTTTCAAAAAAATATTAAAATCTTATATCCGTTAGCGTAGCTCGCTAGCACCGGAAGCTAACAACAACGATCTCCGGTACCGGTGCGCGTGCGCTCTCTCGCTCTCTCTCTCTCTCTCGCTCTCTCTCTCTCTCTCGCTCTCTCTCTCACACACAAAATGGCTCGTGCCACACACACACAGAGCCGAGCTTGAATGAAACACAGAAACACAGACGTACTTGTACTGTATCATATTATTTTCTAATCAATAATTTTCCAAATTATGATTTTTTTTTTTTTTTCTCATACCCATTTTTCCTCCTGGTCTCTCGCGCCCCCCACTCAGCGCTACGAGGCCTCTCTGAGAGCTAACCTTGCTCCGAGCAGGCTCAGCTCATATCTAACTTATTGCTATTAGGGCCTGTGAAACTTGGGCAGTGTTTTAAAATGAGGATTTGTTGCGCTTTCAGCAACTCATCACCCTGAGAAGTCCAATAATCCATGTTGTTTATCCAAAGAGGACTTTTGGCACAACCCCCCACAGGGGAGCAGAGCTAATGCAAGAGCGGGAGCATTATTCTGTAGGCTGATATGTTTATCTCTTTTATGTTTTTTCCCCTAGTGGTGTCAATAACACAATTATGCTAATAGATGTACCTTTGGCAGCATACATTAATGGCTCAACATGCAGAGGAGATGGCCTCTATTTCTGAGGCTGCCACATATATTATCCCTCAAAAGTGAGAGCCAACTTTACTTACTCACACTCTGCAGGGATGGTATGAAAACTATTAAGTAGGCCCAACATTCATACCAATTCATCTGCTTTCCCAGACTGCATAGACACGAGATCCATAATATAAATACATCAAAACGAATTAATCTAATCTAAAATTGTGTATGTTGTTTACCTTTAAGTGATGGGATGAATGTCAGGACATTATGATTAGTTTACTGATTGGAATATGTCAGTGGGGTGATGTTTTTTACCAGTAATATAAAGAAAATAGTAATATGATGTTTAACAAATATTTGTTTATAATATAAAATGAATCTATAGCTTGTTAATGATGTATTACCCTGAAAAATGATATGCATTGATATTGAAAATATTACATGTATTTTGTATTACTTGGTTTTGCAGATAAATAGTATTCCTGGCAGGAACCCATAACATTATATTATATATATTGGCCAGGTGCATGGTGGTAGGCCTTCTCTTGCACATGCTCCCCTGGCAGCTACAATATTTAGTATATCAGCACTTCTTTTTTGTTGTGGCTGCTTGGATCATTGCTTGAAGGAGTAGCCCTTTAATGGAATTAATTTATGAATATTCAAGTCAGTGAAAAGTGTCTTGTAGACAGCACACAAATACGCGACAAAACAGAAGAGAGATGCACACAAACACATCTCTCTACACTTCATGGCTTTTAGACTTGAGTAAGAAACCCTAGTTCTTCATTAGCCTGTTTTATCATTGAGTTCTTCATTGCTGGCTCAAAGCTACTCAGTAGACATTACTTTTGAGTGCAATCACTGCAATTTTTGGAGTTTTGTTGAGGCCTTGGAGTGCTTACGCTCTGCCAAGAAAATGAGCCAGGGGACACAGTGGCATTATATGTGCGAAGGTCAGCTTGTTAACCAAAGTAATTGGATTTTGCAACCCTCTCTGGGTGATGTGAGCCTTTAGCCTGCTGTTGTCGCACAATCTTTCCCTGACTCCAATTTTGGTATTGATTGGTCTTTCATTTGAATTCAGGGTAAAGACAACGGCCGCTATCAGTCACACTCACTCTGTCATAAAGCACTCCAACATGTTGATTAGTCAGCATTTATTATGCCTTTTAATGAAGAATCAATGAACATCTTTGTCAACCATGCTACAAAATTGAATCTTGGATTTTCATATCAAACAACTGATAATAACCTTTCGATTATTTTACATTTCAAAGGCACACAGTCCAACCTTTCCACTTTTTAAAAAGTTAGCTTAAAGTTAAAATCGGCCAAATATCCCTTTAATTTGTTTCAGGCTGAAAGAAAATGTATTCAATAACTGGAAAGATAGAGAAGTTGCTCTTGGCTATTTCTGAAACTACGCCAACAACCTAAAGCAAGAGAAGCACAATCAAAACGTGGATTGAAAGAAAATAACAGTTTGAACTTTTGGGAATCTTGCAAAAAAGAGTGCAACGAAGTGCAACGAAGTGCAACGAAGTGCAACGAAGTGCAACGAAAAGCTTGTTGCAAACTATTGTTTTGTTTGGTTAAGTGTTGGTCATGTTAAGAAGAGCATTCAATTTGTTGCGCTTATACTGTGAGTCATTGTGAACATTAAATGGACAGATGTACCACATAAGCTACAGCCCAGGTATGTCCCAACGGAAGACCAGGGGTGTATAACTGATACTGTTCATCAAAGGCATCACAACCCTCTAAATGTGTTTTCCTAATACTACATTACATCCATTTGGCTCTTTCAAAACAGACATGTTATCCAAAGAAATATAATGGACCAATTTGGGGTTTAGTGTTTTAAGATAACTTAAGGAGCTCAAGAAACTAAAAACAACAAGTTGTTAAAATTATATTTTACCATGGGCCCAACAACAAGACCCTGCCTCAATTACTTAAAAATGCAGGAACAACCTCATGGCCTGTAACCTTCAAATGTTATTGTGCATAGAACAAAAATGCCACCAATATTTGCCAAACAGACAACCTGGGTCCTTTGGATAGTCAGACTGTTTACTCTGATGTACTTATTGAACAAGATCTCCTTCACAGTAAACTTGTGACTTATAGAAGGACTTCCATCCAGTTTAAAACAATGGGAGTGCATGTCCTCTAAATGTAGGTGGATCTTCATAAGGCCTTATATCAGGCTGTTTTATATAGGCCATACCTACAAGAGCCCTCAAAGAAAAAGCAAAGGGAATTTAGTGTTCTTTTCTCAGTACTTCAGGAGCACTAAATAATAAAGTGTTCTTGAGCTATGTGATGATAGGTTTCTCATACATATTGTACTGTGCTTCCGTCTCTGATCATTACGCAGTCGAGAGCTACAAGAAGGATTATATTGAACCTGCTGTTAGGATGAGAAAGAGTCCTCTGTGGACATATGTCATCATTTTAAAACTGCTTATAAATATTATTAATGTTGACAGCAAACTTTAATTTCATTTGACTGAGAAAACGTTTTTCTTTTCACCATTATAGGGCACATTTGTATGCTCTAAGAAAAAGCATCCATCTGTGGCTGTCACTACCCGATCTGCCGCCCTGCCCTATCTGCAGTAGAGATGGGCGAGTCCTGATTCATCCGGATCATTAACCCGGATCCTAGAAATGAGCTGGTCGTGACGAGTCTCCCCTCTCCATTAACCCGAGTCCTTGAGTCCCACACTTGGTGTGACGTACAAATTAAAACTATAAATTGCGTCACTCGCTACTCTCTTTATAACATGTAAAATCACATTACAACGTACCCCAGTCCATCTACCTACCCTTTAGCAAGTATACAGGATAGCTGCCTGCCAGAAGTTATCGTTTGGCTCAGGGGAGGGGACGCGGATCAGTGAAACTTCCTGCAGACTCGTGGGGACTCAGAGGAGCCGACGGCTCCTAACCGTAATAGCATAGCAGATCCAGCGATCCATACTCGTCATGTGCACGAGCATAGCCCCTCCTCCAGCACCCGGCTCCCGCACGAGTCAACAGCAGACTCGCAGATTCGCAGATTCGCAAATCCTGACTCGCTGCAACACACAGCGGATCAGACTCGTGCGGACTCGGAGCCGTAACCATATAGCAGCAGATCCAGAGATCCAGCAGACTCGTCGTCATGCACGAGTCAACAGCAGACTCAGATTCGCAAATCCTGACTCGCTGCAACACACAGCAGAGCAGACTCGTGCGGACTCAGAGCCGTATATAGCAGCAGATCCAGAGATCCAGCAGACTCGTCCTCATGCACGAGTCAACAGCAGACTCAGATTCGCCAAATCGCAAAATAACCCTTTTTTTTGTGATCAACATTTTTTATTAAAGCAAAATACACTGTGTAGCGGAGGTTAATATAACGTCAGTTTAATAGATAGATAGATAGATAGTACTTTATTGATCCCAAATTGGGAAATTGTTGTTACAGCAGCATAAAAGGCATTTTACAATAAAACAAAACTACAAAATATACAAGAATAGAAAGAAAAATAAAATAAAATATAAAATATACATGTCGAAATAGAAAATATACATGCAGATATTATATATATATATATATACAAATATATATATATATATTCAAAATATATGGAATAATAATATGCTCGTGAAATGCATCAACTTTTCGGTTTCACCAATAGGATTTCTACGGTCTTGGTGATGCTGACTCATATGACTCAAATGACTCGTATGATCCGGATCTCTTCAATGACTGACTCAGAAGACCCTGAGTCCGTAAAAGGATCCGGATTTGCCATCTCTAATCTGCAGTGCGCATGTGCGAGATGGCCCGCCATATTGCACAACTCCGTACGGCAACCCAACTAGGACACTTGACACAGTGGCATTTGGCAAAGCACATAAAGAAAACTCCGAAAACCGAGAGAGATGAGTTATTGTTATTACAACGTGACTTCACTATTATTTAACAACTCTTTTTATTGGGTTCTTTTATTTGGGGTTAAATACATTGTCAGAATAAGTGAGAAATGGATTTAACTTCTGTTAGACAGCTATATGCTATACATGTTTGCATACATTCACAGTAAATATTTATTCAGTATGATAGCTGTCTAACAGAAGTTAAATCCATGTCTCACTTATTCTGACAATGTACTTAAACCCAAATAAAAGAACCCAATAAAAAAAGAGTTGTTAAATAATAGTGAAGTCACGTTGTAATAACAATAACTCATCTCTCTCTGTTCTTTTTCTGCTTTGCCAAAAGCCACTGTGTCAAGTGTCCTATTAGAGTTGCCGTATGTAGTTGTCAAATATGGCGGACCATCTCGCACATGCGCACTGCAGATAGGGCAGGGCTGCAGATCGGGTAGTGACAAAACAAAGAAACCAAAAGTAAACAAGTTAAAGTAAAACAATTAACAAATCACACAAGTAGCCAAATCAGCAGTTTGCTATTCAGAAAATGTTGCTTTAAATTACAATAAAGCCATGCCTTTGTTTTGGGTTAAGATTATTTTGTTGTGTATCTGAAAACAAATGACCTAAAGGGAAATCACTCAGCAAGTTGCTGTTCTAAAATAAAATCATATCATTTTGTCAGCAAACACAGCAACAATTGGCCTTAAAATTCCTCATATCAGGCGGTAATCTAAACAAATCATCCCCATTGTAATAGACTTTAGAAAGAACTGTGGCAAACCCAGGTTAGATAAAACAATGTTTAGCTATCAAGGTAAGGTAAGCTGCACTGCTTTTTTTCTGAAATTAAGTATTTATACACCACCTTCTGGACCTTATCTCATCCTTTTTTAACATTATCCCACAGCTTAACCATCATGGAAGAGATGCCAATACATTACTAGACATGACATGACAGACAAACAGACATACAGACAAACAGACAGAAATGTAATATTTGTTCAAAGCATGAGGCTATATAAGTATCAAATGAGGAGTTACTCCAGCTATATCTCAGAGAACCCTTTCCTCCATTGCAGATCGTTAGGAAGGATGAACAGCTGCGACCCAGGGTTCTGACTAGCAAAGATAAGGAGGCTCTTTGCCAAAGGCACTCACGCTGTTAAAAAATGCTGTGGACAGTATTCTATTCTACAGGTTTTAGTGAGAAAAAAGGGTGTCTGGCATGTTTCCACTCCCTGCTGCAGAGGAATTTGTACAACTTTTTCTTGTAATGCCTTTCAGATAACAGCAGTTAGGCAGATAGTAGCACATCTTTTAAAGAAATGTGTGCAAACAAACAAATACACACACACACTATCAACTGGCTTTAAGCCTAATGTTATTTTAGTGTCACAACAAAGGGCGCCCAGCTTAAATGGGTTTACAAGACACCTCCATATAGCAGGTATACATATTAGACAGCTATATAACAAAAAAGCCTGTAGCGAAACCTGAGGTTAGTCAAACACCTACTGTAATATACTGAACAACATCCAATTTCCACAGCCACACAATTATTTATCTATTGTGCAAATAATCTCAATATACAAATTAGATAAAATTAAAAGATTACAAAAGTTTCTAATTGGCCAATTTTCATACTAAAAACCTAAAAAACAATCATTTAAAATGACAGCATGTCATTTTTTGCCTACCTTAATAACAAGGCTGTCATTTCTTATCACTAGGCTACATAGCTTACTGCACATTGTGTTCAGGAAGGCAATGTGGTCAAAATGTTTAAATCTACTTGACTCTTAAAATTATTACTTTTATTAGCCAATTTAGTAATTCCATCAAAATCATCTATTCAATACAACTTCTATTTTGGGGGTAATCAAGTCCTTTTTCAAAGTAGGCCTACCCATAATGCTTCAGGGAAGGTACACAGGAAGTATTGGTGCTGTTGATTCGTTGAGTTTCACTATGGGCTACAATTTTTGCCCTGTTTTTTGTTTTTAAAAACACATTTTGGGCACTATGACAATATGCCGAATTAGCTATTACACGTTGATGTTTACAAATTGTCCAACCATTTCCATTCATCTATCACTGGATTACTTTGAGATGGAGGAACACCTAAAAACGTGATGATTCTCAGGCAAGGTCTGCGTTACACGGAGCGTCTTTTTTCTAGGATTTCTAAACGGATTAATTTCGTTTTTTTCGTGATGGAGATCGGAGATAATGCTACTCTATCCACGGAAAGGGTAAGTTATGCAGAATCTAAATATATGCGAATCCTCTCTGTGTATTTAGATTTGACTGAGGTATGAGAGGAAGGAGTGTGAATGTTGCTGCAACAAACGGGCGCTAAGGGATTTAAAGCAGGCCTACCTTATGTTTTTCTCCTTGAGTTTAACGACTCAGTTGCCCAAAGCTGACCAATAGCCAAATCAGCCAAACCACAATAACAAACACACCTCAAGTTGTTTTTGCGTACCAGCAGGGCCGCCCCTCCCTACAGGCCACGCAGACTGCATGGGGCCTCACCTCGCCGAGGGGGCCTCATCTTGCGGAGGGGCCTCATCTTGCGGAGGGTTCTTCATTTTCCTCTATCTGAAGTGTAAATGCGGCGTACCTACAGTGTAAGCGCGCCACAGTTTCGAGGCTCCACTAGCACTTAGTTGAAGTAGCCCAAATTTGCTGGCAGATATATTCACAAAAAATTACATTTAAATTCTTCCCCCTGACCTGTGAAACAAAACAAATAGTTTTAGATTTTCCCAAAGTGTAAGGTCTTTTTTAAAGGGCATTCCAAAGAAGACATCAACCATTTTATTGCAATATGTTCTAATTAATTTGTGCAATGCTCAATCCAATATTGTGGAAGAGATAAGGAGAAATGTTTGCTGTAGGCGATGAAACTGCTTTAAAGAAAATCAAATCAAAAAGAGTCAAATGTTCTGTCCATTTGTAATGTAAAGCATTAACCCTTTAAGGTAGATAATATGTTGCATCTCTGTATGAAAGTGTGCGGGAGATTTCCTTATAACCCTCTTCAGCTGGAAAATGCCTCACACATTAATCAGACTGTATACAAATGTGGCACTTTCACAAAACACAACCAACACACTGTATTTTGAATAGTTTAGTGTCACTTTTTTTCGATTTCCGCAAGCGCCTTGCTGTTTAAACGCCATCTACATGCTGCAGCTTAATTACTGTCTGCATGCCTGTAGAGATTGTCTGCTAAAAATGCAGATTCCTGACATACAAACCACACTAATGCTAGGTTTTATGAAAGATGGAAGAGGAGAGTAATGGTACCATGTTGGTGCATGTCACACTGTGACGTTTACGAGAATGGATGCTGAGATAAATGCTGAGCAAATCTCATTGCATAATCCCCGGGCGGGTCATACTATATATTTTTTGTAAATCGATTGAGAGGGGTGTTCAAATAATGTATTTTGGCGTGTAGAACACAAATCTGAAGACATTGTTCAATTCTGATAAACCTAACATCAATTTGCAGTTGATTATTATCTATTTTTTGATTATTTTGCTATTCTTCTGGAAAAAAGAGACTAAGTTGGGGGGCTTTTATTTTGAAGTCAGGGCTTTTATGTTCCTGTCTGAAGTGAAACTTACAGGAATTGAAACTTACTTGTGTATCAGTGTTTTCAGTGTGAACTAGTTGAAATGGCTCAAGTCAAAACAAGGGCAAAATCTACTTCTCATTTGAGTAATCTTGTTGGCACTGGGCGAGAGCTGTTGGTGTCTGAACTGCCAACTGTGAGGGATATCCTGAGGTATGGCAGCTACTTGAGGGATCAAAGTAAAGATGACAGGAGGAACTACCCAGTGGACCAGCTGGTGGGTGACATCTTCCCTGGTCTGATTGGTCAGTGGAGCAAAGTAAATGCTCTTTTCAAGCCACCTGTTATTAATGAAAAGGTGACCATCACCAAGCTCAAGGAGTTCTGGAATCAGGCAGTGAAGCTTTCCCTTGGGAAGGGCAAACTTGATGCCAAAGAGTGGTTCAGTTTCAAGTTAGACGAATGATTTGATATTTTGACTTGCAAGTGTTAGATTACCAGTTGTGAGGGGGGAGGTTGTGATGGCTGTGTGATCCAAGCCCACATTAACTGTTCTTGCAGCAGAGAGAAAAGGATTCCTTTAAAATATCTTGCATACATCAAGGGACAGAAAGAGAAGGTTGGAAGTAAAGGGCCCCACCAAATGGGGGGCCCTTATCTACAGAAGCACAAGAGACAGGTGGGGACATTGGAAAGGCAGGGGATGGAAAACATGGCTGAGGAAAGGAGAAGGAGCAAGGATGAAAATGCTGCAGCAGCAGACAAGGCAGCCAGGAAGGATGTTAAGAGATTTTTGGCAGATGGTGATGAGGATCTGGAATTGGAGAGTGGTGCTGAAGATGACTTTGTCCCTGAACCTGAACCTGAGCCTGCAGCTTCAACAAAAGCACAGAAAAACTATGATGATATTCCAAATATTGCACTTGCTAGTGTAAGGTATGGTATAGGGCTGAGACCAACTGCAGCGATAGCAACTGCAGCTCTGATTGATGCAGGAATCATCACAGAAGACAACACAAGTAAAGTGATTGATAAGAACAAGGTCAAGAGAGCACAGGAAAAGTTTATGAGAGAGCTGCAGTGTGAGAAAAAGTTTTTAGAGAGTACTTGTCCATGGACAAGTGAGTTTGGCAATTTACTTGTCCGAATACATTGTTCACTTGTCCAGAATGGACACAAATTGGGACCACTGGAATCTTCTTCTTCGCCATCGTATTTTACATTTACAAATCTGTATTCCTATTTACAAATCACTTCATACTGTTTAATTTCTTACGATTATTGAATAAAATTATATAAAAATAATCTCTGCATTGTTTAGTTAGTTCTAAGTGGTACAGTTTGAGAATGTACAATTGGCCCAGTCTCCTCTGATGTTACACTGCAACCTGCCTGTGAGACAGAGTCCAACCACACATGTCCAACACATAGGCCTAATAACAATAATAATACATTATATTTATAGCCTATAGGCCTAGCGCTTTTCTACAACTCAAAGACGCTTGCACGCTTACACATGTCCTGCAATACACATCCTGCAGCTGCTCACTGTTTGTAAAAGTAAATGAATAGTATTTTCATTTCAATAATGTACTTTCTATACCCTGCTTCATAAACAATACAGACATCCCTGTGCTCCTCCGAGTCTGGGGGTCGGGGGATGTGAGGACAGCGCGAGGACACAGACAGGGAGGCTGCTTTACTTCATAAAGGAAATGGCGGTCAATATTAACAACATAGGAGCTAAAACGCTTAATAACCTTCATTACGTGTTAGAGAAAGAACATAAGAAAGTTTGACAAAGACGAGGCTGTTAAACGGGCAGCCGATCCACTGTGAGTAGAAAGAGAGAGAGGGAGAGAGAGACGCTGAACTGCACCGTGCAGCGATCAGATGATCCGGAGCATAGAGAGAGAGAGAGCTGCGGTCCGCGGGGCTCGGCCTCGCCTCCTGTCCTCACAACTCTTATTAATCACGGTACCGGACAATTGTTATTTGTTCCTACTCGGAACCGAGTTTTGCTTCCCAACCCTGCCACTGTGCTACACTTCCCGCCCCGCCCCCGTCTAACAGTACAGAAAGCGGCGAGATGCATTTCCTTGGGAATCGACAAGCAGAACCGAAACTAACATTTCTAAACGAACAATGGCGGACACGGACAATTTGCGAACGAGTTCTGCCTTTTGAAAACTGAATTCATCTATAATTTGTCAATAAATGAGGGCGAAAAATGTCACTTGTCCACCGGACAATTGAAAGATCTACTTGTCCGATATTGTAAATAACACGTCCCGGACGGTGGGACGTGTGCTTTTTCGCACACTGAGCTGGGAGAAGAGTTTGTGGAGAAGTGCAGGGGGATGGGGGGGGATCTCCTGCATCCTCTTTGATGAGCGGATTGACCTGACAAATGTGATGATGGAAGCTGAGGGCAGTGACCAATCTTTTTCTGCAAAGATCAAAGAAGAACACTATAGTGTTGCTAGTGAGCTAGGCACATCCTGTTTCAGCTGGACTGCCTCAAGTCCCAGAGGAAAGAGGTGCTGGACCTTGTGATGCCAACTGTGAGAAGATCTGCTTGGTAAGCCCACAGTGAAGCCATCCTCCAAACACTACTGTGCTCTGAGGATCAGAAGGAGAGAATTGAGGGGGTGGAGAGAATCCTGGCCATTAGGGGAGAGGGGGACCCAGACACTCAGCTGGGGGACTCCTCTGTCAGGACCAGAAGGACATCAATTGTGATGCTTCCAGCATTGGGGACTTGATCAGCTGGTCAGAAGGTGTGTCAGAGCCACCTCTCACTTGCTTGCTAAGCACCTCGGAGGTGAAAAACGTCATCAAAACCCCCATGAAGGTACTCAACTGGCCTTGCCATACTCAAAGCATTGAGAGGGGTTGTTAAAATGGTGACCGAGGCTTCTGCTAACTACATCTCACAGGAAAAGAGGAATGGAGGGATCAGAGCTCAGGAGACCAGCAGGAGACTGATGTCCAAGAATAGGCGCATCAGAACTTAGTTCATCAGAACTCTTTAGTTCTGATGAACATTTATTAACGAGTTACTACCATTTATCATTGGTAAAAGGGAGCCTTATTGTAAAGTGTGAAACACATCACCATTTATTGATGAGTCACTAAAATGTATAACTACTGAAAGGGTGCGTTGTTTTTAAGTTTAATACACATGTCCATTTATGAATGAGTTATAACATTCACGCTGACCTAATACACATTTTTCACATGAAATGCAAAGTAAGATGCAACAGAACCAAGCCAAACATTGTATTTCACACATGAAGAAAATCAGGACTCAAAATAATGTTTAGTATGACTGATACACATATTTAAACATAAAAGCTTTTCTCAGACATAAATGAAAGACTTGGTAAGACATAATGTTACTCAGACTGGAAAGGCTTTGTATATATCCTTGAACAAGCGTCCAAGCAGTCCATCGGGGTGAGCAGAGCCAAGCCAAGATGACCATTCAAGAACCTTAAGGTGTTCCTCCAACAAACTCTCTGTACGGTTTCCTCTTAGTCTACGGACATGTCCTTTGACGGTCGACCAAGCTCTTTCTATATGTTGGATATGACTGCCGTCTGGGGGTTCACAAACCACCTGCTGTGGTTTATGGTGTAGTGGTTGTACCCCATGTTACTCAGCACTCTCCTGTATGCCCTCCACTCATCACAAATAATGCTACTTCCTGACTTAACATGCCGTCTAATCAGAGGGACAAGGTGGCATCTTGATCGTTTCTCCACTAGTTTCAACACTAGTCTCCGCCTTTTGTCTTTAACTCCCATCATTCCGAAGACCCATTTCTTCCTTCTCCAAGTATGTCCAAAGCGTCCACGTGCATACTAACAAAAAATAAATCATAACATCATCTTAGTTAACAACAACAACATGCACACAAATTACAGTAAAAATTGTTGCACATCATGTTTCAAAATGCCATACTTGTTTATTAGGTGCATTGTATAACATAATTTAAGGATAATTATACAGTAATGGTCCATATTGATTTTTATTTTGTATTATTTTGTACAAGAAAGCCCAGTCTATAACTGCCGAACGGAACTGGGTACAGTACCTTCTCCCAGACACAAATTCTCAAATAAAATAGTTTACTTTATCAGCATTGGTATTACCAATGCTTACTATTTAAGTATTTATTTGATACCAATTTGGTAATACAATTAATAAAAAGAACAAGGTTTGGGTTCGTTCTTCAGATATGACTGTGACGTTAACGTGTAAGCTCAATAATGAACTCCAGCTCAACCAACCATATTGTAATATCTAAGTAATCATCTTGAAATATGACATTATTATTTGTAATATACATCGGCCTACATCTTATTGTGAGGTTGATTTCACAGACACTACGCCGCTCTTCAACACTACTTTGACGTTAGCTTGTCTACATAATCGAGCATAGCACATTTAAATTAACCTTAGCAATGCATAAAGTTACCTACCTAATAAATTATCTCTCTAACTTACAAGGATGACCTTATTTTACCAACCTCAAACAGAAGCCGTTTATTCTACAGTATTATCCCACTTAACACTTCTCTATTACGTTTTAACTTGGAGGCTATGATTAGCATCGTTAGCACAGATGTAGCTACCACTTGCTTACATGCTAACCCAAGCCTTAACATTCATTAACGTTAGCTGACTGAAAACATAAGCAACACATAAATAAAGTATTTCACTTACTGTAAAACTGCATTCATGCACCGTCTGTTTAACCGCAGAGCGAGTCACAATAGTCCGATATTAGCATGAAGTAGGGCTGTGCAATTAATCGTATTTTAATCGCAATTACGATTTTGGCCTGCCACAATTACGAAAACAACATAATCGTAAAAAACGATTATTTTGCTTTGCTTGGTTGTGACCGTGCACTGCAACATATTGGATCTAATTTATTTTAGTCTTAATTTATTTGTATTTATCATATTTACATATGTTTAGTAGCTTGTTGAAGTGCGCTCCAAAATATTTGTTGATCTTGTTTATTGGTATTTATTATTTTGATTAGAGATGTCCCGATCCGATCACGTGATCGGGGATCGGAGCCGATCACGTGATTTTCAAAAGATCGGAATCGGGAGAAAAAAATCGGGGATCGGGAATTTCTTTATTTTTTTTTTATAAAATATTTTTATTATTTTATTTAATGTTACAAAACAAAAATGACCATGTTCACGTCTTAAAGTCATCCTGAGGCCTTAGTTTTGGTTTAAAATGACACAACATCATGTATGTGTTGCTTCTTTTGGGCTTGTTTTCATAGACCTGGTTGCTTATTTCTCTCAAATCTGGCAACAGAGTGGGCGCAGTGTCTAATAGTAGCAGTAAGCTAACGAGAGGCTACGTTCAGCTGGTGCCTCGGGAGTCGGGACAGAGAAAATGTCAGGAGTTTGGAAGTATTATAAAATTGAAAGCGAAGGCAGTGTAACAGCCAGATGCAATGTTTGCAAGGCGGAGGTTCCACGTGGTGGAAAGAACAGAGCTACGTTCAACACGACCAATCTAATACGCCACCTGAGAAACAAACACCAACAACAACACGACGAGTACACAGCGGCCACTCAGGTAACAGCACTGAAACAACCGACACTTTCAGAGACTTTTAAAAGGAAAGAGAAACTGCCCCAGAACAGTGAAAAGGCCAAAAAAATAACAGCCAAGATAGCTGAATTCATCGCGTTGGATGACCAGCCGTTATCTGTGGTGGAGAACGTGGGGTTTAAGGGACAACTTGAATGCTTTTTTCCTTTTTTTTCTCTTAATGCATTGCATAAAGATCGGATCGGGAAAAATCGGTATCGGCAGATTGTCAAAATCAAATGATCGGAATCGGATCGGGAGCAAAAAAAGGTGATCGGGACATCCCTAATTTTGATATTATTTATTTAAATGTAAATATAAATGTATAATTTAATTTATTTTTGTATTGGTTTTTCAGTTGAATTATACGTTCAGGGTAATCAACAGTTAAAAAGATACTGTTCAAATTATTATTTGTATTTGTTTTAAAGTTCAATAAATGGATGTTTTCAAAGTCAATGAATAATCGTATTTAATAATCGTGATATCAATTATTGACCAAAATAATCGTGATTATGATTTTTGCCATAATCGCACAGCCCTAGCATGAAGAATAGTCCACAAGGCACCAGCACAACAAACACGGCCGAGTTCAAGTTATGTTCCCTGAGTGAGCTGAGCAGGCAGAGCCCCTGTAGCTCTCACGGAGCTGCTAGCAGAGAGACAGGAAGCTAACCACAGCAGTCACTGGACAGAGCTGTCACTCAATGTGACCACGCCCTAATTTATGCAAAACTTTAAGGCTTAATATAACTTAAACAAATTATAAATGGTAGTAACTCATTAATAAATGGTGATTTGTTCAACACTTTACAAGGCTCCCTTTTGGCAGTTATAAATGTTAGTAACTCGTAAATAAATGGTCATAAAGAGATGCCAAGAAATATCAAGATGGATGGGGGGAGAATCAACTCAGTGAGCAACAGATACCAAGGATGCTGGCTGATGAAGAAGGGGATTGTCCACAGTACTGAATGTATGTAAGTCGCTTTGGATAAAAGCGTCTAACAAATTACATGTAATGTAAAAAGAGACGAAGTAAGTTAGTGCCAATATAAGGCTTAGTCATCTTGCCAAATAGTGAGGCTATGTTGATGTATGAAAACTATGTTAGAACTGGTTTATAAATGGTTCTTAATGATTGTTTACAGTGTGTGTAAGTGTTTACAACCTAATTAATAACCTAATTATAAACCCTTTATGAATCCTTCATAAGAGTAGTCTTATTGTAAAGTGGTACCAGCTTTTCTAATTTATGATCATACCCACTTTTGATTGTGCAGAGGATTATTGGGTTTTTACTGACTGATTTGGCAAGATATTTAAAAAAATACATTGTTTAACAGCTTAAAGGTGGGGTAGGTAATATTGGAGAAACCAGCTCGAGTGCGCTAGAATTTGAAAAAACACAGCCGGAAGAAATCTGCCACTTCCTTACAGAGCCCCTCCTCCAACACACACGAACGCGCACATGACCAATGAGGGCACAAGATAAGTTTGTGCACAGATGGAAAGCTGACAGGCAGGTAGGCCATCCAGTTATTTTAGCCGGGCCGGCTAAAATGATTGGTCGTGCTTTTTACATTTTTTTATGGATTTTTTGTCAAAGCACTTAAGATATTCATTGCTATCGGGATGTTAAGAGCATTCCATGGAATATAACAAAAAGTGTATCTCGAGCCGGTTTCTCAAACTTACCTATACCCCACCTTTAAATGAAAAGCTACAATGGGGAAAACTAACTGATGCACGTAACGGCCTGCCAATGATAAACCTGTTGCATTTGCACAGCCTTTTGACATATTTGAAACCTGCATGATATTAAGTTTCAAGCTTTTTCTGATGTTGTGTTGTCAAATTGATACCTTTTGTATCTGCCACCAGCTATTGATATGCATCACTGCCCTCAGCAGTCATCACCCCTCTGCATGTTAAAATGACCTATGCTGCCTCTTTTTCTTCTCTTTGGTAAAGCATCAGTGGCCATACACAAAAACATGATTGCTTTTACTGCTAAATACCATTCAAATGTGTAATAGTGTTCAGTTCAACAAGTGTCCCTTGTTGGAGTACCATACTGTAAACACATGGTATTTTACAGAAAACAGATTATTGCCGGGAAAATATTGTGAAAACCTTTCTATCAGCAAACTCTGCTGTGAAGTGTGTTGGAATCTGATCAGCTTTAAAAGTGAAGGACACGCTGGACTTCTTGGATTGACTTCATTTTCTCCCTAATGTGGCCACACGCTTACATCATTGCGGCCACATGCCCTTGTAAGTGCAGTGCTTTTTTTTCTTCTGAACATGGCCTAAACAGTATCAAAATAAACAATAATTTGGATTTTCTGAAGGACATCCTTGAATTGAGGGATGTTTTCATGGGGTTTCATCTTAAAAGGTAGAAGGGAGGATAAAAACATATATCTGGTTTGTCAAAATGTACATGCATTCATAAATTATGAAGTAAACAGCTTTTAAAAGGAGACTCAAATGTGATTTAAATGTTGCTCTGAAATCTTAAATAGTTTATATGTGTGCTGTCTCAGGAAGGCTCTTCACGCAACTCTTTAAATGCCATTCATTTAATGCACTCTATAATTCACTACTTGCTTATCAACAGAGACATGAATTTAAATGCATCTGGTTCAAGCTGAATCCCACAAGAACACTCACTGACAGGGGGTAAAAGGTTCCATTGCCAATTTCTAACCATGTGATATTATCATTGAATTTATATGTAGATGTTATACACGTGTTCTGCTTAACTAAGCAGGGCGAGCGCAGGAACAGATGTGCAATATATCGTGATGTGTTCTGTTATTTATTTACTTGCAACAATCTTCCTTTTCATTTCCTTAATTTATACATTCAACATGGTGCTTAATATGCTGGATATGTTGCTACCCACAGAGTGAAAAAGTCGAGAAGGGGACACATTTTAAAGGAAATAGGTTGATTGAATTGCAACGGGCTGGAAAGGATCTTTGGGCTAATTGGCACAAATAATGAAACCGAATGCAACCACAAAACTTATGTTGAGTAGGGCAGACAAGTTATTGTCACTTCTATAATGAACCCCAAAAGGCACTAACTTTTGCATAAATTAGGCTAACAATGAGAGGGCTGTGCATAAAAAGAACGCAAAATAGACCTGGCTCCTGAAAACTTTGAGTAGTGATGCCCAATATGATGCCCTAGAAATGATGTTAATATTTTATATATTTGTCTGGCCAATTAGGCTTCCTAGGGAAACATCAAAGTGTGGATGGAAATATTAGGACTTATTTTCAATGTCTACCGGCTAAAAGTTTGTCTCCATAAACTGTAGGTTCCCTTTCACTCCCACTTGAACTCTGAACATACACACACAAACAAGCAAATACTGAAAAATTCAAAAGAAAATAATACATTTTATATATAAAAAAATGTGTTAAACATTTCAGTTCAGTGTGGAGTGTACATTACCATTACAACCACTCACCAAATTAAGTGTAAAGCGATCTATTTCGTAGATGTAGAGATATATCACATGCATCTGATTTTGACATGATAACTTGAGGAAAAGTCAGATGATCACTAAAGTTATTAGCCTTCTTGGCAACATGAATATGCTCTTAAAATCATGGCAATCCATCCAAAAGTTGAATTGGCAAAGTAAGCGAGAAATTTAAATGTTATCTCCAAATATGTTTTTTCACAGAGGCCTTTTCTTGATGCTTCTTTCAATTCTGTTTCTATTTGCTTTGTTGCATAAAGTAGGCTAATTGTGTGGTTATGTTACATGAATACAGGCTTTTGTCATATACTGCAATCACTCTCAACATATAGACTGCAAAAACACCATTCCATATCAGCTTTTCAAATAAATGAGGACATCTTGACTTATTCCCTCTTGAACTGCATCCAAGCAGGAAACCATTTGTAAAATGGAAATATTTTTCCTCATCCGTTATGTTGTATAATTTCCCTTTTCTCTATAGAGCTCAATCTGTAGCTCTGAATGGGGCCCCAGTCTGTTCAATTGGAGCCATTGTGCTCATGTTTCCTGGTCACATCTGCCAAGCAAGCCTTGTCAGCTGCCACTCGGACCTATCCAATTAATTTCCAATTTGAGGGCAGAGGGATAAATGGAAGGAAGCACAGATGGATGGATCTGAAAATGAAACACGTTATAGGCATTATACTTGCATGAGAATAATCAGTACTGCAGCATCTAAAATTAGAGACTATTTCACCTAAATTACAGCTTAATCTCAACTCAGTGGTTATCACTTTTCGCTACAGCATGTAAAATATAGATAAGCAATGACTTACATTTAACAAACACTTTGAAAGCACTCACCTTGGACTGCTAGGTAAACGTTGCGTGCTCCAACCATACATCGGGGGATGAGCTTTGACTGTGTGCAGCATCCCCAGATTTATAAAGGTCTAAGCACTCAGTCTGGGAGACGCACGTTTACTTTCACAGAGTCTTTGTCATCAATCATAATGAAACACCAAGGACGTCCTGTTTTCTCTGACATCTGCTATTTGACAAACTCAAATTGACTGACACAGCACAGAGGTTTATTACTTTTTGTGTGGTCTTCTGGTGTTTAGGGGTATTCATATCAGACCTTTGTGTCGAGATGAATTTAATTTGTTATCTCACCTTTGCATTTATAATTCTCTTCTGCATTAGATTGCCAAACCCCTTTTTTATGAAAAGCTAAGAAGACACATCATTGACCCAAATTATTATTCCTGGATTAATTTCCATCGTTAGGAAAGACTGCGCTCATTTGTTTTGATGCTATTCCAACATCAACATTTATGATATTACGTAAGTGAATCAACTAATGCATATGTGTCCCAGCTGGTGGGCATTCTTTATTAGCCTGATCTGCATCCATATCTCTTAGTTTGTGTATACCCACTGAACTGTCTTTTATGACCTTTCATTTAGTCCTCATATTACGTTAGAAACCCTTCTTCAATACTCTTAACGTAAAGTATCTTAAAATGTAAGTTAATTAATTAGACACATCAGACTATGATTGTTTAAGCTTTTATAATGGTGGGCTCCCATAGATCATAAAGGGTATGTACTGTGTTGACACTGAGGCTGACCAGAATTGACATTCCTGTTATCCTCAAATTGACTAACATGCTTTATCCTTGGAGTCAATTTGACAGCAATTTAAACCTCTAGAACATGATTATATTTAAAATGATTACAACAAGTTATGCGTCCTGTAACATAACAACAAACACATGAGTGTACAATGTTAGAATAGAATAGAATAGGGAGGGATGAAACCCTCTTTAATGGTCACACATGCAGAGCACACAGCACACACAGTGAAATTTGGCCTCTGCTTTTAACCCATCCTAGTACCAGGAGTCTAGTACTAGGAGCAGTGGGCAGCTATTGTACAGCGCCCGGGGAGCAATGGGAGTGGGGGGGAAGGGGGGTGTCCGGTGCCTTGCTCAAGGGCACCACGGCAGGGCAGGAGGTGAACTGGGACCTCTCCAAGTAGAAGTCCACACTCCATATTTAGGTCTGGTCGGGGACTTGAACCAGCGACCCTACGGCTCCCAGTCCAAGCCCCTACTGACTGAGCCACTGCCGGATTCATGTTTCATATATATGTTATTGTACTAAGACAGTCTTGGTTTAAGTTGACTCCAACAATACCAAATGAATACATAATGCATAGAGGAAATTGAAAAACATGTTGACTTTAGTGTTAACCATTTATTTAACCCTCCTATTGTCTTCGTTTCCCCCCCTTACTTTGGTGTTCGCGGTCAAATTTGACCGGTCCTGTTTTAACTGCCATTATATTAACACAAAAACCATTAATCATCACCAAATTTCATTTAACACCCTTTCAAACTGTACATTGTATCAGACTACTGGTATACATGAAAAACTGCAGTAAATACAAATATATACAAAGAATAGACACTGAACATGTATTGCGTGTGCCAGGCGTGATCCATGTGGGAGGATGGGCACATAAGAGCGGGAAATGTGTCAAATTGTTCTGTGTGTGTGTTTGTGTGTTTGTGAGTGCCAGCCAGGTGTGATTCCATTGGGGGATTGGGTACATAAGGAGGGGAACACATCTAGTGTGTGTGTGTGTGTGTGTGTGTGTGTGTGTGTGTGTGTGTGTGTGTGTGTGTGTGTGTGTGTGTGTGTGTGTGTGTGTGTGTGTGTGTGTGTGTGTGTGTGTGTGTGTGTGTGTGTGTGTGTGTGTGTGTGTGTGTGTGTGTGTGTGTGTGTGTGTGTGTGTGTGTGTGTGTGTGTGTGTGTGTGTGTAATTTTGTGGTTCCTTTTGGCAGGACTTGAAAAGACTTCGAGGCATGCAGGAGTTACTCAATAACCATTGGCCTCATCAAAAGTTAATTCATTCAGGGCTTGAGAACAGACACCATTTCCCCTGTTGGAGTCATCTAAATGTGATGGTACATTTCCACCATTCCAATGACGGAGGGCATCTCAACGCTTTTTATCTGTGACATTGAGAACGATAACAAGATGTATAGGGTGCCTTTATTTGAATACAGTAAAACATCTAAAATGTATTCAAAGGATATAACAGAACATTAATAATATAAAACGGCTTACAGAACCTTGACAGACTGTCAGAGTAGGCGGTGTAGTATTTAAAAAGGAGGTGCATTTTTACTATAGTATGTTCCGTAAGACATGTTACGTAAGACATCCTTTAAAGTCCCCCACTCACTTTAGTCTGTCACTGCTGAATAAAAGAGAGGCTTTCGAGTGCTGTCCTTTCCATGTGCATATTTGTATATACAAGAGAGAAAATCATAAACATTGTTGATTAAATTCAATTTAGTTGTGTTTAAAGTACAACAGGTGGTGCCTTGTGCTTCAAAACCACTAAGGCAGCGGCATAATAAGAACAACACCATCATCTTACAATGCATTTCTTCTTTTTATCTTGTTAGTAAATAGGTAGTATCAAGGATAATACTTTTCGGCATGTTGTGAATACCTACAGTATATGTGAAGAGATTTGAGCAGTAGCAAAGGCAAGAGTAACAATTTAGACATCAAATGTGTGGCTTACATGTGGGTTACATTAATCTAAGCTAATCCGTTGGCTGTCTGCTATCTGAAGGGCAAAACTGAGTGATGGGCAGCCAGATATAATTTGTGCAGCACCAAGTGGAGGTTTAAATATCTGCAGGCTTGGATGCATGGATTATTCCATAAGTGTCAGAGAATGCCCTTAGGCAACTCATGTAAAATGCACAAAGGCCACATGGTTTTCCAGGTATAAGAGGAATGAATAAAACATCAAATAATATGATGATTAGGAGGCAACAATGCTTTATTGCCTCTCTGGTCAAGGATGTTCAGGATTATGGAAAAACCAGGACCTGGGTGGACCACAGATAGTTTGATTTAGGTTAGTCTGTTTCAAATCATTCACCTTTTATCATTATTATTCTTCAGCATGAGGTATAAAAAGAGCTGATTTGTAAAACGATTCTTAAGATCCGCACAAAATGTTTACTGATACACTTCTGATTTAAAATGTTTGCATACGCTTGCCACTGCTGAATTTCCTCTTTGTGAAAACCAAATCATTTTTGGAATTGTGCTCACGTGGATCAACCGAAACTGCTCACATTTACCATAAATGATCAGTACAAAGCGTCTCATGGTTGCTTTTCCATAGAAATTAGCCTTTTGATGAATGGCTTTTTACGGTGAATAACGACAAATAGGCATAAACCAAGCAAAAGGTATTTCTGTGATTTAGAAATGGAGCTGCTTGTTCCCTTTCAGTCTCTCCATATGTTTCCATTCTCGTAGACCTGGCAGTGCCAGTGCATCCATCATGCAGCAATACAAGTGCCAACGCAGTATGGGTTTACAGCAATCCCAATGATTGCTTCACAACTCGCCAATGATCACAACAATCAGTGATATGCCACACACTGCTATACCATTTGAAAGTGGAAGTTTGAAAGGTAAACTGAATGTATTTTATGAGTAAATGTTTGTTATGTTGAACTTTGCCTGTGTATGACTTAAAATAAGGAAATAGGGTGTGCAATGGCTGTCACTGCCTGTGCTTTTAAACTTTGCAAATTGCCACAATCCATATGCGCTGGAGGCAAGGATGAGCAGGGTGAGGTTATTGGAGAATGTGTGTGTCTGCAGCAGTGTTTGCATTAGTGTCAGTGGTATACAGGTCCTCTCCTCTCCTGCCAAGTATTATTTTATAGATCGTAATTTTTGTGGGGGAAGTGGGGTACACCTTACGGGACACAGACTGAAGTGTTAAACTTAATTGAAGCAGGATACTCTTCCCACCTAAATATGTTATTAAACTTATCTCTGTCCGAATACCCCTTAATCATATTTGGCCCATACCCTTATGCCTATATCACATAAAAATGACAAAATACTTTGTTGATCTTTCATAGGCTAGAACAGAGGTAACGGCTAATACCCAGATTCCTGCTGTTAAAGCCACTCCTGAGTGTGGATATATCTGAGCCACTGCCAAATTGTGCTTCCAGTACATGTTAAATAAATGCACAAGTCTGTCTACTCTTGGGTGCCTTTCCCCAATGAACTACTGGTGCAGCATCAATGGAGGTTCACTGGCCTCTTTACATTATGCCTGTGCTCTAGAAATACATCCAAAGCTGTTCTCCAATCTGCCAGAGCAGGATGGTATATCAAAACTGTCAAACAAATGTAGGGTGACTCAATCGTTCTTATACGTTTCCCTGAAGCAATCACTCACTATGCTATGCATGTCCATGGTGGATTGGATGATTGCTGGGATGAAAGCTGCACATTCCATATTCTTTCTCATATAAAAAAGTCACACTCAAATCCTCTGATCTTGGCAGTTTATATTCAGACCATGATGCCTTCCCTCCGACCACAAGGGAAATTAATAAATGATTAAAGTCTAGTGGATTCAAGGGAAAGAATGGTAAAGAGGGATAATGGTGTAATGCTGAATGATCCTATCTCACTGCACTCAGGGTTATGTCTCTATCTATACTTGTGTGTGCTTAGAGGAGGCAATGTCGGGAAGCTGTTTTGTTGACCAAAGTGATAAAAAAAGACACTTTGTTAGAAAGGTATGCAATATAAAGCTCACGTTGGTCAAATTTGAACCTTGAAAATTAAGGGAAAATAAATATCACCCTGTATCACAACGCAAGCTAGAAGGTTCAGACTGTCTTCAGTCAGCTAAACTCAGATGATATTGGATAACCAGATAATTAGGTATCAGTGAGTGCTTGGGGAACCTTACGTTTTTTTACATCCAGTAGTGAGTCTGTTAAGCAATTACTGGTCAACTGCATCAGTAGGTTGAACACAGCATTTTTAATATAAGACGTATAATGATTGAACTGTTAATTCACGTAAGGGGAGTGAAGTCATTGTTGTGGCAAAAATGTCCAGCTAGTCTAAGATACGTAAACATGACCAGAAAAAATACAAATATGCAGTGTGTAAATTGTACAGCCTTTTATTCCTAACACAAAATTCATTCAATATTCCTAATTGTAATTCCATTGTCCCTTTTCTAAGCCCAGAGCAAACACACTATAGATTGTAACTATTCACATTCATAGTTTATGGGACATTCATTACTTAGGAAAGATAGTGCTACCAGCTTTGATGTATACTATTCTTCTGCCTGATGTAAATCACAATGTAAAAAATAAGGATAATCCAAATGGAAATCTCTGGTTGTTTTCCTTCAACCGTACCAAAATAGATTTGAATAAATCCTCCAAATTGCAAAATGTAATGTTGCTTTGCTAAACATAAGGGGAAAGCGGTTACAATTATTTTCTACTACTCTTTTTTTCCACTGCTCTGATCCAACATCCCTCTGCTGGCTTAGTGCTTTCCTGCATTTGCCATTCACCAGCTTCTGTTACTCCATTAGTCATAAGCTGTATACACTGTAGCGGCCAAGTAGCCATAGTTCCTCTGTCCGATTGTTAAAATGGACTCAATAGCCTTGTTGATGAAGCCTCTGATCCTTGCTCTGCCTGTTCGCTTCTGTTTGATGACCATTTGCAAGCATTTGGAATTGTTTGCCTGCCATCACTGCACACAAGCTGGTGATTATGTGCCTGCCTCATGGTGGCCATGTAAATACAATTGTATGCCTTTTAAACATGTCATTTTTACACATTGTCACCGAGGTTGGTTTTGAAATCCAAATCTGAGTGCAGGTTGGTATTTGTGGTGATATTTTTTCTTAGGTTAACCTAGCGAGGCAGGGCATTGCTTTAACTCCTTGAGCGCCATTCCTGTCAATGTTAAGACTTTCTTGTTTTCTTTATTTAGTTTTTTAATATGTAAAGAGATTTAATCATAGATTAAATTGTTTTAAATAATGTCATCGTATTTTAAGCCTTTCAAAGAGCAGTAGCACTAAAACACTTTTTTTCAGCGCTCAGTTTTTTCAGGCCAATGGAATCCTTTTACTGTGCCGGAAGGTCTTGAACAAGATTTGACAGGCATGCATAGATCAATAATGGTATTTATTAGGCAGGCGTATCCATTAGGCACTGCTGCACTAAGAAAAGCCTTTAGGAGCATCAAGATATTTAGCAAATCCTCAAGAAACATGGTGATGACTCAAGCCATTTTTTATACATTATAATCAGATTTCAGCCTATAGGCACCAGTCTGTATTCCTTTTTATGGCAACTTGAGAGTTAATTTATCCTTTAGTTAATAGTTATGTTACTGTTGACAAACAACGAAATGATAAATAATGATATTTATTCATTATTGGTAATGCTGTTTGTGTAATATGAAACGATTACATCAACATGTATGTATTGTATCATAGCTGATAAGAGATCAATTACATTCTGATTATATAAGTAAAGAAATGTATGATATATTATTGCATACATTATGGACTTATATATTAAATATTAAGTATCTGTTAATGATGATTATGAAATAATTCATGTTTTTGTGTATTATTTATCAGTCAAAAATAATGTTTATATATGCACAAAGTATTTGTTATTCGGTACTTTATAAAAACCATCCAAATAATATTTATAGACAGCATACAGTTCAATTATTAACCATCCACAAAGTTTTACAGATATTCATGTACGTTAAGTGAGTTTTGGTCAACACAAAGGCATTTCATACAATTTATAATAAGTGAGAGGATCAACTGTTCAAATAACATAAATAATTGCCTTATTATGTTTGTTACCTTTTATTAATTATTATTATATCCTTGTAGAGGCTTGACTAAAAACTATGACCTGGGCTCGGTGACTGAGGGAAAATACGATGTGACACCACGCCTGAGCTGTGCCTCACTTCAAAACATCGGCGAGTCCTCTGGGAGGGCTGGGTTTTGATGTGAAGGCCGGCACACTTCACAGATAGAAAAGCCTTTTATCAGTCACTCAGGCTGCCTTTGAGAATGGGGGCATTTTGTGTAGGCTCTTAAAGGCCTCAAACAGGCTGGAAGTTAGTATGCAGTCCTATTCACAAAATGAGAATGCCCACTATAGTGCAGATACACTTGTGAGATAATTTTATTTGTATCTACTTTAAAAACCTCCCCCTTGGGACCTTGTATTCTGTGAAATAAAGTATAAGCATCCTTATAAATATAATTCAATTAATAAAAAATGACAAGATGACAAGCAGGATGATCATTATTGGCTATTATTGGATTTTTGATAGAAAATAAATCCAGATGCAGTGAAAACTGGGTATGTGTCTCTAAAATCTGTGTAGCTGAACCTCTGCTGAACATTTGTTCTCATGGAATTACCAAAATTCATAAAGTTGGTCTTGAAATATTTTCCAATGGTTTGATATAAAGAGGCCAACCAAATAGAATTGGATTTTTATATTTTTTCAAATGTTCACTCATGTTGAGTGGGCGTACTGTAGGTTGAAAAGGTCTTACATTTGACATTTTAGATATACGGTTATAAATTAAACAGAATGCGGGAAAGTCACGACTCACCCAGACGCTAACCCCGTTAAATTTGAATTGGAGAGGATTGGCTCTCTGTGACCTGGTGATCTCTTATTCATATGGGATGATTCAACCAGAGCTAAGCCTTTCCCTCGATAGGCCTTCATAGCCATGATGAACTTTTGATAACTTATCCCTGAAATAGTCTCAATGTTATTATGAAGAGTAGAGAATTCTGGCTTTGACCCTGTGGGTTATTACTAATGCTGCGTTCACACCGGACGCGATGCGAATATTCGCTTCGCTCTAATCGCTCCTATCGCATCGCTCTAAACGCTCGAGTTTCACCGCGGCTGCCAGCTGTGTTTACTCGCATCATTCAAACAAGACGCGCTGGCTCGGGAGCTACAACTACAACAAAATGAACATATTTTACCGTGATTAAATTGTAATACACATTTCTAAATGATGCCGAAGTAACAACATACTGATACCGGTTAGTAAAAACCATGAATTAATGCTTGACAAGTCTGCAGACAAGACGGCAGGCGAAAAATCTTTTAAAATGCTAGTTTTCTGAATGAAGATCGGGTCGACCAGGCTAAGCTAACGTTGTATATGCTCATTCCACACTCATAACAACGGCCTACAGACATAAATAAGCAGCGACTGTATTCACCATGACACAGACAGTCTGTGGTTTGTACTTGTTTAACTTTTGTCCAGTTTCTGAACAGATATGAGGAGCTGTGAGCTCTGTGTGCTAACTGCTAACAGCTAACGGCTGATGTTGTGTGGTTGAACGTCAGTGACGGCAGGCTGAGATCCTCACCGCTGATTGGCTTCCGCGAGAACGCGTCACGTGAATTTGACGCTCGAGTTGAAAAAATTGAACTCTCGCGTTTAACGCGGCACCGTTCAATCGCCTCAATCGCGTGATTCGCGCCGCGTCCACCGCTTCATGCGCGCCGTCACAGCGAATTCGCATCTGTCCGCGTCTCTGTATTGACTTTACATGTAATCGCGCCGCCCCCAAACATCGCATCGCGTCCGGTGTGAACGCAGTATAATGTTAAACTAGGTTGTTTTAGTATGAGTATGCTGGTTTGTTTACCAGTTGTGTTGTTGATGTGCATATAACCCTGCATGCAGCCTACAGAATTTGCTGTCAGTTAAATAATGTTTTATTTTTGTGCTTGTCTTCTTGTTTTTCAAGATCATAAAATGGACATGCATCAGTATTGATATTGTGCCTTGTGCTTCACTGTGAACCTATGTTAACACACACAATTGGATAGCGAATATAAGGAGTAAGAAAACGGCACAGTGTTTCTTGGTATCTGTCATGATCCTCCATAACAGCTCCAATGCTCCTTGGAAAATATTCCTGCTTCACTTGTAAAATGTATAGAACGTGTATCTCATGAAATCTCCCTGAAACTTGGCATTTCTAAACAGTAATTGGGGAGCTGGGAATACAGAAGCGCTGTGATAAACTTTCAGATTGACCACTTGACCAAGATTCATAAAGTATTCATCAACTCTTTGCTGTGAATTTTTAATTTCAAACCAGAGGAGATCATTTTAACAGGCGGAACACAGAACGTTGGAGTATTGGAGAAACAAAACATAGTAGCACACATAGTAGGCACAGCATCGTTTTCAAAGGTGAGATATGATGACACTCTAAAGAGACCAGTAAAAAAGTTATAAAAAAGTTATAGTGTTATAAAACATTCCCTGGCACTGTAAAACTAAATAAAATATGATTACCCTTGAAAACTCGACGTGCTGTAACCTAGATCTTCCTGTCCTCTGCTTTGCTGTGCTTCCTCTATTCTTCCACTGGGATTTGAAAGTTGGATTAATCTTATTAATGAGTGAAAAAAAGCATTAATTTAAAATATGACATATCTGCTTTTTTTCGACAAATTTCACTGTTCTAAATTAACTCTCTGGTATTTTTTTCTACATATATCTCATCCGCCAACAAGAAACATGAATGCACCTAGCCTTCCTGTCTTATTTGTCAGAGTTACAGTATGTGACAAGGTGTTTCAAAGGTGATTCACAACCCTGCTGCTAATTTAATTTCACTTCACGCTGAAGATAATAAATTAGATTGTAATGGTATTAATTCAATTATCTTAACTCTATCAAAATGATTAACTGAGAACTGGACATGATCTATTTCATAAAGTGTAAAAGCTGCAATGATAGGTCATTACTGTAGTGGTATAGTTTAGGGGTTGGCATCTGTTGAGGTCCTGCTAAGTATCTGCCTGGGCATCTGGAATATATTTCCCTGTCTAACGCCTTACGGGCAGCTTGACAAATACAATTTTTTTCCGGTTTATTTAGATATTAATCCAGACTTGTTCCAGTTTTGTGGCTAGCTTCAGCAAGTCAATACATTCCAAGTGGTTTGAATACAGTTAGCTGTTCTGTAGGTCTCTCCAACAGTTTACAAGAAAGTCATGGAAGTGTTTCTGCAAAAAGTATTTTTTGTTAAATGCACCAGATTTCATTACCATCAAGCCTTAACAGATTCAAACAACTCTGATCAGCTTTTAGTGTAGTCTGGTCAGACAGTAATGACACATACTGATCAACCTACACTAATGAACCTACACCTATATGACTGTCCTAATACTCTCTGACTGCACTGTAATTCAGTCGAAGTAAACACAAGGAATAAGAACCAGTCATTGATACACACCGAGAATTAAATTAAAAAATATATTTATTTGGGAGAGTGCTTAATGCATCTACATTTAATTCAAAGGGATGATTGCCCCCAAAGAGGTATATAGAGCGCAGACCACTATACACGTGTTTGCTATTTATGGGACAACATAATACAACAAATAACAAATACACCCTAGAACATTTGTACTTATTTTAATAGTACTTCCCTATTGGTATTTGTATATCTACAGGTGCAATCTGAAACTGGTTATCTATTCACACACTGACCCACCAGATATTCTTCCTCACTGTCACAAAAATAAACTTCCCTTCCAATAAAACATTCAGTCACTTCATTTCTTCTGGGTGTTTGGGGCGAGTTCTGGAGAAATTACTTTTCTTTATGGCCTGACATCTCTAATGGACAGCGCAGTGGATGGATCAGCACAGTCTGAATGCTCTGAAAATTCCTCATATGAAAGCCATTCAGTGTTGTTAATGAAGGCGTTGATCATTGTCAGCTTAATGACACTCCATAAGTGGATTGTATACCCAGCCGAATTAACAATGTTTTTGTGGGCTCTGAGATATTATGGAAGTGGAAAACTACTTACATGCATACTATCATACTATCAGGTCACTAACAATCCCTTTGTTTTAGGTTCACTTAACCAAAACTTCTGTTGTGACAATAATGACAACATCATGAATACTACCCTCATTAGCAAGATACATTGATTCAAAGCACACTGAGATCAAATGTCCACACTTGACCTCTTTTGAAATATTTAGCCAAATACATTTTTCAAAGGGGGAAATACCACTGAGTCTGCCCTTAGATCATCAATTTACTCTATTAGTGTTTTAGTTCAGTCATTTATATGCACCACAGGTGAGCAAAATGCCTCAAGGCATTACCATAAGTGAAAAGATCACCAATAATCTGAGTAACAAACCCATATTTTATTTAGATTGCTTATGTTCGCACCACCAGACACCAAAGCAAATTCCTTGTATGTGTAAACGTACCTGGCAATAAACTTGATTCTGATTTGTAAATGGCTAAAGTGACTTCAGTCAATGTTAATAATATATTTTTGACATTATAAATAATGTATAGTAAGCCTTAAAACATCAGCGCATCCTAACATGAAAATGCTGTTTCTATCCAATGTTAACTAGTTATCATTGTTTTCTCAGCTATGGAGAAAGTTATCACAATGACTCTACTAAATGTTCGACTAAGAAAGCTCTGTATAAAATAGATACCGACTTTACAAATATTATTGATGAAGAGAAGAGATTATTGATTGAAGAGCTCATTGTATCCTAAAGAGTCATCTCAGACTACAATCCAACATCAGGTCCACCATTATGCAGATACATTAGGTGTTATATCAGATATACTATTACTCCAAAGAGTTTTGTTTATATTGGTTGTTAACAGAAATACAGAGAAGCCAATAGGTTTGCTGTAAACAACACTTAATTGCCATAATATCAACATGTATCCTTCAAATATACATACTGTTACTACAGAATAGGCTTTTTTCAAATTGACAGACAAAAGCTGTTTCTCAGTGTTGTTATGTGTGTGATTGGCAAGAGCAAAAACTGAAAATGGTTGGCTCAAAGAGTGAGATTTTTACCATGACTAACACATTTTGCATTCAGAATAAATCATTTTTGGGCAATTCATATATCATAACTTGATCTGGATAAGATATTGTTAAAGCCACCATTAGCCTGAATGTAACCTGTAAGGTTTTGAGGGAGACAATAGTAATGTGAAGGAGTATATAGATGAGTGAGTATTAGGGAGAATGAACCAGTGAATGCATTGCTCAGAATTAATGAGCAATTGATGGTGTCAGGGTGGGAAAAACTGTGCATGAAAGAAAAAAGGTTGAAATTGTGACTCATTGACAACCTTCAGTGGATCTCTGGATGAGTCATGTTGATAACTATCTCTCTAAAAAGCATGACATCACCTTTCTGCCTCCCAGCTCCTGGATAAACATTTCATTCAGCCTCATTTACAATGTGCCCCGGCATGTATCTAGTGACTTATACTAATTCTGCCTGAAAATGATTCTCGGGAAACTAAAGTAATACTGCTCCCAAATAAGGTATAGCAGGGATTTGTGGATAACAGCAGTGTCCCGCTGTCCAGGCATGGCTGCCAATATCATTTTAATGCAAATGGATCCACATAAATGACTGGGGCAATAAAAGCTTATTCGGGTGTAGGTGACAGCATACTGAAAGATGTAAAAGCGTCAACAGGGAAAATGGGCCTTTACTATTCATGACTAAGGGGGCCATTTATTTATACAGAGCCATGACATAGTATTTTGGGGTTGGAGAAAAAAAAAAGCTGAGAATGAAAGAGAAGTTTTTTCTTTGTGATGTGCTATTAGCTTTTCCTTCCCATCTCTCTTTTGGTCTCTAGCACTAATACACTCTTATTTCACATTAGCTGCCGCTGCTAGATAATGTTCCAGTTAGAACACATAACCCATTATATTTGACATGGGAAACATTTAATTAGATACATGATATATGTAGCTAGCATGTCATGGGAATACACTTATAGAAATGATCTTCCGTTAAACGAATAGACCTTGTCTTTATGTTTATTTCTTCCTACACATTATTATCAAATAAAAGTGTGCACCGTTAATGCAAGATCAAGCCATTTGCAGCAGATGTGTATGTAATAAGTCCACACAATAATGTAAAATCTACACATTGTTAAGAGTTGTATAACATGACAGTTAACGTTTAAGTTGACAGCAAAAAAAGTATTAAACTAACAGACATCATGAACTCCTGCTGTGACTAGCTCATCCCTCTCCCACCCAGCTCTATTATGAGACTTCAAATAATACCCCCCCTCTACCCCCTTCTCCTCCTACACAGTATCCTTGGAGATCAACAAGGAAAGCAGTGTCAGCTGAACATTCATTATGATCAGAGTGAAACCTATGTATTCTTACAATACCCTTTCCCTGACACACTGCTTCAAGATTCTCTCTGTTCATCTGCACCCAAACCCACACTTTGTCCTGTCTTACAGAGTGCAACCTCAGAGAAGAAGCACACAAGGCACGGATGGATGTCAAATGCAATTAACCCAAGGAGTATCCAACACTTTACTTTTTCCTTTTATCTTTCTTCACGGGGAGATTTCAAGAAGGCCTCCTCATACTAGCTGTCAGCGTCCTATACCCTTCTTCGTCCTCAGTTTAGGAGATATTTGATCACTTCTTGGTTTGGTTCAGGCAGAGATGTAGCCACCGAATAGTAATGTTCGAGGTTGCACGATGCAGTCTTTGAAAAGAAAAGGTGGTGTTCTCAAAGATGCCACAGGACTCTCTAGACAGGTTTTGACAACACAACTTAAAGTTTCGATAAAAAGGCCAAGTGTAAAGATGGGTGTGGTCAGAGCAAGGGCAGTGGAAGTTAGGGGAATGGTTTTGTCACCTCCCTTAACCCTTATAGCCTGATTTGGCAACTAAATACTTAAAAAGTGTGTAGTTGAGATCAATAAAGGGTCTGAGTTTGATGTTGGTGTTGGTTGATATGGAGAAGATGTTTCCGCAGATTTGAGACCAGAAGTCGGCGTTCGGGGTGATCTGTAGATCTTTTTCCCATTTATTTGAAGGGATGGACATTGTTAAGTCTGCAGAATAAATTAATTTATATATTTTTGAAAGCAGTTTTTTTCTTGATTTGATTTGGAATATTTCTAAGGGGGGATAAGAGTTCAACGTTTTGCTGTTAACTTTGGTTTGAATGGATGATTTGAGTTGTAAATATTGTAGATATTGATGTTCCCTGATGCCGTACTTCTGGACCAAATCAGAAAATGGAATTAACTTGTGTTCATGAAATATATGTTTGAGGTGTGTAATGCCTTTGGCGATCCATGATTTGAAATGTAAAGGTTTTCTGTTTATTAGAAAGTCAGGATTGTTCCAGATGGGAGTGTGTTCAGTGGGTGAAATTGTGTTGTTAGTTAATTCGTCAAATGTATACCAGGCTGTCAGAGTTGTGGTTATTGCAGGGTTTTTGAAGCATGGATGACGTATGATGGAGCGGCTTATGAACGGTAAGTCTGTAATATGAATATCTTTGCATAATGTTTGTTCAATGTCTAACCAGGAGGTGTCGGAATTATTAGGATTAGTCCATTTATAAATGTATTGTAATTGCTGAGCAATGAAGTAATGCAGAACGTTTGGTGCTTCTAAGCCACCTTGACTCTTGTGTTTTTGAATAGTAGATAGTTTGATTCTAGGTGTTTTGTTTTTCCAGTAACATTTTGAGATGGCAGAGTCTATAGATTTGAACCAAGTGGGTGGGGGTTTAATAGGGATCATTGAGAATAGGTAATTTATCATTGGGAGTATGGTCACTTTGACTGTTGCAATTCTGCCTATAAGGGATATTGGGAGATTCATCCAACATTGAAGGAATTGTCTTCTATTGTTTTGAGAAGTGGGGTGAAGTTCAGATTTACTAACTCTGTCAGCCTGGGGGAAATGTTGATTCCTAAATAAGTAAAATTACCAGTACGCAGAAAAGAAGGCGGTGTTTGGACTGCCATCACACAGCTATTAGATGAGAGTGGAAGAAGGGTTGATTTAGACCATATAGTATAATCGGATAATTCAGAAAAGGTGTTTATGAGGCGGATGGTTTCAGGTAGTGAGGTAGAGGGATTTTGTAAATATAGTATAATGTCATCTGCATAAAGGCTAATCTTGTGGTGTATATTATTTGTTTGTATTCCTGTGATGTTAATGTGTTGACGGATAGCTGCAGCAAGTGGTTCAATGAATATAGCAAATAGTGATGGAGAGAGTGGACATCCTTGCCTAGTACCCCTGTGTAAAGTGAAACATTGTGATATCAGTTCATTGGTGGTGATTGTGGCCATCGGTGAAGTGTATAAGATCTTGACCCATTGAATAAAAGACTCACCGAATCCGAATTGTTTTAGTTCTGCAATTAAAAATAAACTGTTTACCTTGTCAAAGGCTTTTTCTGCATCTAATGATAAAATGGCTGTCGGTGAGTTCGTATTAGATATGTAATGGATTATGTTAAAAAGTCTGCGTAGGTTATTGGAAGAGTGTCTTCCTTTAATAAAGCCTGTTTGGTCTGAGTGAATAAGAAATGGGATTACTGTTTCAATGCGACTTGCTAATGCTTTACTAATCATTTTTGTATCTGTATTGATCAGAGATAGGGGGCGATAGCTTGATGGGGAGGTGGGATCTTTATCAGGTTTCAATAATAAAGAGATAGTAGCAGTATTCACGGTACCAGGAAGTTTAGAATTTTTGTTTGATTTCTACTGTTAATCTGTTGAAAACTGGGGCCAAAATATTCCAGAAGTGTTTATAGAACTCAGCAGGGAAGCCATCAGGACCTGGTGATGTGTTATTAGGCATGAGTTTGAGTGCATTATAGAATTCGGTGATTGTAAATGGTTGTTCAAGTGTTTTTTTGTTGGTCATCCTTTAGTCTTGGTAACTCAATATTGTTTAGGAATGTTTCAATGTCTTCTTTGCTTGGGTTATTTGTTGTAGAATATAAGTTACTGTAGAAATCTTTGAACGTTTTATTTATTTATTCAGGTGCCTGAATGGTTTTCCCTGCTACGTTCACAATTGTTGAAATAGTTGTTTTTTCTTTGTTTCGTTTGATTGAGTCTTTATGGTAATGAGTTTTCTTGTTTGTGTATTCATTTAGTTGCAATTTATATTTCCGTAATTCATTTTGAATTTGTGCTGTGCGATTATTTGCGTTTAGGTTCTCCAATTCTTTAATTTTTTGTTCTAAGTACTGTTCCTGTTCGGTGTTTTTCTTCTTTTTATGTGTAGTATGATGTGATTTTTCCTCTTAAAACGGCTTTACCTGTTTCCCAAAGTAGGGATGGTACTATATTCGGTGAATCATTTATTTCTAGGAAGGAAGCCCACTCTCTCTTGATATAAGTGTCGAAGTTAGGATCCTCAAGTAATGATGTATTTAAACGCCATCTATTTGGTGGTTTGCTGAAATGGTTCATATTCCAGGTGAGGGAGACAGGTGCATGATCGCTAATGGTAATAGGGTGTATTATTATGTCTGAGATTTGTGATATCATTGAGTTATTGGTAAGGAAATAGTCAATGTGGGAGTATGAGTGGTGAACCGGTGAGAAGAAAGAATATTCTTTAACTGTTGGGTGTTTTAAACCGCCAGCAATCGACAAGGCCTAAATCACTCATGAACTGTTTGATGATTTCTGTGGTTTGATTGGTGCGAGTGCTATTTGAATTATTCGATCTGTCCAGTGATGGGTTCATAACCTCATTGAAATCTCCTCCAATTATTATTATTGAAGAGTCTGAGATGTTGGCGAGCGAGGTAAAAAAGCTGTGAAAGAAGGCTGGGTCGTCATTATTTGGGCCGTAGACACAGGCAATGGTGGTGGGTGTACTGTAATATTTATAATGATACATCGTCCATCATGATCTGTGATGGTGTTGTTATGGGTGAATATGATGGTGTTCCTTATCAAAATTGCCACGAGTTGTAATGGGCAGAGAATATTGATTGAACTGTGGTGTTCTTAATTTATGAAAGTTGGATTGAGATGTGTGAGTTTCTTGTAGGAGACTGCTTGTAGTGTGTTGATTTGGTTAAATACCTTAAGTCTTTTTGCCTGGGTGCCAATTCCACGGATATTCCAAGTTACAATTTTAAGTACGGTCATTATTACAAAATGTAGAGATCAGAGTATAGGGTTGTGTGTGTGTGTGTGTGTGTGTGTGTGTGTGTGTGTGTGTGTGTGTGTGTGTGTGTGTGTGTGTGTGTGTGTGTGTGTGTGTGTGTGTGTGTGTGTGTGTGTGTGTGTGTGTGTGTGTGTGTGTGTGTGTGTGTGTGTGTGTGTGTGTGTGTGTGTGTGCACGTGTCACATGGAAAAGACAAAAGGCAGACAGTTCTCAGACAATACAAAAAACATTGAGATACCTAAACTTCAAATGATAAGGGTTCCTAGTGAAACCATTGGACCTTTAAACACTTTATAAATAAATTGCACAAAGTGTCAAGTGTTATCAGAATTAATGTCCAGTTAAAATGTTAACAAAGGCACATGAGTGAGAGATACAGAATTCTAAATGCATATACTGTAATCCTAATCTATTTCAACACTTATATTGTTCATCGGGCATGAAATAAAGTCTATTAAATGGCATTAAACTATCCCAGATAAATCCTGTGAGCAGCATGTGATAGTTTGTCAGCTTTCAAACTGATTAGTAAACTAAAGTATAGAAAAACAATGGCCCTGAAGCCAAATGCTGCGATGAATTGTGCCTTTTATCATAACCATGGAGTAAATGCATTGCTTGCTTTTGATACCATTCATGTGCCATATGGATCCATAGACTATATTATACATTTATGTAATTTCTGTGACGTCACTCATAGTTTTTTTAAAATAAATTCTAAGCTCGATAATTGATCCATCAGTTGCCTTCTTGGCTTCAACTGCTCTGCATAAATCCAGGAAAACTCTAACGTTAATGCAAAATGAAAATGCTCATATCTTACATGACAATCTGCATTTAAATGACCAACACTTTGAGAATGACATCGGTCTCTATCAGGGTCACTCTCAACAGACTTAGTACGAGTTTACACCTTAAAAAAATGGTACTTCTCAAAATGAAAACTCAGTTATGGCATTGACTTTTAACGATTATTTAAAAACTCTACTGGCATTGGGACAACATTTTACAATTGTATCTTTCCAAAATAAATGGCAGGTGTGCTTTGATTCAGACACAAGCAAAAGACACAAAGGTCAAACACGTTTGAGTTCAACACTATTAAACAGCAATACAAACATACAATCTTGATACAGCAGGGTGTATTTTGTACTTTTTTGATGCCTACTTTTGTGTAATGCTCTTTGCTGGTTTGGTGTAGAAAGTAACAATTCCCCAAAACCCAGTGAGTTACACCTCTACTTTTGTATACAGTATTTGAACAGTAACAAGGCAAGACCACCTTATAACAATTCTTAACAAAAACAAGTATTGAAAACATGAAAAAGTTTCCATTTGACAATAGCTGACACATATAAGGAACCATCCATTTTTTATTAAACCAAATATTTCTTCACTTCAATTCCTTGCTCAATAGATTCCATTGCTTTAAGCCCACAGATAGTTTGAGTGAGGATCATTGTCTGCCTAGTGCCTACCCATCTGGTTAAATGTCAGAGATCTGCCGTTATTTCAAGAATGCACTCGGCATTTGAGAGAAAAAACCCGGTGGCTTTCTTTCATACCACTGACGCTACTTTGATTGTCACAACTTCTGAGTGAATGCAATGGCATTTTTATAATTTAATGATCTTTCATTCTTTGTGCATAGCATCTATTTCTTGGGACTAAATGCCAAAGCTTGAGCTTGAATATAACAGATAGGTGTTTTTTTGCAGTTATCATTATTGAGTGACATAGATTGTTTGATGTATTTATATTCTCATAGTGTCAAGGGACGGATTGTATTGACACTAGCGGCACGGATTGATTGTTATAGATATACTGTAGTTTACTTTTTCACAACAAATTGAAACGTCTGTGTGATTTGATTGACTGTCTGTGGGTTTTATTCTCCACTAACCCTGAAATAATGGATCTCTAGCTTAAGATGAATGGTCGATTGAAACACTCCAAAAAACGTTGTAAAAGTTCTGATGGTGTGGATTGGCTTTTGGGCCTACTTTTTACTAAAATACCATCTTGACACAGAAATACATTATAGGACATAATAAGCATTAATATAATATCTCTGATATCAGTATGGATTTCCATTGCAAAGATTGTTCTTCTTAAATCAAATGTAAAAGACCCAGAACACATGGATACATTACCACAGTGTAATGCAGACAAATGTGTATTAAACCTACAGTTTGAGTGGATTTCCGCACTACATGTTGTGGAGCTACTTCATGAAATTGCGTAGATTTGCATTACATAAAACACATATTGTATTCAAAGACCCTGAAGAGTGAAAACCTTAACAAAAGCTGAGTTTATCCAAGATCACTAGCTTACTGCAGCGATATGAAATTGTACTGTAATAATAATAAAAACAACTTAAATGTATATAGCACCTTTCATATACCCAAGTACTTAAACAGAGGGAAACACAAAACAAACAACACAACCTGCTGAGACTAAACATAAACAGACAAGGAGACAGAATACAGATAAGGAGATGTGTGACAGTTTGTGAGTAGGGGGGGATGAGTAACTTATGGAATGATGGAAGGCTATGTTAAACAGATGAGTTTTCACGATTGACTTGAAGATGTCCAGAGAAGGGGTATTATGGATTTCAGCAGTGAGGGAGTTCCAGAGGGTCGGGGCAGCGACACTCGAAAGTGCGGAGGCGTGAATGGGGAATAGAAAGAAGGCCGGAGTCTGAGGATCAAAGAGTACGGGACGGAATGAAAGGTTGGAGTCCAAGATTACACCCAGGTTACATTTATTGCGTTAATAATGACAAACAAAGCTTTAGTTGGTTTCTCTGCATTGCATATTTACACTCCATCCATACACCCCTGGAGGATCATTCAAGTGTCTTCCTCTGCCACACAGGGAAACCCAATTCAACTGTGCATCCAAGTGAAAATTGACGGACTGTGGAATAGAATACTTCAAATTCAAACATTGACTAACTAACGGAAATACAGAAATATATGTAAGAACATGACATTTTCTTTTAAGCTGTAGGCACATTTTGATAAAGGTTAACAATGATACAAGTGGTTAGATGCATGTGAATACACAAAATACACCCACAGAATATTCAAAGACCTTTCTCCAGTTCCTTTCGAGACTCGTCTCTTCGCCTTAATGAGGCCAATAGTAAGTAGAGGTTTAATATAAATACAGGCCTATACTATGTATCTAATTTATATATATATATATATACATGTTTATTCCTGCACTCAATAGCACAGAAGGCACCCTATATATCCATGATAATGCTGCAAGCAAACAACACAAATCCATATAGCATTTAGCATTAGTAAAGGCTTTTAGCTTTTAGCAGCTGGTACCACAGGTGCTATTGACTTGGATTATGTTGTGTTGAAGCTTGATTCAGTAAAAATGTGTCTTGGTTAAATTAAAAAAGTCAACATGATTAGTTCAAATGTTATCTACTTAAGGGTAGTTTTAAAAAACGTCAATAAATACCTTTGTTTGAAGGAGATGTTTTCAAAGAAATATAAAATAAATGTTAGAGAGGTAATTTTGTTTAAATTTTTTTACCAATGTATCAAATTGGGTATCTTGAATCATGGAATTTCAGTCATGTTAGTTTTCATTACTAGATTTCTCCTATTGAGACATCCCTGTTTGGATGTTACAGGGACTGTAGCTGGCTCAAGATTTACATCTATGATACTGCAAGTGACTGCAGTAAAAATGCCATAATAAAACATGAATCTCGCAGCTCTTCCGAGGTGCCTGGAAGTGCATATTGTAACTTTGCTCTAAACCTCAACTGGTCCAGCCTCGGGACCCACTTTTTTCCTTTGTCAATAAATCGCGACCCATCATTTTGAACCACTGAAATCGATTCTAAAAACAAATCGTGATTTAAAAAAAAGTGAAGTACAGTGCATATATCCCTTAGGCTATATCCCTTCACAGAATTAAACTGCTTATAAAAAAAGTGTAATCTCATGATGGTCATCAAGTTTCTAGCATCAAAGTTGAGCTGTATAACATAAAAAGGCACACTTGTCTTGTACTCAATAAAAAGGCAGACTTGGAGACAATCCTGCAAATTCACCACATGTGAAAAACGTGAGATGCTGAAAAGCCAACCCCAGCTGGGGGGATTCTCCCCCAGGAGATTTTTAGAAATAATAACATATAAACTACGCATTCTGGTACACTCTGAGAAGAAAATAAATAAATCTATTACTACCCGACATATTTAATAATATTTTATGCCATTTTTTGTTTTTTACTTTGTTCTGACAACTGAACCTGCTGCTCCACACAGAGAGAAGAGCAAAGAGGAGATTAAATTGTGGATAAGGGTAGATAGCCCCCATCGTTCTGTGACCTGTCAATCATCAAACCGAGGGTCGTATTTCATTACGTGTTCATTTTTATCTGAAGTTGTACCCATGGATGTATAAAGAGTAGTTCTACCGCAAAGTTATTCTCCGTCGGGACTTCCGGCAACAACACCATGCCGTCATCTTGATTCTGATTGGCCAGAAGACTCGAAAAAACATCATCAAAGATGTTTTATTTAGAAGATGATCACTACGTGACAAAAGTTTTGAAACTGTTTATGATCTCCGGCATTTCCAGTCAAACGGCTACTGCGTGCGCAGCGTTAGAAAATCGGGCCTTTTTTTTGTAATTTTCTTTTTTATTTACTTGCACATCTGCGACCCACTCGAAATGGGTCCGTGACCCAACAGTTGAGAACCACTGCTCTAAACTGTAGTGTCCGGAAGGATGGTGACTACAAAAACAAATAACAATCATTACTGTTGTTATAGTGTGTAATATAGGACTTAGGCCTACAGCCAAAGGGAATAAAACCTTGTGCTTTAGACTTTACTCATATGAATTAGATAATATACAGATGAAGCGTCTTATTTTGGACAGTTTAAAGTGCGAGGGTCGTGATCGGTTCGTGCACGTTCCGTGATGGCCGGCCGGCCCCCAGTCTGACTTGATACCGCCCCCATGATAAATACATTTAATTATTGTGAAGCCAGCTGCAATGGATCATTGATCCACCAGGGGGTGCAGTGGGGTTCCACACTGGAGTCATGTGAAATCAACTTCTTTGTTGTTAATAATGTTGTTTAGTCGGAAAAAACGAACGAGCCGGCTCTCCCGAATTTTAATCCTAATTTAATCATCATCATTGATGTTTATGTTCGCCGAATTGACATGAAATCACTGACAAATATGAATATTCTGTATTCAACTTCATTGAAACGATCAGGATGGGTGTTATTTTTCCCCACAATGACCAAGTCGCTGCAAATGATCCCATGTATTACATGTACATGACCATATTCTCAACAAAGTTACGTAACGAAACATTCTGTATTCCTTGCTTACTTTTTATTTAATGCTTTATAACAGCTGGAATAGTTCGTTTAGAACAGGCACCTCACTCGCAATCTGCTCCTCCGCAACGCCTACCACCTACCTCCGGCTGAAATTATGAATGTACAGTAAGGCATAGTAATCATAGATAACACGGCAGGGTCCGTTACAGTTTGTTTTCATCTGATTTCAAATATTTCAAATGTCTGAAGTTAATAAATACATTCTCAGTGTTCAAGTCAATAATAGTCATATAAGAAAAGTACTGATCTAATAACAGAGATTTTATAAGGACTTTTCAATGTTCGACATCGCTCATGTGAAATACAGTAAACTGGATGTTGTGGTGCCGAGAGGCGGGGTATCAAAAGTACAAGCTAAACTTTTATTTAGCATCTGAACACACTTGTAAACAACGTGATGCCCGGGAAGCGAAGACCCGGCGGAAACAGCTGGTCTGGTTCACTAAATGTCCGTGTACAGTATATCTGGTACTAATGTATAGCGGATCTTTGTTAAGATCCATATGTCAGTAGAGATGGGATGGCAGAAGGTGCTATATATATATATATATATATATATAATTCCAAAGCTGGTAAAGACCTTTCAAATTTAGCAATAATAGTCATATAAGAAAAGTACTGATTTGTTCTTGAATCAACTTTTTTATGGAAAATGTTTTATGTAATTTTATTTCATTTTAAATAAAATGAAAGACATTCACAGTTAATGTAATTAGATATACATTATTAATGCCATACATTTTTAAATGTAATTAGATATACATTATTAATGCCATACATTTTTGCATAAATATTTATTCAGTATGATAGCTGTCTAGCAGAAGTTAAATCCATTTCTCACTTATTCTGACAATGTACTTAACCCCAAATAAAAGAACCCAATAAAAATAGTTGTTAAATAATAGTGAAGTCACGTTGTAATAACAATAACTCATCTCTCTCGGTTTTTTTTGTTTTCTTTGTGTGCTTTGCCAAAAGCCACTGTGTCAAGTGTCCTAGTTGGGTTGCCGTAACGAACAGCAGCCGGCTCTCGATTTTTAATCCTAATTTAATCGTTTATGTTCGCCGAATTGACATGAAATCACTGACAAATATGAATATACTGTATTCAACTTCATTAAAATGTTATTAACGTGCCTAAACTCAGTAATTCACTAAAATTACTGATCCCTCCGCGTCGTGTCGCGGAGGGATCTTGATCCCTGGGTGTTATTTTTCCCCATAATGACCATCCAATCATCCAATGACTGTTTCCACTCGGACTTCAATACAGCAACACCATTGTTTGGTTTCCATGGTAGCGTGTCTCTTTAGTAGCGTGCACTCCTTTCCTGTAAATTACAGGTCCAGCCAGGCAAAACAGTAATATGAAATATGAACGTTAGTTTTTAACTGAAATGATCAAATAAAGTCAAAATGTCACAGTGTTTACAAACATTGACCATACCGTTCACCAGCCCCCACCCCACTATGTTGAGTATAGCCTACTCTTTGTTTAAAACGAATTGGCCATCGGAATGTGTGTGTGCCAACCCCCCCCTGTGATATCTCTTCACAGGGGGGAGAGAGTTAGACGCTCGTGAATTGTCAACGGGGGGGGGCCTCTCTGCACGGAGGAGCCGCGGAGAAGTGAATCACAGTGATCTGCTATTTTAAAGTAAATTCAACACATATCGACCCTAAATATAGCATATATTAAGAACGAGAAAGTGTTAACATCGTTTTTTGTAAACATATGACCAATGTGCGAGGGTGATGACATCAGAGCATCGTCCTATGGGCTTAGCCCCGGACAGGTACAACAGGTATTCACTCAGAGGGGGGTAGTTACTCATTTACATGTCAAAAAGCAACATACAGTAGGCGGGTGGGGGATGGTGAACGTTTACATTTCTCTACAGCAGTGGTTCCCAAACTTTTTGTGCCCAAGGCACACCAAAGGACAAGTAAAAATCTCAAGGCACACCTATTGTGCGAAATAGCCCTTATAACACGTGTTATCACTCATATCATGTAAAATATCTGTAAATGTGCATAATTATTTACTAATGCCAAATAAAATGTGACAAAGACAACTATATTACTACGTTAAATATTTATTAACGAAATATTTCAGAAATTAATTTGAAACTTTATCAAATTAGGCTTCATCAAAGCACAGGGATGAAACGTATACCAATATAATCTCAGGGCTCGACATTATAAATGGCCCGCTGGCCCGGAAGCATTATTTAGACACCGCGGCCAGCATAACGTACTTTCAACTCGCCCCACAGCTGTTTGCTGCGGAGCGCAGCGCGACTCTCTCTCTCTCTCTCTCTCTCTCTCTCTCTCTCTCTCTCTCTCTCTCTCTCTCTCTCATCTCTCCTCCTCTCTCATCTCTCTCTCTCTCTCTCTCTCTCTCCTCTCTCTCTCTCCTCTCTCTCTCTCTCTATCTATAACTATCTATCAATATATCTATCCATCTATCTCTCTCTCTCTCAATCTATCTCTCAATCTATAAGGAACCGCAGTAGACAAAAGGCGTTGCTATAGCAACACGTCATGTTTATATGAAAAGGGGTGGGGTCAATATGACCCGCTGGGCGGAAATAGGTATAAATTGACAATTTTTAACAACATAGGGTGCTACATAACACACTTTCAGGAAAAGTCACGGACTGGAAGACTTTAATATTTTATTGAAAAAAAGTTACACAGTTCTAGTGTTGTCCTTCAGCCTTCGATGTGTCACGGTCTTATAATTCCCACCTGCAACTGCGTTAACAGCGAAATATGGGGTTCTGTGAGGATTTTTTTTTAAATAATTATTTTTAGGTATAGACAGTGGCGTTTTTATATGTACAAAAGTGGTGGGGCACAAAAAACTTAGATGTCTATATATAAGCTTCTGCAGTGACGTGCAGTGAGGTTCATGGCTGGTGAGGCACTGGCACTGACTCTTCAGGTTTACAAATATTATATTTTGACCTAAACCAAGATATAATATTATTTTCAAAAGCTTTTTTTGTCTGATGCTTCGATTAATTTTAAACAGACAGTTCAACAAAAGGATACCCAAAAAATGTCATTTTATCATTTAAATATTGAATTGTTCTCTCTTAGTAAGATCCCATTTTCAATAAAATGGCGGTCTTACCTTGACTTGAAGATGAAGTCCATTTGCCTATCCTTCTGGACAAACATTTCTATTACTTTTTTGTAAAAGTCCTCCTTATGTTCTTGTAGTTTCAAAAGTCTATCATAAATCTAATCCATAGATTTATGATAAAAAAATTATATAAGTAGGGTAGACATGTGGATGTTATCCGGCTAATCAAAACGTGCATTTATCTAACAGGTACGTTTCCCACAGATCTTATTTCGAGCTATTTTCTAAAATCCTCTGGAGAAATCTCATTGCTTTTTTGTGCTTACTTCCTGGTTTTAGGACGCGCCACTGCAGCTCTCTCGTCTCCTCTTCACACAGCACACTTTTCGCGGCACACGTACTTACAAAAAAGTACGTAGTAAAAATGATTTGAGATGACGTATGGTGGGGATGGTAGCTCCATGCCCCTCTGGTCATTATTTTTTTGCCACACACATTTCATTACAAAATACTCTGAGCATGCGCAGTGAAGTTTTTACAGTCACCGTTGACTTCACAGCGAGAGGAAGGGGCATAATCAGGTTTTGTCCCACATGGCTCTAAACAGCTCAATAGGCACACACTGTGACTGTAGACACACTAATTAGAAGAACACAGACTAAAACAGCAATGTACAGACGAATCAGATGATTAAACATGATCTTAAAATATATTTTATATATTTTTTTATTTATTTTTTTGCATTTTTGTAATCATTATTTGTAATACTTTCTGCTGACACTAGGTGGGGCTGTGCCCCACCTGCCCCTAATGACCAGTCGCCACTGGGTATAGAGTTTGCCTCTGTATTATGAAATGAGTGCATACAAAGTACTGATATAGTAAATAAAAAAATTATTATTTTTGTGTAGTTGTATATTGCAATAATAAGCATTGCCCTTCTCCTATTCAAACCAAAAGAGAAAATGCAGATATTACACTCTGAAAAGAAAGGGTAGACATATCTGTACTCTTAGTGCCAAGTAGCTAAGCTATTCATTTGCAGAAATGTAAAGTGATCTATCTAAGTTCTATTCATATTCTTGACGGGAAGAGTTAGTATACAATAGAGTTAGAGTTAGTATAGGGGAGACCAGGGATAGTTGCAACACTTTTTGGGTTTTTCCCCAATAAGTAAAAAACCATTTACAATAGGATAGCCATTTTGCTATATTATACATTATCAATATGTCAGCTACTGAAACAATGTATTTAAGATGTTTTTATGAAATAAGTACAGGTTGGAAAATGTATTTTAAAAAAAAAACTCAACTGTTACAACTGTCCTTGTGTACAGGGACAGTTGTAGCACATGCCAGGCACGGTTGTAACATGTTAATAACGGTTACCTTTTTTCACACTACATGACAACAAATAGGGAAAGCAGTCAAATTCTAAGGCAACAAGATTTTAATGGGGTTTCACACATCCTCCAACAAACAATGAACAATTAACAGAACTTGAACAGAACTTAAAACAGAACACCAGAATTAATCAGATTCACAGTTGTGGCAGGTGTAAAAGGCACTTCCATCTGTGCAGTCCTTGTGTGCCCAGGCTTTACAGGAGCAACACTGCAGCCAGATCTCCTTGGACCTGGAGTAGCTCTCCAGGCACACAATGCAGTATTGAGCCTCATCTTCATCAGATGAGTCCTGTATCTTCTGCTTCTTGTTGGGTTTGTCTGACTCTCCAACCTCAGCCTCTTCTTATGGAACCGGTACAGGGTGACATGGCATATATCCAGGGACTTTGCCACTTCCCTGAATGATTTGCCCTCCTGAACTTAATTTGAGCCCATCTGCAGCAGAGCAAGTGGCACTCCCCTGTCTGTCTTCCTCTTTCTGACATTTGGCATACTGTAAACACACACACACACTTTAGGCCTACTGTACAGTATTTTATTCTGTTTATTTTTACAGGGACAATGCACACCAATCAACAATACAACTGTATGCTTGAATGAACAATTGATAATTCAAGCAAATGAGCCATCATTGTAAATGTGCCATGTTACAACCGTCCCGTTACAACCGTCCCAGGACCACCAGTCTTGCTTTCACCCCCTGTGAACCTGCCTGATTGCTAGCTTGACCCATATTTAGCTAGTTATATTTGTAGCTTACAAAACAGTGATTCTAATAATACTAGTTTGGATTCCTAGACATTTGAACTCAAGACAGTATCCAAAAAATACATCATATCATTTTAGTTAATATTTTACCTCAGAAACACACTTTTGCCGATATCTTACGCGAGAAATTCAAACGTGGCTCCGTTTTTTCTCATCGATCTCACCATCTAACTGCGCATGTGCAGAGTGAGTGTCATCACTCTAGCTTGTTTGTGATTGGAGATATTGAAGGTGTTACAACCAACCCGTGTTCCAACTGTCCCTGGTCTCCCCTACTTTAAAAGCCTTCTCCAAATCAAACCAAGATATCTTGGGTATTCACTCAGAGGGGGGTCGGTGAACCGGGCAGAGTTTTTAAACATTTAAACATTTATAACTAGTTTAGGTTGTTTGAGAGGTACAGCTACCATTCTTTAATTAGATGTTTGATAAGTGCAGATCACATAGTAAAACACGTACACAGATACATTATTTTGTATTTTTATTAAATTCGACAATGTCAATTTCACTTTCCACTATGTCCACCGTTGTTTTTCACAACCAATGGCAGAACTTTATTGAGGCCTGTAATTAGTCAACTACAGGTCTCTTGAGTCAGTCTTTTTCTTCCAAAAAGCTTGTGACAAGATGTTATTGCTCTTGGGGCATTAAAAACAAGATTTTAACTTTAGTTTTTTATATAATATCTGCATTTTCTATTGTGAAAAACTAAGTCTTAGTTATTTAATATATAGCGCCATCTCCTGGTTAAACCCTGAAATTGGAGAATAGTGGGAGGGCCTAACATTCCTGAATACTGGGTTGCGTTCGAATACTCCAAAAAAACAGCTCCTAAGTTCTAACCCTATCGTCTATTCCTTGACCTCGGAGTGAAACGTCACGGGGTTAAGGGAGAGTGGATAGGAGAATTCAAAAGGACTTAGGAGAAGAGACTGCGGTACTTTAGAGAATCCGACTGCACTTTCACTATCCGACGTGTTTATGATGCGCCAGCGGAGGTCATAAATGTGCGCCTGCTGCGGTGGGGAAACTATGGAAACTACAGTTTTCTATACAGCGGACTACAACAGGGATGTTTAATAAGAACGAGGGACTACTGTAAACTCATCTAGAGCCTCTGCACCGTGCTCTGATGCTGTTGTTTTATGCTTTATGAACAGGGACAACAGAGAAACATATTCTTCATGACCAAAGTTGGAATTGAAATAAAAAAGGAAAGTGAAACTTATGCTCGTCACCCTCTCCCTCCGGTCCACATTAATACAAATGATCCCAATACGTATGATTGTGTGAACTATGAAAAGATCTTAAAATAAATACAAATGTATTTATTATAAACGTTAGTCCTTAACATCTATCAATGTGTCTATCACCATTCAAACATCTTTTTAAAAGTTGAACAAACCCCACACAGCTTAGTATAGACTGTGAAATGTTGACTTTATTTGATCATTTCAGTCAAAACTAACGTTCACATTTCCCTTTTTGATTATAATACTGATGAACGTTCAAAACAAAGCACTTTGGCAACTTACCACATACGTTTTGAACCGTAACTTTCATGATATCATTTCTCGTTCATAATCGATTGTTTCCGTGAACGACCGGACATTCCCTCGGCTTAAATGCCGCGGCCGCAAGGCATTGTGGGGCAGCATTTTCTCCTCTCATGTCGGTTAGGGAGGTCCAGTGGTTCCTAAGCTAAAGGAGGTTATAAAGGAAGTTTGAAACCTCCTTTCCTTTCATTTTAGAGAATTCGAACGGCACTTATCATGGCTGCCACTGAGGGACTTCCGGGTCATTTCACTCCGTTAGGAAGGTTCCTAAGCTAAATGGACTATTCGACCGCAACCCTGGTCTTTGGCAGGCAACTGGCTGGCAGTCGGCAGGAAGCTGTATGCTGGGGTCCAAAATAAGAGGCTCCATCTGTATTGGTGTGGAATTTAAGTGTTCATTTCAGTCAGTGGACGTTGATCTACTACTGTATGTCCTCTTTCAGTGTAGAAGGGAATTATGTGAGGCACATTCTTACCCCAATGGCATAGATGTGTAATAACCTTTGCCTTGTCCTTGTCCTTGACTCTGACACCCACTGAAACAGTGGGTGTCAGAGTCCAAAGTCAGATACTGAGCAGCACAAAAAAAGCAGAGCAGACACAAGAACACATTGCACATGGCTGGAATGTGTGAAAAACTCTGGAGGATCTCTAGCAAACACTGCATCCCTGTACTTTTCCAACCAAGTCAGAATGTTCTTACACTGAACAACGTAATCACTAAAGCAACCAGGGCAGTGTCATACACATAAACCAATACATCAATAAATATTGTACAGTTGGAATATTATATGCACTTATTGTTATGAAACAATCACTAAATGACCACATGACCCAACAAAGAAGCATTGTCAGTCGGGTGAGTTTGTTAGTAGCTCTTTTATGTACTCAGGCTGTAAGACCTCTTCAACTTTATGAGATCCTTGGGAGTGCTTGTTCATTATTTTTGTGTGAGCCAATGGGGTTAATGAAGAATATCTCTTCATCCAACTATGGATGTATACTTTGACCCTCTCGACCAAGCTGCAACAAAACCCCAGTCCTGTGTTGAAGGATGGTTGGACACATTATTTGGCAATGCAAACATCACGGATTGAAACCTTCACGGAATAAAAATCACATGTTTATCCATTTACAATGTATTTTTTGCCTTGGAGCTGATTATGAGACATAACATTTATTTTTTCCTGAGCAGTAGATATTTGCCTTTGAAATTCAGTGCACTGGTCTCCAGTTAGTTCTGAGGCAAACCAAATCTCATGCAAAAGCAATAAACACCCTGAGGGCAGGAATTCAGTTGCACACTCTGACCAACTCACTTTAGCTGAATTACTCAGTTCAAGCTTGTGATCTTACATTTGCTTCAGTGATACAATTTGACAACTCATGTGCTGAGGATTTTTATGTGTCTATTTTTTTCACGTTTCAAATATATTATTCAACTTTTTTTCATGAAATAAATCATGTCATCCTGAATTATTACAGACAGTCAGACATACGGGCTTTTTAGTGGCATAAGTGTTGCTGATATTGTTTTTTCACCTTCATTATTGGGTTTCACAGGGGTGAATTACTCGGAACTAATCTGAACTCTTGAACTTGTAGAGGCCAGAGTGAGCTATACATCTGTGCATCGTAAGATATGCTTAAGGTTTTTCTTTGATCAGAGGAGCTGATACTCCAGAATAGTACAATACCTCCTGGGAAATGGCTGCTCACTGTCCAGTTTCACAAATGCAGAATTGTTAGGAGGAATGAAGGTCAGAACTTTTCATCTGCATTTCCAATTATAGGTCAAACCAGGAATCACCAAATAATCCAAGCAGCACCATCCATCGTTCTCCTAATATCTAGCATAAGCACATGTTTTAACAAATTAAAAAGCATGAATTAAACCCTTACTCCAGGTTGCTGTCCGTGTCACTCAAGCCCATTTAATATGATGTCAGCTATGTAAGAACATAGAGGTATACAAAAATTCATCCTACAGTACATGAATTATTTCACATTTACATATTATTTTGGCCAATATAGCAAGGGGATCTAGTGATGGTTATGATGGTCAATTGGTAGGGCCATACTTAAAATGATTCAGGTATATTTAAATAAATTGCTTTTAAATGTTGCACAATGGTCCCAAGAGGATGAATCTCATTGACTTTGTTAATCCCCCTGACCTTACTTAGTGCCACTATATGGTTTACGGTTTTGGTTTTGAGTGAAATATCTTGAGAACTATTGGATGGATTGCCAAGATATTTGGTAAAAATATGTTATTTCACAGAGGATCAATTGTAATGACTTTGGTTTTTATAAGAGGCCACCAGCAAATCAAATTGTCATGTGTTTATTGAAATGTATTAACATATTCCAAGGTGGATTGGAACAAAATTTGGCACACACATTCATGGTTCCCAAACAACCACCCTTGTCTCTTCTGAGATGCATTTAAGGAATTGGTACTTCCATTAAAGTTGATTCATAACCCACATAAACCATGTCAAAATGTAAGTGCTCTGAAAGTAGAAGAAGGAACAGTCTTGCAAGCAGTACTAATGCTTAGCAAAAATAAATTCAATTATTTCTCTTTACAGTCAGTGCAGTGTCTGTGATTGCATAACAGGTTTTAAAAAAAATGTATATTACATTTTCATGTTCTACACATAGTTTCCACAAATATTTCAAACATTATTAATGCTGTAATAATTATTTCCCAAGGTTGAGCTCACAAGCCAATGGCGAGTATGTATTTAGTTCTCTGAGATGAGATACAAGAAACTTGTGCAGTCAGATCAATATCTAGAGAAGTGGGCAAATAGTTTTAGTATTCCAGTGGAGAATCCTCCCGCTGTTTATTGCCCCTCTTACTTGTGACAAACTTGGTAGCACAGACACACACAGGAAGAGGCCCATATCTCATTTTCCAGCCATGATCAAAATTGCTCAGTTGGCAAAGACATTGTCATTGTAGCTCTGTGCAAAGTGGTCTACTTGATGCTTTTGCTTGTCCCATAGGAAGCTTACAGTTCTATTATGTTTTCATTTACAAGTTTATGTTCTGGCTCTGCAGTTTTCTGTGGGATGTTGTCCAGCACATCACTTCTGTGTTTTTACACTTGCAGATCAGAAATGTTTTCCTGCAGTGTAAAAACTACCTCTATAAAAGTGGTTGTATTATGTGGGTTGAGAGGGAGTTTTTCAAAGTGATGATATCATAACATTTATTTAATCTTGAAGACTACACATTTTTAACAGAAAGTCTGAATTACAAACATATATTTTTGAATTATCTAATGAAAAATACAAATGCGTTTTATTTTAGAAAATGTATAGTACATTTTTTTTTCTTGACCCATTGATTTATTATTGTTGACTGTTTTTATCCGTGTCTCACAAGCCCCTCAAGTGCAGTTCTTAATCGCTGAAGTAACTTTAACAATATTGACATTCTTAGGCAATTCATTTCTTTTTTAAACTTTTTTAAACCACAATTTCACACAGCAAAAAGTGAACTTCAGTTAATCTGAATATAAATCTTTGATGAGAATAAGGTGTGCAAGTGGGGTTAAATGTTAACAGAGTGCCCCTGTCCTCCTCTCACAAATTTTCAACAACTCTATTTGTGTTCATTATTTCTATTTTCATGAACACAATGTAATGGATTCTTAGCAACATTCCCATCTCATTCTAGTTAATCAGTGATATTATCAAACTATATTATTCCACATACAAAATAAAATTACACAGGAAGGGTCTCACCCAAGATGTGATGGAAATGTTGTTTGCAGAAAGCAATCTTATATTTTTGTAAATCTTGGAACCCCCCAGTGCTTGCTTTCAATGAGGAAATGATTTCTTCTTTGTTCTATGACCTTTGTGAACCCCCGACATAGTTCTGGGTATTTCTCACAGCTAGTGTGAGGTCATTGATAGTATAATCCTGGACCAATTTTGCCCCCTACTGACTCATTTAGTATCTGTTCCTGTCCTGCACTTACTTTGCATTTCTTGGCCACAAATCTGCATTAAAATTCAAAATCAATCATTATAGTGCTTCCTCATTTCAAATTCAAACAGAAGTTTTGTAAAATTGTAAATTTAGATTCCTTAAAAGGTTATTTGTTCTGCTTCCGGTCTTGATGACTTTGAGCTGGAGGTAAAAACAAGGTCAGAAATCTACAGTGCATCCTGGACTTCTTTTAGTAAATCTAGCCATGATGAGAATTGAGAACAACAACTTACACTGGGTCTTATTCGCAACTGTCAGTCACCAACATGATGAGTTTGCATTTTTAAGGAAGAGTACTTTAGCATATTGTATAGCAGTTTCCTTGGTGGGTGACTGTGAGAGCGTAATAATGACAGTGCTGCTGGTTTTTGTGTTCATGAGTTCAGCCATGATGACACGCAGGTAGCATGATCCAGGAAGAGCACGACCAAAGTGATACATCAAGGGCTAACAACCAGGACAGAAGGTGACTGCCATGACCTGGTCTTAACAGTGATCTATCCTTTCTACTAGCTTTGACAAGAGTCATGATCGAGGACTAACGTTTCTATATGCTCAGGGACAGGATGCACCTGGAAGAAAAGGGGAGGAAGGGTGACTGAAGCAACAAATCATGTAGAAGAATGGTTTAGGTTATACTTGTGTAATGTCTTGCTGACTGGGTTCATATGTCTGTTTTATTCGGGGCCCTCAGTGTGCAACACAAAATATAGTTAACTAATAATAGAGTATTTTCCGAATGTATAGGCTGGCATGCATAAAATCCCAAAGAATATTTTTTTTTCCCGCTTTAATTGAGATATATGAGTATCAGTCAAACCCTTATTAATTATTTTTAATGGATTAAACTACCTGGACATGCAGTTGGTTTAAATAATACATGCATATTCTTTATAGAAACATTGATAACCGTCTTCTAAAAGCTTTCAAAGATTGTTTAAACGGTGAAACTAATTAATATCTTCAATAGAAGTTTACATATGAGCAAAGCAGGCAAATAATGCTGTCCGTAATGTCCAAGAAATGACAGCAATTTAATCAAATTATACTAAGCTGTAACATTTTACCAGCATGTAAAGGTAAGTAAGCTTTGCATAAATCACACTATTCTTTTTAGTGATATAAGCCTCTGCAGTGGATTCTTATCATGTGCTACAGAAATATAAAGATACGAATATCAGTTTGTTTAACTGTCTCAGTGGAACATTGTGGAGGTTGGCTTCCTTGTAAAGTTCTGCTTGAGGGCACCGTGTTAATAATAACAAAGGTTTGACTCTACAATGCTAAACAAAGATGTGAGTGACTTTACACAAAGGCAAGCTGACAGGCTGACACACCATCTCTAAGGTCAGCTAAGCTAATTAGCCTTTGCACATCTTAGATGGACCATTAGGCTTCACAACTAATGAACTAAAAACATTGCCCTCTCTCTCTTTCTCGTAACATCCACTCCAGTGTTTCTGAGAAATGTGATATTGGCCAGTGCAATCTGTGGCTCAAATACAGTATGTCAATTGAGGCTGGTCTGTCTTGTCAGCCGTTACCTTTTCTATTTCCTTGTCTAACGGATATATTGTGTTGGATTGGCAGTTGAGTGATTGACTGTTAATTATAGTAAAGCTGGATATCTACCTGATGCTAAATTGCTACATTGTAGGATGTGATTCGCAGTGTATTGCCAAATGTATATGGTAGGGCTAGGCTTAACTCAACTCACTTGTCGATGTAAAACTGCTTAGACATCATCTTCAATGGGTCACAGACAGATAAACATAATCTGTTAAGTCCCTGGAACTATACGTCAACAACCAAACAGAGAAATGTATTCACTTTGTCAGTTGCCAACGCCGTGGTGCTGCAGGCCGGCATTTAAAAAATAATTACCCAAAATGATATTCAAAGCTTTTGCCAAACAAAAATACATTTTTGGCTGATCTGTTTTTTAACAAGCTGTAATGTCACATGAATCCCCTTGGTCCTTGTCTTGTCTACATTCTTTTTGCAAAGTTCCTCAATCTCAGCATGAACTGTGTGAGTTTAATGTTATCAAAATCGAAAGAAACCATTGCCATAACTACAAAAATTAGTTTTAGTCTCCCCAGAATTTCCCTTGAAGTACATTTAAAGCTGTAAAGTGAGCTAAGAAACATGCATACAAAATATAAAGGTTACTGCTCAGGAATTCCCTATAGCAAACAGCTAAACCTGTGATGGTTATTATCTTTGACAGGCTGCCACTGACCAATAGTGCCCTATCATGTTGTTGCTGTTTGAGTCGTGCCTGGTGGCCTTGAACAAACACCTCTCTCTGTGCGGCATAGGCTGAATAGTGAACAGGACTTCAACCCAATCTGTTGCCTTACACAGCGAATAAATGGAGCAAGACACAAAGCGTTGCTGCGTGCCTTCACGTTTCACTTGTACAACAGTGAGGCAGCTAATTGTTTAATCTAACCAGTCAACATTGTATCCTGGGTGTAACGGTTCGATGTGTCAAATCCTACGGGCCCTGTCAATGTTTAATAAGTTAATAGTTTTACGGGGTCATGCCACTGATTAAAGGTGGGGTAGGTAATTCACTTCAGAAACACTTTTTGTTATATTCCATGGAATGCTCTTAACATCCCGATAGCAATGAATATATTAAATGCTTTGACGAATAAATACATAAAACAAATTCATCTGTGGAAGCCGTAATACTGTAAAATGCCGGCTAAAATAACTGGATGGCCTACCTGCCTGTCAGCCTTCCATCTCGTGCACAAACCTATCTCATGCCCTCATTGGTCATGTGCGCGTTCATGTGTGTTGGAGGAGGGGCTCTGTAAGGAAGTCTGAAGGAAGGGGCAGATTTTTTCCGGCTGCCTAGTTTCAAATTCTAGCGCACTCGAGCTGGTTTCTCCATTCTTACCTACCCTACCTTTAAGGTATGCCCGCCTGTATCCGCCTCACTCTGCTCCATATCAAAGACTAATAATACTGCACCCCAACTTGGCGGCCCCCAATCACCCCCCCCCCCCCCCGGTCATCCACCTCCGCCCGCCAGGGAGCTGCAGCCTGTAATTGGGTGTGGAGCCTGAGAGGCCATGTAGTCGACGGCTCAGCGGAGACTGCAAGAGTCAATTACCAGAGCTGACAGTGCCGCGGAGAGAAAGGTACACCAGACACACTGTAGCGATCTGTCTGAGCAGGATAAAGGAGTCAGGTGGGGTGTGCTAATGTGAGACCAACATGCTACATTTCTCACCTCCCAGTAACAGTGACAGCTGTAGCATATTTTTCACTTATGTTCAGGGGTAGGTTATATATGGCCCTTTCTGTCAGTGAAACCAATTAGTGAACCAACATATGAGGACACATTGAATTAAATTAAACCTTTTGTTTTATAAACCTACATTACAGTGTCTCATAGCTGACAAATAGTAGATATTTCATAAAGCTAAAAGCCGTGTCTCAGTGCTGGTGCTCCCTTGGCTTCAAAATAGATTATTGTGTCAATGATTCAACAGCGGCAATATTTTAATCAAAGATGATCCCAGGAACCCCTAGTTCATTTCGCTCCCATCAAATCTGACAGAATTGGATTCATGAGGTCTTCATACTCAATATGCTGAGACAGTAATGTGAATCAGAAGATTGGCTCTCACTGGTCACTGACATCTTCTCTCTCTTGAATTTGCTTCCTTTCTGGGTTAGTGTTTGCAACCTTTCTGCAAGCATTCCGGTACATTTACCTTATTTTATTAGCAATGTTTGTTATTTTTATGGTCATACAGTACATGTCATCAAATACCATGAAGACAATATAGAAAAAGTTAAGAGCATATCAAATTACGCAAAACTTAAAGGGCACCTATTATGCAAAATCCACTTTTTCATGTATTTTATACATAAACATGTGTCCCCTCTGTGTAAAGAGATTCTGAAAGTTTCAGGAAAAGAAATTCGCTCACTTTTTGTCCTGATCCATTTATATAAAAACCTGATTTTGGCCACTTTATGATGTCATAACGATTGTTTGGCTTGTGTGACCATTAGCCAATCACCAACCAAGGTAACAACCACTTTCCATTTAAAGTGATGTTTAAAACTCAGTTAATGGGGCTCATTCACTGGCGCTTACACAAACAACAACCACCATAATTATTACATTCAAATGAAGTACATTATTCAAGTTTACATTAACTTTGGATAATAACACTGGAGAAATAACGGGAGCCTCTCTCTTTTCCTCACTCCCTCTCTCTCCTGACAGCCTGTCAGTATCCGTCTCATGCAGCTCACTGATCCAGTAATAAGTGACCCGACAGTGAAGAATAAACATATTTATAACCAGTTTAGCTTGTTCCAGAGGTAGATAAAATAGCTACAGTAAGTGTGTTAGGTCTAACTCTTAGTGTGTGTTTTGCTCCGCTCATTGGTCCGTCACAGCGGGTGGAGCTGCAGGATTTCTGCTTCACACACGTTGCATACCGCTATTTTATTGTCATTTTCGGACACCTTAAAATACTGCCAGACTGGTGAAGCCATTTTGGCGAGCTTGTTTTACCGAGCACAGAGAAAAGTGTCATGTATTGTATGTCATGTGATCGACAGACAGGGATCGATCGGGGGGGCTATGAGTATACTGATGAGAAGAGATGGGTCTTGAGGCGGGACTGGAACAAGGTGAGGGACTCAGAGTCACGGAGGTCTTGGGGGAGGGAGTTCCAGAGCTTCGGGGCTGCCAGAGAGAAGGCTCTGTCCCCAAAGCTCCGGAGTTTGGCCATGGGGGTGGAAAGGAAACCGGCTGAGGTGGATCTGAGGGACCGGGGGGGTTGGTAGAGGATGAGGAGGTCAGTGAGGTAGGGGGGGGCCAGATGGTGGAGGGCTTTGTATGTGAGGACCAAGAGTTTGTAGTGGATGCGGTGAGAGATATAGGGATTTAAGTGATTATATATGATTTGGAGATTGCCTTCACAAAGCTCTCGACATGGCTGAAACTGCTACTGCTCAAACAGTGTTGACAGCTAACAGGAACAGCTGGGTAGGCGATGTGGGTCCTTAACAATGTTTGGGTCGGGGCAGTGTATAGGTAACTGCCATATGAGCACAATTACCTGCTATTAGCTAGCCAATGAGGCACCCACACAAGGGCTTAGAGGCACTAACACGAGGAAGATTGGCTATCAGCACACACAGAGGGAGTGTGACTTATTCTCTGCTTAGGACATTACTTCACTGTCTTAGCAAATATTTTTTTCCTGAACATTTCCCAATGTTGAAATGTGACTTTGCATTGCGTTTATCTGGGGTGGTGCTTCACTTGACTGTTTGAGAGCATGCAAAGTATTTAACCACCATAACCTGATGTCTGATGAACTGTGGGTCATGGTATTTTACTGTGAGCAAAAATGTGAGTTTAATGACACGCATGGGGCTCCTTTATGTGCATACTGTTACAAGCATTCAGGGTCCAAAGAGGGTACTAATATTGTCCTAATAGAGAGATCCAGCAGTATTAGTATGGTCGACTGGCTTAGTTAAATAAAATCTGATAGTGTAGAGAATTCTTCTAATGTGATAATTGGTAAACAGAGTATATTTACTTTGCAGCTAATCTACCGTGCTAGTGGAAATGTATGTCTTCTCTTTCAGGGGTCTGTGGCTTTTTGAGGTGTGTGAAAAGCTATGGTTTGGAAAGGTTTTCACACACAATGAAGTGTTTAGACCCTCACTAAACACCGTGGGGCTTTCATACCTAACCTACATGTTACTTTATACAGCACTGATAATTTAAATGTAATAATTGTAGGTAAAGCTATTTTTGTTGTCTATCTGAACGTGCTTTTTGAGCAAAACAGTAAAAGTGGGATCAGATTATCATGCTGCAGTGCGGGAATTATCTCAACAGGATTAGGATTAGAGGAATGTAATGAAAAGATTACCTGAGCACCTGGATTTTTGAAACCCTTAATGAGATTATACACGTGCAAATCAGCATTTCTTTGTTAATCCGTCAGTCCAGCAGCCAGGTGCAGCACAGTACAGAACATATATTAAAGCTGCACACAGCAAAATGTCTTATCACCATTTTGATATCCTTTAGTGGAAAGCCCTCTTAACAGGCTAATAGAAATTAAAGTGTGGCTTCACATGGTAGGATTTCTATGTTTAGCACAAGCTGTTTTTTAACAGATGGTGCTTAAAAAAGCAAAGGCAAACAGTTATACAGTATTATAACTATATGAGTATTATATATTTTGGTAAGAGCCATATTTGTTGCCGGTCTTACTAAACTACACCAAGAATAGTAAATACATTTTGTATTACTTTTGTTTCTCTCTGACACCTACCCCCACCTTCCTCCCCATCATATCACACTCACACACACACACACACACACACACACACACACACACACACACACACACACACACACACACACACACACACACACACACACACACACACACACACACACACACACACACACACACACACACACACACACACAGTGCCTGCAGACCACACAATGCCTTTCATGTCAGGTGGGTTTTTTCTCACTAGATTATAAGATATATTGTCATGCTGCAGAGGGGGAGACAAGAACACGTGAGAAGGTTTCACTTGTCAGTATATCTCCTATTGTGTACAGGAAAGACGGTCACTGTATGGGAAATGGTGGTCTACAGATTGTTAACACACCACTTAGCAGAATTTCCAGCAAGGTTTCAGTGGTACTCAAATGTGTAAGTGTGATTTGTGAAAGAAATGTGTGTAAAAATGTTATCAACTTTCATCAACCTGGGCCTGACTCCTGTTACTTGTGACACTACTGTAACTCAGAGCAAATGTGTGACATCGTACAACCCAGGACATTAGCATCTGCGTCACACATACAGTATTACCTCAGAAGATTAGACATTATATTTCAAGTTATGGCTGAATAGTTTTTAAAAAAATGGGTGGGATAAAAGCACCACCTGATTTACACTTTAATAAATTATAAGCTTCAATTGCTTTGAGATATTTCCATTGTTTGAGTCAGTCAAATTGCATAAAAAGTTGATTCATTCAGAAATGCTGCTGAACTTGAATGATGTAATATTTTCCTAGCTGGCAGTGGGACTTTGTTGATCCCCTGATCTTAAACATCATTACTTCAACGTTTCCATTTTGGTAAACTATTTTCATTTATTTTTATATATCATTTAAGCTTGGTATCATGCTGAGCTTTATTGGTGTGCTAAACATTGTATCGACTAAACTGCATGTTCACATCGAGCTAATGTAAGCATTTAGCCAACAGCAGCTGTGTGTCTGTTCTAAATACAGCCTCGTAGCGCCCTTAGCGTAGCTGTAGACTCTTATACTTAACCTTTGAAAACACATTGAAAAATTATGAATCAATTATATAATAGATTTAAAACCCTGAAGATCTAATTTTGTTAATGAAGGAAAACATGTTGGGTGCCATCCAGCACTTTTGGACAATTCCTGTTTCAAAGTGTAAATGAAGAGCTGATGTGAACATACTGTTCTGATTTTGCATTTTTTCTTCTAAATATATCAGATGTAAACAACCTACAATATATCACAACATGCAGTGTCAGAAATATTCCGTAATACTTTTATATAACAATAGTATGTCATGCCCTTGGTAATTTGCTCATTATATAATAATTGATCTCATTTGGCCCCATACAAGCCATTGAAGTTCTCTGAGGTCGTTTTGCCACATATGAGCTGTGACCAATCAGATTCACAATGCTGGTGTAATGACATCGCTCATCCCATGCCCTTGAGCGACTGCAGCTGACTTGTGCGTGCTAAATTAGATCTTTCTGAAACCTTTTGAAATATTTGTTTGTCTTCACTGTGACTAAATCTGATAATATGTTGAAGCAAAATTATAGAACTAAGTAAAAAACTGTTTTTATCGACAAATTTGATTTTGGTCTGTTGTGTATCTATGACATAAACTGCTGCCGTTCAATTCAAATACAATAATTAAATGTATTTTGATCACACTAAACCATGGATTGATGGATTAACAAGCTGTAGCACTTAATTTGTCACAGGCCAAAGCCAAGTCTCCTCTCTTGTGACAGAGTACAGCGCTCTGTCTTAAACTACTGCAGAACTCTGACATAGTGGAAGCTAATAGTGGAGTGCCATGCTTCTGGAGGGCAATTACAGTCCATGCTCTCTGAGGTGGAAAAGCAGTGATCAACAGAAATGAAATGGCCATACTGTCTTCTGAGAACGCAGATCAATCTTGGATAAAGTAATGTACACTGCTAGAGCAGCCTGACAGAGAGGTGATGGGATACTCTGCCTTGGCTGGACTCCAAGGCCCGGGCAACAAACAGAAAGACTACTTTGAAAGATGTCCTGACACGCAGCCAGGGGGCACACATCTTCCTGTTTTGAAAACTTGCAGATATTCTTGACCTTGGACATTACTGAAGTGTCTGCTATGGTGTTTTAGTTTGTTTGCCATCCAGGCCTTTCGCTGGATCTGCTGATCCCTTGTAGGGCGCTGAAGTCATGATTATAAATCCAGGGTAAACAGTGAGCATCAAAATGCCATAACAAATCCAGAGAACTACGAGGCCAGTTGTGATTGGAGTCTGATGTAGTACAGAGTTGGGTGATATGTCACCGGACTCAAGGTCAAGGGTGACTGACTGAATGTTTGTACAATACAGACGCCCACACACTTAACACACTTTCACACATTTTGGTGCGCACACGCACAACACAATGCGGCATATAGTGGTGCGGGGTTTTCTCGGCAGATGTGCTTTCTGAATGTTTTTCGAAGATGTTCTGCAATTTCACAGCTCATGGTTTACAGACACGGTGAGAATAAATTAAACGGTGTGTTGACCTCACTTTGTCTGCATCCAACTTTCAAATGAAATGCACTCAATGAAAAATAAATCAGAGAGCACTTAATAAACGTCAAATGAGGATCCGAATTAAATTGCATATTTTGCATAAGATCCACAGGTGCAGTAGAAAAATTGACAACAATTGTACACATAATTATCCTTGATGACACCCCCCTCTTACAGGATCTCTTAAACTTTTTTTCAACTATGGGTAAAACTATGTGCCTACATTTTAGTTGACTTTTTTGATGTGACCAATATTTTGCCCATCGTTTTCCTGAAAAAGGTAATGGAATGTGGAGTAAAATAAAGTCTTAAGTCATTTTCTTCACCATGTGACATCCCTGCAATGTCTTAAACATGATACAGTATCATATGTTAATGATGGCCTTTTTGTCACATGTACATTTTAGCATAATAGTGTTAGTATGATAAACAACCAGCCTGATTGCCTTTGGACAGATATATCAAGATGTTTTAAGATAAGTGAACAAGCTTTTATATTTCCATACTGATTAAACCGTCTATTGGGGTTGCTTCTATTGACATTATGAATGGAGGGGGAAATGAATGTGTTCATAAAGAGGTTGAAAAACATCTCCAGGCATTGAATTCCAGTGGAATCAGATGCAATATAAACATAAATCACAATCGGTATCTGTACACATTGTGACGTGTGTTGCTAAAATAACAGATGCGTTGTTATTGTACTGCAGCGGTCTGTTGAGCACTCTACTGTATATCGACCTATTGTTTACAGCTAATAGATTTAGTAAAACTCTGGCGGGGCTTTGGGAGGTGTTGGTGCTGAGTGGCGCTCTGTGAGGTATTTAGCCAACCATGCAGGTGTTGCTACTGGGACTAAGCCGTCCTGAGAGACTCAGTGATTGGATGGGTGACATCACATCTTCTTGTCCTGATCTTTCTAACCAAGCATTTATCCTTTTGGAAGGGATAAACAAAATATGTTAATTGACATTGACATGGCATGTCTGTAGAGTTTGCCATTGTTTCTTTTACAATGTTAATGCACACAGTTAACAAAGTGTTTATAATGTGAATTATGACAGAGACATAACTATCAAAACAGTGTCACAACAGTCAATGGTGGGGATGAATTACTCTGTTGCTAGGATCCTGCTGTGAGCTCAATCTAAAGTGTACATTTTTGTTATGATAAAAACATGTTGTGCTTGTGTATATTTGGAAAATGGAGGGTGCACTCAGAGGCAACATTAGAGACAAATTATACAATATTAATGGTCCTACAGTATCAATAAGAATGTAATATATTAAGACAATCTTATCCCAACAACTATACAGCAGAATGGTTTGCTTTAGAATTAAATTCACATTTCATGATGCTAAGAGGATGACATTTAAAGACCTCCTGACCTTTCCCTTTAGTGCCCCCATGAGGTTGCTCTAGCAGACGGTGAGTGACGTTTCTTCACTCCTTGTATGGTTTTTCAAGAAGTTTGACATGAGTTCCAAATTGTATTCACAGGAATACGATTTCAATACTCAACTATTTGTTGCATTCAGTGGTGATTTACTAATGTTAGCATGCTAACAAGCTAAACTAAGTTGTTGAACCTGGAAAACATAACACTCACATTCTTAGCAAGTTAGCATCTTCAGGTTCAGTCACTACTGTTGCTTTGGAAAATAATGGCACATGCAGTACCTGAGTACTAACTGCTATAGGAACTCGCAGTAAAGTCTAGACTGTTATGCATTCAAAGTTGAACTGAGATAACAGCTAGTAAATGAGCAATTAACTCTTGCTGTTTGTAAAATAGCCACTTACTTCAATGCAGAGGCATGAATATTTGCATTGCTTTGGGTATAACATTAGTTACAACATGGGTTACTTACCTGTCAACATATTATGCAAACTCTTTAGCAGCAAAGTTCAGCTCTCTGCGATAGTTCAGAAGGCCTCGTGTTTGGAGCAATCACATTCTGAACAGAAGTGGACTGGCTTAGCCTGTTCAGAGATTGTCATCAGTCACATATATTGTGTGGGCAGCTTAAATAACAGCTCATACACATTCCCACACACAAACACTGCCCTCTTTAATGTTTACCACCACAGCAACACGTCCCTTCAAGATGGCATCAGTGTTGATTTGTAATGATATGATTTGTAGCATATGCACGCTGCAAACATGTTCATTGCTTTCGTATGCAAAATTATCATTTTTGTGTGGTATGAGGCTTTGAGGTAGAGCCGCTTTTATGTTCTTAATAACAGCTCCGGCTTATGGCACATTATTCTTTCCAACATGGCCTCGACAGGACTCACAATCTGATCGCTTTAGAAAACAGCTTGCAGCGTTCTATATTCCTCAATAAAGTGTAAAATAAAGTTTGATTGATCATATTACAGGTTATTTAGTGCACTTGTGACTTGTTATTACAGTAGTCAGGATAAGATCCTTATAAATCCTGCAGTTAAAATGGCCCTTTGGTGTAGAATATTTGATAGACCACCAGTGCCCTCTGTCAGCCTTAAACAGGATATCACACATTGCATGTTTTTCTTCTGTAGGCCCATTTGGCTTTTTTAGAATGTGTTTATACATTTTTTTAGATATAATTCTTTATGTTAAACCCTCTCTCTATAACAAGAAACATTGTATTTCAGTACACGTCAACCTTCTCCTGTCAACCTTTCAACTGAACTGAAACCAGACAATTTCTCTCATCTGTCTCTATATTCTTTTTATGTTTTCTCAACGTAGAATTTGGTCAACCCAAATGCCATCTTGCATGCTTACAGAATGCAGGATTATTCCAATGCATCTTGCAGCATAATTTTCAGTTTTAGATATGACGATATGACAAGTTACCACAGAGTCATGCATAACCAGACCCGTGGGTGTGATAGATTTGGGCGCATTTTGAGGTGGAAGGGGTCTGGAGGCAGCTATAAGTGTTGCTTATGTGTGTGAAACTGAAAATTGATTGTGGGAAATGAACCAGGCACCCCGCTTCAGACAGGGTAATATCTTTATCTACTCTAGACCACAGTAGACAGTTTCCAGTCTGGGTCTGTCTCTGTTACCTTCATCTCAGACCAAGGCCAGTTTATATTACTAGAACTGCTTACTATATACGTGGCAATTTTCTGGTGAATTGTGCTTTTACCCTTTACCTGATATTTGTGTCCAATTTGCATTTCACTATTAAGTCATGTTAATGGGATTTCATGATAACGGGTGTTTTCAGCTTTATCAGACAAAAAGGCTGTTTGTATTAACTCTGTCACTTTTGAATTTCAACCTGTTTTCTCCAAGAACATAACAAGTAAAATATAACTTCTTCATATACATGTTTGAATACGTTTTCAAAGAAATGCATCACGCTGATAACTAGTAAAGCTCTGACAACTAATATTAAAGAATCCAATTAAGGGTCCTGAGAAGTGCAACTTTTTCCCTACACAGTGGCAGATATATTTTAGAATTCAAATGTTCAGGTTTGGCTGGTAAATCCCACTTACAAATATAAAGAGCTCAATACGAAAAGTAATTTTCATGGATATTAACTTATTGTTATGAGCCTATTTTAAACGCATGCTTCAGTTACTTTAGAGTAAATCAGCATAATGTAAAAGCAGTTTTCAGTGTTTGTATCTGTGGTGTTTGTGTGGGTGGGTAAGAGAAAGAGACAGAGGCGGCATAATTGAAGATATTTTAGCACAGCACTTGCTCTGCCTTAAACAAAAACAAAATAAACCCTGAATCCTTCCAAATGTTGCAACAGTGTCAACATTGTTTCATAAGTATCATATTGGCCTTTGTTTAGAGGAAGTATTTCTTGAATATTCTAATACGTTGGTTGGTTTAGTTAGTTAGCTAATATCTCTCCCCAAATGACAGAACATATTATGTTTTTTTTATATGTTCATAGCTGTGAAACCATGCTTTCTTTGTTTTATTTAGGTAAGTGGCAGTGTTCGTTATGCTGTTAGGAATTATTAAATGGCAGATCATCAATATCATTTTGTAAACATTAAGGTGGCAAGAGCTTCTTACAGTATAGCAGACAATCCACCACAATAACAGGGGATGGTAGACTATATCAGAAAATAATTTACTGTAAAGATGACTTAATATGAGATACCATTTTGGGATGGCACTTATGTCTCTTTCCTTTGAAACCTATATAAAAGCAAATCTTCTACTTTGCAAAATAAAAGTGAACACTTGCTTTAAATAAACGTGATGCTTTCACTCTTTTACCACAGGAGGGAGCTGCAGTAAAAGAAAGATGATCTGCCGCAAAGTTAAAGAGGTGCAGCACTAAGTGACATCATACAACATTGGAAAAAGAAAATAAATCATAAAGATGGCAGTGATGGAAAATATGATTGGAGGATTCTTACTCTACAGGTGGGTAAAAATGATCCTGTAGACATGATAACGGATTTAATATTCTCCACTTTGTTTATTGATAACAATGACTGCCACTTCTGATGATGCTGCACTTTTACACTGCTTCTAGTAGTTCTGCTTCTGTTTTAAAAGTGTGACTACTATCCTCTTTTTTTTACAATTTTACTGCTACATACGCCACCACCTTATTTACAACAGTACTTCCACTACTGCGACTACTTAAACTAGACTTCAACCACATGTTGAAACACTGACACGGATATTATAGAAGTACAGGTGACAGCTACACAATTCAATACATGCATTTGTGAATATTTCAGGAAACTACTCTATAGGGAACCTCATATAATAAAAAAACTGATGTCTTGTTTCAATACCTTGCAGCGAGATCAAACCATATAGGTAAAATAGGGACCCTTAGGTAATATATTTTATGTGTGGTAGCTGAATTCTACTATTTATATATCTTCTATTTATAATATATTTTATTATTTTATGATGAATGTGACCTTTTTCGCTGAAAAGAGGAAGGGCTCTAGGAGGCTTAATGTAGACTGAATCATAGATGCACGCAATCTTTATTGTTAATGGACAATCTGGATGCATGCATCTCAGCATAGTATTTAAACGCACATTGAAGTGTGATGTCACAAGAAATAAATTAATCAAACTTAATTTATTTTTTAAATGTTTGTAACTTTTTTTATTATTATACATATATTATTATATCATATTATTATATATATATATATTTCTTTTAATTTAAACTGTAACCGTATTTAAATAGAACCAGATTAAAAGGGAATATCTGTACAGACACCTGAAACACGACAAAGGGGCCCACATTCACTTGCTCCTTTTTGTAAAGTATCTCAAGCCAAAAAGGTTGAATAAACAAATGATTGTCTTATTATAAAAGTACTCATTTAAAAAAGACTAAAGGTGCAACAAAAAAAGAATGCCAATCTGGTGAGCAGAACTTTAATTTATATTAATCATTTCACAACCGCTCAGATTTGTGACCCTTTTGAAAGGCTGGAATCCCTATAGTACCGCTTGAATAAAGTAATCAAAAGTATAACAAATAGGTTAATCTAGCTCCTTTACATATATTTTAAATACATTTTTGTAAAGTGGTATAACAAATTAATTATCACGTGGCAACTATTTGCTAACATGTAATTGATTTGTGTGCATTCAACCTGTTGTACTGTGCAATATTTCCATAGGACTAGGCCACTCTGGGATTATTTAAGTATTACTCTACAACATTAAATTGCATTTTAATCTTCCAAAACTCTCATTATACTGTACAAGCATTTTGGAGGAATAAAATACATAAAACATTTTAATCGTGTTTAGTGCTGATGATTGCATTTGGCTACTGCTAATGTTACTGTAAAGTGTTTATATATGTATGCACCCAAACTCAAACTGACCCTATATCAAGGACAGGATTTGCCTCTGATTTCCTTGGAAAGAAAGGGAGTATGATACATTAGCTTACTCTTCAAAATAAACAGTTTTAAGAATTCAATTCAGCTGAACTTCTTGGTCAAGGTTTCTCTCTGCCCTGGCATAACTGGTCGAAGGAACTTGCGACTTATTAAAGTTATTTAACTGGGAGTACTGATGTGTTTGTGTCACCTGCATTGTCGTTAAGGTGTTTGAGGTTTGAAACTCCTAAGGCACATCAGACTAGTATTATCTCCATCGGCTGGGATGAAACTCTCTCCTTTGCTTACACTACATTATTCACACACATCCATATTTAAAACGCTGATGTCACTGGCCAGAAATAACAACTTAATGTAATTATTAGATTATAAATGAGTTAAGTAAGTAATTAATATGTTCTGAATTTGGCTGTTGGGCCCGGTTTTGACAATATTATTTGTTGTGCCTTTTTTTCCTTAGCATCAGTGCACATATACAGTGCCGAAATGATGCAAACAAATGACGGATTATATAAAGTAGCCAGCATGACTACCCTGTGGTCAAAACACATACAGACTTAATCCATTAAATAATAATACACCATTAAAAACTTGTTTCCTTTATGGTCGTGAGTCGTGACAGATCTTGTCAAATCGAATCATGATTTGTAATGTCAGTCTTGACTCAGAAATCAGGTGCTTAGAGTGGCTACTATCCTCTAAGGCTTTTGAACCTTTTAACTTTCTTTAATAACGACAATGGCATTGTTATCATCATCCAACAGTTACAGTCTCAGGAGGGCCAAAATGCTCTGCCATGTTTAGCTTTTGCAGCAATTACATGGATTGTCCACCAGAAGACTCTTACCTTAATTCAACTTTGTAAATAATAAACAAATGTTAGCATCCCTCTCAAAAATAGTGTTGTGCATTCATGTTTAAAAGCAAATATCGACAGATAAGCCTGTACAATTTGTTATGATAATTGTTTTATTAAAGTTTTTTTTTTAAATCTTATATACTGATATTGGTACTTTCCCCATAACATCTGGATATATTTAGAGCTGATTAAAGATTACATGTATGATCTTTGCACCTGATCAATACAAATATGTTAGAAGTTAGCATGTGAAATAAAAAACATTTTAATAATTGTTAAAAAAATAAGCACTTTCTCTCAAATGTGCAAAATTACTGCAATATAACTCTAGTAATCAAACGTATAAATTGGTGGCAGAATAAAAAATAAATAAAACATATGGTCACTGTTAAAGTCATTATGTCATTGAGTATCCATACACTGTAATCGCTATGGAAAGACTTGAGGAGTATGGCAGTTATGGCAGCTTCCGTCGCCTCGGGGATATAACCTGGCTGCAGCCTCCGAAATAAGAGGCCCCTTGTAACCTTATCGATCACCGAGCAGAGAGGCAGTCTGGGTCCACACACTCTGATCAGTTTCAGTGTGTCAGACGAACTTCCCAGAATAGCAACTCGGGGTTGTCTGGCGCTCTGCTCTGCTGTGGAGGAGATGGAGGAGGAAGTCAGTGGTGGATTAACAACTGTTGCTTTTGTTGCTGCTGCCGCTGCGGAACCAAACTACCTTTCAGTCCGCGCTGCATGGCGCATGTCGGGCTAGAATGAAGTCTAATCCAAACCGTGACATTCATTCGGGATCAATGTGCAAGTTCATGGGATTATATAAACTCCTACGTGTTTAAGGTAATTCAAGAAGACAGTGAGAGACACATAAGCGCATGAATCGCTATCCTGTATTAGCCTAACTAACATGGTGTTGCTGCTTTAATGTGGCCATTCAATATATTTCGACTATCAGTGGGCGACAGACGCTTCAGAGCTGCTGGAGGCGCATGTCTGCGGCAAAGGCAGACAAGGAGCGTCTGTCTGATGAATGGAAAGCCAGACGGGCTCTGCTGTAGACTGCGGTGATCGGATAACCTGTTGAATTGCAGCTGCCAGTCAGCATTCACATTCCGGCGACACAGCCGGTGAAAATCACTTAACGCGAGAAACACCACGCGTTGCCACAATAACAACAGAACTGGCTTCACGGTTTTAGTGATGGCTATTTCCAGTCAGAGATCATGCATTGTTTTCCTGCCAGGGAAATGCACGCTCTCCTAACCTGTCTGATCATCTTCCAAATACAGTTCTCCCAGCCTTTTGTGCTGCTGAAGTGCATTCATTCGGCTTCCTAACGTGAAGGCTAGAAATACTAGGAAGTAGTGTCAGATATTAATGGAGAATGGGTTAATTTGTTTAATATTCTGAAATGTCTGTCATATGGTTGGTTGTAACTTGGTCTCGATGGCTTTTATGGGCATGCAGCAGCTTATTTGCCACTACATCTCATTATTCTCGCTCCCCGCAGCTGCAGTTAAAACGCATGCCGATCCGACCTTGAGTCACTTCTTCAGAGTAGCTTTTCCACAATGCCACTGATTTCCAGTCTCTTCGTTGTTGAAAATAGCTTGGCTGCTCCCTGCCACTATGGCTAATTCCTTAGGAACCGGTGGATCCAGTTTGATCCATCCCTCTCTTTCTTTCCCTTCAGCAACTTGTTGAGTCTTCCCCCCCTCGGTCTTCCTACTGTAAAAGAAAGTAAGCTGTGTCGCCACCAGTTCAGCTCGTAGTTGTGCGACTTCTGAAGAAATGTCGCTAGTAGTTTGAATCGAGTGAGTGTAGAGATCGATGTGATCGTGTCGCTTTTTAGTGTAATACTCGACGGGACGGGCGCAGGAGAAGCGTTGACGCACCTGTAGGACACTGTTGATGCGCTCCTCCTAAACTTTTCTCGGCTTTTCTGAACCTGCTCAGAGTAACTATCAAATGTTCTTCTCATTTGGACTGTTGATGAAAGCTGTCCTGAAAAATTGGAGTTTCTTTCAAATATTGTGATCACTTGAGGTAATTTTGACTATTTTCTTTTATTAAAGGGAGGTGGAGGCAACGCACCACCCCCTGCCTCTGTCTTTGACTGAAGTTACCACCTCACTTTGCACAGGAGATACGATTGAAGGTAAATTTGTGAATCCATCTTTTTATTTTTATTATAAATATTACAACATTTTACTTTCTTGTTGTAATTGAAGCTTGTCATCTAGAAATAACCACAACCTAAAACACATTACTTTATGTGACTATAAAGTGGTCACATTTTCGTCCATGGAGCTACAGAGGAAAGCTAAATCAAGAGCTCAGACCCTTAAGGAAAGTGTAGCTGAGTCAGATTACCATGGTCTTTGTTGTACAGTTAACTGCTATTTAATCAAAGTTAAATTCCGAATAAGCTGCCTGTGGGACCTTCTGCATAGACCAAAATAAAAGGTTTCTGCAATGCCATCTTTGATTAGTTATATAATATGAAAAGGTTAAGCTGCCTGTTTGCCAAGGAAGCCAGAAGTCCTGCTGCGGCATAATATAATATGAATGTTTTTAGATATCTGACTTTATATATAAATGGATATGGTAAAGTATTTTATATATATCTTGGATGGAATGTCATTTCAATGTATATAAGTCATAACACACTAACTTAATAAGAGTTGACTTGACAAATGGGTCAATGGATAATGATGGAGACAAACATGCAAATTTACAATTCCTAAAAAATGTAATCAACTAATAATAACCTTATAACTCTTTGAAAACTTTCACAATAAAGTTTTTGATATCATGTATTATGGGCATGCCTGTAAATGTTTTGGAAACATGAGGTTTAAGAATGTTGCGTGTGTCTAAGTGTAGAATGTCTTGTGTTTCATTTAAGTTATTGCTATTTATTTAATAAATTGCTTCATCAATCTAGAACCAGTTTCATAAAAAAAAGTTCAAATGTACCAAGCATTTAGTATTTAAATGTCCTCCCTTTTTAATTTAGAAGAGATGGAGCTACTACATGTATTTATTTAATGTTGCCTGTTTTTTAGATAGATAGATAGATAGATAGATAGATAGATAGATAGATAGATAGATACTTTATTGATCCCAATTTGGGAAATCATTTTAATAAGAGACTATAGTGATATCATATTATTCATAATTTCTGACTCAATAATATTTGGCTCTCACACATGATAAAGACATTTTTAACTGTAAAATGCAAATATGGAGATACACATTTTAAATAGTTCATTGGGTAGCTTCATAAAAGTACTTTTCAAGTTAGCATACTGCATACATACATCTGAAGCTCTGAAATATGATTATAAACTAATAAATAGCCTATAGGTTTGTGATGTTTGTATTAGTACTTGATCAAGCCTAACTCTGAAGCCCACTATGAAACAGAGTTCAGGCTGTACATCTTTAGAGATATGTCAATATTTGGTTTAATAAATAATAATTAGGAAAAATGACAAGAACGACATGCAATACGCAAAAAAAATAAGTGTTACAACAATGTTAAAGTTGCCTTTAATATTTATTTCTATTTCCTGCAGGACTCCCAAAGCTACTTGAAATGGAGGCTCCGGATGGCTACTGTGAAAGTAAGTTATCATATCGCTTACGCACTACATTACATGTGCACTGACTTCTGTACATCATGGTCAGAGTTCATGCAGTTTATCAGATTCTCTGTGTGATTTTATTTGTAGCGATTATTGTAATATTGATGCACTTGCGTCCGTGTGTTATTATGTTTTTGTGATTATGACTTTATTACCTTATTTTGACTTACTCACGTACAATGCTGATACAAACAAAAATAATTTTGCAATCACAACACCATGAACCTTTCAAGGGATTTTCCCCGACTGCAGCCCTTTTCCTGTTCACCCTTTAAAGCTAGAGAAAAATATGTATTACCAACATCCTGTTGAATGTAGCAGATACTGGATGCGCACTTTGCGGTGCTCCATTGCCCTTTGCTGATTTCCTTTGAGCTGGTCTCTCGAATATATTGCTCCCTGCCCCCCTTGTATTTTGCTTTGGTGTGCAGGTAGACTGTTGTTTATGACATCAGCGGGGATTTTAGGTCTCCATTTGGGCTTTGTGCTTAAAGGAACACTTGGCAGGCGTGGTTGGGGTGGTGGCGCAATAAAAAATGGAGGCTCTTTCTCTCCATGTCCGTCCGTGGGTCGCTTCTGAAATGATAGTTTTGGAACAAAAATGTGTTCCGTTAGCATGAAACTGCGGAAACACACATCTTTGTGGAATTCCACGGTTTGTATCCTTATTACCCCCATGTAGCTGGTTTAACACTCTACTTATCAATATCAAGGCACTGCTGACTTCAAGAGAACGTTTTTCGCCCAACATGCCTGTTGGGACACACATCGTCATAATCTTACACCATAATACTCTCCTACAAACACTGATATACCCTGCTACGCTCAACTATACCATAGTGTTTATCAAAAATAACATTAATAATACATGTAAACAAAATAATGTATGTCTGACAGAGAGAATGTCTAACTTCAAACTGAAAACTAATGACCGATGTCATTTGACCTCACTACAGCAAATATGAAACTTATTTTCCTTTTCATATTGTGATTCAGTTAGTCCTCGCTCTGTGACTAAAGACTTGTCAAAGCTTACAGATGTAAGCTTCATTAAGTTGGTACTTTTTTTCTGTATTGTAATATTATCCAAAAGTCTTAGTGGAGATTATCACTGTAACAGATGTTATGTTTTGCCTGAGTATGCATGTACTTGAAAAATAGGAGACCAGTCGGCGTCTTAGGACTGAACACCTCAATTTTTTCTTTCACTTCAACCCCAAAACACCGGGGGATTCTCTGAGGGGCTAATTTACTTCACTGCATCACAAATCAAACACAATAATGTCACCAATGTATGTCACAGTGTTTTAAAGGTAAAATATTTTAATAATATCTAGGTGCAGGTGCTTTACAGTTACGTACATTACATTATTGTCTATATGCACAAAGGATCACAGTATCTGTGACTCAGAATATTAGTATGAGGCATACTGCCTTACACCGTGAATAATCATATCTGATTGACAATGTGTGGTTTTAATAACTCAAAGCTTAGCTTTGCACAGAACATACATTATAAAAAAGCAGGGAAGGTATAGGATTTCTGAAAGACCAGAGAAACCTTGCTATTGCATAAACAAAACATGGTGCCCAAACAGTGGCTGAAATCAAATGCTCTTTGCAGCACAAACATTCATAGCAGTACCTAAATCTTTGTAGAAAATAAAGCCATTCTATAATAGAGTCAACAATTTAAGCTGCCTTCCTGTTGAACTAACCAACCTTGCTTTTTATTTAACACTCTTCTCACGCTATTATTCGTAACCACATGCGCTGTCATTGACACTCTCGTAGGTCATCATACTCACACACACCGTTATGCCTTTTCAGACACAACATACTACTTTTCTCAACCACAAACACTATCATAATTGATCACATATGCAATTATTATCTCACATAAATCATCGCAATTTGACCCATGCCCTTTATTTACTTTGATGTCATTCTGTCTTACATGCTCCACTTCTCATGTCAGTCATTCATGTGCTTTTTGGCCTTTTCAAATAGAGAGAAGACACAGCCCACCCTTCTCTGGGTTATTGCCTTTGTTAAATGTCATTAAATATGGACCAATGCAACATTTCCTGTGTCATTAACAAAGCTAATCGTGAAACAAGTTGTCCTTCTGCAAGACCTTTGCCCATTTTATATAATGTTGGTCCAGTAGAATCATAGTAAATCTGCGAAACAAAACACGTTTACTTTAGTTCAGTTTAGTGTAATTATCCTAGGGGAAACATTGGGTCGAGTATCATCTCAAAAACCAAATGTAATGAAATGTCCATCAGCTAACTTGGGATTTAGCCTTCCAGGAGGGAGTGCACAAACATTTATTTGTATGGAGGTTTTTGGTGCAAATTAATTAAGAATTATTGTTTTACTGCCAACTTTGCTTTACATGCATTGCATAATCAATCAACAACCATTCTTTCCTAGTCCAAATGATAGTTATCTGTAGATGAGTCAGTTATCCCTCCTTTCTAGGGAACCCTGACATATACAGATATAAATCATAAATGGATAAAATGTGTGCTTTTGTTTGGCAAGTATCACCTGCTTCTGTAATAATTGGTGTATACATATTACTGTTTTTATTTTATCACCAATTCATCACGCCATCCGATACAATATCTTAAAATGTTTAGAAGATGTGTTGAATGAATGCTCCTATTTGTCTTTTCATTTGTGTTTGCTGGGTCAGTGGTGTGTACGTTTGTTTGTGTGTCTGTGTCTTATGAAGCTTGTCTTGAGGAAGGTTCAGGGTTTGACAGGAAAAACCAGCTCCCATACAATCTGTACCCAGCAAACCAGAATGGAGGGCCTCGTCACTCCGGAAAGGAATCTTATTCTTTTCCTCAGACAAGTAGACATAGGCACTGTTGAGCCATTTCAGAATATGTCAACCTTTCTGTTAACACATCAGGCACATTGAGCTTTCACTCTGTGTAATTAAACATGTTTGTAATCACATACTATTCCTGAACCTAAATTCTGTATTGTACGTATAAATGCGTGTGTTCTCCTTTGAGAAACGTCTGAGACAAGAAATGTCATTGACCCTTGTTAGATTTCTTAGACAATGACTGTACTTCAGTATAACTACGCATTTATTCAGCGTCACTGATAAAGTCAGCAATTATTACACCTACTAGTTTCACAATGTGTACACATTTGTTCCTTTCCATTTGCCACCATATTAAATCATCCCAATTTTGTATTGCTCAAAATACCTTCCCCCCAGCAAGTTTCGACTGTTTGATATCCTGATCTTACTGTTCATACAGGATTGACTCAGCAAATGCATGGCGCCAACGCAAACTTTCAGTTTGTGCAGGCTTATGTGTGTGATTAAGAGCATTTATAACCCTGTACAAAATTAATCGTTTACAACAATTTTTCCGCTAAAGGGCAACATTGGGCAAAATGCATATAATGCATCTTCTTCACTAGCTGCATATTTGACCAGAAGCAAGCAACATATATGTACTTAATAAAAGTGTGACTTCTTCATTGTTTGCAAATGTTTGCCTTGAATTCGGGCTCTTGGCTTTTGACGATAACAAATCTTTACTTCACATTATAAATTGTTAATTAAAACAGACACACCACTGGCAGCAATACTCATAGTTCAACATATATTTGGTAGCTTTTGAATCAATAGCTTGGAAAGCTATCAATAGCTAATGAAGGGCCACTCAAGAATGGTCCTTTTATTCTTTCTTAAAATACCCTTATTTTAGCATTTGAAGCCAGACCACCCTATACTAATAGTTTAGTCTTAAGACAATCCAGCACCAGTGCTGCTAGGCAGCTGTCAGCATCTTATGCAGTAATGGAAAATCCTTCATGACAAATCTGGGCCACTCCTGTCTCCAGGACAGCATTGCCAAGGGAGAGCCAGTGTTGGTCACCTGAGATTTCCTCCAACCCCAACCTGTGCAACATGAGCCCAGGCCCAGGGATTGTGTCAGGGACAACGTCTCCCAGTATGCCCCACTCAGTGGGGCCTCTACTACAATTGAACAATGCCATAGAGGAGGTTGTCAATCTAAGAGGAGCTGTCACAACAATTGGAGATCTGACACAGATTTATTTTTCATGTATGAGGGATCATTGCAGACATGTTCAGCATCGACCGATTGTAACACAGCCTTTGTGGTTCCATTTGAAGCACTTTCCTTTGCTTTTTAGCTGAAATTTCCCTCGGTTACGGCTATTGCTACATCAATTTTAAAAGCACAAGGCAATGATGTCATTATAATCTCCAGTTTTTCATAACTGTGAGTCTACTTCAGGAAAAGCCTTGATTGTGCTGTTGGTGAAAGATGGCTCACTTTGGTTCCTAAGGGATCTGACACCTGGGTCAGCAGGGGTGTTTGCCTGTTGCCACTGTATTGTTATAGTGACCCTGAAGGGGCCAGGGTGTAAGGGGATAAGGGATTGGTTTGCTCTCCCTCAAACCACACAGGACACAGGACACAGGGCTATCCATAGCCTGGGTTCTGTACAGACTGCTGAGAGGATGCAATCTGATCCACATTTGCTGGACATTAGGATACCATAGGTGCATAAAGACAGTTAGGTTAGCTGCCTTGTGCATTCTGTATGGTGACCCCTATTGTGACCATTCAGGTTAGGCTTTGAAAGATTTTAACTTTTTCCATTACTCATTGCTTAGCAGATTTATTTCTGTATTTCATACAAACTGTTGGTAATGAAATACACAATTCACTTTTTTATTTAATTTAATTAAATAGACTGCATATGTCTTCCCAGGTTAGATGTGGAGTTTATCATCACAATCTGTAAGAATGCTATACCAAAAATTGCCTTCAAAATGCAATTTGTTCTGAAATTCTTTCTCTTTGTTGATGCTAATACATTTTTCTTTTCATCTTCATCCTTTTGGCTTTTGAAAGCGCAATAGTTACATATTTGCATAAATTGTACACCATCAAATACCTTAGAGCTGTCACATAACCGTATTGTATTTGTTGAACATCTACAGTATTGTACAGCACAATGTAGATTGCTGTGTTTCTGCTTGTCTCCCAGGTAACGGCCAATGCTCTCCTGGTAGAGAGAACTCGAGAATGTCGGCGGATACGTCAACACCTAATGGACAGACTGTTCCTCAGGGTCCTAATTCTCCCAGTGGTGAGTGTTCAATCAATAGATCCTCATTTCTGCAGTCTGCCAAGAACAACCACAGCATACAACAACACTGTTTCTCCTTTAAACATATATATATGTATACTTGATATGCTCTAGTTTCTTCACAAGATCATACAGTCTGATCATTGTATTTAGCTTTGTCTTAATGAGGAGAAAACTACAAAGCATGACATTACAAAACAATGCATTCTTACTCAAAAACACAAAGAGAAACTACAAATAAAGTCTGGTCCCAAACAATATTTGGAAAAAAAGGATTAGGATGAACACTTAGAGTGGATAGCAAGAGTATCCACAGTAAGAGTTTTGTATAATAATGCCTTATTGCAGCGTGTTGTACCATATCACACTTGTTGAGATATATTGCACTTCTCCAGAAGTGTTGCTTGTTCCTTTCAGTCTATTGACCCGAGGCCTCAAATTAGCTCTAGCAATGTCACTGTGAAGCCGCAAAGTAAGAAAAGGGGAAACTAAGCAAGACAAGGCAGCTAAGGAGAAAAAGGGAAGCTGGTTTCCCACAGGTTATGAGATACAAGGAGGCGAGCTGGGCCATGTTTTTCACAGGGAGATACTCTTCACCGATAAGAGCTGTTGTCATTCTGCAAGTTGCCTAAGATCGTTTTCTATTGAGGCTCTGTTACAAAAGAAGGACTGCATCATATCATCTGTTGAAAATACGGTATGAAGTGCTGTCAAATTTCACTCCCTCTTTAAGTTGCAAGCCTAAACACATGTTGTTCAGCAATTGTCCTGGCATTGTGCACTGTCTGATGATAAAAGGCAGAAGAGTAGAATTACACCCTTAAGGCCAGGTGACAAGTTGCGTGTTAAGAGTGACATAATGCCTTATTCATAATGATTTCTGCCATTAGGCAACCCCCTTAATTGATTGTGATATTACCGCTTGAGTTTGTGTGATTGTGGAAAACTCGGATAATTAGCAGACTCTACTGCACTGTATCTCAAAGAGGAGTTTAATTATGCCCAAACTGCATTCGTATGATTTTTCATCACTGCTTTTGTCGTAGCAACGGTTTTGAGTGTATCCTCATCTGACCACTGTATTCCACTCTGCCACCCTGGATAGACAGATGTAAAGATGCAAGGAGCTGAATAGCAAGGACGTTCAGGTCTGCTCCGTGTTGCCAGGATACAGCTGTCGAAGGCAAGGCTCAATCGCAATGTGGGTATTGGGATAAGTGTTTCTTCTTTGCAAACTGTGGCATTGGAAACATACAGTATCTGTCTTAAAAATTGCGGTTGCTTTGTGAAGGTTCTACTCAGTAATCTACAAAAAAGAAAATCCTACCTGATTATCTAAATGTATTCTACTAGCTACAAGGAGTTACAGTAAGTGTCTGCTGTTCCAAAGCCTGTGGGGACAGTTGGTGGATGCAGTCAGATGAAAGGCTTTAGTGAAACAACCACATATGCTCACACAGTGATTATTGCCCCAGTACATCCCAGAACAGGATCATCAGGATCAGTAAGTTTTGCTTGGAAGAAGTCCAAACGTTTCTTTTTCACACTTAGCCACTTTCACATCCATTCTAATGCATTAACAAGACCAAGAGTTGATGTTTGGCCTCGTGTGATTCTTTGAAATCTTTTTTTGGGAACAAGTCAAGTCAAGTTTACAAAAGGGGATACATTCATAACAAGTTTATCTTGGCTCATAGCCGCATGATAGTCTGAGAAGACTTTATAAAAAGGCAAACTCAGAAAATCAGTTTGATGAATTTGTGGAGCATGCAAATGGTTTTGATAGTCTTGCATTTGACGGATTGTCAAAGTTAAACTTAGCACAACAAACTGTTCGTATACCGTATTCTGCTTGATCACAGAATGCCTTTTTATAAAAAAGGAGAACTTGATTGTGTAGCTTTTAGTGTGTGAGTGTCTGGACATTCTAAGAAAGAAGAACTCTTTTACCATCTTTTATCCTGTGTTAGATAAGAGGTTCAAGTCCTGCCCATGAATTGTTTCATCTTATACTGCTATTGTGGTTCGTACAGAATAAGAAAACTCAATTACCTAAAAAAGCAACGTTTTGCCTTTGTTTCCGGAACCAGGTTCTTGAAGTTGAGAATTTGGATTTTAGGTTGACTGTATACAGTATAATCCAGCTGAGTGAGAATAATGTAGGTGAAGGAAACTATGTGTAGCTGTGTTGTTTGCTATATTCTGGATAGTTATTGTACGAGTATTAGTAATCATTGGTGACTGATAAGTATCGACTGCAGGTGGTGAATACTTTACCTCCACTGCCACCCACGCACCCAATGCGTGCACACACAGACACACACACAGTTAAACAATCTTTTGCCCTTGTCATCCAGCCGGTCTCCCACTGATAGTCAGGTACAGCTACAGGGCCTCTGACACTCCCTTTTCTCCCCAGGGACAGCCAGGAACCAGACCAGCCTGTTTAGCTTTTTGTCTCTCTCTTTCTTGTCAATGTGTGACTCCATCCTAATGCTGCCTATACGTTAATGGATGGTTAAGGATGCCTCTTGCACATTCCCATTTAATAATATATATAATTTAGTTTACACAGCCAACCCATAACACCTCCAGCCAATATGTCCATCCTGAGACCAGCACAGTTCATTTCAGGCCTTCACAGTTGAACTCATTTGTAAAAAGGCTAATCAACTTAACTTCTAATCTAACAAAGAGCTACAATCTCGGGTTGTAGGTGGCCTCTCGTTTAGCCTTACTCCACCCGTTTGCAAAAAAAAGAAAATGTTAGTGTACACTGTTTATTCTTGACCAAGAAATCAGAACCAGGGCAAACATAGGTCACACATTTGTCGTGTAAAGCATGGCTACTGTTGAGCATTTTTGTAGTACAAGTCATTTAATGGCACTCCCATGAATCCTGAGATATCTAAATTTAGCTTTGCAATGTCAGGATTGTCGTTGCTTTTGTTTTACAGAAGTAACAATTAAGCAAGAGGAAAAAACAGCGGAAGAGGCCGACAACAGAAGCCAAGCCCTTGATGAAATAGGCCAAACAGGGGAGGAAGGATCAGCCTTGGACGAATCCGTGACTGGCAGCCCAAGCAATGTACAAGATGGATCATCTGAGCCAGACCTGACGGGTGAGGCCGGAAGCCGACAACCAAACGGTATTGATCACTATATGTCCAAATGCCATTGAAAGTGTGTCATTCTTTAAAGAGGTACATCTTCGGCCATCTATTGATCAGAATCTGGCTAATTTGTACGATTCCCTATCTTCAGAGTGAGTCAGAAACGTGTCATCCTAAATCGTGGGTGTGGAGTGCTCTGCTTTTTCTTCTTTGTTTTTTTTCTTTGAAGGACAATAGCCCTGACTTGGAATTATTATTATGGAAAAATATCCTTGGAATCCCCCGCAACCTGTTCCAACTGACGCCATGACTGCTCTGGTTGTCACAGCATTGGGATCATATTTCCAACTGGCTGCAGATCAAAAGATTCGGCATTAGAACAGCAGACAGTAGTTGTGAGGCCTTTGGAAATCAGAAATGTGAACTTAACTGTATCGTTCCGCCAGAGACACATGCAAACTCTCGTCCATTCAATTTACATTCTCTTGAATGTACCCAGGTAAAAACAGTACAGGCAACTTTTTTCTCTGAGAATTATATACACGACTGCTAAGTGCTTTCTACCCATGGTGAGATAAAGTAAACTGCCAGTTACTAAAACAGAACTAGGTTTCAGAGTTGTTGATACTTTCTTAAAAACATCTTCCACATTGTGGTATTGACTTCCTGTCCCTGCCTCTATTAGGTGACAGGCCGTTCCATTGCAACCAGTGTGGCGTCTCATTCACCCAGAAGGGAAACCTGCTGCGACACATCAAGCTGCACACAGGCGAAAAACCCTTCAAATGCCCCTTCTGCAGCTACGCCTGCCGACGGCGCGATGCTCTCAGCGGGCATTTGCGCACTCATGCTGGTAAGACTCCTCCTCACCTTCTTCTCTTCCCTTTCATACTTATCCACCCCTGTTACCTTGAACACTTACTTACACCATTTTTTTATATAAGACGTAAAATATTTTCTTCCTGATTAATGTTTTGTGACCTAATGTGTTTATTGTAAGAACTAACTTACTGTAGCATGCTGGTTGGTGACTCTCTTTCTCATGTTGTTGCTGGATAGACGCAAAGGTGTTTTGTTTGTATGTGCATGATTTGGAGAGCGCTGCGAGTGCTTTGTGGTTAGGTACCAAGGACATGCTGTTCCTTACTTGTTGAGAAACACATGGGGAGCCCTGGCTGTCTCGCTCAACTGTAACCCACTTTCCTATCAGGGAGGATATGCTCTCCCCTCTTTTGCACCTTTGAAATCGAGGTCAGACAATACCGTCATTTCTGCCAATGATGCCCCCACTGGGTTACTCATCCACAGTTCCCTTTTCAAATTGAGGTGAAGTGTGTTTTGGGTGTGCGTCCTAGAGTTTACAAATGTCTGTAATCTCTTTCCCAGCTGCCACTCAGATGCTTCTTCTTTAATGGCTTTATAAATAGTTGTCATCCTACTGTACATCTGTTTTCCACCATCAACCATGACCATTTTACTACTTTCACTTCCTTTATTGTTAAGCTGAATTAGTTTGGAACATCCCCCGACCCCTTATTCCTGTAAAATCATGAGTGGTAGGCTACATCTGTGTTCCTCTAGTCATTCAGTAGGGATTGTGAGAAATGTGATGTGGCCAAGTTGTACTGTCATGATGTTCTCTTAGGTATATGTACTCACCACCCTAGGTAGTACTTCTGCTGTCTTTTGCCTGGTGCCCTGCCATGAAGAGCAGGTGTAGCCAAAAGAGGCAAATATAGCATTAAATGAGAGGCTGAGGAAAAAGGTTAGATAAGAGTGAGAAGAGAAAAAGAGTGGTAAAACAAAAGTGTGTGCTGTCCCTGAGGCTAAGTTAAATGTTGGAAAATGACATCATGCGTTGAGGCAAAGTATATTGTTGAAAGAATAATCCAAACCATTGAGTGGAAAAGGATTTCACATTTTGTCAGACAGTTGATTTAAATTCTAGCAAGTTCCCGTTTATTAGCCAAATGCAGTCAGTCAAGTGAGTCTGAGTGCACAGTGTGTGCCATTTGCATGAATAAGAATAGAGTCTGAAAGGTGGATCTTTAGGTTCCTCCAACATCTGCGCAAGGTCGTGTGTGGGTGGTTGTATAAATATGAAAAAAAGAATGAAGTTTATGTTGTGTGTAGATGTGAGCCACTGAGAACACTGGAGTTATACCTGATTATATACTGCCTATTCTACTGTTTTGGCTTCACGGCAGAAAAGCAGCATTTCTTTTCCATGTTGATGTTCCATTCTGTAGTTACTCTTTCAATATGAATATTACTGCAATGACCTTGCAGGTACAGCTACCCACACTCTAGCAATATTGAAACCCTTTGTCATTAGCCACCATTTTTCTGTCAGTTTATACTCTCCTAACCCATTTTTTTTTCAATCAACCATAAATGTAGTTTCATGTTCTACAGATACAATGTCACACATAGACCACAAGAGTACAGATACAGCAGAAAACATGTCATCATTCCACATGATTCACTTAAAAGAAAAGTGCATGCTGATGCATGATTGGCCATGACTGGTCATGTCATTCTGTAACAAGTGGGTTTTATTTCCCTCATTCAAAGAATCAAGAAGTAGTTCAGGGGAAGAAATGTTACATTTACAGCTAGTGGAATATTAATTTCTTCTTGTAGAACATATTTAATGCCAACAAAACCTCAGCATAATTTTCTGTGGGAGAAAGAGTACTTTTGTTCACGTGTGACCCATAACCTAACTTTATATGTGTGTGTGTTTGTGTTACTGCCTCCAGGCCTCATACTGAAACATGTCTGTGTTCTCTGTTCTCACAGTGATAAGTGCTTTGAATCTTCTTCTAGTAATAGCTGTCACCATTATTATAGTGAATATATTACTACATTGCATTGCTAACAACGTAGTCTGGGTCACATCGGTACGCTTATGTGGCCTCCAGTTCACTCAGTCCCTTTATGAGTCATGATGCTAGTCTTGAGCATACTCTACCACAGGACACAGACCTCAACACACTTTTGTATTCACATAAGTGCAGAATTAAGGTTTTAAACACATGTAAATCTACTTTTTCCTCAGTATGGAAACACTTCACTGGTGGTGGCACTGGCAACAACTGTTGTCTCATATTTAAGCTTTCCTGTCAACTCCTTAAAACTGTATGTGCCTTTATTATCATTTATAAAATCATTTATAGTTTTACTTATCCTTTGATAGCAGTGATCCGTCCATTCATTGATACAGCGAGAAAGATAGGAAATGTCTTCTACATCTTTCTGCCTGACGATGTAGGAAATAATTGAATACATAGAAACGGCACAATGAATCACACCCCACCTCCTTAGCAGTTTACCATTGGAGTCAGTTTCCTACCACCACCATGGGATGCATGACAACTCCGCCATTCACTCATCAGTCAGCAGTGGGAGTTAGCTATATGAGACCAAAGCATATGCAGCTATCTTTTTTTCGCCCACAAGTTTTGGTCCGTCTTACTGTCTGGCAACAGTTGTGTGGAATACTCAGACTAGTAGTGGAACATCCATGATCTCATTTGGTTAGTTTGTACTACTGACACAGTATTTACTACTACGCACCGCCTGAACATTGTGGCATTCTGCTTTATCTCATTGGACGCTACCCACTCTCACTGTCTGTGACAGTGAATGAAATTAATATGCTCTCCCTTGATGTCATTTTTAGTTGGCAAACCACACAAATGTAACTTCTGTGGGCGGAGCTATAAACAACGCACTTCGTTGGAGGAACATAAAGAACGCTGCCACAACTACTTGCAGGGCATTGGCTTGGATCCGAATGCCAACTCTTGCCCTTACCCAGGTAAATCTTTTTTTTTCAAAAATTAAGGAGGCCTAATGTGTAATGGAAACGGTAATACTGTAAATTGTGAAAGCGCTTAAATTAACTAATGGATTATATATTTGTTGTTTTTAATGCAATTGGTCAGGTATGGAGATAATCTCATAAAGAGAGCAGTACAAAAAAACACTTCAATGTTACTTTTATGTGTGTAAGAGTCCGTCTAGTTAAAAAACTAAATATATATATTCTTTCTAACTCCCTTCCCCTCACACTTTCAAGGTGAGGTCCCTAAAGAGCAGAGGCCCATGGCAGAGCCCAACACTATGACTACCTTTGATCGGCCACCTGTTATTGAGAGGCTGCACAGCAACGTGGGCAAGAGGAAGAGCACCACGCCGCAGAAATTTGTGGGTGGGTATTTTAAACATAGCCAAGCAGTCAATGGCTCTCTCATTTTTTTATAAATGTGAAAAGTCAGTGAGGACCAGCTGGCCTGTAGTGGTTAAAAAATGTGTTGTTGTATTGTGTTCCTAATTTATGAACTACAATACAGATCACTTGAAGCATAATAATAATAACATACTCAATAATTGCTTCGCACAAGTGTTGCCTCTTATTTCTATGTTGTGCTAGAATTGAAATATGTTATACCTAATACTTTTTTTACATATTTAGTTTAAGTAACTCTTTCCCTTCCTTTTCATTTTTGCTTGATAAAGTATTATATATCTACGCCATACCCTGCCCTTATTATGAAGACAGATTTTTTGTCTGAATCTGACTTTATTTGTCGCACTATTAGAAAAAAAAGATTGAGCAAGCTTGAGCAAGCGGTTGGCTGAGAGGCGAGGAAATGTTTTTCACTCTGTGGTTAGGTACACCTGTAACTTTGGCATAGCTCTTATCGAGAGAAAACAGCTTACCGCATCCCTGTTCTGCAGGGGTTAAACAGTGCAGAAGTAGATGGATGGGGATTTCCACCTTATTAGACTCGCATACGATATACATATGAAGTATAAAATATGAAAAACATGCCAAGTTTCAAACAAATAAGTTTCACTGATAAGAAAGAACATTTTGTGATGTCAAGCCCTGCTGATATTTATTAACATATTTATTGTCTCCTGTTTTTGCGATTAAAGTAAGAGTTACCCTCCTCTTACACTATTTCATTGATATTTGTTATGATGGGTGTTTTACATTTGTAAACTGGTATAGTCTTGTTAAATCAGTTCCACACAGTCATAGTGCCACTGTCTTTCATGCAGGTGAAAAGATGGTGCACTACGGCTACCCTGAGCTAGGCTATGAGAGGGGCCTTAAGTATGACAAGCAGGCTGAACTGATGTCGGCCCACATGATGGACCAGGCCATCAGCAATGCCATCACGTACCTGGGATCGGACAACCTCCGGCCCATGTTCCACCATCCAGGTCCCTCTCTCTCTATGGCTGAAGTCGTTCCCATGGTCAACCCCCTCTTCCACCAAGTCCTGCCAATGGGCCAACGCGCAGATCGGCCAGGAAACGGTGACACGCTGCCACTACATCCACCTCGGCCCCATGACTTCCTCAATCCTCCCACCACAAATGGTCCCACCACTTTAAACAGGCAGGCCAAGCTACGCCATCCAGGGCAAGAAGAATCTCCCAACAACAGCGGGGGTGACTCTGCTGACTCAGCTCGAAGCAGCCCTCATGAGAGGCCGGGTTACCACGGGAGCAACCAGGCCCCTGGCCCTCGGTCTCGAGCCAGTCCAGCGATAGTTTATTCTGGTGAGCGAGCCACAGAAACATCGCCTAGAAGCAGGGCAGGAATGGGGACTGGGATAATACGAGTGGCCACAGATAGGCCCGCAAACCGGGAAGGGGTGCGGGTGTTCGGACGAGAAGGCCAGGAGTTGCGTGCCTTCCAGTGTGAGCACTGCCGGGTGCTTTTCCTGGACCATGTCATGTACACCATCCACATGGGTTGCCACGGATACAGAGATCCGTTGGAGTGCAACATCTGTGGTCACCGCAGCAAAGACCGCTACGAGTTCTCCTCTCACATAGTCCGCGGTGAACACACCTTCCAGTAAGACGATGGGTAGGACTTAGGGGAAAGGCAAAGAAGGGAAAGGAGCAATAGCCTGATAGCCGTCCTTACCCCCAGGACTCCGAGATGGCTGTAGACAAGTGTAGCACAATCATAGCATAGTTCTTTTTAAGCTACTTATTGTGAAAATGAACAGTTGAACAATCATATGAAGGTATGGGCCAAAGACACATTTTCTACATATCTAATTAAGATTATTATTGTAGAAGGAAGGTACGTTTTTCTCTCAAAATGTTGATTAATTGTATAACGGAGCAGCTGCCAGAGGACTTTGACTAGTTAATTGTAGTCTTATTTGGAAATGTCTCGTGTTGAGCTTTTTCTGTCATCAGGCTTAATGCAAGTAATGAATGCATACAACTACAATTTAACTATATAGAATATTATAATTAACAAGAAACGACAAATTTAAGGACTTCCTTACCTTTGTATTAAATAATAATATTATAATAATACCACTGGGGATTTTTTCATAGACATAATAGCAGTACGTTAATGAGCTGGCCCACTTACTCTAGAATATCTCACAGGATCTGTGCAGTTTTCTTTTTCATTCTTTTTTATGATATTGCCATGGACAGTTATGCTTCTTTTTCTTATGAATAATGGTGGAATACAGATAATGTTGATGTCTACCTTTGCTGTGTGTTCTAGCTGCAAGCAACCTGCCGTCCATTTGGAATTATTTGCAATATGTTTAATTGTCTCTGATATATCTGCAGCTGTGGAAATATGACCAGTCGTTCCAGCAGTCTTCAGTCATCAGTTCTTAGTTTTGATTTTGTATTTTTGTGTATTACTGCACAATTCAAATTATTTAGGATATATAGATTACTACCAGGTTTAAAAAATTCAAAACAAACTTTCAAAATGTACTTATTTACTATATTCTTCCAATAGTGAATACATTGTGAATAATGTTTTCGAGACTCAGTCCTGTAGTCCTGTAGATATAAATATAGATGCAGTATATAAAGGTTAAACACCTTGAGAATAACAAATTCATTTTAATTGAGGTCCAAATACTTATACAAGTGGCCAATGAACATGTCACTAAACACAAATAAACTTAATTTAAAGATGGAAATGACAGGTTTGGAAGCAAAGTGTGGTAGGTCTTATCATAAATGAATGTTTTAATTCACAAACAAATACAAGCAAATGCAAATAAATGTTGAACACTGTAAAAAGGCTACATAGCTATCTGATAACAGAGAACTACCTCCAAACAACCACTTTGTAAGATTAAGCTTATGTGATATTCTTCTTTAATACACTTTGAAGGATAATACATTACATACAAAAAAAAAAATGTGGTATTGCCTTTGCTACACTTGAGGAAAGGCAAGCTACGATAGCAGCCATGCTAGCGGTGTAAGCTAGCTAACTTATGTTAAAGGTATCTATTCCAAAGCATGCATTCTTTAGACAATACAATTGTTTAGTGTTTACAGTATTTACACCTCCCAAGTTTTTCTTCAATTGTCAGTGGTTGGTAAAGCACTTGAATACTACTAGTAGCACAGAAGAAGAAGATCACCAACTCCCTGTGGCTAGCTTGTATATTTTGGAATTGTAAAACAAGTCAGAAATTAGTTCATCATATTTGTAAAAAAATAATGTGTTCTATAAAATATAATATTAAGAAAAAAGGCTTTTTACCCAGAGACATTTCGGAACATTCTGGCCATTAACTCGTTTCCTTGTTTTTCCTTTAGAACAATGTTAGATCCTGGTGATGCGTGGCTTGTGTTGCTTGCAGTTTGAGAACACATTAGGATTCCTAAACTAGTATCATATTTTGTTTGAAACTGGCTTGACACCATGAAATAGCAAGAGGTAACTTTTAATGACTTAAACTTATGCTTTATGGCAATAGATACCAAAGGGATAGAGGAGGTTAAAGACACTGCATGGGTTGCTTCTCTCTGATGTACCTCACTTCATGCTTTAGGATCATCTTTTTGATCCAATCCAATGTGTGCTTGCTTGGCTGGATGGCTGTGTATATATACAGTATATAGTAGTTTCATTTTTGATATTTTTTCTTCATTCCTTGGATATAAGGGTTGGGTAGGGTCTTTGTGAATGGTGCTGTTATCCATAAGGTTACAAATCATCTTATCATCCTATTTGTTTGTCCTTGAAATTACAGGGAAACATCAACAACTATCTTTTGGGGGTGCTCTGTCCTTGGCACCATTACATGTTGCTTAATGCAGCTTTATTTGTAGCTACATGCATTAAAAGGAAAAAATCATGGAAATCAAGGGGATTTTTTGATGCTATTAGGTTGGCATGGGTTCAGGTCGATTTCTTGCCATAATGGCGCTACATTCATGTATGACTTATACAGACTGCATACAGAACGAGACAGCAAGAGTAAACGTAAATGGAGTCATAGTTTAACCATGAAGGCACTTCTTAAAACTGTAGCATTCCTCTGACATTAAAATGCTCATGTATGCAAAATGTAAATAGCGAGTTAGATAATTAGCCACTCGCCACCTCCAAATCTATTGTTCATCATTACAATGTGTAGAGGGTTGATTTTGGTAAGGAAGGCTGCACTTTCACCCTGCACTTTATGTCCATGCCCTGACTCTAGACAGAATTGGATTCCTTTAAATAAAGTGTAGAGAGAATGTGAAACAATAATTGACAGAACACGGGTTATCTTGAAAAATCCACATAACATGAAACATTTGATTTACAATACTATTTGTTGTCAGCATTATTAGTTTTACACTTGTTAGCATCATAAACAGATAATCTTCTAAGGTTTAACTCAGTGATTTACTCTTCTAAAGTATGTTCAATGTCTACCTGTGATCAAAAGGCAGCTTTTTCTATGTTTACATGTGGCTTCTCGTATGCTTAACTGGTGCTCAGCTAGCAAAAAAACCTACTGTCTGTAACGTATTGATACTGGAAATTGTTTACATCTCGCAGTTGTGATATTGACTCTATACATTCCTCTATGAAATCATTCCTGTATATATTTATTCCTCAAAACCTTAAATGTTAAGACAAAGGCTCTCATTGAACAATATATCCTTTACATAGTACATGAAGGAGGAACATAAATAAACATACCGGTACTCAATTAACTTGAAATGGGCATTATAAAAGACAGGATGTTCAAAGAGATGTAATAGGACAGCCTTACACATTCTTTAAGTGAAGCAGCCATATGAACAAAAAAGAAAAAAGGCAGCCCTTATTGTGTGAGAGGTTTACTTGAAAAATCGAAATCATTGCTATTGTTTCCGACTGCGGGGATGTTTTTGTAAATTTTGAAAATGTACGTAATGAATGTCTATTTTTCTGCTGAAATGTTCATGCAAATAGTTTTGTGAACTTTTGTTTTTTTTAAGTTTAAAAAAATGTTTACAAAAATCTAAGTGGCAGGGTTCAGGTGAATTGTATTTTATAAGAAATAATTTATGAAAAGTGTGTATTTTGGCACTGAATATTGAAATTATCCAGAAATGTGTGCCGATCTCTGATATTGATATCAACTTTCTGAATCGAGGGCTCTCAGGTATTTGAATAGGTTGTATATTTTTATGTCCTATAATATGTGATTTATTTATCAAAAAGAAGCTGGTCATTTTTCATGACTTGAATTAGTCCAACAGAGTGTGGTGAAGGAAGTTAGATAATTGATCAGTCCTGTTTTCAACATCAATGACATAACATGAAGACACACTCCAATGAAGAACACACTGTATATTTTTAAGGCATGGGTTTCTCTCTATTAAAGATATGATTTTACTGCCTTGTCTGTTTTGTGAATTTTGAAGAGAAGGAAGACAAACATATTGTTATATACTTTAATCAAAACATGCAAACTGTATCCTTACATACAATTAAAGATTTTATTGTGAGAAAAAAAAATACATTGGTTGAATCTTGTGAAGATGTGCAAGGGCCAGAAACTGAAAAAGGTTTACATGTCTGGAGGACTGACTTTCTTTCTCTGCCACGGTTTAATCTACATTTTTTCTTGTTGTAACAGTAACTTTGACGCTAATCACCAAAGGAGAAAATCAGCCCTAGTAAAATGTAAACAATGTGGTTTTGTGCTGTTATGTCAAAAATGGAAATAGCCAATGAGACAAAGACAACATCATCAGGTGACATAATGGATTAGAAACTGTCTATTCACAGGATATTCAGACTTTTCGTCCTACTGTGTTCTATTTGAATGAAATACTTTTATCAGAAAAGCCAGGTCATAGTGTCTTGGATCATTTACCGCCCATGGAGCAAGTTATTTCTCACCACAGTTTATTTCTCTGCTTTTCAGCTGAATGACAACAACTGCTCTGTTCAATGTCATACGAATAACATGCTCTGTGTGGAATTATATGCTGGGACAAATGTCCCGCTAAACTTTAATAGGTCAATTTCCTGGTCATTAATCATGAATAGGAAAAATGAAGCCCTGATTGTAAAGCACTGAGGGGTTTAGCCAGTTGGTAATTATTGTATTTAAGGTCAGATACATATAAGTGATATGTTTTAATTGTGAAATGAAGGATATTCCATCAAAGGCAAAGTCATATAAATCAGTCTAAAACCAAAAATAGGCCTACAATTTTCCTTGGACACATTTATGTATAATTATTCCAAAAAGTCTGGCCCAGTCTGTAATAGAGATACATTCATGAAAAATAAAAAAATGAATTACTTTCAGCTTCAATTGTTTACTTGACACTTCAGAAATTGACAGCTTCAGGTCCAGTAAAGTGAAAAGCTCATCTGAGAAAGCTGGTGGCTAAACACGATGTACTTATACAGTCTTACGTCTTCTATCTCTATGTAAAGAATAATGTATGACTCCATACTGTAAAGCATTAACGCCTTGCCTTGGTTTGTATTGTAAAGACTTCAGTGTTTGTTCCTGAGCAGGTGGGCGCTAGAGCCTGTTGAAGCCTCTAAATGTCAGAGCAGTCTTCCTCAACCCCTTACTTCTTTAATCTGTGTATTGCACGCACATTCAAACAGCAAACACTCACAAAATCAAAGCTGCCTGAAGGCGGTAGCAAAACTGAGAAGTGTATACCCTGAACAGACCCCAAACTGTATCTTTTGATCTTCAGATTCCTCTTATTTACCTGCCTGTCAGTTAATCGTTTGTTCCCATCTAGATCATATCTCTGTTTGTACTTTTAATTCAGGGGTGACACACATCCCCTTAGTTTGTGGTGCTCTTCGTACAGAAAGCGTTTTTCTCAGACTTTGCGAACATGAAGGAAACTATTTATCAAGTCAAATTGAAGCTTTTATTTCAGAGGAATGCACTTCAAAACCGATCTGTAGCTAATTGTGAGCTGTGAGCCATATTCATCATCACTGAGGAGAAATCATAATCAATATTTCCTTGGTTTTGAGAGCTGATTTATGGGGACAGTCAACCATTAGAATAACGCATGCTCTTCCTCCCACTGAGGGCTAAATCACCTCTTCATTATACATCCCTAATGACAACTACAGCTTGTTCATCAGTTGAGGATTGGATGTACTGTAATTAAATAGCTACAGTGGTAAAGAATGGCGGAGGACAGTCTGTGCTAAAGATTATCAAAGAAATCGCTGTATGATAAAGAAATTATCACTTAAAGCTTTTTGAAATACGTCAGCCAAGCTATTAGTCTTTTTCCATTTAAGTGTCAAACATGAAGTAAGAGGTGATCTTTTAGTTAGTACAATAAGGATTTCTTCATAATAATGACCTCTGTAACCAAATAATATTGTCGTGTGCAGCTATTTTTTTTCTTCTTCTCAGATCAGGGGTCTGAGACAGCTTTGTGGTTATGGTGTCAGGACTTCCTCTGGCGGGTCATAATGCCCGTGCCACTAGTTCTGCAGGTCCTGTTGGACGATAAGAGCTGTCTGGAGGTGTCAAAAGCATTAAACAAGTACAGCCTCCACACCTATGTGCTCAGACACACTTTACACACTCAGAAAACCCCAAAACACACCTTATTTTCACAATGGGGTCTGACAAGCATTGAGCCAGTACACCATGCTAAAAAAAAAGAATATACAGAAGTATAATATTTGGTATTGTAATTTTTACATTAGAGGAAAAGCATTACTTTATATTAATGAAAACATATGGTGCATATGTCCAGATAATGTATATACATCCAGATAATGTATATACTATACAAGTTTAAAAGTGATCCATGATTGTCACTGAATTTTTTAACAATGTTGCAATCAATGTTGCTATCTTCTAAGCCACAAGTAGCGTGGCCTGCCCTCTGGGTTTCAGGTTACAGTGCAGGGAGCAGTTCCAGAGCTCTTTCAGCCAGGTGTGAATCCACAGCACGGTTGTGCAATCGATGAGTGACTAGACCTATTCCTGTTTTTCCTGCCAGGTAGTGGTGGATGTTAGGACTGGCCCTTAAAACTACACAAACACCAGTAAAGACACAACCCACACACACACATCAACCTACGCTCAAACACACCCATTCTGTTTCTGTTACACACCCATATTTTATAAGTTATCAGGTTGGTTGAGGTGCTGCAGAAATGTGGTATCACATGCTCTAGCTTTGGTAAGTGTTTGTGATGATGGTGTTTAATGTCATTTGAGATACTGGGAAATGTGTTATGCAATTCAGTTACTGATCTCACTGTTGACACATTGGAGGAGAGACAGAAGGAGTGGTGCTACAAACCTTGAGAATCCGTGGGGGGCACTGAAAACTAGCATGGGATGTTTCCTGTCTACTATGCCTACTCACTTGACTTCTGTAAGTTTTCAGTTGTAGGCAAGATTTTAGTCTCTCTCTCTCCCCCAGTGACACTAAGGCCACATTTACACGGAGACAAAACGGGTTGTATCCGCTACAGTTCTCTATCGTATGGACGGTTCGTCCACACGAGGCCGTAACGGAACCGCGGAAACCGGAGCCCTCAAACGATAACGGCTCCCAAGGTGGGTAGATCTGCGGACGAAACGCTCTGGGGGGCCAAACGGCTCCGTGTGTACGTCCTATACGATCATTTCCTGATAACGATGATGCCATAGCCCCGCCTCTCCCCACCTCTGCTGCTCACTCCCGCGTCACCCGCGCCATTGCTGATGTGTTTCGCCAACAACAACAACAATGGCGGATCACAGGGTTGCTTTCGTGCTCCAGACGCTACTGACCATGCTACAGATGTTAGTGCAAAATCTACAGCTCCTCTACCACAACCATCAGCAACAAGGGGACATGGAGAACTACATGAACTACATGTTGCTAAATCCACCGCGGAGAATAAACAGAAGGGCAACCAGGCAACCATGGCAACCATGCTCGGGGGGTCTTCTTCACTGCTTTCGTTGTATTTTGTGGCGGAAGTACAGCGCCACATACAGGCCCGGCATATGTACTACAGCGTCTCCAGCGGGTCGAGCGGTCTCGTGTGGACGGACACGTTTCTTGAGCCGATTCCGTGTGGACGGAATACTTTTTTGATATCGACTAAGGTTCGTTTTCGTTTTCGTCTCCGTTACGTCTCCGTGTAAACGTGGCCTAATTTGTTGCCTTGTCCCACCTCCACAAACATCAGCAATGCTTAATTTGCATGCATGAAGCGTGACTGCAGTCTTATTTTATGACTGTTGCGGCATCAAATACAAGTTTCCTAAACATTATAATGCGATGGTGAAGCAGGCCTAGATACTGAATATACGATACAGAAATAATGTTACATTACATGTCACTTGTTAGACGCTTTTATCCAAAGCGACTTACATACTCAATACGGTGGACAATCCCCACAGAAGCAATTTTGGGGTGAAGTGTCTTGCCCAGGGACACAACGACATGCTGACTGCAGTGGGGTTTGATCCTGTGCTCCCCTGATCCGAACACCAACGCACTACTCCACTGCACCACACGCCTCCCTACAAAAAAGAAACCACTGTAGACCAATATACATCTCTCAATATACATCTCTCTCACACACACTGTAATGCAGGCATATGCATACTTACAACAACACACACACTGCATAATGAAAGCAAACGATCGAAGCCGGCCAGCATCCTTTTGTCCTTTCACAAATGGTGCAACTGATGTATATTGTATAAATCAATATATTACAACTAGAGGTAGTAAAGTCTGTTCCTACTATGTATGTTTGACCTATGGCAAAGTATTTGGTTATAGCGGTAGGTTCCCGTCACAATGACACTTTCTATTGACAGCATTGTTACAGTAAGTGACAATCTTGTGCCTGTGTAGCGGTGCTGTTCATTTAATCACTTTTAATATTTGTTGCTAGAAATTATATCTGTTTGAGGTTTCCATGTTAGCTTGAAATGAAGCTTCTGTATTACATGATTTTCTTACGCCAACTTTGACGCCCTGTGAACAGACACCATAATGTTGGTGAGGTGTCATTGCAAGGGCCTCTGGGTAATGTAGGGCTGGTTTGTGGTCAGGGCGCTTAAAAGAGCGAGGTCGCAATATTCATGTGGGGAGGAAGTAACTGTGGGGGAACTTCCACTTTCCTTCCTTTGCTTTACCCGCGTTGTGCAGCCATTTCTCGTGGGGAGGAACTGTGGGGTGACAAAGACATGTGAGAGAGGTGTTTTATAAAAAACACAAGAAAACCCTATGAAAAGGCAGAGGGATATTCGGAAGATGAGCAAAACAGTTATAGAGAAAGCAAAGGCAAGTTGGGAAAGTAAACAAGAAAGTACATCAGCACACATCTGAGGCTTCTTGGTAAGTCAGGCCGAGAGAGGGGGAAAGAAACAGAGGGGAAGAATACACTGAAAGAGACAGAGTGAAATAAGGATGAATGCAACATATACAGGAAGATAGAGAACTTTGTAGAGCATGTGTACACCTGCTGATCAGCATGAACTCATACTGGGAAGCGAGATACGGTTTGAGGCCTGTCATGTAGCAAACAGCTTTATTGTAGGAACTTGGCATTGGGATGGGGGGATACAGGCACTGGTGGTTTGACATAAATGGATACACAGCTGCAAAGAGCTGAACTGAAAACAGGAAATAAATGGTAACCTGTTTTTTTCTTCTTAGACAAATAAAGAAAATGTGTTTCATAAATTCTCTTCTATAATTAGCCTGATCCTAAAATCCTACCTGTAAACTGTTATTTCCAAACATCGGTTTGCTTAGATTTTAAATATATTTATCATCTTCAGAATCTGCTCTTCCTCTGCAAAGAATGCTATCAGTTTTTCAGGGGTAGGACCGAAAGGGGGTCGACAGAAGGAGTCATGTTCAAAAGTGATTTAAAGGGCAACCACATAAACTGTAAACCAAAGAGCAAAAGTAAATGTCAGCCCTTTATGTTATTCCATTTGCATCACATTCAGTGCTGATTGTGGGCTAGGAAGACACAGCTTGTTAGCCCATCCCTGTTTTTGTATCACTTTATCATCAGACTATATCACACAATTGTACTTACATGACACCTCTGTTGTCTTAACATTGTAATATATTTTTTTGATGGCAGAACATTAATAATAGCCCCTTTTTGTTCTACTTTGAGTACGTTTATAGTCATCAGGTGGTCACTTTCACAGTCGTTTCAGTACAATGACGCTGACAAGATGTCAGTGAGTCTGAAAGGTTTGGCATTACTGTACTTCTCAGAAAAGGCTGGGACAATGTTGTTACTCAAACTGAAGTGTTGTCACTGCTGGTAATCCTGTATTTATGACGTAAAGGATTTATCAGATGAAAAAGGGGACTATAGAAAATTATAAAAGTGATGTGTTTCTGTGTGTAAAGCTGTTCAGTTCACACAATTGTATATTAACATCATGCTAAGGTACAACTGGCTTCTTAGAGGAGAGTTGTGAACGTTTGTAAAGCAGCAGCAACAGTAATTAGATTAGTTCTTGCTGTTGATGAATTGCTGTTAATTTAGTGGAGAAGCTGCTTGCAATCAGTACTTCACACATTCAGCATTTTCAGGGAAAACCGGGGAAAGAAACTCAAGAGTCGAGCAGATGGTGCAAGTACGTTTGGCACACTTCTCACCTTTCTTTGTTTTCAAATGTCAGCACGTTTCTTGTGGTTTCAGAACTTGGGTCAAGAGAGCAGTGGAAGAGCCTCAGATGGAAAAACTGACACACTTGAAACAAATTGAGTCATTAAAACACCACCAGGAGACCCAAAGTTAATTTTGCAAGGGTATGTTCCTAAATGCTCTCATTCAATTACATTTTCTCACTTTATCAATAATAATCGAAATATTCTTAATTTAAATGTGGAACATAAAGGGCCGTAAATATACCTGCTTCTACATCCTTTTGAATGTTTTAATATTCATCACATACACCATCACCTTAATATTAAAGCATGACTCTCACTATAATAATTTTCAGAGATATTATTCTCACAGGTGACTCGAATGCAATGTCAGAGCAAAACTGAACTGCAACGGAAAATAAAAGAACATTTAATTTGATCACATAGTGTCAAGATACCAACATGAATATATGTTTTAGCTTTACACTGTATTCATTAAAGAGTGAATTTATATGAATATAGCATATGGAAACAAGGTGGAAAATCACCAGTTTATGATTCTCGTATATAACTATCTTGCTGGTCAAGCTTTTAAAATGTTGCCAACGATTATTATGTGGCCTGTTTGTGTTCATTCAAGCAAAATTGTGACTTGCATGCAGGGTTACATTTTTACTATTTAATATATTTTGGGACTATGAATTAGGTTCCATCGGGAAATTCACGATTTGTTTACAGACAAAACAGCCGGAATGTGAGTTTACATCCATGCAGAAAGAACATGATATACTGTAAAGCCTGTTTATTTATGAGACTATTTCACATGAGCAGCCATGTATCCATCCAATAAACTGTAAGTTCAAGCTGTACTCATTATCTCATAACAGCTTTACTTTCTGTGGAAACAGGAAAAGGAAGTCCTATTAGTTCAAACATTGAGTTTTTATTAAGTGTGCTGTAAATGTCGAATGTGTGAGACGAAACATCACAACATTTGAGTTGAGTAATTCCTCCTAAAGAAATATCACTTTTAAGTTGATTTAAGAAATGTGTTGATACAGTTGTTGAAAACTGCTGCAAAACTTGTGTTGAGATCAGATTTCTTATATCTGGGCATTGCCTCACTTACACTCAATGTGTCTCCTATTGTCTCAATCAAACCATCAATACAAGAAATACAATTGGTGCAAAATAAATTGCACGTACACATCAAACGTTATGACAACTATATATTTGTTCTCTTTTTGCAGTAACTGTGCCATTGGAGGTCCACTTGTATTCAACTTCAGACCCTTGTTCATACTGCCATCCAGTGGTGACTTAGTTGAATAGATTGTTACACCCAAACTAAAACACCATGCAATCTTTCTTGTTTTTAATAGAAAGACAATGTGTTTTTTTTTTGTCCTGCTAACTTCAATTGAGATATACTGTTGGTAAACAGTTTTCTTTCTTTTTTTACCAGTGTGTGTTTTAGTTCTTATAATTTAAGCGCTTTTGCACAAATTCTGACAGGATTATTCTCATTAACTTAACTGAATCAGTAAATGGGCCCGGCCCCCCCACTGACACTTTACCTCAGCCACATCATAGACTCTATGCATTACATTAATGCACACAATGTACAATAATATCTGTTTTCTTTTTTTTTATTCCAAAATGTATTCCTTTTTATTCCATTCCATTTCTATGTAAATACAGTTATATTTGTTTGTTATATTTTACTATATTCTTTATTATTTTAAATATGTTTCTAGTTCTCTATCTGTCTTTTTAATTTGAGTTTTACTTGTATGTATGCACCACGACATCAAGTCAAATTCCTCGTACCTATCAACCTGGTAATAAACCTGTTTCTGATTCTGATTCTAAATGTTATATATTTAATACTATCTATATGTCTGTCTGTCTGTTTGTCTCCTTGTCTCTGAGGTCAATAACAGCCATGGAGACACGCCTCCCACAATGATGATAACCCTTCCATCTTTATCCTGAAGATGGCAGCAGTGTAAAGTAAACCCCTTACTCTCTCCGCTGATCACCTACCATCCCCTTCAACTTAAATGGTGCAAGAGCAAAGCCTATTCCAGTCAGCCATTAATAACTCGAGAAAAGTCCTCTATCTGTCTCATCCTCATGTCGCACTTGACATGGTTGGCCTCATTTGAACTTTTGACTTAAATGTAATTTGCAATGTAAGCTATCCAATTTACAACCCCTTCAGAATGGTGCATACTAACGATTATTCATCACTGCTGTGCAGGCTTTAGAGAGAGAGTGTGTTTGTGTTAGTGTGTGCATGACGCTGAAGATGATTATGTTTAAACCATAGAAGGACTGCTAGTTCATAAAGGAAATTGTCAAAATTAGAATACAAGAAAACATGTGCACATAACTTTCAGTAAAGCGTAAGCTCAGAAGAACACTAAACTAATATTCTTGCAATTATCTCAAACTATAAGCCTCTGAAATGTAGCAAATAAAACAATTTAAAAGTCCATACAGTCACACAGCGTAAAGAGTACTGACTGCATTCGAGCCACAGAGACATTAGTGCTGCAGGCATTGATATGACTGATAATAATGTTTAAAGCCTGGTGTCACTTCAGTGAATCAACACACATATGAACTCTTGCCCTGCAGTTCTTTTCTCACCAGATAAATAAAGGAACATGATGCATCACACTCACCCTAAAACTGATCTGGTGGTTTTGGGGTTGTGAGCAATTCCATCACAACCCACAGCAAAATTAGCACAGATACAGTCAGTGGACAGTGAGCATTCGTCAGCAAACTCTGCAGTGAGATACAACTCGATGGCAGTCAACGTCTCCCCTAATGGGAAACAATTACACACTCAGTGGCTTCTTCAGTGACTTCTGATGAGACTCATTCACTGAGGAAATGGCCACGTAATCATGTGTATGTAATACGCTAACGCGGCTTATTGCTCACTGAGTGTGGCTCGTGCAAGGCCAGTCAGAGTTTCAGTGGACTCTTTAGCCAACATATGAGTTTGCTGAGAGGAGAAAATGTGAAGGGAAATAGCTATAAGCATATAACACTCAGAGAAATCCTTCTATTGTCATGGATTTGTCCTCACAAACAAGTCTCCAACCAAGCCAAATCATCCCTGTTGCTTCCTCTTTCTCAGTAGAGTGACTGTGAATATATTACACGAGGAAAAAAGGCAATTTGTATGATTCATACCCAGCTGGAATACTGCACTGATGTTAACTCTCAAATGACTCTTCCAAGGAGGCATCTGGGTTGTTGTTTTTAGCTTTAGTGATAAATTATGTTGCAAAAACTGGTCATACTGATAGAAGCTATTCCTTTTAAGTTGGAGAAGTTGAGATTTTGAGGTGTATATGTTTTAGTATATCATTGATGTCAGGGGAAAGACTAATATCTAAATTTAGATGTATTTTTAACAATCTATTTTATGCAGTATATCGGTAAGATGTTCACTACACTACAAATTGCCATAAAAACATTATGTCCCTATACAAATCTGCTCATCCAGAATATTGCATTGAACAGTGTGAGCCAAGCATAACGTCTGTCGATGGTTATCTTAAAAATCTCATCTGATATTGACATGTACAATGAGGATTTCGCTGCATAAGGATTTCATGGCTCAACCTATCAATAAGTCTAATGCCATGTAATCCTGAGGGCAATTAATTACATCATTGTGGCTGCTGATAGCAGTTATCTATCATTAGCAGCAACACTTATTTTGGAGACAATTACATTTACAAAACCACTACCAATCTTCATGCTACTATATCCACTGATCTGCATTTTGAATTCTTCAATGATGAACTAATCTCCTGCTGTACATCTCTGAGCTCTGGCTTTCTGATCCACCCATGAGGATTCAAACTGGCTTGTTGTACAAATACTCTCATTTTGTCTCTTTTACGCAATGTTTCCTGGTTTGCATGATGAGTACAGATCCTGCTCATGTAAGTTATGCATACAAATCTGATGCAAAAAGTAAGCAACAGTGTCACTTTTCTCTTGATTCAAGCCAAAGGCAAGTTCCAAAGTCATGGTCTACAGTATTTGGTATTGAGAAACTGGTAGATGTTACTGGTTTGAGCCACCCATTACCAAACAGTAGTCATTTGAATATTATGTTTTGTATGTATGATCAGCATAGCAGGGTAAGTATAACTACTGAATGAAATAAATAATAAATTACCATAGCGACTTTGTCAAATATTTTTATTTAGTACATGAGGCATTTGGCATTTCTTCAGCATGTAAAAATAATAATATATTGTGAATTGTTGCGATGAGATTTCCTTCCTAAGACTACTTTAGTGCTATCTCTTCAACAAACTGCTTTTGTTTTGACAGTAAAAAATGTCTCTGCATTTTCGCTGTCTTAGAAAGTATAGATATACATATATATGAAAGAAACATTAATCTTTTTCACCTTTTTTTTGTATTCATGCAAAGATAGAAGCACTCAGAGGTATAAAGTAAGACCTGTGATGCAATCTACCATCAGCAGGTATTTTGTATGGATGCACAAGACTTAAAGCTTGCTCTTTTCTAAATGCAGTATAGAACAGAGTGTGTCCATGTGTTTGCTCTTGAGACATATTTCGATTAACATTGGAATTTCTACTGTTAATCTTCCTTTCAAAGGACATTGTATGACTTGCAGAAGCAGACAGAGGTCAGTGATACGTGGCCGATGGCTTTTAGATATGAGTACTTTCTTTTTCTCCAGAGACAAAATGTCTGTTTGTGGGTCTCACTCAACATAACTATACTAGAATAATGAAGAAAAAAATCTAATAAAAACAAGAAACGGTGAACAGAAAGTACCAAATGATCAGCACAAGGACACGTATTTAAATCTCAAACTTCATTCATCACTGCAACATGTGGCTGGAACTGTTTATCATACTGAAGGTTTATCTAAGTGTGGGGGAGAAGTGCTATGCTGCAGGGAGAGATTGCCTTTACTTGCACGGCACCAACAGAGCAAAACAATGTGCAGCATGATAAAAAATTGCTTCATAACTCTCACATTGTGTGTCTGGCATCATTATGAGGCACAATAGCCTCTGGAGGGCCCCGGCTTTTATTGGCGTGCCTCTTGCAGCAGCAAAGTCTCATCCATTAAACAAATCAGGGGGTTATGTATTAGATTAGCTGTACAGCAGGCACCAGGGACGCCTAGGAGAACACATGAAACCTCGTCTCTTTCCCTCTCATAATCCCCTGGAATAAATTACCTAATTGACAGCATTAGGCTGATTCTGTCAGTAGGTGTCTCTTAAAGCGTAATGTATAATGAAACTACAAAACGTTGCTAAATTACATTTTCAGTATTATAAATGATAAATGGCTGCCATGTGGGGCATATTTAGAGTGAAGCCTCCCCTCCTTGCACACTGCCAGATCTCATTTTTCCATATTTCTTAATACATTTGTGGTGTCAGTGATATTAAAAGCTCATTTCTGCTGAGGAATATTTAATAAAGCTTCTGTGTGATAGGAAGCCAATGTCACACAGCGAGTCAGGAAACAAGTTGGTGGCAGCTTGGATCGCCCACCCCCCACTGTGAAACTCTGCTGGTTCTGTGACCTATAAGGTGAGAAATGGACTGCCCCCCCACTGGTGAAGGGTCAATACTGCAGTGGAGGTTCAAGAAGTGCCCCTCACAGTTCAGTGCACTATTCATTCTGCAACCAAGCTGAAAACAATTGAGCCTTTTGACTTTCTCCAAAGTGAAAACTGTCTGCATCCCATCTTCTTAAAGTGTTGAATACACTTGGCTCAGGGAAGTTCAGCTCACTGTTCCAGGATCAGAAAAAGCACCGGGCCAGGCAGTGGGTGTGTGTGTGGGCGGCGGTATGCCTCCCTATTAAAAGCAAGCTAATGCTTTGGATAATTTCTGAAGGAGATTGACATGCCTATTGCTAAAAGAAGGATATTTCTGAACTTGAGTAAGTCATTACACAGGCATGTATTTTGATCATGTAGAATCAAAGGGAAGGTGGGGTGCCTACAGTCATAATAAAGCTATAAGAACTATTGCTTTTGTCCCTCAAAAGACACCATAATTATAAAACGTGCTTGCAATTCTGTTAAGGTGCATTACATATATAATCACATCAGAGTCTATACTGTGTTTCAACTTAAGTAGATGGCTTAATTATGGACAGTTGGGGGTAAGATTCCCCTATTTTACCTGGTTACACAAGAAAAACAGCCTAAGATGAACATCATAAACAATATTAAAGTATTTTAAGCCTTTTTAGACTGTGGTTGCATGTGTGTGTGAGTGTGAGTGTGAGTGTGAGTGTGAGTGTGAGTGTGAGTGTGAGTGTGAGTGTGTGTGTGTGTGTGTGTGTGAGTGTGAGTGTGAGTGTGAGTGTGTGTGTGTGAGTGTGAGTGTGAGTGTGAGTGTGTGTGTGTGTGTGTGTGGAGAACTTAGGGTCGGGGGACAGTCAGAGTGCATGATTCCTATCCAGATGTGCAGGCATATTGTGAACCACAGGAGGCGTTCACCCTTCTTCTAAAAGTGTGAAAGTAGGCAGCAGCTGGTTCAGAAAGTAATAACCTTTTGTCACATTGTTTCCTATATGCTCCTATTATCTTAGTTATTTATTCTGTCACCACAAAGTCAAACTATTACAAATAGCTCAGTGAGCACAATAACGTCACTATCTAAACGTTCTATTTGACTTTTATTTGTCATTTACACTGAGCCACCCTTGATAAATGATTACCCTGGATATAGAGAGATATTGCCTTCAACTGTAATGTACTCTGATAACTGAAGGCAAAATGGAAATCCCTGCTTAAGAGTATGAAAAAAGTACATTGTGTCATAACTGTGCCTCCAAAATTCCTCCTATTTGCCTCATCATGTTATTTATAAAAAATAAAGAAACTTAAGAACGCTAAATTAATTACTATTATCCTGATAAAAAAAAAATATATATATATATAGTACTATGCATACTCTCACCTCACTCTCAAACACAGTGCTGAGTTAAATTCAGAATTAAATCACAAACACCTCCAATATGAGACCATATTATATCAAATCTGAATACAATCTTCAAAAGCACATGTGAAAGCCACCTGTCAGTGATATTCAGCTCGATTTCACCCATTACGCCTATAAATCCTTCGCACAGCGTTCATCTCGGCTGTGTTCAGTGTGACAGGTGCAACGGAGCCGACGCACAAATTCATGAAGTTTTGGCATCTTGAGTCAACCAATAGCAGCGCGTATGGAGTTGTGTCCGTCGGAGATTAGGTTGATTGTCATGCACCTGTGCCAATCACAGAATTAGTGGGAGGAGCTCAGCAGCTCGGAGGTGTGTCTGAAGAATACGAGTCTACAGCTGCATACTGTATCCAAGTCGGGGAGTAATGGCATGAGTACTGCTTTTTACTGTTTAGACAAGCTTTCCAGTGCGCGCGTTGGAAACTAACATTCGACACTTTCTGCGTTCACGCCAGTCCCTAATTAGCCCATCAGGCACCGCGAGGCGAGGCGGAAGACTGTCGGACAAACTGTAAACTTAGTCAAAGCGACTAAAGTCCCCAAACTCCCAGGCTGAAGAGGCTACAAACGACTCATCCGTTCTGGCTGTTTCAAGGAAGGATACGCTGCTGGACATGTGAATTTAAAGGAGATACTTGCCCAGCAGAACCATGAAACCAACAACTGCCCTGTGTTGCTTCGGCTTTCTCCTCACTTGCCTCTTGTTCGGGTCGAGCTCTTCACAATCAGGTGAGTGGACGCTAGCGTGTGCTCCCCGGTGCGCAGTTGTGTGTGTGCTGCTCGGTGCGCACAGTCGCAAAACTATCAATAGAGCTTATTTTTGCTCTGTTTATGCACGTATATAAAGGGTATTTGCACTTGACATAAACATTCTACACCTGCAGTTGTCATTTCCACTATCAGTCAGCCCCATAATGTTGATGAAACGTCTCAGTCACAGCCGTAGTATTTACCTGAAAGGGGGCTGACGTGCTGCTGAAACACAGGTGCAGGTTTGAGCAGATGGCAGGTTGTATGTGTTACGATGGGCTGAGTGAATCCGTGCCAGTTACTCGCTCCGTCTTCGTTGTGCACAGAGCGGCACTGTTGAATTTAGAGGCAAAGGAGAGCATTTATTGTCCAAAGCACGTGTCCTTTCAGACACAGTGTGGACAAACACAGAGGAGTGACAGCTCGCTTTACAACAGGCTACTGTGCTCTTGTCTTCATGTCGCTAGACAAGCTGTCTGATGTGTTTCAAAAGTTCGTTTTTTCCTCTGTTCTTTCTTCCCCTCAAGACTAGTTCATCCCCGAATGACAATGATACAGTAGTAGCGATACAAAACTGTCACACCTCTATCGTTTTTTCCCCCCTTATTTATTTGAAACGTTCGTTTATTGCACAGCAGGTTGTTTTCAATATATCTATGCTTCGCAGGCGTTGTCATTCCAAGGGCAATATTTTTGATCAATTTTAGGTTAAAAGTCCTGCAGGGTTTGGAAATATGATATTGTTTTTTTGGCTCTGATCTGTGTAAATGCCTTACCTGCGCAGAGGGTGATAACAGTGTGCACATTCATTCATATGCATTCTTTAATCGGGATCAAAGCAAAGCGGATTACCGTGAAATTACATTATTCCTCATTTTATAGTGAGCCCCCTCAGGGATCCCGTGGGCCACAGTTTGACAGTCTGCGTTGTTGCGCACAGGACTTCACACAGGCAGTGGCAGTACCGTGTGTACAGTGCAGCGGCGCTCTTTACGCACAGGGAAGTAAAGGTGCGCTTACCGTGTGTTTGAGAGAGAGAGAGAATGAAGTGCTGGTAAACAACAACTATTGCCAAATGGATAAATAAAATATCCTCATCCACATACATATTTACATTCGGGCAGGACGAGAATGAGAACTGGAGAGAATATGGATATATCCTTGATTTTTACGCAGGTTCTCTCCCTTTTATAAATTTCGTTTCTCATTTTTTAGTGACGGTATAGTAGACCCCCTGCAAGCCCCCCTGTGTGTGATCCACCTATGTAGAATACTTGTTTGGCATGACTGATATGAGAATATTGGATTAAACCGTAAATAAAGAAAACAAATGAATGAACATCTTACGCAATGAGAGTGCAATGGAAATCTTTTTTTATTTATTTAATTGTCCCAGCCAGTGTTGGAAATAAGTAATTTATGTGAGATAATTCCTATTTTGCCCATTCTGTGTCACGTTGTTTTTCTCTGGTCATTAAGTTGTTTTTAAGGAGAGGATAGGTCTATTTTTGCAGTTTGAAATTCTTAAAACAAGTGAAATGGTTTTTCTCACAGCCTAAGCCCAATTAGAACAGATTGTTGTTTAATTGAAAAGAATACAACTCTGAATGAGACATTTTTTGCAACGTACACATTTGATAGATCCTAAAACCAGTGAGTATACTGTGCACACAGCTTAACGCACAGAGAAAACTAGAGAGAAGTGCGTGTCCTCCTGTCATTTCCCTCCCTTTGTAGAAAAAAGGTAGCCAGAAAATAGCATGTTTTAATATTCTGTTTCACTTGTCAAAAGCATGTTGAAGGACACACTGGCACATGTCTTTCGGCGACAGCCCCCTCCTCCCAGTATGTCCGAAGACGTATTCAAGGTTTTGTATTTGTGGGTTATTTTGGGCATTTCAGAAAAAAAACGTCCTTGTTTTCATACATATTTTGGAATGCCTTGGTTTCGATTTATTTTGTACGATTCATAAAGGATTGTTATTTTGCAGTACGTGTCCATAAAATCTGGCGGGCAGGAAAAGCAGATTTGTTGTAAATAAAAAATAATTGAAAATAGAGATGCGAGATAAGACTAAGTGTTTCAAAAAGCCTGCCTGGTGCATTTTTCGGAAACGGGAGAATCCAGCAAGCTGACACTGGCGTTTGTCTTTTTCTCAGACAGGCTAATCCCATCCCCTGCTGGGGCTCCACAATTATGTAAAAAATGAATTTGGAAGTTAAGGGAACACAAAAGAGAGTCCGAGACAAACGTAGTAAGAGCAGGTTATACACATATCGGCTTAAACGCGGTTTAGCATCTGTCTGTGAGAATAAAAATGCAGAGAAAGGCAAAGGGATGAAATGTATGTGCGCTTGTGTTTTTGTGTGAAAATGCGCGCGCGAACGAGTTGCTGCCTGTGTTATTCGCTGTTGTATGCAGGCTGTAGCCTGAGGATTGTTATAATGCATAATGTACAATGTTATAGGGAAACGCTCACTTGCAACCTTTCTCATAAGGTTGTTGGATGAAAGCATGCATCCAACAATGCTTTTTAATGATCATTAACAACGTAATACTCAATTTCTGATACTCAAATCTCCTATCTTCAACATTTCACATTTAATGCGACCGTGAAAATCAGAACATTTAAATGACTTATAGTTTTAGTTTGTTTACTGAAGAGCATAAGCATTCTAACTTCCCCAAATAATTAAAGTGAACACAGAATCACCTAAACTTGAGTTAATAGGTTTCCACATCACAGCAGGCCACCTGTCTGCAAGGTGTCCCTGCACTGCTTTTCATTTGACACAGTGAGCTGGAGGATAGAGGTGGGGAATACATACAGATGCCAATTATAACCTTAGCGCCACATTCCAAAACTCAATTTGTGTTTATGAATATTAAAATATTTTGTACACAGGAGTGTTATGGAAGTCATCTGTTACAAATACAACTGTGTGTGTGTATTTGTGGACTGTGTTTTCAGTTAGCACGTAGATAAACTGCACCCTTAAATGACCCTGTTTTACAACAGTTTATTATGTCTTATGGTTACTGAGTGTTTTTTAAGTCGTTAACGATTCTACACAAAAGGTGGATGGATAACCTTCTAAAAATTCAATGATGGTTGATTACATTTGGGGATTATACCCTCTACTGCATTCTTGATTTTATTGTGGCACTAACTTTTTATTAAGTTCATTTCCAGTCTTTAGCTGATGAAAATGTTTACAAGCGATCAAGTGAGGCTCAGAGAGATGCTCATCTAGAAAAAGGAGCAGTGAGGATGTCCTTTTCTGTTTCTCTTGATTTTGCACTCTCACACTCGTGCTGCAGACTCACACTTCTTGTAAACCATTTTCTGTTGTGTAAGGAAATAATAGTGTCACATTTAGAGGGCCACACAGCTCCGCTTCGTCACAAAGCCCTCTCACAGTCATATCTTTGCCTGCTGTCGCCTGATAAAGGAGCGTTGACCCTTCACCGCCACCAGGCTTTTATTGGAAGAATGGCAGTCTTTGATTAGGTGGTGATCCACTTCCATTTGTTGGAAAAGGGAATGTGATCCTCGGTGCTTTCATCTCTTCTTTCTCTGTAAGAGATGAGGAGCAACTTAATGGCCATTGATCCATTGTATTGAAAAATCTGTTAAACCCTATCATCCAACACAAAATCCTGCTGCCATGTCTTTTTACAAATAGTCAATATGTGTTTCACACGTAGATTATCATGTTATTGTTTCCTCTTTTCTTCTGATGATCTGTCCCTTCAGTCAGTTATAAAAACATACTAATGGTGTCTTATTGTCCATGCCTTGCCATGTGTCACTAACTGTCACAAGAAAGAAAAAAAGCCAAAAGACATTTTCTGCAGAAAATAAATTCTAACCTTTTGATTGTGTTTTCCTCTCTTGGGGATTTCACCCTGCAGCCAGATAAAGAATAAAAAACCTTCTGTTTTTGTAATCTAGACTGTAGAAGTGGAAACCATTAGGTCTTCTATAAATCTCTCCACTTCTCAACAAACAAACTGCTTTTGAACCGCCGGCATCAATAATACATGTGTAGCACCCACAATGCGGCCCCAGAATCCCTCATGAAAAATCACTCTAATATTCCAACAGGGACTGAAAGCGCTCTGTGCAGTGGCCTACTCAATGGGTCTGCGACCTTATTGTCCATAATGGTGTTTTTTGTTTTTTAATATGCTGTGATATTACCACAATATTCTTTAATTACCACCACAGGGACTTATGTCTTTTGTATTTGTATCCTTTCTTCCAAAATATATTAGATTACCACAGATGACAGAGGGATTGTATTATTATTGTTATTTCTTTCTGAAGATGCAGCTGCAGAAATTGTTTTCCAGTTTTGACTTGTTGATGGGCTCATAACCAGTCCGTCTGTCTGCAGCCTGCGGAAATGATTGGATCATATCCTATGTGACCTTTACAGGCTCTGCACCCTCATTTATCACTTACAGTTATATACGCAACCTACACATGCGTGTGTTTTGCCATGCTTTAGTGTCGGCTCAGCTATTAAAAGGATACCATAATTTAAATGGAGTATCCCACATCTCTGTACATGCATGCATGATTTTGCCAGCTGAGTATTTTACATTCAAATTCTATGCTTAAAGCGAGGTTTACATGCAATTAGATAACTGCAGACTGGATAGGGTTTGTTTACAATTGAATGCTTAATGCTGTTTTTCTCTCCCTCTGTTCTATTGCTTTTTATGGTTTCTCTTTTTGCTCTCTGGAAATGGAGTGAGCTTTGAGTTTTAGTGTGTGAGAGAATGAAAGGCAAAGGAGCAAAAGGGAAAGACGGATAGCCTCTGTGCAACATGGGCCAGAGTGCCGAATACACAGCAGTCCAGCACTCCTTCATTAATAAGGAAGTGCGATATCCACAAACACAAGCAAGGTCCTGCTTGATGTCTTTGACAATATACCACAGCTCGTTTAGACAGATTGGGGACTTAAGTTTCCTTAGCGGGGAAATCAATCTGCTACATTTTAATTAGGTTGGCAAATGTGCGTTAAGGGCCACCAAGTAGAGCTGGCAGCATGGACAACAATACAATGCTCGGGGCCTCTGCTACAATTCAGCCTTTTTGAGTGTCTTGAAATAGAATCAACACGAAAAACAAGAGGCTAGACGATGAGTGGACATGCGCTGTGCAGACATCTGTCACTCAGTCAGAGATCGCTGCTTAGACTCTTTCTCTCTGTATCACAGTTGATGCAAGGTTCAAGGCTCTCAGGGTAAAAACAATATTTGCACAAAAGGCAAAGTTCTGTTATTTATAAAAAAAGTACAAATAGTACAACAAAGGCAAGCAGCAACAAGTAAAACATTGACACAAAATAAACTTTAATCTCAGTTTCACCGACATTTAGTCAGAATTTGAAACCAAACTCCGCCAAACACAGAATTGAACTCTAATGAACATTTTCCTCAGACTTTGAAAGGTGGTGCACTTTTTTGTAGAGGATCACACAAAGTTGTCTGTCAGTGTGGACTGGTGCCAGTGTTCCTCACACATTGGAGCACTCCCACACACTTTGCACACATACCCACTTACTCATACTGCTTCATTCTGGGCCTTTGAAGGCAAATGTGGGAGATAGAGGCCCTTTGAAAGCCCTCACTCCTGTGTTCATACAATGTAGATGTCCCAAATCTGAACGCATCATGTATGTCTGTCAGACTTTTGATCCCCTTTGTTGTTGCTGCTACTCTTCTCACAAGAAGCCTATCTGTCCTGCGCGTCTTCCTGGAGGGCTGCAGAAGGCTGTCAGACACCGACCCCTTTGACATCCCGGATTTGATAGTTTCAAAATGTGGCGACAAAGGGTCGGCGAAACATATGTGCATGTACTGTACGTGTGTTGTTGTGTGTGGCGACTGTCTGTCAGTGTTTGTTTCTGGGCTGCATGGTTGGAGGGATAGAGGGTGACTGACAGACTAACAGAGCTCCAGAGACTCTTTCTCTCTGCTCCAGTGTCTGCTTGTTCCTCTTCCTCCACCCACACTCTGCCTTCATCTGTGGCTTTGTAAGCCTCCACATAATGTGGGAGCATTAAAATGACAATGAAAATGATGGCTAATCTTTGTTAAGACACACTCATTACCGCCACGTTTCTGAATAAGAGTCCAAAGATAAGAGTTGGTTTGCAATGTTTTTTCTCGCTCTGAGGCGACAGCCTGACATATTGGAGTGATGTGTTTTATTCTCACTTTTTGTGTAATTTTTCTATTCCTGCTCAGAGTTAATAATGGTGGCGAACATATGAAAGGATGATAATAGGCTGACAACTTGGGCATGAAAGACTAGCTCCACCTTCAAACAAGCTTTTCATGCAGTTGTGCACGTGGGTGTGTGTTAAAGGCCTGATTTCTCTCGACTTTCTCCCACTCTGTCTCTTTTAGTAATCCCCTTATAAAATATTCATAGCTAATCTGCATTTACAATGTAATTACCGACGGGCTTTGAATGATATCGGATATGGCCGACGGAACACACGCTTCATGCAAAATCTTGATTTGGTGATCTTGTGCCTGAATAAATACGAAAGAGGCTTAGTGGGTTAAGTAATATTTTTATTTAGATAAATCTCTGTTAAATCACTATCTATCACCAAATGCGGTAATACTACATGTTGATTAAGTATGTGGCCCACTGATGATAGCCCGTGCCTTTGCAGTATTATGAATGGGTTAACATTCCCTAAAAAAGAAATCACATGTGCATCTGCAGTTACTGCTTTTCGCCATAGAGGCCGCTGAGGAGAATGACATGTAAATCTTTAAGATTGGACTTTTAAGGTTCAAAGTTAAACAAACGTAACATTTGATTAACTAGTTAGACAATCTTGGCACAACATTTTTGCAAGTTACCATTTTTTCACAACAAGAACCTAAAATGTAATGGTTCATTGTATTATTTACTTATCTCAGTCACCTTGCATCTGAAAAAGGAGTAACCGTATTTTGTTGACTTTCCATTGTACTTGCAGTAATTGTGATTTACGCACAATGAAATGCGTCACAGAACTATCCCTATTGTCTTTTCGTTAAGCTCCCATTGCTCCGACCCCAGTTCCCATCTTTTGGGCACTGCTGGCCACCGTTTAGTGCTAATGGAGCAGTGTGCCCTGTATGATATTCTTGCATGTCCATTTTTCACTTGTGTTGGAGGAGGGGGGGGGGTTGGCGTCCTTTTAAATGAAGCACTTGGCATTTGTGACCTGTAATAAATGAGTTTGCAGTCAGTCATGGCAGCTGTAAGGAGACATCTGGGAGAGAAACAGAGAGGCAGAGGTGAAGATATTCCGACTTTACAGGAAAATAGTTTATCCATGCAAGAGTGAAAAATGGCTGCACCAAACATCCCACCAAATAAATAAATAATCCTATTGTGAAATGTTAGCAGTTTACAATAAAAATGTGGATTATCTCACTGTAAAATCATCAGGAATGACATGTAACGACTATGACATCACCATTTAATACCAGAAAATGTCAAATTGAGTACAACAAACAAACATCCCTGATGTTAGGAGAGTTGTTATTCTTCATCAGGGATGTCGATGAGGAGGATTAGCTGCAGTAAAGAAAGAAAAACAGGCTGAGGCAATAAAATAACAAGTGGAAAGCAAATAAAAAGGTTATGCTTTCCTATTTGTCAACAGGGGTATGTCTTTTCAGCTTTGATCCCTCAAGTCCAGACTCATGTTGGGCATTACATTCATTTTAATAATTGTAATTTGTGTGCTTCTTGAGTGCTGAACTTTTGTATGAAGGCAGTGATCTTTAAATATCTTTTCCGACATAAAAACCTCTTCAATATGAGCACTTCTGGGTGAATACTCCAATGTTGATTTGACAAAACTGCTTTGAGAGTTTTTATTGGAACATTAACTGTTTTCCAAAACAAAGAGCATGAGCCAGGAAATACAAGAATCTCAATTCTATAATAATGATAATTGAGTCGGTATTATTCATCAACAGACAACATAATGGTCCTCACATTTATGCGCCTTCCACATCAAACGAAGGTACAGTACTTCCTTAAAAAGATGCAGAATAAATGATTTTGTATGTTGTTTTTATTCAGGTTTTTAAGGGTTTACAATCATGACAGATATGAGCATCTTTGTACTTTTCGTTTAAAAGGGAACAACATTGTACATGAAGAGAATTGTATACATCTCTCTTCAACGGTAAAGGAAATGTTCAGTACTCTGCCGAGCCTCTATTAGTGTGGCTGTCGCTGGTGTGAAGCAGCAGTCACCTTGCAGCAGAGCAGAAATAGCGCGGCTCTCTCTCCCTGGATGTGAAGGTACATAAAGCACAGGATGAGGGGAGCAGGATAGGCAATTGACCTTGGCTGCCTTTCGGAGCTGACTATATGGTCGTACGGATGAGTGCTACGCTTCTGCAGCTTGGCAGAGAGGAAGGGGGAAGAAAGGGGACAATGCTGAGTATGACAGTTATTGTTCACAGTGTAGAAAAGCACATTTCTTTTGAATTCATGCATAATTGTTCAAAAGTGAACCCATTGTGCAAAAAAAATTACTACCCTGGAACATCTCTCTTTTGGTACCATCTCTTTTGAAGTTAATTTGTGTCAATCTTTTTTGTATCAGTAGACATACACTGTTAGAAGTGTGTGTGTGTGTGTGTGTGTGTGTGTGTGTGTTCTGACAGGCGCTGACTAAGTGCAACCCAGGTCCAAAGTCAACCCTGCCGTTTGGCCCTGCTGTGCTAGACTGTTTACCTGAGACAGGGGTGCTTTATCTCAGCACATGTAAACACACAGGGGGAACACTGTACATCGTGCTGTTTGCAGCCCCCTGCCTTTGTTTCAAAACCTCTCCCCCACAGAGAGCCATTATCCCCCGACGGCAAGGTGAATGGGGTGCTGATGCAAGATTATTTGTAGCAGCCAGGGAAAGACCAAAAAAAAAGGAGGGGTGGGGGGGATGAATTCTCCTAATTTTAGCCCAGAGAAGGGCAGGCAGGGAACATGGGAGGAGAGGTGTCTTTTGGCGGGGATGGGACGGTAGTGAGTGTCTTGGGAGTCTTGGTTAAAGTGGTCGCTATCACAGGAGCTGGACGGACAATTAATCAGCAGAGGCCCAGAGGGGAAGCTGGGGCTCTGACAGAGACATTTCATTCTGCACAGGGCGCACACACGCACACGCACACGCACACGCACACGCACCTGCTGACAGGCTCACCCGTAGCTGCGTCTCACCTCTTTATTTTTGCTCCTGTTGTCATGGCTTATCTTGTGTCCCCCTCCTTGTCCTCCCTTCTTATGCTACTCTTTCTTTTTCTCCTTCAGTTTCTTCATGTTGCTTTGGTCTCTTCCTTTATCCTTGTCCTCATCTCCTCTCCCCAGACATGTGTTTAGGTCTGTGAACCCCTTGATTAGAATGAGTTGAGAGTCCCTCTTGTGACCTGATGGCTCTGTAAGAGTTGGAGTTTCTTGCGGCTGTAGTTGGAGACGGCGAGGTTGGGAGAGAGAAAAAATTAAGCTGAGAGAGGGTGGACTGATGGCTATACTTCACCCTAACCGCCCTTCTCGTCTTCCCGGCGCTCATCCCTCCGTTTCTTTCTTTCCACCCCCCTTCTCTCCCTCTTGGCTGGCGCTGAGTGATTGATGGATTCCGGTTTGACATGGCCCGATTCACCCGAGGGCGTTCGCAAGGACACTGGTGAGATTCAGCCAGATGCTGGGGAGAGGCACACAGGGAAAGTAAAAGACAAAGGAAGGAAAGGGGGTGTACTCGACCCTATTGACCAGCATGCTTTGCCAGGGTTGCCAGGGTGAATAAGCATTTCCTCAAACAGTGCACCTGTTCTGTTTTCCATTGCATCACACTGTGGCTTTTGCACTAATACAATGAATGTAACTGAAAGCACACGAAAGGTAATGACTCTCAATCATGAACCTAATGCTGGGTGCAAAATCTGGAGACCTTTTTTCATGATGGAATTATTGCACATAAACAATGCTCGCTGTTTGTAGCTAAACACCAGTGCGTTTATCATTTAATATGGGGGTGTTTACTGGTTTTAAAGCACTTAGTATTGTAACTGTTTTGACAGTACAGTACAAGACCCTAAAGGGGATTTATATGTTTGAAAAATACATGTATAGATTAAATAAGCATTCTACGTTTTGTTACCCTTCCACTGAACAGCAAACATCAAAGCAGGGCTTCATTCAATAATATGAAACACATCATATAATCAAATCATGTAGCATTGGCTCGAGATGCATTGCAGTATAATGCAAGTATATAATCCACATCTGATGTTTTCAAAGTCATAAGGTGTAACTATTGTTTATTATTGATACAGAAATAGGCAATGTTTAATCCATTAATACACGTACAGTAAATCCTGAGAATATACGTCCCTGCGTTGAATCGAGTCGAGGCTGTGTGCTGCGTCGCCCTCCAGGGGGGGTCTTGTACCTCCCAGTAAGCAAACACCCACTTGACATAGAGCCAAGATAAAGGGAACAAGGCCCGCAGTGTCTCCCTGCCCCAAGTGCTTTGTCCTGGAGGAGGCTCCCGCCGTGACTCCCGGCTCCTCACCCCACGTGACACGCCTGTAGATGAGGCAAGCATTTATCTCATGAACATTGTCTGCAGAGGGATGGGCCCTGTCCAGGATTCAACAAGTCAAACCTGAAACAATTTGTTATGTAAACAAGAAGAACATTTTTACCAAAGTTCTCTGATTTTTTTTTTTAAACTCCTCAGTTTTCAAGTGAGAACATCTCAAGCTTTTAGTGAATAGACAGTTCAAATTAAGAGACTTTTCAAGCTTAGCTGTTTCACTACTCAGTTTCTTAAGGCTTAATACACCGAAGTATAACACTCTTTAGGGATGGATTCCTGCCTCTGCACCGCACCTGCCTGCCTCAAGTCTTCCCATTTAAAGAAGCAGCTTCAGCCTCTCAGTGCTGGCAATATCTCCTAATCTCTCTGACTGCATGATGATGAGTATATTGTGTATGTGTCACCCAGCTGTCTCATAGCCGTGTCTGGCTATCTGAGCAGTAAACACAACAACAACAGGTATCTTCTGCTCTCCCTCTCAACGCCGTCTACCACACTCCAGGCTTTTTGCTCTCTGTCTGTCTTGGCAGCAATGTGAAGTCAATAGGATGAATAAAACATACTTGAATCAGACCCCTCTAACCTGGGAAATGTCAAGCTGTCAGTATAGCTTAATGGGAAAACATAGGGCCGGTCCCAAGGGTCGGAAAGTTTATCGCAAAGCACCAAAAACGCAGCTACACCAATTGGTTCCTTTTGTGTATAAAAAAAACACAAACTCTGCATCAACGTGCATTTTATGATGAATAAGAGGGGTAAAGTGATTTTCATTCAGTTGTTGGAGATTTTTCCAGTAATGATCAAACATTTTACATTTTGGTCCCATAGCTCGGTATGCAAAAATATTTTCCCTGCTCAGTTAGAGAGTCAGTTTCCACGGGGGTTTGTGTGAAAACTTGTGTGCACCTATGACATTGCAAACTGCTTTTGGTAAAGCCATCCACCAAATTGCTTATGTGAATTTCATTCAACTGGTCTGCCCCTGGAAAACTAACATTTAACATGCATTACTACACACATTACACAACTCATCCTGGCCTTCGGTGGTGGTAGCAGAACCCTGCAGCTAATTATCTTTAAATTAGGTCTGAGGTCTGCGTTTAATTAGGCCTAGCCATGAGGAGGTTTGAAGCTCAATACTAACTCCAGCAACTTCAGCTGCCAAACCTCATCAGCCTAATGGAGACTCAGTAAGGGCCCTCGAGGACCCGGGAGGCTAACCTGACTTTCTGCCTTATGCCGACCAAGACACACACACACACACACGGCTAATAATCAAGACATGATGAAGTTAGGGTGAAGCAGGTTGTGCATAAATGTGTTTATAGCAGAGAAGTTAGACTTTTTAATTGCATCATTTAAATTACTTTTTAGGTATATTGCTCCTGGCTTCTCTATGTTTGTTGCTATTAGTCGTATTCAGTTAACACTCAAACGGTCCGACCTGTTTCAACAGCCGTTCAATTCTATGTAGCTTGCACACCATAACACATTTAGAAATTCTCCAAATGCCTGAATGGTCCATGGTTTTCCTCAGACTTGGCGTGATGCAGCATATATCTCTCCTTATTCAGCACATTTGTTATTGGTCTGCTGGTTTTTTGTAGCCATCTGGTGTAAGGTAGGTTGTCCGCCCTGTGAACAAATTCCTCTTGTATGAAAACAGGAGGCTGAATCCAACCAGAGCACAGATCTCACTCTTCCATGTTTCATGCCAGTGCCTGTTTCTTACCTTTATTCCCCTGTCATCTCCTTCAGGTCAGGTGTGGAAATTACAACTCTGCTGTTAACACTGTAAAGGGAAGCATTGAGCAGGCGAAGTGCACGTGTGTGTGTGTGTGTGTAGGTTGCCTTTTATACTCGACACTACGACCGCCAGCAACGTAACAGCCGTCTCAACACTGTGCCAGACTGTCATATGTAATTTCCTTGTTTGTGTTTACAAGCTCAACGCTGCATGTGAGAGAATTACATTTGACCCTAAAGCTAATTGTCTTGCTCTTCTGATGAGGGCTCCAGTAAGATCATAACCGTTTGAGAAGCTTTTGTAATCCAGCCTAAAACTGCAGTGTCCTCCATAACACACCATAATGACACATTCAACAATGAATGAATACATTTTCCTAGGTGAAGGGATTTTTTCTATTTTGTTGACACTAATATTTCCTGGTTCCTTGTGTTGAGTCGGGCGACCAGAGACTGTGTGGCAGTTGTCCTCTGAAATGCATTGCATGATGGAATACCCTGAGATAAAAAAAATTACATTATATTGTTACTAATTATGTATACTATTTCAACTGTGGCCTATACTGTATGGTTGCTGTCAGAGGAAAAATGCGGAGAACATTTTTTTTTAAGTCACAACCACGGCCTAAGCTTAAAAAAAAAATCACACGCATCAAGAGTAATGGCGCGTTTCCACTACAGCGCGGAGCACGGTTTAAGAGGGCTGTGACGTCAGCGGCCCGTTTTTGGTTGCGTTTCCACTTGGCCTAGTACCGGCCGGCGGGTCCTAATTCACAGCTTTTCTGGCCTCATAAAATCGTGGTTCTAGGGCCAGAGACAACGAGGCTGAGTCGGGCTGAGTATGCTAAACTAGAGAGAGAATCGCTGGCAAGGGGGCTACAACTACAACAAGATGGACATATTTGACCGTGATTTAATTGTAATACACGTTTCAAAATGATGCCGAAGTAACAACATACTGATACCGGTTAGTAAAAACCATGAATTAATGCTTTGACAAGTCTGCAGACAGACGGCAGGCGAAAAACCTTTTAAAATGCGTGTTTTCTAAATGGAGATTGGCTAAGCTAACGCAGTATATGCTCCGACCGTCCACACTCACAACAACGGCCTATACAGACATAAATAAAGCAGCGACTGTATTCGCCATGACACAGGTAGTCTGTGGTTTGTACTTGTTTAACTTTTGTCGAGTTTCTGAACATATATGAGGAGCTGTGAGCTCTGAGTGCTAACAGCTAACGGCTGTGTTGTTTTTCTGGGGTTCTCATTGAAGATGACGTCACGGCTCCGCCTACACTGCGTTACTATAGATACTACCCCAGTTCCTAAACTGTAATGGAAATGCGCCATAAAGTGAGCCAGTCCTAACGAGGCCTAGCCATACCGAGCGAGGCCGTGTAGTGGAAACGCGCCATAAATGTCAGCAGCTGAAGGGCTTGTAGTTTTCATTTGACTTAAAGGGCCCATGTCATGGCCATTTCCACTGATCATAATTACAGTGTTGAGGTATACTAAGATAGATTTATACTGTGCAATTTTCCAAACTCACATTGGTTTCGCATACAGCATCTCTGTAAAGTATGTGTATTCAGCAGTATTCACTCTCTCCACTAAACGACTCGTTGGAGCTCTTGCCCCCCCCTCCCTGTGAGCCTAGTGTGCTCCAATTGGTCAGCTCGGCCACTCTGTTCTGATTAGTCAACCACCAGAGAGGCTCCGCCCATGTCTAACAGTGCTTTTTTCGGCTCGCTCTCAGCGGAACAACAGTCTTATAATGGCCTCGGTACAGCCGTATATTTTATACGCCAACTAACCGAACTGTACCTACAACTGTTGTTATAGAAGAGTAAGTTATTTTTACCTGTAATAAACTACTACTGTTTGATGAGAAATCAAATCATGGTTTGCTATATATGAATGATATGTTATAGGAGCAAATAATTAAGGGAAGAAAGGATAGGGCTACTAAGTATTTCCATCAAACTTTATTTTTAGAAATGTACAAAATGAACATAAATATACATATATACACGGTATATCATCCATTCTTTCCCGTTGTCGGCATCTTGCCTGGGCGCAGCCGGGGCTTTTTAGGACGAGGCCTCAGTGTGGTAGTCCCGTCCCTGTGATGTATTTTCCGCCAGGATCTGGCTGGACGAAATCAAATGCAAATCCCAAAATATTAGAGAAACTTAGTTGTTTTAGATTCGTTAGTAGTAGTTGTGGTAGGAGTGGATCTATCTAATCCATCTATATAATCAACACAGTAAGCTTGCCAGCTAATATGCTAACCTAGCTTTCTTGTTTACCTTAGCAAACACGATATGAACGTTAGCTCGGAGGAACGGCAACTATAATGGAGTGTAATAAAACTACTATGAACAAAAGCTAGTGGTTCATATTAGGCTAGCAATAACGTGTTTATAATTGCAATCTTATACGGGTAGTCTGCTACGTTCGGTCATACAATGTTTCTCGCTAGCATGTATAGCTAGCCTCGTTAGCTATACATGCTATCGGCGTCGGAGGAAAGCCAACTGTAATGTACCGTCCTTTGGGGGTCTGTGAGCGGGCAAAGAGAGGGGATTTCCCCGTTGTCTCTGCTGGAAGTGTGAAATAAACGTAGTTGTTTGATGTTCGTCAGCTTGCCAGCTGGATTACAATGCTAATCTACGTTTGCTAGTTGTTCAGTTGTTCAATATGCTATACTATACTATGAACAACAGATAGTGGTTCATATTAGGCTATCAAGCACATGTTTACAATTGCAATCTTATATGGGTAGTCTGCTACATTCATTGTAGCTGGCATAAAAACAATGTTTTTCCGAGCAAACTCATGTCTAGCTCTTAGTAGCCTTGTTTTTTAGCTCGGTAGCATACACGCTCGGAACGCCAGCTATAATGTAATTACGTTTCGCGACTGACCGTACGGTAAATCACCTGGAGTATACTGTCTGAGTATTTCATGTGTGAATGCAGACATTCTCCTGCTATGAGATACATGTATGTAAGGCCATCTGCTGATATTAGAGTTGATATGGAAACGCTAGCAACTTAGTTAGCACAGTTAGCACTGGCTTAGCAGTCCGAAACATGTTTACACATTTAAACAGTCGTGGTAGATACCTTGTTTGATAAATACACAAATAACAATGCAAACTTACAGGTTGTGTACCCGAATCTTCCCCTGTTCCAAACGGTCCAAACAAACTAGGAATAGCATCGTCCTTCAGTTTCAAATGCTGTGCATATCCGGCCTCAAACTGGGCAATGTTTTGGAAGCTTTCGTCTGTGAAATGCCGCGCACACAGTAACGTTCTTCGAACCTCTGAAGGAACAGTGTTAAAAAGACATTTCGACCACTGACTTCGTCGTGGTTCTTCCGTCGGTAGGACAAACAGCTCAGATTTCTCCTCACATTTCAGGAAACAGGTCCTTGGCATTGGCATGACTGGATCGATTGTGAACTGAACCAGAGCTTCCAACAGTAAATGTTAGACTGGCAGAGGGTACGGCCAGCGCAGCTGGGTGTGGCCATAGCTCTTCGGGATTGGTCCATTTCGTTCCGGGTACCGCATGACATCATGCCGTACCCGGAACTAAATGGAAGACTCAAATGGGCAGTGACGTATCTCCAACGAGGCGTTTTGGGGAGGTATTTTCTGTGTTAGAGTTTTACTCGCTACAGGGTGTACTTTGAGGGTTTTGACTCTGCACAACGTTTACATGCATAAAAACCTTCATAACACACAAGGGGACGGGTAATAACCAGAAAAGCATGACATGGGAGCTTTAAGTTATTTGAATCATGAAATCCAAACTGTCTGTCAGAACGTATTGGCAATCCTAGTCCTAATACAACAGATACGTGTTTACCATTGTTTTGAGTCCCATATGAGCAAGCCATGGTCCACAAAAACACACAACATAGTGTAGGCCATCTGATTCTGATAACAAACCACCAACTACATGTGTACAGTACATACAGGTTATGTGCAATTTGGCCCTAGACATCAGATTGGCTGCCAGGAAGGAAAAGGTCCTCTTTCCACCCACCATCTGCCCATGTATTTCTGTATAGGTGACTAACTGTAATTGTAACAAGCATCACCGTTAGGCCCATCTTAACATACCATCATTGGAGAGAGAGGGAGACACTGATAACAAGTTTAAAGGTTAGACATTGGAGCGAGAGAGGTTGCGTGTGAAAAAGAAGAGGATGGAGGAATACAGAAAAAAGAGACAAGCGAGAAAGGAAATATTGAAAGAGAACATGTGAGTGTTTTTCTAAAACCATATCATGATATGATCCGCAGGTAGTAAACATATTGGGGAGAAGAGAGATACATGGTTTGAGGAGGGAAAATAAGTAGCATGGTGAAGTGGATTTATTCAAGGGATCTATTGAATACAATGGTAGTGTAGAGCTGATAAGGGAGTTGGACTTTCAATTTATCATCTCTTCCATAAACACTCTTACCTGCACATATATTTTCTGGTATCAATTTCAAATACATTCATGTTCAGTTCTTTTGGCTTATGGTGGATAGAAGACAACTATTAGAAAGAGGAGATTTTTTTGGCAAGAGTCTATTACAACAAGTGATCAGCGAAAATAGTAGCAGAGAATGTTCCTGCAATCTTCTTCCAAATGCCTAAGTTTAGAAGCTGTTTTTCAGTGAAGGTGTTATTGGAAAAATGTTGATATAAAGCTTCTGGCAACTTGAGAAAATCAGCATGCAAGAGCAGAAATTAGAAGAGAGAGACAAATAATTTCAGACTGCAATATGAAATGGATTTTTCAAAGATGATTAGGTCAGTCTGCTGGATCGTTTGAAAAATCCTTTATGTTAGGACCTTCAAATGTAGTTTGTTTTTAACAACGGATGTTTGCAATTCAAACTTTGGCAAACTGATTTTGCTACAATCCTCCATCTGTTTACCTCTCCTTTAATACTTGAGATACAGACATGCACAAAATGGATAAATAAAGACTGAGTAAAAATTGGCAGTGGATGTGTTTGTTCTGCGTGGCATGTTGGCCGCCTCTCCGCGCTGACAGCCAGCGTCTCTCAGAGGATTGAGTGACGGAGAGGGGCAGCGGTGCTGGCAGGACGCTAATGGGTGTGATGCTAATGAGCTCTGAGCCAATAAACAAGCTCTCCCTTCCCCTCCCCTCACTTCTGATCCCCTCTCTTGTTTGTGTAACACCCTCGCAGGTAAGATGAGGTGAATTCAGCCACGTTGCCAGAATCTACAGGAACAGGCTTAAATAAAAATGGATGACGTTTGTTTAAATTGAGTCTTGACCAATTTGAGCAATCGGTACCTTTTACTGTTACTTAATCATGTTTTGAGTGAAGTTCAGCATTGTCCTATTACACACTTTATTTTCAATCTGTGACATACAAACAACAAAGACTTGCAATTTGAATCGATGTACTTGTTATTCCCTGGGGTCGAATGAACGTTGTAATCTATATGAAATGAAGGGCACTCTAAATGTAAAATTGAATTGCAATAATGAACATGTATTGGAAAGACACTGACTTTCACATAAATCTGCTGCTCAAGAAAAATGTCAGTAAAATGTCACTACTTTCAGGACATTTTGGTTATGGTAATAACACAAAATAGACTCAAAAATAACCAACTTACCCTCACCTCTTTATGCTTATGGATGCTTTTCAGTGCTTTCTACCCTCTTCTCTTTAACAACATGTGACCTGTGATGTCCCCTCTTTCCTACCCTGGAGAAATGTCACTTGGGCCGGCATCGTCCGTCAAACTGGCATCTCTGACCGAGCACTCGGCTAAAAGGCCATGCTCCGATTGGCATGGGATCCCCTGGCTGTGTGGTGTCAGACTGCTGCCTTCTCTCCACTGCTCTACACGTTATTAGCATTCTCAAATCTGGAAAGCTATCGACCCCCTCCAATATTCCCAACCCTTTTTTTTAATATCATCTTTCTTTCCTACTAGCCTGAGTCTTGCCTCTCCGAGGAGTTTATGTGTATATCTCTTCCTCCAGTAGTGTTATGGAGAGGGATCTGCAACCAATCAAAGTCAGTTTTATTCTTTCACTCTTCTGGTTTGAACATCATAACATGCAACGGCTGCAAAATTAGCACAATCCGTTTTTTTATTTTATTATTCGATGCTTGTTCTCTCAAAGAAAAAACAAATCCTCTGTATTGTAACGAACAATCGATGCACTGAAGAAGTGCAGCCAGATTTTTCCCAGTGGGCAGACAACACTATTAATTGCTCATCTTGCTTTATCTGGTGCCTTTAGCTAATCACAATTCAGTTTGATAGGAATGAGAAGTGACCATGTGGGCTGTTTATAGTCGAGGTTTATAGCCCTTGTGTTTCTGTCGTTTTTTCCCTTTTTTTCTTGCCAGTGATTAATATTGATTACTCGCAGAAACCAATAAAGCTGAGTCCCTTTGTGACTCTGGATGCAGGTTAGGGCCACTTGTATTGTTTAGGATTCCCTTTTAATTAAGTGCAAACCACTTCATTTGTCCCACTAGTCGATGTAGTTTAAATGTAACAGTAGTTTTCCTGAAAAAGGTATTTATCTCGAAAAAATACTGCAGTTTATTGTGTTTCTAAAGTAATACACATTTCCAGCCCTGCTCACATTCAAAAGAGAATAAGCTCATGAAATGTTGAAGATGGCTTTGGACGACATCCAGCTGCCCTCGTTTCGTGTATCGACTCTCCTCAGATAGAGATGTGTCAGTGGTTTTTGGGGCAGGCTGCTGCAGTGACATGCACTGATTGTGCTCGCGTCTGTCTCTTTCCCTCATACATATGGAGCACGGCTGCTGGCCAGAACTGGCACAGGCCACAGAGGGCAGCTCCACATGTGTGTGCATTTGATCTACTGTACAGTATGTGTGTCCATTTGTTCATGCACATTGGTGTTTCTTTTAAGAAATATTTGAGTTTGTGGTCACTGAGGTTGAGAGGAAGTATCCTAAGGGTAGCCGGATCCTTGCTGCTGTGTGAGAGCAGGCCAAGTGTTTTCAAAGGAACTGTGAAAACAACTTGACCAGACAAACAGTGGGGCTATTTGTGGTTGTGCCAGAAATTCCCGCACAGCACACCTCCCAGGCCTCTTTTAATTAAAAATTATTTGGAAATGTGTGTAAAATCCAGTAGGGATGCTATCTGAATCTGTTAGGGTACACTAATCCATGCCTATTATCAGAGTGCTTAAATATAAAAGGGAACATTTCAAAACTGTTCATGTTTCCTCAGTTCTCACAGGAGCACAGTGTTTGAGCATCCTTAGAACCTTTTTTTAACTAAAGCTAAAGGCCTTTATCTGATTTGCCATGGTGTAAATGTGTTCACTTTGGATGGTTTGCAGAGCTTATAGCATAATTGTGAAAAGCGTGAGGCGGCAGAGCCAACAAATTGGTGGGCTAATATGATGCTTTGTCGGATGTGTCCTTCTTATCATGTCAGTAAATGTTTACCCGTGTCTCTGAGCTGAACTTGCTCATACAGTACATTAATCCGTTTGTGCAGATGTGTTTGTGCAAATGGAGGCATCTGTGGTAATCTGTGCCGATTTTACATCTGTTTGGAGCATGATACAGTATATCATGTTCTACTGTGTGTGTGTGTGTGTGTTTGCTAATTTAGATAATGTGATGAATTCCGCAGGTGAATGCGGTCTCTCTGCATGCCCTGCTAACCCAGCTTAACTCAGGCCTTGCTCACACAGGGACGGATGGGGGGGTAAAAGGATGACAATTGCCTTCTCTTTATGCCATTTTCTTTTCTTTTCCCTTGTGAACACGCACATAGGCACACACATATGCAGGGGCACACTTGAAGGTGGAAGCAAAACGTTTAACTTTGAAAGTTGGGCTGCTAATTAGCAGAATTAGTGGTAGATCAAAGAGGACAATTAGGGGGGAGTTTGTGGTAGCCAGGGCTCATTAGCATCACAACACATGGACATGGCCATGAAAAAGAGAGCGGCAGAAGGAGTCTCATTACGGAGCACCGCTGTGCTTAAGCCGGGCCACATGCAGGCAGATTGGCCCTCAGACGAGAGATAGGACAACCAGTTCTAAAACACACACACGCCGATGAGGATATGCACGCACACACGCGAGTACCTATGGTTACAAATGCAAGAAGTCATTCCTTTATTCACACAAAGACGCACACACACTTTTTAAATACGTTCAGATACAGCTTGCAATGTTTGCTGGCACAAAAGAAAACAAAAGCTAGTCCCTGCCTGCTCTCATCCAATTTCAGCTTAATTAAGAGGGGAATTAACTTTGATCTGCCGCAGCGTAGTAGGAGCGTGGTAGCCCGTCTGTAGAAAAGCCCAAGCCCATAAGTATTCTTCAACCTCACCCTCAAAGTCAGACCCAGATTGTTTTCCATTCATTCCACACTGTTTGAAGTCAATACAGATAAGAGCAGGAAAGATTCTATTAGGACTACCTGAGCCTTCCTCGTTAGCTAGATCTATAACAAACCCCTGGCAGCGAGCCACTGTGTGTGGCTCCCCACACTAATGGCATAACCAGAACAAAAGATCAAAGGTTTTAGGGTGGCCCTTTATTTTGGCAGTCCCAGTCACTGGTTCTTAGTGCCTGGTCCAGTGGCAGAGGCTAATGATGCACTGAAGCACACGCCTTAAAGGAGGGCAAAAGGAGAGGTTTGTGTGTGTTTGAAAGCTAAAAGGTAATGCATAAAAGGATACAAGGATTTGTTCTGTATTAGACACTGTTGGGTCTAATATCAAATTAAATTACATACACTAAGATACCATTTTAATACAGGCCAGCATTTATGAAATTTAAATATTAAAAAACATATTTTTTATTATTAGTTTTGTCATTCAGAAAATATTTATATTTTAAGAAAAGACCATTTCTGTAAATGTCATATTTTAATTGAACATGACAAAAGGCCCATTTGAGCTTTCACCCCCAAATGTTCTCTATGTGCAATCTAAAGAACATTTTGTTTTATGAAATGTGTCCAGAACAACTTGGTAAAAACCTTTCTTGGCACTTAGTTCGCACTGTAGGAAATGATGACCATATATGGACAATGTGTCTAAAAATGTAAAAATAAGTGTGTAGTGCTCACACTGTCTGACCGTTTCCTCTCTTTATACAATCGTTATTAGCTGTTTAACTCCGCAGACACTCACCACAAGCTTTTCCAACCTTTTCCTCAGTGGACCTTTTCCACATCATATGCATTCCCCAGAAGAACACCAGCAGAGAGCGGCAGTAAGAGAGCCTCGCTCTGTCTCCCTCGCTGCGTGTCGTTCCTGTTGAAGAGCTGAAAAGCTTCCTCTTTCTGCCACCATCTCCCTCCGATTTCCTCTATCTCAGGGGAACGCTGGATCCGTCTATCAGTACATCCCTCCAGGCCACAGGAGGGTGGGACAGCGGGATTGAGATGTGCGGGCAGGTTGGAGGGGGGGCTTTTCTTTGACTGACAGTACTGATAATCACTGTAATGGGTGCAAGGTGAGGAAAGTGGGAGGTAAGCAGCTGTTTCCTAAATGCCACCAGCAGCATCCTCCTCTCAGGTAGATACTGTTCACAGTAAGTGAGGGGCAGGAAGGATGGAGGGAGTGAAAGCCATAGGAAGGAGAGAGAGGAAGGATAACAGGGGGGTTGGCAAGATTTTTGTCGGAGAAGACAAATCAAATTTGCCTTCCTGTAGTTTGACTGTTATATTTTTCCTCCGAAGAAACATACTATAACTAATGTCAAGAAATCTCTTCCAAAGTTTTGTACATTTTGTAAACTTTTCCATTGTTTTTCTTTGTGCTTTCTTAGCCAGGCTGAGCTCATTTAGCTAGATGTAGTTAAAGTATTGTCTGTATTACTTGTAGGGCTGCTATTCCACACTTGGTAGAGCTGGCATACACTTGGGCTCAGGTGTTGTGCACCAGGGTTCATATCCAGCAGCATTTCATCCCCCTCTAACTCCCCCTTCTACTCTGTCTTTTCAATAGCGGCACTGGAGGCCTAAGAACATTCTTTCAAATACATTTTTTTAAAGATGAAGTACCTGCCACAACTTTCACCTTTTAAAAGCCAATTTCCTTTTGGGTAGTGGTATTTAAGAAACTTAAACACACACTAAAATGTCATCTACATATAGATTCCTTTAAAAACACATTAGGAATATAATGACATGTTTTGCTAAATATTTTGTCTCCTAATTATAAATATTATTACTTTGATGGGGTTCCAAATACTCAAGTTAACATGGGAATCTGCATCATATTTCACAAACACATATGTTAGTTAAAAAAACAAGAATAGCTAATTTATAAAAAAAAAAAAAAAAACATGTTCGATTCATTCATTTAAGTATTATTGCTCATAAATGAACTACTTCTCATTCTCACAATATTTGTTTTGCTATTTTTTATCAATTTGCTGCCACCATTAATAGATATATCAGGTCTTGTGACCGAACAGATTGGTTTGGATCAGGTATTTTATTTCTCTCGTTGTTGGAAGGTCAAAAATATATTTAATATATTAATACTTGTTTTTTGTAACCTAATATGTGTGCTTTTTCTCGATCAAGATCTATTAGTTATTCATAAAGAAGTTTCATACAAATCTTCTAAAAATGTTGATGACGTTGAAGGTCTCAAAAGTGTTTGTGTTACTCCTGAAATGGAGTGTCACAAAAAACCTCCATTTCAGGTGCACATATGCAGGTCCTTGTGCTTTTATACACCATTACATTGGATATTTTAGTGTCTACATCAAGGACCTGAGTGAATGCTGGTAGACTGCTTACTTTTTTGTAAATATGCTTTGGAAAAGGAAGAGTATGAATACAATTCTTCCATAGCGGAGCTGAGACGCGGCACTGTCTGATGAGTGTCAGAGAGAGAAAGAAAGTTGCTAATGACATTTCTTTATAAAAGAAAAAACTCTTTCATGGTCTTAATGTCTTTATTTTTTCTCTTTATGCTCCGTTTATCATTATTATTGTTCTGTCATTCTTATGTGTCCCTCTGTTTTTGTGGCTCCTCATTTTCTCTTTAATATCTGCTCATTACACTGAATAAATAGTGTTTCTGTGGAGCAGCCGCTGAATATGGCGGTTATCTTTAAAACACAGCTGTGAAGGTGCAGATATGTACAGAGCAACTACAATTTGTGCTGAGCCTTTGAACTACAAGCACAGCTAATCATATTAAGCCCACTCCTCTGCAAGGGCTTGGTCAGTGTTTTATACAATACAAAAGTGCTGTTAAGTCCCTTTTCTTTTTTTACTGTTTGGATTTTTCTGTTTCTCTAGCAAATGGAGGGGAATCAAAATGACTGACTTGCTATTTAATTCAGTGTTTATTGAACTTTTATAATTCAGTCTTTGATTTACTGTCAATATTTTTCTATAACAAAATTACGTTTTGAATTTGTGTGATTGTTTTGACCCTTTCCTTATGCTCCAGCTCCCATCTTTATCCTCACAAATTAAATCATCACCTGTTGCTGTCATACTTGCTACACAAGCGGCACACTACAGTTTATGTTTATTAAGGACCCCCATTAGCTTTTGCTCTTGCCAAAAGCTACTCTTCCTGGGGTCCGACACTTAAAACAATACAACAATAATACAACAATAATACAACAACATTCAAGACATAATTCCTGACATCATTAACAACATCACCAATATCATCAACAATTTCCAACATCATCAACAATCTCATCCACTTTCAATATCAATCTCAGCCAAGGATGAGTGCACAAGACACCCACCAGTACAAAGCATGAGATCAAATTAAATTAGGGTTCACAGCTCACAAGGGTACATGGTCATTAGTAGATGGCCCTTCAATCTTTTCTTGAAAGAGGCTCTGGACTCTATTTCAGCGAGGTAGTTTGGCAATGAGTTCCATTCCTTTATAGCTCTATAAGTCACAGAAGATTTCAGAAGATTTGTCCTGGGTTTAGGTGCCAGTAGATGGCCTGATGTAGCTTGTCTAGTCTTATGGTCATGCTCGTCTCCGTTGTCACTGTGCACATTGCAATGGATATAAACTGTTCTGTATTATGATGACAGCATCTCGAGTAGAAGTGGGGATCATTTGAAAGTGAGGAAAACATGTTGGTGAATTTAAATGTAGCAGAGGAGATCACAGACGCTGTTAGTTTCCAGTAGCCGTCAGCTTTTTGAGTTGTTAGTCTGAAGCGTTCCTAATGAAGCTACTACGCCTCGACCAACCAGCTACACCTGTGAAGCAGGCTCTAAAGCACCTGCTGTAACACGAAAACCTCATAATACCACTTTAACTGGTTTACGGTCAGGGACAACATGCTCTTTACCTGTGACAAAACATTTTTAGCATTTATACACCAACTTTTGAAATACAAGCAGATTTAGAATATTCATATAGTACCTTATGTAATAACTGCAATGATGGCCATTAAACCTTAAAGTATTTATTTATTTGTTTCTGCAACAGTATAAAATAGTCTAAACAAGGTAAAAGCCAACACTTTGCTTCACTTACCATAGTAAGAAAGTGTAGGATTGTTCATTCTGCCTCTGCAATACAGATATTGAATATGCAATTACCAAGTCAATGTTCTTAATATTCAGGGTTTTGGTGTATCTTATGTCCCTCATATTGGAAAAAATAGTACATGTAGGGTTTACCTGGTCAAATGTTTGCTTTGTTCTCTAAAAGATAAGCTGTTGACACCTTCCAGTGCTGATGACTTGTAACCTTGTATATTTGGATGAGTGTATTTACTTAAATGAATTGCAAACTAGGGCTGAACGATTCATCGATTTTAAATCGAAATCGCGATTTGAAATGATGCGATTATCAAATCGCAAAGCCTGCGATTTTTTTTAACATTTTTTTTTAACATTTTTTTTTAACATTTTGTTTTGTTTTTGTGTGTCAGTCATCCACACCAATCAGAAGTGCTGTGCTCCACATGTACCAGCCATTGTTAACCAATCAGAAGTGGCCCATGATAGAAGGTGATAGACAGATTGATCCAATCACCTGCCAAGTATTTTTGAAAGTGCCTGCCCTTTCCAAATGGCTTCCAATGGAGCTTTCCTAGATGGTTTGGTGAAACAAAGCATCTGAGTCAGGTTAGTAATGCTCCATCACATGTTTTACATCTATTACAGGGTGAATCTTAAACTGAAGCTTGACTTTAAAGCAACCCAACGGAAGTTTCATGTAAGTTTAGTTCTTTCACTCGTAGCTCGGACTGCAGGGGTGCTAGAGACGGGAGCATGTTGATGCGACCTTCCTAGCCGAGACATGGCCGCATTTTACAATAAACTTCCGTTGGGTCGCTTAAAAACAAATATCGCAAATCGAATCGCAATCGCAATATTTGTCAGAAAAATCGCAATTCGATTTTTTTCCCAAAATCGTGCAGCCCTATTGCAAACATGTGTCAAATTTCGGAGTAAGGTGACTGATAGACCGTACAAGAGAGAGTGTATGTATGTGTTTTTCTTTGTACATGACATGTCCAAAGTAGCTTTTGGTTACTTTGCACTGTCCCATGGAAATCAAAGCTTCTGCATCCCTCAGTCCCTCTCCTTGCCTGCCCTGATTTATGAATATTTCCTCACAGTATTGCCCACTTTCATTCTTACTTCAAACTTGTTATCCCTGTCTTTTTGAATTTAATTTGCATCCATTTAGAAAAAGATGAGATGCCAGCTCTCACTATCTCTTTTTTGTTTCTAAGTGATGGGGAACTCTGAGCCCCAGTTTTCTCTTCTTTATCCAGTAGTGATTAGTCTAGCCAAATAGCTGGAATTAGCAATGTAAAAATCTGCTTATCCTCTGCCAGCTGGAGCAGATGCTCAAATTAAGCACTGGTGCCAGGTTTTTAGACTGGCATGAAGCTAAGCTGGAAGGCCAACTTTGAGGAGAGAAACAGGAGAAACAAGAAAACAGGTTGAAAAGCGGGAGAGGGAAAATGTGCTTGTGAGAGAGATGGAAACAAAGAGAAAGACAGAATAAGAGAGAAAGGGGGTAGGGAAGAGTGAGCATGGGAATAAGAAATGGCAAAATCTTTAGTTTCAGCCAATTAGGCTGAGAAGCCACTGGTAATTAACTCTCGAGGGACCTACTGAACAGTCATGCACCTCGTTTACATAATGTGGATGAGAGGAGAGGCTCTTTTTCTCATCTTTCTTATTCTCCCTGCTCCTTTCTCGTTCTCTGTCTTTGGCCTGTTGAACGAAAGCAGAACAGCACTTCCTTCCATTTCTTACAGTATGTCTAATGTCAAACAGCTACCACTGACCGCCTGACCTGTATTCAGTGGGATTAAATGACAGGAAATGTGGATTTAGCTCCAGATGTTTAATAAATGGACATCAAACCCTGAAAATGTATTATCCTCCTGCACTTTGCCATATGTATTAGACATTGGACTTGTTTTCTCCTCTCAGATTTCCAAACTCTTTGCATATAAGGCAGAGAGTTTGATCATGTACATTTATGATAATCCCTTTGACTTTTTGCTTCTGGCCTTTGCCCCACTCCAATACCTTTCATTTCCTCCTTCCCAGATATGGAACGTGATGGACTCGGACTTAAGTCCGGCAGCTTTTTGCAACACTGCCAAGATTCAGAATATAAAAGCAAACTGGCAGGTGTTGAAGGGCATACATGTACTTCATACTTCAAAACTACAGGTCAAAGGGGCATTTTCTACTGTAATACACTGAATTCACTGAATTCTTTCAACCACTTATTCATTTATCTACCCTTCAGGCTTTACCTTGCACAGCTGCCGCAATATCACACAAAAATGTATCTTGTCTTCAAGTAATACATTTGTGTCGGCCAGCCAGTGACTGGACCAATCAGCGTCCTGTGAGGAGCGAGTCAAAGATACAGCCGAGGGTTTAGGTGTGTGTGAAGCAACACGGAGAGGCAACCATTCGACAACAATGGCTGCTCTTGCAGAAGGTAAAGCAGATGCTGCTAGAGGATCCGTTTTTCAGAACTAGGATCATTTCTTAATTAAAAGAAGAGGAAAAAACAGAACTTTCCTAAAGGATGTTTTTGCTCTTCCTGTGACTGGCTATGGCAAGACTGTTGATATACAGTATGGTTCATCAATAATCTGCCAACTAGTCGGTAAAGTCCGGCCTTTCCCATCAAATTCCAATGATGGCTTCTCTGGCCACATACAGTATACACCGGACTGCCATTGCTCAAAAATGATATTTTCTACTTAACTAAGAAAACTATGAACTCCCATCATTAACTCATGAATCTAAAAACCTGGCCTTCGTAGCCGTTATGCTCTTAAGTTTTAAGTGTACAGTAAGCTGTAATTATGTGATATGAGGGTTAGGAATTACTTCCAACACATTCACAAGTGTCATTCAAAGGACAAACAAGCATATGCACAAGCATACTAGGCTGGAGTAAGTAATGCAGAAGAGTTTCAACCAGACACAGAAATAATTACAAGACAACCCTGAGTCGCAAGACGAGAAAAGTTTATTGCGGTTTCACAAGAGTTCTGGTCTTTGAGAACTCGTTCAGTCTTTAATAACAATTTACTTCCTTTTTATTTTTTCCCCGCACGAGGTTGAATGTAGCTCTAGGGTAGCTCGAATGTAACGTAACAGGAAGAAATTCATATCTTTAGGTTGTGTGTTTTCCCCTTTGCTGCCTTATTTTTCTTCTTCCTTTGATGGCAGAGCTTGGATAAAAGCGTTAAGTTCACTTCCTCTTTTATTAAAGGAGGCTTAATTTAATTAGCCTGCACTGCGTGAGCCTGCTATCAGGCCCTTCTGTTCTCATACCCAAGGTTTCTGATGCTCTGAGGAAGACAAGGGAAGAAAAAAGGGAAACTGTCTGTTGGTCTCCAAGGAGGAAGTGTCCTTTTAATCAGACTTCTGCTCAGATCCCATTACCATCTCCTAAGAGAAAGGGTGGGCAACAGATGGACAAACATACAGTAAAGGAAGAAAATATATGAAAGAACATGGACATTTAGATCAGAGGGAAGTTTGGATGTCGTAGTGTGGAAATATAGGGCTTGAACTGTACAAAGAAAAACTGTTGGTAATATACTACCCATGACTATGCTGGGAACTTATCTTTGAAATTGTACTTGACTCCTTGTCAAGACAAAAAGATCAATCGGTAATATCAATTTATGAATCTGTATAATCTTTTCTTATAATTAGCTAACTTGTATCAGAATCAAAGGTCCAAACTGTAGTGAGGGGAGTGTGAGCTGTGAAAATGCATGTTGAGTCTCTAGATTGGCACTCCTAGCCCTTAAACTGGGCCAAAGTCATGAGTTTACATCATCAGAACTACACAGAAATACTTCTTATCATGATACTAACAGGAGACACATCAGCTCAGCCTATGGAAGGTGTGAAACTTGAACAACAAGAGCATACCGTTTTAATTGTTGTGAAAAATACAGGGCATATAGTGATCCTGATATGGATTATCATTACCAGCCGTGACAGCAGAAAGCGATAATGGCTTCATTGATAGCAAAACAGTTTCAGGAGGTACATCAAGCTTGAAATAAGCTGTTTGTGACATCAAGTGTGAGAGGGGGTGGCCAACAGTCAATTTGTTTAATTTGAAGCTACTGTTATCTGTACCAGCGGAATGTTGAAATGTTACCTGGTGTTTCTTTTGGAGAAAAATTTAAATTGTTGTTAGTCTAAATTCTTATGTTTTCAATTGAAGCCCACTTTCTGTCCCAATTTGCAGTAATTCAGTCTGAAAATCCCCTTTGACACATGCACTTATACCCTAACATTCCCCTAGATGCAAATTCTGAATAATTTTAACCTGACTTTAAAATGACTTTACCCTGGTACCAAGTCTATGTAATGTTCACTTGAGCCCATGTGTGAACAGAGCCACTCATTGCCAGGAAAATTCACAGCTAACGAGTCTTGATAAAGTTTCTATGGTAGTTGATGTGAAACCAAAATAATCAAACATTCAAGGGTGAAGAACAAGGGTCAAAAAAGCCAATGAAAAGTCCAGACTGCAAAGAAGACACTGAAATCATTAGATATTTGAGAAACGGCGACAGACTTGGTTGTTATTTGACTGAATTATGAAAAGGTAAAATGTTGTGCATGCTTGTTACATCTGTCTGATGTCTATCTTACTGTTGCCCAATAACATTTAGAACAAGAAAGTACGAGATAATTAATATTCATGCACACCTATCAACTGTATTGCAATGCCGGAGACCATTGTGCTTCCTTTTAATTGTCTTTAAGAGTCAATGATCGTTAATGAGTATGAATGTGTCCCTCAAGCGATGGCATTAAAGGACACTGAATTCTTGTCGTGTTAATTAAAACTTCATGGGATGAGGACTAGAAAAAGAAAGCAAAGAAATGTTGGCCTGAAGCCTAATTATAGGATGGCATTAGGAAAATATTGTTTTCAAGTTTAATGAGACATTTTATGTACTTAGCCAAGAGAATAGTCTACGTTAAAAATGTGTTACATCGATATCTAATGAAGTTAAGACTGCTGTGGAAGCCATTACTGGGGAATACTTTTCAAATAAGGAACAATATAGTCTGCAGTTTCATTACAAATGAGTTACCGCATTTACAAGGGCCACAATGCTTTTGTTTGTTACTAGAGTAATACAATTGAGGTTTACAGTGCAGTTCACCTTAAGGCTGGAGCCACACGGTAACGGTCGTATCCGCTACAGTTCTCTATCATGTAGACCAGCGGTTTTCAAAGTGTGAGGCGTGCCTCCCCGGGGGGCGCCAGAGAGCTTCAGGGGAGGCGCAGCTTCAGAAAAAAATAACGAGAAACAGTGAAATCTAGCTAGTTAACTTATGCGAGCGGCAACATGGATCGATTTTTAGTGAAGTTACCTAAAGTGAGAGAGGAGAGAGCCTCTGGCAGAAAACGTGTGTCACTTGCAAACAGGTGACACGCGTTTAGAATCTGGAGAATCACAGATTCCCGCAGCGAGGCTCCCCCCGTTGACAGTTCACTAGCACCCCCCCGTTGACAATTCACGTGGGCTGGGTGAGGGGCTCACTTTTTAGTCCCAGACCGCCCTGTGGAGACCGAGTTCCCCCACCTCGCCAAAAAGGCTGTTAAAGTGCTCATTCCCTTCACCTCCACCTACCTGTGTGAGTGCGGGTTTTCCGCATTGACTTTGATCAAAAGCAAGTACCGGTCAACGCTGCAGCCAGAGGATGATCTGTGTTTATTCCTGTCTACATTGCATCCCCGCATCATCCGCCTGTGCGCATCAAAGACGCAGACTCATTGTTCCCACTAAAGTAGGGGTGAGTGTAATAAGGAGGCAAAGTGGACGTTCAGTGTGTTGCCGGGAGCATATAAGGATTCATCCACGATGTTGAAAATGTTAAAAATTAAAAATTAAAACATAAAGATAAAAAGGTTTAAAAAAGTTGTTGTTTTAAGGAGGTGACGCTACTCAGCCAATCAAATCGGTGCAGTCAGTGAGTCAGCACAATAGATTCAAACACACACAGAGACGAGACAAGAAGAGAGAAACAGTCGGAGTAATTTCAAATGGCGTGCTCAAAAAAGAGAAAGGTAGACAGCGAAAACAGAGCATGTAATTACATTTTCTCTTACTGGACCGCTTTGAAATGCAATTGAATACCCCTGCATTATAGCAACAACAACAATAGTAATAATAATAATAATAGCAATAATAATTTGGAGGGGGGACGCGGCTGTTCTTATCTTCTCTGAGGGGAGGCTCACCTTCCCACACTTTGAAAACCCCTGATATAGACGGTTCGGCCACACGAGGCCGACAGGGAAACGCAGATAACGATAACGATAACGGGTCGCAAGGTGGGTAGATCTGGGGACGCGACGTGTCTACGCCCTATACGATCATTTTCTGATAACGATGAAGCAATAGCCCCGCTTCTCCCCACCTCTCCTGCTCAGAGATCAGCTGCTGGGCTCTCAAAAGAGGGGGAGGAAAAGAGAGGCTCCGTTTATTATTATTATTATATTATTATATAGAGTCGTTATCAATTTGTTTTAAAGCTCAATAACAAAGAACACCTCTGACAGGCACTTTTCTAATTTTGTCCGGAAGATTTAAACTTTAACGGACATGTTGACCGGCGGAAAAAAATTCTAACGGAAACTCTGCCGCACGGTTCCCTCGTCCCTTGGAAGAGGCGGAGAGGTGGTTGTTTTTCATCTGCTGGTGGACTACCGGAGAGATTTACAGCAGGAGCACACGCTTGCCTCGGGGAGGGAGAAAAAGAACCAGAGCCCTGCCTCTCCCCACCTCTGCTGCTAAATCCACCGCGGAGAATAAACAGAAGGGCAACCATGGCAACCATGCTAGGGAAGTCTTCTTCGCTGCTTTTGGTGTATTTTGTGGCGGAAGTACAGCGCCACTTACAGGCCCGGAATATGTACTACAGCGTCTCGTGTGGAAGGACACGTTTCTGGTGCCTATTGCGTGTGGACGGAATACTTTTTTGATATCGAATTCGGTTCGTTTGCGTTACCGTTCCCGTGTGGCTCCAGCCTAAGTTACTGCCACCACAAATGCTTTCACATCTCAGAGCTTCACAATGTGGAACCAGACTACGATGCTTATTCCCTCCATACGTATTTTCTTGTCAGTGTTAACCATAGAATTCAAGAAATTCAGACCACAAAGTCACAACGCCTTACTGTATTAACAGGATCCCATCAAGTCACTACAAGATGATTTATTGTTTTGGCATGGTTGTCTTTACCTGACAATTCACATTGTAGAAGCAGATTCAAACTGATCCTGCATTAATTACTCTTAACTCCTTTAAACAACAGCACAAATATCTCTTTATCTCACTAATAGGATGAATCTAAACGATTTTAAAATAATTCCTGAAATCAATTATTTTCCACGCTACTTGTCATCCCTGGAGAGAGACGAGTGGTTTTAGTCAATGGACTCATTGTTGCTTCCAGAAGTATGGAGTTGGGAACATTCCTTGAATACATACTGCTTAAACCCATAATCAAATTCACATTTAACCAAACTGATAATGCACTTGAGCATTCAGAATTATGTTTTTTTCCATTCTTTAATTTATAAACTGTTTCTGTAGAACTTTTAACGACACAACTTTACACCTCATTCCACATTCACCGAATCTAAAAGGTTGGACTATTGTTCAAATTGCACCCTCAGCACTACAGTTACAATTACTCTCAAGCCATTTGACCTGCCTATTTCACCTCTTTAGGATACATCAGAAAGGTTTACTCATTTCTTTAGCTATTGCTTAGGAAATAATTCCTCCTAACTGGAAAACAGGAACGCAATACACATCAATCACATTTACACCTCCAAAGAAAAACAGCAATCAAAGTCATTCAATTCACACGATACTCACTCACTCACAACCCTCCCTTCAACAATACTCTAATCCAGGGGTCGGCAACCTTTTTAATATGAAGTGCCATTCAAAAATAAATATTTTATCAGCGTACCGACGATCGTGAATTATCAACGAGGGGGGGGGTGAAGAGCTTGACGCTCGTGAACTGTCAACAGGAAGGCGGGGGGAGCCTCGCTGCGGGGAAGCTGTGTGTGGACCTGTCAGCGCAACTTACATGATGCCGAATTTAACAAACATTTAAACAATTGGTTTAAACGGCATAATAATAAGGACGATCGTCCGTTCTGTGATTCTCCAGAACGCAGATGGCCAGTCTGCCCCTTTGTAGCATGTTATTTAGATGAGAGATGAGCAGATTGCCACTGGGCTTTCAACTAAAGACACAGCCACGCAAACACTTTGGCATTTGTACAGCTCCTTATGGGTACTGCAATTTGTGAAGTGCTTTCCTCTGTGGTGAAACGATCAGCACTGCACCACAGAGGAAAGCGGCAGAAAGTCGCCTGGAGTTAAAGAGAGCGGGGATGCGTTGCGTGCATGGCTTCCTTCTGCAGGTAATGGGGAGACGCGTTCTGGCGGCGGTCTCGTTCAGGATCCGAAAATAAAATGTAGATAGTTTGCACACTTATTCCACTTATTCCTAGTGTGCCACTGGTTACGGTGCCGCGTGCCAATGGTGGCACGCGTGCCAGGGGTTGCCGACCCCTGCTCTAATCAAACAGATCTAGACTGGCCTAGAAAAGACTGAGGTGAGAACTGTTTGTTTTGTATATCATATGCAAAGTAAAGGTAGACTTTCATGGTTAAAACTACAATTTAAGCTAGACATACCTATGTTTTCATAACATATAGGTTGCCTTTTACATCTTCTGCTTCTGCTTTTAAAATGACCAAACGTTGAAAGTTAAAATTATAGCAAATAAATGATGTACACATGGTATACTGTACCTTTCCTGATTGCCTTGCTATCCTGTTGCAGTCTGGTTCTGGTTTGAATTGCAGACACATGAATTGGCTTCAAACTTTCTAGCACATTTCACAGTTTGCATGAGGCAAGGAGTGAAGCACACTCGCTGTTTAAATGGTTATCTATCAGCCATGTCACGAACACCGTACGCTTCTTGTACGTCTTTCTTTAAAGGGCAAGAGATTTTGTTTTATATCACTGTCTGTCTTCTCCAAGTGACTTGACTTTTGCAGCCAAAGAGTGCATCTATCCACTCTAAATCTCTCTTTCTCTTTGCGCTTTCAGACACCGTGCAGGCCTGAGGGCATTCTGTCAGATAGACGCAACTCCAGCGTTTTGTCTGTCTGATGTCTTGTGAATGCAGAGCTCCGTAGCAGGTGCCGTGTCTTTCAGAATAAGATGACGACCCTGATAGATTCTATTCTTTGTATTTTTTTTGGTTGCCAGTCGACAGTTATTTTTCTCTGTTGTGGTGAAATATTTTTAGTTCAAATAATTTACCTTTAAGCTAGTTATGAGTCACAGAACGTTGCCATGTGAAGTCATAGAGCAGTCATTATTGCAGATATGACACAGGTTGCAGCTCTTTAAACAGCATATTGTATACCAGAGGGCTTGTATCATAAATGTTCCTTAAGCTTAAGGACATGCATTCACAACATCTGAGAGCTTTATACAGCTGCTGAAGAAGTGTTGATGTGCATTATTAGGATGAACAGCAGGAAGATATGTCTTGCCTGGATAAAGGATCTCTAGTTTGTAACCTCCTTTTTACATCATCCACCTCTTTACATGCTCTGCTGTCCCTCTTTGACAGTTGGTACAGTTCATTTGTGCGCTAGGAGGATGGCTCAGGGCTTGTGCAATTATCTATCGATAGAATGAGTTGAAGGAGGATATGGAGGAGGAACCCACTCGGGAGGAGGCATCACAAGAGTGACCTTGGTTCTAGTGCAATTGTGTGCTTTTCGTCTTCTCCTTTAACTATAAAGATGATTAAAAAAAGTGAAAGGCAAGAAAAGCTGTGGGAAGACATATTTGTACGTGTGTTACGTGTAAGTTGTTGTGTGTTTGTTTGATGGTAAAGGGGGTTGTGGCTGTCGCGGCAGGATGCAAATGGTACAAATTAAGGTAAACCTTAGAAAAAGTTTATAAAATAGCCAATGACCTTTCTTTCTTGGCTGGTTCATAACCAGCCAAGAAAGAAAGGTAATTAAACCTATTGTAAATGTAATGGGTACAGATGTATTGTGCAAGTCAGTATGCCATTTTGATTGCCTTGTCTTGGATGTTTGTATTCTGTTGAATTGAGGCTGCAAGGCTGGCTAAGTATTTTAAAACAATGATCCAACGTATCAGCTGAGAATGATAATGATGTTCCATGATTTTGGTGATGCTTAATGTTTGTCTATGAATTCATTGAGGTGTTAGAGTCTTTTGTTGCCATGTTTCGCAAGGTTGTGGGGGTTTTCACTGAGGTTGAGGTGGAACATTGGTTTGTGAGTTTTTCGTCAATAGAGTGAGCTGATTTGTCGGGAGTTAACTTTACACTTGTTTGTGGATTATATACATACTGTATATGGACTGATGGCTGCACCTTGTTGGACCCGGGTTTTAGGAGTAAGGGATGGAGAGAGAAGTGGAATCATTCACCTATATTGGTCAAGAGTTTATTGTCTTGGAGTCTGATAAAATCAACTTTAAAATCTAAGTAAAATATATCCTGTATGATAAACTCAGTGAATAATTCCTAACTTTGTTAACTGAAAGACCTCTTTGACTAAAATCTGATAAACAGATATATAATGAAGATGTGATGCCACATACGAAAAGAAAAAAAATCATGGTGTTGCAAGTGTTTTTTCTATACTTCAAATGAATAGCCTTGTGACTGGAGGCAGTAGAATTTGCTGTGGCCATGAGAAAATAAATGGATGCAGGCCCACTGTAAACCTGCACACATGGATAAAACCAGTACAGTGCACGAGAGCATCTAGCTATAGAGGTACTTTTAACCCTTTATGTACATATGTACTGTACCTTATTGTACAAGCTGTGTAAGGTTTATGTGTCCCTGAGACATGTTCAGATGCCAGATGATTATTGGAAAGGTCTTTCCAGTGTACAATTGCTAGGTCAGAGTGAGCTGCAAAAGCCCTGTTCCTAATCAAGCAACATGACCACAGTGCAAACCAGGCATTGCCTCAAATGAAAGAAACTAATAGGTGGTTAGAAAGGACAAACTACTCTTCGGAGAGACACATTATTGTGTCTTTTCCCTCTCACTCTAGATGTAGCATTTTAACCATAAATTAAAAAATTAAAAAGATTCAAACAGACCATTGTTTTGTAGTTTACTTTAGATTAGATTGTGTAACTTGTTAAACTGTTTCGTTAGGAAACTTTTGATGCTACCAGATACTTCACTGGCTTTGTTTGTATTTTTAAATTGTGAAATTGCTGAAAAGTAGTGCTTGTGGAGTTCTTGGAAAATGATCAGTGAGCTCTGAGGCTATCTCATGACTTTTAAGTATTTTTTTAAGAAGAATGGTGTTGATCGATCTAGGTTGTTGAAACAGTTTTGATTTGGAGCAGATACCGTACAGTAAGACCTAGTTAATACAGCTGGTCGATGGGTTTCTCTGAAGTGAGCCTTCAAATGAATAAGGACCTTTCTTGCTGTCGGTTCTTTGTTAGTTCATACTGTCTTGTTTACTTCAACTCTCCAATGTTAAAATATATAAAAGCACACAACTGTTTCTTCACAATGATACTGCAATAGTTGTGAGGAATCATAATTAGCTGCTTTCAAAGAAGACTTAATTCAGAGAAAATATAATGCCAGCACATGATAGTTGATATAGCTACAACATTATGCAATGTGATATTATACAATTTGAGTTTAATATTCCCCTAGGTCTATCTCGTGATGCAGTTTGGGTACAGGATTGGAAGACTTGAGGCAACAAAATGAAGTAGAGGTGAACATAACACTATCAACAACCTTAGTTGATAAATCAATGCTCATGTTCCACAGTGCCTGTTAAACAGGTGAATGGCTTCTGAGCAGTGTAGATGGGAGAATGTCAAACTGTGAGAGAACCTGGTGGGAACTGTTTTCTGTGATGCTGAATGCTCCGTGAGAGACCTCACGCTAGAAAAATGAGGCCAGACTTCTCAGAAGCACACCTGTGATCTCAGATCAGGCCAATTTAAACAGAAATGTAAATCCAAAAGTAACTGATTGATGATGTCATACTACGTGTTTAGTTGCATAATATAAATAATTTACAGCACTTAAACACACTTCTTCTCTTTCCCCTTTCTCTTTAAAGTTACTTTTGTTTCCCTTTCATCCCTTGCACTGCCAGACCAGTATGATATGCGTTATTGATTATTTCAGCTACCACTTGCTCCCTACTGCTTTCTCCTCGGCTTTATTTTTTGCTCTCTCTCTCTATCTCTTTCTTACCAGGCAGGTCACGGTTGTATAAACACCAGTGGTGTAGCTTACTTAGTGTTTACTTAAGACTCTGATTGCCACAGTTCAATAGCTGCAACACGTAGGTCGGAACGTTTGCGGGAGGAAAGTTGGCATGCCCCTGTGTGCACATTTAAAAGGAAAGGTTATTTTGTTTTGATTTCTGACTCACAGGTAAAAGTCTGACTTCAACCCTTTATTATATTTTAGCTGAGTAGGTTATAACACAGAGATGGATACAGCATGCAGCATTTGTAAATATCAGAAACTATGCATTAATAATATTGTGTCTCATCTATCTTTGTTTAAAATCTATCAATACATTTCAAATACAGCCACTGTACCTGGTTTAAAATATTAATTTCCCATGGCAACATGGAATGGAGACAAATGAGTTGTAATATGTGTGCATGTGTGTATTTATCAGGTGAGACCTGATAATAGACCCATGTATGTGTGCTGCATAACATCGAATCACCTGAGATTAGGAATCCATCTCATTACCTTCTAGCAGCAGAACATGAACACAATTATTGCAAAAACATTTTCCTGATCATTGAATTCTGCAGAAAGCAGCTATTCAATGTGCATGGCTGAAGAAAAAATGTATAACAAATGTGCTAATTTGAAAAGCTAATTTATAAACAGTTTGTTACCTTACATTTAATTTGCTTCCAAAATATTCTGAATCATGATTTTCTATCTACATTTTGACAGATGTCTGCTCAGACAAGTTTAAAAAGTCAAAATAAAATGATAATACAAGCATATAGGGTACGAATGTATAATTTAACACACCCTGATGCACACACATGCACAAATACATTCTGTGTCGCTCATGGCTTTGTTAATTGTGCCTGGCCGTAACTCGTACTTGCTGGAACCGACAGCAGCTGCCAGCTGACATAAAGCTGCAGCAAGAAGTCTCTTCATTGTCCCTTTATGACCACTGTAAAGATATGCTTAGCTTTGCCTCATCCTATCTCAACGCCTATGGCAGTGTCGCACAAGCTGGCTCTGCCTGTGACTGACAACGTCTAAATAGTTTTCTGCCAGCTGCAGTGCTCAAAAACAACAGACACTATATAAAGGCTGAAAATACCCAAACCGTAAAGTACAAAAATAAAGAAGTTATACTGTGTACGAAATATAGCCACCTGGACAGCTGATAAAATCCTAACATGAACCCATTCAGTGCAAAATCATAAAAATAGCCCACCCGCATTCTTCATGTTAGTGGGACAAGCTGCTACAAGGACAGCAGGCTTGTGCAACTGACTCATAAGGACACAATGAAAATGAATTGTCATTTAATCTGTCTGCGAATGATACCAGAGGCCAACCTCCCCATCATGCAGAATGATCGCCTTTACAGATTGCTGTGCCAACACGTCTGGCAGTTTCATACCTAACAGCCAGTCACACAAAAATAATAGTCTGCGTTGGCCAACAGTTATGATGCCATTTCCTCAATTACAAACACATTCCAATGAGTATCTTGAGTTGTTTGTCACCTAGCTTGGGATGAAGCAGGCCTCCTTGAGCACCCTGTGAGCCCCTCCTGGATAAAACTCATTATCCCAGTCTGCAGCTCTTCAGGAAAGTCATTATCCCATCCATCACCAGTGGACTCTCAGACAACAGGATGAATATGCCCTCTCATCGTTTAATTAGATAGCGTTGCCTAGAGTTTGTGGGAGAGCACAACAGCAGCCCACGCTTCTATATCAGCTGTAATTATCTATCTAATATGGCATGTCGTCTGACATTTGATACTTCTGTTGCTTATTATCAACTTATTTTTTGGGGTATGCACACTCATACCTTCTGACAGGAACATCGCAAGTTGTTAGAGAGCTATAGTTTTGTCTCAGTCATCTTAATTCTTACCCCTGTGGCTTTCTATTAAAATGTGTGTTAACTGGACACTGGAGTGAATAGAAATAAAGCGTTAACAGAATACAGAAGCCTCGTAACGGTTCCTGTACATCTAATCATCCAACAGGCAACCTTTTTGATGTAATTAAGCTCAAGAAAACAAAATGAAATGGGGGGGAAAAAATCTAATTCTGGATTTTTCTCCTAAGAAATAAGTCAATGCTATTCATGTGTTCAAGACCAGCAAACATAATAGGCTATAGACAGGAGGCCCCAACCTGACCTTCTCCAGAGCATCGCTAAGCCTTAACGCTAGCCGTGTGTGATGCTCTACGCATTACGACACATAATGAACTGTGACTACAAGTCGTTGGGTAGATGGATGGCTTCTGGTTTCTTAGCCCCCGATCACCTCCCACTACTTCACTTTCTCCCTCTTCTATTCTATATTCCCACCCTCACCCCCACATTCATCGCTCCTCTGCCAAACGGATGTCTAATGACAATGGAGGGCCCTTAGACGAGTTGGAGAATAGATTATTGACTGGGACCAGAGATTTACACTGGAGCCACGGGGCCAGCGGCCCCAGCAGAGATAAATGGGACATGTAATTGAGTTTGGTCACTCAGTTGTGTTGGAGAGGCTAAGGCCGTTGTTGTACCCATGGTGGTGCCGAGTGGATGGTGGTACTTGGATGGGCTTGAGAAGCGTGGAGGTTTATGAGCCATACAAAGTGGCAGTAGAGGGTCAGACAGAGGGCAGTTGGACACTTGAGTTGTATATACGTCAGGACAATGTGGCAAAAGATGGAACGGGGAGGAACAAATGTGGCTTATAGATCTTAACAGATCAGATTAAGAACAGAGGATTCATTCAGGAAAGTGACAAGACTGGAATTCTGAAATGTGATGAAATGCCCTAAAGTGACTTAAATGTATGAAAGGAATGTTCATGTGCATTCCAAAAAACACTTAACATTATAGTTCCTCTTGACCTCATACAATTCCAGCAATTCCCACAATAAAGTAAAAACATTTCTTTTTATTTAGTGATAATGCAATGCAATTGGACGTACTCTTTTACAGATGATCTGAATGAAAGAGGAGTGAGTTAAAATACATTCCTGTTGCCTTCCCCCCCACACACCATTTTTTTTTTCAATAATTCCAATCCTTAAAATCCCTTAACGGGAGGACCAGTGTAGTGTAACCATGGTTTGCTGGTGCATATTTGGCAAAATAAAAATGGATGCATGGATTAAGTTGAATTAATCCTTTAATGATTAGATATCCATCATCTGTGAGAGAGGTATATGTGTGCAACACAGAAAATATGAATAGTGCCAGCAATACCTTTACTAACTACAACTAAATATGTTGTACAAAGAAAGACACTCTTATCATCCGTGTCATCCTCTGGAACCCAGCCAGATCGGTAAAGATATATTATTATTTTACTCTGGTGTGGGGTTCAGTCAGGACTAAGACCTGTGTGTTGTGTGGGTGTTGTGTGTGTGTGTGTGTGTGTGTGTGTGGTGTGGGTGTGGTGTGTGTGTGTTTGTGTGGGTGTGTGTGTGTGTGTGTGTGTGTGTGTGTGGTGTGTGGTGTGTGTGTAGTGTGTGTGTGTGTGTAGTGTGTGTGTGTGTGTGTGTGTGTGTGTGTGTGTGTGTGTGTGTGTGTGTGGTGTGTGTGTGTGTGTGTGTGTGTGTGTGTGTGTGTGTGTGGTGTGTGTGTGTGTGTGTGTGTGTGTGTGTGTGTGTGTGTGTGTGTGTGTGTGTGTGTGTGTGTGTGTGGGTGTGTGTGTGTGTGTGTGGTGTGTGTGTGTGGTGTGTTCCTGATGCACTGACACAAACACAGTTAAGGAACACAAAAATTTGACCTCTGTTTCTATATGCCTATTAAACTTCAAAGTGTTTTTAAGCTTCATTGCAAGTGAATACCTTTTTGGAATTTGACACAGTGGATTAAACATTGAATATACTTATTTGTATGTTCTTCTATATGATATGATGTCTACATTTGCAATGGGGAAATCCTATTGAGTCGTCAATTTTCGTTTTAAACTCTGATTGGCTGATTATTTGTAGAGAGCTTACCGTATGAAATAAAACGTGAGGTAATATGTCTCCTTTGGCACTAGCTGTGTCACCTGGCAAATGTGTGTGCTAGCATGTGTGTCCTCCGGATATGAGTAAAAGGATTATCTGCTGGCCTACTGAGACCATATGAGCACATCTTGCCTCTCCACAAACTACTTTGACTACCAGTGTTGGGCAAGTAACTTCCAAAATGTAATACATTACATATTACTTATTACTATCTTTTTTAAGTAATAAGTTACATTACAATATTACTCTCTGAAATGTAATGAGTTACACTACTTTTATATTACTTTTGAGTTACTTTCACCAAAATAACTGCAAAATAATGGCTAGGTATTTTAAATGCTAAAATGTAGTTTAGTGCAGCAACTGTGTAGGCCCTTAAGAAGTCAATAAAATCATTTCAATTAATATTGGGAGTCGATTCCTTAGTTTGTTTAGTATCTGGCCATGTAATAAGCGGGATAATGTGCTGCGACTTGGTCATTATGGGGAAAATATATATATATATATATATATATATATATATATTACCCAAATGTCATTAGTAATGCGTTACATTACTTCGTTACAGCAAAAAGTTATACAACTGTAACTCCGTTACTTTTGTAACGCGTTACACCCAACACTGTTGACTACTGACTACTGTCAAAGTAGTTGGTGGCATACATATTGATGCTTTATGAAACAATAAAACAATGGGAGCAATCGATTTTTACGAGTCACATTTTGTCTTTACAGTTTAACCATTATGCAAAACAGCATTGAATATTGTAACAATGAATAAAGCCTATTGATATTCAATAAATCCACACTAATGATGTAAGCTGTTTTCACAAATTGTTGCATAACACATAATGAGTAATAGTAAGCTTGCTCCAAACAAAACCATTTGCTTTTGCTCTGACACCAGCCAAAAGGATAAATATTTGGATCCCATTCTTCTTGGTCTTCGCTTTCCCACAGGACTGTGTTCATACACTATAGGCTGAATGGAGGCCAGGCTGAGGCGTGTGAATACAAGTCACAAGTGTTATTACTCACCTAGATGCTCAATGGCCACTCTTTCTGCTTGAACAGTCGGCCCGCAGAATGCCATAGACTCTATTGATGCTTTGGAGAAGCATCCTAAAATCCCCCAGTTGCTATGCTGGGAGACAAACAATACACACAGGTTTCAAGTGGTATTAAAACAAGGCATAAAACTAAAAAGAGCAATTGTGGAGACTACACCAAAGGCAGCAGAAACATGCAGATGACACCATTAACCCTCAGTCACAAGCATATCAAGGCCTATTTCAAACAATCTGGTGTGAAACCATACGACAGAATGGCCATGAGCACCAGCCAAATCAACCTGATTCATCTTGCACACATTAAGAGTTGACAAAAAGGTAATTGAGTGGAATGGATGCATGTAATTATTTGCTCCATTCTGGAAGGGATGTTTCCATCTTGAACATTTTCTAGAAATTTACAGACTTGAACAGTTGACCTCACAAATACATGTACTGTATGGTGTCTGCCTCTTTTCTGAACATCAAGCTCTCTGACCTGTATTTTAGTCTCCACCATCTCATATAGAAAATGTTTTAGCTCCTCAGCTGCTAACTTTGGGTGTTTCTCAATCGCGAGTAAAGCTGCTTCAGAGCCACTATTTCAAGCATACTACGTCATCGAGTGCCGCCGAAGTACTGTTCCAATCTCCAGTATACTTGGAAATCTACCGAGCCCGGCGTACTCCGTTTGGAGAAATATCGATTGTGCACATGAGTAGACTTCACGGTCTTAAAATCCCCACAATGCTTTGCGCACGGACCAATTTCCCCAAATCTGTGGCGGAAGATGTAAGGCGGGGCCTCTCATATGATGCACACTTGCTAGCCTGTTCCACTCTTTGTTTTCCAAATGCCAGGAAGTATTCTTGACTCGCTTCTGAAGCAAGATGCTCGGCAGACATGTGCTACCAAGCAAGCGTACTCGCGATTGAGAAACACCCTTTGACTGCCATTTGGTGTTGGGTACGACGGTTCATCAAAGTGTCTGCTTCTTCTAATTCTGAAAACAGCTTCCTACTACTGCTGGAAATAAGGTGGAAACCAGCATTGATATTTACCAAAACATTAGATTTCCAGGCCATAAAAGCAAAACAACAAGCCGAAAGATGCTAAAACACCCCATAAAGCTGAGGGAAACTGCAGAGTAGGTGCTATTTTCTATGTGGATGTATGAGTGAGCAACCACTTTCATATCTCACTTATTTAATCCATTGTAAATACAAAGAATATTGATTACAACACCTTTATGCCCTTTTCTTTATTGAATTACAAAAATAAATGTTTTTTGTACTCCGTTCAACCAGCAGTTGGAGTTTTTCATCAGTTAGTTTGGCCTCTAATCACACGCTGCTTGTTTTACATTACTGAGAGGGATCACTGTTTTTTGTATATATTTAAGACAGGAATCTTTCTTCTTTTCTGCTGTGGTTAACTTCTTAAGTCGGGTGGGTCATGTGTATCCCTGTGTTGTAGCTTAAAAAATAAACAAGTTATAGCCAGGTTGAAGCAAAGGCCAATAAGCTGTCAAGTGAATACTTTACGCATACAACGTGTTCATTTTGATGTATGACATTGTTCTGTACATGAGTCCGTACTTAGACATACTATACATTTGATACAGCAGTAAAACTGATGGTTGCCTAGCCTTTCCAGTTCTGCACACTGCAACAGTCAAGTGAGCTGGCAGATTGAAAGTGACTAAGATATTATATGAGGTATCAAAGTAAGTGTGTCTGTGGTAAACCTTGCAGAGTCCACAACCACTCTTCATATATTTTTTAGTTAGTTATTTGGAAAAGACATCCAATAGTTTGTTTCTAATGACTACTGGTATGAAAATATCCATCATTATTATTATAACTACCAACGCCTGGAATTTTAGTTGCAATGCAAACCACACATTGCTGCTCAATCGAGGGACTTTACGAGTTGTTATTCAGTGTAAGGACTGGCTCTCAGGATGCATATAAGTTGTCTGAACTGCCTGTGTATTGGGTACAATAACACACCAGGGCCTGATTTATTCATTCATCACAATTCACACTTCTCATACACAAGCACTCCATTCCCCTCTGCATCCAATTTGCAATGTCCTTTCATCTTGTTAATTTTGATGCCTCTTAACAGAGCTGATTCTAAAAATTAGAAGGAAAAGGATTTGGGATGTGGTAATGGAGTTGCATGGAAATATTATAAATAGAATAATTATAAACAGATGAATATATACAGTGTAAACGGCATTGACAGTAAAATATATATAAACAGGTGGGTGGTGGGTATGAGCTTGAGTCTATCAGGGAGCAGAGTTCAGCAGGGTAACAGCCCTGGGGAAGAAGCTGACCCTGAACCTGCTGGTCTTGGACCGGAGGCTCCTGAGGCGCCTCCCCGAGGGTAGGAGGACAAACAGATAGTTTGCAGGATGAGAGGTGTCTTTGAAGATGTTGTGCGCCCTCTGCAAACACCGTATCCCCTGGATGTCCTCGATGGCAGGGAGTGGGACACCGATGATGCGTTGGGCGATTTTCGTCACCCTCTGCAATGCCTTCCTGTTGAGCATTGTGCAGTTCCCATACCAGGCTGTGATGCAGCTAGTCAGGATGCTCTCGATGGTGCAGCGATAAAAGTTCACCAGAATCTGAGGAGAGAGGTGATCTTTCTTTAGTCTCCTCAGGAAGAAGAGACGCTGGTGAGCCTTCTTTAGGCCTTATACGTCCTACATGCATACACAAATGCATCAGCCCTGGAAAAATACGTATAAGTTGCTGAGATTGCAAGTAGTAACCACTTTTTACAGAGGGCATTTGTTGAATAATATTGACCAGTTTCAGACTTGGCTGATTTTTAATGAAATGCAAACCAGGACTATTGAAATTCAAGTCAATACCGGGAAATATGTAATTAAACACAGGGAGGTTTTTATTTGTGATTGAGTCGCACTGTGCATACTACATATTTCAGAGAGGGAATGAGAGAGCAAATCATCTAAAACAGAGAAATGGCTGGGCTACATCGATAGCCTTTCAGGGTTGTTCTTGCATTGACCTAATGCTTTGAATGATTACTGCTGCGTGCACAACTGGAGACTTTACCTTACTGTGAAGGTTGTTTTCTCTCTCACCCCATTCATTCCCTCCCTCTCTCTTTCTTCTGTCTCTACTGCCTGTGACCATACTCACTAATGACACATTTCATTACCACCCTTTTGTTGATAACATGTGATCAAGATTGATCTCAATCTCTTAAAAACATCATAAATACATTATTTCCATCAGTCTGTTTGAACTTGCTTGATCTTCTAAGGAGTGGTCGATAAAATATCTTTATCTTTTTTTTATCTGATGTTATAGTTCATTCATTCTATTTCAATGCACATTCCTTTATAAATTATAACTATTTATCAGTGTGTACTGTGCAATATTACAAATAAATACAGTGGATCAGTGATTCCCTTTTAGTTGTTCCCTGATGTATATCAAAAGGATTGAAACCCTGCAGCATTACACATCCAAGGTTGCAGAGGGAAATTACCTCATCCATTTGTTTCTACAGCATCTTCCCTTTTCACAAAAGCCAGAATCTAGGAGTAGTAAAAAAATATTCTCACCAATTTCCCTTCCATAGAACAGTGTGATTTATCCTGTTATCTAGCAGACGGGACCTCATTTGGCAGAGTTAGAAGAGCTTTCTCCTCAGATCTGTAGTCAGAGAGCTTCACCAGGTGGCTACATTGGTATCATATAACTGCTCTTGTTATTGTCTCCGTTACCTTTCTAGTTGCAGACTCTTGTGCCTTCATTCTTATTCAATTAAATACACCGCCTTTATTTCTTATCCTGAGCTGTGATTTCAATGTGGTTTCCACACCTTGCCTTGCCTGTAAGACACATGCATGGAGCCAGTCACATGAAACCACGTCATGCTGGAAAAGTAATGGCCCATTCAACAGTAGATAAAAACATTACAGTATAGGCACGTAATGGCTTCTTTGATTTATTAGAATTGTGATGGTACAGTTGTATTGGTTACTATGTCTCAAGGGCAACACTCAAGAGCATGCTAGGTCAACTGTGTTTGGTTCTCCTTATATTTCAATACTTTAAGAGTTTGCGGTTAAAACGGTGCCAATGTTAAAAGATGATGCCAGGGCAAAGGGAAGCCTAATTGATGTCTTACTTGAATATCCAGGTAGCTTGTCCATTACATTTAAACTATTCTACAATCTGGCCTCTGAGCATGAGGTGTTGCAGACTGCTGAAGTGTGAGTGGCCACACAGATTAATGTTGCAATAAAGACATAGTATAATGGTACCATAAGGGTACTAGAGAAAGATATACACTCACAGTCCACTCGTCTCTCTCAAGCCCCTTTCACGCATGCATTGCAACTTTGAAATGAAGCAGATAAAACCGAGATGAGCCATTTGTTAGAACACTAAAGTTGGAATCAATCAGACTGGACATCAAACAGACCTGATCCTGTAACATCCCTAGTACAAAGTCTGTGTAATGTTTGATTAAGCCCTTGTGTAAATAGTGTTGGTTATAGTACAGGATATTCACAGAGAGCACGTGGCCGCATGAGGTTTCTATCTCAAGAAAACAAAGATCTGAGGGAGAAAAAGAATGGTTGTTTTAACAAATTCACTATCATAAATCTAAGTCGAGAGGCAAATTCAAGGAACCGTAATATGAAGCCTCATGCACAATCCACCGAAGTGCCTGACCCTTTCTAAACTAAGCATTTCCAGTGATTGAAAACCCTTATGACAGGGTCAATCTTCTGTTGTGTACTGTGTGAAAGGGTTAGGGTTAGGGTCCTGATAAATCGGCATTTAAAGAAAACTTTCCTTCAGTGTTATTATGTTCAATAACCCGTAATCATTACAGTAAACAGGGATATCCACAAGTTCTTTAACTTCATCTGTTCCAAAACTGATTCAGAGTTCTTATCCAACCACACCACCCTCTGTCAAACAAAAACGATGCCAATATGGCTCCATGCCCCGTCTGCTCCCCAGAGGGCATGGAGGCAGCTCAGTGGGATCATTGCACCCTTTCAAAAGCTCGGAAGATGTTATAATGATTTGAACAGATCCCAGCTGAGCAGATAGTGGAGTAGGTGTATAATGTTGGACAGTCTGGCACGAGTACCTCTGTCTGCCTTTGTGTCCAGCTCCCTTGGGAAAGAGGGGAGTTCATTTCTGCCCAAATATTCCAACTCCAAAGAGGCTAAACCTGACATAAATCTCAGTGTCTGTTACAATCGCAAGCTGCTCTACTGTGATGCCAACTGATAGCCGATGGCATCTCTCAGGCACATCGACTCGTATAGATGCTCTATCACCACATCCATCTGGGAGTCACAATGTCATTACTTGATACTGTTCCAGGGTGTTTTGCTTTACCAACGGCAAAGGGGAATCAATGGTACCGCATGCTCACTTTATTGTTTGCTTGGTAAACTGTACCGGGCAAATGTGCTTTGGGCATCTCTTACAATATGTGTGAGTTGATGTTTTCAGGCAAAGCATCAAGGTCAGGAGCAGCTGGTCTTTCCTTGCTTTTCACCGCTTTTTAAGTCTTTAATTTCTAAATGTAGACAACAGCTTTTGGAGCTCAGTGTTTATTCCCAGATTAGCTCAGAGTACACAATCTGTCAACACTCACAGGTGTCTCTGTGTGTGTGTGTGCACTTGTTTGAGATATTGTGTTTATATAGTTGAGAGAGATTTTTCTTCATAAGGAGAGAAAGATGTGGCACATCCTTCATTGTCAGGATTGTGGAGTCCAGCAGGAGAGTTTTGGCAGAGCCTCACTCTACTCAAAAGGGTTTATAGTTTGATTATTATAATTAGCATAAAGGGTTTTGCACACACTATCCATTGGGGCTGTGTGCTTACCGTTTGCAACAATTACCGTGTACATACTCAGCCGAGTGTTCCAGTTCTGGTCCCTACAAGACATTAACACATTTAAAACAAGCTTTGTGGAAGGCCACTGTTGAAGTCAACAAAAGCAGGAAATAATTACATTTGATGTATTTTTTTGATAGAACTTGTGAATAGGGATGCCAGCGATTATTCGATTATTCGAATATTCGTTACAGTCTCCATAATCGAAGATTATTTTTAAAATTCGATTTTATTTATATATTTTTTTATTAATATTTATGTTTTTCTTTTTTTTTTCCTGGTTTGGTTTCAACCAAAATATAGACTAATGCTAATAATAGTAATAGTATTAATAATTGTAAATGACCATTGATCACACCACCAGTTTGTTTTACTGTAAAATTGGAGGAAGCCAGCAGCGCAGAGTGCAGACTGCTGCTGCAGCCTGCTACACACCGACCCCGCCTCCCCCCCCTCCCTCTCCGTCACACGTGCGATTGATTTATTGGTGACAGAACAGTGAGAACACAACTAAAGATGAACAGAGCGGCACGTCCACAGAAGTTCAAAGAGTACTTGTTTGTCTTGTTTCTTAAATTGCATTGGCTTCCTGGTTTTCAGTGTGTGTTTTAAAATCGTTTGAAGAGAAAGTGACCTGAGGTGTACCACAGTCCAATTAACTAATCATCCACAAGAGCTGCATGCAGACCGCAGTGTTACAAAAATAATGAGGCTTTCTTCCAGGACCTGTGGAGGTTTGTCTGAACCCGCACAAGTCCAATGTGAGAACTGTGAGGTCGGCCTTGTAGGTCTAAATTAGGGTAATGCTCAATGTTACACTACAAAGAGGTTTTGTTACAGTCTTAGATAATCAATTGGTGTGTCGTGTATGTGCATGTGTGTGAATCTTATAGGGAAAAAAGCAATAACCAGGATCTTTTTTGATGCTGATATGAATCCAGATACAATCTTTCTCTATCAAATTCAAAGCTTTCCTCCCCCTCCCTCTCTCCTTCTCCGAGCACTCGATGGATGTGGTTTGTAATCTGTCTCGGGGGAAACCGCAGGAGTTTGCTCAAACCCCATCTGTTTAGCTAGCGAGTAAACCTGATGAATGAGATTCTCTGGTGTCTCATGCTTACTGAGCTAAGCTGAGGAAAGAACAGAAGGAGAGTTGTAGGGTGAGTTAGTGCATGTGCGTGAGGTAGAGTGCCTTTATTAGTCTGTATGTGTCTGTGTAATTACTGTTAAGGTTTTCACACATTTCTACATAAACGTGTTGACTGTGTAAAATGCTGTAAAGAAAACTACAAATTACTGATTGATTGTTAGAAACTTCGAAAAATGAACAAAGCTTATCATTCTGCTATTGGTAAGAATATGCTAGAATGAAGGTACTGCTTTGAACTAGTCAATGTGTACCAAGTGAAATGATCTCTTTAATTGCAGTCTTCACACAAGTAAATGTTCAACAAGATGAGAGATTATTTTTTCAATACTTATTTGCCACTCATATTCCTCTGATATCTCATATTGAGAGAAGTACATCACTTTCACATCAGCACTGGTTACCATGGGAGCTTTTAATGGGAGCTCACACTGCCATTCTCAAATCTGGAAAGAAAAATTTTGTTATACTGACTTTTCTGTCCACTTAAGCTCTTGTTTTATATTGCAATTTTGGCATATTTGAGCCTTATGTCTCCCACATTTGCAGACTTTCCCCAAACCATTAAAATACTTGTCTTTAGCAAGAAACATGAATAAAAATAAATGTACACATTTAACTTTTAAATCAATTTATTAGCCCACATTACAGATGAGTTTGTGCATTCATGCATTCACGTTTTCTGAAACTGACTTTAATTGTGCAATTTAGAAAGCAATTGTATCTAATTTCCTTGACAGCATGGCCTGCTGTGAAATATTGCACTATATGATGTTTGAAATATTCCACACAATTACCATTTGATTTTCAAAATGTGTGCGAGCAAATAGTAGCTTTAAAAAGGTCAGGTTGAAGAGAAACAATTATTCGGAAAGTGATGGGTAAAGTGAAAGCATTTTTCCCCCTACCTCTTTGGTCTTTCAAACGTGTGTTTATGAACTGATGGAGACTATTTGCTCATTCATATTCATTTTGAAATATTGACATGTTGCTATGGAAAAGACCGAAAATGAACTCAGTACTGATGCAAGTATTTGCATTTAAAAAAATTCCATTCACACACGCCATCTTTTTTACACTCGGATAGCTTCTGTTCTGTGCTGCTTCAGTAACTCACTGACTTGAGTAAACACAATTATCTGGTGCTATAAAACACAGAACACAACAGTTTTATTACCACAAAACTCATCGTCTTACCTTTGCTGCGTTCTTGCATTATGCATCAATTGTGGGAATGATTTGCCACATAAAATCCTTGAAGTACCTCAGACATTAATTCAGTGTGTAAGAATACTGGAGCAGGTGATACTGCAGATGGCTTAGTAAGGGGTAGAGGATGGTGGGGGTGTTAGGGGTTTCTCAAATCCACCTCTAACAGACTGGTTTCCACCAGGCTCTGGCTGCAAAACCAACACTGCCTGTGACCCAGATCCCAAGAGACAAGCATGGGGAGACGGACGCCATCACAGGCTCTGGTTGTTTCTCAATGTCAAGGAAGGATGCTCCAGAGCCACTATTTCAAGGATGCTACACTGTAAAAAATAAAACTGTAAAAAAACGGTAAAAGGTCTGGCAGCTGGTGCTTCCAAACACTTACCGTCAAATTACAGAGAAATACCCCAATTACAATAATGTGAAAAAAATGTAAATTCACAGTAAATATAATGAATTTCCTTACAGAGAAACACTGTTATTTTACAGGTATCTTCCCTTATTTATTACGGACATCATTTAGAGTTAAGCATGTCAAAACTGTTATTTTACCGTTTTTTTTCTAAATTATTACAATCAAACACCTTCAATAAAGTGACAGAACTTAAAGTTCAGCAGTGAAACACTGTTATTTTACAGGTTTTCCCTAAATTATTCATTTCAAACGCCTTCAATAAATTGACGCACTAAAAACTCAGCAGAGAAACACTGTTATTTCACAGAAGACCAAACACCTTCAATAAAGTGTTAACACTTGCTCAAGGTTGTAAAATAACAGTTTTATTTTGGAAGCAAGTGCTGTAAATAGCTAAAACAGATTCAATCATTTCAAACTTTAACTTGCAGTGTTTGTTTAGATTTAATGTTTAAAGACAGAATGTAATGTTAAATCTATAGAAGTACAATCTAAACACAACATTTAATGATTCATTTTTTGTAGAATTACAGTACAGACCTTAAATGAAACACAACTTTTAATATTTAAACTACTGTGTGTGTGTCTGATTCAGATGATATGTGTATTACTAAGTAAAATCAAAACATACCACTAAAGTTCAATGAATGACAGTCAATCACCAGACAAAAATCCTCCTCCAAATTGGCAGTAATCAGCTGGATCCTTGGTGCATCTGGGGTGGAACAAAAAACAGGAAAAAAGGACACTATGATTCACTGAAAAGTCCTTAAAAGTAGGATGTCCATTGCTTTAAACAAACTTAATTTAAATAGTCTGTACCAATATTTGCCACTATTACACATTTGGAAAATGTGAACACAGAGTACTGTCAGCTTTGAGAGTGCTAGTTGTTAAATGTTTAGCAATAAAATGACCCGTCAGAAAAATTTGAATGACATGGATTCACAACTGTGGACACCAAGCCCCCAGGACTTTGGCTGGATTTGAAATGACATACTATATTCATACTGTGTGGTACGGTGGGTCAGGTACCCCGTGCCCAGGTGGGCTATCTCGCTGGGGCCTTTCTGTGTGGAGTTTGTTCTCCCCGTGCTCACTTGGGTTTCCTCCTGCACCTGGCCGTTTACCGCACACTTGCCACCCCACCCAAATTCAACTTCCCAATCAAAACTGACTGGTATGATTTATAAAGTTTAAAGTTTATTAAACTGTTCCAAACGAGTGTGGTTCCCGCGGTAAAGTTTAGCAAACTGTTACAAACGAGTGTGGGCCAAAAAAAAGGGGCATTGGGTGTGGGAATGTACTTGAACATTTGAGAAATCTTTTGAGACATTTGCACACACACAACCCATTTTTTGCACTAATTGTAATCTTACCCAATTAACTACATTTTTTAGAGCGAGAAATTGTAAATCGGTCAGATTTAACCGCGAAGACAACAGGAGGGCGTTAAGGTAGAACTAAACATTTTCAGTTTTTCCCGGATAAAATTCCCCGTACCCCAACGTTTTTCTTCTAAAGTTAACGGCTAGTCGAAGTTCGAGCATTTATTTGACAGCACTAGTGTGTACATGCAAGTTATACTCACATCAGCTTTAAGGGAGATGCCATCCTCTTTGAAGTGGGCAATTCGGCATAGATAATGCAGATGGCCTTGTAGTCAGCAGGGTCCCCCTCTGGCTGCTGCCCTCTGGCAGAGGTGTTAACCGAGGCATAGATCACCACAGTATCATCCGTCTGAGAACACAATAAAGCTTTAGACAGTGGATAGCATGGGGATGACATAGTTGTGCTGTGTACTCGTACTGCAAAAGCTTCACTTACATCAGCTTTTGGAGCAGTCTTAATCAATTGAGAATGTCAAAGTCTCCTTCTGAAGAATTGGACATTACTCTGATCCAAATTCTTATGTATTTCTCCATGAGGTTAAATTAAGGTGTCAAATTTTAGCGTTTGTGTGTATTACAGAGAATCCAGAGACATCAGGATAAAGGATGTGAAACCAGATAAATCGGCACTGGAAGACTGAAGGCACTGTTGTATTTTATTGTTGTATAGTTTTGTACTTGTTGTTTTACTGTTAGCTGGTTCAAATTCAGTATGTGTTTAAGAATTAAAAAAACCATTACATTAACAACAATAAGAAATAAAAAACTAAGCATTAGAGAAGTAAAGAGAGAAATAATTGAATACATGGTGAACAAAGAGTAGGTTCAAAATGTTGTAAACAGTCCAATTTGTTAATATGCTTTAGTCAATCTATTAGATTGAGGGAGACATTGCTGTCATTCTGAGAGGCTGACTACAACAGTTAGACTCAATGTCTCTTGATGAAGAAACATCAAGAAGCCGTTCCAACAGATGCTGTTGTAATAATCGAGTTGGATAGGATAGGTTCAGAGTTCTGCCTTTTTGTGTTGGAGCATTTGATCTATTGATTGCTGACAGCATGTAGAATTTGTACAAATATAACAAAAACGTTTTGAATGTTACAAATCCCAGTTTTATTAAAATCACTAGCGATAAAGGATTTATTAAAACAGAGTTAAAGCTAAAGCCTTATGTTGTTAAATGAACATACACTGAACTGTAAAACAACTTACCACTATTTACCTCTGTCAAGGATCTGATTAGAAGGGTTGACTATTAGGACAGCAAAGAGGTGGAGGAGGTCCATGTCACGTACAACCATTGGTAGATATAACACCTGAAAGAAAGATTAAGGAAATAAGAGAAGACGGGAGGAAATATATCCTATTAACTAAAAGACAATATCATATCAAACATATTTCCAAAACGCAGGGGGGTAAACATTTGCTTTTCTTGACGGTTCTAGTGTTAAACGCTCCATATCTACAAAATGTCTGCTTGCAACTGGCCTCAAAGCACTTAAATAAACACTGTGGTTCATTTTGATGCAGTCTACAATGAAGTACAAAACTCCTCGATGTATTTAGCCACTTGCCACATAAATTACACTTACGGCCCGTCCACACAGCAGCGTTAAAAAAATCTTCCAACGCTTCTGCCCATTCACTTTGAATGGGGTGACGTCACTTTGCCTCACTTTTTGCCGAACTGCATTGTGGGAAGCAGAGCGGAGATTTCCAGGCATCTCAGGATTCAAAAGTTGAGCAATGTTCAACTTTTGAAGCTGAGGTGGAAGCGTCAGCCAATCAAATCCCGTTTATGCAAATCTGACAGTTCAAGCGCTAGCCAATCAAACCGCGTGTATGCTGGGAGAGACATACCCGCAGGTCATTTCCTCATATTCAAAAAAATGGAGGAGAAATTAATTATAGCGGTAGGGAATCACCCGGTGCTTTATGACCAGTCCCTATTTACCTACCGGGATACAAACTGGAGGAGCCAGGCATGGAGGGAGGTGGCAGAGACAGTGGTATGTTTTCGCCTGTTTGGGGAGTTTATATCCAGTTTACTTCGGGCTTTTTTGCTTTGTATGTCGGGGGCGGGAGATTCATGTGATTGGTTGTTGGTCGCGTTGCTCGCAAAAAATCCCCAAGCTTCAGATACGCCCACCTCCAAGATTTTTTTAACGGTGCTGTGTGGACGTACCGTTAGGATGGATCATCAGTTTTTTTGACTGTGTTGTTTCAAACACTGCCGTCTCGCCGTTCCTCCTAGTCCCGCCCCCTCTCTCTGTCGCTCTCGAGTGGTGGGGCAGGCTTGTTGCTAGGCAAAATTCAGGAGTCTTGTGGACTAGTTCCAATCTTACCTGTCTTGTCCAAGCCCCCAGGAAGTGCGCCACACTCTGTGCCAATCTTCCTTGTGTCCAAACGGCGGTACTGCAATTTCCGTATCAGTCCGTGACGTCACCCGGCCCAAAACAACTTTTTCCCATTGACTAACATGGGGAAAGAGATATCTGTAATTCGGTGGATCATTTTTTTTTAACTAAATAAACTACCCAGTATGAACTATTTTAGAGCCCGGTGTCCTTCGTAGCGAGACATTTTGAGGCTGCACATGTGTAACATCCCCACAATGCTTTGCGCACGGACCAATTTCCAAATCTTTGGCGAAAATCGCGCTCCATTTAAGGCGGGGCCTCGCATATGACGCACACCTGCACACCTGTTAGCCTGTTCCACCATTCTTCGTTTTCCGAGGCTAGGAAGGATTCTTGCCTCGCTTCTGAAGGAAGTGACTCGGAAGACATGTCCTACCAAGGAAGCGTCCTCGACATTGAGAAACACCCACAGTGTTGTGAGTTTTCAGTTGGCTAAGGAGTTGTGTGTGCATGAGTATGTCTGTGTGTGTGAGCAAGTGTTAAGGAAATAACATTATAGCACAATACCCTGTGATAAGCCATTTGACTCGCATACTGTATAGTATAAGCAATCTCTCACACACACACCTGCTCATCTACGCACAAACTGCCCACTCTCAAGTGACCCACTCCCTCACACTTGCCCACAGAAAGAGCAACACACAAATCTACCGTTCCCCTCAGTGACTTTTTGTTTTTATTTTCAATCGTGTTTTCTCCACAACCTTCACAGTTATCAAAGCTTATATTCTTCTCGCATTGTCTAGGTCAAAGTGATTTGTCACGATTTGTGTGGACACAAGAGTTATTTTCCTGTGTGGATCTGCTGTCTAGACAGTGCGTTCTGCCCCGGGAATGTATCGTACAACTGGGGCCGCCTTTATTTTTGCAGGCACACTTATAGTTTATGAAAGCTGCAGATACTGTACACCCTGGAGGGATCTTGGAGAGCTATGCAAACTGCACTGTAAAGAATAAGCACTGTATACTTTTACATAACTGAAATCGACAAGTGCCTTATCCATCTGTACAGTTCGCTTTTAAAGGTCTAATTTCTGTGAATTTCAAAACAAAATTGATTTTCAACCAACATGTATGCAAGTAAAACCTAAAACATATTTCTAAACACAACAAAACATATAAACAAACATCTAAAACCACTTCCAACAAGAGTGAGTTGTGTGTGTGGTAGAATTTAAGATTTCTTAATCAAGTATATTTTATTCCCTGGAACACCGGGGACACATATTCATGTATAAAAGACGTACAAAAGTGCATTTTGCATGATAGGTCCCCTTTAATGTAATATCTCAATTATGCCTTTTATTAAAAACGCATCACATATTAGACTTAAAGAGGCTATTCATGCATTTAGTTGTAAGTTAAGAACCTGGCAAAGTCATGATTGTTTTATGATGATAACAGGAGCGTAGACAGAAAATCTGTATTGTCCATTAACGCAGGTTATATATCTATAAAATACATCATCGCCTTTATAACTCAATAATCATGAATATGACAAAAATTATCATTGCATTTATTTATGTGCTACACTTTGCAGCAATGCTTTTCCAACAAAACCTTCACATTACTTGAACAGGACCTTGCTTCTTTTGATTGATGACATTCAGTTATTTATTACTCACAGGTGTACAACAAATCTGTTTTTACCAACAACAAAACCCCACTTTCCACTATTTTAAATATTTGGGCCCATTTAAAAATATATTATGTGGATTTCTTAAAATTACATTTCTGAAAGTCCTTGAAGAGAAGAGCTTGGTTTCAACCTGCTAAGGTGGAGTCACAATCTAAGAGCAGGCCAGCCAGGCTTTATGCTTTAATCATGCTCAGTGAGTAAGACCCACATCCCACAGGGACTGGATCCCTGCTTAACACAACAATGTTTCTCTGTCTCCTTTTTTGGTTATTGATTGGCTCTGTGATACTCCAATGACTCCAAGTCAATGTGGGTCTTGTCTGATTTGATCTAATGCTTTTCTCTCCTTATTCATCTATCACATCTACTCTCCGCTGGGGCTCAGTTATGTGAGGTTGTATGCATGCACATAGGAGAGTTTGATTCCAAGCTGCAAAGGAATCAATAGCCGTCTCTGCATGACAGCACAGAACAACAGAGGTTAAGTAAATTAACACAGCACTTTGTTCCTGCTGCTCGCAAATCTATGGGAATGTTTTCATAAAGTCGATTAATCAATCCCAGGCTGTCGCAGTGATATTGTGTTTGCTCAACATTTCCTAATCAACAACAACTTTAAATCTTCTTAACGCTTTATCGTCTGCATAAGAAGGTTGTTTCTCTTCACCTACATCTGGAAAGGCAGGGATTTCTAGGGATTGAAGGAAAACCGATGTTTTGGAAATGAATTGATTGTACTTTTGGTGATGTAATGTTATTGCCAGAATCAGAGATCAACATCTTAAAGTGATACACCATCCAAAATCTACTTTTTAAATATAAAAAACTCACAAGCTGAAAACTTGAATCATGAATAACAAAGGCTGTGAAGAGTTTTCTAATCTGAACATTATTTTGACAGACTATGAAGCAAATTGAAGATGAACCTATAGTAGAATACATTTCCTGGAATGCCGTGGAACAAATTAAATAGGACGGATCAATTCAACATTTGCTTACATATTATAGATACAATGTTTTCACTTTTCTCCCACTGTAATGCTTATACAATAAAGACTTTGTTCCAATGTTGTTACATTCAATATGATGGTTAATGACGACTGTTGAACTATACAGATCTAGTCTGATGCAGAAGCTTTATAATTTTGACTGCTCATCTTTATTTGCACTTGTGCTTTCAGAGCAGATGCTTGCTGACATGATCAACATTACCCTAAGAGTTAGACACATGGAAACTGATTGGATTTTCTATCTGTCTAGTAGGAATCAGAGCAGCCGTTCACAACTGTTGGGAGAAATATGCTAATTTACAAATTACACTGTAGTTACCGTTGTAACTGAACATGCACTGAGAGCCACATGAGCTGAAACCACAAGCTTGGGTCTTTTTGTTGTTCACCAGGATTTGTAACCTTTGCTGTTCTCCCTGGAGTCACACATTAACTGCTGCTACCTTATGATTGATGCAGCTTTAGGGTTTCACTTCTAAATGCCACACCTTTCCCCAGACACAATGGATAGCTAACCTTTCTGCTGGAGTTACTCTTTATAATGATTGCGGATTATTGGCTCTCATTAGGGAGAGCAGCTAATGAGTAAATGAGTCAATTTTCTTCATATCAGAAGGGAGGGACGGTGGAAGTGATGTGCGGTGTAAAGAAAGTGAGATTTAAACCCCCAATAGCCCTCTCTACAAGGGCTTTTATGTTATACCCCTCATGGTTCACTGCTCTGTCTTCTGAGGTTAGTGGCTGGTCATTGATCAAGGAACAATTCCATATAGATGTACACCTTAGTTATTATCTCTGCCACTTTCTTTTGGTCGCTTTTCTACGACTTGTGTTGTAAGTTGAGTAAGCCTGTTTGATAGAGATGAAGGAAATACTGTATTGCTAATACCCCAATTACATAGTACTTTTAAATAAGTGTAGGCATGTAAGGACAGCAACCAAAAAGTATACTTCTGCTTTCTGGTAAAGTTTGTGTAACAGATGTCACCTCCTGAAAGTTTGCCCTAAAAACTAGCAGCATTGATGTTAAATGGGGCACCAAATATATTTGTATGTACATGGATCTTTTTGTTGCATGTGTGATCAGATATCATGACTGCTTGTATTTGTGCCTCTGTAGGATGGTTTGTCAAACAGCCTGGGAAGATAAGGTCATAACATGTCCAAACATATCCTTGGGGTTGTTCAGCTAGAGTTTGCCGTAGTCCTTCATTCTGATCGAGTCCTGTGGGACTGACGGTACACATTTGGTGGACCGGTGACAAACCCTGCTCCTCTTCACCCTTCAGCTCATCAGTTTCCCCAGGAGTACAGCCCGCTTGTCGCCTGCTGTCCTGCTTATCGGCTGTCTGGAATGTACAGCTGGGGAATTTGTTTCCACCTGTTCAGCTCTGTGTGCTGTAGGTTGCCAAGATAGACCCAGGTGCTTGGCACCAGTGTGAAGAGGTCTTACCTACAAACATCCAGAGCCAAATGCAACACTCAGCAGAGCAGGGCGGAGTGAAACCTGCCATTTCCTGGGTAAAACAACGTCTTTAAAGTTCCTTTTTGTCCGATTTGGTTTGACAACAAATAACATCCCATCTTCATTAGGAATAAAATGCTATATTTGCTTTCCTGTTTTTAGGATTGAATAAGTTAACAAACCACTGACAGCTCGGTGGAGCTACTGTACAAAAGGCCACCTGTGCAAACATGGTTGTATTGGACAGTTACTTGGGGTGGTAGTAATACTGGATGGATGTGGAGTACAGGTAGCATGTGTACAGTCTCAGGAGGTCACATGTGTACACAAACAATGTGTCAACACATTTTGGAGAGTTTTGCTTGGCAAAAGTGAGAATTGAAATGTGTGAGCTAATCCCACACCTTGTGAAGGCGGAGCACTGTGGTTCCAAGCAGTGACACTCCTGTTAAAGTAGTCCTTCCAACAACAATCAAATACCATGGGTGTAGGCAGGCGAGTTAAAAATACACCCAAAATAACTCAAATAGAAATGTGGACAGATAATATTTATCCAGAATATTTGTGTAACACGCGGGCACAATGTCCCCATTTCTCACAGCTCTAAAATTTGTTGTCTTTCCATCACTCTACAGTATGTCCCTGATGTTTCTTGTGTTGGCGGCATTGCACTTTAAGGGAACTATTTCACACCAATTACCCAGTTCTGTTTTTGCTGCCCAAAATTGCTTATTTTTTTCAATGGCACCTCAATTTCTGCAGCATTTCAAAAATTCCTTTTTTTTCTTCTCTGAAGAATTGTAATTAAGGTCATATGAGCATTCATGAATCATGTTGAATTAAATTATACATTCACATAGACATCAATTTAAATAGATGTTTCTAAACTTAAAATCTTGTTTGAAAATATAGTCTCTACTTGCGACTCGGACTCAGTGTGTGTACATTTGAGAAAATCTCAAGCATCTTCAACCCAGCAGACATTAAGCTGCTGAAGGCATGGATGTCAAAAGAATCAATGTCTATGCTCTAGGAATCAAATATGTTCCGAGGAAAGTTAATGATATCATCAGTTTGCCATGGTGTGGTCATATTGAACAAACCAGGCTAGTCAATTTCTCCCGAAGACATGACAGTGGCAGCATTGATTAGTCAATGTGATGACTGTGACTTTCTACCCATATAAAATAGGAAGACCAAATATACCGAACAGAACTGAAAATGTTGATGCAAAAATAGACTTCCAAAATAAATAACTGTCAGCAAATAGTAAAACCATAAGGACGTAATGTCTATAAGGTGGTCTTATTTAGAGAAAAATATTGTACCTTAATAACTAACTGACACAGTTTCCACAAGTACATTTACATTACAAGTTCCACACGCGCCATTTTTATAGATTTGAAAATATTTATATGGTTTATAGTGCATTACACTTTTGGTTTGGAATTCATTTTGCAATTAATGGTGCTATCAGCGGCTGCAGTCCGTTCACTGTGAACTTGTCCCTCAGTCTTGTAAAAATACATCAAGAGTATGGGAAAAGTTGACATTTCACTGTTGTAGAAGATGAGTATAGGATCACGCTTTGACATAGTCAGCCATGTTGTTTGTGCCACAGTCAAACCAATAACCTTGTAGTTGAAGAAGCTGCTGACGTTGAGTCATATAGAGCTGGGCATGTTTTAATACCACAGCTTTAGTTCAAGAGCCTTGAGGCCTCAAAAACAATCTATGTGTGGCTGGATGTGGCTTCTACAAATAACTCAAAGCAAGTTAAAGACAACAAATCGCTCACTTCACTTTGGCACCTTTCAAGTCTCACTCCTCAAAGGCATCTTTGGACCTCTGAGAAAACAACTCCTGAGAGGTTTCAAAAATACCTTTTGTCAGGTCTTTGTTTTTTGCCTTGTGAAGGTCTTATTGTTATTCATGTTGTCTCTTTGGGGCTGTCCCATTTTGCCATATCAGCATTTGGAGAGATACTCTTTCTGAAGCTGGTGAATTTTGGAAACGGTTCTTTCTTTCCTCTTTATATTTTTTATAAAGAGATAAGAAGAAAAGCCTATTGAAGCCTCCTGGATCGCTAATGAAGATGCTAACCTCAATGCTAAATCTAAGCTAAGATCCCTGAATAATTAATGAATTAACATGAGTGACCTGATTTGGATTCTGATATGTGAGCATACTGTATGTCTGTTTTTTAAATGCTGTAGACTTTAGAATGCAGTGTGGATATTTGACCTGATGATTAACCGATTTTTAGTTTTCACATTCACCACAAACTGAATAGTTTTTTAGTCTTTGAAGTAAAAAGTACTTCATCTCCCCTTTGACTTGACTTAACGCTTCATTTTGTATTTTGTATATTATATTTACACATGGTTACTATACAGTTTGGTAAAGGTTGGGAAAAACGATTTATATTTAGGGTTGGGGTAATTCATTAATTAATTAAGGTGCTAACAACTCAACAATTTTGTTACGTTTATTCAGTTTATTTTTGCCACATATCCTCAGCTTAGTCCATCAGGAGACTGTTGTTATGGTTAGAACGCAGATGTAAAAAAGTCCATCAATTAGGCAGGGGAAAACCATATTCTAGTCTCGACTATAAAATCGTCATGCTTTGCTAATCCTTTGTGACTGATTTACTGTAAGGGTGCATATATTGCAGCCTTGCTCATTTGTGGCAGATGCTCTTGGGAAATGAAACCATTATTTATCTTTGGTTTTCTATGCTCAACACAAAATGTTAACACAACATAAAATATAACTATTATGGTATGGCTGACGTGGCTTAAAGATTTCCTTCACTCTTGGCAAAATTGCATGGTATGTGACTTTATAAGACCACCTTAGACTTGAAATAGGAGGAAAAATGGCTGTAATTGTACAGTGATGGTAAGTGATTCCCTTTGCTACAGAGGATAATCCTCTGCCATTAATATCATTGTCCTTGCCTACAGTTGTATTATATGCTTGTAGGCACTTTTTCCATGTATCTATATCTCTGTATTCTCCTTGCCTTTAAATTGTGTCTCCACTCTATTCTGTTTTCCCTTTTTTTAGACTTATTCTTTAATCTCTATTTTACCCACTATTTTCTATCACAGCATTATTTATTTAATCTTATCTCTTCCAATTATTTACTTAGTCCATCACCATCACACTGATATTTATCTTTCCTTTTCCGTTCATTCATTGATCATGTAAAATAACAATTATTTGTTTTATTGTTTAATTATTTTCCTTGCTTTTTTCTCTTTTTCTTTCTCTTCCTCATATCCCCCTTTACCTATTCTCTTTCGTTCAATACCTCCATCTTTACCCCTTGTTTTATTCAGCTCTCCCTCTGACTTTCTCCTCCTCCCTCTTTCCCTTTTTTCCTCCCTGCGTGGCTCAACCTCCCTGTCTTTCTGAAAGAAGACGATAACACCTAACTCTGCTCGACGCTGCTCACTCAGTGAGGGTTATCTTGTTCTTCCCCCCCTTATCGCTGTGATATGACACTGCCTCTTATTCCTACACAACAACCTCCACATCAACTCAAATGGCTGCTTTTCAACGCTGTGCATCCCATAAGACTGGAATAATTGTTTATGATCCAGTGCTCAGTGAAATTTGCTTTCAGAGAGAGCCGCTTATTGAGGCACAGCTTGCAGCATTGATATTTCTCTCAACCAGCAGTATCATGTGTGAATTCATTAGTGCATTTTATTTTGTTGGTATGCTCACCCTCAGCTGTTGGTTTATACACCCCAGCAGAGATTGAGAGATGAATTGATTAAAAGTCAGTTGCCTCGCCTAATATTGCTCTGCTTGGTATAGAGAGCAAATACGAACTCTGACAACTTTTTATGAAATGAGCAAACACCAGATTTTTATTTCTCAAGCTATTTTGCTGGATACACTATTGGAGGTAGGTATTAAAGCCCTTTTTTGCAAGACAATGGTCTGTTAAACGTTGCTCTTATGGTAGACTGTACATTATGTTAACTACGACATTGTGCATTTTCTTAAATATTACCCTAGTAATGTGAATGTAACCCATAGCAAGGGTCTACTGAGGTCATATTTGTTTTCCAAATAACAATTATGTCCTCAGTAGACCCTTGCTATGGGTTAAATTCCCTCATATGTTGCTGGAACAATTGTCACTCTAATGCAGTCGGCGTTTAGCAATATAGAGTTGAGTGACATATAGAGATTTTAAAATGACAAAGTCCGTAAGAACCCCCTCCAATCAGGATAGACCTGCAGGGTTAAAGGTGATCACTTTTTATTGATATGCAAGGGAAATGTGGAACCGACCACGTCAGAAAAATGCCCCCAACCGAATTGCAGAGATAAAAGACCCCCCGGACTGTAAAGGTCAAGCTTTCAGGCCGCAGGCTTTTATCTATATTTAAATACAGATGTCACGTTAGTCCTTGTTGTTTATGGAGCATTAGGCAGTTTATCACTGGAGTCAAAGAATGCTAAAATGTATTACCTCGTTCAATCTTTATTTAAAATTAAGCTCAACTAAATCATGCAAAACATCCATAGATCTCTTCTGCAGGTCTCCCTTGAAAAATAGATCTATGATCTCAATGGGACCAATCTGGTTAAATAAAGGTTTGAAATGAAATGAAATGAAATATGTTAGCATCTGAATTTCTATCTTTCTAAATGAATTATTTTGGGATTTTCCTTCAATTTATTTGTAATTTAATCAACATATTTTTTGTGAAACACAATTTAAGAAAGATAGACTTCACAAGATAAGGATTTATTGCAGGATGATTGGATTGCATCAGATTACGTTTACATAATGCCGCTAACGTTGTCGTTATGTCAATAATCACAACCATTAATGTGACACAATTGCATTCTGCAGCCTGATGTATCACTTCCATATTTCTAGAATACTAATAATGGAAACCAGGCCCTGCAGCTGAAAAACAACCTCATAGACGACTAACTGCTCCCTATGTTTAACATGTTGCATTGAGACTCTAACAAAAGTCTTGATTATAATTGTTCATGTGACTGTTCACCTTGATTTATGCGTCTTGGACTTGTTTGTGCATGGTCATATCATATTCACATCCAGCACTCTGGATGATTTATTTGCCTGTTTGACGCCTGGCGGTATGGCAGGCAGTCACAAGGCATTTGGTTATGGCCTCCTAAATCTCAGGGGAGCGTATTGAATGCCTATAGTGAGCTAATTATTGATGCTAACTGCCTGTAATGCTGCCAATGCTTAAAGGATTACTGGCGCTACACAGATAAACCTCTCAACCTCTGCTGCCCTGTCACTGTACACTCCTGTAGCGACGTACAGTACATATGCAAATCCGACACACAGGGAGGTTAGACAAATGTAGAAATTTGTATAGTTTTATTTGTATATATAATCATGATTCACAGGCGAGAGTAAGGGACATACACAGACCCATACTAAATCTTCATTGCTGCTTAAGCTAAATCTTAACGGGTCCTCTTTTAACTCCCCTGTCCACACAAACTCTAACACACACACACACACACGCACACACACACACACACACACACACACACACACACACACACACACACACACACACACACACACACACACACACATGCACTGCTCATTTCACACTGAGATACCCAGGGTGTTGTTACTGGAGGTCACATTGAAATGGGCCTCCTGTGGGGCTTTTACCCTCTCCAGGTACTCGTAGTTCCTCTTAATGATGATGAGAACCCTTGCCGGGACACACATGGACACAGACACACACACAGACACTCACAGACTCACACACACTACAGCCAGCTTCATGTATGAGTGATAGCAGAATGGGACTAAGTTTACCGTTTATTCCTTCTTCTCTTTTTTTTTATCAATGTCTGACTGTGTCAGCGTGTTTGAGCACTCACTTTTCGCAAACAAGTTAAGCTTATCTTCATAACCCCAACCCAATGTTTTACTATATATTTCCTTTCTCTTTCACCTTTATCTGTCTGTCCCTTCCACTCACTCTCTCTGACTACCATCAGTGATATACCAGACTGATCTGTTGGCCCAGCCCTGCGTTCGACCACCCCTCCATTTGACACCATTGACAAATAGATTGCCGGCCAGTGAGTCAGGCCTGTGACCCTGTCATTCCTTAGCTAGACTGATTGGATTCCATTTGTCCCCGCAGAGGAAAGGCAGCGATTACAAACAGATAAACAGAGTGAGACTGCATGGCGGTTGGCCAGCACTGACTGCCTGAATCCCCTGTGACAGGAGCGGAGATTGAGAGTGTGTGAAAGTGGTAGGCTCGAAATCGGAGTTTCAAGGCCAGCTTGTTTACTGCGGCGGTGCGGCAAAGGATGATGGAGGTAGCACCAAGCATGATGTGACTGTGAGTTTTTAGGAGTTTAGAATGTCTTCCTAATTCCTGGTTGTCTTCAACACTTCTCAAAACCAACACTTGAACTACTCTATCCTGCTGAAGCAATGAAGATGAACAGTCCTATAGCAACCTTACAAGTGCCAATCTTTAAGGCAGGTTTGATGTAGTTTACTGTCTTGGAGTCGGTGTATCCTTAACAACATAATAATAATAACATTTCATCCCATTTATCTGTATGATTTCATTTTAGTGAGATTTTGCAAGTTTTTTTTTTGCAGTGCTGAAATGAAGACCTAAGTTTGAAGAGTGGATATTACAGTATGTCCACCATATCTGTTCAGACTTTGTTGTGAATAAACCGAAAGCTTTCATTGTGAGGGATTATTTTCCCTTTATTATTTTATTTTTTGTGCTGTGTTCAGACCTTGTCGCGACAAGGTCTGAACACAGCAGCAATCCTCGTCATGACCTTGTTTTCATCTGTTATCATCTTGTCATTACCAATGTAATCCAACAGCATTGTGCTTAAGAACCTTATCCATTTTGTTTCTCAGATATAAATAAATAAAGATTGAAGGCAGTTCTATTTGTCATTTTATCTATTTTTCTGTTTGGAACATAAGTCGCACATTCAGTTAGATTATGGAAATGGACTAGACTAGGAATAGATTGTGTTAGGTAGGGGTAGTTTCAATAAGAACATTGTTTTCAAGCACAACATGTAAAATGTGTTGATTGTGAAATCAACTTCTTAAAGACGGCCACAAGGCAATTATTGTACTGAATCAGAAACCTTTAGGTGTTACTTTATGCAAGTGTTGTAATAACAATAACACTCCTCCGCACATTTATTTGTGTTGTTCCATGAACGTTAAACCTTCACAGACATGGCTCACAGCGTGATCTGCATAACATGTTTTTGTTGTGTTTTGCTTTATACACAAGCAGGTGTATAAAAACAGGCTGGGCAGGTTAGTTAAGGTTGGTTCCTTTTTTCTTTTTTCATTATTCTTGTTTTAACGATGGAACCATTGTGCTGGAATTACTTCATACCTCAGCTGTGCTCATGGCTCTAAGATGGGTTAATGATCAAGAAGGATATCTCTGGTGCTGGTGGGGCGAGGACAGGGCCTGTTAACTTGGCTCTCTGGCGAGTCCCAATGACAAGAGGCTTCACGGGCCATAAACCTAGAGGGATGAGGGAGAGTCGAAAATGGCCGACCGTCTCAATTTTCTGCCAGACTGCCTCCCTCTCCATCCTCTAATTTTTTTCTAACCTTTTGTGTGTGTGAGTGGGAATCTGTTATTCAGATAATCTCAACGTCGTCAGCAATTTAGATTTTCTGTTCAGTCAATGTTGCCGTTCTCTCTTCATCTTACGCACTTTCTCCATTTCTCAACACGCATACAAACATACACAAACCACGTGACACCAATCATGTTGAAACTCCACCCTGAAGGTTACGATGAGTGTTTGTAGAGAATGGAGTCAGAGTTTGAGCTAAGTGGTGCATGTCACGTACACAGACACACACAAAGGGTGGTGTGGTTGAGGTTGCTAGTGGAGCATTACAAAGCCAGCCGAGCAGAATGGCAGGTTCATTATGATTGCTGCTGGCATATCAGGTCGCCATTATCGACGATGGCTTATTCACTCTTTAATTGCCTCATTTAATTTGTTCACATTTGGTGCTGAACAATGTCAACCTGCTGCAGTTGAAAGCAATTTGCTCCAAGGACATGTAACATACACGACCACAAGCTGTGTTTGTGTGTGTGTGCGCATGTTTGTGTGTGTGATCGTGTTCAAATATTCTCAGCATGTGCTGGACGCTGCTCACGTTCAGTGAAGAGGCCGAGTGTTTATTCTGACAATCAGTTTGAAAGACTTAACTATATCATTTTGATTGTTTTTTTCTTTTATACTGAACTGACTATTTCCTGAGCAGATGTATACATTAATTCAAAGGCCTTAGTTTTGGAAATGTGTGAAGTGACAATCTAATGCCTACTGTGAAGAACACTTCAGTATTTGTCTAGACCATGTTCGAGCAATAGTCAGGTGCCAATATGAACAACACATGCTGGACATTCAAATATATCTTCGTAATGTCCTTCAGATCCAATATGGAGAGGAAGGATCTACAAGACACATTTTTTCAAACAGACTTAAACTAATGCTAGTCCTTTTTAGATTTTCAAATCCAACAGTGATGTATACTGTGTCTTTGCGACCAAGCATTCTTAAAGCTCCCATGTCATGCTTTTCCGGTTATTACCCGTCCCCTTGTGTGTTATGAAGGTTTTTATGCATGTAAACGGTGTGCAGAGTCAAAACCCTCAAAGTACACCCTGTAGCGAGTAAAACTCTAACACAGAAAATACCTCCCCAAAACGCCTCGTTGGAGATACGTCACTGGCCATTTGAGTCTTCCATTTCGTTCCGGGTACGGCATGATGTCAAGCGGTACCCGGAACGAAATGGACCAATCCCGAAGAGCCGTTACGTTACGTCCGCGGAGCCGTTACGTTAAGCCCCCGCTGATTGGTCCAAATTGACCGATCCACGGACTTCCTCACACACACATCTGTGTGCAGGGAGCAGGCAGCTCAGCTGATTTCTCCTCCCTGGCTGCAGGCTGATAACAGACACTTGGGATCGCGGCAAAATTCTCTCTGCAGACCCATTCTCACAGCGTTTATCAACCTTTTTCTTACTCAATATCAAGCCACACTTATTGTTTTTACTTCGGATGTGAGTTTGTGTGTGCTCAGGATGAGTTTGGCTGTGTTTCGCTATGTATCCTAAACAAGGAAGCAACACCTCCACGGAGCTCAGCGCGATTCACAACGTCCCGACCAATCAGAGCACACTGTGCTCACAGGGAGGGTGGGGGCTGGAGCTTTTGGAGCTACAACGAGCCGTTAAAGGCAAATAGTGAAATTCAGTGAATACAAGTAGTTTACAGAGATGCTGTATGAGAAACCAATGTGAGTTTGGAAAAATGCACAGTATAAATCTATTTTAGTATACCTCAACAATGGAATTATGATCAGTGGAAATGGCCATGACACCTCTCCTTTAACATTTTAAATCTGATTTATTCAAAATCATAATGTATTTTACAATAAAGATCTTGTTGCAATACTTTTTGTTTTAAAACCAAAAGGAGCTCTCCCTTTTCCTCATAACGTAAAATGAGTTGGTAATGTGTGACTTCTACAGCAAAATCATCTGCAGTGGAAAGCAAACATAACTGCTCAGCTGAAATGGCTTGAGGAATCAACAACACATTGGCTTAAGCAGCCATTTGCCTTCAGGTTTCCAATATATGAATTTACAAGCAATGACCTTAAATTAGAAGAGGTGAGTAGTGTTGATAGAGAGGAGGAAAACGACAGATTATATATTTTCTCGTATTTCTTTGAGCTAGTATTCAATCCAGCAATACAACTAATTAAAGTGTGTAGTTATAGTTTGAACTTGAGCTCAGTCATTCAGTCATTCCTTCAACATTTTAAAGTGGAATTAAGTTATTGAGTTTGATAACACATAAGCTTTATGGGCACTTAGCCAAACTATATTAATAGCTGCCCAATCACATTTTTACTCTTTCAATTATGATAGTTTCATAAAGACAATTTAATGTCAGATAGAACCCATTCCACAGAATAGAATTGTGAGAACATCCGCTTGCAAAATAGATTTGTTGTAAAACACTCAAATAAATGTTGCTGCACTGCGTGTAAGTTGGCCACATCAAGGTGCTTGTTACTAAGCTGGAATGTGACCCTTTTGTTTAAAATTAGGAACAATTGAAGTTAAACACAAACACAGCAAGTCCTGATGTAATGACATATTCACAAAAAAACATCTATCAAGGATATTTGCCAAGTTGTGTGTTTAAAATGGGTTTAATACCATAATATTGTTTTACAGCTTAATATTCTTTAGCTGACATTTATATGTATGTATTTCCTGTGGCAGACAACAGGAGCCTATCACACTCTATACGTCCCATTTCTGTATCATTGTCTGTCACCTTCACTCATTTTTGCGTAACAATAACAACTACCTAAGTACATTTGTGTGTTTTTAAGTGTGTTCCGGATGTCCATCACTCATGAGTGTGTCACTCAGGTCGCTGCCTGTGTGTGTGAGTCTCATTGTTAAGTCCGATGGTGATGCCGGCCTCATTAAGACGGATGAGCAGCGCCCAATGTCATGGCTGGGTTAGCAGCCCATTGGCAAGCCAAGAAGAGAGCAGCAGCCCTGCCTGCGAGCTCTCGGCTCTGCGACGCACCACGTAATCATCTGGTTAAACGTCGAATGAACAGGGTAATTTATTCACCTGGGTTATTTATGAGGGTAAGGGGGGGGATATAAATGTTTCTCGCTTGCCCTTTTCAAAAGGTGACACAAACTGTTTTAGGTTCACCTTGTTATTAAGGACAGCCAGGAGACTGGAGGAACTACTTTATTTTAGTCTGATTCTCATCTCAGATAAATATGGGATGACAGCTGTCAATTATTTAGCTCAAGCTTAGTATTAAAAACATCTCTTTTGAGAAACCAAAAATTATTATTGTTATGTAAAAAGTCCCATCCAATATATAAAATCCTCTTACAAATACGTGTATTTATATAATTACACAAAATTCCATCTTTCAAACATTTCTCATATTCCTTTACCTTTCTTTGCTTTTCTTTTTCTTTTGGTGGTTATATCATTCAAGTGTGCCGCACACTGTTTTCTCATTGGACTGATACAAAATCCACTTTGACCCGGTCTAAAGATACAGTTAAACTGATTAACTGTATATATAAGTGTGTGTGTTTAACCTTTCAGTTCCCATTGTACAACGAATGACCCCATCCATAATAGAAGTACCCCAGCATACGTGCTGCATTATGTAAAACAGCCATTTGAATTTCAATTTTGAATACAAAATTGAAATACTCTTTTTCCATTTCCAGATAGAGCTTATTAGACCTGCATGACAAATGGTTCAACATGGCCTCAATTACACTTTTGCAATTATTATGTTCAAACCTGAACAGCATCATTTTGTAAATGCAGTAGGCATTCATTGTGTTTGAATCAACCCTAACACAAGTTTATAAGATGTACTATCTCTTGAAATCTCCTTTGGATATGCCCCCGACTTACATTAGGGGTTAAGAGAAAAGCAAACTAAGTAGAGGGCTTTTGACAATCGCTTCTCTCTTACTTAAATCCTTTTGTAATGCCTCAGCTTGGCTAATAAGCTTCCCACAGTGCACAGAGGATTGACTGAAACAGAAACTCACAGCTTCAATGATTCAGGGAGACTTTCTTTTACAAAGTGGGCCAACAATGTGCAGTGAATTCCTTATGAGGAGGAGGGGGGGGTCTTCCTGTGGGGAGAGGAAGTGAGAGTGGAATACTGATACCAGCACCCAGAATCTCCTCATTAAGAAACACCATATGGTATTGCCACACAGATGCCTGTAAGCCAGTGGGCTGAAGCCTGCATCTGGGTGCATAGTTTGTATATTTTGGGACCACAATGGCATAAATGAGATACTGTTTTTTTTGGTTCTGGTTTTCTGGTCAGTTTATTTACAGATGGTTGGCTGTGCTGAGCAAGGTGGGTGTAGAAGAAGGCGTCTTTGCTCATCACCACAATGTTCCACGTCATTTTTTTTGCCTTGATGGAATGAGGATTCGTTTAATATATCTTCATGGTTCAAGAGCCCTGGGCCATTGTAATCATGACTCCGACTCACAATCAAGATCATTGCCCAATTCAGTTAGACTTTGGTTTTATATTCCATTCTTCCAGTCATTTGCAATGAGGGCATTTTCTTTCAGGAATTGCTATTTCAATTTACAATTGAACCATGTGATATGAAACTAAAATAATGCCATCCTTGATTTGATTAGACAGCCAGATGGGAGGTTAACGACAATGTGTCCCAGCTGCAACATTACCTTTTCAATGCAAATTACTTGGATATTCACAGAAGTGGTCATGTGGAGGGTGGGGGATGGTATAAAGCTTGGTGGAAAAAATGAACACAAATGGGCAACCTTCTTCGACCTAACATTTAGCAATGTGAAAAACACCAGAGTTTGTTTGACATTGCACAATGCTTTACCGGGGTGGACTACTATTCTTATATGTTTTCATAGGTTTTTGACTATGTCGTATGTAATTGTGAGGAAGATTATGTGATTCTGCTTCTGTTTGATCCACAGAACGTGGCCCTGTATGGCTGTGAGGTTGAAAGGGAATTCTTAACACAATTCATGCCCTTCAGCTGTTTTCCCTGTCGGACAGAGATGGGAGAAAAATAATAATATGGTTGGCATTATGTCTACATATCTCTTCTTTTCATGGTTCAACCCAGTCGCTGTCAACTGTGCAAAGACTCAGCCCTCTCCATATAGATAATGAGACTATGGATAAAAATGTGGGGCAAAAAAAAAAGGCAATCTCATTCAGCATGATTCCAGAGGACGTAACATCCATCTAAGCTGACTGGTGTTGCAGGAGGCTGCATCACTCAGACATGACGGTTTTTGGTGAAGTCTTTGTGTTTAGTTTTGTAACTGTGAAAGTAACATTCACCGTTCTGGAGATCAACATCTTATCAAATTGCTGCGGAGAGGATTGGCAGCCCAATTGCTCCTTTCTGCGCAGAAAATTATCTTCTATTTTCCTTTTGAGCATTCCGATATGGACGAAACTGTCAAATGTTCAGGTAGTACTTGTAATTCACTCAACCTGAATATATGTGGATTTGTGTATCTCTATATGTTTTTGTATTGCAATTGTTGGTGGGTCATTGAAGTAGAGGCAATTCCTGAACTAATATTGAATACAATGAAATGCATACATATTTACGATCCTTAAATATCTCTAAAACAGGCTAGTACAATTTTTAAAACATAGTAATGTAAATATTATTTGTACTTCCTTTACACAGTGTGGCACAAATATCCAGTGTAAAATGATTTTTATAGGAATTTCCCTTGTCTGTGTTGTTGATGCCACCAGAGCGTAAACCGTGACTGCCCACTGGACTCCTCAGGTGCCAGACATTCTGAATCAGGTTGGCAGAGGGTGGGAAGCAGAGTGTAGTCTCTCCCTGACTTTCTCTCTGTCTCTCTCACAGTGGAATGTATTGATATTTTGGAAGATAATATGTGGGAAGGATGCAAACTGATCATTTCTTGATTCGTATCTGTTAAGGTTGTTTGTCACACTCAACGGTAGCATCACACTTGAGTACAATTCTCTTTGGCCTTTGTCTGCTTTGGTAACTTTCAATTGAATAATCACAGTTTACAGGATACCATTGCCAGAAGCATTTATATAGAGTTACCATCAACTACAGCACTGTGTATTGTTTTGTGTTGAATTATATAGTGTGCTGGAGTGAATCAGTGCATCTTGCTTCAACAGCAATAATCAATGCTAAGGCACAAGGTCCTGTCTAAATCATTATCTATCCTGCTATCCTTACAGAGTGCCTCATTGTGCTGCACAGTCCATTTAGATTTGAGAAGGTTACACTTTTAACGATCCCTATGGTAGAGTTTGGTCATTGCACGCACAAATGTGTTTTTTACTGCTTTAAATTGTGTCTGTATAACCTACCATTTTCCACAGCTCAGCCTGCATAACTGCAGAAATAAAATAAGTGATACTTTAAATCTGACCAGGAAGTGGAAGGCAGTGTCTGAGCTGCCACAGTCATGCAGCCTTACCTCAGGACAAGCCCTATCCTGAAGCACTTACCCCCCAGCGAGATTTCTGTACACTCGTGAGCATTGGGCTTGCTCCATCATGCTGGCTGTTTTTTTGACACTCATTGATTCCTCAATACCCCTCACCCTCATACCAGGGGAAAAGACCTGAACTCAGAATTGATTCTCATCATTATTTGTCCCAACCCCCCTGCTGCACACACATTCAAAGACCTGTAGAAAGGTCAGATCATTTAGCTCTCCTGTCTTTCTGTCAGAAGGATTTCCCTGCTTGTGACTTTATTGATTTGTGATTTGATGCATTTCTCAATATTTCAACTTCTTTTTGCTCAATAATTATTTTATTTTTTCCTTTTTTATTTTGTCAGTGGCTTCCATCAGGATCCATTTGCATTCCTGTTAGGCTAGGGCCCCGCTGTGCAGTTGATGCTTTGAACACGCTCCCAGATGTGCTTATTCCGGCGTAGTGGTTCATTTGAGGAACTTGGTTAATTAGTGTGTCTGTTTGTTAGTGGGACTCGGTTGTGTTTTACTCCTTCAAGTCTACACATGCATCTCTGTATGTGTAAATGCGTGATTGTGAAGTGTGTGTGTGTTTGTGTGGGGCTGCATAATTTTGTACCAAGGAGCTCTCTGCCACCAGCAGCTTTCTGATTTAATTTGTGGCAGAATGTTTTTCCTGTGCCATGAAGCATCAAAGGACACATATTTATGTTTAACAGTACCATTACTGTATATTTCCGCTTTCTCAATAGTGTGTCATCTATGTGCTCTACACCAGTGGTTCTCAACTGGTGGGTCGCGGATCCGTTTCAAGTGGGTCGCAGATGTGTGAGTGAAGACAAAAAAAATGGAATTCTTTTTTTTTGGAAAAAAGTCAAACTTTTTTTTTGAAGGCCCGATTTTCTAACGCTGCGCATGCAGTAGGCGTTGGACTGGAAGTACCGGAGACCATAAACGGTTTTGAAAACTTCTGTCACATAGTGATCATCTTCTCAATAAAACATCTTTGCTGATGTTTTTTCGAGTCTTCTGGCCAATCAGAATCAAGATTGTTGCCGGAAGTCCCCACGGAGAATAACTTTGATGTAGAACTACTTTGTATACATCCATGGCTACAACTTCAGATAAAAATGAACACATAATGAAATACGACCCCCGGTTTGATGATTGACAGGTCACAGAACAATGGGGGCTATCTACCCTTACCCACAATTTAAAGTAATTCACACAGACTATCTCCTCTTGACTCTTCTCTCTGTGTGGAGCAGCAAGTTCAGCTGTCAGAACAAAGTGACAAACAAACAATGGCATCAAATATTATTAATATGTCGGGTAGTAATAGATTTATTAATTTTCTTCTCACAGTGTACCAGAATGCGTAGTTTATATGTTAGTATTTCAAAAAATCTCCTGGGGGAGAATTCTTTAGTTCTGTGAGGGATATAAGGGATATATGCACTGTACTTCACTTTAATTAATCTTGTATGCTGCAAAGCGTATATATTACAGCACGATCTTTTGTTGATTAGATTTGAGTGGTTCAAAATTCCGGGTCGCGATTTATTGACAAAGGAAAAAGTGGGTCCCGAGGCCGGACCAGTTGAGAACCACTGCTCTACACAATCATTATTTATTAAACAATGACCACTGAACATTTACAGGTCCAAATTAAGCATGACGCAGCATTTTCTGAAAAATGTGAAGATAAAACAATCTTTCCACCTTTTAATAGTTAATAAATACTGATTGTTATTAATATGTATATCCTTGTGATTTCTTTTTTTTAAAGATCCATTTAATCATTGCTGATTCAATTTTCATGATGGATTTCCAGTAGATGGAACTTGCTAAATGTGTTCAGCTTTGGTGGCAATTGCTATTCATATAATCTACCTAAGTCAGTTATCTTGGTTTTTATTCTGACTGCAGGAAGATTATAGATAGGTGGCCAGAAAGGAGATGGTAATTCACATGGAAATGTTAAAAATACCTACTGCAAAAATAGTATAGAGCTGAAATTGACTTGGGGTCTTTTCCAGTGACAGTTACTCTAACCAAGCAGGCTGAACAACATTCTGGCCTGAAGCAAAGTGCGTTCACGACCTGTTCAAAACATTTACTTTGGCGTCATGTTTAGAGGCAATTGTTGGTAAAATATGTGTCCTATGTGTCTCTTCTGTCACTCTATAATTAAGATGTATGTATTGCTCTTGCAAAACACTTGTCTTACCTGCTTTGAAAACCTTTCTGACACATTATGCACACTTGCTGAACCTCCGATAGACCAGCACAGTGCAACTAGAGCCTACAAATAATTTATTTTACCTTCTACTAAGTTTGGGTGAAGAAAAGGGCGATGTATATGTTTGTGCACAGATGCAGAGTACACTTGCATCCCCAGGAGTTTTCTCAGATCAATAGGTGGCGGACGGGGCAGCCATCGATCAGCTCAGTGCATGGAGGCTAATTTATGCCACTGCTCCGGCGATCCCTCCGCACCGGGGCGTGAAATTCAGATTATTATTACAGCCAGGCAATTCCATTATCTGGGGGAAGGATATGTTGCTCTAGCACATATTGGCTGTCTTCCTTGTATAAAAAGAGAAATAGAGGAGGGAAGGGGGCCAAGGCTAGCACTCAGTGGCCATGGCAGAGGGGGGGTATTATTAACCCACTTTATCATGGTGCCCTCAGTTTTTCTTCTTACAGTACAGTCCCCCAGCCCCCTTACCTACATTCCACTGGATTAAAGAAGCTGCACAGCAATGTTATGGCTGGTAATAGTGCTGTAATTTGACAGGAAATGCATGTACACATTTTTAAGCTATTTAGCATATTTAAAACAACTTCCTTTGTTTGTGTTCCCATATGTCATGTTCAGAAGTTAAATGTGGCTGTCTGTACATGAACATATTAATGAAATGTGTATTGCATGCAAACAAAGGGCTAACTAAATGTCACGTGGTCTTCATAGAATACTTTCAATTGGCACTTAAAGTCCAAGCACAGTGCATGGATGTCATCATCATCATGGTTTGAAGGCTCTTGGAACTTAAAGAGTCTAGCCAAATTAATCAACTGACACATAGAGTCATGTCTTTTTCAATGCCGGATACTTATATGTTTTGTGTTTGGATACACAAACTGTGGCCTGTGTTAAACAGGCAGGAGGGCAATGTATGGTTTGCACTCTTTGGGACATTATGTGTTGCCAAGGCACTCCAGGTTCAGAATACTGGAATACCCTTCACATGCGAAGAGGCCACAGCCAGACAATATTTCGAAACACTCAAAACAACATTTGGACTTGCAATGCTTGAATGGAAATGGATCTCTCTGCCTCATGGTGGCAAAACCTTTTTCTATTTTGCTTGGACAGAAACCCATCCAGAGAGTCGACACTATCGTATAGTTTGCAAGCCATGAACTGCACACTGATACTCAGAAGTGCTCTACATTGTGGGATGATGCAATCACTTTGGTCCCATTTATGTATTTCAGGTAGTGGCAGAGTTCCCGTTAGCCGGTAATTACCGGACAATGACCGGTAAAATATGCTGAAGTCCGGCAAATCTAAATCTCTCCGGTCAAAATGTCCGGTCAAAATAATTTTCCCTTAGCGCAATACCGCATCAGTTGCGCCACTTATGTGACAGACAAGAATAGTATGTGACAGACAAAAGAGTATGTGACAGACAAAAATTGTCAATTCTAATGTCTAACACTTAATGTGGAGAAAGAGATGTCCTGTATGGGTTGATTGTGCGTTGATCTGTTGGTAATGCCTCGGGGTTCCGGTGGGCATGTAAACAAATGCATAATGCTGCGCTATACTTTGTGGCCTCATCCGGTTGCATAGCGACGCTTATTGTTTAGGTGTCTTTTAACAAGCAGGTAGTCATATCATTAGCTAGAACTAGCTAGATCTGATCGATATGGACATAAATGCGAGTAAAGTCTAATCTGACAGGAGAGAGAGATCGGCTGCTGCTGACGAGTCGACACGCAGCTCTGCATGATCCCCTGCAGCGGCGAGCAGAGCAAAACACACTTCAGGTTAGAAAATCACACGTAGCTATTTTAATTACCTCTCAAACTACCTAAACTAGTTATAGATATGTTTAGTTTTACTGTCGGGTCACTCATTACTGGATCCGCGAGCTGCATGATACTGACGGGCTGTCAGGAGAAGGAGAGAGCGCTCCGTTTATTATTCCCGCGTTTTTGTAAATTACTGTACACTTTTGAATAATGTAGTTAATCTACTATAATTAGTTTGTTTAATGTCGAATCATATCAATTTGTTTTAAAGCTCAATAAATAACAAAGAAGACCTTTAACCGGCACTTATCTAATTTTGTCCGGAAGATTTCAACTTTAACGGACATGTTGACCGGCAAAAAAATATTCTAACGGGAACTCTGGGTAGTGGGGAGCTCAATATCAGAGAAAGTGTGGCAGACTGTCATTTTCCAAATAACACACTTGCATAATGTTTTTTGATAGACAAACGTAATGACATGTTATTTTGCATGCCCTAAATGTATAGTTGGCTTGGCTAGTCCATCTGCCATGACTCTGCACTCCACCTGCTGTAAGTGTTACTACGGTGGCCCGGAAGTGCAAGACACCACAGCATTTCAGAAAACACAACAGCATTTCAGAAAACACAACAGCATTTCAGAAAACACAACAGCATTTCAGAAAACGCCACAGCATTTCAGAAAACCCTTTCCGTCCAATGTGAAATGCTGTGGTGTTTTCTGAAATGCTGTTGCGTTTTCTGAAATGCTGTTGCGTTTTATGAAATGCTGTTGTGTTTTCTGAAATGCTGCGGCGTTTTGTGAAATGCTGTGGTGTTTTCTGAAATGCTGTGGCGTTTTCTGAAATGGTGTAGCGTTTTGTGAAATGCTGTTGCGTTTTCTGAAATGCTGTTGCGTTTTCTGACATGCTGTAGCGTTTTCTGAAATGCTGCGGCGTTTTCTGAAATGCTGTTGTGTTTTCTGAAATGCTGTTGTGTTTTCTGAAATGCTGTGGTGTTTTCTGAAATGCTGTGGTGTCTTGCACTTCCGGGCCACCGTATGTTACTCCCTCAGGAGACTTTATTTGCTGAACCAATGGTGTATCTGCAAATCTTCATGGAAAGGTCTTGGATGTTTTGGATGGTCTTCCGGATCCAGATCAAGAGTTTGGACCCTTTTGTTTTTGCCTTTTTTGTCAATTTTATGTTTTGTCTTAGGGATTTAAAATGCATCTGGATAGAGCATTGTGACTCTAACCTATAAGTTACCCTTGTGGTCATATTGATCCATAGGTTGCTAATGCAGTGGATGCAGGAAACAAGCCAAACCAGTTCTGTTTGTGCAAGTTTTTGTACCCTAATGGACAAGCCTGCTGAGCCCATTAGAAAGCTCTGCCTCTGCTCATCCAGAGAGGGGTTCATATGTGTAACATCGCTCTTTTAAGTGCTACCTGGGGAGATCTAACTGGCTTTTAGAGGAGTATATTGTAGCTTTTACCATCAACGATAGACCTTTAACATCAGCCTGATTGTTTTGAATTTGTCAGTGAGGGGCAATGTATTACAATGATATTTCAATTTGAGAAACTAATGAAAAAATAAGTAATGTAAATTATCATCAGTTATATTACATACTTCATCCCCTATCAAGAGAGAACTATTGAGGTAGTTGATGTGGTTCACTTTTAAATATTCTTATAGTTTTTTACCTTTGTCATTTACCTGACCAGAAGCCATGCTGTTCATAGTTTTGTCATTAGTTCAATACTACACATCCTGCCATTTATGCCTGATTTTTGTTATTTGTGCCAAATAACTTAACTCCCTTATTGTATCTAAGCGCGTGAGATTGCTCCTGTGGCCAACAATATTGAAATGTGATTGAGAGTTTGCCTCAAATGTTATTTTTATTGCTTTAAAGGTCCATGTCATGGCCATTTCTACTGATCATAATTCCATTGTTGACGTCTACTAGAATAGATTTACATTGTTCAATGTTCCAAAATGACATTGGTTTCTCATACAGCATCTCTGTATAGTATGTGTATTCACTCTCTGTCCTAAACGGCTTGTTGGAGCTCCTGCTCCCCCCCCCCCCCTCCCTATGAGCCCACTGTGCTCTGATTGGTCAGCTCGCCCACTCTGTTCTGATGAGTCCACCACTGTTACAGCGGAACATCAGTGAGTATGTGTTACAATGGCGTTGGCAACCAGAAAATGACACCAGTAATGACAAACAGAGGAGAATGCTGCGTGGGGTCTGGGTGCCTTGTTGGCGGGACGTTGCGCGGCTTGCTGCTGTGAGGAGCGGACAGTGTGAGCTGTATTACTGGTGTCTTTTCCTGGTTGCTCCGTGGGGTCTGCAAGACAGCGAGACATTGCAAAACTCAGCCTGAACTCAGCCTGAGCACCATGGACGCGGGAAGGGGGGCTGCAGCACCCCCATCTGCGAGGCTCCACTAGCACCCGCACCCCCAAACGCGGTGCACCTACTGTGTAAGCACGCCACAGTTTCGTCGCTGCGAGGCTCCACTAGCACCCCCCCCACAGCGCGTCACAGTTTCGCCGCTGAGAGAGTGTGTGTGTGTGAGGAGCTCCACGGATTGGACCAATTGGTCCATTTGGTCGTCGTTGCGTCACTTGGTTCCTGGAAGAAAAAAATGGAAAAAGAAAAATCTCCAACGAGGCGTTCTGGGGCAGCATAGACAGGTCTTTTCTGTGTTACAGCCCGTCCACACAGCGGCATGCGTTGTCGCTTGCCGGCGGGCATGTCTGAAGCTAGACCAACAACCAATCACCTGAATCTCCCGCCCCGGACACACAAGCAGCGGTTTGATTGGCTAGAGCTTGTACTGGTATATGATTCGATTGGCTGACGCTTCCGTCGAAGCTTCAAAAGTTGAACATTGCTCAACGCTTCGCTCCCACAATGCAGTTCGGCGAAGCGTGACGTCACCCCATTCAAAGTGAATGGGCTGAAGCGTTGAAGCTTTAACTCACGCCGCTGTGTGGACGGGCCGTTAGAGTTGTACTCGCTACAGGTGTGACTTTGCAGACCGTTTACATGCAGAAAAAGCTACATAACACACAAGGGGACGGGTAATAACCAGAAAAGCATGACATGGGACCTTTAAATTCACCAGTACAAGCTATACAACACAAGGCATTATCTCTGGAATCTCCTTTTCTTTAAAAGAAGGCCACCTTGAATTTTGGGACATGTTAAGAAAAGTTATAAAACCCTTTAGTTGTTAGTCAAAAAGCCATCACTGACCTTCAAGTTGTCCGCAATGTTGTCCTGCTGATGAGGGCATCAGATGAGAAAAAAAACTACTCGTATGGGTCATTTTGGAAGGCAAAGACAAAGGACATCCTTTGGCAAAGGAAGAATAACTGTAGAGTCTAAAATAAGTAGAACAGATAAGAAACTAGAGGTGGCGGGACTTTAGAGAGACTCATTAAAACCAAGAACAACGAGTACTGGACTGCGGGTTGTTCAATGTTCAAATGAAGGGGCTTCTTTCTTGGCCCTGAGTCACAATTAATTAGCACCGCAAGGGGCATCAACACGGCTCTGCATCTACAGTGTTTGTGTAAAAAAAAGAAAGAGATGAAAAAGGGGAAAAAAAGGAAATGAGAGAACTAGACTCATAAACATATTTGTGAAATTGCTTGGAGGTGCGTTATCATTGATGGTGTAGCTGAGTGTCATGGTTGTGTTGTTCCCAGACATTCCCCTGCATTTGCTCAATCTGCTCTCCTTTGTCAAGGTTTAACAATCACACTTCTCATATAAACATGTTCTCAGAGGCAGCTCTCTCAAGTGACAGCATGCTTCAAATAATACATGTTGTCTTCCCCCTCAAATCATTTTCAAGGCCAGAAGTATTGGAGGACGTGCCAAAAGGTAGCGTCCTCTGACCAGTTGCCAAGAACTTACACAGGGGAAGTTTTACTTGCAGTTATCTTTCCACTGATGGGCTCTCTTTTTCAAACTGCGTTAGACAAATAAAACATTTCAACTCAACTGACAATTAAAAGCAAGCTTGAGAGACATGTTTATGTGATACACATACTTGCTTGCGCCTTGGTTATATTTATCATTTGAAAGCCTCTGGAAGTAGTCAGCTGCATCTTGCATCTTTATATTAATGCAATGCAAGGGAAGAGTCCCTTGGTGGTATGGTGGTTTTCTTTTTCCTCACCTCCTCTTCCTAATTTCCCCCCCCTGTGTTGACTTAATCAGAATCAATCGCCTCTGGCTGTGAAGTCTACTGGAGAAACTGGTGAATCCATTATAACCTCACCGAGATAATGTGCATGCATACAGGCTTACATAAATAATACACATATGACTCACTTATGAGATGGTGCAGACCTTCTTTCTTATTTATCTCAGGATGGAAAAACCTCTAGAAACAGCATTAAGATTATACAACACAAATCTATAAAAGTGGGTAAGCCCTATAATAGGGGAAATGTTCACTCTAAATTGGCCTGTTTCGACTGGACAGTCAATATTCCATGTTCACAGCTTCACTGACTTGTTAGCCTGTATGTGGTCTCAGCATTTTCCCTAACCCTTGAAGCTATTCTAACACAGCCACCTTTTTTCTTATCCCAAACCGCAAAAAAGCCATCTCAAATATTTTGGTAATTATTTAACCCTTTATAGGGCACTATTAGGTTAACCCTAACCCTAAACCTAACCCGTTTCAGACTTCTGCTGATTTGTCAAATTCCCCAATGGCATGCTCTGTGGTGTAGAATGATCTTCGCTGATTGGCTGGGAGAAAACCAGATGCTTCTCGACCTCACTGAGTCGCGGGGGGGACGCCATGTTTGTTTGAACCAAATATGATTCCTCGCCCGATAAAGGGTTAAAATACTGAAAATGATTTCAATGAATTGACAAAGTATACACATAGGAGCATGTTGTTAAATGGTTGAGTGGTGCATTTGGGCTCTAAAATATATCATATTTATCATATTGTAGGAATTGATCTATTTAGATTTAAAACAAAATGTAAATAGACTTTCATTTTTTATAGCATGTTTCTCTTCAAATTGTTTTTACACTGCATACGAAAGATGGTGATCAAACCACCAATCATCCTCTACAGCCGCAGTTGCCTAATTCTAATATGAGCAGAATATTACTATTTTTTGCTTCTTAGTGAGAGTTCACCTTTTTAAAATTGCAAAAACGTTTATTATGGCATGTCGATGACCAGGTTCTGTCTGGTTGGGTGATGGTTGCTACATTTCTGCACGACCAAAGAACAAGAATTGTAAAGGGTCAACCATTTATACACATTGTTTTTGTGTGGCATTTACCCATGGTTTCCTAAATGGGTTTGACCTCTTTCTCACTCCCATGGGTTTCCTTCCCATGTCAGCCAGCCCCAGGAATAGGTGTTAATGCAGCAGCTGGCAGGACAGACCTTTTTTTCTTACCTGGTGATTGATTCCCCCCGTCTCACTGCTCTGAATGGGTTAACCAACACCAGGACCCCTGTTACAGAAAGATTGCATTTAGCTGTTGCTGCCAAACTAAATAGGCAACCAGTATGTCTGGTAGGGAAGAATGGGAGAACAAAGAAAGCAAGGTTGAAAGAAAGAAAAGAGGGTATAATTTGGCTGTTACCTGCCAGTTTTAACCCCCCCGTCTTCCCACTTACTCTTTCCCTGCCCATTATGAGAATAAATCCTGGCTAATAGAGTGCTTTGGCGGTTTTCCTTGTGACACATTTTTGCATCAATTAACTGAAACAGACATTAAATCTGCCAAGCCGTGTTTGCTATCAATAGCAGATGCCCATTATCAGTTCTGTTTTCAAATGCTTTTCTCAAATAACATAAAAGCAATGTGTTATTACATCAATATGACCATCCAGGTGGAATTTATGTAAATCATTTCCAAAGAACGTCCGCTCTTGATTTATGCATATGTACTGGCAGCAGTAGATGAAGTCATCTAATGTTCGTCTTTTCTTTGTCTTGCAGGTAAGATCCCTAATTCATCCCATTGGGCGCAGCCTCTAGGATGACCGCAGATGTGATGAGTAACACCGCTTCACTTCATGGGCCAATTTAGCATGCACACAGAGTGAGAGAGGATCAGTGAATTCCAGACACTGTTCATCAACAACACCTGCACACCCATAAAAGCACATATTGAACAACTTACATACAACTGCACATACAGTACATGAGGTCACATGCAAACATTAACATTTACAATCTTGATGTTTAGGGTCTGTATTAGGCAACAGATGGAGAGTGTTCAAGACTTGACAATTAATTTGCAAGCGTCTTTATATACATACATTTTGTTTATACATTTTATTTTATTTTTAATATAACATAGCACACTCCAGAGTCAGGGATTTATCTTCTTTTTCAAATGTGAAAAAGTGATTTTCTTGTAAATGTTACTCTGCTACATTTCATTGTACACACACGCACAGATGCATGCGTTTGTTTGCCCTATCTGGTGAAAGCAAACATCTGAAATCAGTGTGTGTAGTTTTTGGGTTACTAGGTGACCTTTACTTCAATATTGTAAGGAAATACAAATCTGTGCCTCTGTGTTTTCCTGGCAGTGCTTGCACTAGTATAGTATTTTAAAACATATAGACACACACATCCAAACATACTGCAACTGTCAGAGGCGGTCGTGGGAGTGCCACCCATTTTAAGAGTTAACTGCCAGAGTTGTGCAATTTTTTTCTGAACTGTAATGCGGTGTAACTGGTTGAACGCACAGTGCGGTTGACTTGACTTGTACAAGCTTGACCTGCAGATTTCCTGGTCATGTGTACCATGGCTCCCATTTTTCTTTTACATTTGCTTTGTTACTGTTCACCTGCTGCATGTGGGCTCAGGTACAGATAGGGCATGCCTGCTTTTCCTGAGTCTCAATACTAAATTCATGCTAACGTGCAAGAAAAATAGGTCATTCAGTAGGGGCAGAGGAGAGATTTGTTATCCAGTTTCAATCTATATCTCTATGCGTAGGTGAGGCTGAGAATATATGTAGGTGTATGTACAGAGACTGACTGTGGGTGGATGCAGACAGGCAGGGTGATTAACGCTGAGCTGATCTGAGGTCGAGCAGCGCTGGAGGTTGCCACAGGGTCTAATAAGGAAAGGATGAAAGCAAAGACAGGACAAAAGACAAGATGGAAAAAAGTGTAAAATATGTAAAATTCTAAGTTTCCATGAAACCATTAGGAATAACCTCTTTGTTAGTCAGCCTAATTTGTTAGTTCATACAGAGTTTAACTAGCACAAAAAAACTCTCTGTAGTTAAAACGTGTCTCAGTGAGTCACAATTGCAATTGTTTGTGTCCGTGCACCAAGTATGTAAGTTAATTTTGTTTAACATTAAGACTGCAATACAATAGCAGAACTGCTGCCTATAGGTTTCACCTGAAGGGCAGACCCTTTCAAAGTTATTTGCATGTGATTGGATGATACATGCACCTATAATGTCTTTGAGAGAGTTGATGGGCAAGTATTCATATGCTTACTTGTGTTGAAGCCATTCAGGAAAAGAATGAAAGACATATTTCCCATCTTTCCTGTTCTGATAAGCCTGATCTTATTGCAGCATCTATGCTTAACTCTCTATAAATCGCTATTGTTGTTTTGAACCAACAGTCACCTCTGTGTCATTTCACTCACAGCTAAACCACACCCTCAGCTGCCAAGATAATGATTGCTCCATACAAACAAGTTACTTAATGCCTGACAAGATGGATTTTCTTGTTATCCTATGATCCTGCAATTTTGTATGATCTTGTGACATTGCAAAAATTCAGCTGCAGTGCAGAGTAAATAATGTACCAGAAGACGGCATATATGACTCAACTTCAAGATGCTGACTAGTTTATGGCTTCCCAGACTTTACCCCGGATTGAAGGAACACTTTAAAAAATATATATATAAAAACCAACAGACTTCTAAAACAGTTCCTACACATTTGCATATAATAGATCGTATTATGCATTTAAATGTTGGTGGAAGTGTTTGTCTGCATTACTGTTGCATTCTAATTTGCTCATGATTGGAGGTCAAGGCAAGCAAATCCTCACTGGCTTCTAAACTATAGCCTTCTGCTTGGAATATTACATTGATTGCGGGTTGAAGTGCATTTTTATTATCTTGAAACAATAAATTTTGATATTCTGAATCTTACCTGTATCTTGCACCACTGCCTGCCCACATCAGTGACTTAATTGCAGAGTTTGGTTGATACGTGAAATTGTCATTATGCTCTAAAGGCTTTAACATCTCAGAAAGCTCTCCCTGCATACACTTCTGTATATAATTGTCAGTATAATATTGTTTTACTCTTATCACTTGCTCCCCTGTCAGTCATCTTCAGCATCATCACAAGCTGCGTAGGGGTTTTAACAGTAAAAGTATAGACAGGTGTACATTACGCAGCTGACAGAATAACCCTGCCCGTCAACATACAAAGAGAGTTGTACAGATGGAAAGAGGGATGGATAACATTTAAGAAAAGGTGCTGTTGCGCATTTTGTCTCACACTATTGTGTATATATTTTTAAATATCGTGGCTAGGTTCCACCCACACACTCTTATTATCAGTCAAAATATGTTGGCTGCAAACTTTTCTATACTTATACATATTGCTGTGTCTCATTGCACACACCCACGCACACAATTAGTCATTCATTTACTTGGTGTACTTTTTACTGGATGAGAAAATAAGAATGCAACGTATTGTTTCATTTTAATGAGTAAGCTATTATTTTCTAAAGTTCCATTGTTTTTATTGATTTTTTTTGGAGAAAAAAAACTATATCATGAAAACATTGTTTTGTTGCAATGAAACAACAGAAACATCAAGATAGCTTTAATTTCAATAACTACAATCTGAGGTTATTGTCATAGACAGAACTCCAAACTGATCTGAAGTCTGCTGTGTGTCTCAAAATTGGTGTGTCTGTGTTTCAAAGTGGTAAATCCAGTCATGTAGCCCAGAAAGACGTCAACACCCAACTTTCCATTAAACTGTTGACGGTTGGCATGGTTACCTGGCACTTAACCAAAAGACGTTGCGTGTGTGTGTCTGCTTAGAAGTAAACATTGAGTGTGCAGAGACTCACGCTTGCACCAAAGGCAGTGAGGTAGAAAAGTGTTCTGAACAGTGTTTAACATCCTGTGAGAAAAAAGCATGTATATAGAGATAGCCAGAGAGAGAGAGAGAGGACATTAGCAAACTCAATCATAGTGAGTCAATTTGCTTTGATTTGGTCTTCAGTCTCGTCTAGAATTTAAAACACTATAGTTTGAGGTAATGTTTAAATCACTGCATGGTTATAACTGCTATATAGCATACTGGAAACAGTGTGACAGCCTCTTGCATAGGTACAGTTCAAGCGTGTGTGTGCTGAATAAATTGGTTCCTCATTATGCTGAGCTCAGGAAAATTGTTAGGATTTGATGAGATGTTGGCATGAATTAAAAGAGCAATAGAGTTAATGCTGGGAGGAAGAGAGGCACACCAGTTTGGCTTCTGATAATGTAACATGAATGATTTATGCGTTTGTGTTCGCAGAGAAACACAAAGTTTAAGCTCACATTCCTCCCCACAAAATGACACGCCCTGTTCATGACACACACACACACACACACACACACACACACACACACACACAGACAGACAGACAGACACACATACACACACCATATACGTCATACAAACTTTAAACTCAGTGAAATCTGTACCATTTCTTCATACACACATGGCGGGGAAACAGATCCATCAAATGTCTTCTTCTCGCTCTCTCTCTTTCCAGCTTTTTGTTTGGCATTTTCCTTTTTACTGTTCCACCCTTTTTTTCTTTTTGTATCTGCCACAACATCAAATGTTTGGCCTTCCCATTGGCAAGCAGTGCTGTATTGGCGATGGTGTGTGTTAGTGGGAGGTCACCAGGACCTTGGCTTGACCTCGCAACCTTTTTCCGACCGACCTGTCACTCATTAGTGCTGACCCGTAGTTGGCTGCTATGGGGGAGGCAAAGGGAAAGGTCCTGACCTGAGTGCCAGCATGGACTGAATAACCATGTAAGAGGACAGGAGCAGGTGACAGAGCAGCAGCCACACAGCTTCAAATTGGTCCTTAGAATGAAATCGATAAAAGATACATAAAGTCAGATGCACAAGTTGAAATGTATGTAGAGTTAAACACGCATATTTACAGTATGCACACTTTAACATTCCTGCAATTAGATATAAACATAAATGCCCGGAAACACATACAAAAAACACACACACACACACACAACTCGTCTGCACCACTCATGGGGATTACAGTTCCTGTCACACTCATGATTTCACCTATGAAATTGTTGCTTGAAATAGCCAGTGTTTTAATCATTCAACTGCGTGTAATTTCATGTGTTTTTTTTGCTGTATTTGAGCCTAATCTTTTGTACTTTGCTTTAATCTGACTCAGTTTGGTTGTTGAGTGATTTAAACTGAGCTCTTTACTTTTGTGTGTTCCAATCTGCTGTTGTATGGTTTGGAAGAGTCTCTTCTGAATTCACTATGGTGTCTATTTTTATACAGTTTTCTATCACTTTTTAGTTTAATATAAATTGCTTTGGGAGTTTCATATTTATTGGGAGTACATTTGTGGTTTTCTCTCATTTTCTTTATCAATCTTTACTCTTTCTTAAGTTGGATTTTATTTGGTGAATCTTTTAGATAGTCACCAAATATTTTCCATCTTGGCACACAGGTTGAATTATTTATATTTATACAATTAATGGCAGTTACAGTTGAAGCATTTTTTAAAGTTTTCTCCTCAACTTGTGGTTAATTAGGGGTATTGCAAAGGCGATCACCAAAGGATGAATATATATCTAATCAGTAAATGTGCATTTAGGTTCTTCCATACATATTCCTCTGATCTCACTATTAATGTGGTGGCCTATGGCCTTCTCAGCTACTCAAACATTTTCCTCTGGTCTTTACTTCACATCAGAAGAACAAACGGGGGACATTTGTTACAGAAAATCACCTGTATAATAATACCACTGGAGCAAAACAAGATGCAATAGAGATGGTAAAAATATAACTACTTGGCTATAATTTAGTACAAGGATAGTTTGTGGTACAATAAGTATCAGAAACAAATGATTTACTGATTTGTGTGCTGTTCTGTTGGAAAATAAACAGACAGTTAAAAAGAAAGAATATGAGGTCATGCAGTTAAATCCAGAATGTATCAAACTGAAGCTCAAATGGAAATTACAGATATTTTTACAGATAAAAAAAGAAAGGCGTCATTAAAATATCTTAAATTCTACATGACAGTATATTTTTTTTTAAGGTAGCTATCTGCGGAGTGCACACATTTTGTAATACAAAAACATAATGGACCTGACTTTATTTGCAGCCTAAATCATCTCAGTATATCCCAAACCATTGTTTAGCACACAGTCACTTTTAGTTCCCTTGATGCACTACAAGCTCAAATAACACTGTTGCAGTGCTGTTTTCATGTCATTCGCTGTTGGCAGCAATGAGATTGCTTTTGTTCTTTCTGATCTATCCACATCACTTTAGTGTTACTACAGTAGTTGGTATTTCTATGTCCAGATCTCGTAGGAATGTTGACTCCGTTATCAAGAAAGTTGTAGACACATTTTGAATAATCCTCTGAACATCGTAGGTTTCCACAGGTACTCAAGTTGAAACAGTGCCATCAAGCTTGAGTTAATCCCAAAGCCTGCTGAGGAACATACTAATCTTTGTTTGCAAAACGGGCCAGTGTTCTGGGAGAGTGCGTGTGTGTGCATGTTCATACATGTGACTACATGTCAATGTATCCACACAGGCCTGCTTTAACAGGTTGGTTTTCTGCCTTTGTTTAGTTGTGATTAAGTGTATGAGTGTGGTGTGTCCTGTGGTGTCAACTCCACATTGGAGTGCAATAATAAGATGGCAGCATGCCACAGGCATCAATCTCCCAGTGTGAAAACCGGCTTATTGAAAAACCACCAATGACAAATCAGCTGGCTGGAAATGGTAAACCGTATTAACACATGCAACTGAAGCATGCAGGTACACTGATTGTAATTTACATACATTGTTAGTGAGGCTGTGCCCCCCGGACATTTAGATGAATACTTTGAAATATTTGTTTTCCTCAATTGTTTTAAAGCCATAGCTTCAATATCTTGAAGTGGCTTGCATTTCTATTGTAGCCAAGCAGTGAAGAGTTGTGAATGCTTTGACCACATCCAATGTTACTGACTTGTTTCAATTTGTTGTGAGGTGATTGCATTCCAACTACAGTACATCTGCATTTGGCCTTGTGGTGACTGGATACCTTAGGGTTGACTTTTTTTATTAAAACCGACACAAAGAGACATATTACTTGCTCACTGTGAGAAGATCTTAAAGACTTTCATTTACAACAAAATCTTCAGACTGACCGTTAATATTTAGAGTTTCTCTTTGCTTGGCCAGGCAGTTTACTTTTAGCCTGAATATGTTTTGGAGGATAAGCCTCTGGTGCTGCATATGGTCTCTTCTCCACCCACAGGAGTTGCTGAATCACTAGTGATATACTGTGTAAACTGTCTCCTAAACAGCAGTGGGCTGTATTGAAAGAAAGCTGGGTTTACCAAATTAGATAATCCCAGATGCATGCCTCTCTCTTTCCTTTGATAACTTTCAGTAATAAACATCACATTCCAGGTGGGTAAACAAGACATCAGCCTAGATTTCTGGGTTTGATGTTCATAAAAAAAACTCCTGTTGCCTCTTGCCTCTGTCTGGATCCTCAAGAGTGCACATTTGCCACTACAGCTTAAAAATAAGACCAAATTGGTTTACTGCTGCCACTTGATGCTCGCACATCCTGCAACACTTAATACTCATAATCCTGAAAAACTGGACATTTTTATTTATTTAGAATTCTGCAAACAGTTATACGCAGGCTACATGATAGTCCCCGGCACAAATAGCCAAATATGATGCTTGTCCATATTATTCACAATGTTTTGCCAATACAATGTGTATGTCTTTGGTGTTCAGTATCACTCATGTTTACTTGAATCCTTATCTAATGTATTCTCAAACCATTAGACAAAGACAGAGGGAGAGCTTGAACTTGTTTGTGTTTTCTGCAGCAGTACATCAATGAAAGTCTGGACCACATTTTGAAAGATAAAATGATCTGTATTATATATACTCTGTGGACAGAGCATTATGGATTGTTTCATTTTATGTAACATACAGTCAGTGTCAAAGCCCATTTCTATCACAAAACTCATAACAAAGCAAACCAAGCAATGCTCGGACTGCTGCTGTTAAAGCTGCTGCCCAGCTTCTGTCTTGCTTTGGCAGGCATTGTGAGTCAAACAACTTTACCTCATATGATAAAGAAAGAACCAACAGGACTGCTGCTTCTTGAAAACAAGTCACTGGTACAGACAGAACCCACCGTGGGCCTTTCAGTCTGTGGAATAACTAAATAAAATGATAGTAATGATGTATGTTTGCCCTTTACACTTTTGAGCTGGTGCCAGTGCATTATAATTGCTGAGGTGTGTGATGAGAGGCTCTCACATTTATTTGAGAGTTTTGGGAAGTTAGGTTTTTATGCTTTCTGTTTGAGACCTTTGTCAAAGATCACTTTAAATGTTCAGCCATAAGTTCAACCTTTAAGAATTTCTTGGTGATCAGCTGGTTTCAGTGACTTCCTGTTTTTATATTGCCACAGTGTTTTACCACTCTGAATAAAGAGCATACACATACTGTATGTAAGTCACTGGCAGTTGGAAGCATTAACATAATGCATGTAAAGCACATTTCTCACCTATGTGAGTTTCACTAAATGATGCCTTCAAAATAGACTGAATGTTTGCATACTGTGCAGTTACTGGTGGCCCCTAGAGTACGTCTTCTGTCAAGAACATGGAAGTGATTTTCTAGTAAAGACTGACTCTTCAGCACCTTCCCAACCTTTATCCTTACCAGCTGCTAAGAAACTGCTTTTTGTTCTCCTGTCATATTAACTGATTCATGGGGGTTGAAGTGCTGACTGTCCTCAGACATATACTGTACATATCAGAGAGTCTGCCATTGAGTGTGATGGCACCTGACGTTACCTAGGGCTTTTAGCAGTATTCTTCTGAAATAGTTTATAATGAATCAGTCACTTACTTTAGCAATAGTGTCAGAAGCAAGTACAAAGGTACATCAAACTGTGTAGAGGGAAAACTTGAGCATGCTTGCTCCGTATTATGTTGGTCCCTAATGAGGCCTATTAGAGGGTTGAATAAGACAAAATAAAGAAAAACGCCTTTAAATATTATTTTCTTGTCAGTTACATATTTCGAAACGATATTGAAACTTTTAGAGCCGTTAGGGGAAACCTTTCATCGACAGAGATTCCCAAAAAAGAATCAGTTATAGCAACCTTGTTTTCAGAACATTGTGAGCTTTTAAAATATTAAAACATACAAAGAAATTGGGTAACAAATCAGTGTTAAAAATGTTTGAAAGGACCAACAATAAGATGCAAAAATATATACAATCTAAACCAACAGAAAACAGTTGTTTCAGTAGCACAGAAATCTAAAAGTAAAATCTAGTAAAGAAATGCATAAACTCTGGATACATTTGTACAAAGGGTGAAAAAAAAGCACAAAACAGCTGTATAGCTGGAGCTCATTATTTATTAGCAAATGCAGAAAATCGTTTTCACGTGTGGGCTTAAGCACCGGGATAAATTAGCATATGAGTAAACACAACACCTAACTTGTGCATATTCTAAACCTCCTTGGGGACACGTCTCTTCAGTTTCTGCTATTTATTTTCTCCTTGTTTATTAATAATGAATTGCTGAGTATAAGGTATACATTGCAATGTGCACCAATTGCTGTTTGTTATCATTTTTGATGTGCACATTTCTACACTTAGAAGTTGAGAAGTATATAATGGTTGGATAAAAAATACAACAACCAAAACTGATGTTGAATTATTTCCTTGGACCCATACTGTATCAGCGATCAAAGACCATAACTGTTGAGCTGTCATTTGAACACAAAAGGGCAGGATGAATACATCCCTGAAACACACACACACACGCACGCACGCGCGCACACACACACACACACGCGCACACTTCAGCTTACATTGCACAATCAATAAAATTCACTGGGCCAAAGAGAGGCAGCCTCTTTTGTTTCAGCTCTACTTGCCTTTACAAGGACAGACACATTTAGATACATTACACTAGATAGCAGACAGGCCAGCCCATCAAGGCCTTGCTCATATGTCCCCTTTAATGAACTAAAACAATGTGCTGTCTTGCCTGACGGAAGACAGCATGGGGTTTGAAGGCTTAGCAAGTGCAGGCTCAGCTGACCCAATGGAGGCACAGTTGAGGCTGATGAGGAATTGAGAGCAGTCTCCAGTAAGAAAGAATATCTTTATCATGTTTTCAGAACCTTATTCCCCTCTTAACATCACTCTTTTTGACATTCCAAAATCAACTTGCTGCCTGTCATTCACTAATGCCACCCACTATTGACAGACATGTCTCAACTTTTTATAGCTCTCTCCAACAGTTGTCATCTCATCTCTCCACTTCCTGCTGTTTTACAAGGTCTTTTTCTCCCGCAGCTTAGAGGGATTTTTCTCTCTTTCAGCCTTTAAGTAATGTCCCATTGTGCCCAGCATCAATGTTCTTTATAAAGTGATTCTTGTGCGGTGCTGGGTTCTCTTTTTTCCAGCAATCAGCGCCATTTTTCGGAAACGGTAGTACTTTGTCCTTGGTCTCGGCCCCTTGTTCAGCTGCTCATTTCAAATGTATTCATGTATAATCTTGATACAGGTACATTTCAAATGTAATCATTTACCAATGGCCTTTCAGGATTTCCATGGTTCATTTTTTAAGTGAATCTTTTCCCTGGCGGCCAATTCTTTTTGAAGAGTAAAAGCAGTGCATACATTTAGCTGCACGGTTCTTAACTTAGCATCTGCGGCAGAACGAATAGAGAACGGTGTATGCAAGCATTAAAGCAGACTAGGATCAGTGCTAACTTGCATGGAACAGATCAAACCCTGGATATTTTTAACAGGATTACCTGGAGATGAGGGAAGGCATACTGTTTCAGGTATGATTATCAAAAATATTCATGAAAGCAGCATACTTTAATAAGACCGTTGGGTAGACTGTGATGATGACTAACATTGAGCTATGGTATAATCAGTAGGAGGGGTTACTCAGAGTGACATGTAGCCTGGGGACATGGACATGAGGAAGGTCCCGAGGGAGAGAAGTGGATGCAGTGCAAGACGATGTTTGATAACTGACTAATCATGCTGCCATATTTCTGTGACACAGGACTAGACCCAATGGAACAGCTTGCTAAATAATCTATCGATTATGATGTATATATTTCCAGCTGGATATTTTAATTGCTGACGGTTAATGATCTCAAAAAACCTTCGTAGCATCATCTGCAATCAGATGGCAGCATTACGGTCATTAGTTATTCAGTTCACCGTTGGTGAGCAAACCCAAGGTTAAATCCCAGATGTGCCACGTGAATGCTCACTTGATAATGTGCACACAAATTAACTATTTATTCCCATCGGGGGAAAACAATCTTATTTGTATGTGTACCCTTTGAAAGACGAAATGACACTTTATTTCTCTTACCAATCATACGTTAAATGCATTAGCTATAAAGAGGCATGGGTCTTAAACACTTTTTGCTGATACAGCCTTCCTTGGTGTGATATAAATCTTAAGATCAATATTGCTATATAACAGTCTCAGACTGCATCAGTTATCTGACTCAACAGTCCTTTGAACTCCCTATTGGTATTTGCCATTTTGCTGTATTTGCCACTTGTGCCTGCTGTTTTTTAACAAGCTTGAAATTTCCATAATTTGTGCAGTAAACAATGCCCTCCCCAAATGTGTAAATAGTGCGCTGAATACTGAATGAAGAATCAGGTGCAACAGGTTTAACATGATGCACAATGTGCTCAACGACGCTGGAAGAAAAACAAATCTAAGAAAGCAATAACAGTTCAGGAAGATACATTGTTTTAGTAAAATCTGAGCAACTAATCCAAGTCTGTTAGTTTAATGCTCCACTTTGATAAAGAAAAATCCCTATAAATTATTATTTACATATTTTATAATATAATTTATGTCTGCAAATTATCCACTTAATACCTCAAAAGTAAGCATGCCAAGTGCCTGCATGTCCCTTTGTCAAAATGAATCTTCAAACCTAATTGGGAACATGCCTAAACCTGTACAGAAGTGGACAGGGAAAACGTATACAGTACATCATTAAGACTATTATGATATGTGCTTGTTGTTTTTGTATGTATCAAAACGCATATGGAAAAGGTGGTGCGTGTGGTAACTGCACTGAATAAATGGAAAGACATTAAAGGACATTCAAAGGACAATAAAATAATTTTAAAAAACGGCAGAAAAACAAAGTGTTGTGTCAGATTGCACAACCACTGTTCATGATTCTTGGCTGCCTCAGGGTAAAAACCGTCTCCTCAGAGGTGTGATGTGTATCATTGCTGCAGTTTTATTACTGCATTTATTATTTCTGGTCTTTTGGGTTATGGGCAGAATATTGAAGAGATCTGGGACACATACTGAGGCCTTCATGATATTTTCTAATGCTTCTAGCATACAGCAAACAGGGATTTAAATGTATGTAGCATGTAAACTGTGGCTTGATTGTTTTGTTAAGTTATGCTCGTGGCATCTGTTGGTTAATTGAAATGTAAACTTGAACTTAAAATTATCATTTGAATACATAGGTGGCTTGGGTATTGTTTGAATAGCAAATTGGGCCTGTACAGATCCTGTCATTTCTTCACTGCTGCATGTCCAAAGCTGCTAACCCTAACCTATGTATTGTTGCCTTAATTATATGTGATGTGTCTCACATCTGATCCTACAAAACATTTCCATCATCTTGAAGCTGTGCAATCACAGAGGCGTGTGCTGCCGAGCTGCCAGCGTTGGCTGACATGTTTGTCTTTGTTCATTCCCTCATTTGAAGGAAGCCTCATCTTGTCTGGCTTCCTTCCACCCTTTTAATTTGAAGGCGGCCTGACTCTTCATTGACTGTTGAGATATGACAATGCCCACACATTCACATACACACACACTGATGCGGATGGCTGATTGTTTGATTTAGCAGCAGCCCTCACATTTATAAATTAAAATAAATTGCAGAGCTCTGTTTTCTGTGCATTGTTGTGAGCCAGTGGGCTTGCATTTGTTGCACTTGTTTGTGTGGAGCATGCACCACTGGTCTGTGTGTGTGTGTGCATGGACTGTTATGAGTGTATGAGCACACGCATGTACAATAATCGGCTATTGTATGTGTGAGCGTGTGCAAGGACGACATGATTGATGGTGCTGAGGCCGGGGGTTGTTAAGCGGCGGGTTGAGTTGACATGAAAAGTCGCCTGCAGGCATCAAACATGATGCATGTTGGTGTGATGCAGAGAGGAGATAACCCTCAATAGGGAGCTGGACAAGAGCCGTGACACTAATTTATCCATTTGACTGACTTCCTGTGTTACACAAGCTTGGGGCTGCAATGGTATTGTCTAACACAAATTACCATACACTGCCTTTTCTGCAACGGATATATTTTGAGAATGATTTTAGATAGTGAGAACTTTGATAAGGTTTTGACAAAAAGGGGCATCAGAGAGGTAAACAACATGGAGCCCCTTATGACTACAAAGTGGTGTATTGTGCCAAAGGGATGCAAATAAGGTAGAGAGTATTCTATTGAGAAAGAATTGTGTGATGTCTACAAGAGAGAGGGAGAGAAAATCAAACAAAATATATATATTACAGGGAAGTGCTTCCTGATGTACTACCTGGAAACTCTGGTGTTTTGTTGAAAAGATGAAGCTGCAGGTCCTGGGTTATTTCAGTAGCTGCAGACAGCTAAGTGCTGGAAGTGAGTTGGTTTTTGATGTGTGAGATTAAAGGGATTTAGCACTTGAATACCTTCTTGTCTGGACGCTCCTGAGGGTTGTCTGAAAGAGGATGGGAAGCTAAAAGGTTCTCTCTTTCTGCATTCTCTTCCTGTCTGTCAATCTGATGATCCCATTGCCTCAATTAAAACAATTTCTCGCACATCATCATCTTCAAATGTAGATGGTTCAAATATGATTCAAGATAGTTGCATGAACACGCCTTAATGTGTGTCTTAATATAATAAGGTGTCCAAGACACTTACATATATCATATTGTTACCACATAACTGGCAACAAACAAAGATTAAAGATCGCCTAATTAAACTTTTCTACATAGAATTTTGATAGAGTTGTTTATGGCTTTTAATCCTGATACACGCCATGAGTTTGGGCTGTGTCAATGCAGCGATAGTGATGATCACGATACCTATATGCATCAGTGTGGTTGAAGGTTAAAAGGCCACAGAAGGCCAGGACGAGAGAGGGGTGTCGTGCTTAATCCGTGAACAAAGGAATTAGGTTGAACACATTGGTATTCTTGTACACCTCTTATGAAATTCATTAAAAACTATTCTATAATCGCTCTGTCATCCTTATCTCTCTTCTGATCACAAAGAGCAAACAAAGCTTAACAAACTTCAGATCAAATCATAGACATGATGGTGTGCAGAATCCTCACTGGCCCTACCGCAAAATCCTGTGTGCCCAATGGTTAGTTCAATTCAGCACAGAAGTTTCAACATTCAGGTCAAATAAGTGCTCTGAAGATGGCAATACTTTGAAGATTTGACTAGATGTAAAGGGATTGATTGTACCCTGTGTTCTTCTATTTCATCTTGGGATTGATTTATGACTGATTGATGAAAGCTCTCTTGTCTCCTTCCATATGAGGATGGATCATATCGAGCGTACGGTCAGTTCTCATGGCCTATTTATGTACAGGGCACAAATGCATATTTGAGGTAATGAATGCATTTATGTGTACTCGATGTGTGCTTTCTCAAGGGTCTGTATGTGTATGTATTAGGGATGTCCCGATCACCTTTTTTTGCTCCCGATCCGATTCCGATCATTTGATTTTGACAATCTGCCGATACCGATTTTTCCCGATCCGATCTTTATGCAATGCATTAAGAGGAAAAAAAAGGTAACAGATAACGGCTGGTCATCCAACGCGATGAATTCAGCTATCTTGGCTGTTATTTTTTTGGCCTTTTCACTGTTCTGGGGTAGTTTCTCTTTCCTTTTAAAAGTCTCTGAAAGTGTCGGTTGTTTCAGTGCCGTTACCTGAGTGGCCGCTGTGTACTCGTCGTGTTGTTGTTGGTGGTGTTTGTATTAGATTGGTCGTGTTGAACGTAGCTCTGTTCTTTCCACCACGCGGAACCTCCGCCTTGCAAACATTGCATCTGGCTGTTACATTGCCTTCGCTTTCAATTTTATAATACTTCCAAACTCCTGACATTTTCTCTGTCCCGACTCCCGAGTCACCAGCTGAACGTAGCCTCTTGTTAGCTTACTGCTACTATTAGACACTGCGCCCACTCTGTTGCCAGATTTGAGAGAAATAAGCAACCAGGTCTATGAAAACAAGCCCAAAAGAAGCAACACATACATGATGTTGTGTAATTTTAACCCAAAACTAAGGCCTCAGGATGACTTTAAGACGTGAACATGGTCATTTTTGTTTTGTAACATTAAATAAAATGTATAAAAATATTTTATAAAAAAAAAAAAAAAAAAAATTCCGATCCCCGATTTTTTTCTCCCGATCCCCGATCACGTGAAAATCACGTGATCGGCTCCGATCCCCGATCACGTGATCGGATCGGGACATCCCTAGTATGTATGCATGTGGATGCATGTTTGATTCCTTTGTTATATTCTTTCAGTACTCTTTAAATGTGTTCATGTATTTCCCAGGTTACCCGGTGCTGGCAGTGGTTGTACGATGAGAGATGCTCGGCTTAGGTCCAATTGAGATGATGCCAGATGGCCGTGTGTGTGTGTGTATATTGTTGTGTGTGTGTATTGTTGTGTGCATGTGTGTGTATTGTTGTGTGCATGTGTGTGTATTGTTGTGTGCATGTATGAGTTCTTTTAATTCTATCTTGGTGAGAACCAGTTGGAGTTGTGGACCTTGAGAGTGAGGATATGCTTGGAAATTAAAACAATATGGCCAGTACTCACTTTTTGAAACAACTCCAGGTTTTAAGATTTAGTGAGAACTTGCTTTTAGATTGTTTAGGATTAAGTAGTTATTTGTGTGTCACAATTTTACTCATTTAAAAAGAAAATGTAATCTTGCCTCATATGCTAAAGAGAGGAAATTAGTATTACAAATAGTTCAACAGAGACAGGGATGATACTTATTAGACATTCACATAGCTCATAATGTTTTTAAAATGACCAATTACTCACCTATAAGATATCACTCACAGGCAATGTCAATACCTTCTGATGTGGTCGCTCCATTAACCCTTATTTAAAGTCTTTAAATTAAGTTTTTTTTTCCAGTAATTCACATGTTTACTCAAGAACTCATTATTTCTCTTAATATCTGCAGATAATCAGTTGAAAACCTGTCAGCTACAGTTCACAAAGCAATGGAATTCTTCATTGACATCTCTTATTAGGTTAATCAGACACTCAGTCTTGAAAATTATACATTAAATAACATGTATGCCTTAATTAAACTGTATTGGACCCCAGGGAGGTTTAATGCTTTTGTAACAGTAACAAACAAGAAGATAAATCAGGCTTAGATTGTAAAAAGGAGATTTCAACAGCAAAACGGTAATTAAATGTAAAGCTAAAAGAACCATTCTCAGGAAAGAAAATATACAGTTAAAGTAAATTTGTAGAGTAATATCTCTGGACGTTGGGTATAATTTTAAAGGTTTTTTTGCCTGCCGTCTTTAAAAGGAAATCCATTTTTTTATAATTAAACTATGTAGATTTAGCAAGGGAACCTTCTTATGATGCAAACAATACAATTCAACTCAAATTGAAGTATAAATAAGAATTAAACAATGCCAAGCTAAAATTGTAACCGGTTGGTTTAGTAACTGAACTATATAGATAATTGTGACCTTTAAAAGTTGACACATAAAGCCTGTTACGAAACTAATCTGTTCAGTAATACTAGATGAGAAACTACTGTACATCATACTGTATGTTTGTGTGCCTTTTCCTGTTAAAGCTGTTCTTCTACTTCAGCAAGACCAGGCATGCACTGATCAACGATGTGTTTGCCAACTGAGATTTTGTGGTTTGTGGTGGATGTAAACCGTTTTGTCCCAAGGTGATGTGTGTGCGTGTGTGTGCGTGTGTGTTTGCTTTTATCTGTTATAACAATACTTGGAGCCTTGCCAACTACTTTAGTCTGTTCTCAGGCCCACTTTCTGTGATCTACAGGTTTATTTTGTCTGTTTGTGTGTGCATTCATGTGTGAATGAGTCACTAGTGAACAAAATAGAGAATAAAATATGCATTTCAATATTCACTTTTATTGTTTTACACTTTCAAATAGTTTGCATATACTGTATAATAAGGGGCAGATTGGCTTAAACTGATTTATCCGGATTTTGCATGAATCAGACATTTTGTCTGTTTTTGCACTACAAGGGAGCATAAGTGAATCTCAGTTTCATGCCAAAAATGTCCTAAACAAATACTTGCATTTCATTAGCATTTATTTAAAGAGGACCTATCATGCAAAATGCACTTTTTAATGTATTTTATACATAAATATGTGTCCCCAGTGTGTCAGGGAACTCACGCAGCGTCAGAAAATAAAACCCTCTCTCTTTCCCTCCATACCCAAATCTCTAAAAACGGGGCTACAACGGAGCTGATCCAGATTTGCGTCCAATATGACGTAATATCGGAAATGTAGGCTGGCTTTACACCCACGGCCCTATCAGAAACGTTGCTATCAGAAGCAATGCCCGACTGTTTTGGACGTAATATGGTCGATGCGTGTTTACATTAGCATCGCTAACACTCAGAGCTAACCTGTACTGCACAGCATGTGTGTGAAGAAGCAGGAAATAAAAAGGAACTCACCTTGTGGTATAACCGGCAAGAGAGAAAGCCTTTGAGCTCAATACTGTTTCAGAAATAATCCTTGATAATCCATGATATGGCGTTTCATCACCGCAGTATCTGCCGGTAGCATCTCCCGCATGAGCTCAGCCCCCTCCTTTAAAAAAAAAAAAATCAATTTCCTTTTTTTTTTTAAAGCTTTATACCCCAAATCAGCACTTTTGAAACAGGAAGTGAAATAGAGGGATATGAGGCATGGCTAGAATGGGTGATCTGTTTGGTATTTTGAGCAAAACACTTTATAGACATGTTTTTTATATATTTGTATATATCTGAGACCTATGCTATTGCCTAGCATGATGGGTGACCTTTAAAGACATACAACTTTTTTTCTTTTTTCTTGACTTCACTGTTAATTTTGAAGAACATTTGCATGTCTAAAGATTATTCATGTTCTTTCTCTCTCAGTCTCTAACAATGTCATGGGTGAATATATAGCTCAGCACAAATTTCTTCTAGTATACGGCCTTAGAGTAAGGATGAACTGTTTTAATGTAGCACTCTATTTGATCCCTGACCTGTACCACAGCTCTATAGAGGCTTTGAGTTCTGAAGGCTTATTTAGCCATATATTATCACTATTAAGAATGAAAATCAAAGGGCTTTTTTGAAGTACCCTCAAAACTATTTTCAATTAAGCCCTACGTAATAATTTTATATAAACACATATTTTCCATGGTAACATAGACTTGCTACTGACGTGCATAGGATGATGATTTTTCTTCTAATAAGGGGGACTAATTTTCTCTCAAGTACCTGATTATGCTGCTCCAAATAGAAACGACCTGATACTGCTTCCTCATATAGTTTCACATATGATTTGAAACAACTCACTTAAACCTTACTGAATCAGGTTGAATAAGCTCTGCCTACAGCACACCATTAAGATCAATAACTCATGTTGTGCTTTGCTTTCTTTGAAAGAGGTAATATCTCTTGTTGGTAGCCCAAAATAGCTGCAAACGGTAATGGATCCAATAGTGACCCTTCATATAATGTGATGTAAACCTGCACTCTGCATGGTGGGGGTTGCAGTTCAAAAGGTTCAGTTATCATTGGTGATGTAGTCCTGTGTCTTTCTCCCTTATTCTCAGTTTTGCTCTTGAATTTTTCATTTGTCACTTGCTGTGCATAGACAACTTGTCATCCACAGATACAATAGTTTAGGGAAATACCCTGAATTCATTACTATTGATGCAAGTTTACTTATTAAAACCTTACAGGATACATATTTAAATCTTTCACAAACACATTGCAGTTTAAACTATGTTATTTATTTTGAATAACAAATAAAAAGAGCTTACTGTTACATCCAACATTCCTTAATATTTAAAAAACAACTTTGAACACTTTGAACATTTCAAATATGTGGTTATTCAGAGGAAGGCTATTCATTTGCTGACTGTACACCTATTCACTACTCTACAGACAAAAATGTACCTGGGTTATACTGGCGGGGATGAGGATGTGTGTATTTTGTGTTGTGCGTGCATAGAGCACATAAATAGTGTTGGCAAGCCAATTAATTTGTTTATGAGTGTGCTCTGCGGGCTATGTGACCTCAGTGCCAGAGAGAGTTAGAGTGCATTTAGCAAGCTGATGGCCTCCAAATTAGAACTGGTTTGCTTCTATAAAAAAGAGAGAGACGGGGAGAGGAAGGGAGTTAGAAGGTTAGATATGATGGTGCCCTCCCTGCTTACTTGTGGTGGCAGTGCCCACTGCAGAGTCAACTTACCAGTGCATGCAACCAACGTATTAATTTATAAATAAGTGTGTATTAAACAATGGATGACATTCATTTGTGAATTTTGAAGGTGTTTTTCATCGTGATTATGGTATAAACACCAAGTTAGCCAGAAGACTGGATCATTTACAGCTGAATAGACAGACATTAAGGTGCATACTGGACTTAAATGTCTTAGTTGACCTGAAATATGACACATAAAATCTTGCTTTGGTCTGCTACTGTATGTGCAAATAGGCAAATGTTTGCTAACTCATTTGCCACAACACCTTTCATACATCATATTATGAAATATAACTAATGGTAATGTACACTTGTGAGTTCTTGTTCCATTAGTTGAGACGTTGGCTATAATTGTGTTAACTATACTGCCGACTGATGGTTATTTTGCAGCAGTGTCTCCCGCTGCAAAATATGATGTTACACTAGTTTGTAGTTTGTAGCATTTGTATTGTACTGTACCTTTGTGTAGAAAACAAAAACATATTTTAACTTGAGGGTTTGTTGGATAATAGCAGCCTCTGAACAAGGGCAAAAGGATACATACAAACAGTGAAAATGCAAAGGTTCTTGGTATAGACATTAAACCAGCAATCCATGAAAACAAAGCAGATACATAGTCTGGTCAGCTTCTTCTCAAGTCCACAACTGCATGGTTGTTTGGCTTTCTGAGCATAAACTATTGGTCAAGGCAACCCTCAAATTAATTGTTACTAAATGGGTTGTCATATTTTTGAAAGAGGCTAATGTTTTTGGGGTAGTGTGCAACGTGCTACTCAACCAAGATAACTTTTGAGGAAATCAAAGAGATTGAATTCTTAATAATTAACAAGTTATTACGAAGCGGTTAGTCCCAGATGTATCTGGCTGAGATGTAAAACCCATAAAATGTTGATACACTCATGCACATGTAATAGCAGTTAATGTAAATATTAATATTAATGTCCCGCTCCTAATGTTCTGTGTCACAGGACTAGAAGCTGGAGTGGTGTGTTAACAACAGTAGTTACAAATGTAGCTGGACAGGCAAAAAGCATTGAGGAATAGCTAGTGATTCTGAATCTGGAACAGCCGAATATCAAAAAACACCCGAACGCTACACAATGACGGATAAGAAGGCAACTACTTTTTTGAATGGCGTCAGGGCCACTGTCAGACTTTGGACGGAGTATAATTGACAGTGTTTCAATGGGGGTGTGATGGATTGCCTGATTAGGGACCCTGGCAGTAGTACGCCTCACAGATGGCAAATTGAACAGTGTACAGATGCCCCGGGCCCCCTCCCCCCATCTTACCCACTGAACACTAAAGCAGAATCGCTGATGAGTGGACAGTCAGCCTCCCTCCCCCTCTACCTCTCTGTGTCCGTGGCTGTGTTGCCCTCCTCCCTACTTTGTCTACTTCTGTCATGTCATCTTCATTGGGATATATATTGCCTGAATGTTTGTTTTGTTGTCTCAACTAGAGATGTCCCGATCCGATCACGTGATCGGGGATTGGAGCCGATTACGTGATTTTCAAAAGATCGGAATTGGGAGAAAAAAATCGGGGATCGGGATTTAAAAAAAAAAAATGTATATAAAATATTTTTATTTTATTTAATGTTACAAAACAAAAATGACCATGTTCACGTCTTAAAGTCATCCTGAGGCCTTAGTTTTGGTTTAAAATTACACAACATCATGTATGTGTTGCTTCTTTTGGGCTTGTTTTCATAGACCTGGTTGCTTATTTCTCTCAAATCTGGCAACAGAGTGGGCAGGGCGCAGTGTCTAATAGTAGCAGTAAGCTAACGAGAGGCTACGTTCAGCTGGTGACTCGGGAGTCGGGACAGAGAAAATGTCAGGAGTTTGGAAGTATTATAAAATTGAAAGCGAAGGCAGTGTAACAGCCAGATGCAATGTTTGCAAGGCGGAGGTTCCGCGTGGTGGAAAGAACAGAGCTACGTTCAACACGACCAATCTAATACAAACACCAACAACAACACGACGAGTACACAGCGGCCACTCGGGTAACGGCACTGAAACAACCGACACTTTCAGAGACTTTTAAAATGAAAGAGAAACTGCCCCAGAACAGTGAAAAGGCCAAAAAAATAACAGCCGAGATAGCTGAATTCATCGCGTTGGATGACCAGCCGTTATCTGTTACCTTTTTTTTCTCTTAATGCATTGCATAAAGATCGGATCGGGAAAAATCGGTATCGGCAGATTGTCAAAATCAAATGATCGGAATCGGATCGGGAGCAACAAAAGGTGATCGGGACATCCCTTGTCTCAACGTTTGACCGTCTTTGGTTTCAAAACCACACAATACAATTCAATACAGTCTTGAAAAATAATTACGTTTGCAAGAAATATAATGTGTTAAAAACAACTCAAACCAGTTGGAGAGGCTGTAATCATAAATGTTTTTCTTGTTTTCTGTCTTTTTTAAATCTAAGATAGATTTATTTATGTGCTTCAGTAGAATCAAATGTGTTGTATCCCTCTTATCTGCTAGCATGTAATCATGATCACAAAACAATGTCTGGTTCTCTTTTGGTGTCTTGAGTACATGTTAACAAAATGGGAGCATGGGTACAGGTTCACTCACTAAAGATATTCTAACTGTGGTGTGTGAATTGTGCCTAAAATGTCTGTGTGGGTGTGTTTGTTCAGCACAGAGGGAGCCTGTTACCACAGTGAGTGCATCATTAATACTGTCTCCCGCAGATGCACCGTCGTTCTTGACAAATCACCGGGGCCTGCCGTCGGGAACATTACAATCCCCGCTACCCATCAGAAGTACATATGTACCATGAAAGAGAACACAAGTTTTCTCTCTTTGCAACGACTGAGGCTTGGAGGGTGAAAGGCTCTGGGGTCTACGTGAGGGCTAAGTAACTTGCAGGAAGAAAGTAGGCCTGCTTTCCAAAGCGCAGCTAATCAAGCTTTGATGCATTCACTCGCCTTGTATAGTAGGTCCATGGGCTTTTCCCCCCATCTCCAGCCTTGCAATGCCCTGCTCCTTGTCAAATTACCCTCAACCATGTCTTTGTTTTATCTCGCTCGAATGACTGTATTTTTTAATTATTATTTTTTTTTAAATAAAGGCCAGCACTCAAGCTGGCAAGTGGCATACTCCCTTAGTAGAAGAGGATGGGGATAACAGAGAAACTGTATTAACGTTATTGCACAAATGGTTTTTACCTGTGTGTGTAACTTTCGCCGCCTCGTTGCTAAAGTGTCCCATCGCTCCAGTGGTTCGGAAAGAGTCTGTTATATTCAGTCCAGAGAGCAATCACGGGATGCAGATGGAGCCAGAGCTTGTCATGTCTAAGGCTTCCTGCAAGTGCCCTTTGCAAATGCCACTGACAATGATGGGTAGGATAGAACAGCAGCTCTATCTCCATCTCCATCTCCATCTGCATGCCTGACCAACCCAGGCAGTAGTGTGTCAAGCGTTAAACTTACGGTGAAATGTGCTTTGTAATCCAATGATATCTTGTCAGTTCAAATCTGCTGCTTGGGATGTGAAGTGCAGTTTTTTTTAGCAGAACTCCAGGAGAACAGCGAATGGAAATGTTGGGGTAGTTGCTGAGAGTCACAGGGCTGATCAAACAGGGTATTATATCTGAATAAGGATCAAACAAGGGCCAGAGTGGCATGTACACATACACAGTGAATATACTAAGATGTAAAGTCAGACACAAAACACAGATTTAGTCAGGCAGTTCAACACGAGTAGGAAACCTGTATACGTTTTGTTCAGTTCTATGAGAATACATGCATACATTACCTGTATCCAAACCGCAGACACAGGCAAACACATACATGCTGAGACTTTTTCCTTTACATTTGTTCATACAAACTTTTGTTAGGGTTAGGGTTAGTGATTGAAAAGGGCACAAGGGACCAATATACACCAAATACACACCAAGCAGCAACTGACAGTGCAAAAACAGCCTTTGCCAATTCATCTCAGGTCACTAGCTGCTCAACGTGTGCTCTTTCTGCGTGACACAGGCTCGCCTCAACTTCACCGACAAAGTCCTTTTTTGGATTTGCCTGTAGTTAGACAGTGGCTGCACTGCTATGATGACGATAGCCGGAGCCCCCACTTTGATCTTCACAAACTTATGGGATATATACCACTTACATATCTTTGATGTGCACACATACACACATTCATGCTCTGGAAGGTGTTATTATCTGCCTTCATACTGTAGGTTTGTGAGCAGATTAAGTGTCTGAACACCATAGATTGTATAAAGACACATACACACATACACACATACACACATACACACACACACACACACACACACACACACACACACACACATACACACACACACATACACACATACACACGCACACACACACAGCATTTACACCATCGATGTTCATAATGATTTCCTCTCTTTCTCTGTCAGTGAATCCAAGGCCTGTATGAAAATGAAATCTCCTCCTGCCATGGGTAACCTTGTCCTCCATGGACTTCTAAACGGCATTTATGAGACATTCATCGACAAGCATGAATATATGAGTACTTTTGCTCTGCAAATATTTATAAATGAGCAGCACTCAGTTTGTTGTTTGTTCAAGACCTTTGCCTTGGACTGTGCTGGTCTGAATGATAACATGTTGTTCAATTGATGAAGGCTAGTTATCAAAAGTGTAATTACTTTACTCATAAAGGAGTGTTGAAGTTCATGACACAGTAGGTTATCTACTACTTTACTAATCCAGTGAATGCTAAGATTTGTATTTATCTTTCCCTTAAAAGTATATTATATATTGGACCCATTGTATGATTTTGTACTTTAATGCTTACCAGTAGTGAACCCTTAGGCTCTCAAATGCCGGCCATGGCAATATCATGGACGCAGGCGAATAGGACACAAAAGCAGCCTTTCCTAAAAATCACTTAAAGATGAAATATCACAAAATAATAGCCATAGTAATTTAAAACCATGCACAAATGTGAAATGTGTTTTTTCTCAAAAGAAGGTGACATCTCAGTTAGTCTAAATCTGAAAATGTTATTGAAAATGTTCAATAATCTCTTGTTCTTTTTTGAAGCGGTCTTCTTTTCAAACCTACGTAGGCAATAAGGCTACCCTGTGCTCTGTATTCCTCAAGGCAAATGCAAGAAATGTGTGATTACTAACACTGTGATTATTTCTTGAAAGAAGTCTAGCTGATTTAAGTCAAAGTTAGAGTGAAGCTGTGAAATAAATATACAGCTGAAAAACTACTCAATTATGTATCTTACCACTGTGCCTGTCTTTAAAAAAATGACAGTGATTGGTCTGAGTAGTTTTTGTGTTTGTCAGATGATTACTGGAGATGTTTTTGTATTGTTGAGAGAGACACAGTCTATGTTGAAGTTATACCTTTGCAATATGTTGATGCATCCTACCACCTACTGGGTTAGCCACATATTCATAGTGTACTGTGACTGTGTAGACACAGATGCAAGACCAGCCAATAACAGTTGGTTATTTTTGCTTTTCGCCTGGTGAAACCTTCACACAGCTCCTCTGTCTTTCTAGGTTCTTTTTCTTCCTTACTTTCATCTGGTGGCTCCATGGAATTGATTTCTACCCGCCTGTCTGCTGCCTTTGTGAGCAACACACAAGCAGGGGAGAGGGAACAGGAGAGGGATGGAAGGCCCACTTTTTCCTTCAAGGAGGGTTTCACACTCCTCCCTCGAAGGAGGCTTTTCGTGCTCACCCCTTACGGTTTTTGGATGAGAACAGAGAGAATATGTGGGCACGTATGCATCAGGCTCGGTCTGGCTGGGTTAGCTGGAGGATGCTGAGGAGACGGGTAGCCTTCAACCCAAGGAATCAATTCACCAGCCGAAGAATTCACCGCACTAAATGATAACACACCTTGAGAGGCTTGGCCCTTGACACACGAGAAAAATAGCTGCGTGAGAGAACTATCATGGGAGATATAAACATATTTTTGTCAGTCAGCCCAAAGTTGGATCTATCATCTTGTGTAGGCAAACTGTACCTTTGGGGGCACTGCGCTTTTCTAGGCTTTGCTTTTGTCTTCTAAAGACAAAATAGTTTTGCTGCTTCTGATGTAATGTTTCTCTAGCTTCAACTATGGCATCGTCATTACTGTGAAGCAAGGTCATCAAGTGTCTCATACTGTATGCTATGTGCCAACCTGTTATTACAAATCTAATTCAATCATACAGATGATGAAGTGAAGTTCAAGCACTCAGGTACAAGTCTTTGAAGGAGCGAGACAAAGAGAGTTACATATTGTGTGTTTATCTTGAACATTTGGAGAAAGGGAGAGACATGTGAATAGACATATGCAGCTTTGTAAGGTGAGCCTTAGATAACAACAATGTGGTTGTGGTCACAATTAGAGAGCAGATTTTCAATGAAATATAATCCATTGTAAAATAAGGAAATACTTCACTATATGGAAAGAAAACATTTGGACGACCCTTCAGCATTCTTGTGACTTTGTGGCATCATTATAGGCTTATTCCGTTTGTTAGCTATTCCCTTGTGTTCCATGCAAGGACCATGCATGCTTTTCCTAGTTCTGTGGACGAACATCGCCTCATAGCTACCTGAGGCAACAAACCCCTACAAAAGCAGCCCTTTTAATGTTTTTAATGGCTGATTTTAGTCTGAATGTCCCTTGCAACTCTGTGTTCCATGATAATGACATGGTAGAAACAGCCTCTGAAAGACCTTAAAAAACTTTTTTTCAGTCCATATCCTTCTGGCCTTTTGACCATGTCTTTCATCAGCATACTACTCAATTATCAGAATATGTTTCGGAAAGCAGATAATCCAAAGGTCTCTTTGCTCCTACCTATCACCCCTCATGGGTTTATGCTAGTAAGTGAATGCATTTGCTCAGCCTTTTGCCATGACAAGCAATGCAAGCTATGCCCCCTCCTGTCTGATGTTCCAGCTGTTTCAATAGCAGCAATGTATCTACTGTAATCAAGTAAATGCAGAATGTTAGAAACTTAAAGATTAATGTGAAAATGTTGATGTGCATATACCGTTTTGGTTGGGGATTCTTTAGGTATAGGAAACATTCTGCAGGCAAAAGTCCCAAAAGAAAATTACAATCATTTGTTCAGAAGAACAACTACTAATGCTCTAAAATTGCCCTCAAATAGGAGGAGCAAAATACAGTTATTTTAAAGGAACCCCAAGTTATTCTTCAGTATTGGGTATGTTCAACCATGCAGTTGTTTTTCGTTTTATTCTGAAAATAAAATGTTTCCAAAAAACACAAAAACATTATTGGCTTATTTTTAGGATTGAGACATATATTTTATTAAAGCAAGCATATCCACAATTTGTATGAATATTTAAATAATTCAGCAGACTGACTTTTTTGGTAAGTTGAATGAAAACTTAATGATCAAATACATCTTTATGCATTGAGCTTTTATTTTTGAAGGCTTATCTCAAGATGGAAAATAATGTGTTGTTGTTTTGTGAGTTAATGCTGCTATGATAGGAAACTCTAGAATGGGTGTTTTAGTGAGAAGGGAATGATTTAAAGGTGGGGTAGGTAATTCACTTCAGAAACACTTTTTGTTATATTCAATGGAATGCTCTTAACATCCCGATAGCAATGAATATCTTAAGTGCTTTGACAATAAATACATTAAAAAATGTCATCTGTGGAAGCCGTAGTACTGTAAAAAGCACGACCAATCATTTTAGCCAATTAAAATAACTGGATGGCCTACCTGCCTGTCAGGCTTCCATCTGTGCACAAACTTATCTCGTGCCCTCATTGGTCATGTTCGTGTGTGTTGGAGGAGGGGCTCTGTAAGGAAGTCTGAAGGAAGGGGCAGATTTTTTTCGGCTGCGTAGTTTCAAATTCTAGCGCACTCGAGCTGGTTTTCTCCATTCTTACCTACCCTACCTTTAGTGTGTGTGTGTGTGTGTGTGTGTGTGTGTGTGTGTGTGTGTGTGTGTGTGTGTGTGTGTGTGTGTGTGTGTGTGTGTGTGTGTGTGTGTGTGTGTGTGTGTGTGTGTGTGTGTGTGTGTGTGTGTGTGTGTGTGTGTGTGTGTGTGTGTGTGTGTGTGTGTGTGTGTGTGTGTGGTGTGTGTGTGTGTGTGTGTGTGTGTGTGTGTGTGTGTGTGTGTGTGTGTGTGTGTGTGTGTGTGTGTGTGTGTGTGTGTGTGTGTGTGTGTGTGTGTGTGTGTGTGTGTGTGTGTGTGTGTGTGTGTGTGTGTGTGTGTGTGTGTGTGTGTGTGTGTGTGTGTGTGTGTGTGTGTGTGCTTTTCATTCTTATGGGAGGGAACTCTCTATTAAATGTCAGCCTAGAAAGCGCTGACAAAGCAATCACTCCTTAACTTTAAGAGTCTAACCTTCTAAGACTTTTTAAATGATAAGGCTTTTAACTGAAGCTTGCTGACATTTTTTTTTTCATTGCACCCAAACATACATGATTGCTTTGAATCCATTAAAACTAAAAATAACTGTTCCTATTTTGCAGTTTATTTTAATTCATTTGAGCTGTAGTGCAGGAGCAGGGAAAGAAGGACAGAGGAGGAGACGGGGTAAAGGGCAAGAGGAATAATAACCATGCTGCTGGGGCCATCACTTTCTTTTTTTCCCCTCTACTTTATAAAATGTACTATACTATGTACTACTATTGCTAATGCAGGTTGTAATCATAAAAAAAAATTCTGAAAAACGTTAAGTCCTTAAATATAGTACAGAAATATAGATTTGTAGATCATGATTGATTATAACACTGGTTTACACGTTACCCAATTAAAGCAACCAATATTGTTGTCTCAGTTTGCACTGCTACATGTTGCACTAGAGTTAAAATGTAGAATTAGTTTCACTTATCAATGCCATTGGTATGACTTTGGTCCTGAACTTCCTGCCCCCTGCAGCGTTGGTGGAAAGATCCTGTGATTCTCTCTCAAAGTCATTGTGGTGAATTTGGGGGGTGCAGGGGTGTTCAGGGAGGCAGGGGCAGGCAAGTGATGGAGATAGCTGTGATTGCCTAGATCTGTCGCCTTCTGCTTTGGTTCACCGCCAACGTAGCCGTTTGACTTCCAATTGACTTCAGCTCCAGATGTTCCCGGTTATATGCATGGTGTGTTTGTGTGTGTATGTGTGTAACTAGAACTAGGGTGTGGACGTGTGACCATATGCATATGTGTTAGTGAATGTTTAATATGTGAGTGCGTTTTAATCTAGCTGTTTTTCATCTCAAATTAATGTTGTGTGCAGATCTGTCAAAGACCTATGATTTCTCAAAATGTTTCAGAACTTAAGTGACAAATGGAACATCAGTTCCATGTAATAGAAAGAGTAGCTATTTTGCATCGGTATTAAAGTATCATGCAACGAGAAATGTATCATAGAACAGGCCGAGATTGTATCAGCAGTAGCTTCAATTAACCAAAAATTGTAAAAGCTATCTTCTTTTTAATGAAAGGGTATTGTTGAAACAAAAAATGAATTCTCAGTCAACAGATAGAGAAGGATGGCAAATTAAAAAGTTGAACAAAAAAACAAATCAATGGTGTTTTGAACATCACAAGTTTGTATCTGTTAGTTTAACTTACCCTTTTACTGTCTTAGCGATATCACTTGTTATATTGATTGTAACTTTTGATTTAGATCATCATTTTAAAAGGAAGTGTGAGCAGCAGTTTTTCTTAAGACTACCAGTCAGGCTTTTCCTTTCAAGGCAGTCTGGCTTAAGCAAACCTTCTCTAGCAAAAGCCTGGTACTCTCTTAAGTGGAAATAATTAAAGGTGTAACCCATTATTGGACTGTTTTAGTCCAATCTGTTGAAAGTTATATTGCACATTCTACAGTAACAATGTTTCTCTCAGTTTTGTGTCCCTAAAGATGTCAACTTCGAAATGTATTTGTACCCAACATTGTTCTCCTAATAATTACCAAATGTATTGGGCCTATGCATTGATAGTGGGCCTACTATTGGTGAAAATGCACTGGAATGATAAGTTGTTTAGAAATTGTGAACTTATTTGTTGCAAACTAAATCACCATTAGCTTTCTTTGCAGGATTCTCCAATACGAATTCACTAATTTATTTCTCTCTCTTTCTCCCTCCTTTTTGGTAACTCTCCATTGGACCTCCAAAGGTAAGATGATTGAAGCTTGTTTCTCTCCTGTTTACAAAGCCTGTGACACACTACCTACAACTTTTATCGCCATACATAGCAGATTAATTAGGTGCATGTGTGAAAAAAAAATGCAGACCTTTGCATACTAAGCACACACCGCACAGTAATGTAAGGAATGGAAATTGGGACAATGAGTGTATTCAATCAGCCAAATAATGTTTAACAATAGTACTGATGAACACATTGACATACACACTTCAATTATGAGTCATGTTAAAGTACAGCCCTCTGCCATAATCTGTAATTAAGGGTCTTCCTCCCAGAAACAAATCAATGATTGCAAACATCCAAGCCACTCATGTTCATGTGAAAACTGGACTGCATATTTCCAGCTGAGAGAGAGCTGACAGCTACACCTGGTTCCTGGTTACTGCTCAGTCTACACATAGAAATATGTTTAATGGTCATTTTGTTAATTAATTAAATCAAGATACGTTGTTACATCAAGAAATAGACCATCCAAATGTACCCCCATTTAGATTCACATGGCTTCTTTGGATCAAATGTCTGAAAAACACTTATTAGAAGATAATAAACAATTAATTACAAGCTTATCTGTTTCATTTGTTGCAGATGCATTTGTAAAAGTGTAAAAACGCAGCCAGCGAAATAATACAGGCTCTTAACTTGAATTCTTTGTTAAACTCAGATGGCACACTCATCTTCCTGAAACATATATCCTACACATCATATTCATCATGGCAGCGTACTTCATTCATCAGTGTAAAGCTCGATATTCCTGCTGTTACACCGCTCAAGTGGAAGCGATGTATGTATGGGCTTAGATTTGTCTCATAAATATTTGTGTGAACATAAAAATAATTTGTGTGTAAATATGTGATTTGTAAATGTAAAACACCATCCACAAATGCATTTAAAAGATTTGCAAACTCACAAATACATTTGCAAATGTAAAACGGATCTGCAAATACGCTTCTTTGATCTTTGAATATCTCTTTAACATTGACAACTTTCGATCAGGCATTTGTGAATCCATTTTTTATTTGTCGACCAAAAATGCGCTTGTGGATCTCAAATCTCTGCTCGTGGATCGTCTACTTGTCACTCGGTTATTTTCGGAAACCACGTGATGGCCTGCTGATGACGACATTTCCGCATGGTTTCAAAGTAAGAGCATGATGGTTTGTTGTGTTTGTTGATACTCATTTCATAAAAAGAAAGAAATTCATGATTGTCATATTTTATTATGTAGGATACAGGACTGGACTGTAGTCAAGTAAACTTACTTTACTTATTAGTATTTCCATTTTATGGATTAAGAGGGAATTATTCTTACTTTTTACTCCACTTCATTTATGTAACAACTTTATTTTATTTTATGATTAGATTGTTTTGCTTGTATCATCCTTTGCACATACATAGTCACAATGCTGAAAACAGGGCTGTTTCTCTGAGAAACGTAGATAATCACTTATGAGAATATAATGCATTGGTGTATATTAAAGGGCCCATGTCATGGCCATTTCCACTGATCATAATTACATTGTTGAGGTATACTAAAATAGATTTATACTGTGCAATTTTCCAAACTCACATTGGTTTCGCATACAGCATCTCTGTCAAGCATGTGTATTCAGCAGTATTCACTTTCTCCACTAAACGACTCGTTGGAGCTCTTGCCCCCCCCCTCCCTGTGAGCCTAGTGTGCTCCGATTGGTCAGCTCGGCCACTCGTTCTGATTAGTCAACCACCAGAGAGGCTGCGCCCATGTCAGTGCTTTTCCTGGCTGCTCTCAGCGTAACATCAGTCTTATCATGGCGTCGGTACAGCGGTATATTTTATATACATATATATTTTTAACTGTTGTTATAGAAGAGTGTGACGGCCCCAGGGCCTTTGTCTTACGATGGGGTGGAGCTGAAGAGGCTAATCAGCACGATCACGGACACCTCCGGACACAGTCTCTCTCCAAAGCGGCTGCAGGAAGACTAACTCTGCGATCCTCTCAACCACCTGTCTCTGCATTTACCACAATAAATGTGCCGTGGTTTTGTAAACTCGTGTATGTCTCCTTGTCTTTCCGTTGTGGCCTACGAGCTACTCTCATAACAAAGAGTAAGTTATTTTTACCCGTTATAAACTACTACTGTTTGATGAGAAATCAAATCATGGTTTGCTATATATGAATTCAGGGAAGAAAGGATAGGCCTACTAAGTATTTCCATTAAACTTTATTTTTAGAAATGTACAAAATGAACATAAATATACATATATACACACGGTATATCATTCATTCCTCCTCCTCGCATCTTGCCCGCGCACAGTCGGTGCGGTGCCTTTTAGCACGAGCCCTCAGTAGTAGTCGAAGTCCCTTCCCCGTCATGGATTGTCCGCCAGGATCTGGCTGGACGAAATCAAATGCAAATCACAAAATATTAGAGAAACTTAGTTGTTTTAGATTCGTTAGTAGTAGTTGTGTAATGAACAGCTTGCCTGCTAATATGCTAACCTAGCTTTGTTTACCTTGGTAGCTAACACGATATGAACGTTAGCTTGGAGGAAAGGCAACTATAATGCAGTGTAATAAAACTACTATGAACAAAAGCTAGTGGTTCATATTAGGCTAGCAATAACGTGTTTATAATTGCAATCGTATACGGGTATTCTGCTACCATACAATGTAACTTGCATGAATACATTGTTTTGCGCTAGCATACAGCTAGCCTCGTTAGCTACATGCAGTATATGTACGGTCACAATGTACGGTAAATCACAGTACAGTATACTGTATGAGTATTCCGTGTGTGTGACTGCAGACATTCTCCTGCCATGACAAACATGTAAGGCCATCTGCTGACATTGTAGTTGATATATTTAAACGCTAGCAACGTAGCATCACAAAAATGTTTTTCCGACCAAAACTAGCTCTAGCTCCGTGTGTTAGATCGCTACGCCAGCTATAATGTAATTAAGTTTCGCGACTGACCGGCAAATCACCCGGAGTATACTGTCAATAGGTATTTTGTGTGTGAATGCAGACATTCTCCTGCTATGAGATACATGTATGCAAGGCCATCTGCTGATATTAGAGTTGATATATGGAAACTCTAGCAACTTAGTTAGCACAGTTAGCACTGTGTCAATGGCTTAGCAGTCCAACACAGTTTACACATTTAAACAGTCTTGTTTGATAAATACACAAATAACAATGCAAACTTACAGGTTGTATACCCAGATCTTCCCCTGCTCCAACCGGTCTAAACAAGCTGTGCATATCCGGCCTCAAACTGGGCAATGTTTTGGAAGCTTTCGTCTGTGAAATGCCGGTTCTTCGAACCTCTGGAGGAGGAACACGCCGCTGCTGGTGTGGCCATAGCTCTTCGGGATTGGTCCATTTCGTTCCGGGTACCGCATGACATCAGGCGGTACCCGGAACTAAATGGAAGACTCAAATGGGCAGTGACGTATCTCCAACGAGGCGTTTTGGGGAGGTATTTTCTGTGTTAGAGTTTTACTCGCTACAGGGTGTACTTTGAGGGTTTTGACTCTGCACACCGTTTACATGCATAAAAACCTTCATAACACACAAGGGGACGGGTAATAACCGGAAAAGCATGACATGGGAGCTTTAAACTAGCCAACAGTATAAAAAGCACTAAAAAAGTTTTGTCAATATTAACCATAAACATCTACATTAGTGAAATGACACATGTACATGAATACAGCTATATAATCAAAACACATACAGAGAACCTTTAAAAGCATAATGAGATAGACAGATAGATAGATAGACAGACACCAGACGCGCGGGGTTACGGCTCAGAAGCGTCCCAGAAGCGTCTCGGCGCTGGGCTCCGCTCAAAATAGGATGCAAGTCTATTTTCAACGCGACGCGAGGCGTTGCAGAGGCGCCGGGCAGGAAGTGGAACGGTCAGAGCATTCGGCCCATCCCCAAAATAAACTAATTTTGCAGACCCTATCCCTCCGTAGTCTTTCAAGTAGGAGGAGAAATGCCAGCGTTCTCCTCCGGTTTACAGGCACTGTGTAAATGATATATATATATATATATATATAGAATAATTATGATGATGAATGCATTTTTCTACCACTAAAATACAGCAACATATCTTTGATTCATGTCGTTTATAACTGGAATATTACAGTTATTATTAACTTTGTCTGTACAAAGTAGCCTGTCCAGGAAATATGCCCGAATCAACAAAAACTGCGAGCCGGCAGGCAAGACGCTCCGCTTCTGAAATGCTTCTGAAATGCTTCTGAAACGTGCCCGGTAGGGTATGACGCCGGAGGAGGCCGGACCAAAACCGGCTGGTTGACAAATACAAAATGGATTCACAAATGCCTGATCGAAAGTTGTCAATGTTAAAGAGATATTCACAAATGTATTTTGTTTATTTGTAAATGAATTATAGTATTCACAGATCTTTTTTTTATTTGTGAAAATATTTAGCGTATTTGCAGATCCGTTTTACACTTGCACATTTATTTGTGAGTTTGCAAATCTTTTAAATGCATTTGTGGATGGTGTTTTACATTTACAAATCACATATTTACACACAAATTATTTGTATGTTCACACAAATATTTATGAGACCAATCTAAGCCCATACAATTCATTTTGGCTGCTGCTGTTGTTCCTTTGCATTTTGAAAGCCCCTTCTCAACCCCAGCATCCACCAGAAGGCTTTTCCCTGGAGGAGAAGTTAGCATGGTTGTTCCCCCTGCTGTGTTGAGCTTGGTGTTTCATTTTCAGAGCAAGGAGGGCATATACTATATATGCCAAACAACAACGCTTTACATTTTCTACATTCACATAATCATCCATGCTATGTTGGTTTGCTGACTGCAGTGTAACCTTGCAAGGCAACCCAATACTGCTTCACCTGAGCTGGCCAGCAGGTCTTTGTGCATGGCAGTTATGTGGAACCATCTTTTTATCCCAGTGCTCAATAAGTGTTGTCCATAGCGTGTATTGTCAGAGTTTATGTAGTTATTTTCAGACTTGACCACTCATTTGTTTGCCCCAAAAGAGCCAAGGGGTCAGGTGACAATATGAGGTTTCTCTTCTGCTTTTCTTATGTACAGTACCATTTATTGTTCAGTTGTGTTGCACAGCTAGAACTAAGGATCTTGCACACAAAGCGTTCTGTGAGCAAAATATCTTCAACTACACTATAGTGTTAATGTTGAGTAAACAGATATCCTATTTGAGGGGTGTGAGGGCACACCAGATTGCTTCATGGCAATCTTAAAGGATGAGTTCCTTCTATTCCAAATGAGTAGAAGTAGAAGAGAAAACTAACTTTACTACTAGTGTGGCTGTCCTATAAAAGTGTGAATATTGCATTTTATATTTAAGACTTGATTTTTGACAGCTGCTTCTCTAGGTTCATTATCTTAAGGTTTCATCCTATATTAGTTCATCCTGACAGACAGTTCTGAAACTGTATTTAGGCTATGCAAATTAGAAAATTCAAAGGCAACACTTAACTCAAGTGTGTAAACTGTTGTAGAAAAACCTCGCCAGGATATACCAACAGTGAATACATTAACTGTTAACATATTTTGTAATTTAGGCATATCTCAGATCCTGTGCTGTAAAATATATGTCATTGGCAGGTAGTTTTAGGTACATGCCAAGCTTTTTTTGAATATGTGTGATTAGTCATTTTTATGAATGTAAAGTTGCATGAATACAGTAACAAATATAACATGTTTCCATTGTGTGAGCTCACAATATGTGCAATGACTGGCATTGATAATGAGGTGCTTGGCAATGCAGTATATGGGTGTTGAAATTAGTATCCAATCTATGCATTTGCCAAGCCAACCTTTTTGGGTGATTTTAAATGAGCTCCGTGTTTGTGTTTGAGATCCAGGTAAATAGACAGGCAGATAGAGTTAATGGGAGAGAGACATACCCCAGAGGGAACTGTTGGGTTTGAATAGGCGGAAGTATTTGTCTTAAACAATTTCCCTTGCAGGTTTACTCAAGCCACACTTGCAGTAATGTGTTTTTGACTCCCATTGACTCTGAATTACAATTTATTTGGCGCTCTGCGAAACACTTCCCTCTCTCTATCTCTCTCTCTCTCTCTCTCTCTTTTTATTGCATCTCATCAGCTGTGGGGAAACGGCCCAGCTGCCGCTGTGATGCCACTCACAGACAATGCATCCTGACAGGTTCCAATTAAGTTGGAAAATGTAACGTATGAATATTAAAAAGTACTCTGACAAACATCATCCCCTTCTTTTGTTGCATTATGCAGCTTGTAGTCTCTGCTGGTCCTCCATTTCCATAAAGTTTATTTCTCCACTACCTCCCACTCTTCTCACACTATCTCTGGTGCTCCCTCTCTCCCCCTAAGGCTGTTTGTTAACGGTTGTAAATATGCCTGCCTTGCACACATAAATGCTCATTCAAAACTCACAATTTGGTTTTGTCAATCAGTGTGTCTCCATTTGGCTCCCTGTTCTCATTCCAATACAAATGTTATGGCTAGAGGAGAAAAGTGAATGGCGACTCGACATAGGAGAAAAGATAAATAAATGCAAACCGGTATATCTAATTTCTCTGTGAATTGGATTAAATCAGTGTGAGCTGAATAGCTAGAAATTGTCATTTTGTCAGACAGAAAAATCTGAATAGCAGTGCTTATAGTCTCACATTTCTTTGCCTGTGTGTATAGGTCTGTTTGTCAGAGGCCGAACTGGCAACCCTAGAATGCTGCCAGCTCTCTGGTACTTACATCAACGCACAGCTCAGTAGTGCAGCTTCATTCTGACAGACTTCCGTTCCCCCTGTGTTGAATGAGAGCATTCCTCCAAGCTGCCAGTTCCTGCAAGAAACTGTGTGTGTGTGTGTGTGTGTGTGTGTGTGTGTATGTATGCGTCAAACTATTGGAGCCATGAGGCCGAGCCAGGGCCGGTCGCCGGGCTATAGACCATGTGTGACCTCATCTCAACCTGGCAGCTCACTTGACTCAGATGGCGATAAGAGGCATTGCCAATCTTACTGTCTGTCTCGAGTGCATTTTTATCTTTCACTCTGCTGAACCTTAACCTTTTTAAACATGAGTATGATGGCCGAAGTCATGTACAAAGGAAGAGCAATGAAGAAACCCATAACTGGTTAAGCTGTGAATTGGTTATGTAAAAGAAAAAACTGAAAAGTTCTTAAGAGCTCAAAACATTCTCATACAGTAAGAATTATGACTTTTAGGTGCACTTCCATTCTGAATGTCCATCGACAACTTGGCTGCACTTGGAAATCGTCATTGGTGTGAAGTGGGTGTACATAGTGATGGTACTAGTTAATCCTCTGCTTTGTTGGCCAGCATCACAAACAATACACTAACTGTTTTCAAGATTCTTCCTTACACTACATTCTGCTCTGCCTTTCACTGTTTTTATAATAATGTATTCAAATAGATATGGACCATACAGAGACATCAAAACATATATTCTGCCCCCAGATCTGTTTTAACCAGGGTGTTTTCTAAGATGTCAATCACAAAGATGTCTGGCATTTACTTTTGCCTCTTCATCATTGTCAGCTGCTTGGCATTGATGTTTTATTTCACTATTGTTTTGACACCTCACTCCTGCGAAGAATGTCCTCGTCTGTCTTTGCCCAAATAATGTGCATATGTTACTATGGATTCAGATTCAGCTGCCGGTCAACTTTAACCAATTCGGACATGTTAGCCCTCACATTAATCATCAATATCGGATTGCTTTGGCATATCATCCGCATATCTAACATTTCTTAACTCATAAAACGTGATCATAGTTTGCTTGTCCACCATATGATTTATGCAGTATACCGCTCATCGTGTACGCATACATGCTCTTAAAAGCTCACATTGCAAAAATCAAATCAATTTGGTGAATTGTTATAAGTGATGGTCATATATGTAGGAGCAGACTCTGTCTTTGCTAAAAGTGCTGATAAAGATAAATATAAATAACTATATATATATTTTAGAAATAATGATGGCAACATAACCAACATTTGGCCCGAAAAGACGATAACATTTTTTTTTTATTGAGCTAGGCCGATTGAGTAAACATACCCCTTAGTCTATATTTGAATAAGGGGCAAAGTTGCAGGAAAATAACGAACAAAATTGAGTCCAATTGCGGAATTTCATCAACAAGCCTTGACTTTTTTTTTATCCCAGTGATGGCATATGAAATAAAGATACAGTGACTAGGGCTGCGGCAGGGTCAAGGCCCACCGCCCGGTCACTAGTTGGAGAGCCAGCTGGCACCTGCAGCCAGATTACTACATGCAGGGATGTGAAGGCTGGTCGGACTGGACCAGTGAAAGCTTTGAGACCGAAGAAGCCTTTGCAGAGGGCAAATCGAAAAGGAGCAGTTTATCATCTTGAAAAGCATTCTACAAAGATATGGAGGAGAGGACAGCAGAGGGAGGAGAATAATATGTTGGCAACAAATCCTCCCCTCCTGGCTAAAATGAACAGTCGATTGTACTGTGAATATGTGTGTTAGCATGAGTACAGAGTGTGTGCAATGTCCATCTCAGAGAAATCGAACCACCAATGATAGATGTGTTTTTCAAGTAACCTAAATGCACTTCTCTAAAATGAAACCACCATGATCCTGCCAAACGTGTACAAATACCTCTTTTACAGCTACCACAAAACTCGCCTTAAATCTCCTTTTCTGTGTTCTCCCTGTCGACATCCAGCAATATACAGGCACATTGAAGCAGAACATTTCCCACAGTGAGTGTTGAGTAAAGACCATTGAATGCCAGAACGATGGGGACAGTTTTGTCACCTCGAGGCCCAGAAATTGACGAGGAAAGCGCTTCGTTGTGCTTCCAAAACCAGGCGGGGGAAGGATGGATGTGTCTTACACGGAGCATTTTTTGTGCCTCTATCTCCATTACCATAGGCAGTTCATTATGTGTTGGTGGCATCCTGCTGGTTTCAGCATTGCCTTTCCCTGATAGATTATAATACCTTAGCAACATTCAGTAGACAAATTACAGGTTTGGGGTACACTCTGTCAACATTTCTCTCTTCCATTCACTGTTTCTCTTATTCTACTGCTCTTTGATTCTCACTCAGCCTTAGTTTCCTACACTTTATTACTCTTTGTCTTTGTGCCCGCTGGTCAATATTTCTCTCTTTGTATCTCTATGTTTCCATTGCTGTGTTTCTCTCTCTCACTCCCTCTATAAACCCTATCAAAGAGGGCCAGCAGAGTCCATCACCAGAATGAGAAAGCAGTATCTCGACACACAGAGGTTGTTATTTTGGCCAGGAGTGCTTCAATAGTAATATGTGGTCTGCTCTCTAATGTGTACCTCGACCAAAGGTGGACCTCAACTGCCCATTAATCTTCGGAACACACACACACACAACCATGTACTGCATATACACTGACATCAGCCTGTCTGTGTCCTCAATAAAAACACACATAGCTTCCCTCTGCGTTTTCCTGCTTCACTTGCTGCAGCCACTTGACCTTAGCATTGGGAAACAGGTTTAGTAATGGGATCAGTGGCCACTGGCAGGCCCTTTCACCCACAATCTCATCATTCCTGTTTACAGTAAGTGGATGAGAGATGGACTGAGAAGAAAAGCAATGGTCGATGGGGAAATGTACTCATTACAGGCGGTTTATGATTCAGTGGCAAACGGCAGCTCTTAAAAAATAAACAAAAAGCCACACATAGCCAAGGGAAAGTGGTCACACTTATATTAATTACACTATTTATTTAAACATTTCTAAGCAATAGTCTACATTAAGATTCTTTATATTTGGGCACCATCTAGATCTGGACTGGATTCATACTTTGTATTTGTATTCAAATCCGTATCCGTTCCTCCAGGTTGATTACTGTTGATACATTGTCAGCTGAGTGGGAATTGGCATTGGTCCTGTGCATAAGTGTGTACAAATAGAGGACATTTTCTCACCTCCCAAAATTGAGAGGAAACACATTCAGCCCATTTGTCCAACTAAAACTCTGTATCAAATAATAACATTTGAAAAGATCAAAAGAGAGATCTGTCTCTTCACCTCCGATGAGACATTGTTAAAAAAGGGAAAATTAGCAACATCTCATGTTTTTGTTGCCTCTTTGTGTATTTGGAAACATTAAACATGGTCATCTGGTGATTTTGATAATGACAGAAGAGAGCACATATGAACAACTGAGTAAAAAACAGTAGACGGCGCACTTGATGGCGGGTATATTTGCACCTCCAGAGTCAGTTGCCAAGCCGTTATCATCACTGTAATGATTGTTATTCCCCTTTAAATGGTTTAGGAGTGAAAAGGGAAACGGTGCGAGGATCAAGATATTTAGGTAGGCGGAGGAGGACAGTCTGCGGGAGCTCAGAGCCGTATACACTCATCTCAAGAAACACAGTATACCTCACTGTTTGAACACTGGGATCAGACCAGCACTCATTTTCATGTTGGCTTTAGACTGCTTAAAAATACATCAGTCAGAGAGATGAAGGAGTGGGCCTTCAGAGGCACTAGAAAAGAAGAACCAAACGGGGATTCATTGACAGATTTGCCCTTTACTCCCGCCTGTTACACAAGTCTTCCAAAGAGCTCAGTCATAATGGAAGCATAGCATGAGTTTTTATTTATATATTTTTAACACCAACGCTATTCAGGCTTCTTGGCACTCCTCAAACAGCCATCTGTCTACCCCATGCCAGTTTCCATTGTATTAAAGTAGGCTTGTTTTAGAAAGAAGGTTAAAAAAAAAAGGAAAGATTCCCCGTGGTGGGTTGAAATCCCATTTGCGTAGTGAGCTGTGGTACACGGGATCAAGCGTTGCTGCCAGACAAAGAAAAGTGAAAGCGGGGCAGGAACAGTGAGGTTACAGACAAATCTAATTAGATGGAGAGAGGGTCAGTGATGGAGAGAGTCTGAGAGAAAAACAGGAGAGACCATACCGGAGGGGGAGCTGACTCTTTCATTACCACATTCTCCATTTTATCTTTTAACTCCTTGGGACCATTTTTATTTATTTGTATTTATGTAAACATGTTCCAAGTTTGTGGAGTGAATATAGTCAAAACTGGATTAGAGAAAGTTTTGTATGGCAGAAGGTGGCTTAACGGGCAGCGCTCCCACCCTCTAAGCCTTTTTCAACATGCAGTGTTACTTCTTCTGGCTCCAGACAGTTACTTTTAGTTAAAAGAACCAAAGTGTGCTTTCAAGTGATTATGAGATGAATCTCTCCCAAAGAAGACAGTAAAGCTTTGATTTTAGACGAACAAGGACAAAAACCCTTTCATCTACCTTCTTTCCTTGATTAAAATGGAACTTTGTAAGGCCGTGTCCCGTGTGCTGTTGTAACACTCCGACCCAGGTCAGTTTGACCACATAACGTTCAGTTTACTGAGACTTGGTGTTAGAGAAGTGCCCAAAAAAGAAAAGTGTGCTTTATTCCCTGCTATGAACGATCCAAAGTGTGCCAAACCAAAACCTTGTTTTGAGTTTCCATCAACTCCTGTAGGCTTGGACAGTGTCTCGGGACATTCACTGACTGTGGCTGCCTTTCTCCAAGAAGAAGAACTTTTCCAAGGAACCTTTCAAGCCTAAAGGGGTTGTAGTGTCTGATAATCCAAACATATATGGGTACAGTATTCCTTCAAGGCTGCAAATGTAACTTTAACTGTGAACAGGCACAGCAGGCAGAGACAGTCAACATGCCAACCCATAGAGCAGATACGATTAATTCAATGAGGCAGTCACTCCCTGCTCGGTGAAAGTCTGTTCAGTTTTGTCGGCCTCACTTGTACCCAAACATGCCCTTTGCCTACTGTGACATGAGTCAGATGAACAGTGGTGAAACTTTAGCCTGAGGTAGCCAGTCACTGTCTCAATCCGGTACAGGGAGAACAACATTTTATTTTATTTTATTTCTATTCTTGTATATTTTGTTTTATTGTAAAATGCCTTTTATGCTGCTGTAACAAAAACAATTTCCCAATTTGGGATCAATAAAGTACGATCTATCTATCTATGAAGAGGTACATTTGTGTACAGACAGAAAGGGGAAGAAGAACATTATTTCATTTAATCTCATCCTCAGTTCCTTCCAAAACATTGTGTCAAGTTTTAATACTACATCTCAACTGTTTGAAAAAAACAACGTGTTATGAAGACTGACAATGCAAGTGGGTGGGAGTCAGGTCTCTTTTTATTCTTCACTTTCTCTGCCCATCCTGGGTGTCAGCATATGACTACTTATGTTGAGAAGACAACTGTAGATTGATGTTTGCCTCAGGGCACTTTGGTTGTTGCAGTATTCCCATACTGAGTTTCAGCTTGGAGAGCGGGTCCTCTGCAGAGTGTGTAATGGAGCCTAAAACAGAACACAATCACATGTGATCCAAGAAAACATCAGCCCCTGTCCCACATCAGGACTCAGTGGTGTATTCAGTGAGTTTATAATTGTATATCCATAGAGAAACAATTGAAGGAATCAGTTTGTTTCTTGGTGTTTGAAAAAAGAAATGGTATAACCAAAGACAAATTCATGACTATTCTGGCATTTGTTATAGAAAAGTTGAGCACAGTTTTGTGGTCTTTTAGGACCAAACATTTGAGATGAGATGAGATGCATCATCCTCCACCCTGCCTCATTTTCCTGAGCAAAAACTGAAATATTATCAGTAAACTAAATGATTGTGTTAGCTGTGTGTTAGCTAAAGCTTCACAGTTGATACACGTTGGTGGTAAGATGTACTGTATTGCTCATGCATGTTGCCGAGAAGCTTTTATTCACATTTCTGGAGTCTTTCTTATCATTAAATAAAACATGATTGTCAGAGGCAGCTGCCATCTTAAAGGCTTTAATGCTGGCTTAAAGCTATCTTGTGAAGGCGGGGGAATCCTTTTTGGTTGTGGTGAAAACAGAGGGAGATGCCTGCCATCACCTAGTAAATGAGGTTTTGACGTGAATGTTAGCTTGCCTGAGCCGTCTCAGCGGAGTGTGTGGCATTCTGTAAATAAGGAGACCAAAGGGGAAAAATGTCTAATCGTCCTTGAAAAAGATGTGCCACAGTTTTTTAATATCTTCTGCCCCGATGCCCAGAGGTATTGCAGCAGGGTGGGAGGAATGGGGAGGTGTGTGTGGCAGGGGTGCTGTCTGTGCCGGGTGATGGGGCATTACTCTCGCGCCATTGACTTCATTACAGTCCCTCTCACATATTCATCCCTCACCCTCTCTAAATGCCCTTGCCAGCTTCTAATTCACTTAATTCCTTGATTATCAATTCTGATGGCATTCGGGCAGAAAGGTCAATACTTTTTGTGGCGTGCACCTGAACTTTACAAGAATGACTCAAGAAAGGAAGAAGCTGCCGTCATCAAAGCAGTGCCGAAAGGATGGAAACATGATGTTTTGCAATCATACATTGCCAGTTGGTTACATAAAATTGTCATTGTTCACACACTCACAGGCATATTGTAGGAGAACATACAAAAAGGTATGCATCAGCACACACAAGGACAGGGGAAAGAAGAGCCTTAACACACCACAAATGCAGCCATACACTTGCTACAAACACTCATTTCTCTGTCTCCTCTGCCATCTTTTTGATGAGATCGAGGTTGCCATGCCGTGACTGTACGCGGCAGACGCACGAACAAGTGTTTCCCCCCGAGGTGATGCGATCTAAATGGGAAAGCAACGTGACAGCTTTGCTCTGAACGGCCACATAATCAAATACCACACCAACAGTAACACACCACCACATCTCTGAGGAAGGCTTTACGCTCTCCGCTTCATACAAGTAAAATATACAGTGCAAGCTCCTGCTTCTTAACATCCTGCATCTTTTGGAGGATGTCCTTTAGTCCTCGGCAGGATTAGATTAGGTCCCTTATTTCAAAGTTGTATTTTAACTATATTTCCTGATAAGTTTTCTGCATTATTTCTGAAGAGTTTATTTTCCGTCTTTTCCTGTGAGTTTATAGTCTAGGATTTCTTTTCACAAAATGTAGAAAGAAAAAGTATTGATCAATCATACGGGGCATTTTGAGGTGAGGATAAAGCATGCCCCGATGGCATTTAAAGGCTAGCATTACACATAATCTGATACACATCCCTGAGTCTTGTACTCTTCTGACTGCTCTAGTGCTCTGTCCCAGCAGATTATTGGAGCACACTGTCACAGTCTGATGGGCTTTTTTCCTATACTGCTGCTAGGTGTGTGGTTTGGCAGTGTGGGCATCTCTCCTTCTGAACACAACTTTATGTGGGAAGTTGAGATTTCTAGACGGTACCCTTTCAATGTAAGTCCACTAACTGGTATCGGAAGCACTTGAAACATGAAGTAAGAATGCTTATGCGACATGTAACCTTGCTGCCATCTGTGTGGTTTTTTTGTATAAAAAAACCCTCTGATACCTGTTTGTGGACTTAAATGTGTATTTAATTAAAGTAGTCAATTACTTTATGGATTATAATGTGACATTTTAGCCAGTTTACTTAAGTGGGATAAGTGGTCACAGAGGAACAATCTAGGCCAGTTTGGCATAATAAAAAGGAATTATTTTAGCTCTGCCTTTGCATCATCTGTGTGCGAGATGTGATCAATCATAAATCTGCAAGTTGCTGTCTAGAACGGAGAGGATTTAAATGCACTCTGTGTTCAGGAAAGTTGTCACTTTGGGTGAACGCATACAGTATTTGAGCATTTTGTTGAGTTTTTTGTTCATAATGTGTGGGTGGGTGATGATTTGGGGAGGCAGTCATAGAACTAGACAAATGTGAATACTGTATGTTTGTGAGAGCGAGCAAGATAGAGAGAGTCAGAGACTGTGTGACGGGTGGATGGTTTGTTTTTTATGAGACAGGAGAGTACGCGTGTGTATGCTTTTGCATGTGTGAATATGTTTACATATGTGAAGAGTAAGGGCTGACAGTGAGAGTTGATAATCCCACACACACACATCCACACATCAGAATGCCGTGCAATAGTGGGATCTGTTACACTACATGCAAAGCACTTCCCAGCCTCTGACAGCTTGGCTGGGCTGACTTGGCGGATCCATCCGAGCAGTTTGGCTTCCTTTCTCCCTCTTGTATCTTCTCTTCCCGCCTTACATCATCAATCTCATTTAATCAGTCATTTCAACCTGAGGAGGATTGGGCCCACCTGGTCTCTATTTACATGAAGTGAAAACCAAGTCGGAACAATAATTGAAATGAGCCCTGGTTTATCTATTTGGGTTCATACCAAGCATTATTGAAGAATTACAAGACTCGAAAAATGTATCTTTGTTGTTACTTGTTTGTCAATTAGAATGGGCTCCAGTTGAATCAAGACAGCAAACACTTTCTAAAAAAGTCTGAATCGTATGCGCTGCATCAGAACTTTTTTAAACTTCTCAAATGTTCTAAAGCCTAAAATTCAGTCAGCTGAAGCGACTTAACTGACTGTTTGGTACACCCTGATAATAAAGAGTTACAATAATCCAGCCTTGAAGTAACAAATGCATGGACTAGTTTTTCTGCATCGTTTTGAGGCAAGATATGCCTGATTTTTGCAATGTTACGTAGATGAAAGAAGGCGGTCCTTGAGATAGATTTTATGTGGGCATTAAAGGATAAATCCTGATCAAATATAATACCAAGATTCCTTACAGTCTCACTGGAGGTCAAATGAATGCCATCCATAGTTAGTATATCTTTAGATAATTTGTTTCGTAGAATCTTTGGGCCGAGTGCAATAACTTCAGTTTTGGCCGTGTTTAACATCAAAAAATGTAAGGTCATCCACGTTGTTAAGTCCTTGAGGCAGTCTTGAATTTTATTTAGATGATTGGTTTCATCAGGCTTGATTGATAAATATAGTTGAGTATCATCCGCATAACACTGAAAATGATTCCTTATAATATTGCCTAACGGAAGCATATACAATGTGAACAAAATAGGTCCAAGCACTGAGCCCTGTGGCACTCCATGGCTAACTTTGGTTTGCATGGAAGATTCATCGTTGACACACACAAACTGAGAGCGTTCAGATAGATAGGACCTAAACCAGCCTAAAGCAGTTCCCTTTATGCCAACTAAGTGCTCTAGTCTTTGCAATAGGATGTCATGGTCGATAGTATGAAATGCAGCACTGAGATCTAGCAAGACAAGAATAGAGACGAGTCCTTTGTCTGAGGCTATTAGAAGGTAATTTGTGACTTTAACAAGAGCTGTCTCTGTGCTATGATGTGTTCTAAAGCCAGACTGAACATGTTCAAATACATCATTGTTTTTTAAGTAATCACACAACTGTTTTGCGACTGCTTTCTCAAGAATTTTTGAGAGGAACGGAAGATTAGAAATAGGTCTATAGTCGGCTAACACCTCTGGATCGAGGCTGTGCTTTTAAAGAAGAGGTTTTATCACTGCTACTTTAAATGATTGTGGAACATAGCCTGATAATAAAGACATATTCATAATATTTAGTCCCATGTCGTGGCCATTTCTACTGATCATAATTCCATTGTTGAGGTCTACTAAAATAGATTTATATTGTGCAATTTTCCAAACTCACATTGGTTTCTCATACAGCATCTCTGTATAGTATGTGTATTCACTCTCTGTCCTAAACGGCTTGTTGGAGCTCCTGCCCCCCCCATCCCTGTGAGCCCAGTGGCCGTCTGCGAGACAGCGAGACACAGCGAAACCCAGCCCGAAACACATACACACCCGCAGCCTGGCTGGGAGTTTGTGTGTGTGCTCAGGCTGAGTTCCGCGGTGTCTCGCTGTCTCGCCGACCCCATACCAGTAAGCCAGCTCACACTGTCCCGCTCCTCGCAGCAGCGAGCCTCGCAACGTCCCGCCGAGTGTGTGTGTGTATGTGTGTGTGTGTGTGTGTGTGAGGAAGTCCGCGGATTGGTCCAAACGTAACGGATCCGCGGAAGTAACGGCTCCGCGGACGTAATATAACGGCCCAAATACGTCACTATACCCAAGAAGTAAACAATGGAAAAAGAGAAATCTCCAACGAGGTGTTCTGGGGCAGCATAGACAGGTCTTTTCTGTGTTAGAGTTTTACTCACTACAGGGTGTACTTTGAGGGTTTGTGACTCTGCAGACCGTTTACATGCATACAAAGCATGACATGGGACCTTTAATAAAGAAGTGTTAATTAATGGAAAAACTTCCTTTTACAGCTTAGTTGGAATCGGGTCTAAGATACACGTTGATGGTTGAGAAGAAAGAATCATTGAATTCAATTGTTCAAGGTTTATGGGTGAAAAGCCTTCTAATTTACTATCTAGTGTAATATTAGAACTTACATTTCCGGGAGCTGTTGATAACACTATACTGGTCAAAGGCAAGATGTCATTCATTTTGTTTCTAAGAGTAACAATTTTATCATTAAAAAAGCACATCAAATCATTACTACTGAGTGCTATAGGAATAGAAGGCTCAATAGAGCTGTGGCTCTCTGTTAGCCTGGCTACAGTGCTGAAAATAAATCTTGCATTATTCTTATTCTCATCTATTAATGAAGAGTAGTAAGCTGCTCTCGCTTTATGCAGTGCTTTTTTATATTCATTGAGAGTAATATGCCAAATTAAACGAGATTCTTCAAGTTTAGTGGAACGCCATATCCTTTCAAGTTGTCTTGACTTTTGCTTTATTTTGCGGGTTTCGGCATTGTGCCTTGGAGCTAGTCCATGTTTTATTTTCTTCTTTTTCAAAGGAGCAACAGAGTCTAATTTTATTCGCAGCGCACCTGTAGCACTATCAACAACATGATCAATTTGGGGTGGTGTTCATTTTGTATAAGTTTCCTCCCTTACATACAGACATGCTATCGAGTTAAGTATTGATGGAATCTCTTCCTTAAATGTGGCTATAGCACTAACAGATAGGTTTCTGCTGCAGGAACCTTTGACTAATGGTTTGTAGTCTATTAACAGTACTTCAAAAGTTACAAAAAAATGGTCGGATAAAGCAGGTTTATGCGGTTCGACTAATAGTTGCTCAATTTCAATACCATAAGTCAGAACAAGGTCGAGAGTGTGATTATAACAGTGGGTTGGTTTATTTACACTTTGACGGAAACCAATAGAAACTAATACAGAGTTAAATTCAACAGTAAGGGTATTTGTATCGTCGTCAACATGAATATTAAAGTCAGCTACGATAATTGTATCTGTTTTGAGTACCAAAGTTGATAAAAACTCTGATAATTCTGATAAGAATTCTGAATAAGGACCTGGTGCACGGTACACTGTAACAAATAAGATTGGCTGCAAAAATGTCCAGGTCGAATGCGTAAGACTAAAAACAAGGCTTTCAAAGGAAGTATAATTTCATTTTGGTTTAGTATTGATAAGTAAACTTGAGTCAAAGATGGCTGCAACTCCACCTCCTCAGCCTGTGCCTCGAGGAATATGAGTATTGATATGGCTGGGTGGAGTGGCCTCATTTATGCTGACATATTCTTCATGTCTCAACCAAGTTTCAGTGAGACAGCATATATCAATATTATAATCTGATATTAAATCATTTACCAATATTGCTTTAGATGCTAGAGATCTTATGTTTAAGAGTCCACATTTAATCTTCCTGTTTTGTTGCACTGTAGTAGTTGTTACATTTACTTTTATTAGATTATTAATTATGACACTATTAGGTTTTACCTTAAATTGTCCTTGGGCAGACACACACACCGTTAATATTGGGTATTTTATTGGGTTCGGGATTCCTATGAATGACTGCCCAGGAGAGAGTGCAGAGAAGCGTGTAAGACTGTGACTCCGCCTCCTGGTCTTAACTCCAGTTTGTCATGGATTAAGTCCACAATGCCCTGGAATGTTTGCCGAAATTAGATCTTCCAAAGTAGGATGAATGCCGTCTCTCTTAATCAGACCAGGTTTTCCCCAGAAGGCTGTCCAATTATTTACGAAGTCCACATCGTTTGCTGGACACCACCAAGACAACCAGCGTTGAAATGATGACATGCGGATATACATGTCGTCATTGATCAGATCGGGGAGGGGACCAGAGAAAATTACGGTGTCCGACATTGTTTTAGCATATCTACACACCGACGCCACATTAACTTTGGTGCATTCTGATTGGCGTAAACGAACATCATTACCACCGATGTGAATAACAATCCTACTGTATTTACGTTTATTCTTAGCTATCAGTTTAAGATGCGCCTCAACGTCGCCCGCTCTGGCCCCCGGAATGCATGTGACTCTGGAGGCTTCAGTCTCTAAATTCACGTATCTCAGAATAGAGCTACCAATAACCAGAGTTGGCTTCTCAGCGGGTGCCTCGCTGAGTGGGGAAAATCTGTTAGATACGTGAACGGGTTGGTGGGGACCTCCGGGTTTCGTGTAATGCCTCTTCTGAACAGTCACCCAGTCTCCCGGCTACTCGGGAGTTGCCGGGGGACGGCTAGTAGGAGCTACCTCTTGCCGGTCCGCACCGACTAACATGGGCTTTACTGTAGCTGAGTTACATTCTAAAATGCGGAGCCGGGCTTCTATGGCTATGATTCCCGCCTCCAACCTAGCAACTATACTACATTTAACACATGTATCGGTATCAGTAAAGGAGGTAGGGAAGTAACCAAACATGAGACAGATAGAGCAGGAAATGGCACCCGAGGGTGGGGAAAGAGCCATGGCTAGCTATCAAGCTAAAGTAGCTACCGTTAGCAAACCCGAAAGGAGTGTAAGCAACTGTGGAGTTACAGTTGCTAAGAGAAGGAGAGTTGTGAGTGCTTAAGCTGTAGTAACGTGTGATTACAACGTCAGGTAGTTGCCGTGATCAAGAATTTTAAAACGAACGATTTAAGTTAAGATAATATAAGCTATCAGCAGCAGAACAGACACACAGGATACCCGGAGGTGACAACAACAACCGGAAGTGACAACACGCTTACCGCAATAGTGACTATTTGCTTCTTGTTGAATAATAGTAATAGATGTAAATACATTGATAGCACAACAAAAAAGGAGAATAACAGTTTTACATCATTTGCCATTGGCTTCCAACATAGCACGGGGCACTTTAACTTGAACTATACCGGGACGGATGGCCTGCTGTTATATTCATTGGTTTAAGAGAGAAGGCTGCGTGATTGTATCAGTGTAAATGCACACACCCTTCACTCCCTGCCCAGGTGCTATGTGCCAGGCACTTCATTAGCCTAGCTCTGCAGATGGACGCCGATGGAAACAGGCTTTTTGAGTTTCATTCTTTGTGACTTGTTGTTCATTAAAATCAAATTATGTGTCAGGAAGCATAACTTGTACGTGCCGTAGTGCAGTGATTGCTCAACAAGCTCTTTGTCTTGCCTCAGTGCGTGTCTGTGTTTGTCTTACACAGTCTGCCAGGCAAATTCTGCTCATTCTGCTTATTGTGTGCACCTGACGGCTACAATTGTGACAACATTTTTTTTGACAGGTGTTTGTATGATTGTAATAAGTTGGACATTAGCAGAACTTTGACTTCATTTATTATCAATTCATTGCGATAACGTGTTCTAATGTTTTTGACTTTATTGTGCCACTAAGAAAGGAATGTTTGGTTGGCACCAAGCAAGTCCTCTTATCGGCACAGACTGAGAGATACTGTCGTTTTGACTGGCCTCCACTGGAGGACGTAGGGATGAAATGAGATATACTGATGCAGGAAACAATGGTTTTGAATGTCCAATTTGCCGTTGAGGTCTTTATTACACTAACCTAAGACAAAAACTCTCATTGTATTTGGTCTAGTAACTGTTTATGTCCCTTTCAGTTTTGTTCTGGTTTCCTGAGCATCCTTTTGGTTGTCTGCCTATATTCCTTTTCCTCATTCTACACTCACACTCTTACCCTTAAGGTGCTACCTCAATACAGATGACATTTCTGTCTTTTCCTTCGCTTCTGTGCAGACAGCCAGACAATAGGCAATTATTAATCCATTTACAGCAAGGGGGTCATTGGTCATGAACTCTTGCAGGTAACCTGTGTGTGCATGTGTGTGTGCACATGCAGAGAGGAGGCAATGAGTTGGCATACAGTCAAGAGACTAGTTCATGCCCTGGTCAAAACACCTGCCCTGGCCAGAACACCTGCTGCTGCATTTGTACACACTTACGCAAACACACTCACACAGCTTTTCCAATCAATCACTTAGGTATTTTAACATCAACTGCTACATCTGCAGCTATAAAAACAGCGCATAAATGTAATTGCCTTTGATTCCAGCTACATCTCTGCCATTATTGAATTAGCCAGCGCTGGCTAGTGGGAATCAATACCGATGTTATCACAGGGCCCCAGGTGAATAAGATATAAAGAGAAAATCAGGTGTGACAACATCTCCTCCATCATCGATAGAGTTGCCTCCTCTTCTTTTCTTGCCATCGACCACATATTGACTGCTGATGAGGCAGAGAATTGATCTCCACTCTCGCTTACTCTCACTGAGAGGTGATTTAACATAGGCAGTGAGCAAAAGGCAATCAAAGGAAATGGGTGATAGACAGAGGATGGGAAACAAAGAGAGGGAGAGGTGCAAGGGAATTAAGTGATCCAAAGGGAAGTAGAGTGGTCTCTAATTGGAGGCGTGTGGGGGCTCTGAGGTAATCAAAGAGAAGGAAAACTCACCGCAGTCCTGAAAAAAACGATTAGCAGCTTCCGAAAACTGTCTGGGATGCGCACAGGGGATGCAGAAACGAGAACTGTGAACAGATTCAGCAATGTCCATTACCACGCTTACCACCTTGACGCTGTATCTTCACACTATAAATCATTTGCACTGTTATACCTTTTGATCTGTCAATGGAAAGAACGGCTACGAAAAAATAACAATTTCAAAGATTTTGTCACATCTGAAAGTTTCTCCAAAAAGAGCATATGTCTATATCAGCCTGTCCTCCTCCAAAAAACTACCAAATAGGTCGATTGTTCAGCAGCTTATTACGACCTATAGTCAAGTTTTAAAGTTTAGCACCTCTAGTGGTCGTGTAAGAAACAACAATTTGCGGCATATGCTCCCGTTGATTGCAAACACTCCGGAGGTTCGTATATTCACTAATAACCCTCTCTGAAAAATCCTAAATTGTAGGATAGTTTGGCCATTGAAATGCTTTTTGATTTGATTTCTAGCGAGAAGTGTATATTGTACTTTTAGAATCCACGTCCAGTGGATGTGTAGGATCTATAGTTTGATAGATATTACGAAGATGATTTGAGGTCTTGCAAGGATATACTATATATACTACGTCTTTCCACAGCGTCCATGTAAAGTTGGCGTCAACCCTCACGGGGTGAAAACAGTATTTCCGGTCTCGAAGTTTTCATAATAAAACCGGAAGTATTCCCCTCATTGTCAAATGATTACACAGTGATATCTGCATTACTCATCCACTAAAAACATCAGTTTATCCTTGTTAATTACACAACATTGATTGGTTTAAATTGTGTACAATGCTTTTGTGTTTTTAACCTTCAATTCGGAGAAACAAATAGTTTTTTCGGAGTTTAGGATGGCCGAAGGCACTACACTACCCATAATCATCAGCTATTGTTTGGGACTACAACATCCGCTTTGCTGACAAACCCCGTGATTAGTCCTCAAGCTCTGTGATTGGATGTTAGAGTGGCAGTGCGCCAAGGTTACGCCAAGCTCTTTCAAATGGAATGAATCCACGGCAGACTATCCAAAACTGGACTTGAACGGGTCCAGCCCAGCCCCCCCCCCCCCTGAACTACACATGCTTGCTATTGTGTTTCGCAACATGGTCTATGGCACGTCTCTACTGGGAATTGTAGTTTTAAAAGACGTTTTCGTATTTCCCATAATTAGAAGTTGCCAGTATTAAACTGTGTACACCCCTGGAGGTTTAGGGGATACGAAACACAGTGGTGTTATCACATTTAAAACATATAATTCATAAATGGGTGAAAATCGCTTGTGTCCATAATGGGCAGCATTAATATACCCACATGACAGCTAAGGTCAGAAGAGCTTTATTTAACAGCTGGTCTTATGTCTGTGACCCCTCCTGTTGTTAATTGATAAGCCTGAAACATGCACTTGTCAAGGTTCAGAGGCAAATTTTGCAAATATGGCAGTAGCCATCGATCTTCTTAAGATAAGATAAGATAAGATATACTTTATTGATCCCAAGTTGGGAAATGTTTTTGTTACAGTCTTTGTTCTACTCCACTACAATTCAGAGGTTAACCTGGTATGTTTACTCCACTACATTTTTTTTAGTTACTTTGCAGATTCTGATTAATGATGTGAAATATAAACAACCCTTAAAGCAGACTTTAGTTACACCTGAGTAAAATTCAGGGAAGGTGATTGTCAAGTGCCAAAATAAACTATGCAATATATTAGACGTTAAGTACTTTGTCAGACTTAATATTTATCTGTTGATACCCCCAACGTTTTTTTTTTTATTCAAAAGAAGACCTTAACTTAAAGTATTCTTTAATGTTTAAATAAAGCCTTATTAGTTTGTCTGTTTTGCACATCCTCCTATTAATATCTTTGGACGTCCTCCATTAGCTGTTTTATTGTAGAGATTACTGCAGTATCTTCCTGATATTTTCTATTCTATATTTCTATCATTGACCTTCTAATTTCCCCCTATTTTGTATGTAGGCTACTCTTAAAGGTGGGGTAGGTAAGGTATATTCCATGGAATGCTCTTAACATCCCGATAGCAATGAATATCTTACAGTAAGTGCTTTGACAAAAAATCCATAAAAAAATGTCATCTGTGGAAGCCGTAGTACTGTAAAAAGCACGACCAATCATTTTAGCCGGTCCGGCTAAAATAACTGGATGGCCTACCTGCCTGTCAGCCTTCCATCTGTGCACAAACTTATCTCGTGCCTTAATTGGTCATGTGCGCGTTCGTGTGTGTTGGAGGAGGGGCTCTGTAAGGAAGTGGCAGATTTTTTCCGGCTGTGTATTTTCAAATTCTAGCGCACTCGAGCTGGTTTCTCCAAAATTACCTACCCCACCTTTAATATTTAATTTTTTTTATCAAATATAACATATTCAACAAATAAATTCAATAAAGTGCTTTAACCACTAGGTGGTTCGGGTTAGAAAACTGTCAAGTTAACAGGTTAATAAAACATCATAATATCAAACATAATATTACTATTAACTTTATTGTGAAATTAAAACAGAACGGTAATGAAAAATACAGTTTCAGTCTCTCGATTTGAAGCTTATGCATTGTACCATGAACCTGTATAGACCTGTAACAGTCAACTGCAAGAGGAGTTGGAAAGGTTCTGAAGATGTTACAAATAACACACAGCATACAATGCCATAATAACTTTTTATTATTAGTGTAGGACACTTATGTATGTATAACATCTGAAGATGTGTAGTTGTATTCATGTTTTCACATAATTTTACAGGATATTGCTATAATATTTCACATATTGTAGTTCTACACATTAAAATCTGATTTGTAAAACACCATAGACAGAAAGGTATATCCATCATTTAATGGTAAGCTATTGAAATCCTGAATCCATAGATGTGTCTCCCATCACCCAAAACCCCTGACTATTCTCTCAACTCAGTATTTACATTCTTTAATTCAAAGAAAATCAGTAATATCTTTAAAAACTAGAAGTCCCTTTCTATCAGCTGTGCACCGTTATGGTGTAAATACAGCCTATTTACCAATTGGATCAAATATAAAAGTCAGCCGAATTAGTGTTGATACTGCAAGGAGACGTATTTTGTGAAGAAAAATTGAAAATGTTGTGTAATTGCTGATATATTTATGATCCACGTCACGTATTCAGTTTCGGCGGCATTTCTTCCAGTTTGTCCAAAGGTCTTCTAATCAGGGCTCTATAAATAGAGAACTACGGCAGATATGTAATATTTAATGCAGCCGAACCGTGTATTACAATGCATTTATTTGATGACTTCCAAAGAGAAAAGCAAGCACACTCGTAATAAAGTATTTTCTTTTTTTTCAAATGTTTTCGGATTTCACATCGCATAAACACCATATCCCAACGTGCATTGCGGTTAAAACATCCAATCACCGAGCTTCAACGATAGCTGAGGATTTCGGGTAGTTCGTTGTTTTAGCCTATCAAAACCTCTGAAAAAATAAATGTGTCTCTCGGAATCGAAAGGGAAAAACCTATGGGAAAAACACAAAAGCAGTGTACACAATTTAAACCAGGTGTCTCCAACTCTATATCTATCCAACACCCCTCCTCCCCCCACCCCCCACAATGAATATCGACCAATCACATTCTTGCTGGATTTGCGGGACCAGCATTGCAGTCGGGAAGAAAAGCAATGTGGAGCAGCACCTCACCGCACACTTCTTAAGGAGTTTGACCGTGATTTTCCTTCTGGCAGAATCTACACAACACATCAGCCCCATTGAAAAAAGCCTAGTCACGCCTATACAACACATGAGGGACAGAGTTTTACTGTGTGTGTGTTGCAACTTGCATATTATATTTATTGCATTTGACGCACACATACGCATGGCGTAATTTCCACTGGGGACAGGGGGGACATGTCCCCCCCACTTTTCGAAATCCCGTTTGTGTCCCCCCGCTTTACAAATATGTTTATTATTATTTTTAAACGCAAGTGTCATCGCCACGGAGGAGCACACAGCCTCTGTGAGCGAGCGAGAGAGCTAGAGAGAGCAGACCTTTATCTATTTAATATAGTTGTACAAAATAAAGTAAGAAATCATTCCAATGTGTACTATAGGACAGTAAAAAAAAAATACAGTTTAAAAGGGGAGTGATTAGTAAAATAAGCATAAATAGAAAGAAAGAATGCTAACTAGGTAACATAAGAATAAACCAGTTTAAATGATTTGTAATTGGTTGTGATCATATTCTAAAGATTTTTGGATTATTGAAAAGTATACAGCTCCCTTTCATATGAGTGTTGAGAGCTGTATCCATCAATTCATGTTGTGCTCGAAGTGCACCAGATTGATGCATTTCACTTCAACATTTAAAAAAAAATCTTAGACCCCCCTAGAGGATGTGAGGTCCACCCCCAAATAAAGCAGGTTAAAATAATTAAATTGCATACATTTTATTTTAGTAAACACTGAAAATGGGTCCCACAGACCCAAACAGCACACAAAGGTTAAAGGTCAGCATATAATAATGTTAAAATGTGCTAAATATATACACTGCAAGGAGTTAAAGTAGCTCACGACTTGTTTTATTTTTTGAAAGTCGCTCTCATCCTAAAAAAGGTTGGAGACCCCTGATTCAAACCAATTAATGTCGTGTAATTAACAAGGATAAACTGATGTTTTTTAATGGATGAGTACTGCAGATATAGCTTTAAAATAATTTGACAGTGAGGGGAATACGGTTTTATTATGAAAACTTCGAGACCGGAAATACTGTTTTCACCCCGTGAGGGTTGACGCTAACTTTACATGGACGTTCTCCTGGCGAGACCTCAAATCATCTTCGTAATATCTATCAAACTACATGTATAGATCCTACACATCCACTGGACGTGGATTCCAAAAGTACAATATACACTTCTCGCTAGAAATCTAATCAAAAAGCATTTTTAGGATTTTCCAGAGAGGGTTATTTGTGAATATACGACCCTCCGGAGCATTTGCAGTCAACAGGAACACTAGAGGTCGAAAACTTTAAAGCGTGATTATAGGTCGTACTAAGCGCTTGAACAATCGACCTATTTGGTCGTATGAGTTGGAGGACTTGTTGGTCTATATTCATGACCATCATTGATATCACATTAGTCATCATCCAAATCTAAAATGATTACTTTTAGTTAAAAGTCTGTATGTATAAAAACAAAGACTTTACAAAGTGCTTCACAATTAAATACAATAAAATCAAACTATAAATGCACATTTGTCCGGCTATTTTCAGACTCCAGCCTTGAAGATCATGCTACCTTTAATCTATATTGCATTTTGTGCACAATATGGATTTTCTATGCAAAGGCCATATGTTTGTTTTTTTAAGTGGAATGTATCATTCTAGATTTCAAGCCCATTATTTCACAATTATTACAATAATGGTCCTTTGGGTGAAATGTATGGAATCACTGCTAAATGCTCTCTTTTTATCATGAACACCTTCAAACTGGAAATGGATTTAGTGTCATTAGTGCATTTCTTATATGGTGGAGAAGGTATGTACTGGCAATATCTCCACCTTACACACAACGTTCATATAGTCAAAGCATATTGACAACTGAGGCAAAACAATCTGTGAAATCCATAGCTGTGTGTGATGAACGATGCAAAGCATTTCAAAATCAATCAGTAGTTTAAACGCATTCTGGTGTGCCACCAGCTTTATTGAGAGTCCATTTATGACATTTTTATTTTCCTTGCTTTCTTTGCACCTTGATATTCATGTTGTGTCCTCAGAAAAGCCCTAACAGCGAATCATTGGGTCTTGTCAGCCAGCAGGAAAGTTAGACCATCAAAGATAATTGCATGCTAATGTTCAATAAGCCTTGTAAGTCGCGGCAGATAAGTGTGGCTGCCAAACAGCCTTGCCAGGGGAAAGTACATCTAATCCCTTGGCTGTGGCCGGGGAAAATTAATACTAAGCTCCTTTGGCCAGCCACTTCCAGTGTGGTTGGTAGAAACAATTACACAACGGCCCACCAGAGCACAATTAATGAATAAGTGAGGAAGTACCCAGATGTACACATTATAACAAAGATGCATCTACCCACTAGTTGTACAAACAATTACAAATTGCACTGAAGGAGTAAAAGAGGGCTGTTTGTTCGAGTTCACTGGACGATGGATATTTGCAGAGGGACCCCGTTCATCATCCTCACCCCCCCACTCTGCTGTATTCTCTGTTTACATTGGGGCCTGTTCCTATATGATAGCTAATTAAAATATGCCACAAAAGAGACCAAGCATAAAAACACTTCATATATTTAGAAACTATAGCTAAATGGGTTTATATTTTCCTCTAGAGGGATCCTACAGTTATGTTTTTGAGAATCATGTAGATAATCTATTCAATGGATTTCGGGCATTTATTTCAGTTTGAAGCTATAACCATCACGTCTCAGTCTCCATTTTTCTTTCTCAGGAAGCTGGAAATAAGGGAGGCTTGAGGAAAGCATTTGTGATCTAATCAGCCTTGAAGGCTGACCATTCACATTTTTAGAAGCTTGTTTGTTGTGATGTTTTTTCAAGAAAACAATACATGTAGAGATATCAACAGGATATTATAAAGCAAGAGAAGAGGTAATAAAAGTAGGAAATTGAAGTAAGCAAAGACTCACTGTTCTGAAAACAGCAGATCAGGAAACAAGACAAAGACAGTGTCTGAAGGAGTATTTTTCAAGACATTTCAGAACTGGATAGCTGGGCGAAGAAAAAAAAAAAACAACAGCAAAATGAAAGTAAATAATTCAAACTCACCTCTGTTTTTTGGACCTCACTTCTTATTCACTGTGTAAACATGTGACTTGTGCCCTCTTGAGTTCTTCGACATATAGGGTGATGGACGTTAGGCTCTGAACGAAGCACCCTCTCGCCTCTTTATTCCGAGCATCCTCTTTTGTATCTCTATAATATTAATAAGGGGATCTTGGTTGTAAAAAAGACCCACTAAAGATGTATGCAGATAACATGTACAATTCATGACTTTCTAACTTTCTCTTTCAATGCAAGCCAACGTTCCTCTCTGTCTGTATTCGCTCTGTAACCTCTCCCAGTTGTCATACAGTGCTAAAAAAACAAAATAATTACTGTACATACTGTGTACAACAAGACACACGTAAACAGCCAACAACTGTGCACTCCATTTTGCCTGACCACTGCAGCTGTCTGCCTCTAGGTAATTTATTGCTGATATTGTATTACAAGATGTATTTGCTCTCTCCTCTAATAAGAACATAGATTACAAGCAACACTGAATTTACTGCGGGCATCCCAGCTGATTGCTTGGCCTGCCCGTGTGTTAGCTTATGTCTCTTTAAGTGTCAGCGACTGGCTATTTACATTCATCCGCTAAGCCTTAAAACAAATTATAATCGATCTGGGGCGTGATGAAAAGGGTGGTCCCGCTGCAAATTGAAAAAGAAATGCAAGGTGACAAGGACAGCAGAATCACAAATAGCTCTCAGATTGTGTGGCGCAATAAAAAAGCACAATAACTACTGAGATGCATAAGCAATTCAAGAAACATAAAACTACATTTTCTGGTCAAATCTGCCCTGATTTAATAATGATTTGCATGCCCCTCTCTCTCTCCTTATTCAGTATGTGTTCTGTCACTTTGTTGGCTGTAAATGGTTTGAAAAAAGTGCAGAAAAGACAACTGCATTAGGTATAATAATAAATTACTAAGAAAGACATTTATAAAAATCTGTATTTTAAATGTACAGATTTGTGTAGAATCTTATCCTTGTAACTCAAATGTTTACTACAGTATGGCACAATTACACAGTTTACTATAGTAAGAATTTGTTGAAAATACAGAAATGTCATATATGTAAATAATTTAGTAAATGTGTGTAATTGCAATTGATTTTCATGGTCTGCATGGAGCCGTGCAAGAACACACCTGATCAATACTTTAATTCCCGCCTTCTCCCTCGGCATCACAGTATTTTCACTAACTACTGTATGATTTTAATTAGAGCAGTTGTATTTTTGGAAGATGATTTTAGGAGGCTTCACTCTGCTCTGGCTTAGTGTTTAGTCTCACTGCTCAAGACTTTTCATTCACTATGCAATGTGTTAGGCCACAGGTGACATTTGAAGATAATTCCAACCTATGAAGCCTGCTCTTTAATAAAAATTCTGTACTTAGGGTTATTGGACCTTTAACAAGTTGGATTTCTGTGTTCTCATAGTCTGTGCCCTCAAGCGATGCCTTGAGGTAGCTGGATTTACTGAAACGCATCCCACAGATCAAACCAATAGTGCAGATCCTCAACAGAGAAATCTGAGGAATAGTCTTGCATGTTGTTATTATAATAATAAAGTATATTCCAAATGCAGCTAAAAAAATCATCATTAGAGTCACATCTCCACCCCCTTTGTAAATCTCATTAGAGACTGTTTTGACAACAGAGGTACCTCAGGTTGGACCAAAAAGGAACAGTAATGCAGCTGGACAACCAAATGCGTCCTGCAGTGTTTTCTTGTCATCTTGATGCCTCACACATAAACATTAAGCCTGTCTGCTCGTCAGCGTGTTCCAGCGGTTTAATGGAATAAATTATCTTACCAGGCTGACAGCTTCAGACATGTCCACGGTATATAATGTGCAGTGTCCTGAATGACACGTCACTTCACTATCTGACAGGCTGATATACGTGAGATACACAGAGATACTTTCTTGCTTGTTGAATAAGACATGTTGTCTACATGTAGATGCAAAATAGAGTCTAATAAATGTGTGTGACACAGACTAGCCAGCTTTTCTTTTTCCCCTTCAAGAAAGACTCTTCGCATCATGTGTTTGACATTGACTGAAGTTTGGTAAACATACTGGGCTAAATTAAAAAATGTCTGCAGAACATTTTAATTAATGAAGACCTCAATCTAACTATTTTCCTGTGTGAGAAGATGAATGCAGTTACTCGAACGTCCACGAGCAACTGCGTCCAAGTTAATCCCCGTAGACTTTGATGTTTTTGGTTTCTATGAAATAGTTAACTTTTAACGACAACTGTCCGGGGACTGATTTGTTTAACAACTCAACCCTTTAAATGGCTTACAATTAGGTTTAAAGGCTAAAAGGCTTAGAGGTAGTCCATCAATTGCAAGGTTCGATCCCCTGCGTCGCAGTCAACATGTCTGAGTGTGCTTTGGCAAGATAAACCCCAAATTGCTCCCGATGGCATGGCCCACAGTGTGTGATTGTGTTTGAAGGCTAGCCTAGCTCCCTCTTATGAATGAGTGAATTGGTGAATACTGATGTGTCATGTTTGGTCGTCAAGACTAAAAAAGCTTTATAAATGCAGTCCATTGATTATCACTTTTGATCAACATCAGCCCTTGCTGGTCGCTAGCCGCTTCGTTTTGCTGTGCTGTGTCTTCTGATGATGAGGATGATGATTTTTGGATTAGCAAGCAGCTGGCAGGCGTTGTCACTGACAAAATGGCGATGGCCGGAGCAATCCATGTTTTGTTTTACAACCTCTCTTTGGAAGCATATGGGTGACTATGACCAGGTTATGAATTGTCTTCAAACGAAAGAGGATGGGACATCTCCTCAAGCACCGGTGTGTCTTTGTGACATGCCTGCCTCCTGGCGCTACTACACATGGCTGCTTTAGTAAGAGTGCACGGTTATAAGTAGCACACAAAGGACTCTGGTATGTGTGATTTGAATCCCAACTATCAGTTAAGCAGATGGAACATACAAAAGTACACCCTGAACATTTGAAAACAGTTAATTTGCTTAGCCTTAGCTGTTTTCATCTTCAAAAAACCCATACTAACAGAGTGAACCTTGATCAACCTATATGTCCATAGCTAAAACAACTCTTATTTTAACTGATTGTTTTGTCAAATCTTAGTTCCAGGTAAATCCTGTCACAATTGAATGAGTCTGGACAGTCTTTGAATTTGCAATAATCTTTATTTGAGTGATTTCAATTTTATTGTATTTTCAGTATTGATGCTTGACATTCTGCTGAGCTTTCTCCTGCCTGGTGAGCTTTCAGCCCCCAAACATTTTCTTGCAAAGAAATCGACCGGGATAAACCATTAAAAGAAACCCACCGCACAAACGACTCACACACAGAAACACACTATACTTGTGCGCACATATACAATAAACACAGAAATACACACATGCATCCATTCCCACCTTCCACCTGTGGAAAGCCCGTGGTCCACAAGCCTGCTGAGAAATCATTTCCCGGGCAAGCGAGCGAGGCAATTCCGTCGCAGTGAGGAGGAAAAAAGGCTTTTTTTAATGGGGAAAAATGGGAGGCAGGGGAAGAGTTAGCAGTAGCAGCCAGGATAATTGATGGGAACTGTTTGGGTACAAGATTAAGATTCATGGGTAGGACCACACATGGGGGCTGGAAACCGGTTTGTGCTGGAGGCATGAAAGATATGAGGCAACGCTTTGACTGGCCTGCTGGCTTAATTGATAGAATGTCGTCCCAGGTGCGGTGTCAAAAAGAAAAACGATCAAAAAGGACTTTTCTCAATCTTAGAATGTGGACCAACACCTGGGCCTGAATCGAGGAAGACAGAAAGAGGCAGGGATGGGATGGAAAGGCTGGTGGAAGTCCAGAGGCAAGAAAGACAGGTTTGCACATGGGAGGTCAGCTGTTCCGATACCCAGACTTGCTGGAGAAAGGCTTGCAAAGAAAGTACAAATGTTACACTTCCCTACTCCTCAACAACTCCCCTTGAGGAGCCTTTCAGCAGTGTGCTTAACACACGACTGCCCCTGTGGAGCTGCTCAGTGGCCAACAGTGGAAGATAAAGCTCCTGCTGTGAATATAACAGAGTATGAATGAGAAGTAAGATGTTGTGGACTTTCCTGGATACTGTTACCTGTGCTTCAACAATGACTTTTTTACACAATGAAAACGTTTTGAATCCCTCTTTCAGTCGCATTTTCATAGCTCCCAAAGTGCTTTTCTAGCAGCAAGTTCACCCTTTGTAAATATCTGACCCAGTGAACTGACTGTGATTAATACTACGGTGGAAATGGTTAAGAATATAAATGTCATTGCGTTCTAAATCTAAAATGAAAAAGATCAAAATTGAGGTAGAGATGGAAAAATAGGGGTCAAAACTAAAAGGAGATGAGAGGAGACAGAGATAACGTCAGATCTTAAAGGTTATGCATGTAATATTTTAACATCAATAAGTCTGTACGGTTTCAATTTCCCTGTATTTTCTGTAATGAAAGGACACATGTATGAGCCTAGGCCTTTGGGTTGATTGCTGCACTTTGTATTGGGTGGCACCCATCAGATATGATCAGATGTGAGATTGTTTTTTTTGGTTCTGCACATAGATTTTTTTTTTTTTTTTAAAGTTTATTGTTCTTCATTGAAAACAAATGATCTCTCTTAGCGGGACACTTTTTAAAATAACCCTCAATTTGGGCCTGCTCGCCTCCTTAATTGTCATGGTTACAGAGTGTGTTAAAGGTCATTTTCTCTCCTTTTATATGTTAGGCTCCTGCAGATGTAAGCACACAGAGGTATTGTTCATTTAGGGTTTCCTATGCCTTATGTGGATGCCTGTGTGAGCCTAAATCATAATAAACCAAATGTAATCTCATGTCAAGTTCGTCAGCATGTTGTTAGAATTACTGAAAAACTCACTCACAGAAGCTCAACACCAAGTATTTTCTTTCTTTTGCACACATCCAACACAGCCGTGCACATGCCCACCAATTTAGGATGTGAGCTGTTCATTTGACCCCATTGCTCAGCCTATTTGTCGTCTCTCTTTAGCAGACTATTGGGATATGAACCACCTCCGGGGTTTACTGTTTCTACTATTAGCATATAAAGAGCATGAATTTAATTCCACCTTGTGTTAGCAAGGAGCTTCTGAGACTGCAAGACCAAAAGGCAAAGCCTCACTGGGAACACTTTAAAAAAAACTGACTGTGATTGGAGAGACTCTGCCTGAAGCTCAAAGAGAGTCACGTGGTTCTGCCATGAAATATAGTAATCACACGCTAAGTCTTGAATGTGCATTTTCTGATCCATGCACTTACTCACACACACATGCATTCACTATGTATGCCTGCTCACACAACTTTTCTTAAACAGATGTGGGAAGAGTCAGACTCAATCTTCAGGAGGTAGTTGACACAGATTACTTTCTTCTTCTTTTTTTCTCCTAATTGACTTCCTGAAGTCATACAAAATCAAACAAAGCCAGACCTTAAAATGCTGATTACATTTAGAAATAGGAAGACGTTGGCAAAACCCTAAATATGTTAATTGATTTTCTGTAACTAAAAATAACTACATTCTCAAAACTAAATGTATTGGAACTTAAGTCCAACAATGTTTGGGAAAGTTGATCCAAAGCGTGCACGATGAACCCTGTTCTATACTCTACTGTGTTCCCATTGAGTCAGCTGTGAGGTTCTTGTTGAGGTTGGATGAGCTGTAAGAGCTCTCAGGAAGTCTCAGTGAGAGAAGCTGGCGTCTCAAACGTAATCAGGGACATTTCTTGGCGTGATATTTAATCAAAATGATTTTCAGTAAACTTTCAGGAGAACCCAGGTGCCTGACAAGAGGGTCAACAAGCTCAACGTGTCATACAGCTGCTTTTTGAGAGGCATGATCTGGCCCATTATAAAGGAGGTTAAACAGTCTCTATCATCATCCACCTCACTCACGCTAAAATCATGCCCTGAAACAACATAGTGCTTAGCACTGTCCAGAACAGCTCTGGGGGGTCTTTTATTAGATGCTTCCATCTTTGCTTGGTTAGCGGACGATTACTCCACCTAAAGAAAATATCCACCCACGTCCTTGTTATTGCGGCTTTGGAGAAAAAGATGAGTGGTTCTATTTAGTTATGTAATGCTCCATAAACGTACATGCATTTTATTGTCAGCATCTTAGTTACCTTGGTTCATTTTGCCCTCCACTGGCTGTAGTACAATTTGCTGCTGGTGGTCACAATGTTGTTATATGTTAATTATTTAGTTACAAAACATGCTCCCTCATGCAGTATACACATATATTTGTGACATCATATACCTCTTTCTTCAACAGTGAAACCTCTCTCCACTTTACTCTCTTCACTGCCACTTTAATTTCAATGTATTCAAAATTGCATCGTGTAAGGAATCTGAAGGTGAACTGACTTCTGTAAGACTCACTTAAGAATTTCATGTCATTTGCTCTCTTCTTTTCAAACAGTTTTAACATGTTTGTGCTCCCTGCCACTTTTCAGACTCTGTGCAGCCTCTCAGTCATCTGTGCTTTTGCTCTGCTAATGAATGTACATGATTTCATATTTACAGATCCACTGCATTCACATTGTGATACCGGTTGCATCCTTAGCCTGCAATTTGAATACTTTGATTGCATTTCATGAAGTTAATTTGAACCACAAAACTGATAAAATCTTTAGAAAAACATTTCCATCAGTTTGTTTGCCATTGAAGACCAGAAAGCCATTCAGCTAATCCAAAATATACCCTCATTTTAGTGACAATTAATTTGAAACAACTGTAATTTAACTGTAAGTAAAGCCATCGGTGTCACAACTAACGCAGGGTTCACATACTTGACCGCAGCACTGGTAACTCAAATAAATAGGAATTCAAGTACATTTAAGAAGAGAAGTTAAGTGAATGCTTGAGTACTGCCAACAATTATAAAGCCCCTGTCACACTGTCCCGAAATTGACACCAGATGGACACACGAATATGGAATTGGGAATTTTGCACGAAGATGGCCCCGAACTTGGTCAACAGCCAAGCAACAACCGAAGCAAGTACGATGCCTACAGAAGGCCACACGATGGCACCCGAACCACACACGAAAATATGGCCGTAGACTTTACTGATGATTTAGAATGTATCCAGACTCAACGTAAGAGCTTGTGCCTCTTCGGGGGGTGCTAACATTTAAACATACACTTTATTCTTTACTTTCTCCGTCTTTATATGTAGATTAGAAGATATTACTTATCTCCGTCATGTTGTTTCCATAGCAACAACAACTTCCTGTCAACAGCGTAAACTCGCCTTCAAAATAAAAGCATCTAAATAAAATAGGAAGTTAACCTAAATTACATTCAAGACATACAACTGCAACGAAAGTAACAAAAACAATGTAATATCCTTTTCAGTTTCACAGAACACAAATTGGGTTATTTACATAACATGTTTACATGATTTTGTTGTGCAATAAATGCAATCTCGATGTCATCGTACTATAATACGATGGCTACACGACGGCATTGTGAGGGCTTCACGTAGTCGTGTTGCCTTCCTAAGACAATGCTTCGAAGGAAACAAGAAGCTGCCCGATTGTCTTAGCAAATCGTGTCATCTTCGTGTGATCATCGGTGCCATCGGGCATTTCTTCGCAGACAATTGTCTTCGTGAGGCAAAAAATGCCCGATGGCACCGATGATCACACGATGATGACAAGATGCCCTCACGCTGGCCTTACGAAGGGCAAAATGGACACACAAATTCAACACAAAAATGAACCTACGCAAGGTCCTTCGGCAATTTTTTGGCATGCCAAAGATTTTGCCACCGCTCACGAAGTTGCTGCCGGAGCCTGAGAAACTCCACCGGCGGTCATACGATGGCTTAAGATGCCCTCACGAATGGCCCGATGTTGTTACGATCAGAGCCGAATTTGAACATTTCCTTTATCGTGTGTCCATCTGGTGTCAATTTCGGGACAGTGTGACAGGGGCTTGCATTGTACATAAGGTCAAACTGAAAAACAAGTACAAAAACGATTAAGTTTAAATTGTAAAAATGTGGGTGTGTGTAGGATGATAACCGATATTTGAATCAGCAAATCAGCAGTTTAAGTCCATAACATAACTATTTGCAAATTAACACAAGACTTCATCATTTTTATAAACACATCTTGGCAGGCCAAAGTGCAATGAAATCATGCTACATGATTTACCCCAAAGACTCATTCATCCAAACAAATAAACAAACAAAGTTAAATGTGCATACTAATATAACAGTTTTCTGTAATGCTGGTCAGTACACTTGTGTGTTACCAGCACCAGTGAGCCATAAGGGTGGACATGTGGACACACTCAAACACATTCATAGTGGTCAGTGTAGGGTCTAAAAGGCTTTCACTAACACTAGTGTCAGCAGCGCACTCAGTCAAGGAAAAGCGGCTAGAGGATTTGAGGTAATGAGGTGTGTGCCAGTGTCAGCCAATCACTCCCCTGTGACTTGGATGGATTTTCCTTGTCTGAATCCTACAGAGACACAGAGAGTAACGTGGTGAGAGAGAATAAATGGACAGGGTGCAGCATTTATACGTGTTCGGCTTCGGACAGACCAGTTCTTCAGGTTTCTCAAAAATGTTCTTGGTGACTCCACTGAATTAGAAAATACATTTTGTTCAAATATTGAAAACATTGAATAGATGAAAAGTATCATCCTTATGTTGTCAACAACAATCTGAAATATTCTCCACACTTCACATCCAAATATAATACAATACAAAGCTGTACTGTAAAATGTAACAGTACCATAAACAACACCAAAATAAACAAACACATGTACAGACATAGATGACAGTAGCATAGTATCAGCCTTATTACTGTTTGAATGCTTCCACTAAAAGCCTCCACTCCCTGCTTCTGTTTCCCGTCATGCAACACCAGACATGTTCACCTGCAGTATCACTGGGTCACCCCAAATATATGAGAGAGTAAAAGAGGACATCATTATAAGCATTATTGATTATTATAAATAACTACTCAAACAAATATGAGTGAAATGCACTGGAAGTTAAATATCTGTTTGCACATTACCCACAGGGTGTTTTTGCATTTATAGGCTGAGGAGAAGTTTAACAGTTTGAGATTATATTGTGAACCTGCTATAGCTCACTCACTCTTGTTTCCAATTTCATTTTTCGTTTTGGGTCAGAGGACCTCTAAAAGAGACACACTGACATATTATCAACCTACAAAGTTGCGAAGGATAACAAGTTGGCAAATAATTGATATTTACACATCCAGCAGGCAGAGAGCAAAAGTAGCAATCATTTGAGTGAGTTGTGTTTCTGGCCACCTGACAAGAGTGAGGGGATGTCTTTTTCCCTTCACTCTCATTTTAGCTCTATTTTGGCATCTGCACCCTGAGAAAAATATCTTAGACTTAACTTGGTAAATGTTTGACTTTCTTTACCCAGCAGTTGCTTGTCTAGGCTGTCTGCTGTTTCGTGCTGAGCAGGTAGTGTACACAGTCTGTTTATCAGAGCTGCTGTGCTCAAAAATGGCTGCCTGCTGCTGCGGGAAATTAGTTAATGAGGAGGTTGAAACGGAACAGTAAATGTACCGATCATACACATGCATGGACCACTTATAAGTAATAGTGATTTGTAATATTTCAGATATTGCCAGGTTCTGTGTGCTGCAGACTGGCAGCTGCAGGCTACTCTCTGGGGGTAAATCCCACAAGGTGTTGGGGTTGTGTGCACCACTGAGGGAATGAATGCTAATTTATGGTAGACCATATGGAGGCAGCGACAGCGATGTTGGTAGGTGACCAGAGCTCAGAGGGCAACGCGAGGTTAGTGTTAGTGGACCGTGCCGTCATCGCAAACACTCATCTAGTTATTGTTTCTGATGCTTATTAAGCCGCTCAGCAGATGGACAATAATTTGAGCCATGATTACAATCAGAAGCAGTGGCTTGTAACTCATACTTAGCCAGAAAAGCTCATCTGGGGGACGTTCAGGGACAAAGGACTGCTCTGACCTCAGATGTGGCACTTTTATTTTCAGTGACATAAAATGTAGTATTTCGGTCCTGCCTTAGGCAGTGTTTAAATGCAACTTTTATAAGCTGCTCCTCAATTCAAGGCACGTTAGCCAACTCAGTTATCGACGGTGTTTACTTATGGAAGTGACATTTGCAACTTTATTTAATTCAGTCAGTTACTGGCTATTGGGATGACCTTTTGCTGGCTTCATTGGCAGGAGCCCATAAACCTCAGAGACTCACCAGCTTTATAGGCATTCGATAATCGCACAAGGCACTATTGATGAAGTTGTTTTGTGCACTACCTATGAAATGAATGGGGCAAGGAGCAAGAACCACAGCAGTGAAGTGACTACATAAACCTGATTAAGATATTTATCAAGAGAATAAATGAAAATGCGGCTCAGGGGCATTTCTATAACTTTGCAACATTCAAACATTTGTATTTATTTGTGTGTGTGCAAAAGTCAGTGTTTGCATTCTCTCTACAGCTGACCGATAGTGTCAGAGACCGTGATGGATGCATTCTGGTCTTGTCTGGTGGCTGTCTCTTGGAGACGCATGGGAGCTGAATGGAAGCCATTTAAAACCAGCTACCAACACATCCGTCCCTCACAAAGTTTTTGACTGATTTGTGAGAGAAAGATAGATGGTTAGAGAATAGAGAGAGAGTCTATTTTTCTTTATGGTAGTAAAAGGATCGAAATCTGGCTCCTCCACAAACATACAGGTTTGCCTCAACCATATTCCCTTATTTTGTCATCATTCTGAAAGCAATGATTAACAACGCTCCTCACATGCTCGCTGTCTGTCAAATCATTGGAGAAAAGAAGAAAGAAAAAACAACTTCTAGACCATATCAATTGAGCAAGATATGCATTTCCACCCATCGGCTCATAATCTTCTCATTAATTACATATATTGGAAAATCCTGAATTATTATGATTCATTGCCTTAATCCATCACTTCTGAGATGAAATTCCCGGCAAACAAATTAAATCAATTTGCCCACACGGTAAAATGTACTTTATATGTGGAAAAGAGACATTGAATCTCATTGGCATTCTCTACTTTAAGTTTGCCTGGGAGTGAAATCCATCAAACAGATAAGATGGATTCTCGTTTTTTTTCATAGAACAGCCGTAAGTAAACAATATGAAGATTAATCTGTTCTTGCAGTTTGTTCCTGCATCATAGGCAGTATGTAGAACAGACGACGACTCTTTGTCTTATTGCATGTCCTTCTGGGTGGGCAGGTCGCACTAATCTAAAGAGCAGAGAGGTTGTTTTATGCAACCTTTGCTTTGATATACAGGCTCAGATGTAACACATTGAGCATGCAGACAAATTGATTCGATCATTCAGTGAGAGGGGGGGGGAAATACACCCTGAGGTTTATCGTTTACGGCCTGCCCACGTTGATGCACATGCAGACGTATCACCAGGAGGATCTCCGAGAGTTGCAGTAAACCTGCAACAGTTCACACCTCCTATATCTACGCTCCACACAGCACAGATGGGTTCGTTGTGGTTCACTTGGCAGTCAGCATCATCTCAGCCTCATGCAGGGCTATGTGCTTTCATAGTATTTTGTTAAAAATCACACGTGGGAAGAAGAACAAAAATCCCATCACTTCATAACGCTCCAGACAGATTTCTCAAGTAAGCAGGCTTCCTGAAGGCATGCTTGAGGAAGCAAATGGGTATAAAAAAAAGTACATTTCACCAGACATCACACACCATAATGCCCGTTTCCTCTGATCTCGGCGTCCTGCCCCAAGGGTGCAATAAGAGTTTATTACACCTATACTCACTTTATGACCCACCTTCTACCCTCCACCCGCTCCCCTCAAGCCCACGCTAACTGTTATTGAAAACACCCAGGTTTGCTATATATCATTCCTGAGCAGCACGTTATGCTTTGTGCAACCTGGTTAATCACCACCAGCTCATATACGGGTATTGTCCAGGTGACATTGCAATAGCTCCACTTATCTAATATCTGCTTGGATGTGGAAGTGTTTAAACAAAATCCCATTTGTCTCTACACCCTGTGTTGCCTTGAGGCTGCAGGTATCATATGCATATGTATCCGCAGTGTAATGATGGGGAGTAAATAGGAAATAGAGAATGCAGAGAAGGCCTGTGTGTGGGGAAAGTAGGAAAAATTAGTTTGGCTTAGTTTATTGCTAGCCAGGAGTGGGGGATGTGTATAGCAGGATGTGTAAGGGACTTTGGATTCAAATGCAAAGCGCCAGTAAAGATCTTTCAGGGCGGAGGTGTTCGGAGGAAGAGGTAACAGCTCATGGGTGACAGTGTGACAAGAGTCAGGGAAGGACCTGTCACCCCTTCGTCACACTGATGGCTCCTCTGTCATCAGGCGCGTGCAGGTGGGAGAAACTACACCACCATGGCAATGCAAATGAAACTAAATTACAATACTTCAAAAGAAACAATGCAACTATCTATCTTCAATTCAGCTGCTTTTTTTAAAATACAAAAATATTTTATGATTAAAACCATGAGCAAGTAATGCTGTGAATGTGTTTCAAGCCCCGAAGGGGACTTTAACAAAATCTCTAAAGCGTCCACTATTTGAGGGGTTGGTGGTAGAATGTGTTTATGAAATATGTTGTTTTGTATAAGACAGACTTTGGGATATTTATGCTTTTCTTCTGTGTCTATGTATTCATATGTCTGTGTGTATGTTCATGCTAGAGTGGGCAGCAACATCTTATTGGGCAGATGGCTTGTGTCGTCATGAAGGGGAGGGGGGGGGAGGGGGGATAATGTGTGATGGGTGGAAATGGGTCTGTTTAATTAGTTGTCAAACGAACAGCCCAGCTATCCGCTAAAGAGCTTTCATGTGCCCCGAGGGGCGGTGTGACGTGCGGGTATGGTGCAGAAGAGGTCCAGCGACTTCCTAGTCTTACATGACCAGGCCAGCTGAGCAGGTGCTGCAGATCACTGTCCACGGTCTCATGTTGACACCACACTCTCTCTGAACAATTATTGTACTACACGTCTGGCACACGAAAACACATAACAGCTTTGTGTTTATAAAATCCCTGTTTCCATGCTGTGTATGCTTTATTTTACTCTACACAATAAAGAGCAAGCTATGTGTTGTTAGGCTTACAGACTACATTTAAATCACAAGTAAATAATTGGAAATTGACTCACAGTACAGTGGTCGATGTAAAAGATGAAAGTTGTAAGTGCAGTTGGACTATGCCTGTGTGTTTTCTAAGTCAAACCCTGTTGTGTCTAATATCTGTGTTAACACTGTCCTATCACTTTGTCCCTGTGCCTTTTTTTCTAGTATGTGCTGGTACAGAGAACAAGCTGAGCACCCTGTCGGACCTGGAGCAGCAGTACCGCACCCTGAGGAAATACTACGAGAACTGTGAAGTCGTAATGGGCAACCTTGAGATCACAAGCATCGACCGCAGCCGGGATCTCACCTTCCTCAGAGTAAGGGCTGAACAGTATCATACATTAAACGGTGTTGAATTGTAATTGTACTTATATGCCCAAAATTCTCCACTTGGAACTGACCAGAGACTTTTGAAAAAGCTTGCCTAAACGCTTTGGAAATGTTTAAAATTGCTAGCCTTCTTACAGTCATAAATTATGGTAACTACAATAATTATTCCAATGTCTGTAGTTTTCAGTACATACAAATATCAATCCAAACATCCACATTTTGCATCACTTTGTGTCTAAATCTCAGTAAAAAGTTCAGAATGTGAACTTTTTCACCACTGTCTTTTCATTTGACCTTGTCATCCAGAAAATGGCATATACTCAGATCCTTTACAACTAATCACCACTCAGATTAGGGTCTATAACCGATGATTAGCAGCGAGGAATGTTTTTGTTATCAGGGGTAATCAGACCTCTCCTCTCCAAGTGTCTAACTGATTGTGAGCTTGCACCATTGTGATCTGAAGCATAGAATAATCAAAATCCCTTTCAAATAACTTCATCTGCCTATTCTCCTTTTTGATTAACTGTGATTCAAAGACAGAGACGAAAAAGTGCTTTTGCACGGAACATGCATTTCTAAATTTTAGAAAACCATTTGGAAAGAGTTCAGTTATTTAGGAGCAATTTTTAATAATAATCTCATTACCAATCTAAGCATGTGAGTTAACTGATTCCTACAGTCAAAGGGCAATATATATAGGGAGCTGTGGAACATGAATGAAACATGTTGTTTAGGTGAGGGAGTTGAGGTGGAATTGCCTACGTGAATGCTTACTTCCATTTCAGTTTGATGGACACATATACCAACAGGGTGAGTGGGTGATGACAGGCCGGGGGTCAGAGCAGTAATATTGTGTTAATGAGAGGTCAGAAGGCAGCAGAGACATGAGGGTTGAGAAATTAGAAGGAGGGAGAAAAACATTTAATTGCCCAGTTTCTTTTGGGTGGTGTCAGCTGCTACTGTTGACCTCCGTTGGCCTTCCACTTCTCCAGTACATCAACCAAGCACTCTGCTCAGCTAACGGCATTCAACTCCAATTGATTCTAGTCAATCTGGGGGGCAGGGGAGCTCCCCTGGTGTTTCGCTAAAGTGCTGACTGCATTCAAGGTCTGGTATTGCTTTGCGTATGAACTGGGCTCAGAGGCTTTGCAGAGAAGCAGGATTGCGAGCAATCATTGGTTTTTCATATTTTACTCCTACCAGCAATGATTTGAAGTTTATATAGCAAAATCAGGTTGTTTGCATGAGGTAAAAGTAATGGGGTAACTCATTTTCTCTTGTGCATTTAGCTTGTATGGACACAACAAATCAAGATTGCAAATTGAATTCTAACCCTGCTCTGCATTGTGCAACGCAATACTGACAACACCCCCTGCGATGCAGAACAAAACCCAGATAATAATAGAAGAAAGAGCAAGCAATGGATAGTCAAATGCTACCATTATACTCCTGGAGAGGGAATAGGCCCCACTGACTCAGAGAAAAAGTTGTTATTGGGGTAAGACATGCAGATCAAATACCAAGTGCGATCGCTGCTTTACTCACAGAACCAATTTGTTCTTTAGAACAACTTTCACGTTTAAGAGTGTCTCATCCGTATAAGCTGATGTTACATGAAGGCATGTGGAGGTTAAAGTTGCTTTTGACTACAATCCCCTCTCTACCTGCGTACTTTTATATCAAACCAGCACTCATTTACCAAATGACTCCCTGTGGCGCCAACTTGTCAGGTTCCTCCACCTTTTCAGGAATGGCAATTAACATGGGTTAATTGAAGATGCTAATTAGGAACACAGGGTGCCAAACAGCTAGGGAGCAAGAGGGCAGGGTGCAATCTGTATTTTTAGGTAATATTATTATTATTATGATCAAAGACATTAATAACACGGTTCCCCAGGGATGGGAACACTTCACCTTGAGGTAGAGAAGAAAGAAGGAGTGAAGAGAAAAGTATTTTGCGGCGGCCTACCATACCACCTGTCTCCGGGAGGTGATTGAAACTGATGCCTGTGCATTGGCTCTTTCTTTTCAAGATAGCCGAGAGATTGATGGCTGCCTCCCAAAGCCCCTCAAACAGCTTTAGCAGTAAATAGAGTCCATCTTCTAAACTGCCTCCACGACAGATGAATCAACGCTGGCACTGTGATTAATAACTGCATTTCAGCACTGAGGCTTTCTCCCCACTCTCATATATGCACATTCAAACCAACAGCACAACAGGGTCTCTAACCACAAGCAGTGTTTACATCGACAACGTTTAAATCACTCCTAAATCCATATTTTCGTTCCCTCTCATATCATAAGCAGAACATACATTTGCATACTGAATGCATGCACTTTAAGAAAAGTAAAAGACACATCTTGCTCAGGTCTACATGTGACTTTTCTTTTTGTGAATGGGAATCAACACACTCTCTTCCCCTGTGTCAATTCCTCACATTTGCTCATAAACTGATTTGTGATTATGAAATATTAATTTTGTTCCCTCTCCTCTCCTCTAACCAGTCCCAGTAGGAACCCACAGGCTGATTTGATTTTGCCATTGCAACCATTAGTAAACATGTAATCCCCCCCAAAAATGTTAATGCAGTGATCCCATTGCTTATAGCGGCACAGCACCAATTCACTGATTTCCAACTTCTGTCCCTGTAGCAGTTGATACATTATTGAATCACTATTTACAAATGGAGACATTTAATGTATCCAAAAGGCTTCTGCAATTTTTTTTAGAAAAGATAAATGAACATGTAAATGAGGCCTAAGTATCATGACAACAAACATATTTAGATTTGTTGTTACAGATGCATCTTTTATTATTAGCATACCTCCTTTCGAAGACTCTTTGTTCCTTTAAATGCATCTTGTTTTTCCCTGAAACAAATCAACTTGCTTTATCGTGTTTCCTTTTTTCAAATAAGAGTACCTTTTCTGACAAGATGATTATCTAGAGAAAATATAGATATTGTGCAGTCCAATAAAACACAACCACAAACTAAAGAAATGTTCTTAAAGTGTACTTATTGGATTGAGGCAGCACAACCCTGTCTCCTAAAAATGACGTTCCCACAGAACTAAACTGCATTCTCAATTACGTTTAGCTAGAAACATATTTTCTCCCACGTTACGTTTGTTATGAACGTATCTTAAATACGGTTATTTTCTACATATCTTTGCCATTTATTGTCTTGCTTATAATAATGATAATAGTAATTTAACAAATATCATTTTAGAGCACACATTTGAAATCGACAATCGGGCTCGATATATGGTTAAATTAACACTAGAACCGCCAGAGATTTTTTATACCTAAAACCGCCACCTGGGTCAAATTGACCCGCTATTAGAATGCATTGATTTTCAAGGTAAAATGTTCTTTTATTGAACAGTGAGTTTTGATCGCACAGGGATGAAACATATACCAATATAATCTGTGGACTCTCAGGGCTCGACATTATAAATGGCCCGCTGGCCCGGAAGCATTATTTAGACACCGCGGCCAGCATAACGTACTTTCAACTTGCCCCACAGCTGTTTGCTTCGGAGCGCAGCGCGAGCAGTCTCCCGTGAGCGGGAGCGCACTCCTTCACTACAGACTGTCTCTATCTCTCTCTATCTCTCTCTATCTATAACTATCTATCAATATATCTATCCATCTATCTCTCTCTCTCTCAATCTATCTCTCAATCTATAAGGAACCGCAGTAGACAAAAGGCGTTGCTATAGCAACACGTCATGTTTATATGAAAAGGGGTGGGGTCAATATGACCCGCTGGGCGGAAATAGGTATAAAGGGCAATTTTTTGGGCGATTTCTTCAATCTGACTTCATATTGACCATTTTTAACAACATAGGGTGCTACATAAAACACTTTCAGGAAAAGTCACGGACTGGAAGACTTTAATATTTTATTGAAAAAAAGTTACACACAATAAAAAACAGCTCTGGGTCAAATTGACCCGATTGGCGGTTCTAGTGTTAAAATCAGTAGGCGAGGCTGTAATTTCGCCAGCTGTTACTCTCATGAGCGAGGCAGAAAATAATAGTTGTATCATGCCAAAAAGCTGCTGTGTCGGTTGTTATTGTCAATATTAATATAATAATAATTTATTTTTAATAGTCACACTCGATTTCGCCGATTTTCTTGTTGCCCCAGCTGGTCGACACCTCTTTTAGCAGAAACAAACATAAATGTATTAAATCGATGTTAATCCATGTGTGTGGTTGTGGAATTACCGGACGTGACGTTGTGCGATTGCGTTGCCAGGCAACAGCTTGGGTTCATGTTAATTTACAAACTCTTCAACTAGAACCCTAGTTATATTTAAAAACATTTTAGAAGGCCTCACAAAATACTTTAATGTAAATTTAAATTTAAATGTGAAGGAATGTGTGTATAACAAAATACATCCGCCATAAACAATACCGGAAATAGACGTAGGAAAGATTCTCAGCTCGGTGATTGGATGTTTTAGCCGCAATGCACATTGGGATATGGTGTTTATGCGATGTGAAATCCGAAAACATTTGAAAAAAAAAAAAAATACTTTATTCCAAGTGTGCTTGCTTTTCTCTTTGAAAGTCATCACATAACGGCATTGTAATACACGGTTCGGCTGCATTACATATTACACATCTACCGTAGTTTTTTATTTATAGAGCCCTGATGAGAAGACTTCTGGACAAACTGGAAGAAATGCCGCCAAAACTGAATACGTGACGTGGATCATAAATATATCAACAATTAAACAACATCTTACATTTATTTTCACAAAATACGTCTCCTTGCTTTATCAACACTAATTCGGCTGACTTTTATATTTGATCCAATTTGTAGATAGGCTATATTTACACCATAACGGTGCACAGCTGATAGAAAGGGACACCTAGTGGTTAAAGCACGTTATTAAAAAATATTAAGAGTATATACAAAATAGGGGGAAAGTAGAAGGTCAATGATAGAAATATAGAATAGAAAAAATCAAGAAGATACTGTAAGTGATCTCTACAATAAAACAGTTTAGTGCAGGACGTCCAAAGATATTAATAGGAGGATGTGCAAAACAGACAAACTAATAAGGCTTTATTAAACATTAAAGAATACTTTAAGTTAAGGTCTTCTTTTGAATAAGAAAAAAGCTTTGGGGGTATCTACAGATAGATATTAAGCCTGACAAAGTACTAATATATTGCTTTCCTGCTATGTCGAAGCGCTTATTTTAACTGATACAATTATTCTGTATTCATGTTTTATATTTTCCATTTATTTGAATAAATGACTAAATAAATTAATTTAATTAGTTTAATTATGTATTTGTTTTCTTCTGTCAGAACAAGTATTGCTATAGTTTTACATAGTATATCCTTTAACAGCCATAATTATTTCTAGAAAATGGTGAAGGTTTGTTTAAGAGAAGGCTGTTCCTGTAATGAGAGTTCACATTTATGCTACATTGAAGGGTGGAATTGACTACACATCTTCAGAAACATAATTTGCTTCAGATATAACTCATAGTAATATTGTAACCATTAAGAAAAGCCAACTGCATTAAAAACCCAGTTAACAAACACTATACTGTAGGTCAAGTATTTTCCTTCAGTAATTAAGATGTAATTCCAATGTAGACACACCTGGGGTCGCTGTTCTGTCTGTTACGCTGAGCCATGCATTGTCTGGAACGTAAAAGGGACGAAGAAGACAAAGTGAAGTGACGTACTTCCGGTTCAACATGAAAACATTCCCAGTTAAACATGCAAAAACAAATCGCTAAATAAAAAGATAAAACACTGGCATGTCATTTACGTTAGAATAAATAGAATGGTTTTGAATAACCCACAGTGCCTTAATGTACCAGCGAAAGAGGCTGTTTGGATGATAATAAAAAAAAAAATCCAATCAGAAATGTAAGAAATCCATGGATTTTTGAATATTCAAAGAGCCCGATTACGATGGCCAGACAGGCAAACAATTACATTAAATCATTGGAAATCGACGATCAGGCTCGATATATGGTTAAATATAGCAGTAGGCGATCGATGTCCATAGATGAGGGGAAAATCTACGTCACTTTACAGCCCCGCCCACTTTTGGGGAAACCAACGCTGTCATTTGAACGGCGATCAAGCCTGAAGCCAGAGCTCTTCTTTTACTGTCCTTTCTTACAGAAACACTGAACTCTGGATTTGTTTTAATGTTTGAGGTGCAATAAACGACACAGCAGCTTTTTGGCATGTTAAAACTATTATTTTCTGCTTCGCTCATGAGAGTAACAGCTGGCGAAATTACAGCCTCGCCTACAGATTTTAATTTAACCATATATCGAGCCCGATCGTCGATTTCAAATGTGTGCTCTAAAATAATATTTATAAATGACTATTATCATTATTATAAGCAAGACAATAAATGGCAAAGATATGTAGAAAATAACCGTATTTAAGATACGTTCATAACAAACGTAATGTGGGAGAAAATACGTTTCTAGCTAAACGTAATTGAGAATGCAGTTTAGTTCTGTGGGAACGTAATTTTTAGGAGACAGGGTTGGGCTGCATGGTTACGTTATTTCTTTCTTTTATTTGGAGGGTTTGTGCCCTAACACCTCCAGTATGTACTAAAGGGGGCTTCTCAACAATGATGTTGGTGGGCTGTTCATGTGGCCTTCAACGCTGAGTGAAGTGTTCACTTGACCCTTCACTTGTCGAAACAATTATCAGCTGTCAAAGTGATGCATACAGATGGAAAACCCTGCAAGTGCATCATTGAGCAGAAATAATAGTGGCTAAAGAAAGACTAACGTTTTGAAATATGTGTTTACTTAAGTTAGCATGTTTTACATCGCCAAAATGTATTATAGACATGCAACTAAAGCTGCTCAGTCTTCAGTCTCTGGCTCAGTTTTTCTAAGTGTTTTTCTACGGCATGGTAGAGAGTAGCCTACATAGAGGAAATTAGGCAGCAGAAGTGTCCTCCTTGTCTTTTCTTTCAGTCCCAGTTGTTTTAACCTTGCTTTGCTTCAGAGTTAAGGGGCCAATTATGGAATGGTATTGGGGGTTAAGCAATTCAAAAACCTCCCATAAGGCAAGCAGTGCAAGTATTTCAGAATGAGCGGTGCATTTGCTGAAACTGACCTGTGCTGTTTTTCAATGTTAACATGAATCTGAGAGGCCATGATCACATGTTTTGTTCTCCCACACACAGAGAACACTCAAGTGTGAGTTCCCTCACAGACACATTATGTGAAAGGTTTCAAGCAAGTTCATCAGCCAGCTGAAGGTTATGCAAAGAAAACATTGCAACATTTGGATGAAAAAAGTTTACTGCATCTAGCCACTGGATTTTTATATTTATTATTTGAAAGACTTCCTCTTCTTTTGCATGGTCCCATAACAGTTGGAAATAAACAGCGGTCTATAAGCCTCCTTCACAAGGCTGCAGCTCTCTTGGTCTAACAAAGTACAAAATAAAGTGACAATTATTTATTTCACCTGCAATCTATGCCATTACCATATGGTGAAATTGCCTTGCCAAGCTACTTCCCCCAAAGCATCCTCTATTCATGCACTCCATCCCTGTCTTCTGACATCTTTCTTCATACTTCTTCTTGACTGGCATATTTGTCCCTCAGGCCCCATTGGTGCCCTCCCCAGCTTCCTAATTGTTGGTGCACTGTTAGATGAGTGCAGATTACGTTGGCCCCCTGCTCCTCAGCAAACTCCTTCAATATTAATGAAGACTGATGAAGTGCTAGGGAGCCCCTGTCTTTCAGCACCGACCTAGATTGGATTGACAATTGCAATTAGCGTCCCCTCAAGTCCATTTCCATCACTTTAATTTGACACGAAGAAGGACAGTGCGGGGAGGGAAGGGAGACCCGCGAGAGAAAGAGATCCTGAGGAGAAAGGTTAGAGAAGGAAAGTGGGGTGAAAGAGTTTGACCAGGAACTAGTTGGAAAGATATCAAGGAGGAGGAGTATATACTTTAGCAGACATGAAGGAAGTCCCTAGAAATCTTTCCCTCAACGATATCCGAAGCGATTTTCTGCAGCTAACATTTTACATTTCTTTCATCATGTGCAGAGTCTGTAGTCAAATCCACCATAAGACCTTTAAGTCAGGTGATCTCCACTATGTGTTTTCTACTGCCACCTATGACTCTCAGTATATGTTGTTCAGTGTTTGCCTGGTATCAGTATGTCTGTGTGCACGTTTCTTCTCCCACCTGCGACAGTCACTTAATGGATTGCTTCTCAGTGTGTGTGAGAAAGGAACAGTTTGTGAGATACGGGGACAGCAGCTACTGAAAATTAATGATTCTCCATCCTTTTGCAGTAAATTGCATTTAAAGATAGTCAAAGGTTGATGATGTGTCATGTTTGTGTGTATTTCTGTATGTACGTTTTCATTTTTGTGCATACATATTATGTATGCGTATTGTGATAGGAAATGGGACATCGGACTGCTTTGACATTGAGACATTCATTTTAAACCATCCATTGCTCAAATTGACCGAAGGAATTGGTTGTATCTGTGTGTGCAAGTGCGTGTGTGTGTTTGTAATTGTAGGCAGGGTTTACCTGTCTCCTTGTTTGACTGACAGATACATTTCCTTCCCACTGTTAGTCATACCATATCATTTTTTTCCCTCCTGTCTTTTGGAAATGATCTGGACTGATAGGCACTGGAATGAGAATAACAGAAATGCTTGCCATGCCTCAAATGAGCAAACACACGCTTACAATTTGTATTGACCTGTAGCCCTGTTGAGTGCAAAATCAGCTAAATAGAAGCATATCAAACCCAGCAAGTGTGCTGACTGTTTTTTTAAGATACCTGGTGTAAAAAGGAAATATGTATTGAGCCACACAGTGTAGAAAATCCTGCTGCTCTACTGCTATAGAGTGCCACAGTGACGCGTCCTAAAACCCGGAAGTAAACTCCTTCCGGTTCCTTCGACAAAAAAGCAATGCAATTTCTCCATAGGATTTTGGAAAATAGCTCGAAATAAGGTCTGTGGTTGACACACATTTAAGAGACGGATCACGTTTTGTTCAGTCGGATAATATCCACATGTCTACCCTACTTTTATAATTTTCTAATCGTAAATCTAATCGCCAGAAGCAAAATGCTAACGTTATGCTATAAACGAACTACAGCAGGGTCGCTGCTTCAACGTCAGGCCAACTTAAGATCCATATTCAAAAATACAGATTCAAAATGGTACAAGTTGAAGCGTTTGTTTTAACAGTTTGCAGGAGGCAGGTACTTGCTTTCAAGCAGATCACGGGGGAAAACAAACTTAGCGGGAGTGTTTTACGTGTCGGTGTAATGACGTAAAACGGCCTCGACAATTTCTGTAGTCCTATTCAGCCACGTAAACTCTTCAGAAATCACCAGCGGGGTCACTGCTGATGTATTTAATGTCGTAGAACAAAACATGATCTGTCTCTTCAATTTGTGTCAACCACAGACCTTATTTCGAGCTATTTTCCAAAATCCTATGGAGAAATTGCATTGCTTTTTGGCGAAGGAACCGGAAGTGGTAAAATGCTAACTTACTTCTGGGTTTTAGGACGCGTCACTGCGGTTCTCTATTAATGGGTTGTATCTTTGTGAATGCCAAAAACAGCCCACTAAACAGTACCAACCAACAGTACCTCACCACTACACCACAGGGCAATTGTATTTTGTATATAGTTCCGATTGGTTAAAGTAGACATTCAAAGTAAAACATATTTTTTGGAGTTAACTTGAATTTACATTGTAAACAAGATTGACTTCATTGTCTTTGGATTGCTGTGTAAAAAAGCACATCCAAAACATATTTACATGTGCTGGATTGAAGGAAAGAATCTGAAAGAAAAAAATCCACACACTGTACTCACACTGCTTATTGTGTAGTGTTTTGATTTAAAGATATCCTGGTTAGATCAAAAGGTTGCTAAAAACAAATTGCTGGGAGATTGTACTACAATGTGCAGATATAGGTTTTGATTTTACCTTGGATCGTGGATAAGATCAGCAAAGGAGAGAGGCTTTTCATTGTCTTGTTTTACCTTTGTAAATCTGGTGATTTGTCATATGTTCTGTTCCCTCTTTAGGACCCACTCACTATGTCGGTCGGCATGTATTATATCCATCACATTACTTTATTGGAGGTGAAATGCTTGCCTCTGTTGCTCTTTTAAGAAAAAAAAATGTGGAATGCGACTGCATTAGTGAACGTTTAAAAAAAAATCCTACAATCTTGGAGTAGACGGTGCATGAGACTTTCTCACTACACTGGGCACGTGCACACACACACACAGACAGAAAGTGGAGGTGATAGTACTTATCGTAACAGAGCAGTGCCAGGCTGAATAGAGAGGCAGTGGAGAGGAGAAGCAGAGCCCACCCTGCCTCTCTGATGCCTTTCAAACTTCATATCTGCCTCCTTCTGCAGCTTGCCAAAAAAAAGGTGAATGATATAGACCAACGTCTCTGGAGGATCGAAATCAATTTCCACCCACTGTGACTTAGATGAGGGAGTCTTTTTCAAGAATGGCTTAGATGGCCAGAGTATAATAGTTCCTCCTCATTAACAACACCCGAATGATAACAGCACTCATGGCAAAAAGCCACCAGCACAACTAATCCTCTCTAACTTAATTTATTTAAGGCCCCCACCCCAGAACACACATTCTTTATGCATTCAGCGTGTGCTGGTGAGTCTATGCATGATAATAAGGGACCTTGTGGGTTTGGCTTGCCTTGTCTAAGAAGTGAGACACTGTACCTGGTTGTCGTTTCATTATTCTATCCACCTTTTTCTTTTGTTCAAACTGTGTCTTCTGCTCGCTACACTGGAAAAGCAAATACTTAATCAGAACAAGCTGCTGTGTGGGGATGGAGATCACACCATCCGTATTTTCTCATCTGAGCAGGGATTGAAATTCAACCTGCTAACCCCAGAGTACTGTCTATGTACCTGCTGTTAGAGCCATGTTGCATTAAGATCACAATATGACCATCATGGTTTTGTCTTTCTTGATGTCATATCTTAAAGAATACTAAAGTGATATTCAACCCTAAAATCCCTGTTTCATTTAGTATAAAATACCTTCCCTGTCATTTTAAAAGAACTACTTCAGCAGCACATTTTGGTCGAATGGTGCAGTAATACTATGTCTTAATGTAAAAAAACATTTACTATTACCTTTGCTTTGCTATGCTCTCTCATTGGTCAGGAAAACTGCTGTTTTTAACTCACTTATTTACCAGCACAGTGCTTCACTTCATAGTTTGACAAAAGGTTTTTGGTCACACAGTAAGTGAAGATGACAAGTTACCAACATCAGCAGTATCATAACTTTTCGTATGTTAACACCATTCACACAGCTCCTTTATTTTGTGTACATTGGTTTTAAAATCCTGTGATATTCATGCTCCTATGCGCCCTAACTGCATCGGTGCAGACTTCTTTGCTGCGATGGGGATTACAAATTTAAAAAATCGACATATGACGTTGCAGCCCGATGATCAGCATCCAAACAAATGCGAATTTAGAGCTACACCCTGGATACCAAATACAACAAATACATATACATTTGTTCTAAGTGCTCCTTGAATATAAGTTTCCTCTAAAATTACATCGATTGTTGGTGATATTTATTTTGCCGATGTTGAATGGTCTGTATCATTAGCATTTGCCCAATTTTATCAATTAATATGTTTGTAAGACAAAAAGAGAGACAGTGTAACATTTTGAAAAATAAGAATTTGATCCAACCTTATCGCCAGACAGGAATGTCGATATTGCAAAATCTCAGATGACATTAAGTGACAGCGTTTTTTTAAACTTGTTTTCGCAATATCTGAGCATAGCAACCATATTACTGTATGTTTAGCAAATTCGAAAATATATCAAGGTACGGTCAGCATTAGGAAACTAAAAGGTTAAGGAAAGCTCAGTTACAGTTACTCAATAAGGATTGCAGGTTTGGGATAGAAAGTGTACCCTCCCATCTCTCATACATTTGCTTTCAAAAACAGGCGGAGAAGTGCTCAGCATCTTAATCACCCAGGCTGTATTTCCCATCTCATTTTACTCTCAACAATAGCAACACACTTTCTTCATGTATGTAATTATCTTATTACCAACACTCCTTCTTTATTTCCTTCTTTTTCTCTCTCTTTAAATGCAAAGTGGGCTCCTTCTGCATTTTCATCCCTCCTTTCTACCTCCCTCCCCAGCTCTCCTTGCGCTAACTAGTCAGTGTTTGAATAAAAACTCATTAGGATTACATAGCCATTTAGCTAAGTGACACAGGGTGTAATTGTACCATCCATCAATTGCTGTGTAATAACACACTCGGAGGAGCTAAATGTTGATTAGCCCTCAGCCAATTTCACCAGTGGGTTTTTGGAATAAATAGCCAGAGGAGATGAGTGGCGGGGGGGCTTGGAGGGTGTTGCGGACAGGGGCGCTGACCCATGGGAGCAAAATGAACTTGAAAGGTTTGGAAATAAAATGTCAAAGACAAGCAAATTATCACTTTCTGTCACTACTGGCCTTTTTGTCCCCACCCGCACACAACACACTGAACATTAAGCACCATGCACAAGGATCTCGATAATGCAGGACATGTTTTGGATAAAGGACAGATATGTTGGATATTTGACATCTCTGTAAAGCTCTGAATATATGTATATATATATATATATACTTTTTTAAGGACGGGAATGTTTTGCCTTTCCGGGTGGGGTGATAAAAGAAACCCTTAATGAGTTAGGAAAAGAGAGGGGGCGGAACTTTGGCCCTTTACAGTTCAAAAATGATTTCAGTCTTTTTAAGTGTGCTTGATGTTATCCTTTCATTATCACTGTCTAGCTCAGTTATATGCATATGTTTTTGGCATCTCTTTAAAGAAATACTACATAAGGTACTGTAAATGAGTAACGAAGGCTCTTCATTTGTCTTCATCAACTGTCAGGAACATGGTCCATACTGCGTCTTTGATTCGTCACAACAGGTTATGTGCTTTTATTCATACTGCAATGCTAAGGAAATTGCATTCATAGAGAAAGGAAGTTTATAAGTTACAGTAGCTAACTCTAAAAAAAAAAGTCCTGGCTCATTGCTCGTTCTGAGACCCTTATTTTCTCCTTAGTTTCACAAATCACTGTCTTACTTTATAACCTTCCTACACCATTTCTGTTGCTACGGTTTTCAATCACAATCCAACTCAGGTGCAACACTGATTTCACATAAAATATTCGATTTTATTTTATTCCTTTGAGTTGTTGTTCCCTTTTTACTCTATTGTTAATCTTACTTACCCTCTAGCACGATGGCCTTCTGATATCATTTTTTCAACTATTTTCCCAACTGATCCTGAGTGTGCTGGCTGAATTATAGTATTGACATGCAATGCAATGTTATTCCCCCAGCTTCTCCCAAAACCCTGTCTTTGCATACCTTTATGCTAACTGTCCCAAAATCCAATCACTAACATGCTATTACAAACATAAAGCTGGAATGGGAGTCATTAAGAAGATATACATACATGGACTCCATCTATCATAAATTGTTCTGCTCACTGGACAAAGCTTATGCTAATGTATAAACTATAGAGTTACTTACTCCAAGCGTTATACATTTAAAGGTTAAATTAACATATTTAAGACCTTACATTAAGCTATTATATTTATTTTATTTAACTTAAATGCGTCAGGAGATGTTACAAAAGCAACGGCTCAATGTTCACTAGTCGATATCAGACAATACTTTTGCAGTATCACTCATTCGCTGGCCTTTCTTGTAATTCTCACTTGTATCCCCAGTCCTTTATTCTCAGTTTAATTGGGCTTTGTCAGTCAGTAATTCCCCCTCGTGAGTACTCTTGCATGCTTCACTGTTTCATAGACCTCACCAATATCTCCTCTTCGCCTCTGCATGTTCTACACGGCAGTAGCAACTAATCCTTGCTTGCTAGCTTGTTTAGCAACATAATGGATGTTGTTTCAGCCTCCCTAACTTTGGGGCACTTTTATCAATCAGTGTGGGATTTGTTTGGGCTTGTCAAGGGGCAAATAAGAGCTTCATTATTGTAATTAAAATAGAGACAATGCCTACCATAGCCAAATCCAGTGCCCCTTGGCTCATGCAACAGGCACCATTGTTCCTACTACATGTATTCGAGAAGGAACTACAAGAGAAACCAAATAGGCTCTTATTGATGCACAAGGCACACATATGAGGTGGTGTGGGAGGTATGTTTGTTAGTTTCCTTTTCATTCATAATGATTATTCCTCCAAATAGGTGAGACTTACTTAATTGCTCATTGAGTTGATGATACTGTGTTATGTAGATAATATCCCCATCGTCCAACCATGACATAATGTAGATAAAGGACTTGCAAAGGATATGGTAAGTAGAGAGAGAGTGTAGGGGAAAAAGAAACACAAAGAAACAGAGCAGAGATAGAGAATTAGAAAGACAGTCTCTTTAAATATAATTGCAGCTTTTACCAAAAAATGAATGCATTGTGAAGAGTTAGCTGTGCCAACTCCAACCCATCATGCCCCTATCACTAATGTACCAGTGACTACTACTGTAATTACATAGGCTTTTGTCTAGCTCTGTGCACAAATAGCCAAAATTGCTCTGACTTTTACAGCCTGTTCATGGACATCTACAGTATATGGGCGAGTTCCAAAAAGAGGAGTGTAAATGAAAAGAGAAAGAAAGCTACAAAGGGATGGAATTAACGGGGCATTTGAATGGAGGTACGGTATATTTGACGGTGTATTGGGATATATGTTAAGGATGATTTTTCAGGTTGCTGACATTTCTAGGTATAGGAAGTCTTCAAATGTAATTCCGTTTGTTTACATTCCACTGTGTACTTGGCCATTTGCTAAACCTCTTCTTCTAACAATGCTTGTCCAATCAGAGCTTAGCAACTAGACACAACAGGTCTCTCGTAAACCCTTGTACTTGAAGGGTTGTCCTGAAACAAATGAGAGCCGCAGTGGATAGAACTGTGTCTTTGTCTGCTAGCTTACTAGCTACAGCAGTAACATAGCATTACCTTCAAGGCAAAGAGCTATCGACATTGTTTAGCAGGGTTGCAGGTGACCTTAGTACAACTACAATATCCAATCCAGCCCCCAAGTAGGCAAGTAATGGCCCTTCATGACACCGAAGGCCTACTAGCTCCCAGTGTAGTCAAACGTTTAGTTAAACCTAGGGAGGTAGCATAATATTGAAAAAAGCTAGGGCACAATTGCAATCGCACAGGATAACTGCCAGAGCTCATGCGTCTGGTTGTTGACAAGTTAACTTCTTTGTTATGACGAACTCTTAGGTGCTCATGAGATGTCCTTTAAAACGATTCAGATATTCATCCTTTTTCACTTTTTTAACAGCCTCTAAGCTGCTCCCTCATATACTTAAAATCAAACTCCCCAATAACCCCATATTCACAAAAAGCTAACAAGCATACACGCACAACTTTGTAGTATGTTACAGGAACGTCTGTCTCAGTAGGACAGAAATACAATTGCAAACTGTTTATAGCCTTTGCAGCAGCTAACTTTACCTTTTTTGAAACTTGAATGAATACTATACATTTAATATGTTTTTAAACGTCTATTTAAAAAACCCTATTAAATGGGACTTCACTCAGGGTTTTACAAGGACACGTATAGCAGGAAGTGCACAGGTGTAACCGATAACATTAACAAGGGCTGCTGTAAAATTGAGAATCCTGAGCAAAGCCATCGTTAATGATATAAGTTTCACCTGTGTTTTCCCTGCTATGACAAGGCAAACAGTGTGCTGTGAAAAAGACCAATTCATTTCCTAGAGAAAATACGTCTATGTCCTAAAAGTATATGAAACGAAGGTGTGCGTGTGCGAGCGTGCGTGAAGCGGGTCAGACAACTAATCCCTTGGTTCCCTGTGGAGAGAGCAAGACCTGTTATCTTCAGTTTCAGAGATTTCCTCTGTGGTCAAATATAAGAAGGAGGCCATGTGACCTATTTTGTCTTCCTTTTTTCTATACTTGTTTTATTGGGCCATCACCTAACTCAAGATTAGACAATTATACTGTATAAATAGGGCATTTTTTAGCAATTGTTGGTAGATGTCTGGCATTGTAATTTTTTGAATGTTTAGTTTCCATGCCTTTTTTGAATAATTACTTTCCAAAGTTGTTTTTTTTGTTTAAACCTAATGACATTATTATAGTTCTGCAATAGTGTTGTTGTACTTGCACAAAGATGCCATAAGTAGTTGACATTTGCGATTTAGTAGCAGATACCTTTCATGTAGATTGATACGTGTCAAGTTCACCAAACAGCGACCTTAGTTTATTCAACTCTAACTTTATCTTATCTGTTTTTGTTATAGAGTTCATAACATTGTATGATGAGCAACACGTTAAACATAAGTGATTGAGTGTGTGAGTGAGTTGCCTCCAATTCTTTATACTTTTTAAGATTTTAAAACATAAATGAGCAACGCTTCTATTTTTCATACTGGCCACCATGATCCTTGCGCAATTTGTGCCTGGGTTGCAAAACATGGCAGACACATAAATTCCCAGACTAAAACCTCACCTTTTCACGGCCACTGCTTCTTCTTCTCCTGTCCTCCTGAATTTATTGAGTCATGTGGCCCATCAACCTTTATTAGCTAATAATGCTGTTAGGACCATTAAGCGTGGCCGAGGCTCCCTCACAGCAACACTTTACATTCTCACTGGGGCACCACTGGAGGACTCAAGTAACAGAACCGCTGTGTGACAACCCCCCTGCACAGAAGTGTCTTGCTTTACTTCTAATTTGATTAGGACCAGTATAGCACTCCCTGAGGGTGATTGGTATGTCCCTTAAATCTGACAAAAAAAGGCAAAAATGACTCCTGGTAAAACATCATCATTTTCAGAATTTGCTCTGTTTAAAGATTGGACAGGTTGCTTATCAACATTGAGTTTTTCTTTAAGTCAATGAGCAATATTGTACCATTTCCACATTGTAAACTTCTAAGAAAACATACTGATGGGCATGTTATTTAAACCTCAAACTAGCAGGATCATTTGTATGCCCCTGTTAGAATACCCTTAAGGTTTGTCAAAGATGCCTGAAAGTGAGTTTGAGAATGTCTGTTTTGGATGTTCCTGCATGAAAATGTTCTGTCCAAATAGAAAGTAGATGTGCCCCATACAGAGCAGACTGTAGGTGATGTAAGGCTCCTGCAGGCGCTGTTTAGATTGCCGCACTGAAATATGCAGTGAAGGGCACAATGGAGTCTGGTTAACCCATGGCCGTGGGTGTTGTTTTTGTTGTGTTGTGCTCAGTCCAAACTCTTAGAGAATGGTTAGGGGATGGCCGTGGTAGATCAAAGCAGAAATATAATCAACTGTTAGGGAGAGAGAGAGCCCTCTTTTTTATCTTCTCCTTGCTCAGGGCTGGAAACAGACTGTTGTTCAGCTAAAAGTTGATAAAGGGAAGAAAAAGGATTGTACAGTTTGTGCTATGCACTTGTTTTGTAAGTAAAAGTAGAACGCATGGCCTCTTTTGATGAGTCACATGGACAGCACTCAGTACCTTGAAATACATCATTTATTTTTATAGTGTGCATCGGAGCATTGAGCTGTCACAAAGGAGGGAAAATCAATTCTTTATGAAGCTGATCAGGTAGAAGGCTTACTGTTACCATCCCAGCACACACACATTGGTGTGTGGGTTATATTGTTCTTGATATCACTAAAGGTGGACTCCAGTGTGATCAAATAAGTGTCTCTGCACTAAAGGCATCTGTGCCTTAGCAGAAAAGAAAATTGACCCATGATGGCAGCGTCACCTCCTTAGCAGTTAAAATAATCCAAGAGTTGCATAACAATATACACTACACTATGTTGCACACCTTGGTTAATTGTAACTTCTAATCGTTCACATGTAAGTAACATTTGTGTCTTCTCAATCAAAACACAGACAGGAAAAACTGTTGGGAAAAATAGGGATTACCACATGAAAACTGGAATCAAGACACATACTGTATCTACAACACATTGTGAAGTTTCATAATAGAATCATTGTAAACTTTCATTACAGTGTCACATTTTCTTTTACTGCTAGAAAACTTTGAGACACTAAGGCGAATTGCTTCCAAGTCCTGATTAAGGAGCTCACCGTGGGCTACATGGATCTAAGACTACCTCTGAGCCCAACACCCTCCTTCCACACGTCAGCTCATAGTAGGGGAGCGTGGGGAAGTGATTACTCTCGGATTAAGACTTGCCTCCTCGCCGATGTGCGCGGCATAATTGAATAATGGCTGCCTCACACGAACAGTCCCAATGCAGACGGGCCTCTCAGCCTTGTCAGATCGGCACAATATTAACCATGACACAGGCGTAACCAGGCCGGTAATTAATGCACTGAATCAATTACAAATTAGTCCATTTGGAGAATTCCCCACAGGAGTCCACTCATTACCAGTGCTCTGATGGAGTCGAGAGTTCTCCTCGTGGGAAGGGGTGTCACTCTACTGTTCTCCTTTTCTATCTGTCTTTATCTCTTTTCTCAAGGTAGGATGCGGAAGACAAATGGAGGATGAAATTGATGCTGCCTGCTACTTAGCATTACATTGCAAATTAAATTGTCAGCTACACAACATTGGATTCTTGGTGTTGTCCAACTAAATAAGAATGTAAAGCTAATTGAAGATAATGAAGGTACCTTAAGAAGGTAGCTAATGAGTGCAATTAATTGGCGAGGCTCCTTCAGGCATGCTTGGTGGACTTTGTACTTTATCTGTACCTTTTAAACATAGCACTTACTGCAGTTTGAGTGTTGTATTGTACTTTTGATGTTGACAATTACAGGTCATTTGTTTTTGTATAACCTTACATGCAACGCTAAAAAACTTTCACATCTTTGTGTTTTCTTTCACCCCAAAGGGAGTTTTTTTTTTTTTCAATGTCTGAAGAATATTCCTGCCAGTGGCTTTGCCTACAAAAACTGTGGGTGATCATCGGGTGCTGCACAGTTTCAAATTACAGCAATTAATAAAGTATATCTGAACTAGTATTGAAGGAGGGCGTTAATGTGAAGAATATGGCCCCTCTTAGCACCGTATTAATGGCTCTCATAGCATAAGGTGAACGACATACTATTCATTTTCATGTCAAAGGTAAAAGACAGTCTTAATGACGGAGATCTTTCCAGCTCAGTTATTTTCAGTTTGAAATACTGTGAGGGGGTTGAAATGGAAATAGGTGGGCATTATGAAAGTGTATCACATTTGCCTGCATTTAAGTCCCTTTAGGCAAGGAGAATTAAGGGTAAAAAGGACAAAATATTCAAAAGACAGATTGATTTATTCCCTGTACTCCACATAAAGGGCAGTGTGTGTTGTTGTCAATAATAGATTTACATTGACTGAATTGAAACCATGTGTTTTCCTATGGAATGAATTGTTAAAGGAAAGCAAAGTCATCCTGAAATTTCAATGGAAAGGAATTTGATTAAAAGCAAAAAAGGCAGTGCCAGACAAATGTGCCACTTTATGGAGCAAACCTCATGCATCAGTGTCGATGACTGATGGGTCGTTGCTAAGAAAAAGCTAAATTGAGGTTTTGCATGAAATGAGAGTTAATCCTGTGAACACTTACAGTAGATGGGAGTCACTGTTTGATTTATACAATGAAACTAAATTCCAGTCCAGACAGAGTGGCTTGTGCTGTGGTTGAAATCCAATTTATGGTCTAGTGATTAAATCAGTTTAAGAAAAATGACTTAACGGGATATGTCCTGAGTCACAATGTTGCTGAGCTCATTCGGTACACTGCGTTCCACTTGCATTTCATTCAAAGGTCATTTTCACATTTGACTCATTTTTACATTTGATAGATGAGATACATTTGACTAAATTACCCACATTCGAAAGATTGTACCCAACAAGTTACCAAATTTCAATTCAATATTCTTGAATTGTTTTTCCGGTTAAAAAGTCACAGAACAGACCTCAGCAGAATAGAAACCACTTTGAAGTCTTTAAAGACAAAAAGAAGCCTTTGAATTTGAGAGAAAAAGCACAATTACAGTATACCCTGTTGATGACATTTTGTATTTTAGCTTCACCACTGACATTTAGCGTAGTGGTGACTGCCTGATTTCTCCCATCATCTTAACAACAAAGCGGACTGATGAGGATTTTTGAAGCACAAGACCATACCAAAATAAATGCACTGGATAATGAGGAACTCCATTGCATGCACTGTTTCACTCTAAAGCTTTAGTAGGTTGTTAATGAGGGTCATTTGGCTCAGAGAAGTGTTATTCATGAGGGGGCAGTTCAGGGTAGCTTATAGTTATTGTGCCTTTAATGGCTCTTTTTCAGGAGTTGACCTGAAAAGTAAGATCTTGTTCCTTTGCCTTAGATGTGATTTTTGCTGTCATGGTGCTATAGAAGCGAACCTTGACAAAAGAAACCAATGATGGCATCACAAATGTTGGGAACTTTAGCCTAAGCTATGAAGTTGTGCTTTTTTGACATGGAAAAAGCCACTACTGGATAGAACGGCAGTTTGTGTGTGAGAGGGAGAGAGAGATTGAAAAAAAATGAAAATGATACGGGATAAAAATAAAAACTTAAGATGGCAAACTTTTTACTTTGCTACTTTACTGTATCACTTTTATTCCTCAACAAGCATAGACATTTCTAGCCAGTGCTCCAACAGTTCCCACCACCCCGTACAATGTACAGTAAATGTGAAAACACTCCTCAGAGATTACAGTAAGATGAACCTTTTCTGCTCTTTTTGGGCAACTTGTATTTGGAGTATTAGTGTTGACAGGGACACGTGATTTCTCTACCTCATCCACCTCCTGTAAATAATAGTACTTGGATATATACGATTTTATTATATATTTCTAAGCTTTCTTCGTCGATTTGAACTGAAATGGTTGACCCAACTTCCAGTTTGATACTTGATATTCCTACACCATGTTTTGTTTTGTTTTTTGTCCTACTTTGTCTGTGATTTTTTCCCTTTTTGTAGCCATCATGGTGTTTTCTGTCAATGATGTATGCACCTCACAGGGCTTTCTTGTCAACGTGCTTGACAAGTAGACTGTCAAAACCAATGACAGTCAAGCATCAACAGAACACTACACATTGCCTCGGTGTACATGACACGCACACTCTGAACAGGGACTTCTCAAAGTCACCTATTCTTGCCGATCTCATTAGTAAGCAAGTTTATAACGGTCATATTATTCCTGTTCTAATGCCTTTTTTCTGTTTAAATAATCTTAATCTGTTCATGTTTCTCTGAAATCCTTTCTTGCCTAACTATAGATGGAATTTGTAATTGTGTTTGCTACATTGAAATTCTCTATGAAATCCTTTGCCAAAACAGTGTTTCTAGAAAGCAGCTGGCATTGACCCCAGGTAGAGGCAAGGGAAGGACATGGAATGCCAACAGAGTGGTTTCAAATCTTTCATGTCACTATTTCTTTTTTGTATTTGTCACTACAGTCAACAACAAAAAAAACTGTTTAATCTCACTTGAGGATTCCTTTGTACAGCCAACCAAACACACACACAGATCTGTTTCATGAGAGCATAAGAGGTCTGATGTAAGTAACAGAAGGGATAGTTTCTCTTCATCTTCAAAGATGAGTCATCACAAATAATCTTGTCCAAGCAATAAAAGACACTTGAGTGATGCACATACACACTCTTAAGCGTACACACACACACACACACACACACACACACACACACACACACACACACACACACATCAAAGGATGTATCAGCTGCAGGTGTGTAAAGTGGGTCGTATTGGGTTTTAGTCACTCCAGAGGGATTAAGGTGTTACCGTGGTTTGTCGGGCGGGAGTTGGGCGGCTTCACGGCTGCTTCCCTGTGGAACATTGCACTCACACAGCGCCAGTATTATGAAATAAAGTCATATTATAACTGAGTGAGATGCATGAGTTAGTCACAAAGGAGGGTTAAGTCTCATTTATGTGGAATAATGTCAGAAATTAATGTCAAAACACTAATAAAGACTTCACTTTTTTAAATGGAACAATTACCAGCAATATTTCCAGTATGGTTGTCACTTAAATCAAGGATGAGCTCCAGGGAAAACTCTGGAAGATTTTCTCCCAGGCACTTGTAGACACTTCATCCGGATTCTGTGTCTGTTTACAGATGTGGATGTGAGCTCAGGGTTTAGAGAAGCTATATGGAAATAGAGGATGAGGGTTTAGTGATGCAAGGCAAACCTTAAGCCCCCCCAGTGCACTCCCGTGTATCAGACTTCAATGACCGCAGCCCTGTGGAGCACAACGGTATGCCTCAATATGTATGGAAATGAGAGGGAATCATGCTAACGTGTGTTCAGTCTCTTTAAACATGCTAATGGTGTCATTACACTTTCAGCCCTGAATCACCTCTCCCAACACCCCCCCTCATCAGAACCTCTGCTGTCTTTCTGTCTTTTTTCCTGACCTGGAACAGATGTGGTTTTAATTATGCAAAGAAATATACGCAGACCGAGTCCGATCCACTAGACTGAGCTCCTCTCTGCACCCTTTCCCTTCACTTCCCTATCCCCTCTGCCTCCATCCTTCGCTAACTCTTCCCAAAACCTCCCTCTCTCTTCCCCTCTTTTAAAGTTGGGGATTGAAGGACTCGATTTCAAAACCGCGCACGTCTCGGTGATTCAAGTGAGGGGTTTGTTCCGCTGCCACACTTCCGTTCACAAATGCTCTGGCTTGGGGAGGAGGGAGGAGAGAGGAGGGAGAAATCCCTGTTAATCTAGTGAATCTGGCTCTCTCCGTCTCTTTTGTTCACTGTTACTGGGACTCTGGTGCATTGATCTCTAGGGAAGCATGTAGGGTGGGTGTGTGGGGTTTGGGGTTGGGTGAGAAGGAGGTTTGTTTAACAATTCAGTCTACATGCATTGAAGGAGTCTAACATCCCTCCTTTCTTAGTGACAAAATGTGAATGATCACAATGTGTGCCTATTTTGCTATAAGAGATGACCATGTTGACATACATTGCTAAACTAGTGTAGGAAAAAAGGACTAAGAGAGCATTAGATCTTTGATTTCAATAAGATGAGGCTGGCATTTCTGTCACATGTGCCCCTTACACCTGTATCAAATTGAGGATATTTTTACTGACGGAAATCCAGGTCAAAAATGTGTCAAGTTGTTATCTTTAGAAAGTAATTTATTGCTCTAATTGCACTAAAGCTAAATACAGGAGGTCATTCAAATGACTAAGGAATACATTTAGTGCAAGCACACACACAATAAAAATAACTATGCTTTTACTATGGCTCCTGTGAAAAACGCAGCTTTGCCAGTCCATCATAACGGTGGGCTCCTTTGTATTGACACATTTTCACATTTTGTATTCCTTAACAGACGTTTCTCCAGTTGCCTGTTTCCCTGAAGTGGGCATACGGTGCACTTGGCTTGCACACATGCTGTGGCGGGGGACGCTTGTTTTGTTGATCTGTGTTTAATGAAAATGACCACACAGAGCATATTTGGCCATTAGCTCAGCAAGGCCCTGTAATCACTACAAGTTGTTTCCCTTTTTTCTTGCAGTTCAATATTGAACAAACAATCTGTGGGGAGAAAAGCTTGTGTACCTGCCATCTTCTTTCTCCCTCGTTTTATTTCCCTCTGCTAGGCTGCACTTTGGAAAGTATTGATTCTGGTGGCTTGAAAATAACGAACCGGGGACCTTCCAAGTGGGGTAATAAACAGGCTCTGCAAAAAGAAAAAAAATTAAGAAAGCACACATGAAGTGTGTGGCCAAAACTAATAATCAGCCACTGTATATGCTAAAAATCAGTCAGCTGAGTTAATCACTGTTACTGCTGTGTGCCATCCTCTATCTTTTGGTAGCTAGAAAAAAGCACCTGGATAGTAGGTGAGGACGATGGGTCGTAAAGACCTTCAAACCCACAGCAGGGTAAATATGAGTCACCCAACAGACCTCAGTTATTGGCCAGTAAAATAAAGTCAAAGTGTGATGTGTGGCACTGATTGTAACGCTGTGTTCATACTGATGGAGAATAACACACCTCAAATAAACTCAGTTTATTGTGTGTTTATGCATGCAGATTAAAGGTAGGGTATGTAAGTTTGAGAAACCGGCTCGAGATCGCTAGAATTTGAAAATACACAACCGGAGAAAATCTGCCACTTCCTTATAGAGCCCCTCCTCCAACACACACGAACGCACACATGACCAATGAGGGCACGAGATAAGTTTGTGCACAGATGGAAGGCTGACAGGCAGGTAGGCCATCCAGTTATTTTAGCCGGGCCCGGCTAAAATGATTGGTCGTACTTTTTACAGTACTACAGCTTCCACAGATGACATTTTTTTATGGATTTTTTGTCAAAGCACTTAAGATATTCATTGCTATCGGGATGTTAAGAGCATTCCATGGAATATAACAAAAAGTGTATCTCGAGCCGGTTTCTCAAACTTACCTACCCCACCTTTAAGTACCAATACAAATGGACATGAATACGCACATACTGACACACAGACTCGCCAGACTCTTGCCAGTCCATTTCTATTAATGGTAATCAGCAGGGCAATGATGACAGAACTGTGTCTGTGGCTTACTTACTGATGGCTGATGGCCATGCTCTCTGACAGCTGTCAGACACCATGACTACACTGCCAGGCCCCTTCTTAGGACTTATTTCAGCTCAGCACATCAGCTGCAACAGCACTTCACACACAAACTTGTTGATTATCAGCATCATCGGGGCCGGCGTGGAAAGACTTCTCTGACCGCCTGTCTGCTAATGACAGCCACCATGATGGTGGATGGTGGAAAGAGGACACAGCCTGTCACTTTGATTCATCCAACAGCAGCTCCAACTGGGTGGCTCCGCGCCAAACTCTCGACAGTTGCTATATCCTCTCCTAAATGACATTTCAAGTGTGAAGCAATGGCTGTCCTTGTGGCTCAGTCACCCCAGGCAGGGCCCCGGACATGAGAGCCGAACCCTGCGCCAAGTTTTGCATTGAGGTCACAAACCCGCAAGCAAGGTCTCCTCACTCAGATGCTCTAACTCAACTCGCTGGCATGATTGCATCTGAGTAAAGTGACCTTCAAGATAGATGTCGCCAATCATCTGATGTACGCCTGACTCCTTTTTTCATCCCGGTCTGATTTATTTTGTTTGTTTATTTTTCGTCTCTGCTGCTTTATTTATATGCCCCTATGTACACATATATGTATTCTGTACATTTTGTGAAAGATTAAGGTAATGCCCTTAATTACCCATGATGTACAATTTGACATTTATAAGAACTGAAGGGTAGGAGAAGAACAATTGAGATTTCTTTGTGGATGTAAATAATACATTTTAATTAACATTGACATTTTGTTACTGCATTTCTATTTTTATATATACTATTATATTTATAATAGTGTTACTTCATGGTCAATGGTAATTTTCAACGACTGAATATTGTATAATTGACAAATAAAAGGATGAATTGCAATCAGTTTACCAGAAAGTGTGTACTGCAGGAAGCAGGATGAGAGCTGCCTGCAGACGAAAACAACACAGGAACAAGATGTAACAACTTGAAGCACTACCCTAGATAGCACATTCAGTTATATCTAATGGCTTGATCTCAGATGGGAGAGAATTCTAGATATCTGCAAGGTAGACTGACACATAATTACCAAGAAGAGCTTATATTAAGTGCATTTAAACTTTTGTTCACTCCCACTTACAGATTCCAGACCTGAACTTTGAAAGTGCATCATTTTCAACAGCCTATAATCAGCAGAACACATTAGAATAGTTTAAAATAGCTCAAATCAGAGAGACTCAGTCGAGTATTCTCTTTGAAATAAATTATTACAAGTGTAAAACAAGAGCAATGTAGATGTAAAAAAATATTGGATGAAGTAGACACTAAAGCTCTTGATCATGTTGCCAAACATGTTACCAAATGGAAAGCTAACCAAATATAGCATCATGCACTTGTTGTGCATTGTTGGCTGAAAGCACCCTGAGACTCATACACTGGGAAACTTGAAAATAGCTGCTCAAAGCTAGCAGGCACTACAGTTTTATAAAATACCTCTTAGCCATGTACTAGATTGAAACCATTATGCACGGTTAAATCCCTCACTAACTCAAACCCCTCTGTCACTCTGTCCACAGTCTATCCGAGAAGTGACAGGCTATGTGTTAGTGGCCCTGAACCAGTTTGACTACCTGCCGTTGGAGAACTTGAGGATCATCCGAGGGAACAAGCTGTATGAGGACCGCTACTCCCTCGCAATCTTCCTCAACTACAGACGTGATGGAAACTTCGGATTACGCCAGTTGGGTCTGAAGAACCTCACAGGCGAGTTATTCAATAATTCTATGCCTGTTTGTGTCTGTGTTGCGTGTTGTGAGAATTTGACTGGCTTTTATAAAAAGTTGTGGCCTGTAAGCTAATGATGGTGCAACTTTACTTTGAATGCAATTATTATTATTTGTAAAGCTTGTTTTTATATGAGATCAAATATTTAACATTCTTTATTTCCATGTCTCCTGGAGTTTGTGTTCATGTTTACCCTATCATTCAGAACCTGCTGGGCCCTCCTTACAGGCTACGACAGCTAATGATGAGATGCTTTTACTCCTAAGGCTAAAATCAGATGCTCATTACTGACCAAGGTTCTGTTTTTACTCTGAAGCACACTGGGTAAAGCAATCTTCTCCAAAACGTGTATATAATGTTATTGTTTATAATGGATGAGTCAGAAGCAGTCTTTGCAAATGGAGGCCATCCACTCATCAGTGTGGTCGAGTGGAAGCAGACAAGTATTTTGAAAGCTTTTTTGGGGGGGATTGGAATGCTTCACAGACTCTCACCTAACATTTATTATTCACTTCTCTCACTACCGTGTTTCAAATTGCAATCCTTGGAGTTAAGGATTTTAAAAAGTTCTTACGGCTGAAATCGTCTGTGATCAGATCCTGCTTGTTTGGGTGCTAGTTAATCAGAAGTTGCCTAGAAATAGTTTATCTACTCTCTGCTTTATAAACTATGCTGACTAGCAAAATATATTAATATCGTTTCACACTGATCTAACATTAAGTTGGTAAAGATGTCCCATCTTTTCCCAAAACACTATCGGAAAGTACATTGTGCAATTAATACATTTGCCAATGTGCCGGCAGTTGTTTATTGGCTTCTATCACCTTCAAGCAAGGAAATATGCAGATAGTATGTCTCTTCTTCTTCTCCCAATAACCCGACTGGTGCTGTTATCACAATTAACCCTCTCACACTAAGGGATATGATGCTGACTTGTGATGCTGTGAAAAGATGTTATCTCCTCCGTTGTTTCCAACCATTGCCTATCACTGGAAACAAAGTGTCTGTCGTCTGATTTACAACCCTCTCTGCATTCGACCCCAGCCTGTTTCCTCAGAAGTTGGAGCGACAGTGAATGTGATTGCTGATAGATAGCGTACTAAGTAAGAAAACGTTGTGTGGGAGGCTCTGTCTTTCTCTGAACAATAGATCCTTGTTCTGCTAGGTTTTCTGCAGGCACACTGACCTTGAGGTCAGCAAGAAATGAAGCTCTTGACTTGCAAAAAGACGTAGAATATTCTCCAATGCAGGGCTAAGTGGGGCATGCTGGGGCTAGCTCATCATGTGTGTAACACAAGAGCAGAGGTGTTATTCACTAAGTTCCAACCACACAGATATTCTGAGTGACTGAAAATGGAGAAAGAATCAATCAGCTAAATAACACTAAGTAGAAAATAAGTCCTGGGGCCTCATTTATAAACGGTGCGTATGCACAAAAGATGGCGTACGCCAGTTTCTACGCACTGTTTGCGATTTATAAAAAACTAACTTGACGGGAAAATGTGCGGTCCTCCACGCAAACTCTGACCCATGCGTACGCACTAAGCACAAAAGGAAGGTTAGGTTAGGCTATGTGTATTGTTTTTGTCATTAACCTTTTTCGGACCACTTATTTATTTATTTTGGTGACGATCCGACCTCCATGCTGCTACTCTGGTTCAAACTGCATCCACCAAACAATATGATTTATCTCGACCTCCCCAAACTAACCAAAATCTGACACGGTGTGAGATGTCTTTTTTAGCTGTTCTGTCGTCATTTCCTGCGATCTTCTTCATGCAGTCAGTCAAAATGAATGAATGAATGGGCGTTTCTTTGACCATTTATAGGCAAATATGGGCGTTACGTGAAGCCCGCGAAAGCTGCGCCGCATTTCGAGTTGATTGTGATTTATAAAGGGAAACCGGCGTAGGATGTGCCGTACGCAAGTCCTGTGCCGGTACGCAGTCTTTTATGAATCGGAAAGTGTCGGTGCGTATTTATTTGCTTTGTCCTACGTAAGCAACCTTCCCACGCCAATCCTACGCAAGGCTTTATAAATGAGGCCCCTGGTCAGTTGTGTTAAGTCCAACTGTTCCAACACTGTTATGGTTTCTTCCCTTTTTTCACTTCAGTGCTATCATAACATGAATTATTTTGCTTATTATCTTTTACACATAGGACTGCATGAAAAATTTGTTTTGAATGATTTATTAGGTGGCTCCACAAAGTGCCATGCATGTCCTCGTTGATGAAGAATGTCAGTAAAATGTGCTTTGAAATGAGTTTCGCTGCTCATTTCTTTGTGGGGATGGGCTCCCAGAGCAAGCAGATTGGCCTGGTGGCACACAGTAGAATTAAGTTTTTCACCCCATGATGCTGTGGAAGTAATATTGCATAAATGCATTAATAAATAATATAAGCCTTATTGCAAGTAGGTCAAGGAGACACTGAGGCAACATGAGAAAGACAATGTCCTTGCACTGGAATGTAAAAGTGCTCTCTGTAGTGAGAGATCACGATTCATTCAGAAAGTAGACTTTATTTCGACTTTTGAGGGAGACACATAGCACTGAGCGTGTGTCTCTGCTGCTTCCAAACCCTCTGTTTAAATAATTCAATTGTCTCTCATTGTTCTCCTCATCTGTTCCTTCCTGGTGATCCCCCAGAGCTATCCACGACTGTACTATATGTGCAAAAACAGTGTGTGCTTGTGCTAATGTTCCAACTTGAATTCTCTCTTGCATGTTGCGCCATACTTAGGGAATTACGTTGGTCCAGCACCACTAGCAGTTGTTTGCCAAGCTGGTCCTCTTCATTGTGGTGCCAAGATAAAGCCAGTGCTAAGGGAGCCAGGGCTGGACTGTGTGAGAAGCTGCTGTTTGATGTGCTATCCATGGCCTCGAGCCATGAAGTGAAGGGGGAAGTTATGCACAACAGCCATGGCCTGAATCTGCTCCACTTGATCAATCTGATTGTTTGAGTTTCACCCTGTTTTTTTTTATCCTGTTAACAGGTAGAATAGTGCAAACTTAATATTTTAATGCAAAACATTTCTGATGACACATTGGTCTTGTTCTTGGAGGATCCTCTCAATTAATTTCTCACGACATACCAACCAGAAGTCTAAAATGCTACCCTTGGTTCCTAAAAGCTTAGATTCTACCTTGGACCCAGATCAGGTTGAACTTATATAAAGTATAATTGTTACTAGATGCTTTTACCTGGCTACCTGTCTCTAATTCCTAAATGGATCAAAGCCATTTTGCTATCTGCCTTGGCTTCATCATCATTGATATGATGTGTTCCATTTTTAGGCTTTGGCTTCTCATTGGTTGTTGTCATCATGCTGCTATTCCAGCATAATGTTTTCTCTATATGTTTGGGTTTATTAGTTGCAACTTCATTTTTGATAATGTGCATCTTAAGTTACAAAAGATTATCCAGAATCCTTCCCAAATGATTGGACCAGTAACAGACCTTAAATACCAACGTATCTATTTATAACAGGAAACATTTCTTGAAGGGACTGTCATATTACTGCACAGTTGCACCTGACAGTTGAAGAAGCTCTGTTTGCTGCTGAGGTATAATATTTAAGTATGTCAGCTTGAACCATCAGGATAGATCCACTACTGTACATCAAGCAGTACATCAAAACTCTTCCCTTTAGTGAGGCCAAGGCTGGCTGTCTCATTCATTACAAGGCCTTTGATGTTCCTGTCATATAGGTCCACTGTTTCTTTGCCAGCAGCTCCCAGGATACGTGTAAAATGATCGATATAATCCATAAGGAACATATATAAATGATACAAAATATTAACTACAAAAGGGGCTAATCGAGGGAAGGCTCAGTAAGCGACCCCTTCAGTGCTGAAGCCCACCCGTATTTCTACTTGGGTTGAAATTGCCTTAGGAGGAAATCAATTTGTCGCTAGTGTATTGTAGCATTGCACTTATTGATTTTTCTGGTGCACTCTCTGCGAGCTGTGAATGGACTCTCTGGATTTGAGGGGACTGCAGGATGGAGTGTAGGAGGTCTAAGTCTGAGCAGGGATAGGACTTCCTTCGATGCACCTTTCAATCAAGCTTAGCTAAGTTATCCTCATGAATATGAAATATAAGACAGAGTTAAGCTTGGAGAAGTTGAGGGATGGTGTGTGTGCACAGGGGTGTGTCACAGTGAATAAGAAATGTAAGACCCTTGGCTTGTGTGTGAAAAGTTTAGTTTAGTTGTTTGTTTGTTTGATATGACTTTGTGAGAAAGACATTTATGTATAAAAAGTGACATTGTGAGGACTTACCTCCTATCCTAAGACAAAAGCTGGTATGTGATCACTGCAAAACATAAGCTTTGACTATTTTTTTTTGTTACCTTTTCTCCCCATAGCCAAGCGAGATAAAGGTTAAACAGAGCGGTCTCCTGACATTTTCAAAGTTCCTAATCTGTATTTTGATGCCTGCTGACCCGCAGTGTCTTGCTTCCTGCTTAGGCAAACATTTTCAGCACTTCCGTCTGGATTCACATGAACCCCGGGCAGCTTCTGTGCTTTCACATGGTAATTACAGGCTGCTTCCCTGGCAAAATAATAACAGCCTCAATAAGGAGCACAACACAGATGAGCTTTCAGAGTTATCGCATTTTACTGCGACCCACCCCCCCTTCCCCACCTCTTCCCTTCCCTCATCTTATCCAGTATCGTTTAATTTTTTTTTCAGTTTTGTTTTGTGTTGTTGATTCATTTTCCTAACCACCCAACGCCTGCACTGCGTCTGTCCAAAATGAAGCATCCAATCTGAGGCCCCATCTGCTGAATGATCCTCTCTCGTTGCATGCATGTACACAAGCCTGTGTTTTACGCCAAGGCGTTATCCACTCCTTCATGGCCCATCTGCTCTCTCTTTATCCACCCTGTTTTCTGTCTTCCTTCAATCGCTTTATCCCTCTTTCCTTGGCTCTGTGACTCTCATCATATATTAGTTGGCTGTCTTGATTTGTCACATTGATGCCTTTAACACAAATGCATGCAATGTAATTTTGTACCATGTTCCACTGTATGCAGCACCTGTTTGAGCACAGTCCTATTGTGTTCTTCAAAGCCCACTGAAATAGTTTGATAGGAAAAACTCAGTGAGTGAAAGCCATAACCTGCTGAACATGTCTTGTTCATTGCACAAGGAAGGCAGAGAAAGGACGAGATGGGTTAGAGTAAGTTGAAGCGGACTTTTTGGCTCAGTGTGGTTTCCCCAGACAACGGACTGCTGAGAGGGAAACATACAATTGCTGCCTTCTTCTGATCCCTGAGACTTCCATTCACCCTCTAACTACTAACAGAAGAAAGAGCAATTCAGCCACAGGAGGCAGGCAAGATTGGTTCAGTGCACGTCACCAGAATTTAGTTGAGCCTCTTGCCTGGCAGCCCACAGACCTTAGGTCTCCTTCAATTGTGTGTCTAATTGATTACTTCCCATGCAATTACTCTTGTGTCACACTCAATATTTCACCATTCCTGAGAGAGGCAAGAGGGACTTTCTTTTTGAAGGACGACATTCACATTGTCACATTTGTACGCCCCTAATGTGGTTTGTGAGAAGGCACATGTTAAATTGAAGTCCGTAACGGGCCATCAGTGTTGTTTGGTGCTAATTGATTGCCCTGTAGTACCACTGTGTGACAGAGATAGTTAAACTATTAAGGCCCTGACACACCAAACTGGCCAAAAAGTTGCAATGGAACACACCGCAAAGACTTCAGCCGACGGCCAAGTAGCACGTACATGCGCATGCATGAGTGGCAATAACTCTCCTTACCAGCAAGCGGCGGAGTGTGTATTCTTAATTCAAAAGAGGCAACCGGAAGACAGACTGCGTGATATATACAAACAACAAATAGCGTGCGTTCCATTTTCACTTTCGTCCATCACAGACTGTTTCACAGACTGTTTCACTGTTTATTCGAACTTATAATCGAAAACATGTTTAGTGCGGTACTGGAGAATGAAAAATAATAGCCGTCTGTGTGTGCCTTCTTCACTTCCGTTTCGCTTCTCATGCACTGATTCGCTAAGCTGAACAGCCGATCAGAGTGATTTCTTTTGCCGACAGCCTCCCGACATGTTGAATCGGGAGAGGAAGGTGTCGGCACGCCCGAAAAGACACGACGGAGCTGGACACACCAATCTGAGTAGGGCGTCAGGATGCTCATCGACGGCCAGACATCTATCGACTGCCGAAATCGGCCCTGTGTGTCCAGGCCTTTAGAGACAATGGTTGGGTTTTTATGTCAGGCGAACAAAGTGGCAGTGGTTGTTTTTGCAGTTTTGTTAATGTCCGTTAGTTGTGCAAAGGCAAACATGCCAGGATAATACTAAATCCATACACTTCCTGTTAAAATCAAGGTATCTTTGGCTATGCCGATCATGCCTGTGACTTTTCCACGTCACAAGATTTGATCCACTATTTCCATACAACACTTTCTTTTGTAGATGTAAAAGGTATCCTGGACACTTCAATTAATAATGTTGTGCTCCAGGGCCATCCATGTATGTCCCTAACAGCATTGCTTTAAGTGTGGCGTGTTGTTTCTGGGCTTTATGAAATATTAATGGACAACATATGCTTTGAGAGTATAGAAATGATAAAACAAAATATACCTTTGCCATATGTGTGTGTGCATGCGTGCATGCTTGCGTGTTCGTTGCATATAATAAATTACTGGACTAAACTTTTTGCTCAAAATTCCCTTGTGTCAAACATGCTCCCTTTTCCCTTATACAAAAAGTATAAGGGAAAAGGGAGCAAGTCTTATTAAACACCCACTATAACACAACTTTATTTCTACTGCATTGTCTTCTTAAACTCGGTCAGATAGCCCCTGAACCATTCAGCCGACTGTAAGAGCAGTTTGACTAAAAGTTAAAAGTCCTCATTAAAACACAAATAAAAACAGGTATGAGAAAAAAAACTGAAAATATGTATTAACAAGTAGCATTTGGCAAAGGGAAAGGCAGATTGATAATCATCAAATATCTGAATGTTGCTTATACTATTATGGTTGTCTAAATCGGTCCTTGGATGGACTCCCATGGCAACCCTGGTCACCTATTTTCATCATCGATGGAATAACATCTTCACCCTTTAGCTCCAATCACCACCTCCTACCATAACCAATACTAATTGATGTTGTATAATTAATGCAATATTTGTCTTACTACATCTTTGCTTCAATATAGTTGAAATAATGCAACAATGAATACTAGCACAAAGAACATCTCACCCCTATAGACAGAAACATCTAGAAATCTAGACCTGATCCTGACGACCCTTAGATTCAGTTCAGCTTCACGGTCACCAACTCTGATCTTCCAAATTGTAGACATTTCAAATGCTTGTGAAGGACACAGCTTTGAGGCGTTACTTCTTTCTATTCTGAGCACCATGTATATGTTTATGCATGCAAGCATACTAGTGTGTGAATTCATCAGTACAGCAGTGCCTAAATGTGTTGTATGTGCCGGTTTCTGATAAATAATGTACATTGCCTTAGCCCGCAATTGCATTATGGACCAACCTAGAAGGACTTTAACTATCCTCACTGATTACAAATATAGTCCACACCAAGCCTCCATCTCTGCCTCACCTTTCATCAGCTTGAGAAATATCCAGTCTTGCCTAAAGTTGACTACATTGGCCTTTATTACCAATTTGCCTTCCGAACTGAGCTTCTGCGGCCCGCTGGAAGGGAGAGTCGACTTTCACCTCATTAAAAGTTAAAGTAGGCGTGGAAGGAATTTTAATGCCAATTAATTATCAAAACACAGTCCTCTTCCCTCTTACTCCAACATTGCCATCCCCCCGGGCTATGGCTTAGATCAGGCTAAGATCTGCCATGATTTCGATGTAAAACTGGCTCAGAGACCAATAGGACGCTGATCACTTAGTAAATATCTCTTCTGAATTCTACACTGTTGTTTCATCACGAGACAAGAGACAGAATGAGTGTTATGTCTGATTAAGTGTGTGTGCTGGGGATTAATATGCCCTATATGTTACGTAACGTGTTCTCAGCAACTTCAACTGTGCAAAGTTTAAACTAGACACTATGTTCAAATGGTTGCTCAAATTATATATGATCAAATGTCCAAGTTAAATATCACTATATGTTTTGTTCTCGTGTTCTCTTTGCAGTAAAACAACAGTATGACTCTTCTCAGTGACTTCACCTGTCATTTCAAAACTGTGCATAGTATTAATACTTGGTAACTTTCTATCTTTGACTGAACACTGCTGTGTCACACTATACGTAACATGCATACAGCCAAAGTTAAACAAAACAAAAGAAGGGCTTCACCCTTTTCTGATTGATGTTCCTGTTCTTTTGGACTTTCTATTTATTATTCCATGTTTTAAAAAGTGTGCCAAAGATCTGCTTGCAGATTTAAAACAAACGCTGGGATTGTCATGTTCAGTTACTACCACTGACTGGCTGTCAGTGCATGGCTGTGCAGCCTTGACATGCGGCTCTGACTTTTTTTCTGAAGGCCAGTCTGTGTTTCAGACAGGTCTTTGATGTCAGAGGCGCTCAGTGCTCATCTCAGAGGAGGACCAAAATGAGATGGGAAATAAAATAAAATAGGAGCTGACTGACAGCTCAGTGGGTCTCAAAAGCCACTGAGGAAAATGTCACTTTCTATCAACTTAGTTATGAGGCCTAAATGGACACCTGTGTGGACTCAAGGTGATAAAAGATGTTCACTGTTAAGTCATGAGGTGTTTAACATTCATATAAAAAAGTTCTGAAATCAGGGTTAGGCGGTTGGTGTGTTTTTAAACTTAGTTCTTGTAGTTTTAATTTGTAATCATTTGTACCATCCATTTTCCACATGACACTTTGTATAATGTGTTTACAAAGATGATAGGATTTGGGTCTGAGATAGCAGTTTATCTGTGGATCATATGTTATATACTGACAAGATATACAGACCATATTTAAACAGTGGGATAAAATGGCTGATATTTCTAGCTATATAATTCCCAATTTAAATTGTTGTCATTTAGACTTGCTTTTCACAAGTTTAAGAGAAACCTGGCTCCCAGAAACAATTTAGTAACCTTTTTTCAACGCCGACACACACATGAACACACAGATTACCCATAACGATACAACCCCTCCTTTTTCTCCCCTGGCATCTTAATAATTAATATGCATATTTCTTGCCTCTTATGCCGAAGCCTTGGGTAAGTGAAACAGCTATTGATGGGGGCAGCGATGGGTAATGGGACATGAACAGGATTTTCCTGTTCATCTCAGGTCCGTACAGAGATATGGTGGGTGTTAGTACATGCAACACCAGACATGACTTTAACAAATAAAACATTTTTAAAAGCGTGTCCAGACCTTTCTCTATGGTATATTTATTTTTTGTGATGCGGGTGCGTGTGGCGCATTGGTTTAGTGCGTTCGTGATCGGATCAGGGGGATCAGGGGATCACAGGGTCAAACCCCACTGCAGTCAGCATGTCGTTGTGTCCCTGGGCAAGACACTTCACCCCAAATTGCTCCTGTGGGGATTGCCCACAGTATTGAGTATAAGTATGTAAGTCGCTTTGGATAAAAGCGTCTAACAAGTAACGTGTAATGTAATGTAATGCTAAAAATATCTTGCTTCCATATATGGCATTTTTCTGAAGCGCCATCACATCTACCAGGTGCGTCTTTGATAATGTCATATTCAGTTTTTTATTATTGTGTGTTATTGCAACAACCAGGCTGGGAGGCACATTTTATTGCCCATACACAGAGGTCAGCTTGGTCACGGGTGTGGTCTCAAAGCATCTGCTCAGTTTTTCCTGAGACAATGTAATGTCGGCTGACATCACACAATGGGTGGGCAGTCTTACCTTCAGGACAGAGAAACAAATACAAATAGCAGGATTCTTAAGTAATGTTTTTAATTACTAAAACACTTTTGCCAACATCACACTCTGTTTACCAGAACTGAGAGAGATAAAGAGAGCACACATTTGAAAGAAGGTAACATGTAATCAGAGATGGGGTCGTTACTAAAAAAAGGTAATATATTACATATTACATATTACTTTAAAAAAAAGTAATATATTACACTACTTCGTTACTCTCTACATAAAGTAACTCGTTACTTTACTCGTTACTTTACTCGTTACTTTACTCGTTACTTTACTCGTTACTTTACTCGTTACTTTACTCGCAGGGCCGGCCCGCCCCTCCCTACAGGCAGATCACGCAGACTGCTAAAGTTTCAAATGTTCTCTTTAGTTCAGTTTCCATTGTCGCATAAGACTGATCCAGATAGCTCTGACCATGGCTGTCCTCTGTCTCCTGCTATCTGTATTTTGCGCAGTATATCTCTGAACGATGCGATGGTGATTCCACTGTGCAAATGGGCAACATTACCTCTACTATGAAGGATGCTACAAGCCTGTCCATCTCTGCTTCGGCGGTGGCGCACTCACAACATCCTCACTCTGGGTTCGGGGGTCCTTAGCTATTAGCTTCACCTTAGCATGTGTTCTTTGCAGGTGTTTGTTGAGGTTTGACGTGGTGTTTGCAGCAGTGTATAACAGCTTCTGGCCTGGACAGTTTGCACCTCACCGTCACATTCCTGTCTATTCTTCGGACGAACTCAAAATAATGGGCATACCTCCACCCCTCGAACGTTATCGCTGACTCTGCCATGTTTATGCAGCACTGCACGCGGAGATGTGGACGCGCAAGTCGCGCAGATTACGTACATAGAAACCTGCGGCGGAAACCCCTCTTGTCTGTCAGTGTGATTATGACTGATTTTATAAAAGTAACGAAGTAACGCGTGTCGGGGCAATGTTAGTAACTGTAGTGTGATTACTGAATTATAAAAGTAACGAGTTACTTTTGTCGGTAACGGAGTAGTGTAACTCGTTACTTTGTAACGCGTTATACCCAACTCTGCATGTAATGGCAGTGATTGAAAAGAACCTCCATGATGTTGAAACCGGCTTACACCATTATTTTAATCATCCATGATGTTAAATATTAGCAGGAACTTTGTATTGAAGTTCTCTGTATCTTTAGTGATAGTAGACCATTGGCAAATATTTCATAGCTTGGTTCATTGGTAGTCTCATTGTTTTAACTGGAGCGTGATTATACACCCAGTGCAGTAATAACGTAACAGGCTGTAACAAAGTAACAAAGCTGCTATTTACCTTTTAGCAGGCAATACATCTGTTGATGCTAATAAAATAATGCTGGTTGCCATTGTAAGACATTTAACCTGTGTCAAAACATTTTTCTTTTAAGATACATGGGAGGCTGTGGCGCAGTGGAGTAGTGTGTTGGTGTTCGGATCAGGGGAGCACAGGTTCAAACCCCACTGCAGTCAGCATGTCATTGTGTCCCTGGGCAAGACACTTCACCCCAAATTGCTCCTGTGGGGATTGCCTACAGTATTGAGTATGTAAGTCGCTTTGGATAAAAGTGTCTAACGTAACATGTAATGTAATGTATTACATGGCACATCAAAGGCCAAGCAATATACATACATATTACCCTATCATTACATATAAATAAAGCTACTATTGGATTACTTTCTGCTGCCTTTCTTATGTATTTACCACAGTAGTATGATCCAGAACCAGCATATGTGCATTGAAAAGAAGACAAATGGTGTCAATCATAACAGTGGGCACCTCAGCTGCTATCAGTCCTTTCTTAAATTGTTCCGTAGTCCAAAATAATCCATCAAACTCTACAGTTGTGTGTGACATCTTGGAGTGGCACAGCTTAACAACTTTGCCATCGTGTTTGATTAGTGGCTCATAACAAGTACCACTAATTGTGTGACATCAATGCTGACCCTCTAAACCCTGACACACTTATCGGACTAAATTACATCATCACTGTGTTACAAAAATAACACATTTAGATGATTATATTATTAACTTGGGCTGGGCCTGGAAAAATAAGGCCACATGACGTGTTGTTGCCTTAGCAAATAATGCACTGATTGAAGCCAACTTCCTCGGTGGTAAACCAACATACTTGGTATGCTTGTGGTAAGATACTGTAGGCTCTTTCTGCTCTTGGTTTTCCTTCTTTACTTCTCCTTCTCTCAGACCCTGTTTTGTTTTGCACATTCCAGAGAGCGTGGCTCATTCAAATTCAGCTGGCAGCCTGATCACACATCAGCCTTGATAAGCTAAGTGGCCCTCAGCAGCAGCAATTGAAGGTCCTTTTAGTCTTTTTTTAAATCACTCACTTGTTTGTCCCCTTGTTAATCTGTTTTGTTTTACTTCTTTGTCTCTCTCCTCAGCTGTTTTCATGGTTTTGTTTTTCTTGCTTGCAGATTTGTCTTATCTCAAGGTATTGTAATATGATTTTCTCCTCCTCCTCCGCCCTACCCATAAAGCTCAGATTACCAAGGCTTTATCACAGTTTAAGTTGAAAAAGAGCAAAGATACCCAGCCCCCCTCCTTCCATAAACATTCTGTCATGATTTTATGTTTTCCTCTTCTCATCTTTAAGCAGATGCTTTGCCTTGCTCGGGTATAATTCCATAATCCCCAAATCTCAGCCATTTTTCATAAAGACTCATAGGAAACAATTGCGTGAGGGATGGGCCAAATGTAATCAGCAGCCTGTGAATGCAATTATCTTGGCGGATAAGAGGCGTATGTTTGGGGGATGGGGGCCATGGCCGACGCCCCCATGCCATCTACTATACCTCAGCAAATACCTCAACAGCATTTCTCCTCCCGAGTAACACAAAGGATAAAAAGGACACATGTTATTTCGTAGATTAGAACAATGTATCAATTGTAAAGATTGAATATGAGCATAAAATGGTTTTCTTTCTGAAGTCATAAAACAATCACACCCAGTCATATTTAAGATAGTAATACTTGTATGCTCAATGTCTAGTTCTTTTTTAATCTAACATCATTTTTATACCAATATCATATGTAATGCATGAAGGCAGTTATGTTCTCTTCTGTCTCCTCAAAGACCGCAATTTTTCACATTTGACTTGTTAGATGCTTTTTTCCAAAGCGACTTACATACTCAATACTGTGGACAATCCCCACAGGAGCAATTTGGGGTGAAGTGTCTTTCCCAGGGACACAACTACATGCTGACTGCAGTGGGGTTTGAACCGTGCTCCCCTGATCCGAACACCAACGCACTAATCCTCTGCGCCACAGCCTCCCTTAGGCTCTTCCTTATGTTGCTATTGTTTTATCCACAGCTCTTGCCTCTTGAAAACGATTTATGTTTTCTCCATTACGGTATTTTTCTTTTTTCCTCCCTTTGTCACTTATTTTAGCCTACCTTTTATATGAGATTTTCCGACTTGTTTTTCACCCAAACACTGAAAAGCCAGATTTAGGTTTAAAGGAAATAACAGGCATTGGTGAGACTAATGGTTTCAAATTCAGTTATTTTTGCGTTTGGATAAAAGAGATTGTAAATTATCCACAGAAATTGCAAAGTGTGAGCCTCCTGCTGCACACGTGATGCTGTGCACTGCCACAGCCACTCAGCCATGAATGTCATTCACCATGTTAAAAATTAAATGTGCATTTAATGTGGGAGACCTGAGTGTCTTCACATACATATGCAGACACACAGGAAGACACATACTGTACATACTGAACATATGTACTCTTAAAGAAATAAAAAAATCATTAATTCAATGGATGTGTTTTTCTCTCCATTCAATCTTCAATATCTGTCATTTTCTTCCATTATAATGCTTCTCTTTCCATAAACCTTTGAGAGTTCATTTTTGTTCCAATTTGATACACACACACACACACACACACACACACACACACACACACAGCCAACCAGCCCACGCTGCTGCTCTTGACCGCAGTGTGAGAGACAGTCAAATCCCAGCGCTGCCATCTCTCTTGTGAACCTCTCGCAAAGTATGTAGTCAAATGAATGCAGTTGTTCTTTTCAGGTCAATAGTTAAACACATAAAAGTGCAATTACATTGGTACCACCATTTCGCTTGGGGACTGCGTAGATATGTTAAAGTTGCATGCCATTTGTGTGGGAGGGGCTCCATCCATTGACCTTAAAGGTCCCATGTCATGGGCATTTCTACTGATCATAATTCCATTGTTGAGGTCAACTAGAATAGATTTACATTGTTCAATGTTCCAAAATCACATTGGTTTTCTCATACAGCATCTCTGTATAGTATGTGTATTCACTCTCTGTCCTAAACGGCTTGTTGGAGCTCCTGCCCCCCCCCCCCCCCTCCCTATGAGCCCACTGTGCTCTGTGTTTATGTGTTACTCTGGCGTTTGTTAGCAACCAGAAAAGGACACCAGTAATGACAAACAGATGAGAATGCTGCGTGGGGTCTGGGTGCCGTGTTGGCGGGACATTGCGGGGCTCGCTGCTCCGCTCGAGGAGTGTGAGCTGGATTACTGGTGTTGTTTCCTGGTTGCTGCGTGGGGTCTGCGAGACAACGAGACACCGAGGAACTCAGCCTGAGCACACACACACACACGTGAGTGTGTGGCGAACTGTGAGTGGAGATCCACGGAGCCGAGGCTGAGAAAAGATAAGGTGTGTGCCGGCGAAACTCCGCGGAGTAGCGCGGCTGAGAAAAGATAAGGCTGAGTAAGTGTGTGTGTGTGTGAGGAGCTCCACGGATTGGTCCATTTGGACCTGGGTATGGTTACTATACTCGGGAAGAAAAAAATGGAAAAATAAAAATCTCCAACGAGGCGTTCTGGGGCAGCATAGACAGGTATTTTCTGTGTTAGAGTTTTACTCGCTACAGGGTGTACTTTGAGGGTTTGCGACTTTGCAGACCCTTTACATGCATAAAAACCTTCATAACACACAAGGGGACGGGTAATAACCGGAAAAGCATGACATGGGACCTTTAATAGAAATATGAAGTTTGTGAAGCACGCTGCAAGACATTTCGCACTAAAGATCTTGTATTAAGGAATTCATTTATTGGGTATGAAGACACTTCATTTGACTTTTTATTGAATTAGTATGTGTGTAGACGTAGACCTGATTTAAAAATGTGCATTAGTTTCACTGTGTTGAAAAGAGAGCCCTTAAATCAAGTTCAAAGTCAAAGATGACACACCACCGGAAGCTAATGGTTATTCCTAGATCATTCATTTGTATTGGCATGATCTCTCTCTGACAGTAAGAACATACATGAAATATTCAAGTTAATATGGTTGCGCTGGTAAACATTGTATGGCATCCAGGCACTAATATGTAAAATCAACCATCAATTGGTCACTTTTCAAATTACAGCCACTGAAATGTGTGTGGTATTATCAGCAAAATACATCTATGGACAGAGAAGACCACCAAGGGGTTTATATATAGATTGGCTGGGCACTCCACACATTTTAGACCTTAAATTCAGGTCATCGTTCATCAGAGTACTACTCGGCCTTTCAAAACTGTTGGGAAACAGCTGCTGTAGCTCTGGATGTAAAGCTTGACGCATACGTGCATCTACAAGTCATCCATCCCTAAAATGCCTCATTTTGAAGATCATTTTTTAAATGTTCTGTCTCTTGTGGGTCCCTCACCTATAGGCCACGAGAGCTATAACATTTATTGAGTAGTTGTCCTACCACTCAACCTTGTGGAACCCCACAAAATGATTTGTTTTGACATATCATTATCTATTGAGACAACGAACTCTGTCATTAAGATGATAGAAAAATATATATGCATTTGAGTAATCGAGTATCTCCATCCACACGCATGGAACGGAAGATCTAAAAAGAATTGAACAATGCTCTGTCACACACACAAACACAGAGTTCCCTCTTTGTATGCACAGAGTTTCTCATGGTCTGTCTCTTCCTCTCGTACACGTCCATGTACACATGAATATAAAAGGCAAATCCCTGTACTTGTGTGAACTCATTTATCTTGTTCTTGTCTTTTCCCTCAATGCAAATACATACAAATACACACATGCACTTTGCACCTGGATGACGCAAGCATTTCCTTGGCAACAGTGGGGACTGGAGGGCAAGGAAGGAAGTATGAATCTGCAGCAGATGATGGATGTGAGGGGAGATCACCTATTTGTAGAGCAAAGGCAGAGATTTGCTGTCCTGACGTCTCCTGTCTGAAACGGAGCAACTCAGAGCACAGTGATTGACGCAGCACATGCGTGGCAACATGAGCAGCGTCTGGAAACCTGGAAGAAAACTTCTCTTAAAACTCATGGCTGGTTGTTTATGATTTTGTTAGAAGTGGGTGTAGGAGTGCTGAAGAGGATGCAGCCTCTGGAGTGGGACTGCTTCATCAGCCAGATCCATTCACTAATTCATGCATCATATATTCATCCTTTGCAACCATATTTTAGACATGCTTTAGATTTTTTTCTTCTTTCTCATTATATTTTTCTGTAGCCATCATCTATCACGACGCATGAATAGATACACTGATGGATGAGGCTGATAAAAGAGATGTCATTCATTCTCCCATAAGTGACCATCCATCACTCTATGTAATTTATTCTTTATCTATCCAAACAGTATGTACAATTTTTATTTTTCACTCACTCATTCTTTCATCTATACATTTATTGTTGAAATTGAAGTGGTCAAGTTCTCCTTGAATGTTGTTTTCTCTTTTCTCTGCACTCAGTTTTCTGTGAGTGTGCATAACACTCTCATTTTCTGTTTTCGCTATGGAACTACGTATTGATTATCTTATTTTCCTTTTATATCCGTAGTTGGTAAGGGCGCAGCAACATGGCTATTGTGCGCTTCCCAGACATATATATTTAATTCAATTCCACTGACATATTTTTATAATAGCATTCAAAGAAAGCCGGTAAAATACAGCTGACATTCCTACCTACATTGCCACTAATGTTGTAGGGTTTATAATTAGTGTCCTTCGAGTTACAAGGCCACTGATAAAGTCCAATGGTTACTAAATTGATGCTCAAAGCACGTATAGTATTGCGGGCCTCATTACTGCCAACCCTGAGCCAAGCATGTGTATATGTAAATGTATTTTTAACATGTTTCTTTCTGAGAAATGTCTCTATGCGTGCACTCATCCCCTTATTGTGGCAGTTATGCTGGTCTGTCTGTTCAGTGAATCCTAGCAACAACTTCTGCCTTCCACTGCTGCTGGGGTGTACAGCAGGATCTGCGCCCCAGCATTTAGCCTCTTTGACCCAGAATGTATCTTCATCTTCCCGCAGAGTTTCTCCCCTCTGTTCCACTGAGCTGATAGCAGCGCTGAGCCGAGACCAAGTTGAAGCTCTTGGAGTCAATAAGACAGTACAGTGAAGTCCCAGGGTGAAATCCCCAGGCCCGCTGATCGAGGAGAGGAGAAACTCCCCTGTCTTTCTGATTGAATACCTGTCTATCTACTGTAATTGCCTGACTGTTTGAGTTTCTTCCTGAATCTTTTACAGTCATTCTATCTTTTTAACTACTGTTTTGCTGACTGTGTTACTGTTTCCTTTTCAAGCTGGCTGGTTTTTCTGCACGTTATGTGTACAGTGTATTTTGCCGCCTGAAAGGAGTAGAATATCTGTATTCATGTATTTTTTGTTGTGTTCTGATTGCAAAAGTTTGATAATGTAGTCCTCCAACACTAAAGTTATTTTTGTCCTACATTTTTCTTCATTAAACAATCCACACACCACTTATAAATGCACTCTCATAAACTCATTAATATGGCTTTTTTTTCTGATCATTGGTTTGCTATTTGCCTCCCAGTCTTAATCAAAGTCATCCCTACACTGCAATAAAGGGAAAAAAATACCACAACCGGCACTTACCATCAAAATAATTGCCTGCATACATTTGTTCTGCCTCCTTGAATTTTATATTGTTTTAATCCAACGGTCATACATCCTGATATTGAAGATTGCCTTTAGAAGCCATACACTCATTCAGAGACGGCAGGAGTTGCTCTCAGGATGAAGTGAGAGGGGAGGGGGTAGTATGGAGAGACCAGCTTTAGCTACATGAACAAACTAATTAAGATTTTTTCTCTACCCACTAAACAATCAACAACAAAGATTTAACCATTGATCTCCCCCTGGCCACCAACTGAACACCCAGCAAATGTGCATGCCAAGCATTTACTTGTAATGAAAACGAACGCTTGCACAAGTTCTGCATGTTGTGAGTGTTATGCAATATATTTGTGTTAATTATTCAAATATTGGTGACAGAGGCCATGGGAAATGCTGTAACTGTCCTGGGCAAAGCACCAGCAAGGAGCCAATTAAACAGTTTTCCAGCATTTTGAACTTGGTCATGTCACACTGCACTTTAGTGTGTGTACTATAAGTGTGTGTATGTGTGTGCAGATCCAAATGTATAATATGTGCGAGGAAGCATTACAAGATGGTGGAACCCCTTTGGATGGTGTTGAGGGTCACTTGTTGTGACAGTGTTGAACAGAGAGTGGTTTTTTTGCCAGTCTGTTTATACAATGTGTTTGAGAGTGTGAATGCTGCTCCCATCCAGCTGGAATTAGTCAAAACACCTTGTCTCACTTGTTTACCACACATTTAATAATCCTGGCAAGAGTTGGTACCTAAATTCAAATTTTTTGTTTGCGTACCCAGATTAGATTCATGAAAAACGGTGGTTGGATCCACCAATGAGAATAAAGTCGTAACTCAGGTGAAAAGGAAATGTGAAATTATAGCCTTCTTTAATAATTGTCCAGTCGATATATATCAGGTTTGGATCCTTTTAAACTGCCTCTACATGTATCCATGTTACATTTTTCATCATGGTGTCAAAGCTATCAAGCAATAGGCAAGCAATGTGTTTTATTTGAAATGCTGGTCCTGGTGATGCTTTAGCTACGACATGTTCTTTATTCATACATGGTTACAAAAAATGCATATACATTTGAATATGTCTCGGATATGCACCTTAACATGCAGTGCTCCGATTACAGACCCATGAGCCATACAAAGGTGAATACCCAGGAGGAAGTATTTTTATCTTGCTTAACCAGGGTTGATATGTCCTGTTGGCATTTTGTCATAACAACTGCTGTGCCTTTTGTGTTGGTTTGGCTATTGCCTTACTTAGCCAGCAGCATCTTATTGTGCAAACAATTAGAATTTGAGACACGACCTCCTCCTAGCCGAGCTATATCCCTCCTGTGGTGAGAGGTAGGATTAATTTCTTTCCCCAACTCCCACCAAACGTGCAGAAAGATAGAGAAGGAGAGCTGAGGTTGGATGCTTGTGTAGGTAACACCACAACCTATTATCCAAAAATAATCACTAGATCAGGTCTTTGTGGGATGATATTGTATTTGGCTGTTGCAATGTGGTGCTTGCAGGGCGTCCCGTGTATGATTATGTGTCTTGTCAGTTTCAGCCCTGTGTCAGTAATCTGTTTGTAGGGCTTTCTTTCCTGCCTTCCGTCTCTCTGTGGCTTTTTCTCGTCCTTATTCGTCTTTCTTTCTGTTTTTTCCCACTCTTTCTCACATAAAAGTCAGGATTAGGCATTTTCTAAAGTCCTGCATAACAATAATCGGAACCACCCTCCGTATCCAATAATTCAACAGACTGTGTGTGTGTGTGTGTGTGTGTGTGTGTGTGTGTGTGTGTGTGTGTGTGTGTGTGTGTGACAAAATGAATAAAACCACTGCAATCATTGGTTGGACAAGGTGATGCATATTATGATGACAGGACACATGATTCTTTCTCCACCACCTTCATGAAATATAAAATTACAAACTTGTAAGGGCTGCTGTCCCTTCCAGATGGATTTTGTTGTTGTAGTGAGGCATAATTGATCTGTTTCCCAGTGTGGGAATAGAAGGATGCGAAAACAAAAAATGGTAATATGACACAGCTTCGTCCTGCCTGCCTGACCCCTGCAACAACCTTCATTTGTTGTATATGTCTCAAGATAAGCTGTTCCAACCAAAACCCAAATCCTGCTCTTGCCTCAAGTCAAACTGTATTTTCACACTAGGAGAAATGTGAGTTGCACCAAGAACCAAAACACACAAAAAATGAACATAATGCACAATCTTAACGGTTAAAATGCAGTAGCTGAATGCTGAAAACATGTAGGGGCCAAGTTCACATGTGCAAAATCAGCAAACTATTGCTGAGCACACAAAGGACACGGTGTATATGGTTTTGGGAAGTCTGCATCTTCAGCCTGAAAGTAGAAGCTCCAATTATCTCTACAGGGGAGGGGGGTGATCAGGACATGGCAATATGGCCTGAACCTTTCTTAGGTCTTGCCTATATTAGAGGTCAGAGAGCTGCAGCTGACTAACCCCAATAACTGTGCTGCTCACTTTGAAAAGCCGAGCAAGTCTGTTCTTATTTGCCAGATTCAGGTTCCCAAGCCATACCACAATACAAGATGGAAAGAAAAGGAAAGGGTGTCTTTCCAATATTGGTAAAGTGTAGTGTCTGGACATGTCAGTTGTTAATTACAAAATGATGCTGGGGAGGAACGCTTGTAATTCAAAAATCACATCAGGAGCCTGGTAGCAGGATTGATGAATTAGGTGCATTGCCCATCAGAAAAAGTCCCCAGGAAGCCCTTTGTGTATCATCATTGAATGTGTGCTCTCTTTTCTCCACAGAGATCCTGAGTGGAGGCGTGTATGTTGACAAGAACAAGTTCCTGTGTCATGCGGACACAATCCATTGGCAGGACATTGTAAAAAACCCTCGGATGCATGCTGTGGTGGTGCCCACCAACAGTAGTGTCTCATGTAAGTAACCCAACAAAGTGTAAAAGACATGTTTTAATTTCAACCTTTCATTTAATGAATGTTTAACTGAGAGCATTCACACTTTTACTCATTCACACCTGGAAGCTAGTTGTGGCAGAGTACCCTGCTAATGAGGCTGGCTCATGACTGCATATGTGATGACTCATTTGTATTAAACAATCTTTATTTAAAGCATAGTCAGCTCTGTCTGCAGGGAACTCAAACTTAGAGGATTTTGAGCAGACCAAAAGTTAGGTTTTAAGAAATATGGTTAGGCTTTCAGGCATTTCAAAAAGCAGATGGGGCTGGAACATTTGTACAAAGAAGACTCCATATTTTAAACTGCTCCATTGACTGATGTGGGCAGCAAAACATTCTCATCACAAAAGCACTCCTTGACCCCATTCTGTCACTTTACTTACCATAACCATCGCATAATGATACTCACTCATGTCATAATAAGGCCCCACTGTGGCCAGCTGGAAGACACTTTATTAAATGTTAAGAATTATAAAGCATATTTAATCTGTAAGGGGGTGGGGGGGGGGGAGGTGGCAGTGAGTGAAGTAAAGATTCATTAAATCACCTCATCTGACCCTTTTCTATTCAATCACTGATTTAAGATCTTAACACACACAGCTTCTGTTATTAATTTAGTGCTCAAGCTGTTTGACATTTAAATCCGTTGTTGTTGTTTTTCTTCTCTTTTTTTTTTAAAGCTGTCTCGTCTTATACCTCTACAATAGAAAATTACACATTCAAAGGCCTAATCATTATGGAAGAAAAAAAGGCAGTCTCTGCCCATGGCCTTGGATTCCCTCTCACTTGCTGAGGGCTTCACATGCAGATTACCAGCTCCAAGCATTGATATTCTGCTCAATCAACCTCCTCCCTGCAGCCTGTTAGCCCTGGATCGACCCCTTACTCCTGTGCAAGTCTTCTACTCTGCTTCAAGATCAAGGGTCTCCAAACCTGAAATCCACAATTGAGAACATAATCTACATTTCATTCTATGGGAAGACACAATAATTACTTATTTGTGCTGCGGTTGTTGTTTATTTTGGTTGTCTTTTTAAAAAACAGCACAGTAATTTTAAAATCTATGCCCCGTTGATTCAGTTGAAGACAAGCCATCTGTCTATTACCCCATACTGGCCCTTGCATGGCAGCATTTTCCGACATTTTAACCTTCGGCGGCTGTTTTAAGAAAGCTGTAAAAGATTATGGTGCAGTAAGAGGGGTGGGACAGGTTTATTCTAGGTCACTGAGAATGTATAAGTTGAGATAGTGAAGACCTTGGACAGTAAATGAAAACTCTTTGTCTTGACTTTTTGCCGGGTGCCAGGAGTAGAGGAGAACAGAGTTATAACAGAGTACAGCAGAGGTTCGGCACACTTGACAATGTCAGACAACCACTTATCACTGGCTGACATTTGTACTATTATCCTGTTTGTGTGCTGCTTTTCATACAGTCAAGGCTGTCAACCTCTCTTTCTCAACCGTTGTCAACGTGCTAGTTTGAGAGGAAGGGACTGGAGGAGCAGAGAAAAGAAGAGGGGCTGACTGTAAAAAGGCAAAGAGAGACAGGGATAGACATTAAGTAAAAGAGAGCCACAGAAGAGAGATGAATCAGCGAGTGGTGGATAGTGGATGAAAGAGATGAAATGTGTGGAGGGGCACAGACGAGGAGGAAGAAGAGGGCAGAAGATGGAGAGGCTCGTGTTGGGGAATAGAGTCAGTATCGGTGCTAATAGCTCTCATCTGGAGAGGCTGATGGACAGAGGACAGCACTTCTGCACTTATCCAGGCTCACTTCCCTCGCAGTCAATTACCAGACAGTCAATTAAGTCCTCCAAAAAAACAGAAAGGCACTGGCTAAAGCTCTGAGGGTATGATGCTGCTTTCTGCTGCTGCTTCCTGCCGCTTTACTGCTTTTATCTCAACCTGATGTGTGCTTGTTTCATGCTGGGGAGATTTAAAGTGGACCAGCATCAAGGAACGTCTTTGTCAAGGTTATTCAAGGTTGTAAGACTGGGACAGCATGTACAAAATGGTACTGGTGGACGGCGAATTACATCATCTTCATTGTAAAATGCAAAAAACTGAAAAGATCTGTCTGTCTGGATGTCTGTCATCCGATCACACTTGGCGGGTATATTGCTGAGGACCAAAGAAAGTGCAGTGTAGAGTGTGAGCTATTGAGATCCAATGGTGATATTAATTAGAAGTGTGCTATGTACAAACTTCCTTGTTTACTGAGAGGGGACACCGGTTAGCAGCTAAAGGAAGTAGAAAGTAAGTGTTATTTGGGCAAATGGTATGCTACTGTAGGTTCAGCTCGTTCTTTGACGGGTAAATTACTGTATAGCATTGCTTGGGAATGCAACTATGTGTATTGCTCAGGAACCAGGGAAGCGCAATAAAGTTGTTCAATGAGGGTTCTCAACCTCAACAAGCAAAACAGAACGCACAGCAATCAGGCCTGTTGTAAATAGGTACATTTTAAACAAGCACTGCACTTGTAATAGGAATCCTTGAAAAAAATTCAGTTAAAGAAAAAGTTGAAAGCATTATATTTGAATATAATCAATGAATAGCTATTATCAACATCATCATCGTTGTATAGTTAACTACACAGCCGTCCTGTGAAGTATTACAACACCTACATCTCTTGCAGATTGCGTTAATTATGTCAGATTCTAATTATAATAATTATCAAGCACACAAAATATCCTTGAAATGCACTTATTTGGAAGTCTTGCCTGACAAGAAAAACACTTCAAGTTAATATAATCATGTTGCTTATAAAATACACAGATTTTAAAGTTGACTCAAAGAAACACCTACAGCTTCACTCACTTTTTGGATCAATTTGGGCTTCAACGTAGTGCTTGAGGGCACACAGACTCCAGACTAACAGCCTCCAGCCTATTTTTAGGTTCAGCTAATATGGATTTCTGAAGGTTGATACTGATCATATTTTGCGATTAAGTAACCATTTGAAATGCCAATCATCTCTTTCCCTCAACTTGTGTGCAGGTCAAAAGTGCAATCGTTCCTGTAATGGTCGTTGCTGGGGACCCAAGGAGGATCAGTGTCAGAGCTGTAAGTATATATTTGTTTTTAATATATGAATATAAATATAAACAGTATGTGAGAAACTTGTTTGCTTCCATAAAAGCATATTAACTAAACTGTGTCTAACTCATGTACCTGTGATGTGTGAAAGATTGAAATGAGGAAATGTAAGTAAGAAGTTGAAGAATGGCCTTCAGAAAGCATATCAACATAGCAACTACTGTATGTTGATATGCTTTCTAGATATGTTTTTTAGACAAATTGACTTAGAAAATCATGGATGTTTGATGCCCAAACTAAAATATGTGTTTCTTTGTAAATGTATGTTCCTTTCATATTGAACCACATCAGATCAACTGGTACTAAATATAATTGAATTAGACTGATATGATGATCCCTCAAACCCAAAAGGACAAGATCAACTAAAATGATGTAGAAACACATAATTCATGAGAAGATCATCTGTATATTTGGCAAAGGTCTAACTGTAACTGCACAATTCATGAGGAAAGGATTTTAATGACGTTATAATCCAGCAGAAAGTCTCTTACAGTCAATGGTACACGAACATGGAATGGTTCTGCATTGTTTATCCATTAAATGAATTATTGTGCTATTGTAGACGCAGCACTAAGTCACGCTTATATTGATTGATCGGCATCAGCTGCACTATGCTTCAAAATGATCTGGCCATTCATGCAAAGCAATCTGTTTAAATAAAATTGTTTAGCATTTTTTTCATTTAATTTTAACCCTTGTTTGCAGACTGAGATTTATAGAACAATTATAATTCAAAAACAGAGAGGAGACTTGACACATTGTTGTCATTTTCCATTATCATGAAAAATAATCAATACTAATAATAACATTTTCAGTAATACACGCCTTGTTTAAGCATGTTTAAGTGTGGTAAAGTATTGCTGAAGGTATGTGGTCCCAGTTTATGATCCGTCACTAATCAAATTCATGGTGAGAAAAGTGCACTTTACAAGGTATGTAGCAGATTCCAGACCAGCTCTGGAAAAGGATTCGCAATCTGTGGAAATACCACATCTTGAAACACACACAGTGAAGTGCACACACACACATGTGCATATCAACTCCAGACACTTTCAACAGACCCCCAACACATTTTCAACAGACCCTCCTGCTGCGACCTCCCACCTTTCATAGTAACTAATGGAATGATGCACTGCTGACATCAGTGGGGAGGGGGGCTGCATGTTATTCCCTCTCCTTCAGTCATCTTTCTGAGGCTCTCAAGTCTCTGTCAGTCTCTCTCACTTAAATTGCTGTCTTTCTCTGCCTGTTTTTGGTTTTATATCTCTGTTTCTCTCCCTCTCACCTGTTTTCAGGACACTGTGTAACACATACATGCATACAGACACACACACACACAGCCAAAGCCAAACCAATAAGGAAACACAGCTGTGGGCTACACACCACCAGTTGGGGTAAACCAAAAGTATACCGACTTGAAATTATAAATTCTTTTTTTTTTTAGCTTTTGTGCCTCCAGCTCTCAACAGTTCCTTAACTTCACCAAATAAAAGGTTGCTTGATACCAGTCTTAAACACTTTTTACAATTATAACAATTTAGATTTTCTGACATGACACCACTATGTTAGGATATGTTAGGTTTAGGCAAAAGTCTTACAGAGTCTCCATGGTTTAAGAAGAATGACTTGATGAAGGATAAAGATTTTGGTCAAGGTTCAAATGAACAAAATCTTAATGTAAATAGTAAGTGGGTTGCCTTGTGTGAAAAGGCAAACACTACCAAGACATTTCCCCAAAAAGTTCAGTTTAGTATCAGCTTTAGCTTTTAGTTTATTCTGAATATTGTTCCATTCTTTTATTGCTCTGTATGAGAAAGAGGCATGCTAGAGTTGACATAAGACGTTACTCTCAGGCAAATGCAACCATTTCCACAAATGACTGATGCTGGTGTTGTCTTTTATTGTTGTATACTGAAACCCAGGAATGTAAAGCAAAAATATAAAACAATTTGGCCCAACTCTCTACAAATCTTAATTGAATTTATTAGGCAATCAAAATATTACCCTGTAAACTAAAAAGCATACAAACGTGACCCAAACCATGCTGTCATTGGCTTAGGGAATGTTGTGTAAATTGTTGACAGTACCCTTTCTTAAAGTAAGAAATCTAAGCTTTAATGACAATTGTAAACAACATGAATAGATGGTAAATGTACTTGATTATTACTGATACTACTATGACTACTACTTCTATTTGTATCAGGAAAATATGTTACGCTGTACTGTACCACACACTAAAATGTTACAACTCTAACTACAGCGTACGTGTTTCTAGCAGACAAAGAAGCATTTGCTTTTGCACACATTTTCAGTCTCTCCATTAAGTATCTATTTGTTTCTCTCCTCCCTCTCCTAGCTGATTCTGCTTCCCTCACCATACATTATTTCTCCCTTGTTTCCATCACTCTGTGCACAGACCACTTCATCTCTGCCTTCCAACCCTGGCATGTCTCATCTTATTTGTTCTGCGGTCGCGATCTCATTAAGATAATGAGGAATGAACTGTTTGACCAGGACCTGTTAACAACACGTCACAAACCCCCCTGATAAGCCCTGGCCTCGTCCGTCTGCCTCCTTTATCTGCCCATCTTCATCCAAAAGCGGATGTCATGATTCATCCCACTGCTTCTCTTTCTACCTCGCAACCTGTAATTGTATTGTTCTGAAATACATGGAATGAATAAGTGTGGAAATGTCAAAGGAAGAATTACTTCTTGACATTTTCATGAATACTTGTTCAACTGTCTCAAAATCAACAATAAACAGCAGCTGTTGGTGTCAGCCCCTCAGGAGGAAAATGAATGAAGAGCAAATCTGGAGAGCAGTCTCAGAATTGCTATGGGTTAAATAAAGCAAAGCCTGAAATAACTCAAGTGCTCTAGGAAAATCCTTTCTTTTGAAAATGTACTTGAAAGCTTTCAAGAATGTAAAAATATGAATGTGATAGATCTTGGTCACAGCAGTCCTCATCATATCTAATAACCTAAATGATGGCATTGTTTGCCTTAGCTGATTGTTCAAGTTGTGTCACTGACACCTGTGCACTTCCTGCTATTGCAAGTCAACACATCAACTTTGAGAAAGCTCAGTCCGTATGAAAGAACCAACTAATGGTCAGCATTTCTATCAGCATATTAAGACATTAAATAATGGAATTTAAATGTTATGGTGATTTTTTTTTTTGTCTCTTCAAATATATCTGTTGAATAAATGTTTCAAAAACCTCTAAACAAGCTCATCAAACCCCTCCTGCAGTATAATCCACTTTTCCACTCTCCATCTTATGTTTATCCAAAATACACTAGCTCAGCCAAAACTTGGCTTACTGTTTTGAATTGAATACTTCTAGCAATCACTGGGATCTATTTTACCATTGTTACCGATAATAAACCACTGCAAAAAGGAAACTTTATAGACACAAACAGACAACATCTGGTTCAATGGTTACTTTACAACCAATATATGCGAGTCAAATGTGTGTAGAATGTAGACAAATGCTACAATAAAAGAAATTCCATCATTATTTAAAAACTCTTTTGGAAACTAGTTGTGAAAAAGCACAATTTATCTTATGGTAATGGGAACTGAGAAGCAGTGGTTCCTGTGACTGATGCCGCTGTCTACAGCCTGTTCAAATGAAAGCTTCTAGGCATATTTTATGAGATGGATTCCCGCTGTATTTGTTGTCACCAGCCTTTTTTTTTTCTTCTTTTTTTCTGAAAGTGTATGTTTAAAAGCCACATTTATCAACAGTGTTGCGTTTCTCTCTTGGCAAGGTCATTTGTTTGACAAAGTGTCTTTTGAGTGAAATAGGCCATCTCATTTTAGCTCAGGCACTGTTAATGGAATGCCACTGATGGTACGTACCGTAAGGTGTGTGTGTGTGTGTGTGTGTGTGTGTGTGTGTGTGTGTGTGTGTGTGTGTGTGTGTGTGTGTGTGTGTGTGTGTGTGTGTGTGTGTGTGTGTGTGTGTGTGTGTGGTGTGTGTGTGTGTGTGTGTGTGTGTGTGTGTGTGTGTGTGTGTGTGTGTGTGTGTGTGTGTGTGTGTGTGTGTGTGTGTGTGTGTGTGTGTGTGTGTGTGTGTGTGTGTGTGTGTGTGTGGTGTGTGTGTGTGTGTGTGTGTGTGTGTGTGTGTGTGTGTGTGTGTGTGTGTGTGTGTGTGTGTGTGTGGTTGTCTGTCTGTCTGTCAGTTGTATCCATCACTGAGATAGTATCTTGTCACCGCAATGCCCAAAGGGAAACTCGGCAGACAACAAAACATGTGCATGCACACATAAAAACACAAATGCATCCACTTTCACACTCCAACATTAGGTTTTTAATGTTGTATTCTAACATTGTTCTTTTACCCAGATTTAATAAATGTAACTTTTGTAATGTCAGGACTTGTATCTCTGACTAATTGTACCTTTACATGTATCAGTAAATATAAAACGCTAAACGAACTACGCACTTTTTTTTCACTCAAGGCAAGAGAATCAGATGCCTGCGCATGTCGTTTTTTCTCATAAAAAGGAAACCTAAAAAGCAAATCCAGATTTTTTTAGGAAGAAAGGTATCGGATCGAAGTGTATACTATTAATTATGCAACACATGACGGCTCCTTGAGTGACTAGCCAGACAATGGTGAGAAAATACAAGATATGGCAATGCCTCTATCCTTTTATTTTACAATGAAGACAGTATGTAGATTTCTAATGAGTCCCTTGAATTCTTTACATTTGTATACCACCTATAGCGCTATTGTATTCAGGCAGAATGCCCTTTTGGATACCCCTATGTGTAAGTAAATATTATTAAGGGCCCTCTAGGGAGCCTTTTCACTAGAAAAATGTGATGCCGTGCCTTGTTTGCTGCCCTTCATGCTAGAAAACACTATGTGCCAGTGGCCCACCGCATGCAGCTGTTGCTCTTCTTTTTTATTTCACTGCTAAGCGGCAAGTGTGTTCAACTTTTTACAGTGTTAGTGTCATTGCTTTATCCATCCCCAATAGTTAAAGTGAGGTTTCCCTGCTCTCTTTTATAGATTCCCCTGCTGACACTTAATGTGTGTGTTTCTGTATCTGTGAAATGGCAGACCTATATGCATTTACATATGGCTGTCAAGAAGCGAGGCACACAGGCTTACGGCAGCCCATATGACTGTGACAGCCATGCAAAGAAAGGGTGGACAGACGCTCACCATGGAGGGAAGACGGCACACAGAGTCAGATAGGAATCACTATGTCTCTGTCAAATCCAGCTAGAGGCCCTCAGAAGAGCATTCAGGGAGACGAACACATGATTGAAGATAGCTAGTAGGTGGCAGGGATACTTCAACTTCAATTAAACTCACCCCACACGCAAACAAACACATGCATACATTTTACTATGTTATGTAGCTGTTTATCTAGTAGGTAGGTGTGGAAGATTATGGTTGTGCGTAGACATTTTAGATAGACGTTTTTCTGAATTAATTTAATTTCAATCCAGGTAATTAGCCTGACCTACATGACACTAATTTAATACATATTGCTCGAGCAAAAGGTACACATTGAATCTCAAACATTCATAACAATCCTATATGGAAAAATGAAATGTTTCTTATGTCATTCTATATTCAGTAATATTGCCCATTCTTTTTTTAAGACTAACAGTGAGCCACATAAGTTATATGTAATGTTTACTTGTTTTATGATATGTGTGTCCTCTCTTTCTCTCCGTCTTTTCTACATCTGTCACTCCACAGTAACTAAGACAGTGTGTGCTGAGCAGTGTGATGGCCGTTGCTTCGGTCCCTATGTTAGTGACTGCTGCCATCGTGAGTGTGCGGGTGGCTGCTATGGACCAAAAGACACCGACTGCTTTGTAAGTTGAACACACAGACACACACTTACACACAAACACTTACACACACGCACACACATACGCATACATACTTAAAACATGTTGACATGTTAATATCATTTCATACAAACCCCACAAAAAATGTTGAATCATTCTGTACTTCACATTTCTTTTCTCAAACCTGTCACTTTTTACTAGTGACTTTTAGCTATCTACAATTCATACTACTTTTGCAATAAGATTTCTTCTATCAAGATGGCATTTTTTGGTGTGTGTTAAAATTCCAGTTGTATGGCAAATACCAATAAATGACATTTCAATTTGTTCTTGAGTGGCATTGTTAAATACAGACTTCACCAGCCTCCCCTCCATTCTGGCACTCTGCATGTTCATCTTGTAAATCATTGCCCATTACTTATGGAGCTTAACTGCCTGGCTTTGGAATGGCAAGTTCTTTCTTTCTTTTTTTCTTAATTCTTCATACTTCATGTTGTATTATACCCACACAGTTAAGTAGCTCTCTGTAGGTACAATTTCTGGTTCAACTGTGTCAATACACATTGTTCACATTTTCCCACATTTGCCAAACACAAGTTAAAGGCCCAGGTACCTGACAGGAAAGGCGAATCACACTTATCCCAATGGTAATTTCATTGGGTGCACGCAAATTATTCTCTCGCTGCACCATTTAATAATGTCTCCTCTGAGCACTCTGAGGCAACTCTGAGGAAATTCTCAACTCAAAGCTGGTGTAGTGAGATTAATGGCTGCATCCTCTAATGAAGTTTAGGCACAGGAGTTTATGTTTTTGCTATGTATTATGTAAAGGCACATGTCCAACTGTCATTAACCCCCTCTATTGGAAGCATACAGGGATAAGTGAGAGAATGTTTAATTTGATAAAATGACCCTTTAAGTAAAGTAAAGAATCTAAATACTTGTACCAACACTGTGTCTGCTCTGTGTGTATGCACTTGCAGGCCTGCACCAACTTCAATGACAGTGGGGCGTGTGTGACCCAGTGCCCCCAGCCCTTTGTCTACAACCCCACCACCTTCCAGCTGGAATACAACCCCAGAGCAAAGTACACCTATGGAGCCTTCTGTGTCAAGAAGTGTCCTCGTAAGTCTACCAGAACACACACAGAAAAAAAACAACAACAATACTTTACCTTTGATGACCTTATTATAAAGTCATTAACCTATAATGGCTGACCTAAAACACACCATTTTTGATTAAAAAAAAATATATATCCACCGCTTATTTTCCTTATGTTCTCAAGTCTCCATTTCCTTCTGCAAGAAAACACTGTTTCATGCATTTTGAGGTAACAATTCACTGATTGCTCAATACATTATGTTAGTGATTGAAGGTGAACAGAGAAACATGAGTTTCTGATGATGTCCCCCCCACACTAAGTTGAAAACAAAGGGTTAATGCTAATTCCAATATTAATTTATTTTTATAAAGAAAGAAATGTTAGTTTATAAAGCTTTCTTTTAATGGTAACGCTTAATAGTTTTCCTTTAGCAAATACATATGGTATTGTGGTAGAGTGAAATAATAACACATTCAAAATAGGGAATTGAATCCCACCCATTACTGCTGTCCCTGAGGATTAGAGAAAAGTTGATTACTTGATACATAAAGCCTGCGATACAAAAACACGGAATGCTTAAAATGATTGTGTATCACAGCATCTGTCAAAATAAGCCATTATAATCCTATTTGCATAATGCCAGTACAATATTTAGCTCTTAGCAAAGATTATAATGCACATGCATTCATGCGCAGATAAATAGATACAGTAGAGCAAGGCCTCCTTTAGTGTCAATTTGCAAGTGATTGCTTCTATGTTTAAACATAAGCCAAGAAAACATTGGATAGCTATGACTCCCCACCTCAAACGGTGTTTCCCTGCATAGAGAGAAGATGACAAATCTACAAATTGTAAAAAAAATGTAGGGAAAGAAGATTGTAAAGTGTGTACATGTACAGAAACCCATCTAACACTTTCATCCAAAATCTCCCATTCAGACTGAAAACTGATGAATGTGGTTTTTTACAGGTATATTTAAAACTCATGACTCTGTGTTCATGATGACCACAAAGTGGTGGGACACAGTCTAGATCATTATGTTTGGCAGAGTGCCCAAGTGTATCCCTACTGTCCATATGTGTGTATCCCTATTGTCCATATGTGGCGTACTCTATAGTGTCATTATGTGGATGTTTTTGGACCTTCCAGAGCCTACTGACACCTATTTGTATTTGCCAATAATGTGTATTGGTCTTCCAAACAAAGAGACTTGAAACCTGGTCCAAGTAAACAAAACCCAAAAACACTAGACACAAACATTGTTCTTTACCAGAGCATTAAAAAATGACTTCAGGGTGTTTCAATAATGAATACTTATTCAAAAAAGGATTTTATAAAACAACATACATTTCATTAAATGATTACATTGGCATGCTAAAAACATGAACGTGTTACCCTTCAATGTAATCCATGTGCAGTCAGAAAAGCCTCTTTCAGACCAAGTGAATGAAAGTGACTTTCAAAACTTTTTTATGTGATGGTATTTACTCGTGTGACAGCAGCCATTGTACTTGACATTTACAGTGAATTGTTTTTCAGATAACTTTGTGGTGGACCATAGCTCCTGTGTGAGAGCGTGCCCCAGTAACAAGATGGAGGTGGAGGAGAACCGCATTAAGATGTGCATTGCTTGTACCGACATCTGCCCGAAAGGTAAACCACACATAGATGTTTAAGAATGTTATCTGTAATTAAGTTCCTATTTGTTTAGCCGTATATAAAGTTGTTAAATGAAATAACTTGGCGATTGCAAGATTATTTCCACATTAATGCTGAGACATGAATATAAGCACAATGAACAATGGGGAAATACAGGGAGTATAGGAGATGTAGTTTTAATTCTTACAAAATGTCACACAACTGCATCATCCAGGGACATGACATCATTGTGCATTGAAACATGCAAGGAGCAACTTTTGGTGAACCTTGGTCATGTGATCAATTTGAATAATTGTTTTTAAAAACCCGTTTCCAGATTGATCGTGACTTTAAGGCGTTGACAGCCCTCATCTTTATTTTGCTGCACATTACATACATGCACTTTGTCTATCCCCCTGTGTGTCGCAGCATGTGATGGCATTGGTACAGCCAGTCTACAGACGGCTCAAACAGTCGACTCCAGCAACATCGACCAGTTTGTGAACTGCACCAAAATCAACGGCAACCTGGTGTTCCTCATCACTGGGATCAAAGGGTGAGACTTAAACACATTTAGCTCATAAGAATGATGAAAGAGTGGGTGCAAAAGTGGAACTGTGATCATTATTGAACATGTTAGGTCTTCAAGCCTTGTGTTAATTGTCCGAATGAATATAAATAATGTTTCCATGTCAGTCATGGCAAGCGTGAAATAAGTATGTTGAAAGCGCCTGGAGAGTAAGAAGAGTGCTGTTAAATATATATACTCATAAATGAATGAATGTAAAGAAATGTGGGTAGTGTAGAGGGTGACCCTAAAACAAATGTGTTTATATAAAAATGAGGATAGATATACATTATTTATGCATGCAAAAAATCATTTCATTTTAGCAACTTTAGCAAGAAAATGAATAATTCATAATGCACATATTCTGTGAAACATCCCGTTCTGAAATGATCCTTTTCTCTAAATTGTCTATTTCTGGGTGAGCACACCTACTTGGTCATTGCTGTGATCAAGAGGCACATTGCTTATCTATACAGTGTAAAATATAGATGCTATTATCTTTCATTGTGTTGTTTGCTGTGTTCTAATCTCCCATTATCATTTGTCAGGGATGTGTATCACAACATTGAAGCTTTGGACCCAGAAAAACTAAATGTATTCCGCACCGTACGGGAGATCACCGGTGAGTAATATCATTGCACAGCATGCCTCTGCACATGCATATGAATTAAATAGTAAACAAAAAAAATTGACCCTTCCAATAATCCCTTCTCTTGCACTTTTTTGTCAGATAAAGTGTGCATATACAGTACGTGGTGCTTGACTGTGTATCTGTGTGTGTGTGTCCCCCCCCCACCCCCTGAGACTGTCCACACCAAGGAGAGACATCGCAGCATAAGATGAATATCAGATGAGTCTTTCAATCTCCTATGTCTCTCTGCTGCTTCTCCCTCGGGGAGTCCCTAGCCTTGAGTCCCACAGTCCCAGCTCTCCCTTCACGCACCATGAAGAAAAGATCCAGGACATGTGGTGTGCATCGTTAATCCTCCAGCTCCCCTGTCATTTCTATAGCTGGACATTTGACAATGGCATCTGAAAGAAACCTTGTGTCTGCGCTGTGACACTCTCTCATGATATAAGAAAATATATCTGTTGAAATATTGTTGGAGACATTATTGAGCTTTTTGAAAAGGGGGTTACCAAAACAGCCGCTTTATGACACAGTATCCCCTTTTTACCCCCAAATAACACATTTACTTTCATTTCAAACATGTATCAAACATGGCTGATGTGCTCTTCCTTTATTGGAAACAGCAACTGACCAAAGAAGTCAATGAATGCTAATTTCTAGTCCTCTTTAAAGGTCAGCCCAGAATCACATCCACTTGTATTGAATTTCTTTGTCTTTCCAGCAAGCTCTGATCCAATGGTCAACAACTTAAAAGAGGAAAAACAGAAGGAAAGAGAATAGACGGGAACGGAAAGAAAGGTTTAATCAAATGGAACAATCAAAGAACAGGATTAAGAAACAAACTAACAAATCTATAATCTTGTTAGAGGTAGGAAACCATTGATTACTACTTGATTAAGCCTGGTCTAAGATATTTCCTTTCAGAATGGCTGAGTGTGCAAAAGGTGGAAGGCAGAAGAGATTAAAAGGCTTTAAAACGTAATATATAATATATTATAAATATAGTAAGCAATTCAATTCAAATTCAATACAAAATTCAAAAGGTTTTATGTTATATATACAACTACGGCTTTCATTATGTTATGTTATTATGTTGCATTGTTGGAGAAGCCTGTGACATAAGATTTTCAACTGCATAATTACTCTGTAGCTATGTCAGATTGACAATAAAGAACCTTGAACCAGAGCCGCTGGTGTAGAGATCCTCCATGGATGGCAGCTCCTTCCTGGTAATGTGCTGTGCAGTTTTCACCACCCTCTGTAGAGTCTAACGCAACCTACACACGGTTCCATCGCGTTAACGCTTGCCGGTGGGCGTAGCTGGCGCGCGACCAACAACCAATCACATTAATCTCCCGGCCCGGACACACAAAGCACGCGATTGATTGGCTAGCGCTTGTACTGCCATATGATTTGATTATATGGCGCTTCCGTCGACGCTTGAAAAGTTGAACTTCTCTCAACCTTCAGCGCGAGCAACGCAGGCAAAGCGAAGCAACGGAACCACAATGCAGTTCGGCAAAGCTTGACGTCACCCCATTCAAAGTGAATGGGAAGCGTCTCCGTTGAAGAAACCGTGTGTAGGATGCGTAACGGTTGAGGGCGTTGCAACTGCCGTACCAGGCCGTGATGCAGCCAGTCAGGATATTCTCTATGGTGCACCTGTAGAAGTTGCAGAGTGTCCTGGAGTCCATGTTGAACCTCAGCAGCCTGCGGAGGAAAAAGAAGAACCGCTGTAGAGCTGTAATTTACTCATTAACTGCAGAATTACCTGTTGTCTTAAAAAATCACCTATTTGTTTCAGATTTTGAGCTCAAAATGTGTGCTTGGATGCAAAAATCTGAGTGCATTTTGAAGGGATTTTTAGAAAATACTTAGTACAATAATGGAATAATACGATTTCCTATCTAGAATTTGTTCCCGTTTTGTTTGGTGATGGCAGTCTGAGAGCAGGTGATGGTGACAAACCATTGCCCAAGCAGCATGTAGTCCGAGATGTGTGTCAGCCACGCTTGTCGTCCCTCTGAGCTGTCAGGAGAACGTGACTTCTGACAGAAGCAGCCAACCTGCCTCTGTGACCCCAAGGTCGCAACTGGCACTGCTGTAGCTTTCAAATTAGCCCTGTAGGAAGACAGCTCTCTCTCCCTCCAATCCTTTTATTTTCTCCTCCTTTCTTTCTTTAAGCGACTCATGCTTCTCCTATGTCTTCAAAGACATATCACAAGTTCAAGCTTCGCCCAAAGAGTGGGCGATCAACTCACGCAATTTAGCATAAGTGGGTTTCTAGGTGTTTTGGCTCGGAATGTAATCACCACAATTTAAGCCCTCTTAACCTTTGCTTGTGATCTCATGGCCTTCTTCTCTAAGTGGCTCCAAGCTGTAATTTGTCATGTGCATTGGCGTGCCACTGATGTGACGCTCTGCAGCTATAGGTGATCTTTTTACTTTGCTTTTCATGCACAAAAGCACTAATTGAAAGAGGTTAGAAGAAGGGGAAGTCGCTAAAAGATTAGCGTTGGCATTTACCCCCCATCACACCTATTACTAAGATAATTCCCATTAGCTGACTAAGTATTGCCCATGTATTACAGATAATATTTGACTCACTGGAATACTTTAGCATATAGGTGTTTCTTTTGTGGAATAGTTTCAAATCTATGATTTTATTATTTTTACACATCACATAGACTGCTATGTTGTGCTTTTTAGTCCTCAACAAATCCCATGAAAAGACCAAACAAACAATACAATGGTTTGTTTGTTCTATACTTTCTGACTTCCCAACCTAGTCTGCTTCACAAGCCAAAGTATGTCCTACTGAAGATCTACTATAAATCATTTAATATGGTACAACAATATAGTTTGATTTGGTAAAAAGAGGGCTGGTAGTTTCCCTAAACAGCTGGGCAGCTTTCAACAAAGGTTTCTGAAAAGCAAGTAAATATTGCACATGGTGACTACAGTATTTACAGATCGCGATGTATAAGTTATTGCGAGTTTTAGCTGCATCTGGACTGTGTTTTTGTGATTGACTAAAAATGAACTGCAGTGTATTTGAAAGACCATTTCTCCCAAGGCGATGCCATAGCTTACTGATTTGGAGAACTGTTAGACAAATAAATAAGTTGTATCAGGCTACACTGACATTTCCTGTCAGTACAATTAAGTCATTGTTGGTTTTGGTCTTTTAAAAATAATTTCCTTACAGTTTGATAAGAACAACATAAAACATTTTCAGACGTTATCTTTAACTCCAAACGATATTTCATGGAAGCGAGGAATGCTTCATTATCATCAGCACCATCCATCTGTGCCCGACTCCAAAGCTCCACGGTACTGCCAATATACATTTACATGCACAAAAACCTAGATAACACACTACAGCAAAGGGAAAACCCTACAAATAATAATATGCCCCCTTTAAACAATTAAATATACACTTGTTCTAGAAGTTAGCGGAATGTACAATGTGTCCACAGAGAATCAGTGTGTACCTTTAGCAACCAAAGCACATGCTCAGTATTAAATTAACACAGACAAATGTGCAGCAGGCAATAGCTTGTTTCTTTTATTAGGATGCACCGGCATCCCCGAAAGAGCACTATGATGGGGCGGTGAGGTGCCTCTGTGCTGCAGGTGTTATCATTAAAACAATTAGTGGCAACAAATACAACTGTAATGATTCTGTAGGGGCCCTTGGCGTCCTAAGATGCACACCATGAGGTCAGGGTTCTGGATGCAATGCAACAAAATACCATAACCTTACAGTAGCTTTCACAAACAACCAGTTTCCTGCATGCAGGCTGAGGATTCTGTATAAATATCACATCATGTTTTACAACGGAATTCATTCCCATTACTATACCATTATAATTGAAGCCATTATTATACAGGTTGTATCTTCTCTGGGAAAAGGGATTAAAGATTTAAACTAATAAAGAGTGTTATATAAGGCTGTACTGAGAAGTGCTGTTTTCTATTTAGTGAAAAATGTAAGAAATATTTTCTGGTATATATTTTTTTTTAACCTGATTTGACACATTGGGCGCTTACATAAGAAGAATAGATGTTGTATAAAGATTTGTATCGCATTCAGCTCATGTCCATTTGTATGAGCCCCGGTGTGTAATTCCCCACAAATTACCTGACTTTTTTTTCTTCTAATTTCTTCATCAAACACAGTTAATAAGCATTCGCTCAAACCCTGCCGCTTCTCAGCTGGGATAGACATAACAAACATAACGGCATCCACAAGCTGATAAAGGTTCTGTTTAAAGGTTATTGCTCTCCTGTCAACAAGCCATGAGCTGCCTTCTCTCCGCAACACTGCTTAACTCTCTCCACCTTCCCTCCCTTTCTGGATCAACAGAAGTTATGCATCCCGTGGGAGTGAACCACACAGTTTATTATTATGGAGTCAAAAACTGTTCATTGATTGAAGAACACATTACACCCTCAAGGTTTTTTCTCATCATCCACCACCAGCTCTCCCTTCCTCCTTTGTCAGCAAGGCAATAGAGCAGCGGCTTTTGGCCTTTGTGTTTTCTTTGGACGATAAAGTAATGTGTCTTTGTTATTGCTACCAGGACCCCTATTATCAGGCTTCTTCCTACTCATCTCTTACTTTTGCTCCTTTACCTGCATTTTATTCCTCATTTCAAAGCCTCATCCAACTTCTTGTTTGTCCGCTGGTGTTAGCCTGTGGGTTATAACCCCCCTTCTCTACTTAATATTTCATATATCTAAATCCATTATTGAATATCCTAAATGAGCCACAACCATCCCATCAGCTATTAATTCAGTCTTCTAAATGATTCAACAGTAGAAAGGCGGATAAAGGAAATGCAAAAATATTGATATGTCAAACCTTACACTTGTCATAGCTGGCACCAAACACCTTTGTTGAGATTGTGTGCCTACAGTACAACTTTTTTTGGCTTTGTTGCCTTCAGATGAGACTCAGGTGGAGTAGTAACGGTGGTCCTCGGAGGTTTCTAATTCAAGCTTCCAATTCTCCCATCTCATTGTATTCTTGTCACTGTGTGAAATAGAGGATATGATAGACAGTTGATATTAGTGTGTAGGTACTGGTGACTCATTACAGTGTAACCTGTGTGTCTGTGTGTGTCTGTGTCCACATTTAGGCTATCTCAACATCCAGTCTTGGCCTGACAACATGACAGACCTGAGTGTCTTCTCCAACCTGGCAACTATTGGGGGAAGAGCGCTATACAGGTACAAAACTGAGAACTAATGATTTGCTGGATAAGAAATGTTTTGGACCATGAGTGTAATATATATCATAGCTGTGTCATCGCCGCCTTAAACAGAGCTTGGTTCTCAGGGGAAAAAAAGCTATGCTAATAATATCTGTATGGGTTTAGATTTATTAAAAAGTGAATAATGTTGAATATCACAATGTTTCTCTTAAATAAGAGTTCCTTCACAAAGTAAAACCAGACTTAATTCAGTGTTGATTGGGTTTATCAAACATTTTAAAGCATCCCACTTAATCAGAGACTAAGTAGTTGTGGCTTCCCTGTAAACAAACTGTTGCTTACATTTAGCGAAACGCACAAACAATTATTTTCTGTATCCTTGAGGTCTAGTAAATGTGTCAATGGCATTTAATTTCTCAGAAAACATTTGACATGCTGAAGCCCTTTTCTTCTTTGCCATTGTTGACACATTGTTGTGTCTCTTGCAGCATTATTGTGTTGATCAACGGAATTGTGTTAAACCAATGGCTGAACTGATTTTTCAAACCAATCATGCATAAACTAGTGTGTCCTCGTTTATATATACACAGTCTATGGTCTTCGTGCATGCGCATGAGACAAAGTAATGGTACCCACTTATATAAACACTACTCCTTAATGCTTCTAAAAGTCAATAACTTCCTAGGACACCTTTTAAAATGTTCAATCTTTTAACCAGATTATCCGTTTTTTTTATTGTTAGCACAACTAGCCAGTTTATAATTAATTCAACACATAACTTCAACATGCTACCATAATGTATTGCAGAGGGAGTGTCATGATGTGAAATGTCCATTGTAGCACTCTGTAACAAGACAGAGGATTAAAGATAGTAGTATCCTACATCATGCTAAATTATTGTATTAAGATTTGTGTTGCTTTTTTATATATTTGACTACAAATTGAATTAGAATAGACTTGGTTTGTTGTGCTTCCATAGCTAATGAGTTAGTTAGTCACCAAGAAATATGGTTTACATCAAATCAAAACAGTTGGTTGGTTGAGGCCCAAAACACCTTTTGGTAATGGCTTAGTTTAGACATCTGATAGAACATAATTATTTATAATGAATTGTTACTGATAGTTCCAAAGGTGTCCACAGATTTGCTATGACATTTGGAACAAAAACAAAGTGTGCATCTGATGGTGTGTGCATGCATGTGTGTGTGTGTGTGTGTGTGTATGTATGTGCAAGGCCTTGACAACCCACTGTCGTTTTTATTTTGTGAAAGTGGGGGTATGGGGAAAGGTGGAGGCATGGAAGAATAGAAACAAAAGTACTAGTGGCTTTAGTGTAAAATGAGGAAAACATTTGTAAAATATGTTGTTGTTGCAGCAAGATTTAGCAAAAAAACTGGAATACAAGGAATAAAATGTACAGAGGAAACATATTTAATAATCTATACACAGTATAGTAAAATGTTGTAAAGTAACAATTGTTCACAAAAAATGTGATAATCGCCTTTTTTTCGAAGGTGTTGTTTACTGTATCTGTATTGTTTATTTAAAAAATGAATTGAAATGTGGCTACTCGTTTCCCCACTTTAGTACTTTAGTAATTTGTTTCTCTGATTGCTTACTTTAACATACTGCAAATGTGTTTTCCACTTTACAGTCACATGCCTTTGAATATTATGTTTGGATTTTATTCTACAATCCAGTTGATCTCCATTAATTTGTGTCTCAGTGGCTCAAGTGCAACACATAGGCTGATAATTGACAAGATTAGCAGATGAATACACTGAGGAAATAAAAGTTATGTGTTAAATATGTCCGTTAAAGTATACCAAATGATGTTGGTCAGGCCTTATATGTAGTGCACATATTTAATTTAAGCTTGATTGATTTCAAGCATGTATAGGCCAATCCAGATTGCAAATTGCTGCATAGGCTATACAGTAGGAAGAGAGAGCAATAGCATTCTCGTTATACATGTTTTTTTAATGTGTACACACTTTCTATTTATATATTATTCACAATTCAAATAAGTGTATCCTAGGATATTGTTTTTAATTATATATTGAGCAACATAAATAAACAAGCTCCATGCCCATGCTTGTTGCTTGGTGTGTTTCACTAATCATGTCCCATAAGAATTATAATAAATTAATATGCACCTATTCTGCATTAGTGTTTCAAATATAGGGTGTTCAGTGAATCCTTGCTTTGGGTGTAAGATCCATGTGTTAGGTTGCTTTACTTATGGTCATTATTTTCATTTTTATGAATTGCATTACATAATCTCTGCCTGACATCAACAGCAGGGTTTTAGATATTTTAAATGATATTATTCCAATCCAGTGAGCTTTACATTTTCCTTAAAAAGGTATTATACACAAAAACAAATATTTTGTTGGACATGAAGCCATTTATTTACAAAAACATACAACCTTCATAAATAGGTCACAGAATAACATGACAGAGGAAATTGTTTTAATACTTTTTTTTTGTCTAATTAGGGATCAAAACCAGTGAAATAAATCCTCTCTGCCTCTTCCCTTTCCACTCTCTGTTAAACCTTATCCCATCTCTTCCTGCTCCTCTCATCTTCCTCCTCTTCCTGTCTCGCCATCTCCTCCCATCCCCTCCCCCCCTCCCCCCACCCATTCTTCCCTCTCAGTGGGATCTCCCTGCTGGTGTTGAAGCAGCAGGGCATCACGTCTCTGCAGCTGCAGTCCCTGAGAGAGATCAGCGCTGGGAATGTCCACATCGCAGAGAACAGCCAGCTTTGCTACTACAGCACCGTGAACTGGACCAGACTGTTCCGTGCTGAAAACCAGAAGGTTCTGATCCGCAACAACCAAAGCCCACAGAAGTGCTGTAAGTTCATACCGAAACCATCCCACACATCAAAGAAGTGAACCTGTAGCAAGTGGAGATTAATCAATTTGCTTTGATTTCCTAAAACACATATGCCACGGGGGTCTTAAAAAGTATTAAAAGTTGATAAATCAATTTAGCGAAAATGAAGGCTATTAAAAAGTATTAAACAGCATTTTCCAAGGTATTACATTTTGTAGCTTGTTTTCAATAAGTATATAAATTGTCCAAAGAGGTTGTATTCTACAGTGTGCCTGAATGTAATCATTGCGTAGGTGTGTAGTGTGATTATGTGTAGTTTATTTATGGCATCCCGTTGGATTTGACGTCATCTAAACAGGACATCGCACGCTCACTGCTCGATAGCGCGCGAAGGTCCGTTTACGCCGGTTGTTTTAACATCGTTATGGAGAAATGCAAGTTTGCGTCCAAATGGTTGGAAGATAAGGAGGAAGGACAATCCATACTGTATATAGTAAATGTGAGCTAAAGTGTGTCTCCAAGTAACCGGTTAAAACTCGAAGTGGCGATGAGGTCTTAAAATGTATGGAAAGGGTCTTAAAAAAGGTCTTAAAAGGTATTACATTGGACTTCAGGATTCCTGCATATACCCTGATATGATTTAACTGCAATGGTGATTCTACACTGTCTGACGTACAAAGTAGTAGCATTTCTTTAACATTTTGTTCTATTGTAACACATAGCCCACTCTTCCTAATTATTAACTCATCTCGTCCCATCCCTAAAAGACATGCAAAGCATCTGTGGTTATTAAAAACACCAACATGACATATCTCATCGTTTACTTTAATCTGGAGGGAAGCTTATATTTAATAATGCAAATGACTCCTGTATCAGACACGTTAGCCCGAGGCTGTAACTAGTGAATATATGTAGATGACAAACACAGGAATCATCACAGTACATTTAGGAAAACACACCTGTTGTTGTGCTCCCAGGATAAAAAAAAGCCACATTTCCAAGAATGGAGCCACTGTGACTTGTCTGACACGTAATCTTGTTCACCAGCCCAGTTAGTTTTTTTACCCAATCCTGCCTGAAATCTTCACTGATCTCAAATATTATTTCACCTTCCCATTTTTGTCCCTCTGAGTCTTACACTCTAAAACCCTAAAGAAGTTGATAAAATGTGAAATCACTTCTCTAATCTGTGATGTATTCTTTGTGTTCTAGTCTTGCTTTTAACATCAGTTGTGAAGCCGCAGGCACCATTGAGAACACTTTTGTGTTTTTTGTTTGACTGTTTTATTGCTTTCTGTTTGAGATATATGCTGTAGCAGCAGAGTCAGACACTAATGGTTTGACAGAATTTAGGATTGTTAACCTGACTCAAATGCAACTTTAGACAACTCTCTGACCATTACATCGATGCTCCAAATCAATGGTTTTCAAGGAAAGTAAAAGCTCCCATTTCTGCTAAGGCTCTTTGATATACTGTTTTCTGGTTGAGGAAATCCTTTTTCTTTTTATAACTTCACTCTGCTCCTTCAGAATGCAGCATGGGCACTGAACATATAATAGCAGAAACAAACTTGTTATTTCTATTACTTTATGTCTGTCGGAAGAGTGGACACTATTATCTAACTTATTTCTAAAGACAACTCAATAACAAATATTACGCAATAGGAATAATTCCCAACAGAAGCATTCAGAAAAGAAAGATAATTAGCTAAATACGTGTAGTTCTGAAAAAGAATGTGTTTCTAAAACTGGAAGATATTTCATTATATCACTGCCACAAGTGTTAAGACATTATTCATTTATGTATAGTGTTCATTAATGAGCCAGTATTTGCATTATTGAGTTGGCCCCTTTTCGCGGTTCCCGTGGGCAGTTCCTCAGTGTTGGGCACACACTCTTTCTCTTCAGTGACTTTGAAGACTTGGGCGAGACTCAAGAGTCACACACTGCTCTCCTTGACATGGCTCTGCATGTGTGCATCAGGGTGTGTGGGTGTGTGTGTGTGCATATGTGAGTGCCTTCGTTTGTGCGTGCATGCGTGCGTGTGTGTGCGTGTGTGTGTGTGTGTGTGTGTGTCAACACTTGACTGAGCTTGGCAGGGGACTGGAAAAGGGCAGGTCTCACACCCTTATGGGGCAGAGACAGAGGAGAAGACTGCCTGTGGCCATTTATTCAGTGTATGTCGATGTGATGTAGAATTATGTAGGTAAATGGAGAGACCTGAAAACAGGGATAACAGTTGTATACAGTTGTACTTTCTATATGCTAATTCTATGTGCTATTGCGTTTAGAATAGTTTCATGTATTTCATGTATAATCATACAAAAAGTTGCAATCATTAAGATGTAAGTCCTGTTTGATTTTGCACAACACCCTATTTACAGTTGGTAAGTGAAAAATAAAATATTTCTGCCTTTTTTGCACAAAGTTGAAATGTAAATTAAGTTACAATATTTCAGGAAAAGAATCCACCTGCTTCAGATTGTCTGATGGACACATAATCCAGATTTAAATAAAATGGTTGTGCGTTGCAGTGCAAAGCACAACTTCTGAAAAGTCTTCTGATCAGGCATACATTTCTCCTTAAGGTGGCTTAATTAAACTTTGTACTTTTGATAAACTGCATAATGACCCCCAGCAGTTGCATAGCCTCTTGACAGGCACATCCAAATAATGTTAGGCTTCCATATGCAGAACTACGTTACTTAATTGAATACAGCATGTTTCCAGCAATGTCACCATAGAGTCCAAGTTCAATACTGAAAATAAATCAATATTGCAATACTTCCATCAATGGGCCATAAACTCAATCACCCTTGTGAAAACTTATCTGGCAATAGACAGTGACATCAGGATTACAAAACTGTTCACTTGGTGTGATAGCCTCATGCATCCAGCGAGAGGTCAACTGAAAATAATCCAATGCATTGATGCTGTGAGGTTGAAGAGGTTTCAACACTCTTCCAAAAGTTTTAAGAGCTTGAGTTGATAGTTTAGTTTAATTGATATTTGTTGTCAAATAAGTCAAATCTTTGCTCACCCAACAAGACCAAACACGTCTGGCTGTAGACTTAATAACTAGAGTTGAGTATTTCTGCTGACAGCTTTGGATCTGATCATCTGAAAATGATGTTCTGTTTTGACAGGGCGCTCTCCTTAAGTCTGCCTACTTTAAATGAAAATCACCCTGTTTTAGAAATGATCTTCACTGATCATTTAGCATAATTTGACAGGTCGGGGAAAGTGAACTAAAAAGTTTTTGACAGAAAAAATACTTTTTTTGTCAAGCTTGAGGTTTTATCAGTAGAACCAATAGTGTTATTGAGTACATGTTGGTTTGGTCGTGCAAATAAGACACTCACCTTTATTTGTATTGTCTCAAAGGATGCACTACATATTCATAAAAAAGCCACATGGATGATTTGGTTTATCTGTGTTCAGACTTCTCTTAAGTTACATCTCCCTTCCTCTCCTTTACATACACATGTTTTGGGGTAGGACAAGTTACACCTTTGTCCTTAGTTGCTTCAAACGTAGCAGAGGTCTAATCACAACAAGTGGCATAATAGCATTTACTCTTATGTAGACCATTTCTCTTCTGATGAAAACCAATGTAGTTCACTTTCAAAATAAAAGGTGTGATCACATGAGCACATTTTGGCAACATGCTCTAGCAGGGATTGTATCGATTGCATCCCTTAGGTGAACGATTGTAATGGTCACTCCATACATTTGACTGTATATATAAAATATCCTACTGCAAAAGTGTTACCAAAATATCAAGTATACAGGAGCCGCAATCTTGCAGTTTCGTAATTTTATGCAAAATGTAGTTGAAGAAACCTACCATTTTAGTGTATACCATGTAGTTCAAAACGCTCCCAACTGCATGTTGCATAGGATCAAGGATCATTTCCACGGTAGCATACACTCTTTAGTGAAAGCGAGATACATCATCATCATATCATGTTATCCAGTTGTCTCCCCTGAGACCGTTAAAGGCACCTGACAGCACAAGCCTCATGGGCTGTTGTTTTCCAACCATGTCAGCAACATCTGAAGTTGGTATTCTTTTGATCTTGCAGCTGCTGTTTCCTAAAAAAGCCATCCAACGCTTCCTCTTCCCTTGTTTATTCACTTTTTTTCATCACCCATCTCCTCTTCTTTCTTCTCCCTGGTCAGTTTACCTAGAGTGCTGGAGGCTGAGGTGTTTTCTTGTTCTCTTGTTGAAGGCAACGCTTTCATCTTCTGCTCTCTAAGAAACACTTTTTTCTCCATGTCTCTGAATCTTTTTGTCTCCCTTTTTTTAATTATTCTAAACATGGCTATTGCTGACTCTGAGGCATGGCCCCTTGCTCACATGTGTCCAGGACCTTGAAAACAGCTTTTTTTTATCCATCTATTCAAAGATGGAGAGGAGAGGAGAGGAGAGGAGAGGAGAGGAGAGGAGAGGAGAGGAGAGGAGAGGGGAGGAGGGGAGGAGAGGAGGAGAGGAGGAGAGGAGGAGAGGAGGAGAGGAGAGGAGGAGAGGAGAGGAGAGGAGAGGAGAGGAGAGGAGAGGAGAGGAGAGGAGAGGAGAGGAGAGGAGAGGAGAGGAGAGGAGAGGAGAGGAGAGAGAGAAGAGAGAGAAGAGAGAGAAGAGAAGAGAAGAGAAGAGAAGAGAAGAGAAGAGAAGAGGAAGAGAAGAGAAGAGAAGAGGAAGAGAAGAGGAAGAGAAGAGAAGAGAAGAGAAGAGAAGAGAAGAAGAGAAGAGAAGAGAAGAGAAGAGGGAGAGAAGAGAAGAGAAGAGAAGAGAAGAGAGGATGTTTTGAAAATCCCGACTAGTGGGAAATAATGTGAGACGTAGATGGGATGGTAAAAGTTCTGAGTGTACTGTATGTGCAGTGCTGTCACCACGTTACTTGAACACTCATTTTGTCACTGTAATGCTCTCAGATGTAGCAACCTTTGTGGAAACGGAGCTGAAAGGGAACGGGTGAGAGAGAGAAAGGGAGAGATAAGAGATCCAGACACAAAGCGGAAATGTAATGGCCTGTTGTAATGGAGTCTGTTGGTAGTTGGAACTATATGAGAAACTGTGAGGCAGAAACAGCGAGAGCAGCATAGGATGTTCGCTGTGAGTGGGCACTTTTAATGCTTGTCTTTTTGTAAATCAAAAGCTTCACATGACTTTGCAAAAGGTTATTTGTTCTCTATATGTGGTGCTATGGATTTGGTTGTTGAAAGCAGATACTGATGTCATTGGACTAATCAAATTGAATTTATAATATTCAATATATTTAAGCCTTTTGACAACAACAAAAAAGAGTAAGAGCTGTTAAGGCTGTGTTTTAAATGAAAGCCTTTAAATGAGGTTATAAATAGATTTTCAGCTTCCTTTCTATAAGTCCAAGTTAAATAAAATGTTCTGCATGGCAGCTGCAGGTGCTTGCTAGTTTCCAATAGTGCTTTGTCACTGTTAACTTAGCATTTGTATAATGAAGTGTACTTCATGGCTATCTCCACAGTGAGCCATATCACACAGTCCTTCACACACACTTTGCATAGATTCTACACAGAATATACAGTTTGCTCACATTGGCTCATTAATGTTTTGAAAAGTGTAACTGTTTCGGCGATCAAATGAGAGCATTTTGTTTCAGGAACTTGGTCTTCTTTAAGTTCACCCATGAGGGTAATTATTTGGGACAGCTGGATACATATCGTTTGACAATTTGTTATTCACTGCATAAAAAAAGCATCATCCGTCGGCAAGTCGTTGAGCCCTACACCTATTACTCCGTCTTTCTGCAATTATCCCTGCCATTGTTAAGGAGAGTCGTACCCAGAAAAACACACCTTTTATAGACCACCGCAAATTAGGAGCTGCTCTCTAGAGGCAGAGATATTTAATGCGAAAATAAACCCTCGCAAATTGCATGCTTTATTTCATCTAGCCCTGTTCTTCTTCATAAATAATGTGACTATTTTGGATGATTTTATATCTGGCTAATTGGAGCCAAATGAGGGTTTACTCTCTGCATCTGCACCGAGTCAGCAATGCACAACTGCTTCTACATGGATGTAATTTCTTTGTTTTTACACTGGTTTCTTTGTGCTTATGTCTGCATTGAGCAGCTAAGGAGCGCATGGTGTGTAACCCGCTGTGTTCTGACGCCGGCTGTTGGGGTCCTGGCCCAGATCAGTGCCTCGCCTGCAGATTCTTCAGCCGTGGACGAACCTGTGTGAAAAACTGCAACCTTTATGAAGGGTGAGTTACAGTGTGCATATACACATACACCCCTTATTGTTATATTAACATGTATGTTCTTGTGTTTGTCCTCAAGTACTAATAACATGTTAGGTTCACCCACACTTAATGCAACCTTCAGCTTGTGCATTACTTCATCTTAGTGATACTCACAAAATAAAGCACACCACACTGCAAGCTTTCATTGTGCTTTTTCTGCAATTGTTCAAACTGAATGACAAAAGTTGTTCTTTTCTGTGGTGACAGAATTGCCAAGTTCTTCAGTGCACAGTCTGGTTTATTTCAGGTCTGTCTGACTACTGTACAATTTAAAAAAAACTTCAGCTCACCTTGGATTGATACAAGCAGACATACCTTTCAGTAAACACTTTTAGAGACTCAATATGAGTAGCTGTAATATCACTGCAACTCTCAACATAACACCATAGGTCAATTCAAAAATAAATAACCTTATAGATCAACATGTCCACCGCCTTTCCTCCCTGTCCCTCTGCAACACAATGCATTTTCAATTACAAACCTTGCAGTTGTTGCAAAATAAAGTAAAGTGTCTTTTGCAACCAGTGAGTGATGGACGTGGTTGGAGCAAACTGTGTGTACTTCATCTCACCCAGAACATGTAGCATTGTGTCACTGCCAAGAGGAAATCTAATCGGCTTTTGCTGCAAGAAAACCCAATCAAACATGTACTTTTCAGCTCAGAAACTCACTGCCAGTCAAGAAAACATTTAGTTTAAGTGCTTTTTGGTTATAATCAGCACACTGAGGCAGGTGGATCTTGGATTGAAGTGTTGCTGGTTCATTGTCTGTGGAGGAAGCAGTATGAATTTGGCTTTTATCAAATTACCTTTCAGTGCACTAACAAATCTTTAATTTTTTCCTTGAATTAAGTAATCACATATATTAAGTGCTGATCACTTACCGTAATCCTCAGATGAAATCACTTAAAAGGCAGCTTTTTTGAAAATCTAACAAAGGGCTTTACAATGGATACTTCAAAGGTTCGTCTTAAATATTAATTCTGAATTGTATGCTGATCTTTAACAGAAAAAGGTTCATGGCTCTGTGCTGCAAATGTTTTACAGTAAAATCAATTGAAATGTTGATCAAAAGTTTAAATGGTATCTAGTTATAGAAAAACTCTGCTTGAATAGACTATTTTAGATGAAATATTTGTTTAAACGTCATTAAGACATAAGATCTAAAGTGATAAGCATACATAATAATAAACACTATAGGTTGTTCCAGTTTCCCTAGTTTGATAGATAATGCTTTCTTATATTGGTCTTAGTTGTCTGGTCAAGGACACTTTTTTAAACATGCTTAACTCCACATAATTATAGAATAGGAGTGGTGGAATTTTCCAATAATTCTGATTTGTTAAAAAAAACCTGCTGCACTACATCAAAACTTAAATTCCGGTTCAAAAACACCCCTAGGCTCTTTGTTTCAGCTTTCAAATCCTGCAGTAATTGTTCTGTTTATAATATTTAAGAGCCGCGGGGTGAAAAGAACAAATTAGAAGACGTGGTGGTGATTCTTGGTTTAAAAGGCACCCCTGTAGAGATTCAAAACAATAGGGGGCCCTTGACTATAAAAGGAACTTGATGTAATCCTTTTCTAAAAAAAATGCAATGACTGGATCTGCTACCTGGAGAGTTTCATTAATAACATTTTAGGATTTGTTTGCCCTGCAGAACTGCTGGAACTAGATGTTTTTAAGTCTGTATTTGATCAAATGCTAATGGTGGCCACAGTGGAGAGGAATGAGGAGGACCAGAAGGGGCTGTTAGGGCAGGGGGGCTAGGCGTGTCACTGCGTGTCACAGTCACTGCTTGCGCACGGGGCCACGCCCTGCCTACCTGTCCACCTGCACGTCAGCACCCCCCACACCGCCAGCGTAACCAATACAACCTGTACCTCATCTGTCCAATATAAAGCTTCACTGAATGAAAACATTGCCACATGTGTGTCATAGGTCAAGCTTTCAACTCAAATCATATTTCATCGCTGTGTGTGCCTTATTTTTAGTCCAAATCTATCGCTGGTTTAATCAAAATGTTATGTTGCCCAACAGTTCAAGTTCGCCTTTATTCCCATGTGGATTGGTTTGGCAGTAAAAGTGTGGCAAATGATTAGCAAGGAGAATAAAGGTACTTGAGTTTAATAATTGCAGAGTACTAAAACCACAAGGATGCCCCTTTATTAATTTAGTGAACTAAAGGTTAATATTGTCCTAATTCAACCTTAGTGGTTTATTTAACATGTTTTTGCACAACACTATCTGCGAGCAAAAAAGCAACAAGGAGCTTGCATTGCCTTAGACCTCAAACAATATGGATTTTACTGTTCAAAATGCCAGACATATTGTTTTTCTTAGTTTGTATGAACAAAGCCATTTGAAATGCAATATTTTGTTTTTGTATGAAATCCATAAAATGCTATATTATTAAAGGTAGGGTAGGTAAGAATGGAGAAACCAGCTTGAGTGTGCTCGAATTTGAAACTACGCAGCCGAAAAAAATCTGCCCCTTCCTTCAGACTTCCTTACAGAGCCCCTCGTCCAACACACACGAACATGCACATGACCAATGAGGGCACGAGATAAGTTTGTGCACAGATGGAAGGCTGACAGGCAGGCAGGCCATCCAGTTACTTTAGCCGGGCCGGCTAAAATGATTGGTCGTGCTTTTTACAGTACTACGGCTTCCACAGATGACATTTCTTTATGTATTTATTGTCAAAGCATTAAATATATTCATTGCTATCGGGATGTTAAGAGCATTCCATGGAATATAACAAAAAGTGTTTCTGAAGTGAATTACCTACCCCACCTTTAACTACAAATGTGATGCTGTATTTGTGTGCCTTAACAGAGGCAGAAAAGCAGAAGACAGGAGAAAATCATGGAATAGCGTTTGAGTATTAAGTGTCAGTGATAACATCAAGCTACACTGCAGCCTTTATTATTTCAACCGGCACAGACCCAGACAAAGGCTCACCTCTCCGGCCTCCTGGAAGGTTTTATGAAGGCCACATGAAGCATAATTAATACTAATTTGTTTTAGCTCCCACTGCACCAATGGCAATTCTTTTTCTATTGCTAGATGGAACATTCTGTTTTCCGTCATTGACCAAAAAATAAGTACCCAAACGTCATTCTCCTTATCCTGCGACAAAGGCGAGTGCCATCTCAGCCACACTGTGGTCAGATGTAATGACTTTTGGAGCAGACTCTGGTGTTTTACTATTATAATGGGATTTCATAAATTGAATTTAATTGAGTTTTGAAAGCCCTTACATGTACTGCACCTTTCAACTGCATTGACCCCCTGCCTGATGGTATCATTGTTACAGTTAGCTAATTAGCTACAATGCTGGATGCATCAGGGATGTATGTGTGTGCATCTGAGCGTGCGAGACTGCCTTTAATGACCACATTTGCCAACCTTTAATTATAAGGTAAACATTGTGGGATATGATGCTCACACAACAGATGGAAACAGACACGTCTAATCATTTTGAATAATTATTCTTTCCCTCTCAGTCCATCCATCTGTCTTCTTTGCTCTGGAAATGACATCCTGAACTTCATTTAGTTCTTATTTATTTACAAAGAAAGCTCTTAAAAGAGAGCACTCTGGGAAATAAAAAAATGTACTGACATTGATTTGTTCTGTCTTTTGCACAAGTTGTCCAGGAGGCGATTCCACTAAATATACAGACTATATAATACAAATATTGTGATTCAGTCAAAATATAACAAAATGTAGGCCTACTTGTTTTTCGCTCTGTGCTGCATTGCATTTAGATTATTTTCAACCACCCTTCACTTTTACTGTAGTATATTCTGCTATATCTTCTGAGGACACAAAGCCTTGTTATTGTTCTATTTCACAAATCATTTCTTGTCTCTCTCCCCTGTATCACTCTATTTCTCACCCTCCTAATCCCTCCCTCCTTCCCTGTCTTCCTGTCTCTCAGGGATATCCGAGAGTATGCCAATGGGTCAGTGTGTGTGGAGTGTGACGCCCAGTGTGAGCAAGCTGACGATGATTCTTTGACCTGCAACGGTCCGGTAAGTTTGCTCCTTTAGACCCTAAAAGTAAGGCAGATACCGACACAGTATTTTATCTCATGTGTGACAGTAATGTAGTTGTTGGAGCAGTTGGTTTGGGTTTGTTTTTATCTGTTAATCAAAGATAAATCATGGAACTATTCCTTTTTTTAAAGATAACCTGCAGGCTCATTTTTTTCAGAGCTAAAAGCCATGAGCCAAGGTAAATATAAGTTATAATGTGACAGCAAAAAGTTAATACAAGGTTAAAAAAAAATTCAGACAAGAGGGCTATGTATATCCTGTATTTTTCTAAATGTCAACGCATGCCATAAAAAGAGCAAAACCATCAACACATTGAACTAACTAAAAGCCGAATCAGCTGAATGGGCTAAACTGTTGTTTTCAGTGTTGATCCTCTAAAGGAAAACCATTCAAGGCCAGAGCAGTGCTTCACTCACCACAAAGCAAATGACTTGGAGCTGCAGACATTCCCTGTGGTCATCTGAGACTATGATTAATTATTGTATTAGCAGTCAAACTGTGCCTTTCAGCTGTGCTATTGATTATGTGTCATGTTCCGTGTCAAAGGTAAAACTGATTGTTTAAGCTAAGATCAGCATTATTTTGCGGGAATGAATTAAAACATCAACACGTGTGACTCTATATACATCTGTTTTTATTTTAAATGAACAGTCTTTCTTTTTTTTTATTCCAAAAGGATGTTTTTTCTCCCTGACACTTTTTGCATTTCACAAGCTCTTAGAATACTGCATGCTCTTTGAAAGATTGTTTGGGCGCAGCTGTACATAAGAAAAATGCCAGAGCGGAGAAAAAAAAAAAATCCCTGACCTTCATCTCTGTCTGCATCTCCTGCACACTACACCCACAGCCACACGAGCCCCCTGACCCCGCGCTTTCTCTTAAAATCGCATCTCTCTGTTTGATAGAGGGATGATTTGCGACAGATGCAAGCCAGAAGGGCGATGTTCTGTCTTCTGTGTCCCATCACACTCTGTCAGATAGTTCAATGAATGCCTAATGCAGTTTAGAAGTTGGTTGATTTCCAAAACAACTTGTGTGTGTGTGTGTAATGTGTATGAGTGTGAAAACATAGGAGGCAAAAGCCAAATTAAGTTGTGTGCGCCTGTTGTTGATGTTAGAGGGGATTTGATGTTGTGATTATCTTGGCTGATATCTCGATATGTCACTCTGCACCTGACTTTTTAGACATGTGATAAGAAGGTGGGTGTAAAGATTTAACAAAACGAAAAGATACCTTTAGCAAAAAAGGTGATAGAAGTACTTTGTAATGACTTGAACAGTTATATATTTGATATCTCAGCAAGTTAATTAGCACAAATACAATACAATGGATATACATATTTATACATATTTATACATATTTGTATATTTTTCTTATTGTATTTTGTATTTTTGGTAATTAGCACAAATACAATACAATGTATATACATATTTATACATATTTATGTATATTTGTATTATTGTATTTTGTGTTCGGATTGTTGGAAATGTTATTTCGATCTCTCTGTCTGTACAAACACACAGAAAAATTGACATTAAAGTTGACTTTGACTTTGACAATTGAAGTTAAGTTCACATTCATAATGTTTTTATTTTTTCAAAAGTCTATTCTAAAGGTTCTGTGTGACTTAATACGTTCAATTCAACAGTTGTTTCAATTTGTCCTTATTTCAGCAACCTGTAATTAACATGTTCAAGTACTGTACAACATCATGCAGCATCTCAGCCTGTGAGTGTGTCATTGTATGTGTGTGACATGACAAGCTGTTTATAATGGAAATGTCCCAGGGTAACCTGTTGCGCCACAAATGGATTACAGCAATCATGTTATGGCCACAGAGCCCATAGCAATTACATTACAGCTTACACACAGTGATTTGATAGGCCTAATGCCCTCTGCAGAGAGAGATTGGGGATAGGACTATTGCTATGAATACTGGCTATGTCGAGGACAGAATAGGTGATGATGGTAGAACAGTTGCTGTTGTTGATCACTGATCCATCAATTTATCTCAGGCAAGTACATTTGATACTGTTCCTTTAATGAAATATTAGAGAATAGCGTCATTTGACAATAGGCATTTCAACCTGTTGCCCTTCCTAATGGTTAAAGCTCATTTAGGATCTCTAAATCTATAGTAATTGTCATCTGACTCCACCCCAACGCACTTATTTGTTGGATGTCTGAACGTAGGCAGAATATATCTTCACCTGTATATGAAAGGTGTATAAAAGACCAAGGGTCAACAATGCAGAACAAAAGCATTCTGCAGAGTCTCTTCTTCACTTTGATATCATTGATAATATAGCCTACCATTGAAGGTCTGTGTGTAGAGAAACGGTTTTAAGTCGAATATGTCGAATGTTGGTCCGTGTTCTTCACATCTCGGAAATGTTTCCTTAATCTGCGCTATATTATTTATATTTTAATCAGGCACATTTAGGGACAGCTAAAGTAGCGCAGCTGCAGGTCCTCGCTCTGTTTACACCATGGATGTATAGAGAGGCGAAGTCCCGCCCTTCTACATCCGCCCCATGGGACCTTATTTCGGAAAAATTATGTATTGAAGTCAATGGAGAGAGAAAGATTATCTTTCGATCCCGTTTGAATTGTGCCACGAATTACACATATGATGTTTGTCAATCTTAAAAAATCATTTCCATGTCAAAAAAGTCACAGTTTGTCGTAAAACTGTTGAAATATAAGACTATGAAAAATACGCAACTAGAAAGACTACAAATCCCAGAGTTGCGTAAGTGATGTCATTTATGTTACACATTACACTCGTGTTACTCACCGAAACCTTGTAAAGCCGGTCCCGCATGCTGGCTCTTACGGAACCGACTAACTCCCCTTTTGTGTATGTACAGCTCTCAACATGACCAGACTTGTAGTGATTTTCACCTCTTTTAATACTTTTCGCCTCATTCTGAAAGAAAGAGGTGAAATGTGCCAACGTGACGGCCATCTTGGTGTTGGTGACGTGTGCGAGACCAGAGATGTAGTTCATTGAGCGTTTCACACAAAAAAATGTGGTACTTCACAGTTTTACGACACATTTTTATTTTTTTGACTTGCAAAATTATCTTTTAAATTGACAAACATCATATGTGTAATTCATAGCACAATTCAAACGGGATCGAAAGATAATCTTTCTCTCTCCATTGACTTCAATACTTTTTCCGAAATAAGGTCCCATGGAGATCCCCCGGAAGGGGAGGGACTTCGCCTCTCTATAATAAGAACTGGATACAGCGTCGGAGGCGGGGTCTCGTTCTTTCCTATGAGAGCTGCTCATTGGTGCATGAAGGCAAAATGGCCCAACTTTTGAGAGAGCGAAACGTCACAGATTACCCGTCATGCCTGGCTGTCAGAGCAGAAGAACCCGTATGTGCAGTCATAGAGCATGCGCCCCTTAAGCCCCGCCCCCCGAGCTCCCACTCTCGGCTCACTAGAATGAATGGAGAGAGAAAATAAATCTAGATTCGGCTTTTAGTGCATTTTACAACTTTAATGATGATGATTTACAGACGTCTCTTTCTATGGAAACCTGTTTGCGCCACAGGAGAAAAAAAAAATCAATATATTGACTTAGCTATTCTATGTAGAATAAGGCATTAATAAGTGTTTTGTAATGACTAATAAAGAGCCAATATACTGCTAATATGCATGTTAATTAACAACTAGTTGATGGTGAATTTGTGTACCTTAATATGAAGTTGTACCACTTATATGAACATTGATGTCTATGTGCCTTATTCTGTATTTGACATAATTGTTTCAATAAAAAAATATATATATAACTCAATATATTGAGATAGTAAGTTAATATATTGAGATCGCTAAGTCAATATATTGAGATAGCTAAGTCAATATATTGAGATAGTAAGTCAATATATTGAGATAGCTAAGTCAATATATTGAGATAGTGAGTCAATATATTGAGATAGCTAAATCAATATATTGACTTACAGGATTTTGATTTTTTTTTTCCTGTGGCGCAAACAGGCTTCCATACTTTTCCCATGTTAGTCAATGGGAAAAAGTATTTTTGGGCCGGGTGACGTCACGGACTGATACGGAAGTTGCAGTACCGCCGTTTGGACACAACGAATATTGGGCACAGAGTCCGGCGCACTGCGTGGGGGCATGGTTTACACATGTGCGTTCATGTCAGGACATTATTGCGGTCGCATCGTCATATGCATATTATCATCGTCACAGAGAATGTGTTTGTGAAGAATGTAAGCATATATGCAGATCTTTAATGTTAGGAATGTTATAAGAAGTATGCATAATGTCCTGCTAAGCCAGTGTGTTAATAAGTCTATTAATGTCCCGTTTTTGCTGCCATGTTGTTCAGAAATTAAGCTAATGCTAGCTAGTTAGCTAAGTTAAGCTATTCAGTGATACAGTGTGTGGATGAGATGCTAACTTAGCCTTTATTAGCTATGTATGTGTTTGCAATGTGTCTGATATGTTTTAGCAACAATTAGTGTTGCTGTTGCTTATTATTAATAACCAGAGTCTGGTAAGTTATTATAATCATTGTAATATGAGCCTTATTTCTATTTCTGTGTTATTTTGCAGAAACCATTCTCTACTCTACATTCCATCATTATTATTCACTACATTATCTTCATCCTCATCATCCCCATTTGACATCCTGTATGTGGATAAAGCGGCTCCAGCACAAACATCACAACACACACAAGATTCCCCAATATTGGTCCTTCGAGCCGGATAGCTTCACCCACGACAGCGCCATGGATGCACAGGAAACAGCAGCAGCTACGATTGGAGCTCATGGAGGAAGACAGCGACATCTTCCAACACACCTGCAAGGCTATAAGGCCAGTTTACCACAGTCTCTCTTGCCTAATCCTACCCCCCTCCAATATGTCACTTAGCCTGCAAACCGGGTTAGCAGCTGAGAGTGACCAGCTACACACTGCAATTGGACGCCCTCCCTCTTACTCCTTGCCAGGAGCAGCAAATAAGGCACATTTGTGGGACATGGCACCTTATGCTAGCAACATTCCTGACCTGCAGAATATGTGTGTGATGCCTCAACTGCCATCTCCCTCAGAGCAGAGCTGCCACAGTCATCAATCAACAGAATACAGCCTCAGTGAGAACGGATATGGCCCCCTCTCGTCACATCCATCTCCAACCCACTCACACTGGTTGGACTCACAAGCAGATAACCGCATCTTGCAGCAGCAGCCATTATCCATCCAGCTGGGACCAGCCACCAAGCATCAGGATAAGCTGCCAACGACAACACTGCTGTGCACGACTACAGCGACATTCCAGTCTCAAGACCTCCCAGCCTTCATGCCGAGTCAGAAGCAGGAGAGAAGCATATTGACTCAGTCTCTACCACCAACAGTCACATCTGCACGGTTGTTTGGAGCTGTTTCTAAGCCAACAGCACTTCTGGCTACAAGCACGGTCATGTCGGCACCTATCGTCCAAGGGATGCAAGCAACAGGTCACGTTGGCCAACAACTGCCAACAACTACAAGGTACCAGCCTGCTCACCAGCCATACCAGCCTGTGCCTCCTCCTGTGGCAACCACATCTGGCAGCATGCAGGAGGCAATACAAATCCCATATCAGTCTATGACAACGGCATCCGCAGCAAATCAATATGTTCCGGCCGCACCTGTCCAACCACCATATCAACCACATTACGCACCAGCGCTGTACCCGGCTCACCAGCTACCAGCTGCACAACAACCAGTGGCCCAACATCCAGTTGTTATGCCTCAGCAATCTTCCTACGGGCCACCCAACTGGTCTGTAGCGCTCTCACCTTATACACAGTCTGCTGTCCCCCAGCAGACAGCGTATCAGTCTCTACCTGTCCTTCCGGCACAGTACGCATATCAACCGGCGGGCCATCTACAACCGGCGTGCCAACCACCGCAGTACCAGCAGGGCCATCTACAACCGGCGTACCAACCGCCGCAGTACCAGCAGGGCCATCTACAACCGGCGTACCAATCGCCGCAGTACCAGCAGGGCCATCTACAACCGGCGTACCAACTGCAGCCTAGCCCATCGTCTCAGCCAGCCTATCAACTAGTGCCTTCCACCCCTGGTCCTTTAATGCATCAGTCTGTACCAGCCCTGCCAGTCCAGTATTCCATTCAACCACAGCATTCACTGTACGGGTCAAATGCTCCCCTACCTCCTAGACAGCCAGTCCCAGTATCTAAACTGCCTAAATTGGTGCGTGACAGCGAGAGAGAATTGACTCAACGACTGTCCGAAAGGATGGCACAGCGCCATCGGCGTGAAGGTACACAGCCCCCTAAAAGATACAAGCAATTTCATGCACCAAGGCCTCGCAACCATCAGGTCTCAGTTTACCATGGCTCTGACAAGTCTGAAGCTGAAAACCGTCATCCTTCAGAGACGACTCGGCCAGAGGCCAAGCAGCAGAAATTCAAGAGGATGTGTCTCTTCTGTAAGAGTGATGAGCATTACCTGTCACAGTGTTCAAACATCATCCAGTGCTCTCTGGAGAAAGTTGAAAAATGGATAGTAGACGGCAAACGTTGTCGTAACTGCGGTCGCACCAACCACCGGCAAGAAGCTTGTAACTTGAAGAAAGCATACAGTGAGTGCCAGGAAATCCACCTCAGAGTTCTCCATTGTGTTGCTAAGCCAAGTCCACGTGTCTACCTCATCACGCTAAATAATTGTGCTGTGCTCTCCAACTCCAAGCAAGGAGGGAAGGTCTACCTCAAGGTGGTGCCAGTCATCATCAGCCATGGGGACAAGTCTCTTAACACCTACGCGATCCTGGACGATGAAGCTGAACGAACAATGATACTGCCAGCTGCAGTTCAACACCTGGGACTCAAAGGTGAAGCTGAGTCTCTCTTCCTGCAGACCATCCGCCAAGATGTGGCCAGCCTCACTGGTGAGTCTGTTGACTTCCATGTGGCCTCTCTGACACAGCCTCCTAAGCAGCATCTCATTACGGGTGCCTTTACAGCGGGTCAGATAGCCTTATCAGAGCAGTCCTACCCTGTGACAGCACTCCAGAAGCGTTATCGCCACTTGAAGGGGCTTCCGCTGAAGAACTTTAGTAAGGTTCATCCGCTACTGCTAATTGGCTCGGATTGCACCCACCTGATCACAGCCAGGGAGCCAGTCAGGGTCGGCCCCAAAGGTGGACCCACAGCCATCAATACAGCACTCGGCTGGGCACTTCAGGTTCCAGTGAAAGGTTAGCAGTACGGTCCTGATTGGACCAGGAAGCCGTCAGTATCCTGGAAGCCCGCACTGAGAGGGTGAAGGTGGGCGACACACTAAGGTATGCTACACCTCTTCCCCGTGTCAGGGACGCTCCACCCTTAAAGGCCACTCCTGAAACAAGTATGCCAATGCTTCGCAGCACAGAGTGCAGACTCATTAAAGACCCAGCTAAGGCCAAAGTTCACAAAGCAGAGATCCAAAAGCTCATCGATGGAGGGTGTGTTACCAAGCTTTCTACAGAAGAAGTGGATAAGTCCCACAAATCCTGGTTCATCCCCCATCACCTCGTCCATCACAATGGCAAGAATCGTCTAGTCTTCGACTGTTCCTTTACTTACCGTGGTCTCTCACTTAATGAGCAACTCCTTCCTGGTCCAACACTTGAACCATCCCTTCTCGGCGTACTCCTGCGGTTCTGGCAGTATGCTGTCGCTATCAGTGGGGACATACGAGCAATGTTCCATCAGGTTCGTCTCCTGCCTGAGGACCGGCCACTGCTGAGGTGCGTCTGGAGAAACCTGATATGTACCAATGGCAGGTCTTGCCATTCGGCACAACAAGCAGCCCCTGCTGCGCAACGTTTGCGCTGCAAAAGCACGTAAAAGACAACGCAGAGGGAAATGAGGACGTACTACAGTCAGTGGAGCAGTCGTTCTACGTGGACAATTGTCTTCAGAGCCTTTCAACACCTGAGTCTGCCAAGCTCCTTGTGGACAAGATGCATCAATGACTAGCCTCAGGGGGTTTTGAGATACGGCAGTGGGCAAGCAATATCACTGCTGTTGTCTCCCATCCACTGCCAGGTCAGAGAGTACGGAGCTATGGCTAGCAGAGAAGAGCGCTGACCCTCAAGAGCCAGCTCTGGGCTTGCTGTGGCACTGTCCAATTGATCGACTTGGCTACCGGTCAAGGTCGATGGAGAACGCGACTCCCACTATGCGCCACATATACAAGGTGCTTGCCCGGCAATATGACCCTCTCGGAGTCATTATTCCCTACACTACGAGGGCCAAAGTACTTGTTCAGAAGTTGTGGGCGAAGAAGAGGAGCTGGGATGACACAAACCTTCCTCTTGACATCGTTCAGGCTTGGTCCATCTGGTAGAGGGAACTCTCCAGGCTGGCAGACATCACCCTGCCACGAACCGACACGCCACTGGAGGCTGCAACTGAAGCCACAGACTACACTCTGCACATCTTCTGTGACGCCTCCAAACAGGCATATGGTTCGGTAGCTTACCTCGCAACGAAGGTTGGTGACAAAGTCCATGTGTCATTTGTTATGGCAAGGTCTACGGTAGCCCCGAAGCGCCAGCAGTTGATGCCAAGGTTGGAACTATGTGCAGCGTTGACAGGAGCTCAGGTATCCTCTCTTATCCATCGAGAGCTCACCTTAAACATCACCCAGACCTATCTCTGGACTGATTCCACCACAGTCCTGACCTGGCTGACGTCAGAGTCATGCAGGTTCAAAGTTTTCGTGGGAACCAGGGTCTCTGAGATTCAGGATTTGACAGCCGAGCACACCTGGCGGTACGTTGACACAGCCAATAATCCAGCCGATGACCTCACCTGTGGCAAGACAGTAGCTGAGCTGGCGGCACCAAATTGGTGGATTCAAGGTCCAACATTCCTATGTGGCCTGCCTGACTAATGGCCGTCGCTTCCTGCCCCCACAGAGCCCGAAGATACTGACGAGCACAAATAAGGTACCTTCTGCGGCCTAACGCGAACCAGTTCAGCACCTCCAACACCAGACGTCACACAGTTTGACACATGGACAGACTTGGTCGAGGCCACCAAGCAGTTCATTCACGGGGCGGCGACTGACCCTTCCTTGCCTCAGTCTGACCTGCGTGATCTGACGCTGAAATCCTCCTGTTCTCGATCCCAGCCATGCAGTCACAAAACTCCTCATTAAAGATATGGACGAGCGCTTGCTCCATCCAGGGCCCGACAGGGTCTTTGCTGAGACTAGGCACCAGTACTGGGTCCTGCGTGGGAGACAGGCCGTCAAGCATCATCAGAGGACTTGCACTGGATGCAGGAAGTGGAAAAGGAAGCCGGTGATACCGATTATGGCCGACTTGCCTTCTGCCCGTTTGCGGCTCCTCAAGCCTCCATTCTTCTCTACCGGGGTCGACTGCTTTGGGCCATATACTGTCAAGGTAGGGCGGCGTAGTGAGAAACGGTGGGGAGTCATCTTTAAATGTCTCACCACTCACTGTGTCCACCTAGATCTGCTTAATAGCATCGATGCAGATGCTTTCCTCTTGGCCTTGAGGCGATTCATCACTCGGCAAGGCACCCCCTTCGAGATTCTCTCAGATCAGGGTACAAACTTCCGGGGAGCAGCTAGGGAGCTTGAGGAGGCGTTTGCTGGAATGATGCCCCAACTGCAAGAGGAACTTGCCAAGAAACAGATCAAGTTTCACTTTAACCCTCCAGCATCTCCCCACTTCGGTGGTACCTGGGAGCGCGACATACAATCGGTCAAGAAGGCTCTACAAGTGGTGATCGGAACTCTGTCTCTCCAGGGAGAAGTCCTCCTCACCTTTTTAGTCGAAGTGGAAGGTATCTTAAATGCCAAACCCTTAGGCTATGTGTCATCAGACCTCGCAGATCCAGATCCTGTGACGCCAAACATGTTGCTGATGGGGCGGCGGGATGCCTCCCTGCCACAAGTATCCTATGCTACAGACACCCTCAGCAAGAGGCGGTGGCGCCGTTGTCAAATGATGGTTGACCACTTCTGGGTGCAGTTCATCAGAAGCTACTTGCCATCCCTTCAAGTCCGCCAGAAGTGGCAGCAGCACACTGATGGTCTTCTCCAAGGTACTGTTGTGATGATAGTTGATCCTCAGCTTCCACGTACCCACTGGCCAGTGGGGAGGGTCGTCAAGCTGAATGCCAGTGCTGATGGATGCATCCGGTCGGCTGAGGTTCAAGTCGGGGACAAGACATACCTGCGACCTGTGGCACGCCTTGTGCAGCTACCAGCTCTACCGGACGACGATGCTGATCTAGGGACTTCTGCTGCGCCTTGGGGAATTTATTCTGTTTACATAATAGTTATGCTATTCTGGGGGCGGCTGTTTCCTTAATCTGCGTTATATTATTTATATTGTAATCATGCACATTTAGGGACAGCTAAAGTAGCGCAGCTGCGGGTCCTCGCTCTGTTTACACATGTGCGTTCATGCAAGCCCCCAGGAAGTGCGCCGGCCCAGAAATACTTTTTCCCATTGACTAACATGGGGAAAGAGACGTCTGTAAATCAGCGGATCATTTTTTTTAAACTAAATAAACTACCCAGTATGAACACTTGTATAGCCCTTATTAGAATCATGAAGTCCTTAAAGTTGTAAAATGCACTAAAAGCCGAATCTAGATTTATTTTCTCTCTCCATAGAGAACCGCAGTGACTCGTCCTAAAACCCGGAAGTAAACTCCTTCCGGTTCCTTCGTCAAAAACCAATGCAATTTCTCCATAGGATTTTGGAAAATAGCTCGAAATAAGGTCTGTGGTTGACACACATTTAAGAGACGGATCACGTTTTGTTCAGCCGGATAATATCCACATGTCTACCCTACTTTTATAATTTTCTAATCATAAATCTAGTCGCCAGAAGCAAAATGCTAACGTTATGCTATAAAGGAACTACAGCAGAGTCGCTGCTTCAACGTCACGCCAACTTAAGATCCATATTCAAAACTACAGATTCAAAATTGTACAAGTTGAAGCGTTTGTTTTAACAGTTTGCAAGAGCGCAGGTACTTGCTTTCAAGCAGAACAGGGCAAACAAACTTAGCGGGAGTGTTTACGTGTTCGGTGTAATGACGTAAAACGGCCTCGACAACTTCTGTAGTCCTATTCAGCCACATGTTAACAACCATCGTTTTTCAGACACGTAAACTCTTCAAAAATCACCAGTGGGGTCACTGCTGATGTATTTAATGTCATAGAACAAAACGTGATCTGTCTCTTCAATTTGTGTCAAACACAGACCTTATTTCGAGCTATTTTCGAAAATCCTATGGAGAAATTGCATTGCTTTTTGTCGAAGGAACCGGAAGTGGTAAAAATGCTAACTTACTTCCAGGTTTTAGGACGCGTCACTGCGGTTCTCTATTCATGCTAGTGAGCCGAGAGTGGGCGCTCGGGCGGCGGGGCTTAAGGGGCGCATGCTCTGTGATTGCACATACGGGTTCTTCTGCTCTGAAAAGTTGGGCCATTTTGCCTTCATGCGCCAATGAGCAGCTCTCATAGGAAAGAACGAGACCCCGCCACCGACGCTGCGGCTGTATCCAGTTCTTATTATACATCCATGCGTTCATGTCAGGACATTATTGCGGTCGCATCGTCATATGCATATTATCATCGTCACAGAGAATGCGTTCGTGAAGAATGTAAGCTGCAGATGTTTAATCTTAGGAATGTTATAAGAAGTATGCATAATGTCCTGCTAAGTCAGTGTGTTAATAAGTCTATTAATGTCCCGTTTTTGCACTATGTTGTTCAGAAATGAAGCTAATGCTAGCTAGTTAGCTAAGTTAAGCTATTCAGTGATACAGTGTGTGGATGAGATGCTAACTTAGCCTTTATTAGCTATGTATGTGTTTGCAATGAGTTTGCAATGTGTCTGATATGTTTTAGCAACAATTAGTGTTGCTGTTGCTTATTATTAATAACCAGAGTCTGGTTAGTTATTGTAATCATTGTAATATGAGCCTTATTTCTATTTCTGTGTTATTTTGCAGAAACCATTCTCTACTCTACATTCCATCATTATTATTCACTACATTATCTTCATCCTCATCATCCCCATTTGACATCCTGTATGTGATTCTACATCAGAGATGATGTGTTCTGTATTGAGGACCAGCACCAAGCTAATATAAAGTCCAAAGACTGTACTTCCTGTCTCTGTGTCAACTCTCTAACCGGAGTGCTGTTTTGGATAAAGCGGCTCCAGCACAAACACACACACAAGATTCCCCAATAATAAAATTTCTGTCTATTAAAGGTGGGGTAGGTAAGTTTGAGAAACCGGCTCGAGATACACTTTTTGTTATATTCCATGGAATGCTCTTAACATCCCGATAGCAATGAATATCTTAAGTGCTTTGACAAAAAATCCATAAAAGAAATTCATCTGTGGAAGCCGTAGTACTGTAAAAAGCACGACCAATCATTTTAGCCGGCCCGGCTAAAATAACTGGATGGCCTACCTGCCTGTCAGCCTTCTATCTGTGCACAAACTTATCTCGTGCCCTCATTGGTCATGTGCGCGTTCGTGTGTGTTGGAGGAGGGGCTCTGTAAGGAAGTGGCAGATTTTTTCCGGATGTATTTTCAAATTCTAGCGCACTCAAGCTGGTTTCTCCAAAATTACCTACCCCACCTTTAAGTCAAATTATGTTCTGCAAACAGAAATGTTTTAGCTGATACAAACACTTGCATGCAGTCACATTATTTTGCTTTGATAGTGAATCTTATAATATCTAATTAGATAGAAGTGCATCTGTATTTGTATGACCTATGATTTGAATTGTCATGTTCATATGTCCCACCACATCCATCTCTTTCCAATGTTTCCAACAGTTTTCTCTCATCCTCCTCTCTCTTCTACTCCTTGTATCCCCCCAAATCATCATTAATGCATACAATTATTTTGTGGTGAAGTGTGGGAGTATTTTTTCCGTACACCAGCAGAAATAGAGAGCAAGAAAACTTGGTCTGTGCATTATATCATCGTAAAATATTATAAATCATTCCTGATGTACTTGCGTTGAGAAGCCTTTTATGGTTGCCTGTTAAAAAGTCTTGACTATAAGCTCTGACACCATAAAGATGAATTGCCAATCCTCCGGAAATACTATGCATAAAAGGGAAGGAATAAAGAACAGAATAGATAGAAATATCAATTTACACACACACTTCCAACAACATTACACACAAACACACAAGCAGACCAATTTAAATGTACAGCAGGGTACTTTGGTTGTGACGCTGTGCCTTCCTGTCACTTTTTGGATGTCCCAGTGCCCCGCTGGACCAAACACTGTTTGTTTGCTCTGTCACATAATTTAGCTTGCTGATGTGATGGTACTATTGGATAATCACACACGCACAGACACACACCAATAGCCACGGGTGGGAAGACACTCATAAAAGCGAAGTGCCAGGCTCAACGCTAAAGCCAGTGAGAGCAGTGAGAATTTCAATTTGCATAATTAAACCAGGGTGAATGCATGTCCACACACACTCACAAACACAAGCTACAAAGAATGCACGCAGAGGCATTAGTCTACACTCACTCATACACACACACACAGTCACACACACTAGCGTAAATGCAAGCCCATGCACAGATGCTACTTCTGGTTATGTATGTACAAGCACTCATATACACTCCTCTACTTGCCAAAGGATAATTATCTGCCTTCACTATAACATTTTTTAACTCCAGTGCCCCTTGTTGTGTGGGTGTGGGTGTGGGGATGGGGGTGTGTGGGTGGGTGGATGGGTGTGTTAATGAATATGTTAACTAATGTGTGTGCAATTTTGAAATCAGCTGTAAGTGCTTGTGATCGAAATGCATTGTTGCGGATTCTGTTTCCACATACTAGTATTTTCATTTTGTCCTACTTTATCCTACTTCACCAGATTTCAGAGGGAAATAGAAATAGTACCTTTTAATATATAAAAAAAAAAAATAGCCTTTTTTGTTTCTGAACTCTTAAACAAAATGATTATCTAAATTCTGCCCCTTCTAACATTTGAGTTATAATTTCAAGTGTATGATGAGTTAACAGCTCCGCTAACGATACATTTCCACTCCAATCCTCTGACATGATCCAATTCAGTTTCATTTTGTTTATCAGATTCAGTTTCATTTTGTTTATCAGATTCAGTTTCATTTTGTTTATCAGATTCAGTTTCATTTTGTTTATCAGATTCAGTTTCATTTTGAAACCAAAACTAATTGTGTGTACTTTTACCTGCAGCATTAATCAATCAATCAATGGAATGTTTATCCAATATATGATGATGATGCGTCAGTATTAACCTATTAATGCCCTGTATTATAATTTCAGTCACAGTAAAACATTTATCCCGGTACCTAACCTTTTGAATCAAGTACATGTTGCCAATATTATTTGTAAAGTTACATTTTAGATGCAGGACTTTTACTTTAAATGGAGTATTTTCAGATTGTGTCACTGGTACTTTCACATAAGTCGTGCTTTTTCTTCCACCCCTGGTTTGTGTATGTGTTTGTCAATGAGATGTTCTTCAGGCCTGTTGATGATACGCGCTGTGTCTGGGAGAGCTCTTTGCCTCTCCTCCTCTCCTCCCCTACCTCCTCCCTCGCCTATATTAGCTCCATAAATCCTGTTCTAGGCGGATTGTTATGGTCATTGTGTGTGCTGTGAGCGATGGTTATTATCTGCCCGCTCCGCTCACACTGCTTTATGCGTCTTGTCTGCTCTCTCCCTCCCGTCCCCCTTCTCTCTCTCTTATTCACACTATATCTCGCTCGCTCTTACTGCCTCTCCTCTACACTGTGTTATTCAGCATCCTTAACCTCTCTCTCTCCCTCCCTTACTTTCTCTTATTACTCTACAGTGCTTCTTTTTTCTTGCTTTTTACCTTCTGTCTTCTTTTCCCTGTTATCTCTATTTCGCTCTCCAGACTCCACTGATACATAAACATTGTAATCTGTAAAGCTGCTTAGAAACCTGCACTTGGCAAGTTATTGATGTAGAAATATACCCATCAATCAGTTTACATTACAAACTTAGGATACCACAACACGTTTATCATCACCCAAGTGTGTGACACCACAGATTTGTCCTTTTTGCCTTAGTGTACAATGAAGTATATCCTTTCCACACTCAAGAAGTTTGGATAAAAGCTTGAGAGTAAAAACTGTTAAAACATCTAAACTTAAACATATATGAGAGAAAGCTGGACTTAACGGCAATAAGTAAACCTGATGCAAATAAATTAAATGTTCCAAATTTGCCTTTTATAAACAAGTTTGCAAGAAATTCTAACAGTTATGAATAACCCATGCCACTTACTTTTGTACAAAACAAAAAAAAATATTTTTCTTGTATAATTTTGTATGTTTACCTGAAAAGTATTTTTCTTCTCAATTCCCATAGGGCCCAGAGCATTGTGTGAAATGCATCCATTTCAAAGATGGTCCTAATTGTGTTGAAAAGTGTCCTGATGGCCTGCAAGGTGCCAACAGCTTCATCTTCAAGTACGCAGAAGACAACAATGAATGCCATCCCTGCCATTCCAACTGCACCCAAGGGTGAGTACAGTCAGGATGAGGACTGGTCAGAGGTGTTGCGTTCAATGCTCATTACTCCTGTAGGACATTTCAGTCATTCCTTCATAAACCAGAAGTCAGCTCTTTCAAACTATTACAGATAAATGAAACCAAGCGGTAATCATATACAAGATAACATAAAAATACAGGGAACATTTTCACCAATAGTCAATTTAGATGTCGTGGAGGGATGATGACCAATTCTTAGGAAATTAATTGGGTGATAATAGATATATAGATTGTTTGTAATAAACGTTTTTGATTCAGTAACTTCAGTATTACAATAATGGTGCTACTCTGCAGTTACAGAGCGTGCAAGCATAAGATGAACTAGAGCAATAATCCCTTTGTTTTGCAAAAAAGTACTTTTACGTAACCAAAACAAATACAGGTAAACCACTATTAACAAGGGTCATGATATTACAAATAACCCAAACTATAACCCCAATCGCTCCAGCTTTTTATTTCAGAAGAGAATCAAATGTATAAAGAACAGAAAGGGAACAATAGAGAGGCAAAGCAGAAGATGTAAGAGAAGAGGGGAAGAATAAAAGCCAGAGGAGTCGGTAAAGTACCTTGCCAATCTCCATCGCTCACTAGACACTGATCGCTGAATGCAATATTGAACAAGGGTTGGTGAGACATTGTTTTGTATTTAACTCCACAGGGAGTTTATGTCACTTCCTTGTGTGGTATTTCTCCTCTCCTGAGTGACAGCCTCCAGCTCACTCGAGCATAGCAATGTAGTCGTAAATGGAAAACACCGGGCTAACACTTTGTCACAGGTATAGCTTCATAAGAAGATCCGCCTCTCCAAAAAACAAGCTAGAAGGGAGAGAGATAGACAAAAATGGAAAGAGACGTACAGGGACAAGGCCACTATCCCCCATTTGTAAACATTCAAGGAGCAGCGATATTTTTTAAACTAGTATTAAGACTGTCAGACGCTACCAGTGCACAATATACATGAGAGATTTGAGACATCAACACCGGAGGACGTGTGACATTTCCAGCAGAGATCTTTGCTTTCCGTCAGAAGACAATGTAGCTTTGTAATCTGTCACCCATGTAGACACACTGAAACTGATCCTTTAGGATACAGTCGTGACTCTACTTACACAACTTACACGTATGCTTACACACACAACGTACGTATGCTCACACACACACACACACACACACACACACACACACACACACACACACACACACACACACACACACACACACTGACCCAATATGTTTTGACGGACAGCAATAAAAGGTACAATGGACAGATATGAGAAATCAATAGATTCTGGCTTATGTTCGCTGGTAGAATACAGCCATACTTGCTTACTGAAAATCAATACATTGACAGACAGGAAGTACAGCACTTCCTTTCAGTTAGAATACACTCAGATTCACCTTTGAGCATATACCTTTACTCAACACTAAAACATGAATGCATACTATTTTCATTATGGAGTATGGGCAAGTTATTGTAAACTTATTTATGCAGGCTTTACCACAGGAACATCCTGCAGCAGACAGAGACATACTGTATAGAATGCTTAGTGCCATTACTGACGAAGGGAATGCATATCTAATCATGTTTATTCATATGTTGTATAGACTTCAAAAAGGCTCATTACATTAATATATATTCTTCTCTCTTACAATGTGTGATTTAACACATTTAGTTTGCTACTTTTTTAGTAATTTATGTAATTGTAAATCATATTATGTTTTAATTCATCCCTATGTGCGTAAGCGAAAGGTGCAAAAGGTGTGTGCTGTAATAGAGAAGGCATGCATAACAAAATGTCACCCCAGAGTAAAGAACTTTCCATCATATACATTTGTATTATCATTAATCGCAGTAGATAAAGGCTTCTGGAAGAAAATATTAAGTTTTTCTTGAATTTATAATTGACTATTTACTTAATTGCTTTGCTGAACTCCCCACACAGTTTCATAATCCTCAGATATCTGACTAACTAACTTATTACTTTTTTTAACTTGTCCTGTGTTTGTTTACTTAGGTGCATTGGACCACGACTGCAAGACTGCATTGGCTGGATGGACAGGTACACAATTATTTTCTGTGTATTTCCTTTCATACACACACTCATACACAGTAAACAGCTTTTGACACACACACATGAACAAACAAACACACACTAACACACACTAACACACACAGTAAGCAAAGTCTCTGATTAATGGCTATAGCTCTAAGGCCAAAAATCCCTGTGAGCGTCCTTAATGCCTGTGTGTGTGTGTGTGTGTGTGTGTGTGTGTGTGTGTGTGTGTGTGTGTGTGTGTGTGTGTGTGTGTGTGTGTGTGTGTGTGTGTGTGTGTGTGTGTGTGTGTGTGTGTGTGTGTGTGTGTGTGTGTGTGTGTGTGTGTGTGTGTGTGTGTGTGTGTGTGTGTGTGTGTGTGTGTGTGTGTGTGTGTGTGTGTGTGTGTGTGTGTGTGTGTGTGTGTGTGTGTGTGTGTGTGTGTGTGTGTGTGTGTAAACAATTTGCCTGGTTCTTGATAAATTGATAGCGCTTTAGCTTTTGTTCTGAGGCGATTGCAGAGAGTGTGGAAACAAAATGCCTCTAACAGTTTACATGAAATGGATTCAAGATTTCATAAGAGAAACAGCTTGGCATCAAGTGGCGTAGAGAATTGTGGGTTGGTGTTTTGGGGGTGGGGGGATTTTGTTTTTTGTTTTCTAAGAACAAAACAAGGCTGATAGGCAGAGTGAGCAGTAAACACAACATAACTTACTGATGGATCTGGAGATCTGAAACACAAAACTGCTGCCAAATAAGAACAGAGCCACGCATATCAGAACATGACAGTGCGATGGTAAAATGTAGTGTTCGACTTTGAACTTCATCAGAATGGAATTTTTTTTTGATTTATACTATCTAGCAGCAGAGCACGAGTCTTCCTTAGGAAAATAATTGAGCTAGATACACAGACAGACAAACAAATCACAATTTAGTGAGTATTAACTGATGAATATTCAATCCTGAACCCACTGAGATCGACATGTAATGAAGGAGTTTCCTACCATATCAGAGAGAAAAAAACACGCCTTCTAAAAATCTGCTCAAAGTCTTACCTTTACCTCCTGAAACAGTCTTTGGGACACTGTCAGCAGGATGAAGGGGGATTGCAGCAGATGGGGAAAATGTAGCTATCAGCTGACCTGGTGAACAGACCAGCTCTTATCGGATCTCCGATAGCTGTGTCTAGGATACAGCAGTAGACGCCCAGCTAACCCCAGGCTTAGCTGCCTGCTCTTAGGTGTCACACATCTTGTAAATCTCTCACCGGTAGAAGGTATTGGCTTTTGAGTACAGCTGAAAGTGGCTTATCAGAAATACATGATTACGCTAAGCCTTCAAAGGCCATCGTTTCACCTGGCATTAACATACATCTTGTGTGATTGTGAGCGTATCCGATTAAGCTGGATTAATCACTTCCTGTCATTTACTCGTGTAATATTTAGTCTGATAAAACTGAAAAATAATCCCCCGTCTGACACATTGCCATTTGGTAGTATCTTTCCCGTTTAATTATAAGAAAAGTCAGAGCTTCCTGTTGTCTGATATTTCTGTGTTCACTCATTGGCTCCCTATGCATGTGTTTTAAGAAACTAATGGTTGTAATGGTGGAGAAACATTGCATTTAATGTGGTCAAATGCATCACTGACCATGTGGAAATGTGGCGTGCTGGGCAACCTTTAGAACTCCATGTCTTGAGTACGTTAAAGTATAGCTGGGTCTCACATGATCACTCAGGAGAGCATTTAGGCCAGTCAGTTGGAAGAATCGTGTACGTGAAGCGTGCAGATTGCATTAGACCTCTACAGTGGTTCTCAATGCTAAATTGACATTTGATCATGTGCCAAATCATACAATAGGTGACCGTCTAATGTTGAATTACCTTTTCAGTTGTTATTGAAGAGAGTTGGATATGGTTAGACGCAACCCTAGTACCTAAGCTACAACCAGAGGACAGTTAGCATAGCGTAGCGTAGCCAGAGAACAACAGGTGAAAGTAGCACTTTATATCTTGTTTGTTTTATCCGTTCAAAGAAATTACAAAATGTTTCCGAATAGCGTTACAAATATATTTATATTAAAAAAACTATTTCACAGGAGTTATATGATGTACTATTGACAAACTGTTGCGATTCTCTTGTTTTCACTTTGGATGATATTGATCCCCTCATTTTACAAGAGAGCAGAGAAACTATCCCAACAAATAATTGTGACCAGGATATTTAATCATTTGGACATTTAACAGTTGAAAAATGAAGCTGTCAATGCTCTCCGGTGGACAATATATGTACAAGTGACTAGTTGACTAAATTACTTCAAACCAAACAAAGAGTTTCGTACAGCTTTGACTTGTTAGCTATCCATACAGACATACAATAACCTCTATAAGCGGATTGATTTTCACCCTGTGCGTGCCAAAGAGAGGGATGAAGGGGAGATACCCATGAACCTATCTGACTGTGATTACATTCATCCTTGCGGTCTGTGATATACAGTCTAAAATAATAGCCTTTTTCCACTGATTTAGGAGAATCTCAATAAGACTTGTGTTTACCAAATTAAAGAAAGGCAGCAGTGTCAGATAAACTCTACTCCCTCATTTATGCAGCAACTCTGTAGACAATTTGCAGTGAATATCAAGAACATTTTGAAGAGGCTTGATTTCAAATGATAGCGTCAGTATGCTGCTGAGAATTTGCTTTGATGGTTATTTCCATGTTTTTGATCTCAGCCATGATTTTAATGAGAGGGCATCGAGGAGTATTTGTAACCAGATGAAGCTTTGTAGAAAACAAACTGAAGGTGATAAACTTTTTGAGGATTGCCCACATAAGCATATGCTTAAAGACAAGTTCTAATGTGTTTGTTTATTTGCTTACCTATTTATTCTCAGTGTGCAAATGGCAGCATAAAAACGATGCAGACTTTTATCTTTTTGTCTTTTCTACTCCTACTCAACTGCTCCTTTTTTTATCTTCAGAACCCCTCTGATCGCAGCAGGGGTGATTGGTGGCCTCTTCTTGGTGGTGATCATGGGGCTGAGCGTAGCCGTGTCTGTTCGACGGAAGAACATTAAGAAGAAGAGAGCGCTTCGTCGCTTCCTGGAGACAGAGGTGAGCACAAACTGCTGGCAGATCATCTTGTCAGAAGAATGGGAGTCACTGTGAATCATTAGACATTAGTGACAGTTGAATGTCACTTTCCCTATCCTAAACCTTTAATATTGTTTGGTTGTTTTCAATTGGGAAAATTACTTTACATAAATTAGGCTTTACACCATTTTTCTAAAAATATCACTCATCACCGGCTTGAGCTTCAATATCAGGATACATGTGTTTATTATCCTTGCAAGAATGGAAGTAGTCTTCACATACAGAGCATATGGGACAATGAGTTCCTGAACAGTGTCCTTCAGATGCTTATACAAGAGAGAGTGTTACATAGTCACAAGATGGAGGAATACCGGTTCAAAGTAGTATACAATGTTTAGTTTAGATTAGATAAGACCCACGTCAGAAATGATCATGCTTGTCATATGTCAATCTCCCTAGAGGCTGAATCATCATGTTAATCACATAGCTATCATATGCCTAAAACAGTGTGTCCTGACGCTCGTCTAGGTAATCATACATCCTGTCACGTACACAGCTACAGTTTGGCCTTTGTTATCATCAGCTACTCTGATATTGGAAGAGTACATTCAGTATTTTCCCAACACAGTTGTATGTCACTTTCCCTATCCTAAACCTTTAATATTGTTGGGTTGTTTTCAATTGGGAAAATTACTTTATATAAATTGGGCTTTACACAATCAAAACCATTAAAAACATGTGGAGAAATAGGAGGGGGAAGATTAAAACGAAAATTAATGAAAGGGGACCAAAGAAAAAGTATATGTTTTTTCTTTGACAGATTCTTCATAAAATTGACAATCTTGAAGACGAGTATTTCATTAATTTAAGAGGAAAACAACATCAAAACATAGGAAATGCCTGAGGGTGTTTTTTCTGAGTTAGTAGGATTACATTGTTGGATATGAGTGTGTGTCTATGTGTGTATTGTGGCAGTGTGAGTTTGTGTGCATCCCACACACTGGGCACATTTTGTACAAAATAAGAGAAAGCCACTCTGAAAGAAAGAGTATGAGACTCCACGTCTCCAGATGGCGACTGCGGAGGTGGAGAAAGCGAAAGAAATTCAGAGGCTCAGGTGTTGACTTTGCCATAGTATACTGGAGAGGACACTTCTGTAAGAAGAGGTAAGGGACCATGCCATTAGAAGAGAAAGCACCTTTCCTTTGTGTTGGAACAAGAAGAGCACATCATCTACTATAATGCACTTCTGTGTTCATATATTCACCGCTTTCCCTCTCTTCACAGCACACAAGTGTCAGTGGAGTGTCTTTGCAAACAGCTTCTTTAATGACAAAATAGCCCTGATATGGCTTGTTATCATACTTACACTTCTACTGCATAGTTAGTGAAGACCGTTATGAAAACAGCACGAGGAAGAAGCATGCTGTTATTCCTAATAAAAAGCAGAATGTGCTGCAAACAGTGTTAAGTGTTATCTGTCGAAAGTGGTGCCTTTTTTTAACAGGAAGTATTTAAAAAAAATGTATGGAAGTAGCATTCAGAGGAGCTAGGCAAAAATGTACCACCCTGTATGACGGCAGTGGTGACTCACTTATTATTGTGTTGCTTAACGACATGTGCTAAAGTCTATTCTGCTGTGTATGTAAAGGATGTCACTTGTATAACAGCTTTTTAAACAAATCTACCATGACTTATAGTGCTGCACAATATATATTGTTTCATTATCGACATCACAATGGTGTGATTTGTGCAATAGTCAAAACACCTCATGCTCCACAGTTTTTGCTGCTTGATATTAAAATGTTCCATTAATACCCTTGAAGAGAAGTGTGACTGCTATGACATCATTTACATTATTTACAGAGATTAAAGGATAGACAGAATGTGTTGCCAGTTAGTGATATAAGGCACGCACTGCCAACTACTAATCACAATCATTTTTGTTCCAATCATGAAAAGGAGGATTTGGTTGCAAAATAAACATAAAGTCAGTTCCATGAAAATATTCCAGCTCCAGAAAGGATGAATTCGGCCCAAAACTTTGTTGTCATCAATTCCTGTAATGGCTCATATCGCCAAAAATATATATTGAAAAAAAAATCCGGTTAGTATTATTCAATTTCATGCAACCCTTGAGTCGAAAAGTTTATGTTTTCAATGAATTATGATAAATAGTGTATTAATGTTCTCATTATTCTGCAAATTGTTAAACAGTATGACTCCATAGTTGTTTTCAGCACCTCAGTGTAGAGTGAGACTGTGGACAGCTCCGCTAGCTGCTACGTAGCCTCAACATCTCCAGCTCCACTAATGCTGGACAGCTCCCTGCACAGTGCAAGAGCATACAGTCGGGTGTGAGTGATCGGCGAATGTGTGGCCCCCGCCTCGCTTTGTTTCCACCCTGCAGAACCTGATTTGTTATTCCATTTAAATGAAGAATGGCTATTGTTTTTAATCAAATGGTAACCATGAGCCAGAGGGACAGAGGCTGCCGGCCACAGCCAGGCTGATTTACACCCCGCTTTGTTTTCCTCTCTCTGCCCTCCCTCCCTGTCTAATCTCACAGTCTTTGCCTAATTCTCCTTATATTGCTCCCTCTCTTACGCTTTTGCATCCTCTGACTAATTCATCCGCTCGCTTCTCCATCGCTGTCTTGTTGTTGTTTTTTCTGCCACATCTTCCTCCCTCCATTCCCTCATATAATCTTCCCCCCTCTCTGGCTGTTAAATCTGTTCGTCCCTCCACTTGAGGAGTAATGAGACCACAAAAGTGTCAATCCCTTTTCAGACTTCGCAATTATCTACCCCCCCTCCACCCATCTCTCTCGATCTTCGTCCACCGACCTCCATCCACTGTTCCCATATTAAATCTCTCACTTGTGATATTGAAATGGTAATGGCACTCCAGGGATTGGATCTGTTTTGTTGAAAAAGTTAATGTAACCTTAATGTACTGAAAAGTAACTTACTAAGATTATGTATGCATGATAAGATCAACAGGTTTCAAAGGATGCATTATATATTGCATTCAAATTTCACCATTTCAATAAATTATTCTTATTTGAAGAATACATCAATTGGGAGTACATCCATTGTAATTCATGATAAAAGCTTCACAGCAGGACTTCCTTGAAATTAGTTCATAGTTTTTTGGAAACAACCTTTTTCACTTGAACAGTATTGAATAATAGGAATAGGAAATTGAATGTGTACTTCTTAATGCAATTTTACTGGAAAATGGTTATTTAATTTAAGTATTAAAGTATGTTAAGTAAACATTTGAGCATGGACGTGTTTCGTGTTTTATCCTAAAGGTCAATTATATGTAATTGCTTGTCTTTACAAGAGCGGCTGTCTGAAAAACAAAATGATCTCATTGTTTGGAGCTTGTGTCATATGCTGTGGGTTACAGTAGGCAATGATTAAATTGCTTTTGTGATATTTGATGTGTTTTTAGCTGGTGGAGCCTCTAACACCCAGTGGAACAGCGCCAAACCAAGCTCAGCTTCGCATCCTGAAAGAGACCGAACTCAAAAGGGTCAAGATCCTCGGCTCTGGGGCCTTTGGGACTGTTTACAAGGTAAATCACACAAAAAAGTCATAACTCTTTGCATGTGTTTCTGTTGGTAATTGGTGGGAGAAAATATGAAAAAACCCTCAAGTTGAGATCATAATGTGATATAATGAAAAAAGGAGACGACAAGAGAGATGAATTGCAGGATCATTAATGACAGGAAATGAGATGGAAGGCTGGAGGCGGGTGATGAAAAGAATAAGTAATAGCAGATACTGAGACCCCCGAGGTTACAGTGAAATAAGAAGTATCTGAGGTCACAACCAGTGTGATGATGGGATGTGGAGAGGTAGAGAAAGACACAGCTGAAATGAGAAAGAACAGACTATCTTGCTGAAATCATCATTGGTCATTTTGTACATCCATTCACATTATAACACATTTCTGGGTCAGAGGTAAGTTAGCGGGAGCGCAAAAGTCCTTTTTCAAAGCAACATCTCACACATTTCCCACACACACATGTTCCTCCTAGGCGTGTATGAATATATTGTCCATTCAGAGTTTAATGTTTAGCACTACAACCCAGAAATGTTATCTTGGTGGCAATGATACATCAGAGAAAATTGTGAAAAAAGTGTCCGACTCTTAAATGATTACAAGTGAAAGGCCTGCATTGAAAACGCTACTTGAGTAATAGTACAGAAGTATTATGAGCAAAATGTACTTAAAGTATCAAAAATAAAAGTACTCAAAGGGCAGAATGTCTCTTTTCACAGTTTTCTATTATTATAGAAAAAAACCTTTATTTGTTTGTTTTGAATCACTAACAAATACATTTCAAAGCATTTCAAACCATATGTTGAGCCAATTATAAGTACATACTGGGTTCATTAAAATCATATAATAGAGGAAATCATGTGTTTAGATAGTAACTATGAACGTTAAATAAATGTAGTTAGGTGAAAAGTACACTGTTTCCCTCTGAAATAGTGGAGTATAAATATCATAACATGTCAAGTACAAGTATGTCAAATTATTACTCGGGTGCAATACTTGACTTAATGTACATTCCAGCACTGAGCTCCTAACTCTCCTCCTCTGCTTCCTCTCGGGCCTGAGGAGCAGTGTTCTGATGCTGAGATGCTTCCTGGCAGCAGGATCTCATTACATCAGCAGCTTGATTGCACCATCTTATTATTTCAAGCACAACTCTGAGACCATGGCTAATGTTGAGGGTCAGCTTTCTGATTGACTTGCAAATGGAGTGTTTTTTATTGCGGCTCACTTCTCATTACACCAGCTGTTAAGTGTTGAGCTGCTAAAGGTACCCTGTAGGGTTTCTGACCGGTAGTGGTGCCATGGCAACATGCACGTATAGTGCAGGCAAGTCTGAAAACACAAAGAAGAAAATTAACAGATGTTACATTTCCTTCGGAGATTGACTGGCCATTTAATGAAAGCAGAGCAAAACTAATGTCCATTGTGTTCACACTATATCTCAGGTTGAGGTAGTATCCTTATTGTAAAATTGTAGTCTGAGAACCTCTCAGGTTTAAAAACATGTCTCTATAAATCTGCTTTTCAAATGGGAGGCATGAATATTTTATTAAGAATAAGATGCGTTTGGGAATGCACAAAATGTATTGAAGTGAAAAGCAATGACTTTTCCACCTGAGGCATCTTCTTAATCCTCACCCGGCTCAGTTCACCAATTGACCTGGACGTGGTGGATGATGATGTGCTTAGAATGGGAAAATGTTGATCATTGAGCTCCATGACAATCAGGTTTATAATGGACAGTGAAGATGTTAATGAGGTAAAGACTTGCATTCACATGTATTTAACAGGCAAGAATACAAGGGAAACATTTAAAGAAACACCGCAGTCTCCTTCGGGGGTCATAAGCAGCACCATTTCACTGTTTGTAGTTTTAACTGTATTTTTTAGAGCTCATTTAGTGTGAGGTTGAAAACACAAGAACAGAGTCAGTGGTAATCAAAATACTGTCGAAATTGGATACAGAAATATTGCAATACATTCCGGTGAATAATAATCATCTTCACAAGTGCAGGTAGAAAGACTCTGTTTCAAAAGCAGCTATCATCATTGAAATGACAGCCCTGGGAGGACAGGTGTGTTAACTGTGAGCAGAGGTGGCTGCTCTCACTGGGGAGGTGTCAAGTCAGAACAAAGGTGGGACACATTTGAAACATTTGAGGGACACTTGATTTCCCTCCTCTTTTAAATGCTTTGACCACTTTGACAGCTGCTAAATCACTTTAATCCCACCTGAAATTAGATACTTCAAAATGATTAAATAGTTTTGCCGAAGTCTTTTTTTGAAGGGTAAAATCACAGTTAATCATACAGCATGCTCTGCCACTGAGCATATAGAAGACGGTTATTAAGAAATAGCAATTAGAATTCAAGGTGAAAACTTCATTAATGGAGATTCCTCCTGTTTAAATCTTAATATCATTCATTTAATACGATGTTGGTAAATTGGAGTTTTTTGACTTTGCATTCAGTATAACCATTCATCATTTGTCTGTGTGTTTCTTTAGGGTATTTGGGTCCCAGAGGGTGAAACGGTGAAGATTCCTGTAGCCATTAAAATCTTAAGTGAGGCCACAGGACCCAAGGCTAACGTGGAGTTCATGGACGTGAGTATCCTGAAGATCTAGAGATAAAACAGACATCAAAAACACAATTTTCTCAATTAATTTGTTCTTCTATTGATTGTTTTCAAAGGTGTGGCCTGTTTGGCCAATAGTGACACATGTTGGAATAACACCATCTTAAAAGCTATCACCAGATAATTTAAACTAATTCTCAGTCATTTTAAAAGACAGCAAAACTTAACAAAATATCTGTTAGTGAAATAATGAGGAACTAAGTTTAGACCCCATAGACACCAGAATAGAAACCATCAGGGGCCCCTAGGACCACAGCACACACACACACACACACACGCACACACACAGACACACACACACACACACACACACACACACACACACAGACACACACACACACACACACACACACACACACACACACACACACACACACACACACACACACACACACACACACACACACACACACACACCATGCCACAGGCACAGTGCACAAGGCCCCATTCATGAAACATTCACAGCACGGCTCATTTCAAAAGGAAAAGGGGAAGAAAAAAAATCTAAATGATCATCCTATGATGATGCAATGCAGATGAAATAACCTCCATCAACACGCGTACACATTGGCACACGCACATGTAAAGCGACCCAATTGCACTCATGTTTTAAACTTAGTTTGACAGTCTAGAAGGGAGAGTTTTGAAATGTTAGCACATCTATTTTTATCAGGAGATCTTTGATGAATATCCCGTGTGTGTTTAAACTAATGCTCTGTGTGCTTCGAGGGCTTGTCTGACAATCAAAGAACCAGATATATACAATAAAAGAACACATAGGGGCACACAAAATGGGTGATTGGGGCTTTATGATTTAGAGGAATAGAGATATAAAAGTCTAAATGGTTCATATGCATGTACTCGCAAGACAAACATGCATTTCAATCCTATATAATCTTGTGTGTGTGTGTGTGTGTGTGTGTGTGTGTGTGTGTGTGTGTGTGTGTGTGTGTGTGTGTGTGTGTGTGTGTGTGTGTGTGTGTGTGTGTGTGTGTGTGTGTGTGTGTGTGTGTGTGTGTGTGTGTGTGTGTGTGTGTGTGTGTGTGTGTGTGTGTGTGTGTGTGTGTGTGTGTGTGTGTGTGTGTGTGTGTGTGTGTGTGTGTGTGTGTGTGTGTGTGTGTGTGTGTGTGTGTGTGTGTGTGTGTGTGTGTGTGTGTGTGTGTGTGTGTGGTGTGTGTGTGTGTGTGTGTGTGTGTGTGTGTGTGTGTGTGCGTGCGATGATAAAAAGACAGCTTCTCACCCCCAACCCACCATTCAAACCTCACTGTGATTTTGTGACAGAATTTGCATGCATAGCTCAGAATGCTAATTTACATGACATGGTAGACCTCACAGTTCTGTAAAGAACAATAGTCAAATTCACCAAACTATTATTTTTCTGTGTTTGTTAATTCAATAACAGAAGCAGGGATAATGTTAACAATTCAGATTGCGTTACTGCTGGCAAGAATCTATGTAACTGACTACACAACAAACAGCAGTGGATATATTGTGATTGGGTTAGCAAGAAAGCAATGTTAACCTTAAATACAATTAATAATAACAGTGGCAGTAAGTCACACATAAATACTGAGCAAATATGATGATATTTGGTCTATTCCTTTTGCGTTTCTCCATGTATTTCCCAGTGCTTCCTGACTTTTCATTCATGTAGTTGCACAGTCTTCCTTTATTGACTGCTGAGCAGCTGGAGGCTCCGCTCCAGCTCCAGGGAACATTAGTGGTAGTTACTGAGGGAAAGGAGAGTTCAATTCATTTACTTCAACCATCCATATGTGCCCAGTCGGACTGGGAATTCTGACTGTTGACCTTCTAGCTTCAGGCTACACTCAGTTGCCACTGACTGTTTGAAGAATGTCACCGAGTATTGATTGTCCTTTAGTGTGCGTTTGTGTGTGTGCTTCTGTGTAGAGTTTCCCTCTCCTTACCTGTGGAGCACTTAACAGAGGAGAGTTAGTCTCCTTGTCAACAGCACATTATCCAAAATGTTTGCACCAGCAACAAAATGCCAACACTGGCTCCCTGCTGCTAGCGCCTTACAGGTTGTCAGGGTGTCAGTACCCAGCAGGTTTGCATTTACATGTGTACATGTGTGTGTTTGTGCGTGTATTTTAATCATAAAGAGGCTACAGGCAGACAGGTCATGCTTCAGTATGTCTTTTCTCTTTTGAAAGACAAATTCCTGCTCAGGGCTTGTTTTCTTTGAAGCAGCAGAAACCCTTGTGGTCTGTCCTTGGAAATTGAATTCACTGATGCAGTTTCCCCGTGTGTATGAAGATTATCTTCCGTTCTTTTCAATAATGTTTTGCTCAATATTTGTTCTATATGAGCAACAAACAGACCGGAGAACTTGAGTAAAATAAAAACATGCAGTATTTTTTCTAAACGATAATAATACACCATGTTTATATAGCACTTTTCAAAGGTTACACAGTGCTTTGAAAATATTGTACATCAATATAAGAAGTGTCCTTTAAAAATAGATGAGTGTGTTTTGAGATGTTTACAATTTGATCCTGTTTTTTGCCACCTTCAAAACGTATCAAAACAAACAATATTCAATGTTAAGTGAACAAGGGTTCACCTCTTTTTCATCCGTTCTATGCCATCAATCAAGAAAATAGACATACCGGCTATTTGATACATCTATAATCCATTGACATAAATCGATTCGTTGTGTAATTCAAGCCATATTTCAACGTTTATTTGATTGAATATAATTTGATTAGGCCTTGAATGTCCTAAAAACACACTAAATGTCCCACAAATGAGTGTGTTTTGTTGCTATATTATTGTTAAAATCTAATAAAAATCAATCAGTTATAATTACAACCTTTAAAAAAATCGACCTGAGAAGCAGTCCGTTTTGAAGTCAACAAGTTAATAGAATGTTTTCTGTAACAGCTGTTTCTGTAATTCTGAGTGTGTGAAATGTCCATTCTGTGTTATTGTAATATATCAAACTCTGAAAATATACGGTACAAAATAAGAACAAGATAAGATGGACCTATATTGATCCCTGTAGGGAAATTCAGGTGTTAAAGCAGCAACAGAGTAAGAGTCAAATACAGGACAGTACAGATAAGAGTTCACAAAAGAATGATACAAATACAATTATACAAGTAACTGTTAAAACAAGATATCACAACAACAAGGTAAAACGTTGATCAGTTAAATGAACATATATACATATTTAACTTTGAATGCTAAGTTGTATGGTCTCTTATTCGTAAAAATTCAGTTCACAGATTGTAATCTATTCATGTATGTCGTGATCCCCTCCCTTTACATTTATATATGTCAAGGCATATCAAAGTTAAATGGCCAGTGAGTATGATTAAGGAAGGAACATTTAGCAAACTGTACTATAATGTTTATAACTATTGTTTCATTAAGGTATATTTACCTAAAACTAAGAATCTAACTAATTGGGGATACCTAGAGTCATCCAGATTTAGTAGCATTACATACTGTCCTCTATCCTTACCATACCCTATATAATGCTAAAGTCTTGAGCAGAGATCTGATTATGCATGCGTTGTGACTGTAAATGCTCGGATGTGTTGTGGGTTGTAAACATCTGTCAGTGTTCACTGGACCTCCTCATACTGCATATATGTCTCTCCCCAACACACACACAAAGCACACCCACTGTTGTTGTGTATTGTTGCTGCACAGCTGTCCATCTCATGATGAATCGTCATAATCACCCATAAATTGTGTGTGTGTGTGTGTGTGTGTCCGTGCATGTGTGTGTGTGCGCTTGGGTGTGTTTGTGTGTGCGTCTTACAAATGTTTTTATGATCCTCCTTTTAAATTCAGTATTGCAAACTAATTAAAATATTTGCTCTTGTTCTAAAAATGCCGCATTTAAAGATGTTGAAACTACAGGCAAGTTCAAAGCTTTTCAAATAATATGCATTAGCAGATTCTTTATATATGCATTTTCTACACTGGTGAATATTTTCTTACAGAAACACTTTAGACCAAACCTGTTGAAGAACACAACTCACTCACTGTGTGTGGCATTAAAGCACAGTGACACATGATTTACAGCAATCTCACCTTGGCCTACATTTTATATTTTAGTCTGCTACAAAGCAAGCTGACAGTCTTATGAAGCAGTGGGTCACTTTGATGTTGAGGTTATGAATACAAATCTTCTGTTTCTGTGAAATTGTGTTGCCAGCTTTGAGGGAAACTTCTGCATTAAGCAGAATAAGGGAACATATGGTCTTTGACAGTTCAGTTTTGTAAACACGATAAAATCTCTGCCTGTGGTCTGAGCCTTTGAACTCTTGCTCAGGCATTTGTCCTCCTACACCAACTGGAAGCCTACCTGTTTGATCTCAATGTAACACATTTAGAATATGGTATCTGTTTCCACATAGATATATTTTATGGTTCTGATTCTGCAAACCGCACCGGTGTTAAGCATCAGGATTTTAAGGCCCTGTCCACATGGAGACGATTTCAGTTGTATCCGCTAAAGTTCTTTATCGTATAGATGGTTCGTCCACACGAAGCCGAAACGGAGCCGCGGTTTCGGAGCCCAAAACCGATACACTTTGAAACCGGCTCCCAAAGTGGGTAAGTCTGGAGACGAAACGCTTGCGGCTCCGTGTGTACGCCCTATACGATATTTTCCTGAATCGATGACGCCATAGACCCGCCTCTCCCCATCTCTCCTGCTCACCCCCGCGTCATTGCTGATGCGTTTTGCCAACAACAACAACAATGGCGGATCACAGGGTTGCGTTCGTGCCCCAGACGCTACTGACCATGATACAGATTTGAGTGAATATCCGCCATCTTCTACCTTGTTTGTTTGTTTGTTTATGCCTTATTATATTATATGCCCATGCTCGGGGGATCTTATTCGCTGCTTTTGGTGTATTTTGTGGCGGAAGTACAGCGCCACTTACTGGCCCGGCATATGTACTACAGCGTCTCCAGCAGTTTCGAGCGGTTTCGTTTGGACGGACACATTTCTTGAGCCAGTGTGGACGGAATACTTTTGAAATCGACTTTGGTTCGAAATCGGTTTCGTCTCCGTGTGGACGGGGCCTAAGGGTCCATGTACAGCTTTATTCAAACAATAACACAGTGGTGCCGAGGTTTGAAACTGAATTTCAAGGTCAAAAACGCACACAACTAGCTAAGACAACAACAACAACACCATGTCAGTAATGTATTCTATTGGTGTTTTGTTACAACAGTTGGCTTTTGTCTAAGATTTAAAATAGCACTGTATGTTCATACAGTGCTATTTGTTTCCACGCAAGTTTTCTGGAGATGTAAAGTTACAATCAACTCCCAATTTATTAGAGGTTTCTTATATTTTCTTAATCCAAAAATACATTATATAACAATAACATTTAAATTAAATACCAAAAAACTGAATTCAATATTTCTGTTGTTGTTCATTCTCTGTGTCTAAAACACTGAATGTAACGTGAAACTGCTCTATCCAGTTTATTTACAGATGTAATAAATGATCCATATGTTACTTTAATGTGAATGACCCAAGTAATATGAGCGACTTATCGGAATTACCTTTAAATCACCCCAAATTCATAGCTCGTTAACCATCACACAAAGTATCGTTACATTCCTCATTATTTCACATATCAACCTGTCCCCCTGACTCTTGCCCCCACATGCCTGAGTGTGTCTCTGTCTCGTTCAGGAGGCCCTCATCATGGCGAGCATGGAGCACCCCCACCTGGTCCGCCTGCTGGGCGTCTGCCTGAGTCCCACCATCCAGCTGGTCACACAACTGATGCCTCATGGGTGCCTGCTCGACTACGTCCATGAGCACAAGGACAACATCGGATCACAGCTGCTGCTCAATTGGTGTGTCCAGATTGCCAAGGTAAGGATGGAGGAGGTTGCTTTTTTCCAGGTGTTTTACTTGCTGTACAGATGATTGGTTTGGCGATTGGCTAGTTGCTTAGTTTGGTTTTTGGTTATCTGTTCGATTGGGAGATAAGTAAGGATTTGTTTTATGTATTGAGAGTTAATTGTGTTACCTGAACAGTTTGTTTAAAATAAATAGTCTCCATCTACTGTTGCCTTTTTTGCTGCCTGAGCTGCTACATCAAATTGTCTAAATCAATAAGTGGTAATTTGGAGAGTTGGAGAGTTGAACCTTTACTACATTGTAACTGTGGACTCACCACTTTATCTTTCAGAATTAGGTTATAACACTTTGCTGGTATCTGTCAAATGTTATCAATAACTTTGACTGTTATTCCATGACCTTTTGGAACGATCCACCTACTGTGATTGGTATGTTGCTTTAATGTTCTTGTTTTGATCTGTTTGTCCTTTCTGATAGATAGATAGTTACTGTTGAGAATGTTATTTTTCAATCCATCTTTTTTGCTGTTGTACGCTTATGATTATACTTAGTCTTTTTCTCCCTCCCTTTTATTTGTGGGTTGTCGAAGGTTGCCATGCATCCTTGTCCTTTTTGAAACCTTATCCATAAGTGTTAGTGTTTGTTTGGAAAACATGTAATAAAAGGACACAAGTGTGATTCAATAGCTGTGTGTGAACATATCTAGTCTTAAAGAGACCAAGTGAATGACTTTCTTGCTTCCAGAGTGAAAAGTACATTATGATATTTGGTGATGTGTCTGTGAGTGTGTTGGAAAGAATTCAACAGCCAACAGTGGCGCCCCTTACCAGCCTCTCTGGAGGAGTGAAGTAAATAATTCAAAGCCTTTCTTGACTTTGTTGAGGGAAGTGTTGAGCAGAGGGGGCTCAGTGTTACAAGATCATGGATGCAGGTTTGCATTATAATGTGTTCTAGTATTTGTCAATAGGTTATACACCTGTTAATGACCTCACTTCTTCTGTCACACAAATCACCACATCATTGAATCACAACCGTTAAAACACCTGTGCAATATAAACAAACACATTTTGTATTCATGTTTTTATTAACTATCAAAGTTATTCATTGCAGGTGTATTCAATATCAATCTCAATCTTTATTTATTTATATAGCACATTTAAAACAACCTTCAGTTGACCAAAGTGCTGTACAGGCAATAAATATTAAATAACACATACAATAGTAGGAATATTCCGTATATTTACTACTGTATAACTATATTTCCAAACAGATTGCATTTGACAGATGGCTGATGAAATGATCTTAAACTGAGAGCAAACTAATTGGATAAAAAGACAAAAGAAGCATATTGAAAATGACTAAGCAGTCGATGCAGTCCTAGATTGAATAACTTAGACAAATGTTTCTGTTGCCATTTTAGGTTAAATCAGAGGGAGGCAGTTCTCCAATGAGCTTCCATGGGAATGTAATTAACTATCAATTAAATCGTTACAAAGTTATGATCACACTGCATACAGTGCTTGTTTTGTACCAAAAAAACACAGCATGCATTGAATCTTGCCTCGCTATCAAACTTTGCATGCTGTTCAACACAAATATGTTCATTGTATGGAATCTATCACACAAATTACTTTGTGGAGATCGATTATATACACATGAATAAATACAAGCCCGCTGTGAACAGTTGTGAACATAGAGAGATGTATAATTCATTAAGGGTAGAAATGATGATGTATTATTTACCGCTGTTATTCCGTGTCTCAAGCGTGTATTGTTTAGTGTTTTCAATAATTGGCTCGACTCCTGGGGGCTCAAATAGCCATCAGGGGCCACGGTTAATAAGGTGCCCACTAGGGTTCATGCTCACGCACACACAATGTGTCCAATTCACACAATGCATTTATGTGAATAATTCCAACATGGAGAATCGGGACACTCAGCCTAACTCCATCAGCATCCCCATGTGTTCCCTGAGTATTATTCCATTATCTTCATCATAGATGCATATATCCACTCACGCAGGGTCTTACAGCGCTCTCAAGGCTCTTGCAAGTGACAGGGTTCCACTCTCTGAGGCAACATCCCTGTGGCCCCTCCGCTCTGTCATGGCCGCCATCGCAGCCATAGATTATTAATGGGGTGATCTGCCATGAGACTCATACTAATGAGCAGATTCATTAGAGCTATACGCACGCAGGGCTCTGATGCCACACATTGTTTTTCTTTCCTTGGGTCTGATTCTTTTTCCTGTTTTTCTCTTTTTATTCCCCCCCACTATTACCTACTGTACTCTATCATTTTCTACTCATTATGTCTGCTTGCTTTTTAAACCTCCTCCTCGTTCACACACTCTCTGGTCCTCTTGTTCCTGTATATAATGTAAAGTGGTACTAGAGTGTTTATGATGTACTAAAAATGATATATTTAATTATGATTTCACTGCAATACCGTGGTGTTGTTGAGTTTATCTAGACGACTTCCTCAGGAAACCTGACACCAATTTGTCAACTAATATAAAGGAAGTGAAATCCACTTGTAGACACAGTTCAATCTGAAATTGTATCCGTTATAAAGATGTCTTGTTGGCGATTATCATTTCTGATAGCAGTACCAACATGCTTAAGTGTCTCCTGATACCCCTCTAACAAAACAAAAGAGGGAAGATATGTATATGCAGCTGGCATGTTCTTGGCAATGTTTTACAAAATGATGAGCACTTATGATCTGTACTTACTTTAATTTGAAACGTGTTGGATTTCCCTCCAGTGCTGCTACAATGGGTTCCTATTAATGAGCCATACAACTGTTCCCTTGGGCAGTGCTTTGTGCTTAATGAAGCTCAAGTCAATCGAGTTTACTGGCAACATGAAACATGTACAGGAGAAACAATTCAGTTCAGCTGTTAAATGGTACTGTGTACGGATATGTTATCACTTACAGTAGTTGTTACTTCTCTTTACACAGGATCTACCAGTAAATGTTTACTTCTTAATTTTAAATTAACAAGTAGAAATTCATTGACAACTTATTTTACATTGAGTTCTAATAGTGTTTGTCTGACAGCATTTTTTTCCACCTTAATCTAAAACGACGGGGGAAAAAATAAAGAATAGTTTTACAAAATACAACATTCAGAATCAGTTCCATCTTAAGCTCAACACGCTCAATGTGATCATCAGTTATTGCAGTTATATTCTGCATACATTCTTTCCAACTAGAAGAAGAGAAACACAAATACAGAAGCAGTGAAATGATATCATTAGCTGCTTTCACACAGGCCGTACATAGCAGTGATGGTTGCAATCACAATTCATATTCTTGTTAAATATTTAGTGTGAATCCCACGCATTCAGCCTTTGAAGGAAAGCTTGGTGTCTTACTACCTGTGAGACTTGTTTCTGAATCATACTTCATAACCGCATCAATACACCACTACAACCTCCTTTCCATGCTAGGAATACATCATCAAATTGTGTGTGTGTGTGTGTGTGCGTGTGTCTGTCTGTGTGTGTGTGGGTCACTGAGTCATTTCTCTGTGTAAACCAAGGTAGTCAAACATGCGTCCACCCCCAGGGTTCCAATGTAAACTCAGTCAAGTCCAATTCCATTCTACTTCATTAAGCCCCTCTCATGTCTCTCAGACGTATTTATTTTGTGATGCTTTTCTTTTTTACGTCTGTCTCTCTGGACATTTATGTAAAAATCATATCCCTAAAATGTCCCAGATGCTCATACGAGAACTCTGTCTTTTCTTGGTACAAATAATAATGCTTTCCTTTTTTCCGCATTAATGAAGCAGGGTTGACTCAAAATATGTTGACCACGGTAAACCCTTGCTTGTTTTTTTTTTAAAAACACCCACAGTGATACTTTTTAATGCGCAAAAAGGTTGATAAACATTTACAGTGTTCTGAATGGCTCGGCTAACTTTTGAATATTGAGAAATAAATAGTATTTTGCTGCTTAAATAGGACATTGTTTTTTGCTGATTGGTATGCAAGTAATGATATTTTAGTGATGAAAAAGATGTGCTTTCAGTCCAAAATAAAACAGTGACCAATTATTTTGAAATAAACTGTCAGCATTAAGTTGTTCCCTTTACAAAACGACACTGTGTTAAGATTATGACGTTGTGTGTAGTAAGTAGAAACATCACACTTTTACAGTGATTAACATCGTAGTATTTATTGAGACCCTTTATATCGTCTCTCAGTTTTTATCCAGACCAACCATGTTGGAATGACTACACAGAAACGTGTACTTCTTCCCTCTTTTTTGCACACTTGTTTCTTGTAGAAAACATGCAAGTTGCATTCAGATGTTTGATTCCACCATCAGTGACGGAAAGCATGCCTGCTCCAAGACGTCATGTTAACACTGTGAGCGAGCAGCAGATCACAGGCGTCGAGCCTTTGATGCTTCCAACCCTTACAAATGTCAACAAGTGTCCGCCTCTCTCCCTTCCCCTTGCTGTATCTCTCACTCTATAGCTCTGTCCCTCTCTTTCATTTCCAAGCTAATTAATTCTGAAGCTTTTTTGTGGTGGTCTTTCATGGCTGCATAAATAAGTGTATGATTCAATGTTAGCGGCTAGAATACCTCCTCTCCCCTGGGTAAATATCATCCTGAAAGGCTTGTTTGATTTGAGAGGGCAGCTTTATGCATGTTGTCATCATTTGCAATTCTCATCAAAGTGGAGGCCTGATTAGGTAGAAGTCATGGATCTTTGTTTTTACATTCTTTTTTTTCATGCAAATGGTATTGAAGCACCATGTACTGTATCATAAACAAGATGTTGTTGAAGTTGTAGAGTAATCCATGATACAAATAAATGGTAATTGACACGGTAATTGGATTAAAGTGCATTTACATATTGGCCTTTTGATATACTGTAGGGCCAATATTGTCTCGAAAGAAAAACACAGCAGTGTGGGGCGGCTGTAGGAGGAACAATGTCCATTAATCGTACAATTTGGGGTTTGATTCTCATCATCTTGTGTGTGTGCCCGTGTGTGTGTGAGAGAGTAACAAGTTGTTTTTCCTTGCATAGTATTTCTATTAAATGCCATATAAACTAATAATAATATTTGCTGTTTTTTTTAAATGGCACACGTAAGGATGTTGAAACTCATAAATGTGTATAATGAGTATATGATTACATCATGAAAGGTTTGGCCCCTTATTTGATAGTGAAACCTTTTCCCTTGGTTTACCAGTCAACCTTACTTTGATACTTTAGCCATGGTGTGTTTTGTGCAATGAAAAAGATAAGTACCTGGTACAAGCACCTGAAAAAGTTGACAGGAGATAGGTTTAGGACATCAAGGAGTATAACTGCTTCTCCTTTGTGTCTTTAGAAAGTCAGTTGAGGTGATCTGATTTGGATCTCCCTCTGGAGGCATAGCTGGCATGTCCAACTAAGAAGACAATGGACATGTTGGAGGAATAACATATGTCATATGGCCTGGAAAAAACGTGGAATTCCTTAGTAAAAGTGTGCTATAAGAAGGGAGAGGGATGGGCTCACTTTCGCAGTCTGCTGTCACCATGACGGAAACTCAGATCAATTGCAGAAAAAAAAGAGATGGATGGATGGGTTTGTTTTCTATGTAAGAATACAAGTGGTTGTTTTGTTTTTTGGTTATTTTTCAACCTGAAAATGGTCCATTTTATCATCTGAAGTGAAACTTGGTCACCCTGAATGGCCTCAGAATGCAAAAGCACAAACCTCCAGGCAGCAGACAGATAAATAGTCACCGCAAAGGACAGAAGGATATACAAAAGACTATTAGACCTGCACTGACTCATGGTTGCCATGTTGTCAATCAAAAGCACACACAAACAAGCCAAGAACACACACACACACACACACACACACACACACACACACCACACACACACACACACACACACACACACACACACACACACACACACACACACACACACACACCACACACACACACACACACACACACACACACACACACACACACACACAGCAGTGACACAGTTTTAACAGCATCTGGCTGAGGGGAGATGGATGTGGCCAGGTAGGGCAGTGGGGGAAATGGATGACTGCAGGCAGCCCACACAATGGATGAGACTGGCAGCTCAGGGAGACAGCGCTACACTAATGAGTGACTGCCAGATGCACACACACACACACACACACACACACACAAGCACACACACACACACACACACACACACACACACACACACACACACACACGCACACACGCACACACGCACACAGGTAAATGAAGGCCTGTAGGTATCCAAACTGACAAACACGAACACTAACGAAGTGAACATCTCGTAATATGATTGAAAGATATGCAAACATAATAGATACACATCGTGATGCCCTCAAACAAACAAACACCTACACACACTGTTTGCCGTATAAAGAAGTAAGGTATTTTGTGTTTAACATTTACGTCATTGTTCTTCTTTAACTTCACACACAAACACAATCTCAACACTGCACTGCTGTTGGCTATGTATCTTTATCCACTTGTTGCCCTTTATTTCCTCCCATCACTACTTTTCACAGTGATTTTATATGTATTTCCCAGATGAAATAGACAAACACTGGAATCCCTGCAAACAGAGCTCTCTTACTCTGTTTTTGCGGGTGTTTTGTTTCTTTCTAGTATTTTGGTATCACTTACAGTATGTAGCCCAGAGGCTGCAGAAGTGGGCCGTCTCTCAAAAAGTTAATTTCAATTACATTTAAAAAAACAACAGAGAGACTGCCAAAGCAAAGGTGAAAGGTCTGAACACTATAATAACAATTAACTGCTTTGCACTGTTTTAATTGTTATTGATTATGCTGAGTGACATTGCGATGATGAGGTTGAAAACAAGGATGAATTTAAGTGTGGCATCAAGCCACACATTTCAAATATTGGCAAGCCTTTCTGTTCCTCTGTAACTAGTCGCTATAGCAGGCCATGGAAGCATTTGGTCAATTTTCTAACATTTCAGTTTATCAATATATAAATGCAGGAAACATTTTTGGTCAATAAACCAATACAACAAGCCACCAAAATGGTCAACTCACGTCTTGGCCTGTAACCTTTCCAAGCAAATATTAGTTTTTGCCTTAATGTGCTTGAGTAGATACTAAACCAATCAACACAGTCTGATCAATTTAGGCTAATGTGTTCAGCGGCCATTTGTAAAAATAATGTTTTGTTCTCCTTTGAGAGGTTGAATAGCTATCTGAAGGAATGTCATGCAATATAATGCATAAAACAAGATGCAATATACATCTCTTTAAACAGACAAATCTTTGGATAGCAGATAATACTGAATGTTTTGGTGTTCCCTTGTTTCTGCACGATGTGTTCCTTGCGGTTTTTGATTGTGAAAATGCGTTTTATTTTATTTTTATCAGGCACATACATATTTATATTTTTATAGCAGTTTTGTAAAGAAAAATGTTTTGTTCTTTTTTTCGCTCCTTCTATTGATGAAACAGACCTTCAATATATGCAACATCTTTGTTGGTTTGTTAACTGATTTACAATAGTCAAAAGTGTTTGGAATGAATGAAGCCTATTGCAAAGGGATCCTCTGTGCGGAGATTCTTGTTATATGTGGTGTTTTATTGTCGGATTATATACATTTTTTGAAAGGGGTTTGAAAACCTGGTTGGAAATGTGCAGCTAATGTATTTATGTATGCGGTCATCTGTATGTATGTTAATGCAATGTAAATATGCACCTGTATGTATGTTGTTTACAGAGTTTTAGTGTGTGTGTTCAGGCTTCAGTTGCTAATGCTAGTGGATAGCATTTTGTTATCTCTTAGCCATGCAGGCGGAAGGCCAATGCTGCAACAGCTTGGTATCACTTCACTTTCAATTAGACGCCTGCCACTGTAGATGCTTCATCACCAGCCTCTCTGGAACCAACTCAAACACTGTGTGTGTGTGTGTGTGTGTGTGTGTGTGTGTGTGTGTGTGTGTGTGTGTGTGTGTGTGTGTGTGTGTGTGTGTGTGTGTGTGTGTGTGTGTGTGTGTGTGTGTGTGTGTGTGGTGTAGTGTGTGTGTGTGTGTGTGTGTGTGTGTGTGTGTGTGTGTGTGTGTGTGTGTGTGTGTGTGTGTGTGTGTGTGGTGTGTGATGTGTGTTGTGTGTTGTGTGTGTGTGTGTGTGTGTGTGTGTGTGTGTGTGTGTGTGTGTGTGTGTGTGTGTGTGTGTGTGTGTGTGTGTGTGTGTGTGTGTGTGTGCGCATTCCTGGTTAGCCTAATGAACAAATGTGTGTTTGTCTGTTTTTTGGGTTTGTGTTATTGACATAGCCACACCTCTCACAGGTGTCAGGCTCTTTGACAACCCAGCCTTCTGGCCGGTCATCTGCCAGACCTTTGAATAAGCTACTTTATAAGTGGTTGTTTGGACTAGTCGGTAAACATGTGGCACATAATGTACAATGTTTTGAAAAGTGGAGTATTTAGTAAAATAGTAGATATACTATAATGTATATACAGTATGTTTATATCATTCTTAAAGCACATTTGTAATCAATCACGTCTGTACATGATTAGTGCACAAAAAGCATCACATGCAACTTAAAAACGTATCTTAGAGGACACTTTCCTTTTGCCACAGTCAGCAATTATATTAGTTACCAATTTGTCCTTTTAGATTAGGGTTAAATAAATATTGATTGATGTAACCGTTTTTTTACACATTTAAGTGGACCTAAAATGACTCTGGTGGTTATAGTGCAACATACAGTTAAAATATATTAAAAGCACATGAAGCACATAAAGCCACAACTTTGTTTTCTAACCACACTTGACCTATGTACTACTGTACTGTAACTGTGTCACTGACTATAAAATGTCTTATTAATACATGCTAACCAATTAAACCGTTAAGTCTACAGCCACAGTTTTCCCCTATTGAGTAAATATAATATTATATAATTTTAAGCCTCTCTAACAAGTTTTAGTGCACATTAATTGGGCATCAATTATTTTTTTGTTTACTCCATATCCATATTCATGATTTTATGTGTAGGCGAAAACATTGCATACAGAGATATATGGTAATTACTTCAATAATCATCCTGACCTTTGTCAGTTTGTTTACTATGAATCCGTTTTTGTGATGGAACATTTATTAGCAATTTAGCGCCTCTTGTTTTTGTAATCGAAACACTCTTGAACCTAGAACCATAACTTGACATATTTAGCTTGAACCTGTTTTTGACTGGACAGCATATCAGCGAGTTAAACCCTAAGTATGTTAAGCACACTTTCCAAACTATCAATTCATTGACAGGAAAAGCTTTTGGTTTTGTAATAATGCACTTGCTAAGATGAGCAAGGCTAACTGTGAGGAAAAAAGCAATTAAAGTCTAGTACAACCAACATGCCGTTAAACCTTTTAATGATCTCAACCTCTCCATATCCCGGTTCACTGCAATTAGCAATAAAACGCTTAACGGCTGTGGACTCGTGATGTAGCTGCCTTAGCGCAGGTCAAGTTATGTGGTCACATATACAGACTTGCACCATCTGTCATTTTCAGTGGTGTCTGACTCATACAGAGTGCATTATAATGTACTGTCTCACTCGCTTCTTGAGGTCACTAAGCAGCCTAAGCTAAATATTCTGTGTGTGTGTGTGTGGCTGTTCTGAAAACATAATCATTGATTTGAATAGAACAGGCAATGTAATTAGTATATTTTTTTATTGTTCATTATTTTCCTAATACCGAAGGGGTTGTTCCTATCCAAAATACGGAAGCGGTAACAAAGATCTTTACTATTACTCTTGTCCGCTTATCCTTACTTTATATGGAGTACAAGATTGTTGAGCAATGTGTTTTTCTACCATGCAGATACCGTATTGGACATTGATGCATGCCTGCCATTTCATAATGACAAATAACTGCCATTAGTTTTTAGGGTGTTGTTTCCTTAACATTAAAATCTGTAGCTCTATGATGAAGAACATCACCTACTCACTGACTTTGTCTCTCATCTTAATACATGTCTGCTTATCTCAAAGGGATACATATGTGTATTTTAGACAAATTAAAATAGCGTATTATGAAACCATATTCTTTTATTTTCGCTCTCCCTGTCCTTACGCAGTTTTGCACTCTTTAGCCTGCAGATTTATCTCCAAACACTTCTGAAAAGCCAAACACAGTATATTTTGAAAGCACACAGCTCTTTTCACATTCTCCTTAGATGCCCTGTGGAATTGTGAAAGCTCAAGGTTGTTTCATCAGTATCATCTGAGAAACGAGAGAAATGAAACAAAAGCATAGAAAACCTGTCCCGCTCATTTGTCCGGATCAGGGCGCAGAGTTAGGCATTGTTGAGGCTGTTATCATGGCCGAGACAGGATCCCTCTGTTACAATGTGGCCTTTGTTGAAACTCGTCAACGGGATGCAGGCACGTCTTAAACTCCCTTTGGCATTCTTGGTCTGTCTGTAAAGACCTCACACACTCACACTCTTGCTCACACACATCCACAGCGACATATCCCAGAGCTCAGAAGAGGCATGCCATACAATGTTGATGGCAACTTCCAGCTCTCAGGCTTTCCAAGGCTTATTACACAGTCACCCACAGACACACACACACACACACACGCACACGCACACACACACACACACACACACACACACACACACACACACACACACACACACACACATACACATACACATACACATATACATACACATACACACACACACACACACACACAGACAGACCAGTATTTGTGAATGCTGACAACAGGTTCCCATGCAGACCATGTGCACATGTACACAAACCTTGGACTGACATTAGATACTTAATGTATTTTTTTCTGGAACTCAGAAGGAGTCTGGGCAGAGAGATAGAGCTTCAGGGAGAGACAATGCAGTGTTTTTTTTTTTTAAAACATCTGGTCAGGAGCAAACATATGCAAAGACACATAAACATATCTTGTGTATTCTTACCCTTAGAACCGGTGTGCATAAAATGGTTGGTGTCACATGAGAACGTTATTATTCCCTAAAAATCTTGTTACAAATTATTGAAAATGTATTTCATTTTCAGTTTGAGTTTATAACCAAATGGTAGACTAAAACCATTGTTTGTGGCACTTTATGTAAGTTACACGAGACATACAGTATGTAAGTAGTTAATGTTGTAGTCATTCTCCTATTTCAAAGTCAAAGTACATTTTAGGAAATTGTTAAATTACACATGCTAAACGTGTTATATTTGCTGTGAAAAATGTATTACAGTATCAATCAAGAGGTTTTAATACATTACTGGTCAAATTTCTCTGGTGTTTTTTTGTTGTTGATCAGATTAATTGGACTTTGTCTGGTGTTTATTTTTAAATGATTTGCTTTTAATGATTACGTGCAACACCTGGTTCACCCTGAGTATGAGAAAACAAAGGTTTTTCTCTTCCTACAAGTGTGGTGACTGTGGCTTAGGAGGTAGAGCAGGCCGTCCACTAATTGTTTAAAACGTGTGATTCCAATCCTCCACATGGTGCAGTGTCCTTGGACATTACACTGAAAACTAAACAGACCTTGCACCAGGCCACTGACGACTAAGAGTGAGGTAGAATGGGGGAATGATGCAAATTATGAAGACATCAATTAAGCAAATTGTGTTATTAAGCCATTCAGATAGTTATAGTTGTATTTGTCTTAGTTTTTAGACATCTGTCTCTTTGATTTCCGCCTCCAACCAATTATGGGAAGTTAAAGGTAATTGTATTTGCGTTGCTCAAAGCAGTGCATTTGTTTTTATTTCCTATCATTGCCTGTCCTTCTCTGCGTATTTTGGACACACAACTGAAATAATTTTTATTTAGAACTTTCTGGAACTAAAAGTACATTATGTTTGGCAGCGTGCTCTATGTCAACAAAATGTCTATCTTATATGTTGTGATAAAGGTAGCATGTGTAAGTGACCTGGCTATTTGAATCTGAGTATAAATGTTTTGTGAAAGCATTTACATGCAAGGTATGATGCAAAACAACAAAACCATGTATGTACTGTGTAACATATATTTAAATGACGTCAACAAACACACTTGGATACGCTCTCCACTATACACCAATCCCTGGATCTCCTGCTCCATCGCAAAGCTCCCAGCCTTTCAACAGATCAATCATAGATCACAGCTAATGTCTCCCGTTACAGCACCCTGCGATTGCCCTGTTATTATCCCACTAATTATGACTATCATCATTATTATCCTTTCTCTATTACAGTTCATTACTCCAGACCCATAAGAGGATGGTACAATGGTCTTAGTAGCAGTCATTCCATTTATCGATTGGTAGGAAGTACTAGTCTTGTTGCATGCTGTTTTCTCTTCTGAGTGCTGACGAGGCTCACAGGCCACTCCAACAGTCTGACCAATTAGGCTGTAAATGTTCAACTCACAGTACAATGACATAAATAATGGGTATAAAGCAGAGGGAAGTACTGTTGCTTTCAAGCAAAGTGATGGCTCCTGAGAAAGACTATTGTACTTTTGTACTTGAACTTTACGAAAAGCCTGAGGAAAAATATTTTCACAAAAAGGAAGATTGTCTCAGCCCTTTTTTATAAAGCCTTCTTTTATCATTCATTCCAATGAGCACATTTTCCTTTCATACAGGCAGATTGCTATGAATACCTTTGCCAACACACAATTAGAGACCATAGCTAAACAACAATCTGCTACCAAATCTGTTATTTTGAGAAAACCGATTTATGCCTTTTTCTATTCAAAAAGTGGTTCAGTTGACAGCTCACAATTCTATCTACACTGCACATTTACACGGGGGGATTTACCCATGGGGGGACTTCTGTCATCCTTAAAAAGTCACACGCACGTTTTTTTACTCCAGTTCTTTTTTTTTATCAACTATTAACATTACAATGACAAGGCATTTATTTTCAAAAACAAAGAAGTAACACACTTTAAGGCCCATCCTTTGGGCAACATCGCAGATCAAAATCGAGCACAGTTGATGTTTACTCGAGAGGTGTCTCAGCGGCGTGTTTCAACGAACCCACCCTTATGCAAACAACCTGAGGCAATCTCCACACACTTCCTCACTAGAAAGCACAAATAGAGTGCGCTGCCTACACTCAGACACAAGCAGATGGATGGCTTACTAGATAGCCACACTGTCCCATCTCTGAGGGTGTAGAAATGAGAATAAACGTGTACCCTAAATAGATTCTGTCTCTCACAGTCATCAACCTGAGTCAGCGGCTGAGTCATAACTGCTTTGTCGAATGCCAGATGCACAAGCTGTACCAATGTGATTAAACATAGAGAGAGCGTCGCATCATGCTGCTGCTGGAAGAACGCCATTTATCTCCGGAAGTGTCAAGTTTTCATGAGTCAAGACAAATGCAATTAAGCTTTGATTGACAACCATGTATTAAAGGAAATAATGCAATAAGCTTGGAAATAGTTTCATAAGCCAAAGGGTCATACACTTTTCCTGCTCCTAGAGGAACACGTTTACATTAATATCATCTTAATATATGCAAAAAGTGCAATCGTAAATATTATGTTTATATGCGTGATGCAACTCAGAAATACAGTGATCTCTATGACCTCTGATTTCTATCTAGATCACAACATAAACATAAATAATATCATAATTTAAAATGTTATTGGGAATCAACATTACTCACAGGACCCAATTATAAAAGTATGAAGTGCAGTGAAGAGCTGAACACTGTTTGGTATGAGCGAAATAGAATTAATATTTGAATACACATAATCATAGATGAAAAAAATCCTTAATAATGAAAAACATTTAATTGAATACTATATCCAACAGGAGGAGGGATTGTATTATAACCCTCATAATGGCTGGAATGTATCAAAATGTGTCACTTACGCACCAAACCAGGTTTGTTTATGTGTGTCATTCATTTGTGACAGGAAATGTTGTAATTGGTGTTTATGAATTATAGTACTGCAGACTTTATTCTGCATTAATGTGTGCATGATATTTTATTAAAATACTAAGAATCTAATCAATATATAATCATTATTTTTTGTTCATTAAGTCAGTTTTATTTGATGTGTGGTTGCGGTTGTTGCTTTTGTGAAGCATCTCAAAGAATCCTTTAAATCACGCAGTTCATAATCGCGAGTATCTCTTTCTTTCAGCACACAAAATCTGTGCTTAATCAATTAAATAAATGAATGACCTATTACATGCAAATTAGAAAACCTTCAAGACTTATTTAAAATTATGTTTCTGTTCCGTGCACACAAATAGTTACACATGCCCATTAGTGTGCACACATTGTACAACAGCATGTCAACCAGTTAATTAACAGTTATTTACTACTTTGAACAAACAATAAACAAAACTGTTCAATAACTTTCATAAATGTCTGCAATATGTTCTGTAAAATGGGATTTAAAACTGCTTTGTCTATTTGCTTTTATATCGTAGTATAATCCTAATCTAATGTATCCAGTCGTATGCTCACTCCTTACTTTTCATGCATTTTCCCCCAAATCCTACCATTTAAAAACCTTCCACAATCATCTCACGCCTGCTGTTCCAGTTCACTATTTGTCAGGACCCGTAGGGACTCGTAGGGACTTGCAGTGACCGCTTAGAGCGCTTTATAACACAGGCCAGTGTTGTGATGACTGTTTGTGCAAATTACAGGCTACTGTAATTGAAGAGGACACAAATGAACTGGGACTCTGCCAGAAACAGAGTCATGTGGCTCAAGCACTTTGGCTGCTGATGCAGGCTGACCAGTCTTATATTCATCATGGTAATATAACAATGACAGGTTTCTGCTGCGGGAACGCATTGGCAAAGAGAGCAAGGAGGACAGAGTCAGACTCAAAAAGAGAAAGAGCAAGTCAGAGTGGGATAGTGGCAAATTACACCATGCCAAACACATTAACATATCCATCTGGTGTCTCATTCTTCGTCCACTCCAACTCACCGCGTCGGCCCCTGTTGCCCCCATCACAGGGCATGAATTGGCCCTTCCAGGACAAGGTCATGTTGTTGGCGTGTGTTATGAATCTGCCACCTGAACCTAAAGGTGCCTGTGGGGGCCTGGCGCACCGGCATGCTGGCAGGGTGGCAGAAATGACTCTGTTGTGGAAAACTGACAGGAAGCAAGGCTGTAACGCACAATCTGGGTCACACGCACACACACACACACACACACAAAATGACACCTTTATGTGTTCATGGCTTTAGTTTTCTCTCCTCTTAACCTGTCTCACTCTGTTTGTTGTCTCTCCATTACAGTACTGTCAAGATATACACTTAGCAACAATAATCTCATGTGTTTTTATTGGTAATACACATTCAAAGTGTCACTGTGTGAAGCACTCCCTGTCGTCTCATAGCCAGACTCTATGTGAGTCAGAGATGACTAAGTGTGCAACACTGTGCAATGTGGCCCGTAACTTAAATCTATGGGACAGAAAGAGAGAAGCACACCGACAGATGGCATGACCGGAGTACAAATAGACATTCAGTGGAAGTATTGCAGTATTGAAACATGGATAATAGCTAAAACAGAAACAGAGAAGTCAAATATATTTAATATGATTTATTGAGTTAAACCTTTGAACCGTATTGCTCAACTGAGTCCAAGCTGTATAGTGTTTCATCCTTATAATAGAGAGCGAAAATCAAGCGTTATCTAAAATTAAAATCATATCGGTAGAAAATTCAGGCCAAGCGTTACCTTCAAACAGATGCTTTGTAATATATCTCTTAATTTATCACACTGACCAAATTATAGAATATCTTTTCAACCCTAGGAACTGAGTCTGGAAGTTGTATTTATCGCAGGATGAACATTCCATAGCAAAGTCTCAGTTTAGGTAACAATACGCATGGAATTGAGTTTGCATTGCCATGAAAAACAAGTCTTTACCGTTGTATTGAGACTGAGAGAAATGCGTTTAGCTACAAATGACTGCTGGATGGCACACTGTTCCTTCTCTGTTGCCCTCCATCAACTTTGAATGCGCTGCTACACATCCTGCATCTCTTTTGTGATATGAAAGTGAAAATGACCCTTGAAGATTTTTGAGGCAGAGACTTTAATGAACTGGGACAGAGACGGTGAAATAAAGAGTGAGTTGCTGTAACATGCCCTTTCAAAACCGCAGTTTAGTCTTTCATTTTGACCTATCAATATGAGAAGATTCGATTAACAAGGAGAAAGATGGATGAGTTCTGCTGAGTGTTTGTATTTCTTTGCCCTCCCCATATGTCCACCTGCTCCTGTGTCCTTTCCTTGTTTGGACTTAAATGTGTTACACTGCACGTCCTACCCTTCTCCCAACCTCACCTAACCCCCTTTATGACCCCATTTGAACACAGATGTAGATGATATGCTGTCATCCCACTGCCACCTCCATACCTTATTCATCATACTATAACTGCACACTTCCATTGGGAAAAACTAGGGCAAGGAAAGTAAGGCTTAGGCTTGAGTTAGGCTTTAAAGGGTGTTTGGTTAGTAGTTAAATGTAAACATTAAAACACTAACATTTTATTTAACTGCTTATCTTTAAGTCAACCGAAAAACCTTTGAATCCGTATTTCCATAAAGCACAAAGAAAGTTTGGTGGCACTATTTCCCATCATCCCCCTCTTTGTAAAGTGAAGTCATCTAATGAGCATTTTAATTCCCTTGAAGCCAAATGTCTGTTAATGTACTGTAATAAACATCTGGGGAAGTACTGAGGTTATATTTATACTGTACACATTTAAGTTTCAGCTGACGTGTGTGTCTTTTAAATGCAAGTAAAGGGACCATAAATACTGTATCTTCTATGTGGATTATAATAGGGGCATGCTATGAATTCCTTCAGATGTTTGGATATACATTGTGATTCAGGCAATTATGAAAGCTACATTTGACATAACATTCTCATCAAAAGCAGCTTTAGACAAATCTGCTTCTTTCGCAATTGCTCTCCCATTGTTCTTTATTTCTCCCTCTGCCTGAGTATTTCTCCCCGTCCCTCCTTCAGTGGGGGATGAGGTCAAAGGGTAGCCATCATACATTCATTCATAAGAGTCAGCTGGATGAAGGGCTTCAGAAGTATTACTGTAGCTTGACACTTCAGGCGAGACGACTCTGGATATTTTCATTGTCTGTTGCCTCAGGTTTTGTTATTGTTCATCTTTCTTCAAGAAAACTATTGCTTATTTGAACAATATTACTCATACAAGACATTTTAATTTGTAATGTTACTGTACAGTGAATAAATGGTATCTTTTGACGTTGAAAATGCATCAGTCCATAAAGGATGTGCCTAAAGTGCCTGCCAGAATTGCTATAATATGTATTTTACTGGCAAAATAATTGTTAGAGGTTTGGATAATGTACTTTTCAGAACCAAGATATTGGATAATGGGGAATCTTTGTAAATTGTTAATGAGCTTTGTTCTTTGTTGCTCCCTCAAATTTGAAATGTTTTATAGGCCATTTCAAATTAGTACAACTACAGATCCAGGAACATTAAATCACTTTCATGCACCGAATGTGGATTCAGTTTTGACTTGATTATTCAACTGGAAGCAGAATTCTGTGACAGCAGGATTGTTAACTTTCAGGAAAAGAACAAATTCAACAGCCGTGGCCAAGTGGGGTCATTCCCTGCTCAGCTGCCACAGTGACAGATACAGGAAAGAGGTTGAATCCCATTTAAAGTGATGGCTGCTTGACAGCTCTTCAGCAAAAACACAACTACCCTCTGCCTCTTCCTCAGTATCATATCCTCATCTCCCACATACTGGAGAATACTACTGTCATGAAGTAAAACAACCTCTTCAAGCCCCTCATGTCATCTGATATGCTTTCACAAATAATTTCTCTGTTGGCCTCGACCAATTGCTGGATCGCAGCAGCATCCATTCCCTCAGTCTTACGTGATCTCCAAACTATGATCTATTACCCTCTGTATTATTGGCAATTGAAGCTGAATTCTCCTCTGTGGGGAATTCTCTTAGAAAAATAAGAGTGGGCATTGAACAGTTATCACAAAAAGCTCTTTTGTTTTTCTAGATGATCTTGTTTCAAGCCTTTTTGCTGCCAAACTTTCCCCTTCTGAATCATCTTTCAGCGGGATCTGTCGGTGAACCTGATGCCTGACCTGACTGCAAAAAAATCCAAAGAGAGCAAAAGATTTCCACACACGCAACCTTTTTTATCTCACACTGATGTTTCAACACAAGGAGTAGGCAAGAACAAAAAACATGCCTCTGCAAATGGACAGGGTTATAATAGAAGCATTTATTCCCATTATGTTTCTCTGTGTGATGATTTCAAATAACAAAATGCCAAACTTCAGATAATACTTTTTGTGTCTTGATAAAAAAAAAACACCACTTACAGTAAAACATTTACAGTCATTTTGAGTTTTACATTACAGAGCTCCGAAATGCAAAATTGAGAGATAATTTACCCTGCATCTCAAACATGTTTTGCTTGTAGAATTAACACCAAACACTGGTTTCCTCAACCTTTAAGGATTAATTAATCATTTTTCTGTGCATATACTGTACAAACTCAGCCTATTTGCTTTATTATAACTGTGTATATATCTTATATCAGAGCACAGGTCAAATAATTGATATAGTAGGCCTGTGAAAGACCTTGACTTGACTTCAACTGGCATTTGAATTGCTTCTCTAACCCCTTTTATTAATGCTGAACCAGAGATGGAAACGATAGCGAGAGAAGAGAGAGACTTAATTCTCCAAGACGATTCAGGCCAGCTTGCTGCCTCCGAGGCATCCATGAATGCTTTACGCACAATTGAAGATAGTCTAGGCTCGCTAACGTGTGTGAGTGTTTGTGTTTCCGTGTGTGTGTGAGTGTCAGCGTACATGCATGCGTGTGTTTGTGGAGTAATTCTACACACATGACTTGCTTGAATTGAAGCCAAATGTTTTTTAACAGCCTATCATATTTGCATACAGATTTTCTAGGTATGAAAATAGCACAGAACACAGTAGCGTGTATAAACTCCGAATACAAGAAAAATACTTCTTTTCGAGGTCATTTCTAAGCAAAATATTTATTTCTAACATTCACATTAAGATTGTTGTGTCAGGGGCTACAGATCATTTGACTACAGACAAAAGTGATATGTTCAAGCACAACAGATCAAGCATTATGCCAAACACACAATGCAACACAGTTTCAGTTTTTTTTCATGGAATCTCCATATTTTGATGCTTCCCTTTTATCAGTATGCTTATTCTGCCATCATTTATTAAAGGTAATGACTGCAGACTGTGCCTCTTGGATTACATTAATGTGTGTGTGTGTGTGTGTGTGTGTGTGTGTGTGTGTGTGTGTGTGTGTGTGTGTGTGTGTGTGTGTGGTGTGTTTGTGTGTGTTGTGTGTGTGTGTGTGTGTGTGTGTGTGTGTTGTGTGTGTGTGTGTGTGTGTGTGTGTGTGTGTGTGTGTTGTGTGTGTGTGTGTGTGTGTGTGTTCCAGTGGCGAGCCGTCAGGGCCCTCTAGGCCCTCTGTGAGGGCCTAAGATATTCTAAAAAATAATATTTGAAAACATAAAAAAATATATATTATTTTTTATATATTATTTTTGTTACATTTTTCATTAGTTTTACCAAAATAACTTGATTTAATTGTATTTAAAATAACATTTCCAAAGAAATAAATCCTTCGAATCTGCCTGTTCAGTTTCAGTTGGAATGTGAAGGGTTAAATGCCGTCTCTGCGAGTTACTGTGAAGACGGGAGACCTTGTTGGTCCCTCTGTACATTCACAGAGGGCCAGCTATAGTAACTCAATGAGAGAGTAATGTCAACTGACAGTACAATTGACCAATCATATCTTCCCTCTAAATGGGTGGGCTTTATTTTCGCGGACTTTATGACAAGTTCCGCCCGCTGTGGGGTTTATGCAAGTGGTGCAGTGACTGTGTTCAAGTCAGAGGGACGAACCCTCCTCTCTGCTGTAGGTACGGCAGTGAGTTATGCATAAAGCATTCATCAGAGAGAATAAATGTATATAGACAAGGGTTCCCCTTGCACACTGCTAACACAGTCTGAGCAGAGACAAATTGTTCATATTCAAGCTGCCCCCTAATGTGATTTTCTAAATTCATTCTGACATGGGAGCTCAAAATCAAATGAATGCCTACCGCTTTCATCAGCATTGTGTTATCAACCCCCCCCCCAAACACACACACACACCTCGCCCCTTCTCCTCCACATTGGTCCAATCCGTTACACCTCATTCCTTAAACAGTGATTCACCTTCTCTTGTGCCCACTGGGATCTATTTGTATCCAAACCATACATTAAACATTCACTACGTCAACCAGATGCTGTCGCGCCGTTAAGAACCAATAAAACTGCACTCACAATATGATAAAACAAAAAGACAGTCACCAAACATCCCCTGCCCTCCAGAAATACTGAAATAACAGTTAAAATGAGCCAAAAAGGCTGAACTATAAAAGAGATAATCAGCAGGGATGAGTCATGCACTCATGCTGCTGACTATTCGGTGCTCAGAATATAATACTCTCATTTACAGAAATTACGATTTTGCACATAGTCTGGTACCCCGCATTTGAAAGAAGATGTACAGTACCCCACAACAACTGACATCCTTTAGGTAAAAAGCCAATGAAATTTAATTTCACTTTGATTTAGTGGAGCTTTTTTAATTAAGGTTGTTATATTATTGCATATTGCTTAGAGACCAGCCTTAATTACAAATGTGCTTCCATAAAATATGTAAATGCTAGGAAGTCTTTACATTTTCGAAAAATATGGTAGCTGCTAAATGTTTTCATCTTAATGGATTTTAAATAATGAACACAAATATGAACAATATCAAAAAGTGTTTTAGTCTGATATGAGGGAAATTCTAATTAAACCAATAACATAATGTGGCACCTGAATAATTGTGGATAATAGCATATAATAAAAGTGCAATTTAAGGGTAATAAAGTAATTAATTATATGTGTTGGCATCCTGTGAGCTCTGAATGAATTCCTCTCGTGTCACATCGTCGTTCCGACCCCAACACGGGAGGCGGATCACCTAACACGCACACTCACTGAAGAAAGAGAACACACAAGAGGTTTATAGAGCCTCTGTAGGATGTTCAATCTCATTAGAAGTGTTTCCTCATGAATAACATTGAATAAGGATGAATCACTTGATTATAGATTCCTGTGTGTGTGCTGCCTGTGTGTGTTGACAGCTTCCTCTGTGTGCGACGGGGTGTGTGTGTGTGTGTGTGTATCTATCTCGCCAGAATAAACAACAGTGGGAAGTGCCAGTCGGTGAAAAATGGGCGCCACCTCCCCTCGCTCTTCTCCTATTGATTTAATCTCCAGCCCTTTGCCACCACCAACCCCCCAAATCTGTCTTCACAAAACCGTTTGAGGACATTCCTGTCCACTCGGGTTTCGTTCGCATGACTCTTTGAAATAAACATAAATAACCATGACGGGAGGTTAGAATATCTTCCGGGAGAGCCATAATTCTCCTGATTGGTGAGAGAGAATTGTGCCTGCAAACCTGTAGCACTGCGTAGGCCCTTTTCACCTCCATTTCTTTTTTTTAAATGGGATTTCCTTCACTACAATGTACTAAAGAAGGACATTGCTTGTATTATTTTTGCAAATGTTCAGTAAATCCGGCAGAAATCAGGCATATCTACACACACTGCAGAAGCCTATCTGATGGAGTTATTTTTGAAGGTTATACAGTATGGAAGCTTTTATAGAGAACATTTGAATAGCGTTTGACTCATACAGTTCAAAAATACAAATGTGTGAACTTTGGTTTCTTCGATCTTGCACAAACACATGACAAAGGATACTTGTTTATGTCACTGTGAAAACGTAGCGCATTCTTGTATAAAGGTGTTTATAATAAACTGGTAACCATTGTTACCTAGCATTGGGATTGTTTTCTTGGTTTCCTTTCCTACGTATGTAAAATCTTTATGTGAAGGGTTTAGGGCATGGGCATGGGCCTGATCCCTGCTGATTGGAAAGCAGCTTGTGTCTGGAGGTGTGATCATAACACAGTCTCTCTGAAGCCCTTGGATTTTCTGGCTGGTAAATACAGCTTCACAACTGGCATTTCCCTGGCTGTCGTATCCAGGTTTGCTGCAATTACAAACTTATAGCAGTGAGTTGTGCTCATCACATCCACATGGGAGGGCAGTAAATGAGAGCAACCGAGTAGAAAAAGGAAAAAGTTTGTTTCTCACGCACGTCTGCAGCCACTTCCCACCCTGCACACTTCCATCACCTCCCCCTCTCAATCTCATTGTGCTGGCAAATTAAAATTCACGGGCTGCCAAGCCATCCATTCTCCCTCCTCTGCTTAATTGTCTCGAAAATTGAGGAGATTACCGGGCGCGATTTATGTACAAATAAGAATCTGTCAGAAACCTGGCAGTGTATACCATGACGAGCACACACACACAGACTTTGATGATCTGGAAGCTTTAGGCAATGACCGCTATAGGATGCCTCAGATCCAGAACATTATCCTTGTTAACCCTTTTTGTATGTTACACTGAGTAACATGTGCTGGATAAAACACCAGAGAGAAGGAAAATCACACGTCATCACTCCTACTTTTATTAAAGATCAAGAAAAAGGTTTCATTGCAGCATAACCAACATCATTGTTACTGTTGGATAAGGTTATGTAGACCTGCTTAAAAAGTATTGCCATGTCAGCTGACAAGGTCATTTGCTGAGTTAAATGTGAATATTTGCTACATTTAGATTGTGATTGAGAAAGATGGGATAAGACCTCTCTCTTCAGTAGCAGTAGCAGCAGTAACATCGGACTAGTCTAGCTGTATATTTATCACCTAATGTTTTGGCAATGAACACCCACTCATTGTTGTGTTATAGTTGAAATATATTTTGATTAGACACTTAGATAAAGCTGCCAGGAGTTCATAAATTTAGTACGAGTTAACATATTTTCAAGTTGGCAACAGCTGAGCTAACATTTGGCTCATGAGAGCTTATTGAGCTTGGGGCCATGTGATAGTATTCCTACAGGCAAACATGAACAGCAGTTAATGATCATCATACATAACGCTATCAGAGAGACCAGGTTTCCTGATCCCATAATCACAGGTGGCACTCTTTGTTAAGAGCTTTGTGTGGTCTGGCATGATGTGATTTATTAACGTCATTGCTCTATATGCAACTGTTTGGTTGGTTTTAAACTAATACACGGACATCCAGTGGATGGAAAAGTACAAACAAATCCTCACCTTTAATAAGCTTCTTCGCTGATGCTCATCTCTGATTCTTATCAATGTCCCGGCATGAACTGAAGATCTGATGAAACTGCCAAATTTAGCCTGCTGTCAGTGAAATTATTCAATGGTCTGTGGCGTACTGTATGATAATGTTGGTCCACCCATCCATCCAATCAGACAGGCATCTCATACACGTCAGGTTGAATAATGTTGTGAAATGAAATGACAATTCACACTGATTAGCAGGCTAGAAAGTATCAGACATCTTGAACGTATCCTGACTAAACCTCATTCTCTTAGGGAGGCCAGTCCACAACATTCAGCACACAATCAGACTGTTAGACTCATTGTTGGGGATTGGACAAAAAGGCGTAGGTTTTACAATGAGATACAAACTCTGCATTGTTTAAAAAGGATTGGTGTCTACTCTAGGCACTTGCGTGATTGCGTGTGTGTGTCACAGAATTGTTATGCATTTAGGATTTGAAATGTATTATGTCTAAACTCTCTTTGTCATTTCCTTTGTTTTACCCATACCAGCTTAAAGTCGATTATCTTTTTTCTGTTCTTTTTTCAACTTCTTTCAACCCCCCCCCGCTACACATACACACTCATAAACACATACACACGCAGGTGTATCTCCATGTGAGTTGTATGTCTGCAGGTATGTGTAGGTTTGTGTGTAATGTGCAGGTGTGCGCAGAGACCACATGTTCTCCCCTGGGAAGGAGCCAAATGAGGCACTGTGATTATAGCCTTACCGATGTAATCTCACCTCTTAGACTGTCGCCACTCAACCCCACCTGTCCCCTCTCCTCCTCCATCCACTCCTCCTTTCATTCCGGCACACTCCAGCTAAATCCAATTTGTTATATTTTCAAATAAGGCCTTGTTTTTCTGTGCTCTCGCCACTTGAAACAAAGTGGCTTCTATTATTGCTTCGCCAATTTGAAAGTTTTCCTCCCCTCGCTCCCTCCTCTTACTTTTCCTTCAGGTCCCATTGTTCTTCCTCTTCAGGTCCACTCTCGCTGTGATGCACAGTAGGCAGTGAAGGCTCTAGATGTAGCACAAGAGGCAGCAACTCAAAAGCTGTTACACAACTACTGAGCTGTTCTTTTGTAGCTTGACGACATAATGGTCATCTTAATTTTTGGAGGCTGGGACAGAGACTTGTGATTGATGCTGAAAAATAGAATGTGTTCTTAATAAGTAACTACTTATTTGGTTTAAACATTTCCCAATAAAAGATCAGTAACAACCATTCAAATATATCTTTCTTTTGCAACTGTGTTTGCTTTCTCAATTTGCAGTTCATTTTTGACACGTAAAGTGGATTTTGAGGGTGATCTATACTCTGAAAACGAATAATCATCTGAGCACATTGTAATGCCAGATAAAATTTCTTGACCAATGTTTGAGGCAGATAATCATGATAAATTAAGTATATACCGGTAAAAGACCAGAGAGGTTGTCTCTTATTTGTTTTATAAATATATTGAATTAAATGTTTTACTACAACATGCCTCTCTCCTATGGTTTTGAATTGAAATTGAAAAACTGCCCTCCGGGTTGATGCTTATGGATGCTGCTATTATTGCTTTGCCAAACATTTGGCAAAAGAGGGCTTTTCCACAGTCTTCTTGTTTGATTGATTTCAATTATTGCTATAAAAATAACAATATGGTGGTAATGATGATGACACATATAATTAAATGAATTCTAATTGTATCTTGATGGTGACGATGATGATGATCATGATGATGATGATGATGATGAAGACAGATGGTGATGTTGAACAGCCGTCAGACTTTCATATGAGCATGCCTCATCTCATGCCTGCAGTGAGGTGCATGGTTTTGATTGAAAATAATCGCTGTGTGTTTTATTGTGTGTGTGTGTTGCAGGGGATGATGTACCTGGAGGAGCGTAGGTTGGTCCACAGGGATCTGGCAGCCCGAAACGTCTTGGTCAAATCTCCCAACCACATCAAAATCACCGACTTTGGCCTGGCTCGCCTCCTGGATGTTAATGAGAAGGAATATAATGCCGATGGAGGAAAGGTGATAAATGTTTTTTAAGTATTTTAATATATTTATTAAGGTGGTGCAATTGCATGCAAAGTCAAATGGATAAAAAAAGCTAGTAAATATCAACACAAATTTGTTTTACGCTTATCCCTATGCTCTATAAATTGCCTTCATGAAAATACAAACATTTGAGGAAACAAAAAGAAAGAGTGCAAAAATGTTCGAGGCTTGGTATTGGTAAGTGTGTTGCTAGCTAGCTTTAAGCTAACGTCTGTACAGTTGGTACATTGCTGTTTGGACCTACTAAACACTAATGTCCAGCTGTTTAATACGTGCGAATGACACACTGTCTGAAACGAACACATATCTGGATGTTGGCAACCTCACAGTGACACATGGCTACAGAAAGGCCAATCATTTGAAAATAAAAACCTTTTTAACAGCAAAAATAATTTTATCACAGATTTCAGACTTTGTTTTTTGTAAGGATTAAAGGACAATAGAGATATAACCTGTTCATCAGTGAGTACAGCTAGCTGCTGGTTGTTTCCTTATTTTTGAATAAACAGATATCAGAATGGCATTGACTTTTCCTTTAAGCAAGAAGGCAATTATGAAATGAATTTCATTTCATTATTCTCTCTTTAACTTTTTGAATGATTTCCGTTTCAGGAAAAGTAGCAATAGTCTAGCAGTACATTGCTCACATCATCAAACCCTGCTTTACTCTAGGCTACTTTGATATTTCTGTATCGTCATTTGAGCCTGTTATGAATGACCTTGTTATCTTTTTTATTGTCTGTAGTTTGTTTTGTTTGGTTTTAAAGGCTTGACGAGATACAATATTATTGAATTACTATTTTAGACCATATCATTGACTGTTGTAAATACAGCAACAGGCATCAACATTACATTTGGTTTTATATCCTAAGGGAGGAACTTTGCCGATCACAAAGGACAGTTTTAGTGGAGTCAGTGAGACACATTTCTGCTCTATTGGACCGTTTTATTGACTTTTGGGGAATCGAATCTCAGAACGGTATTAACGTAATACGTCCTTGGAGCTCTCTGTACTTCAGCTGCCAGCCTCTTTTCATCTTTGTTCATCCTTTTTTTCCTCCTTTGTATTTAGTTTTTAAACCATTGTTTCTCAGGAAAGCCTATTTCATCCCTCATTCTTTTGTGTGTAACGGTTTGTCTCAATGTTGAGCATTCTAATATTATCCCCTCCACTGAGAGAAAGACAGACACACTTTAACCTTCGACACCCCCCTCCCCTCAACCTCCATCACTGCAAACAATAGAATTGGCCTTCTAATCTAATGGAGTCAAGCTGCTTTGCAGACTGCCAATACAGCTGGAGTTTGTGTGCATGTGTGTGTTTGTCTTCTCTTTCATCAAACTATTTTCCACTTTTTTCTCTTTGCAGTTCGTTCTACCTAAAAGTATTGTTTGTTGTCAAAACGTATTTAGTTGGTTTACTTATCAAGAGATTGAAAAACTAACATGCTTTTTTTTACGTGGCAGATGCCCATCAAATGGATGGCCCTGGAGTGTATCCATTACAGGAAGTTTACTCATCAGAGTGACGTTTGGAGTTACGGTAGGCGTTAAACATTTCCTTCTGGGTACCTGGATGATGTAGAAAACCATGAGAGCCTCAAAAATGTTATATGTAAGACAGACCTATTTGTATAGCTATATGCAAAGTGACTTTCAATGTGTGTGTTCAATCTCTATGGGAGCAAGACTTTGCTGTGTGTGCATGCCCTCTAAACAAATTAGTAACATAATGTTAAGTGCTGACGAACAAGCCTTAAAGGGCAGTCAAAAGCTAGATACTCAAAGAAATTATCCAGCAAGAATAAAGCATAAAGCCTCATCATTGGTCCTGCAAATAGCTACAGCAATAGTGTTCTTTAGCTTCTGTTTTCAAATGTCTATATACGAAATGTGGATGCCATGTTCAATTCTGCTTTAAAACAAAACATTTTCTCTATTTTGGACATTTGAATTACATCCTCCATCTTACTCCTTTTAATTCCACTAATTCTTTAAAAAATATATATGGTTACTTTAATTTAGCCTTTACATATTATTTACCAATGTATTGTTACTTTAAATGATTTCATTGTGTTTTAAATGATTTCTACAAATAAAAAGACTTGATTTGCCTGAGTTTCTTTATAAAGGAGATGCAATGTAATAACTGTTGTGTACTATAGTCTCAAAAGGTTGGTTTTCAGCCTGAAGCAGAAGATGGGCAGTGACGGTGCTGTCCTGACTGCAGTGTGGAGTTCATTTCTCCACAGTGGGGTCAGAACAGAGAGCCTCCAATGAGATTAGCAACCAGAGGGTCCACTGAGTGACAGGATCAACAATCGTCCAGACAGAGAGCACACTGGCTGCAAAGAAAACCACTGAAAAACAAACACAAGCAATATAGTCAAATGTAGGCAGACAAAAAGTGTGTGTTAAAAAGAAGATAGGAAAGCTGTACATTCTGAAGAAAGTTAACCAGGCATATGGCATGCAGCTATTGTACAATAAACTCCAGACTGCTTGCTAGACAAGCAGGTCATTTATAGAACTAAAGCAGCTGTAGAAGGTTTTGCCATCATAGCAGTGCTGATGAACAGGAAATGAGTGTTGAGTTCTTGCTATCCCTGTGTAACTGTCTGAACATGTGGCAATCACACGCACTGTGAAATGTAAACAAGATGATCTACTTTTTGAAGTACTTAAGCATTAAAAAATCGGTCTTTGAAGCCATGAGCCTGTCAGCAAAAATGTTATCCTACCAGTTTTATGAGGTTTTTATTGCTCTTTTTCATGTAACAGCTTCCTGTTTAAGATGACCAATGACTCTTAAAGTAATTTGAAAAAAATGATTTTCTAAACAAATATGCAAGATGGGTCGTATCAAAGAGAATAATGTCTGTTTGATTAAAAGTATCAGTATGGTTTAATGTGTCCATGTCCCCAGTGGTCCTCTATGACCGGGGGCTATTAGACTTCCATCTTACAGTATAGTGTGCATTTACTCTGCTAACCACTCATTAATACTAACATGATGAAGGCTGAAGAGTTCTGAAAGTTCTGATTGACTGATGACTTTCAAGACTGTGATGAGTTCCTCTCCTCCACTCATCTTCTGTCCTCTGTGGACTTGTGTTGTCTTGTCTTCTCTTCTTTATTCTTTGTTTTGTTGCTTCCTTATTTTGTCTTACACATTTTTTCTCTTTGTTCTTTATTTTATTTAAATGTTTTAGTTGTTCTGGTCCATCTTCTATTTTTCTCTTTTTAACTAACCCCTCATCTCAACTCTTAATCTTCTCTGTACTTATTCATTGTCACATTGTCCTTTCTCCTCTTGTCCTTTTCTCTTTTAACATATGTTCTCTTTCTGCCCTACGTTACTTAACTGTCGTCTTTTTTCCCATTTGTATTCACGTTGCTTCATCTCTATTTCTTTTTGTCCCTCCGTTTTAGGGGTGACCATCTGGGAGGTGATGACCTTTGGAGGGAAGCCATACGATGGGATTTCCATCAGAGAAATCCCAGACCTACTCGAGAAAGGAGAGCGTCTTCCTCAGCCACCTATCTCCACCATCGACGTCTACATGGTCATGGTCAAATGTAGGTAGAAAGGGGGGTCACATTACCAGACATGCCTTAAAATATACAGTACTTTTACCAATATACTCAAATACAAGACCACCACAAACCACAGCCTTATATTACCATTGTTAAGTCAACATGTTTCCTACAGTCTCAACAAATATTTTGCATTATAAGCTTCATAAATATATGTATTGCTTTTGAATAGCAGAATATTGCCCATGATTTACCGTTTTTGTTTCCATCCACTGTTTAAACTAGCAAAAAAGCTGATTGAATGGTAAAGGTGAAGAAAGGGCCAACTGTTTTTTTTAGTTAAAGCATGCTAAAATAATTACGCTTTTATAGAGAGAATTTTGAAAGGCCACAACAGCTGTTTCGTATAAGAGGGTCTAGGTGGTGTCAAAGATGAAGTTATTAAAAGCTGACATATCGCCACTCTAAAATTCCACCCATCTGTTATATTTCAGTTTATGAATGCTACTGACACAACTCTGATAGCACAACTAGTGAGAGACCCTTCAAAATGACTTTAGGAGGGGTTATGTTAGTAGATGAATAACAGTATGAGCTCAAATCCACCACCAACATAATGACCTCATTGGTCGGTCACTGCTGTCATGCGCTGGGGTCACAGGTGGCGCTGTAACCTCTGGCCACTGTTGCCGGGGTGAAGGTTTGGTGCCAGCACCGCCCCAGCCTTGTCCTGCAGTCTCAAGCTGCAGCCTCTGGTCCAAACTGTCACCTTGGCTCTCAGTGTCACCCCGAACCTGCGCCAACCTGGCAAACACACACACACACACACACACACACACACACACACACACACACACACACACACACACACACACACACACACACACACACACACACACACACACACACACACACACACACACACACAACACAACACAACACACCACACACACACACACACACACACACACACACACACACAGCGGGCAGAGGTCACTGTCACCTGCCTGTTATCTACCTTTGCTTTTGCACCACAATACCGTACATGCAGAACTAACACACCTCAATATTCAGCATCTCAAATATGGAGATTTCCCGCCTTTCTGTGTTTTATATTATATTAAATTAAATATCTTGGGTTTTGGCTGACCAAACTATGATTTTACAGTATTTTCTGATTTTTCAGATTTGTTTCATTGAAGAAAATATAAATACAAAGAATAAATGTAGTTAGTTGCAGCTCTAGTGGACTGGATAAAGGGTTATATATTTAAGATATGAAATCTCTTGTATCTGTATGTGTGTACTTGTGTGTAAAGCCACATCTCTCAATCTCTCGATCTCTATTTCTCATTTCCCCGGATACTGAGACGGGCGCTACACAAGGCCAGATCACATGATTACTTTGGCATAATACCAATTTGTTCACAGAGAAATTGGCAGAAGGAAGTATTACTCCATATGGCCATTCTAATGATGAAACAGTATTTATCTTCAGATTGAAAAAGTGATTACAATAAGAAAGCAACTTCATTAAAAAAGTACTTTAATCTTTCATTACGGAACAAATAACCATGTTTTATATAATGAAAATTGGTTTAAATTGAAAATCTTTTGAGACCTTCAGGAGAGGGAAGTTATATTATCAGGTTTGTCTTCAAGTTTGCTGAGAAAATGCGAAGACTTTCAAACTGCTGAGGTGATATGAAGACAGATTGTCTTTTTATTATTAATGCTTTATATGTTTTATGATAGTATATATATATATATACATAGCTTGGCTGAATTTTTGTTAATGTGTGATCACATGCTTGTAACATAACTTTGACACAGTAAGAATGAGTGGCTGGGATTATAAGGAATACTGTCTAAAAACTACAAAGGTCAAGGAGCTGTTCTACACAGGTTTCGCTCTAACTCATTAGTAGCTCACAATGCAGCCACATTCACATGTAGTTCAAATGCAAAGTATGTTAGTAAGGGCTCAAAGGATGTATATATATATATATATATATTTGACATGGTCTGCGTAGGCAGAACCTTTGACAAGTGTGAAGAATAGAGAAATGCTCCGCCTGATCAACACTGACACATGCACCTTTCCTCCCACTTAAGTGCTATCGGTTCACAGTCAGGAGAAAACTGGATCTTGATTGGTGTAGATGAGGCTTTGGTTTACCTCAGAGAACAACATACTGTTTTTGCAGGTTACAAGGTCCAATTTAAATGTACAGACTTAATGAAGAGATAAAATCAGGTATTCACAGGTTTAGATATCTCAATATGTATTAGAACATCATATTATTCAGACACTAACATAAACACTTTCTTCAGGTTGGATGATTGATGCAGACAGTCGGCCCAAGTTCAAGGAGCTGGCTGCAGAGTTCACTCGGATGGCTCGTGATCCCCAAAGATACCTGGTCATTCAGGTAGGTCAATCTTTACCTCAAATATCAGGATATCATGACATTCTTTCGGTTCTATGCGTCTAAAATACAGAGTAGTTACCTTCAAAGTGAAAACTGGCCAGTTTTCCACTGTGCTTGTTTTGTATAAATGTATACAGAGTTTAGATTATGTTATTTTCTATTACAAATTACATTTTACTTTCCTCATTCCTTTGTAAGAAAATACACTACTACAAGTACTTATTTCACTACCCGTGTGTAAAACTTTAAACGATTGAGCCAGCCTGAAATTAGTCGACAAACACAGTAACGCAAAGTGCATCATTAGAAGAAATCAAATAACATTACACATCAATTAAGGTGAATGTTTGAAATATATTATGCAAATCAGGATGTAAAGGGCCTCAAAGTTGACACTCATCTACACACAACTTTTCTCAGGGTGACGACCGAATGAAGCTGCCCAGCCCAAACGACAGCAAGTTCTTCCAGAGCCTCCTGGACGAGGAGGAGCTGGAGGACCTGATGGACGCTGAGGAGTACCTGGTGCCGCACTCCTACAACATTCCACCTCTGGCATACACTCCCCGAGCACACATGGACTCTAACAAGGTATCGACGTCTTATAATAAACTCCAAAAACACTGAATAAACTTAAGTTACTGATGTATAATCCATTCTGGCCAAAAGAAGTATGAATATTTGGACAAAATGGAACCCCTGTATTAGGTCTCATATTGTAACAAGTGAGATTTCATGTATGTTTTTATTATAAAGCGGGTAAAGAAGCTATAAGAATACTGTCAAAGTATCACAAGGCTCAATCTACGGAGAAAGACCCGGAAACACTGACCAATCAGAGTGGAGCTTAAAGAGACAGATATTTAAAAGTATTGTTCCAGCCCAAAGGGTTAATTCAGGATTAGTGTCGTGAAAATAATTTGTTTTACTAGTTACCCAAAATGTAGCCATACATTTGCATAAGATGTCCCTTTTAATATAACTTTGTAGCACACATTTAAATGTAGTTGCTTATATTGTCATTTTACATTACCTTTTTGACTACCTTTTTCTTTTGAGTGTGGCAGCAGGGTGACTATCATGATGGAAAGAAGACGGTGTAAACTCAAAGTAGTGATTCAGAACATTTAGATGGTCCCTAAAGTGATGTGGAAATGAATTTTCTCAGCATGTACTTCAGGACTCTCCTGTTGAAGCACAAACGATTGAAATCTTAAAGCAGAACTCACACAGCTTTCTAAGTTTCACTTTCATCTCCCTCTTTCTTTCTCTGTGTGTTTCCTTGGTCTAATTCCATTGTGAAACTATGGTAATTGTCTTCTTCAAAATTGGGGTTTACAGCAATATTCCCTCAGTTATTTAACTGTTCAACTGTTCAAACGTGTCCGTCTATCTTTGGACTTAAATCTATCACAAAACCAGTCACACAGCCAGGCAACTCAGCCATTTTGTATTCCAATATCCCCCCCTGTGTTTGTGTCAGGATAAAACGCCTGCCGAATGCCAATGCGAGACAACTCCAACTCTGTTTGGTGCATTTCAAGGGGTGACAGATTACTTATTTGCATAAAACTGGTAAATGTGTCCTCCACGATTTGGGGTTTTTCTATTCAGGCTGATACTAGATGATTTTTGATACAGTTGCATTAATCCACATAAATCATGATGATTAGTTTAATGAAATCAATTATTGCCAAAGAAAGACAATATTATTTGTTAATACCCATCCACATGTCTAACAATTACAGTTCAGAATTTGCAAGAATTATAAGTAAAAAAAGACTGTGCGTCGCGATTAATGGCAAGGTTAGTCGTGGTTTTACAACCTCCACAGTAGACAAGGAGCAGACATCCTGTGAGTCACCCATACTACACATCAGTGACTGACCCATCTCTAATTTGTGATAAAAGGCTATGTGGGTCTGTATCCCTGTTGAGCCTGTTGCACCACTTTCTCGTGCCATGCAGGATGCCAAAAAATCATCAATAATAAGGGAACCTGATGAATAAATTAAGAGGAAACGTTTGATCAGAAATGGGATTTTAATCTGCCTATTCATTCACCGACCAGTAATCCACAAACGTTTCCCCCTCTTTGTCTTTCATTTATGTAAGTGAAAATAAGTGCCACAGGGGAAGAAAATGATTTTTGATCTCTTTAGACTGCTCAGAGCTCAGAGGCCATGCAGAAGAAACTAAGAAAGGGAATTTGAAACAAAAAACTAACTTTTTCTGGAATCCAGGGATAAAAGATCAATCCGAAAAAGCACCCAGTGAGGTTCTACAAAAGAGCCCCTTTTTTGTTATGAGCCTAGACACAAATGCACACAGCACGGCAGGGCTGATATGGTTACTTTAAGACTTTGCTGCATGGAGCCTTTTAATTAAAATCCTTTTAATTAAATTGTCCTTGGCAGTCATGCTGCCATATCACTGTTTGGCACTGCTGTTTGTCTCCCCTGCCTGTCACATTGAAATATTACAGATCAACAATGGTACAAAGAATGTGTCTATTGTATGGACTTTATGCACAAACACGTTTTATTATTAACAATGCCTTCTATGGTATGTGTTAATTGCTTATTTTATTGCAGTACATTGTATGTTTGTTTGATTGTTCAATAACCTGCTCTCAGAACCGTTGTAGATCAAAGACTGGAAAATACAACATGTATTTACTTACTGGCAAATAAGCTGAACGTTGATAATGAATAGAAGAACAGCAAAACACAAACGTTGCAATAACTCCCCACTGTCTCAGGGTTTGCTTTGGCGTGGTTAATGGCTATTCTTGTTTATTGTGACATCCCTGTCCCCAATCCTCTAACCCTCTTTCTGTTTTCTCAGAACCAGTATGGCTACCACGACCCCAGCTACAGCATGGAGGACATTATGGCCACCCTCCCCAGAGTGGTCTCTGTTCCTCCTGTCTCTGGGGTCTGCCTCCTACCACAGGACCAGTCGTTAGGGGGGCAGATTGGTGTTGGATTTGGCCGCGGTAACCTGGACGACCCTCGCTGCAATGGAACCCTGAGGAAGCAGGCCTCCCCGAGGTCAGGCAACCTCGTGCCGGGCTCAGCGCTCACTGCTGGACAAGGTAACGACTGAAACTGATCCATATTGAAATAGAAACAGTATTTATAAAACCAAGACATAGGTTAATTGAGCTGTTGGAAATGTCTTTCATATATTTGATGGAAAGCTTTAGAGTTGTAATCGATTTATTTTAGACATTTGACTAAAGTTTGTATTCGGAAATGTTTTGGTAATCAATAAAACACTTAGTTCTGAGCAATGTTGTGATAATTGCCTTAGCTTGCTGATCTACTCTCCTGCATAATTTTTACATATCCCAATTATATTCCTCTTTACATAAGCAATGTATTTGCAACGTAAACGCACAATGAATTCTTAATGGATTAACATAGAGTCTCATGGCACTTTCCTAAAACCAATACTTTTGTTGTGTGTCATGTGGGTGTGATCTCAAAACAGCTGATATACGAAAAAGCTGACTTGTTGTCGACAATTCAGTCCACAAATAGGTTTTCTCAGGGTCAATGATTTTAAATTGAATGGATGTATTAAAACTGTTTTTTTTTTACTATTTTAGGTTGTTGAATAACCTTTTTAGCTTATGGTGATGTTTACTATTATAATTTTTTTGTCAGTTATGAATTGTTATTTAATAATTTCAGTACATTTTTATTCATTTCAAACTTTTTTGTATGGCCCTGCATCCTACAACATAGTCTTTCCCCACACTCCCAGTGCCTAGCCAATACACTGTGATTACTGGTATAAGCAAATCCTTGAATTATAATATATAAACCATAATTTGCTGCAATAACTTATCAATGAAAACCACCTTCAAGCGAGCGACAGGCCCTCGCCCTTCTTTAACCCAACCTATCAGTTGTTCCCTCGCTGTTTTTTACTGTGATGATGGATCACTCACCAGCAGAGGATTTGGGAGATGAGCGCAAAGGCTAAGCTTGTAATGAGCAGCTGTCTGGCCAAACTGAACCACATATTACACCTCTCAGGCAGAGAAGCAGCAGCAGCAGTTTCAGCCTCTAGTTGTGTTGAGCCTGTTTACATGCTTTTTTGGGACCTATTTATGCCTCCTTTGCAAAATAAATTGGGTGATGAAACTGAAAATGTAACCGTACAAGCTTTACATATTATACTATACCCATTCGTATAGTGGCAGTTGTTTATGAGTTTGTTTATTCAGGTACCGATAGTGATCTATCTACTGTCAACAGATGAATAATGAAGTGCATCTCAGGTCAATAATACCCTGTAATCAATATAATATAAAAAGCGTTTGACATTAGCAATAGCCCTGAGGGTTTAATCACAGAACAAAGATAACAGCACACAAGAATGAAATGAATGTGTTATTCTTGTTTATGGTGAATAACATTGAAGGTTTTAGATGACAAGAGAAATCCATGTCCATGATTCATGGAGATACACTTAATTAAGTATCATATTCTTTAAAAAAAATCCATCATGTCTTTTTCCTTTTAAAGGTGGAGGGGAGGACAGTAGTGGACAGCGTTACAGTGCCGATCCCACCGGTCTTTTAGCAGAGCGAGGAGTAAAAGGAGACAAGGACCAGGAAGGCTACATGACTGCCATGAGAGACAAGAACAACTCAGGTTCATTTGACAAACTATTGACTAATTTGTGTTTATTTCTTTGCACATTGAGATATGATAAGCAAACCCAAAAGTTACGGAAATGAATACTGTTGTATAGTTTATGACTGTTTTGTTTGTTTGCAGACTATCTCAACCCAGTAGAGGAAAACCCCTTCGTCACCCGCCGTAGGAATGGTGACGCCCACGCAGTGATTGATGGAGCCGGCTGCCACACCCTGCACATGGCTGGAGCTGCTGCTGCCACCAAGAGCCAGTCCACTCACGGGGACGATGAGTATATCAACGAGCCACTGTACCTGAATACCTTCCTCAACCCTGGGGACAAGAACGGATTGGCTGGCGCAGTGTCCATTTCTGGCCCAGGGTCCTCTGCTGCTCAATCAATATCGCAGACGGTCAACCCATCAACGTCAAGCCACGTGGTCTCCACCTCTGGATATGTGATTCCCCCTGGCCACCTCCCCCACCAATCGTATCCATCACACACCCTGCACCCGGGCCATTCAGGACACGCTCTGCACTCAGGCATCGCCAGCGGCACCATAATGTTTGATAAGAAAGGCAAGAAGGCCACTTTTGACAATCCTGAATACTGGCAGCACAGTCTACCCCCGAAGTCCTCACTGCACAACCCTGAGTACCTGCAGGACTGCAGCACGCGCTTCTTCTACCGGCAGAATGGACGCATTCGCCCCGCTGTGGCCGAAAACCAGGAATACTTGTCCGAGGCTGCTATGAAAGCCGGCAATGTGTTGCCACCCCCTCCATACAGGCAGAGGAACACTGTAGTGTAGTGACCCACCTGTAGCACAATGACGAATGAATAGAGGGAAGGGAGGGGGATAAATAAACAGGCCTCTTGTTTCCATGCAGTACTTTTCAGCCTGGGTTCTCCTTGCACCCTTCCTGGACACGTCTCTCTGTTATGTTGAACTGCAAGTCTTTTAGTTTCACTCTCAAGTTCTGCCTTGTCTTGACAGGACTACAATAACAGTCACTGACAGCCTCACTTGACTTTTTCAGCTCTATCCATGAAAGCAAGTAGACACGTTTTCAATGTTGGTTCCATTGTGGAGCACACTGTCCTGCCATCCCAAGTATCAGAGAGGCACAACAACAACACAATGAAATAATTGAAATGTTTAATCAGAAAAAAAGGAGACATGAACTGAGGTTAGCCCAAAGAGAGAATTATTGCCATGACCTTTCATGCTTTTCTTTGTACACCCATTAATTACAGTTCACCATGTGTTTCTTTAGCACATATTTCACCTATAATGATGCGCACATTGCTATTGTGTGCAATCTATACAATGACACACGCATATGGCGTTGTGTCGTGACTCACCAGCAAACCCTCAGTCAAGCAGAAGAGCCCAGATGTGGCTTGCATGCATGTCCACACGCTTCTCTGAGTTTTACATGTTGCTGCACCAGTAATGGCATTCAAACATTTATCACACACAGCTCATATCATACCTAAAACATGTTAACATGCCTGGAGCCTTGACACACCAATAATATCCATACATTAATTCATAAGTGTATACATGCATACTGACGGATAAGCTCGCTGGCACTGGAAATATATTCTGGAGGAGAAGCTCACTTGACCTTGTGCTGGAACACAGAGTGTGCCAATAATGGCAGTCAGTGTTGCAGTGCAGGGAAAAGGGTGAACAGGAAAGTAAATGTCACCACAGTTTTATGAAAAACTGATATCAACCAAGTACCTGGTGGAAAGCATTCTGCAGATTATTGGCATAGCTAGGTTGGGATTTATAAGGTTGTTCGCTCCGAAGACGACCCTGAACTTCCCACGTCACTCTTGTCCCCCTTTCATCCACAACCAGCATGCCATCCACTTCAATATTACCTGCATCAGATCATTGTAAGCACCACTGTGACTGATGATACCAATGGTGTATGCAGTGGCATGGTATGGACATATATTTCAACAGGGAAAGGAGTGTGACGATGGTGAATATAAACGAAAAATAATACGCTTTTAGAATCGAGATCAGAAATTATTTTCATTTTTTTTTTTTTTGCATCAGGGATCTGTTTACTTTGTCACTTTTTCTTACACTAACGCAATGAGCACAGACACCAAGCCACAAATGAGCAATGTAGTTCTGGCAATGAGGCTCACCCTGCAGGGCTGTAAATAAGCCAATTACATGTCATTACAAGACAAATCAAATCCTGGAAAAAAGCTCTGTGGACCGAGCTGAGACATAAAATTATGAGGATAAACTTGTTGGGGGGGGGGGGGGGACCTCTCTGTGTTCATACTATTGTTTGTCAGAAAAACTGAAAATGAACTTTGACCAAGTATTCACGACTACCTTGCTCTGTCTCTCAGCGCTTGGAAGTGGAACAGGGAGAGAGAGAGGCTGTTGAAATGGACACTATGAGAAAATGGGAAATTTTCTTTTCTATTGTTATTTGACATTTGTTGTGAGATATTATAAGTTATCACTGAATCCACTGATGGCTATAGCTTTCTGTACTCATTCAGTACTGCCGGATGCCACAGTTAACTCTGACGGAGACCACTAGCATCTGTTGTCAAATGACTTTGAAGCCTAACTTAGGCTGGGGTTGATAATTAAATAGCACTTAATGCTCTGACACAGCCAAATGACTTTGCTGTTATTATCGCTCTAAGTGGCAATTCATCTTTTTTTTGCACTCACAATTTAAAGTGAGATGCTCGCACCTCAGACTTTGTTTCATCAGGAATATTTCCTACAAAGGAGCATACCCACTCTTATTAATGATATGATAGTAATGCATTGGGGTTGGGAGATACAGTATCAACGATGTATAACAAATGTGTCAATTGTCCGTACAATATATACCCAAGTAGCTACTCTTTTGATATTTCTTGTTTTATAATACATACTTAATTTTGGTAATTGTATTTCTGCATCAATGTCACAAAAGCCTGATTTTCTAGTTATATAATTCACTAAATTAAAGGGGTACTCTAGCGATTTGGCATTGCGCTTCCATAAAGTGTAGGAAATCACATGAGACAGTCTAAAAAATGAAGTAATTTGACCTCCTACCTCCAGTTTCTAATGCAGGCTTTTTGTTAAAAAGCCTTATGCCCAAGCAGATATTAACCTGATGAAATTATTGTTGATATCACCTGGCTTAAATGTTTTCAACTTTAGAAAGATCCCTCAAAAGCTGCATAACAAATTGTTCTCCTGTTTTCTTTCACAAGAACAGATCATGATTGGTAAATTAAACTTGATGTGTACAATTGTTGGTGTGTACCAAAAACCGATATTTCCATCTATAAACAGTTTCTCAATTGAATGAACAGAACATATTTGTAATAATAATAATAATCTACACATGCCCTTATTTCAGATTGTATTCATACCGCCCACCCTGAATATTAGGTGATAATGTCATGTATTTGGAGACCGATTAATGCCTGTGTATGTGTCACTGCTGGCATACCAATACACAACCACTGTTACACAACCTTGTGCCTCTACATTGAAAATACCAGGCAGAGGGAAGGTTCAGTTCAGCAGTGTTGATGACTTCATGTCCAAAACACAGATGTCACCCTAGCACAGTGTTTCTCCCCCTTTCTCAGGTTTTATGGGGAACAATAATCATTCAGTTGAGCTCCAGCTGAGACACAAGTTGCCACATTAAAATGGGACATCAAACCTATTGAAGAAAACATATAATGGAAGATAGATTAGCACCCTGATACCACAGTAAACACACTGCTGAAATGTGCAAATGGAAATTTTATAGGTGTGAGGAGATGGTTCTTGAAGTCAGCTCGCTGTTAATTATCATTGACATTGCTCTGTTGCTAACTTGATTAAGATGTGTTCATCTGCTCTGATGATTTCATTTATGTATACTGTCTTTGTGTAAATGTCTGTCAGCGTCCTCTCTATGTGTTTAGATTGTTAAGGTCAGTAAATGTGTAGTTTATTTTTACCATCACCCATTAGGTATAAGTTGCAGTGCTTGTAGACTACTTTTGGGTCGTTTGTTTAAGTGCAATGACAGCAGTGGATAGTCACCCAAAGGCATCGTAATGGATCTCTATGGAAAAATAAAGCCAATCTTGTGAAGGAGAAAACCTGCTGGTGCTCTCAGTATCGGAGCATCACAAGGGGATTTTAGCTTTTTGAATGCTAATTCATCCACTTTCCCTTTTTGTTCTTTTGGGAAATCATGTTACCCGACATCTCACCCAGTGCACCAGCTGAGAAACCGTGAACGACAGGCAATAGGTTGTAATCCTGCAGCGGGGCTAAAACTAAGGTATTAGCATTCTAGAAATGTTACCAGGCCAATGCATCAATGTTACAAAAGCTAGCAGGAGAGAAGGTGCACTGTAACTGGCAGAGGAGACCAGAGTAGATTGCCATCCTTTCTTTTTTCCTCAGAGGTGACTGTGAATTGTATGTAGCAAACACTGTTCAGCTGTACAGAAGTGGAACCGAAAAGCAGCTATGTGTGGAGTGAACACGAACAAAGACTAAAACAATCTGGAAGTGAAAAGTGATTTTGGTCAAATGTTAACAGGAGTCATAGTTTCATGTGAAAACATATTATATTCTGTGTCAAGGTACAGAAAGCCTCACAGGCACAGTAGTTATTTAAAGGAGCACAATAACTCCCTTTCATGACTAAGTAAACTGGCCTTATAGTAACAGCTATCATTTTTTATTCTGCATCCACTTTTGTTTTGGGTTTAAATATATTTCAAAGAAATGTTGATATTAGTATTGTAAATGGTGTTGTTTAAACTCTTGTGTTTGCTATTCAGGGTATCACATTGTCACAGCAGATGTTTTATTTTTAATATGCAGTTTGAAGGTTTCATTATCTCAAGTCTGTCATGTTCTCTACTTAACGTTGAAGCCATTCCTAGCTATGTCCCAAGTCAGGGGCTCTGTGTGCCATCCAGTGTCTGAAGTTCAGGCTGAACCTACAAAATGAAACTAGTTTAAAACTGACCAAAACTAATGGCTGTCCAGGTGCATATTGTCATCTTAACAACTTATTTATTCTGCAAGTGTTATCAAAAAGCTGCCCTCAGAAGACCTATTCTCTTTGTTCACACCCTAAAATAGATTGTTCAATGGTTTAGTAAATGTGATTTGATGTTGAAGACCTCAAATTATACACCAGGTGTGTCCTTCACGAAAAGGGATGCTTGACAGACCTTGTTGGACCACCAGGACAGATCCAGCCAAAATATAGGCACTAAAGAGGGTCCAGCCCCTGAACTGGGACACAGCCATTGTGTTTATAGAGTGTGCTCTCTTTCACTTTTTGTAAGCTTTTTATTTACATCAAGAAGACTTGTATTCAAAGCATTTGTTATATCTATCCACCTGTGGTCTAAATGCTCCTACTGTATTGGATCAACCCATGTTACATTTCAGATAACTTCAATATAAAATCCTCATTAATAGCTTCATCAAAAACTTTTTTTAAAGGGAAACTATAATGCAGCTCACAAACACATAATGCTAACATCTTTAAATAATCAAACTGTGTATGGCTGTCATACTTCATATTTGACACTGATTCATATGCATATATTCTACCATACCATGATAACTGGGGTAGATGGCAGCGGTTGAGAAAGCACAGTTTACAATGTATTGAATTGATGTTAAAAGTGTAAAATGGAAATAATCATTGTCTTTTAACCAAATTATAAAGACATTCAGATAATGGGTCACTGGACAGTTCTACCATTGTTATACAAATAAAAAAATAAAAAAGTGGATAGTATTTTTATAGGTAGGTAAAGGTTGGCCAGGTGCATCTGTAAATAAGACAATGATGCTTCTTTTCCAGATTTTTTTTTTTTCCTTGCATCATTTGATTTTTGGTGGTCTACTGTACCTTTTTATTTGGGGAATATCTTTTCTGTATGTATATAAATATATATACAGTAAATATATAGATATATATATTCTGTAAATGTAATTTGAAGAGTGAACTCTGATTTTAAAAAACGCTTGCAGGGTCTTTTGTCACGCCCACCTCATCGATTCCCCTGTGATATTGTGATTGTGTTTCTTAGCACAACTTGGTGGATTTTGTGTTTCAACCTCTGCTCCTGTTCACTTTGTAGGAGTAAAATACTAGGTGTATTATAACTCCACTTCCCTCCATGCTTCTCTCAGTATTATACACATCTTGAGATTTATTTTTTTGATTTTGTACACTATTACAATGCTGTTGCAATACTAATGAATATTCCCTATTTCACCCACTTTTCTCTCAGCCTTTCCTAAACAATGTTATTAATCCACCAGTGTCACTTTACACCTTGTGTTTTAAGGACCTATACTATGTTTCCTTGAGTAGTTTAATTTTCCATTTGCACTGAGCTCAGTCATTGTTTACTTTCAGATGATATTAAGCTCTTCATCCATGTGGGGCAATACTGATCGAATGGTGTAGCAATTTAATGATGTATGAGAGGCAAAATGGACAGTTTGCATGGGCTGGACTGATCATTAAATTACTGATCAATGACTTTGCTTGTACAGAAGTTAGTACGTCAACTATTTTCGACTTCATTCGGACTTGAAATGTTCACTATTTTTCAGAGGTCACAGTTTAACTAGAAGTGAATACATCTTTTTCACAGGATCTTTAAAGGACTTTGGGATAAAGTTTGCCAAATTGTCATCTGATTTTATATCTGATGTGAGGACTGGCGCCAAGATCATCATGTTGAACCTGTTTCTTTGTGGCTCGTGATCAAGCAGTGCATCATAATGTCAAGTGTTGCTGATGCTCAGATGCTGAGGCTAAATGGTTGGTTAAAGTTACTATGTAAACCTGTCTGGAATAACTTTATTGCAGGAAAACTGTATGAATCCACAATTTTACAATTTAATTATGTGGTAAGTTCTAATTGATATTTCAATTGCAGAAGAAACATACTTGTGTTTTTTCTAAAAAGATGAAAATGCTAGAGACTTTACTAGTAAGTCTAAAGACATTTACTGCAATTTTGTTTGAATTAGACTTAGATTCTGCGAGCATCATCTTTGGATTACATACATTTTGTCATACATCTTATTTGATATATCACTACAGGTTGCTAGGCCTGAATTACACTTACTATTGAATAGTGTTAAGGCACTTGCACCGATTATTTTTGTGGCAGTCTTGACAATATCCAGCATTTAAAAATACATTTAGTAAGATGATCAGTTTGGCAAGCGTCACAAAAGTCCATGTGTTTATTCAAAAGTACATTTTGAAGAAAGAATATTCAATTGTAAAAACGTTCATGAATTATCCTTGCTTTTTATCAACTCATCAGAATGATTGAGAAATAAGTTTTATAGAACATACCTTGTCACATATTACCAGTTTAAACGATTTTCTTCACTGGTTAATTGACACATTTCCCAAGCTAGAACATTGAAATATGTATTCCCTCTGTTTTGTTACATGAATCTGTCAAAACTATATTTTTAATTCAATATGAATAAAGATCAGTCAATATTTAAACGTGAATTGTTCTCATTTTTTCATGTTGTGTTATAATGAAGTGTTGTGCCAGAAACACCCACTCTGACATCCTATTGATTACCATCATGATCACTTCAAAGGGTCATTCCAATTATAAAAAATGACAAACCATTTTTAACAAATCCTCCACTCGAATGTATTTGTAGTTTTGCTCGAATAGCTGAAGTGATACATTCAGAGTTTCCATCCAATGTTTCCTTCAAACTGTGCTTGGCTTTACTGGCCATCTGTCTGCATTTGCCTCTAGATGGGATATAGTACGACTTTCAATTCAGCCCTTATTTTTAAGAGCCCTTTACAACTCCTTACTTCAAATGTCAGCCCGTTCTCGAGTAGTTCAGCCAAACCGTGGGAGTGTTATGTAGCCTGTAGTCTCAGCGTGACATCTCCATTCTGCCCAGATGAGGCCTGGGCTGCAGACATCTCTCACCATTCAGCAGCACATGCCTTTAGGTTAGAAAGAGCAAGGAGTCAGATGGTACAAAATCTCCACAGCCATCAACACAACCTCTATTCCCCAGCCAATCTTTTCCACATTAAAAGCTGGTCACACTCACACACAGGCATACACGTGCAGGAAAATCACACAGAAGCACCGATAATAAAGTGTCATTACTTATGACACTTGCCCGTACATGATAGATGCGTCTCTTTTTCAGCTGATGACATTTTATGGCATTATCATAGGAAATCCAATAACGAGATCGGCATCTTCGAGCCTTTGCCCCATGCAAAGTCAAATCACTTGCCTTTAGATGGTAATAGAGTTTGATCGAAACAATCTGTCACTGCCTGTGCTCTCACTCTCACACGCCAACCTCCCTTGACAAAGTGTATAGATTTTTACCTGATATGAGGGATGATCGGCACAGCTGAATGTAAATGAGTCAAAATGTCTTTAGGTGAATCGATTGACTGACACTTTTCGGCAAATAAAAGTGAAGGCTGTATTTGACAGTGCATCAATCTTTACCACAACACCTCTACAGCACAGCAAAACCATATAACTGTCTACATGTTTCCATGTGCGGCTATTGCAATATGTGCTGATATAAACACTTTCAAAGACAGAGGTTTTCAAATTGCCTGTGAGCCAGAACTGCAGTTTTGCTTGCTCCAGCGAAAAGTAATTTCCCCACAAATGCCAGTTGGTGTCATGTACGTACTGTTCTCTCCTACTGCAGTGTTTGTTGTCTAATCCCAGGATAGTGAATTGATTGTCACAGCAAATAAGCTGTACAACCTTTGACGTAGATGATACATGCTGTACATGCAGAAGGTTACTCATTGTGCAGCAGTGTCATGCAATGTCATCCTCTCATCTAACACAATCATACTGTAATGTTATGATTTACTGTGACAGAAGAGTGTAACACCAAAGCTCTAAAAGTTGTTTTGTCTTGTTCACACTGTTTTGGCATCACTATCTCTTTTTCTCAGAGAGCCAGTGGTGAGGGTGGCTGCATCTAAATCCCAGCATGTTGGCAGTCTCTGATTGAATGGACTGTACAAAGCCTGCTAAGCAGTGTTGTGAGCCCCCTTGAGAGCCTTCATTATGGAACAGCATATTGGATTCTCTTCACAGGCTGCCTGCCTCTGGAGGCTACTATCTCCTAAAGGAACGGACATACACACAAACCGTCATACTAGACAACATGTAGACAACCAAGTAGTAAATCATGCCTCAGTGAATCTGGTCTCTTAAAGTGTAAACACGCTGCTGCCAGTATTTCACATGACCTCTACAGAAAGTGGTTGGGTGTTGGTGCACAGTCATTCTCTCTCACACACACACACACACACACACACACACACACACACACACACACACACACACACACACACACACACACACACACACACACACACACACACACACACAGCTTCTAAAAATGTTGCACGTTATTTCTTCACAAGAACAAAGGGTGTAAACAATATACACAACAATGGTTTCGGTGACTTTAAAGTCAAACTACTGTATGTTGTGTTTGTTGTGAATACCTGAGTTGGCTCTCTGAATATATTTTTGGACTACATTGCCATCAGCATCTTGAAATATGTTCATGATGGGTTGGAGTAGTTGTGCCACATATTGTGCTGTTCTTAAACTGAATGGGTCGTTTATTTTGTTGCCATCACTTCTTCACTGAAATGACTGTCTAAAGTCTAAAAGTAGTGTTGGACTATTGAATTCAAGAAATGGAAAGCAGTTTTATAACATAAATCAAACTACCCAAATTTCATTTAATTTTAATGATTTATTCGGCACATTGGAATTGATTGAGCTTACATGAAGTTTGCAAAGCTACTTAATATTAGCTACATTCAAATATTGTCATTTCAAGCTTCGGAAGATCCTAAACTGTCTAGCAATTCACTAAGTAATAGTTGACAACACAGGCATTGAGATTAATAAGGCAATCTCATTGGTCATTTGCATACTGCTCGCGGAATACAGCTCATCTGGTTATTGTTGAATATGAGCTGCTCAGCATTTAGTGTGTATCACTTGCTTTGTTAGGCAAGGCAATATTCACTCAGAGAGGCTCCTAGTAAAACTGCTTTGGCTTTTTAAATAAGGGAGTCTTCATTACAACTCGTTTATATTTCCCTTCACATCCAATAATGAAAGTTATTGTGATGACTGAATATATCTTCAGGGACAGTGGGGATTTTGTAAATGTGAAGTTACTGACTCACGTCCAAGCAAACTTTGAGATCCTTCCCTAATTACAGCGGTTTATGAATAACATACATTTTTAGAGGCCTAAAGGTTATTTGGGAATAAAGGAATTATCTTCGCTACTTCTTTTCTTTCCTGAAAAGGTTGAGAGTGTCAGATACCATGGACCCACCCACACAAGAGGGATATAGGTGTGAACTCTTCTATAACACTCAGGCAATGGAATTAAGTCATGATCTGCTGTTCTGTAACATCCACACTTTGACCAAAAATGTGACCCTACAGTGCAGCCACATGTTCCTCAAGTACTGTATATCCAGGTCAATAATAATTGCACAAGCACAATTTTGCTAAGATTAACTTTGTATTGTTTCCCACCTGAACTGGTCAGTATGTGTCCATAACATTCTCTGGCATCTGAGTTATTAAAAATAAATGTTTTTTTTTGTTTCAATTAGCAATCAAAATTACCTTTAGTATACAAAGTTGATCAATAGTTTTGCCAATCCTTTAACATGACATGATTTGTTCAATGTCATAACATAAACACACATTATCCCCGATAATAAATAAATAAGACAGGAGGATCGAGGGGGGCCTGACCTGAGACCACCCATTTTGAGACCAGGCCAAATAATCAAAGAGCTTCATATACATACTAAATAAATCAAATCAAAATAAATAAAAAAAAGTCAATGGTTTTATTTTGTATGTTCTCTTTTTCCAATTTTAGACGTGGTAGGTCTTGTTTACCACCTAATGATTTTCTAAATGTCAGCAGGCACAGTTTAAAACATTCAGGACCTCATCTCCCAATGACCCTCTCTGTCACTCAAAAAAGAGGCCGCACTGCTCAGTGCAGAGGACAGCAAGGGAGTCTAGCAAGCTAGCTGCCTTAATTGAGCTGCAAAACAACGCACTTGTATAACATTTGTCACCAGAAATGTTACAAAAGTAGAGTCAATTCAGCCGTCGTTCTTAAAGCTGCACCGTGAAACACGTGTTTCCCATTCAGACTCAAGTTGTGCATATGATGCTACAGTAGTTAGCTGCTAATTAACCAGCTAGCAGCTTTTTACTCTGGTGGTGATTTGATGAATTAGCCTTAGCCTGCCCCATTTAATATTTGCTGAATGAAAAACTACTAAAATATCCCTGGTTTCAACTGTGGACACAGCCTTCTCCATGTGTTCCCTTGCAACTGACTACATCGCGCAGGTAAGATGATTACTGTGTGTTGCCTGTCTGTTGTGCATGGGCGAAAGCACAGAAATATAATATAATGTAATGCCATGGTTATAGTTTCAAAAATACTAAGTGTAAGAAAGTGTATTGAAGGTAAATCCTCTTCTTGATGACTATGCCATAATTGTATGTGTTATGTTTATTAATATGAAACTTAACTTTTGGCACGGCTTAATGTTTGTTTATTCGGGTTGACTTTGATAGTTTCCACGCCTGGTGTTTATTAGATGGATTACATTTCTGTCAAAAACACAGTCTACCATGCAGTTTCTTCTGATGTATAGAAAAGTGGCCGGTTTATGATGTAAGATTCTAATTAAGTTTTGTGTTAGAGCATTCTGTTACTCACGTTAACAATTAATCATGGACGCAGCAGGCAAACTAGCATTTCCTCTTGTCTGCAAAGTTAATGGCGATGAAGTAAGATTTTAAAATTACTTCCACTCATATAATATACTATTAACATGTGAGCAGAGTGATGAATGAGACTAATTGTGGGCAACGCTGCATTTTAATTAAGCAGCAGTCTTAAGCGAGCAATTGTCATTGTTAAAGTCAACTCTCCATTGCAATTATGCTGCTCTATTCATGTGTAACATAATGGCTTGATGACAGTTCTTTGTTGGCTTACAGTGGGAGCATAATTGTGTTCTTTCATACATAAAAAGGAACATCTCAATTTGTTCTCTTAAGTAACACTCATTAGGCAATAAGGTGAAAGTTGCAGCTTCATACATGTTGCCAGCCTCTGAATAGCTGTTGGACTTTTTTTGTATTGGGCACATTTTTCTGATTTTAATTTCTTTGATCTGGCAGAAGTTTAAAATAAAGGAAATATCTGTTGTGGTTCACTTGGAAAAGTTTAAAAATAATGTTTAACATTACGTTGCATATTCATTACGATACCCTTTCCTTTTCTTTAGGTCATTTTCCTTTGTTAATCAAACAGAGTCTCCTATTAAGTCCAGTGGCTGGTATGAGGTGGCCTTAGTTCCTGTAAAGCCCAAAATATTTTTTTTGTTGACCTTTCAGATGTTGTTGTAGGGAGCCTCTGGAGCAGAAATGAAAGAGTTTTTACGTTTTGGTAAGTTTTTAAGGAAATGTTGTAATATTGCAACGTTGGGCTTAGGTGGGAGCAGAATTTCTGAATTTCTACTCACATTGTCTGAATAAATATATTGAACAACTAAGGGTTGATTTGCAGGATTGATGGCTTACTTAGCCCTATATCAGTATATAGCATGAATAATAATCACACATCAGTCATATTTTTTATGAATAGTCATTTATTAAATATGAATACAATGGTAGTCCCAAAAACAGTTCCTATCGTCGGAAAAGCAGAGACGGACGTCACACTTGGTGCATTGTGTGTTTGTGTATCCTTTACTGCAGTGTATGCAGCGTCCTCTCTTTGTCTTCACTGGAAAATGTGCCAATAGTTCTTTGCGTACATCCAGTGGAGGTTGTGATCTCTTGGATGGGGCCCCGTTTGGTGGACTCCCATCACCTGAGGATGGTCTCTTCTGAGCATTCAACTGGCTCCTCCTTGATATCACTGTCGCTGCTGGGCTCCCGTTGCCTGAAGATGGTCGTCCTCTCTTGGGTGTTTTCAGAGGAGTTGTGTTCACCTGATTAGAACAGAATCAATCAAGATACATGTCAAAAATACATTAGGATACAAGTCAAAAATATTACAGTGAAATATAAAAAAATATTACAAACGGCAAATAGCAGAAATGCTAGATCTGCCTGAAACGTTCTCCTGTTCAGGATCTCCTGCTTTGGCATCTTTAGAGCTTTGCACTCCCGCTTAGAGGAGCCAGGCATAGATCACAGCAAGGATGATGGTGTGCCAGAAGATGTACACGTACCAGCGTCGGGACTTCATGGGGAACTTGTATTTGGCCGTAAACGAGTCCAACAAATCCACACCTCCCATGTACTTGTTGTAAGTACCCACAATGTAAGGCCTCTCAACTTCTACATAGGTTTTGTTGGCTTTGTCCCAGCGTTGAATTCTCTGCACAGGGTCTGGTCCAGCAAAGGATGACTCAAGTGTGACCGCTCTGCTGTCATACCATTTGACAGCACAGATGTTGTGGTTGGCCTCCAGTCGGATGTCAAAGCTTCCTCTCCCTTTTTTCTTCAAGCTCTTCTCCTCTTCAAGGTTGCAGTTGGGTAAGCGCACCTGCCTGGCTGTTCCCACATAATGAATCCCACGATCAAGGAGCTTCACTACCAATTGGACACAGGTGAAGTAGTTGTCTGTGTAGATCTTGTAGTTCTGACCTTCTGGAAGCATGGAGGCAAGCTTCATCACAACATCACCTGACAATCCAAGTTCAGACTTGGCTCGTATCCCATTGACACTGCCTTGGTACACATCAAAGTCACAGCAATCACATCCTGCACACTGAATCGAGGACCTCTCTTTGCTGGTGGCATTCTGAAATGGAAAAAGTCATTAATAAATATGTATCAATAATACATATGTTTCTTATATTGTAATAGATTACCTGAAGGAATAGATAGGGTGGTGGGACAAGGGTTAATTCTGTCTGGCTAAGCCTATTATCATACTAAAAGGAATGCATGCACCACCCCCTTCCAGGTGTCCCAATGCAACAAGCATCTGAATCCTATTTACATTGTACACTTGAGTCACACAATACTACCTGGTTTAGCCTATTATCATAATAAAAGCAATACCTACACCCATACATGCAGGTAAACCAGTTCAACAAGTCACACAATGCTGTCTGGCTAATGCTAACAGGCTAATTATCATACTAAAAGGGATACATCCAAATGTCCCAAAACATTTCAGAAAGAGCTGTTTCTGCCAGAACCAGAACCAGAGTTAAATGTATTGTTGTAACTAATTAACTGATAAGATACGAGTAGAGTTTAAAATATTGCTACAGATATAATTTCACATACTTTTATCAGAAATAATGTATTCATTTATTCAATTCTGGTCTTAATTCAAAATCTTAACAGAGGACACATTTAGAACTTAGTTATAGTGAATTATCAAAGACATTATATTTATATTAGTGTTTTATTTCCACATGTGAACATATAAGAAGGGCAATCTCCATGACAGGTGCTCATGCTATTTTGACTACCACACTGACCCAGTGTTGTAATATTACAACAAAGACATAAGCTGCTCAAAATCAAATATGATGAATGTATTCCACAAAAACTAAATATGTACATGTTCTAGACATTGTAATAATCACAAACAAATATTTTGTAGGCACTTTACTTACTTGAATCTGACAAATCCAGTCCAATAAAACAAAGAGATGTTGCTCGTTTGAAGATTCGGAAGTTGTGTGAGTGTATGGCCAGAGGGCAGGACCTATACACACATGTACTACCCAATAGTATTGTGAGGCTGAACAAAAGGACCTATTGAGTATGTAAATGTAGTCTGACTTTTTTAGGATAGCTTAAAGTAATGTTGTAAAATTACAACAGTGGGCCTTACAGGGACTTCAGTCCAACTCATTTGCTAGGATTTCAGGGTAAATTCAGGCTGTTCAAACTATAGTACGGCTATATTGTAGCTTTCTGTAACTCTTTATTGAGGGTTTTTGATTAATAATTGTTCTGAGGGGGGTTTACAGGAATAAAATGCAAAACCTAATAACTGCTTTTATATAAATAAGAGATTTGTGGTTAACATTTAGAATCAAATTAAATGTATTTTCATTATGGATTGATCTTTCCACTGCAATTGGCTTAAACCATTTTCTTAATTTGTATTTTTACGTTTCTTTGATGAGAATATCAAAAAACCTGAACCTGACTTTTAGCTGTTCACATGCATGCTCCCAACAAGGGGAAACGTTTTAATCAAGAGAAAAGTGACCTTTCTTGCAGGTAAACCATTAGACTTAACTTTGTGTTATTCTGCAAACTACATGGCAAACATGTTGGCTGTCAGAGCAACAGGTAGCTGGCAATATTATTTGGCCTTGGTGGAGATCTCTATTCTATTGACTGCTTTTTCTTTCCTCTGTCCACTTAGAGAAATAAAGGGCCATGAGACCTCTCCCCTGGGAGGAAAGAGAGCAGACAGTCTTTTTGTGGGAGGAACAGACACAGTTAATGGGAGGAAAGAAACTTTGTTTGTGTGTGTGACTTGTCTGTGTTTTCCTTCTCTTTTCCTATGCCAGGCTTAAAATGAAATTGATTTTTCCTTTTGCTTCACAACATCTTTACATTCACGCAGTAACTTGAGAACAAGAAAACAACTGGTAGCTGTCTGACAAGAATACACAAGGCACGATCAAAGCAAGGCTGATTACAGCTATTATGATTGCCCCATGTGCGAGTGTGTTCATTCAAAACTTTATCTCCTTTTTAAATGACAATATCACAATCAGTGCATGGTCACTCCCACAATGAGTGTACCACCACTGTGTCTGCTATGATTGGGAGCACAGTTAGAGAGTGCAGCTTGAAAGTGGACAGTCTGTGCTGATTGGTGATGTTTCTATGTTTTTTCACCACATCAAAAGAAGAGCCGATGATTGCTCCCACATATTTCCCTAAAAAACACATTTGTTTTTTGCTCCTAGATGAAGAAACCCATGTTTTGACATCATGTAGATTGTCATTACTCTTGCTGGCATCTTAATCATAACGCAATTTGATTCTTTTTTTGTCAGCACAAAAGGATGATTGTATTTGCCTTTATAGTTCACAAATCTGAGCAGCTGCTGAAATTGAGCAGATGCAGGAGCCCCCTACTGACCTTGTTTTTGCATCATTTTTCCTACATGTTAGACCAGAAGCTTTTGAAAAGTCTTACCCACAAGACATCCCTCTCTCATTTAGCCCTTCACATCCTCTAACCACAAGGGCCACTGGAGGCTGAAGATGTGCAGTGGAAGGTTGTAAAGGCTGAAAGCCTGCTGGGAGAACTGAGGCAGGTCAATGGGTTAGGCCAGGATGTTTGGCCGCTCTTGGCCCATCACATCTCTATGTTGATATTTTTTTGGAAGGCACTGACTATCAACTTGCTTTGATGTGAAGGTATGTAGGGCTTGTAGGTGTGTTCACCAAGGAATTAAAATATGGTTTTCCCCATGGTTTTCACATAAATAGAACAGCGTGAAACATTACATTTGTTGTGCATGCTAATAGCAAATTAGAAATGAGAAATGAGTACTCGCCAGCGCGTGTCTTCTTCGCTATATATTTGTTCGAAATTACAAAGGTATTGATAATAATTAACATTTAGAAGACACAAGATATTGTTTTCAAGTCTGCAACGTCCTGTGACCATGCTCTATGTCCTTCACATGTCATCATTCAGCTCACACATCCCTCTTCAAATCATAGGAAAACACATTCAAAATCAAACATGCTCACATTACAGTCCCATACCACGTAGAGCCCCGTTGGCGCAAAGCAATTACAAAGCCAACACACACACACACAAAGCCAAAGTCCTCAGGCAGCCGAAGAGAGACAAATTACCTCCCTGTCAGATAAAATCAGCCTCGACATCATTTAATTAATTTCAGTGTATATTAGCATTTCTTATTGTGATTTTTCTTCCTCTTTTTGCAGTGTTTCTGTCCTCCTCCAAGACTTGTCCCGAGGAAAATATCACTTTGAAAAATGATCAGCCCTCTTTTCCGTCTATTCCTCTGGGCGCTTTTGCTCTTGTTCCTTTAAATAACAACTGTATATTTGTGTATGAGATGTGTTTTAACCTAAGGCATTTGATATAACATATTTTCCCCCTGACTTAACCCTAAAGGGTCTAAAACAATCTGAACTCTCCTCAAAAAGAACATGTTTATGCCACTCATTTCGTTTGATTTGAGAGAGATTTTACATGTGACAGTCCTTAGCTGTAGCAAGAATATCTGGCAGGTCATCACTTGCTTTGTTCCTCATCATAATGATAATGCATTAGCATTCTGTTGTATTGATGCAACAATATTTTCCATTTAATGTATTTTAATTTAATTTGGAAGAAGCTTGAATATAGCCTGTGTAGAGTGGCTTGTATGGCTATGCATATGCAGTGATTTACACTCCTGAAAATATCACGTTGTTTCTGAAAACTATCATTATAGTGGACTGTGCCAACATTGAAATTATAATCACGCTCTTGGGTTGGACCATTGATTTCAAAACCATTTGGGACATACAATAATGGAGTCTCACTAATCTGCACTCTAATCTCTCTTCCACTTCTCATGGTAATTCATAATGTGAGGGAATGTGTGAAACTACTGCTACAAGTGCACCGCTGCACTAGAAGATGTCGGTAGTGGATGCAGACCGTATGTGAGTGTATGGGCTGTTGTTCCCTCCCTCACTCTGCAAATCGTACACAGTAGTGTGAAGGCGACCTTTCAACACTATAGTGAATGCTATGATGCAGATTTCTTTATGTAAACAATCATGTATTAACATGCACAACACAGAATCTTTCATTTGTTTACCTTTCTTTTATAACTGATAAAGGAGAGATATATTCCCAACAAATAAGGTAAACATTGAACCCTAGAACAGTGTTTGACTGCTTCACTGACATTTCATTATATATATAAATATAACAACGTATGTGATGGACTCTGCAAATCTCAAATTACTGACAACATGAAATATTCATAGATTATTCAAATGTTAATCACAGAAGTCCAAACAGACCCCAGGTTGTTAGAAATATCATTGTGCCTATCGGGCCCTACTCAACAGGAAGTGCATGTGGTTGTTTTTAACTACTGTACATGGGCTAATGTCATTCACTTAACATAGCTGCCCCTCTACATATCCACTTACATATCACACAAACAGTACAGCTATAGCCTACGATCTCAAAATGTCATCACTCTGTCCGTCCCCTCAGTTCGCACGGTGCTTGGAAAAAAAGCCATATCATACTCTGCCCCCTCGACCTGGAACACACTTCAGCAGGAACTTAAGCTGACCACTTTGATACCCATCACGGATTTTAAACTCATTTAAAAAAAGCTGGAGAAATCATCTGTGGGTGTTTGCACCTGCTATATCTGAATACTTTATATGGATTTCAATGACTACTTTTTTTTACGATGTTGTATTTTATTGTTGCCTCTGTGTCCTGTCTGTCTGTAACTTTGTGTGGTAGTGTTACCACTGACAGGTCTCTCTTGAAAATGTATAAATAAAGGCTAAATAAAAAATAAAATAGCAGGTGTCAGGCTAAACACAGGAACTCGGCTTTGGTCTTAAGCAGCTGAGGCATTTATTAACTCATGAGTAGCCCAATCTGTACACACACTCCAATAACTTGCTATTCACTGGTGGAAACCCTGCTGCTTACAGCTAACTAGCTCTCCTCCCAGTGACAGAAATAACAGCATGAGAAGAAGGCTCCGTTGTGTTCTTTCCAAACACATTTTCTGTATCAAAAAAGGATGCCATTAATCTTGAGCCCTGTTACACTGGCAGCTTAACATAACAGCCATCCAGAGTCCTTTATTAATTATGGTCATGGTCTTGCACGTCATTTTAAGAATGTTTCATGATTCTGTTCATTCCTTCAAAACGGAGGCCTTGTTGTCATCATCCTACCTCTATATGGTCTCTCTCTGTTTCTCTTCTTTTCTCCTTTACTCTGTTTTGTTCTCAGTTAATCCCCTACTTTGCACCCAAAGTCACGACCAGACATTCTCCTATCCACTCATCACCACCGAGGGATGACACTATCTGATATCTTCCTAGCAGATTATGGCCTTAGTTTGCAGCACCATAAACAAGTACCTGGTCAAGACTCTGTGTCACGGATTAGAAACAATGTACGGTAGAATTGACACAGGTAAAGCTGCAAAATGTCAAGGAAGCTTGGTTCTTTATTGGTTTTCAGCTCAATGGTAGTACAAAAGTGTGGGAGACATTGTCTGGTATTTGAAAGAAAGCATCGACATCCATGGTAAAAAAAACGTGTTGGGGCTTCAAAACAGATGTTGGGAGCTCTCAGCCTGAAAAATATAAACAGTAAAATATGTTTTTCCATTTGAATAGCTGAAAAACTTGCAGTCACTTTCTCTGTGCACTCTGTTTCCAAAGATTCTTGAGATGCAGAGAAGGGAATAGGTGCCACATATAATCAAAGAGGCTATATCGTTCCCCATTTTATTATACATGGTCATTTTCCATCTGCAACACTATTTGGTCATCATAACAAGAAATCTCAGGATAAAACATCACAGGACACAATTAATGAACAAGTAAAATACGTGTTATGTCTGAGAAATACAGTGAAGAAACACAACATCAATGAACACTTCCTTGTCATTGTGAGCTATTTTATAGCCGTAGTGCATCCCTCCCGACTCTACTAATCTTTCTCTCGGTAGCAATATTTGGGTCAAAAATCATACCCTTTTTCATACCCTCTTTACTGTTGCTATCATTTTCTTTTTATGTTAGGTTATCTTATTTTCTTGGCTTTATCTCTTCAAAATCTTATCTTTGCCCAGGAAAAAGAGCTGTGGAACATATTGTGCTGCAAACTTGTCTCCTTATGCTGAGATTTGACATTTGTAGGTAAAATATAAAGCCCCTGCTACACGATGCAGTCACTTTGGAACCAAAAGTAATGTAGTCTTCTTGCTTAGTCACAGATCCAAAATCTAACGTGTTGTTTATTTTTATTTAAATGTTCAGTTTAAATTGAAATAATACAGAAAAAAGCAGCAAATCCTCACATTCAAGAATCCAGTTCCCTAACATTCAGAGTAAATAACTGATAAGACTACCATGAGTACATTTGTTTTGGATGGCAGAGGTTTAAATGAGATTTCTGCCAGCTTTTTTCCTCTTGATACTTTTTTGTTAAAAAACCTTCCACTCTACAAATAATTGTAAGGGGGTTGCCCTTTCCCCCTTAAATTAGAAATAACCCATGAATCGGCTGTGTCCATTCAGAGGAAAATATAAAAGTAAGGAAGGACACTCTGTACTACGTTCTTTTTTTCTCTTTGGAAGGGGGTGTTTCAGGATCTAATTGATGAATAGCAGCCATAACTGGGAGCTGCGTCCTTCAATTGAACTTTAATTCATATGTGCATCAATCATTTCCCCCCTTTTATAACATAATGGATACTCACAGCTCTGATTATGGTGCGTTTTGTCCTTGTGATGTGACTGTGTGTGTGTGTTTGTGTGTGTCTGTGTGTAAGAGATTTTTCATCGGCCATGGTAAACATGGGGTGAGGATATCTCGCTTCCTTTTAAAGCAAGTTTGTCCCTCTCTCCTTCTGTCTCCATTATGTAGTAAACAGGGCCTCAGCTGTGCTCTTTCCACGCTCCACCATTCAAGTATTGAATTTTATGTCCTTCGTACAGACAAACCAAAGCCATGTGAAAGGGACAACAATCTGGGGAAAAAAATGTGTGTGTTTTTAATCGAGTATGCAAGGTCATATTATTGTGACTTGCATCAGATTGGTGGTCAAAAAGGTTGATCAATTCAGGAAAAGATGTGGTTAGGGGAATAGGGTTCAAATTAGTCGTTGGGATGAAACAGGGAAAACAATGTTATTTTTCAATGCAATTGGGTATGGTTATTTTGGAAGAAATGTAACGGGGTCAACTTTGCCAAAGCCTCATGTAAAAGTGTGATTTATAAAATAAAATATGTGGCTATTTGGAACTGATGCTGTTGTGACAACATCCAATAGTTCTAGTTATAATTGTGCTGAATATTAACATTCTAGCTCTTTCTTCTTTTAGAGAGGCATAGATGGGGGACAGAGGATGTTCAGGGGTAGATACAAAGTCAATATGAAGTGTTGTACATCATCTGAAAGTGCACAAGGTATTGGATCATTAAGGAAGTGGTCATTACCAATCTGTACAAGGTCCGAGAAGGGCTGCCCTCGACTTAAGATTTTTCTAGTTGACCAAAAGTCGTCAATTCAGGCGATTAGTTTTCATACACATATATATGTATGAAAACTATATATATACACACATATATATATTGTACATATTGTTAATGACAACCATATCTAATAGACTTACAAGAAATAAGTTGACCAATTGTGCGTTCACACCGCGATGCGATTTTTGATGCGAATGACGCGGTGCGCCATGAATGACGCAATTTTTTCAACTTAAGCGTCAAATTTGCATGATGCGTTCTTGCGTTAGCCAATCAGCGGTGAGGATCTCAGCCTTCCGTCACTGACGCTGAATCCGAAACCAAAAACTTCAGCCGTTAGCTGTTAGCACTCAGAGCTCACAGCTCCTCATATCTGTGCAGAAATTGGAGAAAAGTTATAAATGTCCAAATCAAAGAATGTTTATGGCATGGCGAATACAGTCGCTGCTTTATTTATGTCTATGTGACGTTGGAAGGAGCAGCTACAACGTTAGCTTAGCCTGATCGATCAGATCTCCATTCAGGAAACACACATTTAAAAGGGTATCGCCTGCCGTCTTGTGTAGAAACGCATTAATTCATGGTATTTACAAACCGGTGTCAGTATGTTGTTGTTTTGGAATCAACGTGTATTAACAATTAAATCACGGTAAAATATGTTCATTTTGTTGTAGTTGGTATCTACCATAGTATCTACATGGAGATAAGCCCCGCCCCCTCGCCAGCCCTTTGTTTGAAAGACGCAAGTAAACACAGCTGACAGCCGCGGTGTAACTCGAGTGATTAGAGCGTCTAGTGTAAACACACCATAATACTTTCTTACCCCTAGATTCCACCGGGTCCGTCTGCGCCGCGTTACGGCTGCGCCGCGGTTTTGGTCCGGCCTCCTCCGGATACCCTACCAGGCGCGTTTCAGAAGCATTTCAGAAGCGGAGCGTCTTGCCTGCCGGCTCGCAGTTTTTGTTGATTTGGGCATATTTCCTGGACAGGCTACTTTGTACAGACAAAGTTAATAATAACTGTAATATTCCAGTTATAAACGACATGAATCAAAGATGTGTTGCTGTATTTTAGATAGGATTCATCCTAATTTTAGAGGAGCCCTGCGCCGAGACGCTTCTGGGACGCTTCTGAGCCGTAACGCGCCGTGTGTGGTGGAATAGCACCCATTGACTAGAGTGGCCGCGATCGCCGTGAGCACCGCGGCGCAGCCGTAACGCGCCCGTAACGCGCCCGTAACGCGCCCGTAACGCGCCGCAGACGGACCCGGTGGAATCTAGGGGTTAGGTTACGCTACAGCCTACAAAAGACAGTATATTTGCAGCACCCATCAGCCGGATGCCATATTTAAAATCAGGGGAAAAAAATAATAACAACTGCATGCAGAAAAGCAGCATGAGCCTCAACCCTTTTTTATTAATTCTGTGATCAGAACTGTGCTTTTTGTAACACTGAAATGTTACCAATGTAATAGAGATGTAACGAGAATAACAGCTACAATAGCAGTGTAGAGGTGGTGCTGCCCAGGCCTTATACAGAATCGGCATGTTAAACTGTGCAACCAGTTTTTCAAGCAATCAGGATCAGGTGCATGGAAATTGGTTTCATTCCCCTGCCTTGTGTAAATCCCTCAAAGGTGAGCCGCCAAACAACCTAACAATGAAACACGCCTTGCTATTCTGATAACATCCTCATCAGTGTTGAAACCAGAGAAGGCACATGCACTTCAAATGCGTTTGCCTATCACTGGCTAATGAGCTACCTAATTTAATTCATTACCGTGCCATACAAGGGTTTGACTAATGAGAGTGACCCTTTTCTGAATACGAAATCTATCTGATAGTAGCTGTGGGGCAAGGGGGGAGTGAGGCAGCTCTGTCTACATTAGACACACAATCAGGTGTGTTGTTTATTATTGTGTTGTATCCAATGGCTTAAAAATAGGTGATGACCATTAGACTACGTCACTCCTGTAGATGTACAGAATAGCAACAAATACCATCAGACGAATATTTTGCATTATCAAGTTACATGTTCAGAATTGTGCTTGAAAATTCAAAGTTCAAAGAAAATACAGGTTTTTAAAAATAATTCCACTAACATATAGTATACCTATGCGTATAAAAAATGCATTAAAAAATGTTTGGGGTGGGTTATGGTTGTACATTGGCTTATGTTTCATAAATAATAATTTCACAACACAATACAGAGGACTGCTCGCCAGAACCATAACCCTTCATAGAAAGACCCCTGGAACAGAGGAATACTCTGCCTCCATGTTCCCCATATTTTCCTTTCTCTCTATGTGAGACCAAATATTGAAAGGGAGCTCTTTCTTTATTGAAAGGGACACTCTTTTCAACCAGTCAAACCTGTTGTGTAGCTGACAAGAGAAGGGGAACACATTCATCCACAGCCTCATGTGCCCTTTTACATCTCCCTCGTCTCTATCTCTCTGCAAGCATAGTGGCCTGGAAAAGTCCATTAAGGCCTATCTTAATGAAGAGGGACAGGACACAATAGCACCCTCAGAGAGGTGAGTAGTGATCAGAGAGGTAGATGAAGAGTCCAGCTCGTCCACTCATTCCCCTGCGGACGAGACAAGGCTTTGGACTTCAGCCTGTGCCGATACAGCAGGACAGGGTAATGAATGAAATGGCAGTACTGCCGGAGCCATCAACTCGCCAATCTCTCATCAGCACTGCTCCCACCGGTGTTTCATTAATATACTCTCCTTCTCTTCCCCGGGCTTTGTCCATGCTGTCTGTCCATGTCACAATAGCCATTGTTCACTCTAAAGTGGAGAGTTAGAGCTTCTTCAAGGGGGAAATAATGAGTAATTATGTGGTTTCACTGACCTCCACTCAAGATAAGGTTTTCCCAAGTTGTTCTTACTGACAACAAACCTGCCGTTGAGATAACATGCCAGCACCATCAACATGTTCAGCTCTATGGTAAAATAGCTCATTATGCGGTGCTTGCTTGTTAAAAAAAGAAAATCTGATGCATGATTTTGCATACATATAAAGGGCTCCTGGAAGCTGTGTTGCAAGTGTTACATGGACAGAATCCAGGTGTCTGCATTAGTAAAGTTTGGCCATTAAACCTGATAAACGCACAGAGAAAAAATAGTAGTTATTGCCCACAAGTGTCCCTGAACACCACTAGTAATAGCAGTTGCCTTGAACTATCTCAAGAGCTCTGTCTGACTAATAATATTTACACATACAGCCTGTATTCAAAATAAGGGAGAAATCGTTCTGTCAGACAGTACAACCCATGTGGTTGACTTTCTCTCTAAATCCATGTTAAACTCAAAAACATATCAAGTTTCAAAGGCAAAGTTCTCTATACAAGTATAGCTGCCCTCCAAAGACCTGCATTCCACACATAGCAGATCCCCCCCAGAAGCTTCTAATCAATCACAAAAATACATTTGGAATTGCACATTGCGTTTTTTTTCATCAGACCTTGCTTACCCCTACAGCCTGCTCCAGTGTATTATGAGCCATGAATGGCTATCTGATAAGAAATGTTGACAGATTTGATGTCCTGCCCCCTATGGCACTGTGCCTAGGAGGAGTGCCACCTACCTCCCAAGACACTGTGCCATGATTGTAAGCCTGCTTGGAGAAAGAGAAGTTATTTAGTGGAGGGGGATGTTCCCATTAGGGTGATGAATGGCCTAATTACTTGAGGTAAACAGTCCCTGGGAGATAAAAGACGAACCGGGGTCTACCAGGAGGGATGAGTCGCTGTATTACAGGCCCCATCCTGCCTGGATTAGGGAGGGATGCACAGCTTGAGAGTGTTTGTGTGTGAGAATCTGAGTGTGTGTGCACTGAAGTTTCTTAATCCTTGTTGCTTTTCATGTATCGCTGTGGTTGGTTTAAGTGATGACATCCCAAGCTAACATTCATTTAATTGGTCCATTGAGTTCAAGCACTCAATTGTACAGTTCATTATGTGAATATTTAGCATCAACCCAACCACCAAGGTCACGTATTATTGTTCTGGAAAATGAGCTAGCTTGTTGGTATGTCTTTAAACTAATCCAAATATTCTTGCGCTGCACCTAACCAGGATGCAGCGTTGGTGCCCTTGAATTGATAGCTGAAGAATAGGAGTATGCCAGCCGAAATGTGGCGGCTTATACCCACTGGCATGAGTCAGACTAACCTTTGACTATCAGAGAATTTGGTATGCAATACTTCATAAGCCCAGTATTATTATTAAAGCAGAATACTTTCCTACTTGCTAATAAGATCCATCAAGTTGCACTTTTCTAAAGGTTGTCAATTTCCTTAAGCTGGTTATACTACAAGATGTTGGTCGTTCAGAAAAATATAATGAATATTCCTGTCACACTTTCAATGAGCTTATCATGTTCCCTAAAACATAAGTGATGAAAATAAAGTTTATACATGTGGCCAAATATCCTTACATTTTATAAATACTCAGCATGTGGCTTATCCATGGCTTTACTTTTTTGGACAAATACAAATACAAATTACAACTCTGTCCTGTAAAAGATCCCTCTGCGACTGGGTTTATACCGGTGACCATAAAGACACCCACACACAGGCCATCACATTAACCACCATTAACTCAGTCAATGTCCCTTGTACACTGCTGCCTCACCGTCTCTTGTCCAGACTGGGCTATTCAGCATATTTTATGATCGATTACACAGTCAGTCAGGGGGAACCACTGGGCCTTTGGGGACCGGCAAACACACAGACACACATTCAACCTACTATTCTGCAGCACATGTTGAAAAGCCTCCTTTAACCTTGACTGGAACAATGAAGAACATGACACCTAATAAGTGTTTTTCATTGTTCACTGTCCCTGTAAATTCATAAATCACCCACAGCTTTTACAGTCAAGGGTATAGTAGACGGTACGGAGCAATGTGTGTGTGAGGTGGCACTGACTTATCACTACATGAAAGTGACGGACTTACTGCTAAGGTTGCGAATGATTGGAATTTTCACAATTTTGTGACAAAAATGTTACCCATTATAGATGCAAACTCACTTTTGGTGGAAAATACACTAAAAAGTAGGGATGGGTATATTTAAGGTTTTAACGGTACTACTACTTTTATCGATACCGCTTATCGATCCGGTCCTTTAACGATATTCTTATCGGTTCTTTTAAAAAAAAAAAAAGGTAAATTAACTAAACAAAATAAATTAAATAAATAATATTTCACATAAAAACAAACAACAGTGTTTTAGCAAATCGTATTAAATAATCTGATGACAGAACTGTAAACAGAATAGCTGAAACTTTAACAAAATAAATAACTCCGTTACCTCTAATCATTAACCCATGTTTGTATAATTTAGTTAACTCTGTGTGTTGCTGCTAGCATACATAACATACCTGACGTGGAAACATTACTCGTGGATGGGGCTACAGAGCTACTAGAAAGACAGTCGAAAACGGTGCATTTCTTCGTCTGAATGTGGTGCACTTTTGCAAGATGTTTAGACAAATTGCTCGTGTTACCGCCCTTACATGCTAAACTCTTATTGCACTTTTGGTAACGAGCATTGTCCACATCGAGACGGGTAAAGTTTAACCACACCTTGGAGCACTTAGTTCTCTCCGCCATCTCCGTTTGTGTTGCATGCATGTAGCAGCTGCATGTGTGTGTAAACTGCCCCGACCCCTGGCACACAGACGGGGGAGAGAGATCTCTCGTCTGGATTGGAAAGATCGAAAATACATCATAGACGCATTTTTTTGTCTTTTTGCATGTTCGAAACGGAGTTGGCGACACTGATGGCACATTTCCACTGCAGCGTGTAGCACGGTTTAAGCGTGCCGTGCCAAACCCGGCCTGTTTTTTGTTGCGTTTCCACTAGGGGCAGTTCCGCCTAACGGGTACTGTTTCACAGTTTTTCTGGCACTCCAAAATCCAGGTTCTTTCCGGGCCAACAACTAGGCTGAATATGCTAAACTAGTGAGAGAATCGCTGGCAAGGGGGCTAAAACAACAACAAAATGAACATATTTTACCGTGATTTAATTGTAATACACGTTTCAAAATGATGCCGAAGTAACAACATACTGATACCGGTTAGTAAAAGCTATGAATTAATGCTTTGACAAGTCTGCAGACAGACGGCAGGCGAAAAACCTTTTCAAATACGTGTTTTCTGAATGGAGATCGGCTAAGCTAACGCAGTATATGCTCCGACCGTCCACACTCACAACAACGGCCTATACAGACATAAATAAAGCAGCGACTGTATTCGCCATGACACAGGCAGTCTGTGGTTTGTACTTGTTTAACTTTTGTCTAGTTTCTGAACAGATATGAGGAGCTGTGAGCTCTGAGTGCTAACAGCGAACGGCTGATGTTGGTTTTCTGTGGTTCGCATTGAAGATGACGTCACGGCTCCGCCTACACTGCGTTACTATAGTTACTGCCCCAGCTACTAAACTGTAATGGAAACGCAGCATAAAGTGAGCCTGGCCTACCAAGGCCTAACTATACCGTACTAAGCCGTGTGAGGCCCTGCAGTGGAAATGCGCCATAAGACTGCAATATAATGTGTATGTAGCAATAATACACATGACATATATGTTTTAAATGTCTCCAGTACCGCTAAAAAGACCGATAACGTCAGAGCTTAACGGTACCAAAGGTATTTTTAGTACGATGAATCACTGTCTAATCCAAAGGACTACAGGGTTTTAATATACGTTTTGATTATATTGTTGTTATAACTAGTAAGAAAGAATATAATAGATTTTTTTACGAGTATTGTCATTGAAACAGCAAGTAGTCTAATTCATTCTAGGCTTTCATAGTGTGTCCTTCCTCTGCCTCCCTGCGTGGGGTATTACTGAGGCTATACATGTTTGGGTTTGTTCCAGCAGATATACATGCATATGCTGCATGTGTGTGCGTGGAAGTGTACACGCATCAGCATATCATGTCCTCGGGAAAATGACAGAAAGGTCAAAAGGTGACAGAAGTGCAGAGCGATTGAAGTTAGAGGTGGAGCTAATCTTTGATACTGGCACCGTCTCAGCCCTCCAATCCATTGTTGCCATTCTTGGAAGGTAGGGATGGGGAGAAGAGACACCAGCTGCCATGAGAGACAGTGCCAGGGCAGACGGGAAATCAGCGGGCGGCATTCTAGGATTGTGCTGGCTGGTAAAGTACAAACTCAGTGTGGTGGGCAAGACTTGGTATCCCCTCCCCCCTTTTCCCACTTCAGCCCAGCACCCTCACCTTCCAAATCACACCCACCTCCTCACAGTATGGACTGCTTCGTCCCAACAGAGGGTCTACATATTTTTCTGTACACCCAGTTTTACGATTACTACCATCTCTTTTATCGCTAACAGGAGAGAAGGCCATTTCTGTTACAGTTTTCCCGGTGGTTTTGTTCCCTTTTGCTTTAAATGCATACGCAGCAGTGCAGTTCAAGTCCTAATGGTTGGATCACTGTAGAGAAAATCACCATCAGGGACTGAAATAATGGTAGCGAGACAGTGACGGTGAGTCTTTTCCTCGATGCATATTCCTTATGAGAGAGGCCCCTTTGGGTAGGAAATTAGTTCTACACTCTGAAACAATAGCGTTCAGACGATACAAGCCCGAGGGGACCGTTCACATGAGTATAAACACAATGCTCACAGAGACGGCACACGCTCCATGTTCTCTGTTGAATTGTCTTGGCTGCACCTTCTGTTACATACTTTATCCGTTTCCTTGTTCTCTCTGTTTTATTGTGGAGAAGAGGCTCTCCTTCCTCATCTTCTCCCACTGTGGAATCTGTTTATTTCAACAAGTCCCCCCTCCTTCACTCGAGCCCTGAAGTGTGGATCATAAGAGATGAAAAGGCTTATGCAAGTAAAGCTCTTTTCTTCCCCTCACTGCACATTTCTGGTAGTTATTCATTCATGACAAAACCCATTCACGCTCTGACAGCCTATGTCCCAACTGATGTATGGTGTCTTTCTCCCGTCGCGATCCCCTCAATGTGCACCCGGGTCCCTGCTGCCTTGCACCCCCACCCTCCTGATTCTGTCGTGAATATCACTTAAGCTCAGGCAGGACATGACGTCTGGTTTTGCGGGTTTATTCATATACGTACGACTGCTTTGATACATGGCAGAGAAAATACGCTGATGGGGGTGAGCGCCAAGAAATCTGTTTAGGATCACACGTCTGAGAGTGATGTCCCCGCCGTGTGAATGTGAATGAAGGAGGCAAATTAATGCTATTGCGCCCCTCTCTCTCCCCCTCTCTCTCTTGCTCTTCGATATTTATTCACATTTCATTCAGTGAGCACGCAACCCCCGCGGTTTCTCAGTCAGACCTGGGAAATTCAGTGTGAGGGCGGCTAAAGAAGAATATGATTGCTCTCTACGTCTTCCTCCTTGGCCGGGTGTAAGAAAATCAAAGCCGTTTGTATTATTGTTTGGGATGGTAATGGCCAACTTGTAAATCAACCAGTTTTGTTGCCCTTAAAATTAATTTGCATACAGAGCAGAGAAACATAAGTCCATTCCCTTCAGAGTATAGTCTGCTACCAGAACTGACACTTTAGTCTGTAAATCTCCAAACGCCGTTACCCACATGCACAAACGCTTTATATGAAGGTAAGAAAAGCTAAATCCCTAGAGCTATGTGTAAGTGTCTGTAAAAGTCACTTAACTGACATTTGCTAGGGTCTCATACATTTATCAAATTAGCAGTCATTCTGTAAGTTTAATCACAATAAACCACTTCAGTTAAGCTGGCAGTTTGTGTCAGGTAGTGTAATAGCTTCAGACACCCCTCGCCCCCACGACCTTCTGATTTCAAATTGCGTGGGCTGTGTTTAACCATTTTTGTAATAAACTCTCCAACATTCACACCCACTGCAAGCAGAGATTGGTCAGCTGTGTGGAGGTGAAATAAGCCAGGATTCAAACATTAATTACACAACTACCAAGTTGTCAAGGCGAAATTCAGAGCGTAGAAATTGCTTCCACATGGCTCTCAAACTTGAGATGACTGAGCCAGGGAATAGCAGCTTTCTTCAGTGTGCGTACGGGTGCTGGAAATCCTTGAAAATGCTTGAAATTGTACGAGGTGTTTTCAAGGTTTGAAAAGTGCTTGAATTTTGGGAATGGTACTTGAATTTGGGATAAAGTGCTTGAAATTGTAAATGCTTTACCTCGCTTTTTAGATTAAAAGAAAACAAAGAAGTCGGAGCGCGCTTAATTGCTTCGCTTTTACATAAAACAGCTCCGCTCCGGCCTTCCCGCGCAATGCGCGTGACCGGCAAGTGTTTTTGTTACGTGTCTGACCTGGGCATTCTGATGAGAGTGATAGATGACAGTATGCCAGGAGGTTGCCGTTTCAACGAGCGTTGGCTAGCAGAAGACAAATACAAGCCATGGCTAAGTCAAGCGAAGCCCAAGAGTAGCCTCCTGCAAAGTGTGCAACAATAACGATGCGAGAGTCTGCGCTGACGAGCCACACACCACACGAAAGGTACGCCGTAGTAGAGCATTTTAGATTAGGCTATCGTTGCATGTAAAATACATGACACTTTTCTCTGTGCGCGGCAAAACAAGCTCGCCAAAATGGCTTCACTAGTCTGGCAGTATTTTAAGTGTCCGAAAATGACAATAAAATAGCGGTATGCAACGTGTGTGTGAAGCAGAAATCCTGCAGCTCCACCCGCTGTGACGGACCGGTGAGCGGAGCAGAACACACATTAAGAGTTAGACCTAACACACTTAGCTATTTTATCTACCTCTGGAACAAGCTAAACTAGTCAAAATATATTTATTCTTCACTGTCGGGTCGCTCATTACTGGATCAGTGAGCTGCAGGAGATGACGGGCTGTCAGGAGAGAGAGAGAGGGGGAGAGAGGAAAAGAGAGCGATATCGGTATCGGCCGATACTGATTCCGGCGATCGGCTCCAAAATTGGCGATCGGAGCATCCCTAATAATTGTATATGATATGTTTTATAATGATTGATCATGAAAGTGTTATCAAAGCTTGTAAAGTTGCAGCTAGTTTGAATGACTTTGTATACTACAGAGTAGCTTGTGAATTTACTCCAGGTGGAACTAAAGTCTGATTTAACACTTGATTATATTTCACATCATTCATCCACATCTGTAAAGTAACTAAAGGTAGTAAATACATGTAGTGGAGTCAAAGTACACCATTTACCTCTGACTTGTGTTTACTGCCAACCTAAAAGTACCTCAAAAATAGTAATCAATAATTTATTGAAAAGTTATTTGGCTGATTGTTTTATATTGGCTCAGCCAGGTTATATGGGATGCCCAGTCTACGTACAGATAGGTCACACATTTTTAAATATTAAACTTAGTTTTCTTTTCTAACATTTTTAATTGTTCATCCTCATGTAGAATGCTATTATGAAACACACATTTGGTTGTTTATAGCATAAAGAACATCTGATTTAATGTGAGGTAGGGAAATAATCATTTGAGTATAAGTATGTGTATATAAATATGTAATTTACAACAGCTGTAAGATGCTTGAAAAGCTTGAAAATGCACCTTGAAAATGCTTGAAAAGTGCTTGAATTTGACTTTGGAAAAGGTGTAAGAACCCTGTTTCTTACACAATTAGGCTGAGGTGGAAATGGAGTGTGGTTGTTACTATTCAAGAAACAATAATGAAAAATGACATGTATAAGGCCATGGAACCTTATACATTATATTACACTCATACGGCACCCATTGTAACTCATCAGCATAGGTATTTTTGAGTTTGTTAATTCCATCAGAAAGTGTGTGACCGTGATCCCACACTAATTCACCATTAATCATTACAGTCTCTACCTGTTAATCCATATTCATAGCTTGCAGTTTAATAATGTCTTGACATGTATCTCTTCATCACAAAGAAGACCGTTTATATGCATATCTGAAGCATTAATGTAATGCATAAACAATTGTCCACAGTATTTGATTTTCATTTGCTGGAGGAAAATCAACTGCTCCTCATGATTAGTTTGTAAAAAGCTTGTTAAAACATAAACTGTACCAGAACTAAAATAAAACAATGTATCTTTTTTCACTTGGTCCATACAAAATAAACTACAGGTGTGAAAGGACCTTAGGAGGAATATGTAGTTAAAAGTCCCAACAACATTTGTTATTAAAAGTTGTACATGCATGTAGCTGTAACGTTAACTGATAGTCGAAAAAGGTGATTTCAGACGAAGAAGTGACAGAATTTCAGTTAGGTTTGAGTTAAGGATTCATCTTTGCATGAGAGATTACACTTTCGCTTACAGTAGAAAATGTCTTGGTTCAAATGGGCCTTGGTGACAAGAAAGAGTAAATTCATCCCCTAAACTCTAAAATCCTTATTTTCCACTGCACTACACAGTCGTCACTGATTTATAGTATTCCTCTATGCTCCTATGATGGTGACATTTTATCTTACTTTTCGTGCATGTGGAAGATTATTTACATTTAAATCATCTGTGCTCCTTATCTAAATGAAGGAAAACTATACTCCAGTTGTTTCCCTTAACTAGCATAATCTTTTGTAAATGGAAAACACTTTTGCAACCCTGTTGTCAAGCCTTCTTTTTTGTCGAGAAGGAAAATGATTTGGCACAGGACAATAGACAGCACATGTGTCTATTCTAAGCTTTCCACCTCATATAAAAAATTGGCTGGTACCCCACTGTTTTGCACTCCCACTGAATATTTTGTGAAGCTTCTGTTACAACACCCAGTTATATCGGTTGAAATATTGGTTCATATACCAATGAATAATCCACAAGCATGTTTAAAAGAGTAATTCTGTTATTCCAGATTACAATCAGCAGACAGCAAAATATGAAAGTATCAAAAAAGGTACGCCTTGGACCATTATGTGTGAAAATATCCCAGTTGTCGGATTGAATCTCTCGGGCGAGAGAAGTATAATAGAAAATTCAACAGGAAACAGAAAAGCATTGGAATAAGCCTATGGTAACAGATGGTAATTATCAACATCATTTTTTAAGGATGTTTAAAGAAGGACATTGTATCTACAGTAATGTTATTTTAAATCCAACATAGTGAATCATTCACATTTCCCTAACTTAGGAAATAACATATATTACAATGATACAAAATATAGCAGTCTTATTATTTGACATAATAGTCATGAGTTGCACAATACAATGCACAAAGACAATTGGTTTGTTAGGAACCTGATGGACCATTAGTCTCTCCTTTTGAGCTAGAAACTTAAAGGTCCCATGTCGTGCTTTTCCGGTTATTACCCGTCCCCTTGTGTGTTATGTAGCTTTTTATGCATGTAAACGGTCTGCAGAGTCACAAACCCTCAAAGTACACCCTGTAGCGAGTAAAACTCTAACACAGAAAATATCTGTCTATGCTGCCCCAGAACGCCTCGTTGGAGATTTTTCTTTTTCTTTTTTTTCTTCCTGAGTATAGTGACGTAACGATACCCAGGTCCAAATGGACCAATCCGCGGAGCTCCTCACACACACACTCACTCAGCCTCATCTTTTCTCAGCCGCGGTACTCCGCGGAGCTTCGCCGGCACACACACTCACTCAGCCTTATCTTTTCTCAGCCGCGGCTCCGCGGATCTCTGCACACAGCCAGGCTGTAAGTGTGTGTGTGTGCTCAGGCTGAGTTCCGCTGTGTCTCGCTGTCTCGCTGTCTCCCAGACCCCACGAAGCAACCAGGAAACGACACCAGTAATACAGCTCGCACTTTCCGCTCCTCGAGCCTCAAAGGGTGGAGCAGCGAGCCCCGCAACGTCCCGCCAAGACGGCACCCAGACCCCATGCAGCATTCTCATCTATTTGTCATTACTGGTGTCATTTTCTGGTTGCTAACAAACGCCATTGTAACACATAAACGCTGATGTCCAGCTGTAACGGTGGTTGACTCATCAGAACAGAGTGGGCGAACTGATCAATCAGAGCACAGTGGGCTCATAGGGAGGGGGAGGGGGGGAGCTCCAACAAGCCGTTTAGGACAGAGAGTGAATACACATACAGAGATGCTGTATGAGAAACCAATGTGATTTTGGAACATTGAACAATGTAAATCTATTCTAGTAGACCTCAACAATGGAATTATGATCCATTTGAGGGAGGCTGTGGCGTAGTGGAGTGGTACGTTGGTGTTCGGCACAGTGTAATGCCTGTTAATAGCTTGCCACAGGCATAGCTCAGTTAAAATAAAGCACAGCTATTGTGCAGTACATTTGTATTGCATGTATATTTTTTATTTGTAAAAATGTCAGTTAAAGGTGGGGTATAATTTCGGAGAAACCAGCTTGAGTGCGCTAGAATTTGAAAATACACAACCGGAGAAAATCTGCCACTTCCTTATGCTGCGTTCACACCGGACGCGATGCGATGTTTGGGGGCGGCGCGATTACATGTAATGTCAATGCAGAGACGCGGACAGATGCGAATTCGCTCTGACGGCGAGCATGAAGCGGTGGACGCGGCGCGAATCACGCGATTGAGGCGATTGAACGGTGCCGCGTTAAACGCGAGAGTTCAATTTTTTCAACTCGAGCGTCAAATTCACGTGACGTGTTCTCGCGGAAGCCAATCAGCGGTGAGGATCTCAGCCTGCCGTCACTGACGTTCAACCAGAAAACATCAGCCGTTAGCTGTTAGCACACAGAGCTCACAGCTCCTCATATCTGTTCAGAAACTGGACAAAAGTTAAACAAGTACAAACCACAGACTGTCTGTGTCATGGCGAATACAGTCGCTGGTTTATTTATGTCTGTAGGTCGTTGTTATGAGTAGGGATGTCCCGATCAGCATTTTTGCTTCCGATCCGATTCCGATCATTTGATTTTGACAATCTGCCGATACCGATTTTTCCCGATCCGATCTTTATGCAATGCATTAAGAGAAAAAAAAGGTAACCGATAACGGCTGGTCATCCAACGCGATGAATTCAGCTATCTTGGCCTTTTCACTGTTCTGGGGCAGTTTCTCTTTCCTTTTAAAAGTCTCTGAAAGTGTCGGTTGTTTCAGTGCCGTTACCTGAGTTGCCGCTGTGTACTCGTCATGTTGTTGTTGGTGTTTGTTTCTCAGGTGGCGCATTAGATTGGTCATGTTGAACGTAGCTCTGTTCTTTCCACCACGCGGAACCTCCGCCTTGCAAACATTGCATCTGGCTGTTACACTGCCTTCGCTTTCAATTTTATAATACTTCCAAACTCCTGACATTTTCTCTGTCCCGACTCCCGAGTCACCAGCTGAACGTAGCCTCTTGTTAGCTTACTGCTACTATTAGACACTGCGCCCTGCCCACTCTGTTGCCAGATTTGAGAGAAATAAGCAACCAGGTCTATGAAAACAAGCCCAAAAGAAGCAACACATACATGATGTTGTGTAATTTTAAACCAAAACTAAGGCCTCAGGATGACTTTAAGACGTGAACATGGTCATTTTTGTTTTGTAACATTAAATAAAATAATTTAAAAAAATTTAAAAAAAAAAAAAAATTCCCGATCCCCGATTTTTTTCTCCCGATTCCGATCTTTTGAAAATCACGTGATCGGCTCCGATCCCCGATCACGTGATCGGATCGGGACATCTCTAGTTATGAGTGTGGAATGAGTATATACAACGTTAGCTTAGCCTGGTTGACCCGATCTTCATTCAGAAAACAAGCATTTTAAAAGGTTTTTCGCCTGCCGTCTTGTCTGCAGACTTGTCAAGCATTAATTCATGGTTTTTACTAACCGGTATCAGTATGTTGTTACTTCGGCATCATTTGGAAACGTGTATTACAATTTAATCACGGTAAAATATGTTCATTTTGTTGTAGTTGTAGCTCCCGAGCCAGCGCGTCTTGTTTGAATGATGCGAGTAAACACAGCTGGCAGCCGCGGTGAAACTCGAGCGTTTAGAGCGATGCGATAGGAGCGATTAGAGCGAAGCGAATATTTGCATCGCGTCCGGTGTGAACGCAGCATTATAGAGCCCCTCCTCCAACACACACGAACGCGCACATGACCAATGAGGGCACGAGATAAGTTTGTGCACAGATCGAAGGCTGACAGGCAGGTAGGCCATCCAGTTATTTTAGCCGGGCCGGCTAAAATGATTGGTCGTGCTTTTTACAGTACTACGGCTTCCACAGATGAATTTTTTTTATGGATTTTTTGTCAAAGCACTTAAGATATTCATTGCTATCGGGATGTTAAGAGCATTCCATGGAATATAACAAAAAGTGTATCTCGAGCCGGTTTCTCAAACTTACCTACCCCACCTTTAAAGCTTAAAAGAATAAAGATATTTTTGTTATCTAAACGTTTGACCTCTTTCTTTTATAATTTTGGAATCGAAACGGGGAATCGATAAGAACCGGAATCGGAATTGGAATCGATACATTTCAAACGATACCCATCCCTACACTTCACCCCAAATTGCTCCTGTGGGGATTGTCCACAGTATTGAGTATGTAAGTCTCTTTGGATAAAAGTGTCTAACATGTAATGTAATGTAATGATCAGTTGAAATGGCCATGACATGGGACCTTTAAAACTTGGCTTCTGCATTTGTGAATGTTAGACATGTCTCTTGAGTCACTTACCAAAATCCCAGTTCTTCATTCATATTAACAACGCAATTGCTCACCGAACCCTCACAAAATAGTTTGGCTAAGAGGATTTGGCTAATATCTCATTAGCTTAAAGGGAAGAGCTTATGCTGCCCTCGCTTTTATTTGGACAGCATGGCTCTGGATTAACACTCTCTAAATAACAAATGCCACCAAGCCAATTTATATGTCTTTGTTCATTTTAATTCAATTCCCATTACCCCTTCAAAACAACCTCAAACTGTTTTTTCCTTAAGACTGTGAAAACCTGTCAGGTTCACGATTGGGCTACAGGTGGACAGCAATTTTGACAGACAAAATGGAGGAAAAAAGAGAAGCCAACGTCCCAGCGCACTGCCAGCTGCTGCTACAGTAATATTGTGCGTACCACACTTAAGCATAAGCTAAAAAAAATACTGTCATACTGTTATAAGTGTGCACCCTGCTTGTTGAAGGATTTTCTTTTTAACTCATCACAAAACGAGAGAGAAGCTCTTTGCGCTCGTTTTAGTAGCTGTACAACTGTATGTCAAAGCTTTTCTATCCATGGACATGTTTTGTCTGATGATTTGTGTGGAGAGTTGCAGTCTGCTCTGCTTTGCTCCACTGACTTCTACGATTTTATCTCAAGCTTCAGCTTTATCCTCATTCCCCAAATCCATTTCTCTATATTATACCATGATAGGTTTGCACTGATGAAGCTACGGTGGAACACGGACACCGAAGGCAAATAATGAAGACCTTATTCTATGCATTCACTCAGTTTACCACACCCAGTTCTATGAATGAATTTGTGCACCTAAACATGCTTTTGTATGTCTCACAGTTCATGTAAGGTTCATCCTTAACCTTTAAATATTACAAGAAGAAGTGTTTGTTTCTGGCTGGCTGAACCTTGACAATGATCCAGATTCTGTGCACATACAGTACAATGCTGACAAAGGGCCAGTTTTTATTTGTGTCTGCTATGTTATGCCTGACAATCGGTTGTCTTTACCTCTTTGTGTGCACATACAGTATGTTTGCGTGACCCCCCCTAGGACATTCGCTAACATGTACGTCACTTTGGCACAGTGATACAGACAGAGCATCATGTTGGATGCTTAACTCCAGACAGGCAAAGTGGGCCGGCAGTCAGCTTTTCAGCGTACAGTACCTACACCCTGGGGGAGCTACAAGCGCTCACGCTAGCACATTGTCATCCCCCTTAGTCTTGTTCTAGTCGGGGAAATTTGCTACGCTGCCACTTTTTCCCCCTCACTGCTTTTTGCTTGTGTCTGACACATCCTTGTTGTTCACTTTTTTTTGTTATACACGCCATCTTCTCCCAGCTGCTACTGCTCTTCCCAGGAAGTTGTGCCCATTAAATTGGTGTTTACTGGCAGCAGAGATTGTGTCCTAGTCTCAAGCAGAGCCACCCAAACACTCTATCTACATGAATAAAATATAGCTGTGACATTACACACGCAGCTCTCTTGGGGCCCTAGCCAATGAGGTACAAGTGGGAGATGGGGTTGTTGGGCTGGTGATGGGGGTGAATGGCTGTTCAGTTACTCTGTAAGGTAACACTACAATAGCTTTGATTCCTGTAGTCATATACTGGAAAAAAGGAGATGCATCCTTTATAAAACTCTCTTCAGGAGGCAGGAGAAGAAACACGAGACCTCTCAAACCTCGCCATTTCCATTTAGCACTAACCTGGCCCATGCCACACTTGAATCGACAGCTTGAAAGAAAGGAAAAGGAAAACGTGAGAACCAGTTTAACTTTAAATATAGACTGATATATTTGACATTTCTGAATCGACCTGAACCAGGTGCGGTACGTCTGCCATCACCATATCTAATACTTTTGTCACAACATAATAAGCAGCTCTGGAGCACAGCCAAAGAAGCTTAGTGCAGAGCAGAAACACTGCTAGGCCGACTTACAAAAGGTCTGCAGCTAGAGGCACATTTCTTTGAATCAGTCAGTCAGAACATTTTGGTTGATCCTCAGCCACCTGTTGAGAATATCGTGTTGATTCTAATTTACTTTACGCCTTTTCAATATCATGCAGGTCCTGTTTACACCATCTTCTTTCTTTATAGAGTCGTTTGATTCGAGCTAATTTGCAAGCATGTCAGCATGTTTGGCTGTTATCATGTCAAGGTACTGCATTTACATGTGGGGCTACATGAAAACATCCTTTTCCGTCTGTATACGTCTGCCAGGAGCCCAGTACAACGGGTCCCCAGCGGCACTGAGGAGCACTCCACAAGCTAATGGGCCTTTTTTGTTTACCCTATTTGGTTGGCAAGCCTTTCCTGGGTAATTGTCCCTGCTAATCATTTGTTGGCTGCTTGGCAAAAGAGGGCTTTTAAAGCATATGAATTCAGAATGCTGCTGCCATATATTAAACAAAGCAAGGGAGAAATAATATTTAATCAAAAAGCTCCCATACTGTCTCTGTCGGTGTATTCCCTGCACACTTGAAATGGTATTTTTTATCATTTAAAAAAACGTTTTCACCTCTTTCTTTTTCAGTGAAGAGGGATTAGGCCTCTTAAATTTGGAAGTTAAATATATATTTTTATAACCATCTCTACTTGGTCATTATCTTAGTATCTTCCTGGAGTTCAATGCGAGAAATCTGCTCAGAAGATTTTCTTCACCTGCAGTTACAGATGACACACACTTTGGTTTACATCATTACAGCATAATAGCGTGCTTATTTTCTATCCCACATATCCTGCACTAAAAAATGCTTGCACATCCAATTTACAGACATACCTTGCTTCCACGCACTAGCTTCTCTCCAAAAAAACATGTATATCTATGATATCTGTACACAAGTGTCAAATGCCGAAATGAGTTTTGCACTCCCACAATAAAAAATTGTCAAAAAGCTAGGGCATTTTTTCAAGTTGAAGTGGCTGGTGCTTTAATGCGCCTGCAAATGAGCTCACAAATCTCTCAGGCCACAGTACTGCATCTGTGAGATAGCAGAGAAATAGTTCCTATATGCGAATACGTCTGTTTGTGTCGTCTATGTATGTGTGAATGTGCTGTATGCATATATGGTGTGTGTTTCCACAGTGTTATGATGTAAAATGTTACTATCTGTGTGATGTATTATAGGTGGAATCCTTTGGGCTTTTGGCTGATTACATCCAAAAACCATGCAGCATCTTTGACAATCTTTCAAAATGGATATCGTTTGATTTGACTTTTTCATCACAGTTCTCTGAGGTAGTGTGCCTCCGCAGGCTTGCTTTTAACTCACCTAAACTTCTGTCAAAAAGCAAGGTGGCAGGGGAAATTAAATAATGGGCAGTGTGCAAAGTGAAGGTGTAATGATGGAGACAGTAGCAGGAGTACCTTCCTCTACCTTTCTTGCTCTGCCAGGTCTTTTGAACCACTTCACATCCCTGCTCTCAGGCCTCTCCCAGTGCAAGCAAAATGCTGTTGAGTGTAAAAGAGGGCTCTATTGGGAGCCATTTTTTCATTCTCTTGTTTAATTCCTTTTTTTACCCATAGCTCAAAATCATGGTCCTTCTTTTCCATTAGGAAATGACTGGAAAAGGGCTGCTCATTTCTTCAAAGCCCCATGCACATCCAACATTATAAAATATTAATAAGGGTTCATTTCAAACAGCAGATGAGGTTGCTTTTGCTTTTCTTTCAACAGCTCTCCAAATCCCCTTTCTATTTGTGCTCCTGCATTAAGCAGTCAAATGGATATCTTCAGAGATTGGATTGGAGGCCAATTGCAGGTTTTAATGATAATCTCCTCCACTTGGTTGATGTGTTAGCCGTGGACAGGCAGAACTATGGGCCCAAGATTGAGGAGACGGTAGGTGACTCGTGGATCTCTCTTCAAAAAGACAAAAACAAAGGTTCAATCCCATTATCCCCCTGCTCATCTTTTCTTCTTCTTATTCTTCTTCTATGTGACAGGTGGTTGAGAGAGAAACAAGTGATTTTAACAGAGCATTCTGAGAATCACCAGTGCAGCACAAAGTGGCCAATTAACATAAAAATCCCCCCTTCAGCCGAGCCTAGAAAAGAGACTCAGCAACAAAGCTATGCTGACTAACACCTGAAGTTGAAGCATGACTGTGTGTGTGTGTGTGTGGGTGTGTGTTTACCAAAAAGTCTTCATTATCTCTCTTGTTCCAGTAAGGAGGACACACTTCCTCCGTCTGTCCCTCATCTTGGCATCTGCAGTCACATTATCCTGATTTTGCACTTTGTTTTAAAAAGCAACCAAAAACTTTAACATCAATTACACATATATAACACACTCCCTCTTATCAAATGTATTTTATAATGCTATCAAATCCCAAAATCTGAGTTTAACTTATAATAGTAATATGTAATTGCTTCTACAATTTAAGTTAATCATTAAGGAGTCTCCAGGTTTTTTAGCCAACACACCAAATATAGCAACTGTGTTTGCTGCCATTTATTTTTATGTTGATGTCATCAAACACTTTACTTGTTCAAAAATAAATATAAATGCTTATAACCACTGAGGAACTTTATTCACAGTCGTCTGTGAGCATGTGCTTTATTACTTGTTCTGTCTTTCATACAAGAGTTTTCCATTAGCAGTGTTTCCATGTCAGAGGAGCTTTCCCGCACTATAGGCACGAATGCGCTTCTTGTGACATTTTCGGTCCTGATAATACTCTTAGCAATTTACCACAGAAGAAGACAAAGAAACAAAACAAAAGAAAACACCAGGGAGGAAATGTATTTCCAGATCATTCATCTGTTCATAGTTCTTAACAAAGGTGTTTTATTTAATGCAATGCCTCTGGCCACAGATTAAGTTAGGAACAATTTTGCTCTCAAGGGTCATGCTTACCCCTGACAACTGCCATACAACTCCAGCACATCTGATCAGAACATATAATGAGCTGCTGCGGAGAGCCTATTCATCAAACCTTCAGCTATGTCAGCTATTCAATGAGAATAGTTGGGTTGATGAATATCAGAATGAGTGAATAAACAAATTAACTTAACAAAAACTTAGTAGAATTTCTTACAAGTACATTTTCAAACACCCACACATGCGTACACACACCCACCCACACATGCGTACACACACCCACCCACACATGCGTACACACATCCCCCCACACACACTGTACTGTACACAATGACACAGTGGACCAGACAGGGTTTGACTGCTGTCAGTTGTCATTGTTGACAGCTCTGTAGAGGAGAACAGGCAGACTGTGGAGCCTGATGGACAAGCATCTTAAATACATCTCTTTTATCCCATCAAATAGAGATGTTTTGTTATTAGAGCGTGACTGTGAGGTGCCATTCTCAACCCTTTTCTTTGCTTATGTTGCATTCATCTGTATGATGACAAACATATCAAACAGAGCCTGGGGCTATTCGTTGTTGAATTGCATTCCAATTATGGGTATTTCAAATGGTACATTTGTTCATGCTTCTTTTAGGGTCCTATAAGAGTGTGTAAATTAAAGGCCAGAACCAATCAGTGGCTGAATTTACAGGCAAGATGCTCTGAGGCAAAGATGGACTATGGGCCAAATGAGTTGGGGTTGTACTGTACTGTATGTTTCGGTCCAATATGACAATGGCTAGAGTTAACTACTACAAGTAGCAGTAGCAGTAGCAGCAGTAGTAGTAGTAGTAGTAGTAGATCCTGTGAGTTCCTGGTACCAGTATCTTAAAGAGAGAGTACATTGCATAATGTAATTACACTGAACGCCTACTGCAAGTCATGAGGAGTATAACATTTTAAATAATACAACTCCTAAAGGTTATAACTTCAAACTTGATGAGCAAAACAAAACACTAAGCCAGGATGCTGTTAGAAACAACAGCTGCACACATAATACTGAATATTAGGAACAATAAAAGAAGATGTCTATTTCTACCAGTCTGAGTGGTCTCAGAGCTGTCACACTCATGGCAGCCAGCCTGTTATTCAAATATCTGCTTTAACATTTTGCCTTTAATATGCAAAACTTATTGCGCTATCTTGGATGTGAAAGTCATGTCCGCCAAGCAACAACCACCCTCAGTCAAGGCTGACTATTTATGCTAACGGAGAACTGGCAAGCATTGTTTTATTCCTTGACTGAAGAGGAGAATAGGTGCAGGTGGCATAGGTTATAGATGCAAGCACTCCACCAAAATCACTACACCGTCAGTATGTTTCATTTTTATGCTTTAGGTATTTCTTTTTTATTAAAAGGAGATGAGGAAATTGTTATTTTTACTCAACAGAATATTATTAGGTGGCTATAAATTGTTAATGATGATAATATGTTTTATTCGGAGCCACCTTTCAATACACCCAAGGACAGGAAATCTTACAATGGATAAAAGAAACAGTCAACAATTTAAAAACGGCGAAATATAAAATACAGACAGGGAGGACAGGAAGTGGCATCATTTAAGAGCAGGTATGTGTTGGACAGGAAGTAGCATTGATAAACAAATCGGATGACTAAAGTGAGTAGGCTGATCTGGACAGGTGAGTTTTGAGGAGGGACTTGAATGTGGGGATTGTGTCAGACTGTCGCATCATGTGTGTTGGGAGAGAGCAGAGTTCTGTATCGTTTGTAGCTTGTTAAGAAGTTTGATGGGAAGGCCTTAGAGGACGGCATAGCAGTAGTCGAGGCGGGATGTGACAAATGTGTAACACAGGTGTAAGGATTAAGAAGACGACAAGCTGAGATCATAGTTTTACTGAAACAGTTTGCCTCCCAATTATGCATTCATCTTATGTTTACTAAATATAACTATGCATTATCCCCTGCTCAACACTGTCACAGCAGGTAGATGGATGATGAGGAGCGCTCATAATTGTGAATTAATTTGATCATCTGTGCGGACACCCGGAGCTGACTTGTGGAACGAGGCGCAACGGAGACTGATGTTTTGAGACTGTTCATCTTTCTGAAATCGCTTCTTTTTTTTTACGCCACTGATACACAGTGAATATTTAAATGCCTTTACCTTTCTGTGCACGTGTGTGTATGTGCATGTCAGTGTGGAGGCTAATCACGTGGATTCCATATACATTCCGTCTTTACAAATGCTTTATTCATCTATAACGCGTGCAAAGTAATTGGTGTCAACCTCATCTTCTGTACATATATGCTCCCAAATATTCCAGGTTCTTGGATGTTCATTGGACGCTCTATATATTGACCAAGAGATTGCTTTACATGATAAGCTTACGCCAATAAAACACAGAGCACCAACTTTGAAGCAAAATGAGTAAATCATGTTTTTCACGGCATTGTGAGGCCTGAGACATGACACTGAGGTCGTTCAACTCCACAGCTGCATGTACGTGCTCTTCCAAGTGTACTTGTTCAAAATGAAAGAAAAAGCACTATGTACCAATCAAATTATATTTTTGCAGCTGAGTCACAGCAAATGTGTGGGGCAGTGTGACATTTCTCCATGTTTTTTTATAGTTGAACCTTTTTGGTGTGTGTTGGTAGTGGGTATTTTACTTCACTTTTACTGAACTCCTGGGCCTTTTCCTAAAGTCAAGATGAGCTGCAATAGCTCCCCCTGCTGGATTCTACATTGCACATTCAACACTTTTCCTCCCAAATGATCTGTTCATTTGAATGTTAGACAGTTAATTCCACTAATATATCAAAATATTGTGAATTATTCAAAGACAAAAAGAATGTCATATTTTTGACAACACTAATTAAGATGAGTGAATGTCGTATGGTTAGACAGCAACAATCAGGGTTCCAGCCAATCCTTATTTTGGTATGGCTGAAACCAGTACTATGCAATGTGACACAATGTTCTTTGTGCAGAAAATGTCAAACGCAGCATGGTGGGAATCACGTCAGTGGAATCCCCCATGCAGTGAGAAACACTCAACTGTCAGGTCAACCTGCCAAAAGTTGCAGGTATTTCTCAGTTCTCCTCTAGCCATATATCCCATCATGTCATTGCAAGCAAAATTGTCCCCAACAAAACCATCTTGGTTGAATCTAGTATTGAAAACGTCTTAAAAAGTCTTCTTGCTTAAGTAATAGGAGCTCTGGATAATGCAGCTTCAGGTGTTTTAGGAGCTAAACTGCTCAACAAGAGTATGTGAAATCGTAATCCCTGAACACAATGCTATAGAACGTTCAAGCGGTTATGAAGAGATCAGCATCTGTCCCCTCACACGGCTCTGGAGGCTGGAACGACCTGCTTGACTGCCACCAGTGGTTGTCTCCCTGCACATGGAGGTGGGAATAGTGGGCATACAGGGAGCTTCGTGATCGCACTCAGCAGTGATCAGCTCCATTGAGCATTCCATTGAGCATCTGGCGGTCCGTCATTACGCACAGCATCTGAAGTGCCACCATTTCCCATACTCTGCTGTGACACCCACACAAGGGACCGCGGATGAGTTTCATGATTACGGAACCCCAGCCATGCATCATTTGGTTAGGCTCCCAATACTATGGTACACAATTGGCCTGCTGTTACGGTATGAATTTGGAAGCATGTATGTTGGTGTCTGTGGGCGAGTCGTTGTTTACTTGCACGCCTTTCTGTTGTGTGTGGCTGAGTACCAGCATCTGTCAGTTTGTGTTTAAGTGGCCTGCTATACGTGTGTGTGTGTGTGTGTGTGTGTGTGTGTGTGTGTGTGTGTGTGTGTGTGTGTGTGTGTGTGTGTGTGTGTGTGTGTGTGTGTGTGTGTGTGTGTGTGTGTGTGTGTGTGTGTGTGTGTGTGTGTGTGTGTGTGTGTGTGTGTGTGTGTGTGTGTGTGTGTGTGTGTGTGTGTGTGGACACACAGGTAGACAGAGGGACGCTCTGCTGCGTTCACACTATGTGCAGCAGGGGTGCGGAAAAGCCGTTCTTGGCAACATACACGTAACATGTGTGCCTTGTAGGTGGCATGCGACACACCGATGATAAGTGCCAGTTAGCAGCACCAGGCACCAGAATGGAGCCGTGCCAATCTGCTGCCAGCGCCATGGGGTTCATTCAGGCCAGAGAATCCGCCACTAGAAGGTAGAAGTGAATATCCGACACTAATCCAAACTACCTTTTCTGAAGTATTCTCAACCACACACAGAAACAAGAGGCATATAATGTATTCATTTGTTTGCGTATTATACCTGCTCACATGTTCAATACCTTGAACCCTTTACATCTGATGTGTGGGTGTTTACTTGCGTCATTTGGGATTAAACGTTTATGTTACGATGTTTGTGCTCGTCCTTGTATCAGGGTCTGTGTTTTTATCCATTTGTGTGTTGATGTGTCTGTGTGTTTCCTGACCTCCAGTGGTGCATTGGGAGGCAAAGCAGTGTCTGGTTCTGTGCACGTATCGTGTACTCATTACCACTAACAGCCTTGCGCCGGCCTCGTCATTAGAGGGAATCATTCTCAATCCAATCACCTATCGGTTACGCTACGCTACAGAGGCCCACAATCTGTCCTCATCCAGCGGCTGAGATTTCTGTGATGTCTCATGCATTGCAAAGGACAAATAGTGACGCAAGGTGAGTAAGAGGAAGAGATAATAGATAACATAACTGGAAATGCACCCACAAAAGGATGGTAGCTGGTCAGATAAGCGCACAGGTTTCATGACATCAAGTCAACCTGTGAAGAGAAAAGGTTTTATTTTATTTATATAAATGATGTTACACACTAGCAAGACACCACCTGATTGTGGTTGGAATGAAGCAAACCAGCTGGCCTAAAGGTAACCTATACTTGTCTGTCCAACCCTGCCAAAACTCAGCAGCTTAAACACAACACAGTGTAGCTCAGCAGTAGCCTGCATCTGCACTTTCCGGGACATTACACCCACTGCTGGAGTGAGAGATGACAACAGAACTGGAGAATCCTGAAGTCACTGTGTTAAAACATTTTGACTCCTCTAGAGGTGAGTAAACATAACCACAGTTTAAGATCTGGTGGCTCAACTCAAGCTGTTGTAAAACACCCTTCTGACATCTTTTCATTTTGTTTTATGTAGCCTTTGGTTCTTTCAGTTGACTAATAAAACAGTTTCTTTAATGAAGTTATTTCAATTTGACTATCTGGCCCATTCATGTAAATGGTGGTTGTATGAGGATATTTGATACTAGCATGTATTTTTAAAGGTAAAAAAGTGTAACTGACAGTCGTCAGGTCATAACAAATCAAAACCCCTCAGTATTGTTCAGAAAGTTGTGGAAAATAATCGTAGTCAAAAATGTGTGGCCACTTAAATAGGGGCAGGTTAAAACAAGATTTGTATTTTGTTTTTCTGTCAGTTATGTGGTAAAATTCAGGATGCTTGTTTAAATTCGGGGAAATGTATTTTTTTCTGGCTGCAGTTTTGTTCATTCTGTCAGAAAGTGCAGCTCTGTCTCTACTTTGTCTTCCGTGCACAGCCAGCACAAGAGACAGCTGAAGACTCTCTCTCCTCTTTCCCTCATTTTGTATCATAGTCTCATTGCTTTTCTATTCTCTCTCTAGTCCCTTCCTGCATGTCTGTCTCCTCGTGTGGATGCTGGTGGCTGTGCAGGTAGGGAATATGAATTACCTGGCAGGCAGGCGTTGTTCTGCTTGGAAGACTGCTGTCAGCATGGTGAGGATGGATGAGGAGAGACAGGAGAGAGATGAGACTGACAGCTCCAGCCAACCTTCATCCATACATCCATCCCCCCCTGCCCCCCTCCCTCCCACTCTCTCTCACCCTCCCTCAGTGCCTTTCTTAAAATCCTTGGTCTTTTCTGAGAACAGGCACAAAGAGATATTTGCCAATACTTTACTGGCTAAAAATAGAATAGTGGGACTTGTCTTTTCCACAAAGAATAAACATCATGTTCCAACTATTGCAACTGACCAAATAAAGGTAACCTTGGCTGAACATTTCCAATGAAGAGTACAGCAGGTTTGCTAGACCTGTAACAATGAATTGACGCAAACGTTTACCAGCACAAGTTGTTGATGCAACATAGAAGATCAGTCTGTAAAAGCTTTGCAGTTGCCACCATTTTAAGAAACATGTTGTGGTCTGCTGTGTTTAGCCTTTATCACTTTCTACAGACCCCAACACAGACTCCAGGCCCACTGCGAGGGATTTAAATCCCCAATCCAGTTTGGGAGCGTGAATGTTTTAGAGGAAATTGTTGGAAAAAAAGGCGAAAGACACCAAAGACTTCACATTAATTAGACAATGCAGAAACAATTAAAACCTTCCTTTTTATATTCAATTTTCGGATAATGATGCATACTGATCAAACCCCTAGTTCATGATACAAAGTATGACATTGAGAGTTGTTGAGTTAAGAATGCTAAGTAGTCATTAATAGCAATACGAAAACAACTTCATAGTTTCCCTCCTACTAGGCCTGGACATTAGCAATCTTCATGTTGTGCCACTGCCAACTGGGTGCTTGTTGTCTGAATGAAACAAAACCAACGTTCTCTAATACTAAATGCTAAATGGCTTATTATTAGGTTCTTTTTCAAAAATACTTTATTGGATAAAATATGAAATAGCTTCCATGTCATTTAACCCGATGACTTCAAATCCATCCGATGTTACGACATCAGACAACCTGGACACAACTTAATTTCCGTCTACCTTCAGTTTTTTTATAGATTTGTTTGAATATTTAGGATTAGTTTCAATTGAAAGGTTCCTATTTACTGCTGAATTTTCATTTAAAATAAAGAATTCAACAATAAAAGGTGTGTCCTACTTTTACTTTGTTATAAAAACATTTAATATGGATTGGGGGTTACATGGTGACATAATATAGAAGGTAATATCTACAAAGTAAGACATTTCAATTCAGAAACCAAAAAAAAAAAAATATTCCCAAAACAAATGACTGATATCCGCTGAAATGAAACATTTTAAAGTTGTATTGCCCAGCCTGTGGTGTATTTCTTTCATTTTTTCTTTCATAATTCAGTCACATAAAAAGATGTTCAGCTTCAGCCAGCTTTGTGTGGCACTTACCTATTGTCTGTTAATCTGAGATGACTTTCAGTTTCACGCTGCAGAGTGACCTCAGCATCGTTAGCAGCTGATGAGTCCTCAGGAGTGATATTTAGAGACGGAGAGAAAGCAATGTGAGAATAAAGCTTTCCTTTATATTTCCCTCATTGTCCTGATGGATGCCCTGCTTCATCGCTGCAGTTGAAATATGTTTTAATATGTTGGAGCAGGCACATTTACACTCGGGCAGAGGTGAACTTTTTATTGGGCTCCTATTGCTCTGTGGTTTACGTCCAAATGGAAGAAGTATATGCTGCAAGTGTCAGTTCTCCGCCATTTGCTATTTGAAACTGATGCAGCAGTATACAGTTATCATTGAAAGCTTTTTCTCTCTACAAAGAGATGTAAGTAACAGCTCTTGATTGTTTCCCCCTTCCAATTAGGATGGATTATTTGCACCTGTGTGCCTATTTTTTGTAGCTTTGTTTCTTTTTAATTGTCCCTCTTCCTGCTCTGTCTCGCTGTCCTCAGTGCGACTTCAGTGCCGATAAGCTGAGGCAGAGGTATCAGGCGGAGCACCCATGCAGGGATCCATTAGGCAAAAACCAATTTCACACAGAGCCAATTTCATAAATATGGAGTATGGGCCCACCTTTAGCCGTGCTTGACTAGCTTTTAGAGGGATATACAAAACCATAAACAACGAGCCTGTGCCTGAGCACTCATTTTAAATGATAGCTGGAGTGTGTGGCATGGACCTAAACACATTAAGCTGTAATTTCAACAATTTAATGAGGAACACAATGAATTACTCTTTTATTCAAAATCCAGACCACGCTAATGGAGGATTTGTGATCGGTTAGATACATTTAGAACTGCCTTAAAATGCAGCTCATTCAAGGTGTGTTTGGTTGAGACCTGCAAAAGGTACCGTATCTTTCACTGGGGTACAATGTAACATGAACTTCATTTTGAATATTTTTGATGTTCTAAGGAGCACTTGTTCATAGAATTCTAAAATGGTGCCTACAATATTTTATGGACTGCATTTACAGTAAATATCACCTTTCTCATGTGCCCTTTACCTTGGCAGATGCAAGACTTGCTAAGCAGTTTGTTTTCTATTTGTTTAACTTAAGAGCAGGTGGTTTTATTTACCCTTTCTAGTTGCACATACTGTAGGTGTGCTTGGTCTTTCCGGATTTTGACTAGCCTACTTTGCTTCCACTAAGGACAGGACTATGGGATTGTGTCTCTCTCAAAAGTTGTCATTATCACAAAAAAATGTAAACATTTGAATATGGTGATGAGGTCAAAGACAGCTTAAGGGGCAACCTTGGATCTTGCTTTTTCTCTTTAGGCAAGGCCATGCAACACAGAGGGGGCAATGGGATACATTTTGGGGATTAATACCGCCTGTTTAAAGAAAATGGAGAACCCATCATTCAACCCAGGTTTAAGTGGTGTACTGGTGCTGCAAACTTTTAAGTTTAGTTCTGAAGCTGACCTGCAACATCTCTGTGGAGGTACTGGGATGGTGATGGTGATGATGATGATGATGTGTTGATAATATCAAATGTGAATACTTCTATGCAGCATGGTATCTCAAAACTTGACAAGTAGGGCAAGCCTCTTTCAGTTGGATTTTAGTGTTTTTTTTCAAATGTATTTATATGACATTCCCTATAATTCTGCCTTTTTTCGAATGAAAAGTCTTGTTTCTTTCAACAGCTTCCATTTAATGTCATCAAGTGACTCCGTATCAATGCAGCTTTGTAATAGTACGCTGAACAAGAAGGACACAGCTCTTTACATTTGATTTGAGTGTTTTTTGTATTTTATTTCTATCATATTTTATGCAATTGCAATTTCAGCATTCTCTCTATTGAAAAGTCTATTTGTAGCTTTGATGTCCTGTGACTGAATGCAGCATTGTAATACTGCACTGCACGGGTAGGACACACCTCTTTTGTCTGGATTTTAGTCTCTCAGCATTAGAGACTTTCAGAAATATGTATAATACTCAGTTACAGGTTATTTGTTACATTTTAAACTGTTTCACAGACTCATATTTTTGTATTTTCTCAGTTACCTTTTATGTATTGGAGTAAAATAAATGTACTCTGGTTTTCTTATTGAGAATCTGAAAACTTCCTCCATCCATTTCTTTAAAAATGTTTTAATGGAGATAAGATTGAACAGTACAAAGTAACATATTGCTTTAGAAACTGTACAGCTCTCAATGAATCCTTTCAAGAAGCATGTACGTACCATAAAAGTAGTTGCAGACCAGGAAAAGTTCATTTCTACTTTCCAGGTCTTTTTGATCTGTTTCTCTAAAGTTGACTTCTGAGGCTCCAGAAGGATCGGAGTGTTTGAGATGTTGGAGATGCAGAGACACAGGATGGCTGAGTGCCGGCTGCAACATCAAAGTGGTTTAAAACAACGGAGGAAACTTCAGGTTTGAAGCCTGCAGCCTCTCAGACTGACCTCTCTGGTTTGCACTCCTTCCTCTCAACCAAAATGGCAGCATATGTCATTGTGAGACCCTGTAGCCTTGTTTCTTCTCCGCTTTTATGAAGCTTTCTAAGAAGATACTTTCCACCACAAAGTTATTTTGTGTTTACTGTATAATGGCCTGTACTCAGGAAATTGGTTGATCTTCTCTTGAATAAACTCAGTTTATATCCAAAGGTCTCTGATTTCAATGGCAGAAGCTTGATCATTTCTCTTTCTGTTTCAGAGCTCTTCACCTCTCGAAATGTATTGTGAAAACTCTGCAAAGGAGCATCCTTTACTGTAGCTTTCATAATGTTCCTAGGAAACAGATTTAAAGCATGACCTCCAAACAATGAAGAAAGACCTTCAAATGAAGTTTGAATTAGTAGCTTTGATGTAGTACAAGTTAGTTTTAGTTGTAATACTCCTGAACAAACCTCATGTACAGTATTGCAGATGCTCTCCCCCTGTGTTGGACACTATACTTTCTCATTGTTGTGTATGACTTATTTCCCAGGTGACCTTGGCATTAATGTTACTGGTGGCTGCTGAGAGTCAATGCAGAGACTCTCCATATGTGGGAACCAGCAGCGGTGGAAGAAGGTTGGCTCCGCACAGTTCTGCTCTGGAGAGATGTCCACACTCATTAAGAGCAACCAGGCCTTCTCTGCAAGGGGGGACAGCGGGGGGGTTAATATTCACAGGGGGCATGGAGAGGGGGAGAGACTACAAACATAATTTATGGTAAGAGTCATTTTGCCATTGCTTGTTGGTTTGTCATGCATTTGTGAATTTTGGTTTGATTGATTCAAAGAAAACAGGTGTTATCTGGCATACATATATATAAGTACATACAAAGTCAATAAGCCAGCAACTTATGGTTCTGTCACATAATGCAAATATTAATTAAAAGGGTATACAAAAAAGGCAAAATAATGTTGGTGTGTACCTTGTGTTCCTCGGTCCTTCTGTTGTTTGGTAATGCCAATAATGTCAAGTTGTGTTGCTTTTAATCATCCTGCCCTAAGACCACATTTATTAGGAAGACGATAATATATGCCTCAAGAAAAGAACTCATATTAAACAATTTAAATGACAGCAAACACAGAAAATAATATTAAATATAAAAGTTTGCAGCAAAGTCAAGGGTATTCTGTCATTTTAAATAATTACATCCCAGGAATATATGTCTTTCTTTCAGATTTCTGGCAAAACATGTTGACTTTTAAACACAGAACTGCTGATAATATATCATAATTGATTTTTATTTTATTTATTGTTATTATCTGACCTTTTACACACAAAAAAGACAGAAGTGAGAAACTTAATATACTGTGTGTATAATGTGTAAAACTATGCGCATAAGCACAGACTGAAACATATTTACCCGCTTTCTTTCATATTTGACGTTCTGCTCTTAAACAAGCCTTCTCATTCGATGCATTGCGTATTCAGACAGCACGGGTTGCAAGCACTTTTAGAAAATACTGTTGAGACACGGTAAAAGCTCCAAAAAGAGAATGTAGGCAAGCTGAGCTGAAGTGGAACCATTACAAAACAAAATGATGCTCTGAAAGGCTAACTGACCTTGTGAAAATGTACATGAAACTAACCCATTGAAGATCTTTTCATCACACAAAACTGTGAGTTGTCAAAAATGTTATAACGGGTCATCAATTCTGTCATTGACCTCTCATCCTCTTTGCTGACAAAGAATCCTCTCAGAAATGTAAGAGGTTCAAGGTCGAGAGGATAAAACTGCAGAACACTCCATTAGCACAAGCTGGATAATCAATACCTAGTGACCGAATCTGAGTTATTAAATAGTGATTTTCCCAAATAAACTCCACCACAGTCTATTTGCAAGATGTGGTTCAAACTTAGTTTCTAAAGGGGACCACAGATCATTCTTAATTGTAAGTGAATATCCACATTTTTTTTCTTCTCTTAAAATGATGTGGTAATCACTGACCAACTGACCCTTACAATATGTGTTCCTTACTGTATATACCTTAGTGTTAAGGAAAAATGTTGCATTCTTTTTAATACATTTTGATTTAGTTTTCCTGGCTTTTGACGCCACCAACTACTCTGTTTTAAAAGACTGCTTCCATGACTGGGTCGATGTCCCTTTTGATGCCCCGGAATTACTTTGTCAGAATACATCATATCTACATATGATCTACATTGCTTTCTTTGCCTCTTTGCAATACATATTAAATGTTATTGTTCCCCTTTGCCAGGGACTGTTGGATTAAAACACGGCTGACACAAACTGCCTGGCAACAAAGAACACACTACCTTTCTCACTGTTCAGCCCAAAGGCTTTTATAATCAGGTGTTATACACTGGAAAGCAGAGAAAGGATTCTTTCCAACAATAACAAAAATCCGGTGATGTCATAAATCAGCAAAAAAAACTGTTGGATTAAAAATGGCAGTGCGTCTTGGGTTTTTATATATGTTGTTGTACAGTGCAAACCAACAGCGGTAGAGGGATAGTTTCAATGTGACTCAAAAACAGAGTTGAGGCTAGGGATCAGACTTAACAGTAGCCTATGGAGAAATATTTACTTGGCCTAGATTCATATCTAATGAGCTTAAAGAAACCCAGTTATGCAACAGAGCCAATGTTTAATGTTTAATGTTGTGTTTTTGAGAACACACTGGAGGGACATACACTCATCTTTGAATGGGTTCATCTGGCTTCTGTCATACAAAGCTCTGGCAGAGTTTAGAATGAGATCTTTAAGCGTACTTCTTATGCAACCCACTCCTAGTTTTCCTCTGAATTCAAACCGAGTCAATTTCAGAATCATGTCATGTGGGCTCAGGCTTAAAATAGTATGTCATCTGCTCATTGACTTTGAATGTTTTACAATGTTGTTGCTATTATTAAAATGTTGTTGGACTCCTACATTTTGATAACTTCAATCCATCAGACCTATTTTTGGTGGGTGCAATTTCTGTTAGAGCAGCGCTGTATCTAAACATCTCTAATTAGCTGCAGGTGTTTCAGATCTATTAATGTAGCCTGTCTTCAAGTCGTACACTTTAAGGAGCCCACTCAGCACTCATCTGTGCAGATCTATACCCCAGGGTTGTAAAAAATAAACCATTGCTTGGTGGGAGAATTCTGATGAGCCTAATAATCCAACAAAAGTTGCCATTTTCATCAAAGGCTTTTTAGATACTGTTTTTAAGATTTGTTTCCCCCTCAGCCATGTGTCTTTGTCACTAAAGGAAAAGTGTCAGAATATGGGTTTCCATGAGACTAATGAAGCTCTGAGGTTCCTAAGGAAATGTAGATTAAATGATTGGACCCTGTAAAGTGTGCTTTTGTTGTGGCTTTTGATCAGAGTTGGACTTTACTCACAATCATCAACAATAGTCCACTGAAATCAATATTATAGAAATGCTAGAGTTTTCAAATCCATCTCTGCGGAGTTTCCCCCTCAACATATAATATTATTTGGAAACATTTGTGATTTTTAAGGTCTAATTTGTGATCCAAATGTTGTCAAAGGGGTTGTCTCACTAGCAAGTACTGTTTATAGTAACTATTGCGGTCAAATAAATGAACTTGAGAAAGTAGTTATTGTAATTTGACACTGGGAAATGTTTAAAGGGGCCCTATCATGCAAAATGCACTTTTGCACGTCTTTTATACATGAATATGTGTCCCCGGTGTTCCAGGGAACTCACCAAGTGTCAGAAAACACAACCCTCTCTATTTTCCTCCATACCCAAATCTCTAAAAAAGGGGCTGCAACGGATCTGATAAAAACTGATCCAGATTTGAACACTGTCCTGACGTCAGGACAGTGGCGCTACGGCTATTGGGCCAACTCCACCAATCAGGAGGAGACAGCCACGGCCATTGCCGTTCGAAAGCGCTGGAGACGATGTAGTACATATGCCAGGCCTGTAAGTGGTGCTGTTCTCACAGAATCAGCCCTTGCAAAAACAGGGGTAAAAAAGTGCAAATTGAGCAAAATGAGGCATGGCTAAAATGCATGATCTGTTTGGTATTTTGAAAAAAAAAAAGTATAAATATGCCTTATATGGTCCTACACTATATTATTATAATATAGCATGATAGGTCCACTTTAAGTAAAGTAACTCAAAATGTACTTTTTTATATGGTTTACTTTTTATGACACTATGATATTAGGGATAATTAAGAATGAGACCTTAGGATTCCTCAAACTTCTAGAAAATGGAAGTATCTACAGTAAGTTATGGGTTTTTGCATGTGATAATGTTATTAAACTACTTAAGATTATCCCAATTCCTGAGAGGATGAATTGCAAATTAAGAGTACTCTTTCTGATCAGTCTTGTCCACAAAGATGGGCGGGACATCAGCCCAAGTTTATTGTTAGTTAAACAAAACATGTGATGGTCCATGGTGAAGTCATGATTAATTCAATCCAACCTAAGTGAGATTCTGGTGATGCAGAATCATTTGTAATAACTGGTGACTTGAAGAATAATACAGCCGTGATAAAGGCAGCCGTGTTCAGGCAGCCAAAAACCAAACTGGGTGTATCCTTGAATGCTGAGGTAACTAGGTCAGCACTGAAATACAAAGAGAGACTAGAAGACGGGCCAAGGCGTAGATGCATTGGCTGCAGACAGTTTCAGACCAGAATATAAATACCACCTTAAGGAGCAGCAAGAGTTGTTAATGCAATAGCAAGCATAATCCCTCCTGGGTATCCATGATACTCATTATATGTTAATGTAATCATTGAATACATCCAAAAATAATGGTTTTATTTCAACTCTGATTCTTTTCTTTGAGTGGGGGTTATCATTAGCCTGAGTGTTGTTAGCAAGGTAAAGCTACAGGTTATATTTGAACTAATAATGCTCCTCAACCAGCTTCTCACCTCCTCGCAGGTTAGCACAATGTTTAGCCTATAACAGTTCCTGTTTCTTGATAGAAAATGGCTAGCAATGGACGACTGGAACATTTGTTTCTTGTTGATCATTACATTTTTTGGGCCCAGTGGAAAATCACATTCGTTTTTTTTCACCATACCTGCTCAGATATTTGTAGGACATCTTGGGTGTTTCTCAATCGCGAGTACGCTTGCTTGGTAGCACATGTCTGCCGAGCGTCTTGCTTCAGAAGCGAGTCAAGAATACTTCCTGGCATTCGGAAAACGAAGAGTGGAACACGCTAGCAACAGGTGTGCGTCATATGAGAGGCCCCGACTTACATCTTCCGCCACAGATTTGGGGAAATTGGTCCGTGCGCAAAGCATTGTGGGGATTTTAAGACCGCGGAGTCTACTCATGTGCAGCCTCGATATTTCTCCAAACGGAGTACGCCGGGCTCGGTAGATTTCCAAGTATGCTGGAGATTGGAACAGTACTTCGGCGGCACTCGATGACGTAGTATGCTTGAAATAGTGGCTCTGAAGCAGCTTTACTCGACATTGAGAAACACCCCATGTGTTGTCTGTGCAGGGTTGGATGTGGCTCGGAGTGTAAAGGTCAGTGGATCTTCGGCCCCTTAGGTCAACATGTCAAAGTGTCTATGGCAAGAAACAGAACACTAAATTGCCCCTGATGGCAGGGCCAACTGTGTGAGAGTGCATATGAATGTTTATTGCTGCTAATGAGACGGTGGAACTTTTGATGGCAGCCTCTGCCCCCAGTGTATGAATGTAAGGGTGATTGGGTGCATGCCGACTTGTGTTGAATAAGCTTTGTGAGTGGTTACAAAGATATAAATAACACTATATAAATGCAGTCCATTTACCCAGTATTTTCTTTACCTGTAAACCCCCTAAACAATGGCTAAAGCAGCTTCAGAGTGAACTCTGTGTGCTGTTAGAACAGATACAAGGAAAATGTAGCCTCCCAAAAAATACTAGAGAAGGCAAAGTTCGTCCAAACAATGATAACGATACGGCTATTCATTTCAAAAGAGCTCTAACAAAGCACTGTCACTCTCGATTTATAGAACTTCCCCCCAAGCTCTGTGATGCTGTTGATCACATTCTACAGCTAAATGTACTGATGAAGTCAAAGTGATTGGTTAGATAGTCTAAAACACCCTAAAATACTGTGATTAGGACTTTCCCTGGTGAGTGTTTTAAAGCTTAGCTGCAAGGTTTTAGCAGACTAGGCAGGTTTTTTTAAAGTGGAGTTTTGTGAGTGTTTGTGCTGCGGGACACTCTTTATTTGGTTTTCAAGGCCAAGCCTGAGTTACAACCTTTGTGGATCGAACTGGGAAATACCATCCTCTTCTTAATACTAACAGCAGTCCACAACACATTGAATTGCCAACTTACAAGGGGTATGATTGAGCCTATATTGAACATGTTTTATTCTGATATAAAAGTATACTCCTAAAGCCAGTTTTCTTAAAGGAATTTGCCATCACTGCTAATTCTCTTAAAGTGTTTCTATTTGTACGTTAACAAGAAAGTAACCAGAAGATGTCACTTAAGTGAGATCGTCAATCAATCTTATATATATGGAGATTTAGTGTGATTCAGGGGTGAGGTAGATATGGCTCAGATTCTTCATTGTTAATACATAAACATATATCCTAACTTGTACACAAGCCAACTCCTGATAATCAATATTCAAGAGCCATTCATAGTGAACAGACCCTGAACTCCTACATTCCTTTAAAACAAGTGGACAGTGGTCAAACTGTGATAAACTAAATGTGTGAAGTGGTTACATTCATTCATTGTTTACATGTTTTTTATTTAAAGAAAGTATAATAATATAATATTGAGTAATGTTACTATCATACTCAAAGCTCCAAAAGCACTCTGAAAATATGCACCTGAACTGTGAAATGTGTTGTGCTTCTTCAGACAAAGACATTGTGACTCTCTGCTTTTAGAGACGTGATAACTAAAAATGATTCTGAAAGTCTTGAGGTGAATAGATGTGCACGAACATTAGGTGAGTGTGTTGTAGCAGCATGGAAATTCATTATGGCAATGTCTTCCTTACAGATGGCAACTCAAAGCGTTTGATGGCCCGGGAAACAATTAAGCTGCACAATCACTACCGGAGTGAGATATTACTACAGCTAATGGGTCGGTGTCCTGCTGTAAGAATAGTATTTACCACACACTGAAGCAGCTGAGTTGATAGTGTTGTGTAAGGATTTAAAGTGTGTCGTTTTTTTGTGTGTGCAAAGTTGACAACACAAGCTTGTACTTAGTGTGATATTACAAACCATTTCAAGTACATATATACAGCTGTGTAATAAAACATGTATAAAACACTTCTTAAACATGTTTTAAGAAATAAAGCTCTTTAAATATGAATTTGAATATATATGTTATGTTGATGGTTGAAAGGTTATTAAGGCCCTTTAACAACCTGCTCTACAAACATGGCAACCACTGTGTGACTCATCCTAAAGGAAGCGCTGTCTTCTAAGCCCTGCCTGCTCCTCACCCCCATAAATAATTCATTTAGCACAGCATGACACAATTAGCCAGGTTTCTTTTTTCGTCTAATGCAAAAACAGCAGGTTTGTCTTCACGCCAGCTAGAGGAATGTAGTGAAAGGATACATTATTTAGCGTTTCTGGACACGGCTGCTCAGACTACATGGCCTCATTCTTCTTTTTCTTTTTAAAAGCTAGAACACAGTCTGACTGTGTCAATTATTCTGTTTGACTTGAGCAGGCATTTCTTTTCTTTTAATCGGTCGGGTTGGATACTAAGTTTGCCTGCTGCGATTGGCTTTAGTTTCCATTACTCCTCTACAGGCCCTCATGTTCTATGTATCAACATTATTCTTCTGAATGTAGTAAATGAAGGAGTGGGCTTTTATTTCCCCCTTTGCCATGACACTAAATATACCTCCATGAGTCAACAGATTTACTTTTATCATTTTAGATTTTTTTTTTTTTTTTAAATAGGAAATTCATTCAAAAGCAATACAATTGTAAACTGTAGTACATAGTGTGACACAATGCAGTATGAGAAACTATACCAGGACCTTTCCCTTATAAAAAGAGAAAGATGACAGGCTTAAAAATCCCAGTGGACTTGTAAGCTTCTAATTAACAGTAGCGTTGTGCCTGCAGGGTCAAAGATGTGTCTTAATAATACAGTTCTATATGGGTTCTTTTTCCATTTTCAGTGACATCCCTGTCGACTGGAGTCATAATAATGCCAAGGTTAATATTATAGGGTTAATTGAGTGACTTTTATGATTTGTCGTATGGAGCAGTAACCCCCTAAAGGTTAATAATGGTATTAACCCTTTTCTAGAAGATCCTGGCCTAAACACTGGCTTCATCATATTGTAGCTTCCTTGAATTATAAACCCATGTTCACTCATTTTATTTTACTTTATTTGACCTCTTGATAAGGTTACTTTTTGTATGTGTGTGGTACAGTTTAGAAGAAGGATCTTCTCTTTTTATTTCTGTCTCTGGGAGTTTATGGACCGAAGCTTTAATGATTTCAAAACGTTTGCTAAACTTGAAACTTAGCTAAACCGTGCCAACATTAGTGGGTTTTTTTGTTTGTTAGTTTGCAGTTCATTTTTTGGGCACAAGAAGCTCATACAGACCTCTGACTGTTTCTACAGTATCGAAGGCCAGCAGGCCCAACACAGATGAACAGCTCGTCAGAGAGGGCTCAAGTGAACAACACTGCACTTTAATCAAAGAGGGATTTGCAGACATAGGGGTCTACCTGGGAGTTATTGTAAGCAGTGAACACCACAAGACACCCTGTTGCTTGGTTACTGTGCCTGCAGAGAATTGTGATTCTGGTGTCCTTGGGCTGCTCGGGGAAAAAGATCTCAACTGAACAGGATTTGAGACTTTTCTGTCTGTCAGTCGTAGGGAAGGTAAACAAAAAAGGATTTTTCATTATACCATACCAATTACAGTATATTAAAGGTCACCTATTATGCAAAATCCACTTTTTCATGTATTTTATACATAAACATGTGTCCCCTCTGTGTAAAGAGATTCTGAAAGTTTCAGGAAAAAAGATTAGTTCACTTGTTGTCCTGATCCATTTATATAAAAACCTGTCTGAAAATGAGCTGATCAGATTTTGGCCACTTTATGATGTCATAACGATTTTTTTGGCTTGTGTAACCATTAGCCAATCACCAACCAAGGTAACCACCACCGTTACAGCGGGACATCAGTGATTATGTGTTACAATGGCGTTAGCAACCAGAACATGACACCAGCAATGACAAACAGATGAGAATGCTGCGTGGGGTCTGGGTGCCGTGTTGGCGGGACGTTGCGGGGCTCGCTGCTGGAGCGGACAGTGTGAGCTGGCTTGCTGGTGTTGTTGTTTCCTGGTTGCTGCGTGAGGTCTGCGGGACATGGCGAGGCCTGGCCCGAGCTCGGCCGGAGCACACACACACACCCGCAGCCTGGCTGTGGGTCTGTGTGTGTGCTCGCCGTGTCCCGCTGTCTCAGGATGAGTCCAGGCTGAGACATCCGCAGAGCTGCAGCTGAGAAAAATAAGGCTGGCTGAGTGTGTGAGGAGCTCCGCGGATTGGTCCATTTGGTCGTCGTTACGTCACTTGGGTCCTGATTTTTTTTTTTTTTTTTAAAAGAGAAATCTCCAACGAGGCGTTCTGGGGCAGCATAGACAGGTCTTTTCTGTGTTAGAGTTTTACTCGCTACAGGGTGTACTTTGAGGGTTTGTGACGTTGCAGACCGTTTCCCCTTGTGTGTTATGCTAGTGGAGCCTCGCAGATGGGGGTGCTGCAGCCCCCTCAGCTACCCCCCCCCCCCCCCACACACACTTCCCGCGTCTATTCGATGTCTCGCAGACCCCACGCAGCAAGCAGGAAATGAACCCAGCTCACACTGTCCGCTCCTCGCAGCAGCGAGCCGCGCAACGTCCCGCCAACACGGCACCCAGACCCCACGCAACATTCTCATCTGTTTGTCCTTACTGGTGTCATTTTCTGGTTGCTTACGCCATTGTAACACGTAATCACTGATGTTCCGCTGTAACGGTGGTAGACCATAGTGGTAGACTCATCAGAGCACAGTGGGCTCACAGGGATGGGGGGGGCAGGAGCTCCAACAAGCCGTTTAGGACAGAGAGTGAATACACATACTATACAGAGATGCTGTATGAGAAACCAATGTGAGTTTGGAAAATTGCACAATATAAATATATTCTAGTATACCTCAACAATGGAATTATGATCAGTAGAAATGGCCATGATATGGGACATTTAGGTAAAAATATCTGCACGTTTTCACCCTGTGATGTGAAGCCACTTCAAAAATGTATAGATTCTTTCTTGGCCCATGTTACACCCATTCACCAAGTTTCAAGTTGTCCTTATTCCTCCAAACAAACATAACTTTAAAAGATGTTACATCTTTGGCTGGAGTAACTATTTCTCTCCACAAACTGACATTTTGGGTCAGATGATGCAGATCAGTTTGACCCTTTGTATACTGTAGCTCTGAGTTTATTCTTTCATGAGGGGAATGATCCAATGAAAGTCTATTTTGATTCATGCAGTCCTCTCTTCCACAGTAAATATGTTGGCAACCAAATTGAGGTTTATTACATTCACAGACTATTGTGCACACACCTGGCATGGTCACTGAGAGAATGTTTTAAACTTCAATCCTGACTTTGGCAGATCCGAAGAAAGCCATGACACAAATTTAAACTTGTCTCTAATTAATAAATAAAATACTTAGTGGTAATGATGTAAAGTGTAATAGAAAACCAATAAGTAGCGGTAAAGAGCAGAGTTAATCCACTGAACCCTAAGATGAGAAAAGTGTTTTTGTCCTCTGGGGAGGAACGATGTTTACTGTGTAGATAGGAACGCTCCCCTTTAGCGCTGTAATGTACTTTACATCACACTCCAGGCCAGAGTGGGATGTGCTATTTGTAGAGCTCACAGTGCTATAGGTAGATGCAGTGGGTGTATCTAAATATCCTCAGGCTGACCAGCGTGTGTCAAACAGCTCGAGGAAGGTTTCTGAGGCTTTGCAGGAAGATCAACACAACAAGTCTTGGGAGAGCGATGCTGTCTGTAAATGGAACCTGAAGCAGTCATGCTAGCAGGGTGGAACATCACTTCGACTTACTGTACAGCCTTATAATAGCATTGGCCTTGTGTTAGGTGGATAGTGTATTGAAAACGATTTGTTGTTCATTCCTGTTTAACCCTGTTCTATCATTTACCCCGACTCCATGAGGATGCCCTTGATATGAATGATTATTATACGATTTGAACAGGGTTTCTTTAAAGGTTGTAACGTATCTATGCAGATGATGGTTCACTTTTGTCATGGAAATATTGGCTCAGCTTTTGATCTGATTTGATATGACAACATGTACCTCTTGATGTTTTAACCTATAGAAAGCAGCACCACAGATATGCACTTTATAAGAAAGAATGGACTTAAATCTGATTCATGATTTACTGCAGGCATATACAGAGAGGCACCAGTAGAAGATAGCTTAACTGAAGAATAGCCTGATTTAAGGTACTCCATATTTCTGTCAGATTTAGCTGTTTTAGAGCCTTGTGCTTTTGTTGAAATTGTTTCCATTAATGCATGCTCTTTGCTTTACATACTGATATAAACCCTAACAAAATTGTGATTGATCTCCAATGCCCTTTCTCAGCGTGTTTTCTTTTATTAAAGTCTTCTTCCAGTGTTCTGTGACTTCAGCACACCATTTTCTGTTCCAATAGAGTTGTATTGTGTTGTGTGTGAATGGGCGTTAAACAGCTCTGATGAGGGAAAACATAATCATTTGCACAGTACAAACAAACGGGAGACCTCATTAGAGATAAGACTTCATTGTGTTTCAGTGGATTCTTATACAACACATACATGAACAAAAACATGTAACAATAGGGGATTATCGCTTAAAGGTAGGGTAGGTAAGTTTGAGAAACCGGCTCGAGATACACTTTTTGTTATATTCCATGGAATGCTCTTAACATCCCGATAGCAATGAATATCTTCAGTGCTTTGACAAAAAATCCATAAAATGTCATCTGTGGAAGCCATAGTACTGTAAAAAGCACGACCAATCATCTGAGCCGGCCCGGCTAAAATAACTGGATGGCCTACCTGCCTGTCAGCCTTCCATCTGTACACAAACTTATCTCGTGCCCTCATTGGTCATGTGCGCGTTTGTGTGTGTTGGAGGAGGGGCTCTGTAAGGAAGTGGCAGATTTTTTCCGGTTGTGTATTTTCAAATTCTAGCGCACTCGAGCCGGTTTCTCCAAAATTACCTACCCCACCTTTAAGTTAAATGCATTTATATGAAATTTAAAATATAGAGCAGGTTACAACATACACCGCTTCAAGTATGTACACAAATAATTCCAAATATATAAACGGATCAGTTGTCATTAACTTAAAACTTTAAAGGCTTTGAGGCCCGAGCAATTTAAAAGATAAACGTTCTTTCTTTTCAGAAATGACCTTCATTAAAACTCCTTTATCTATTGAAGGTTATGCATATAGTACATCTTTACTATATACATGTAATACATTGCATTCATCAAGTCTTGCAAACAGATAAGTGAGAACAAATGCATTGCATCAAAACATAAAAAAAAAAAGGAATGTCAATACGGTCCCCGGTACGATTGAATAATAGTTCAGGGGTTATATTTGATAAATAATAATGAATTCTTCAATGCTTTAAAGCTCACTTATAATACATAAGATTGTCAGGCTGTGATGTCTTAGCAGGGTGTTAATCCTACTCTCTTCTTTTCCCTTTTAGTTCAGGAAGTTAAATGATGTCGAACTCTGACCGCCTGGGAAGATCTGCAGAGCATCTGGTCCCTTTTAACAGTTTATTCATATTTACAATACCATATTTGAATTACTGTTAGAAGTTGTTAATATAAATAAGTATCCTGCATGAGGATAAAGACCAAGGATAGATTTGTTCACAACCTGGCAACCAGGAAGTTTTTGTTTATAATGAAGAACTGACCTGTAAAGCATTAGTAAACTCAATCGTTGACGTAAATGGGAAGAAATACAATTTTTTTAAAAACGTATTAAACAAAGGGTTGTGTTTTGGTCGGACATATTTTAACTCCTACAAAAAAACCTGCTCTTTCTTGCTACCATCGGATGGTAAAAGAGAAGGAATTAAAGAAACAGTTTTATGAGCATCTGCTCCTCAAAAAGACTTCTGTTTTACAAACCAACGGGAATAGAAGGAAGAGTTAGCCTAGCTTGTTAGCCACTCTCTGTTGGCTTTCTTTCTGCCGGTAGTGGAAGAGGCTGTTGCTGTCCAGCTGGCCCGCATAATGGACGGACTCTGCGAACAGCTTCACCACCTTCAACACACAGAAACAAACAATAAGTTGAACCCTATTGAGTGACGGGACAGACGTATGGATGCAAATGTATGTTTTCCCTGGTCACCTTGAGCGGGACATTTACCGACCTGATAATTGGTGATGAGCGGGACACCGTGGTCGATGGCCATTCTGCGGATGACGAAGTTGTCCTTCACGAGGCGAGTGTTGTTATTGGGCAGGTTGACCACCAAATCAATGAGACCCTCGCTGATGAGACTGTAAAAACAAACAGTGTCAGATATAACATCATCAACAAATAAATATGCTATTTTTGTGTTTATATAAGTGAATCAAGTGGTTTCCTGTGGTTATAGTTATTTGTATTTTTGATCCAACTTAAGAATCAACCCATAACTGCAGCCATTAGCCAGTTTAAGCACATTGATTTGGTTTTGCAGTCAACAAAAAAAACGATTTTCACTAAAACCAGCGTACTAAAGGAGTGCTTCTAAATCTGGTTGAGCTAGCGTTATGGCTGCCGGATTTGGCACCCCCTCTTAACTTTGGCCAGGAGGGTCATAATCTCACCAAAATCACACTGGTGTTAGCAAGTCAAAGTCAACTTTTAAATTAAATCATCTCAATATATGACAAGCAAAATGGGCCGAGATATTTGACTGCATCCGTCTGTTTTTTAGGCTAGTTGGGTGGTTGGTTTATAGGGTAAAAACAAGGTTCAGTCCATAAGAAGATTCCCTGTTTATAAGATGTTTTTTATGTCAAAGGGAGTTGACAAAGTAATATTAACCCCTTGCATAAATAGATGATTTTCTAATATTACTCCCAGCTGTAGAAGTGTTTGAATTAGTTACGTTTACCTCTTAAATCATATCTCTGTCTGTTTCAGTTCCTCACTAACACACACAAACACACTCTCACATTCATACGAAGGACTTTGACAGACAGCATTGAATTAGGACCGGATTCTAAAAGAAAAGATGGAGGACGGAGAGCCGTTACAAGAAAGGTCATGTTCTTCTCTGTAAAGAGCCTCTCTGCAGCGCCGCACAGCTGATGCCTGCTGGCCAGCCGCAGTGTGTACCTGTGGGTTTGGTCTGGGTCTGTTAATCCTCTGTATGCTCTTCTTTACCAGCTCTCCTCCAAACATATGCTCCAGATGGCTTTATTGTAGCATAATCATGACTTGTTTATGGAATCATTGCCTTAGAAATGCAGTAAAACAGCGTGCTGCACTTATCCTATGTTGCTAGAGTCTTTGAAAACTGGTATACATGGAAGAGATGCAGTCAGCTTCTCTTTGAGGTCAATTAAAATATCAATTACATCTACCTTAAAAATATACATATTATATTACATGTTATATTTCTGGTTTCATTTTTGACGGCCATAGGAAAAGTTAAACCATATTGTGGGTTAGCCTCTTTCATTTTCTTTCCCATTTGACATTGATCTGTCCAGATTTCCTCATCCTTACTATTTCAAGCCCTAATGCTGGCTAATGCAATGAATCTGGACTTCTAAGTCTGCTACATCTTCTTTGATCTTATCAGCATATTACAAAGATAATTAATAAGGCTATGCCCTTTGATCTAAAGGCAGGATCTCATTAGATATGCCTAGTTTAAATGGAACCACAATTTATGTATTACTTAACCGCTGCCTCAGGAAACCAGAGGCCTATTTCAGCCTCACAGTTTAACATTAGCTGGCTTGGTTTACCATGTTTGGTTGAATATGTCAAAAGAATGATTTCCTAACCTCTTAATACTGGGCAAACTTTTGTCTCCTCCCTCCTCAGAGGGCCAGGCGACGGGCGTGGCCGGCACATCGTTGACACACAGCCAGGCGGAGGTAGCTTCAGTCGCATAGAGCTAGAGGACAGAAATAAGGCAACGTTAAAACATATAGAGAAACATACAAAGCATAAAGGTAGGGTAGGTAAGTTTGAGAAACCAGCTCGAGTTCGCTAGAATTTGAAAATACACAACCGGAGAAAATCTGCCACTTCCTTACAGAGCCCCGCCTCCAACACACACGAACGCACACATGACCAATGAGGGCACGAGATAAGTTTGTGCACAGATGGAAGGCTGACAGGCAGGTAGGCCATCCAGTTATTTTAGCCGGGCCGGCTAAAATAATTGGTCGTGCTTTTTACAGTACTACGGCTTCCACAGATGACATTTGTTGTCAAAGCACTTAAGATATTCATTGCTATCGGGATGTTAAGAGCATTCCATGGAATATAACAAAAAGTGTATCTTGAGCCGGTTTCTCAAACTTACCTACCCCACCTTTAATATCCTCCTGGATTTTTAACACTTGTTGATAATATGTCTGATTTTCAATGACAAGAGTGATTTCAAGCTTTCAATACTCGCCTTGAATCCTTCTTCTTTCAACTGGTGCGCTGTAGCCAGGAAATTAGGTCGGAACGAATACTGGATGGGAGGAAATCAGAAATGAAGAAACAAAATGATTAGCATTATAAATACAGATATATAAGTGTTCATGTTGATTTCTGTATTCATTAAAGAAGATCCACAGCAGTTGTAGGAGAAAAAGTCCATCAGGTGCAGTTTGACGTTCTTGCTCAAATCTGTAGTTTTCCTGTACAATAATCTCACTGTTTTCTATCATGATGTTACATTTGACAATATATTATAGTATGGTACTTTATGATACACAACGTGATGACAGTCATTGAAGGGCAAAAGATGGATTGCAGTACATCCTGTATATTTAGTAGAGAGTATAAGTGATGTGGAGTGCTATGGAGCAGCTTTTTAAGAGAGGCTATTTTCTCTCTTTCACTCTGATGTGATGGTTTTGCAGTCTCTCTTTTGGTCACAATCAGCCTAAAGTTATCTGAGGCCTGTACGACGAAGTCGGATTTTTGCTTAGCCGGCTAACTTCATGGAAAACTTGGGGTTTCCGGTCCTACGACGCTGGTTCTCTTTTTAGCGGTCTAGATCTCCATGGTAACTTATGCTGAGCGGCAAACCTGCTCCGGAGCAGGTTAGGTTGTAGGCTAAGAGATCAAGTCAGCGAAAGCACCGCCTGCTGACCAATCAGAGCTCAGTGTGTTTAAAGCGATAAAGTCATATTACAGGAGAAAGGAAATACAGAAAAACTGCCGTTGCAGGAAAGACGGCCGGCAAAGATCAACTGACTGTGTGAACGTGAAAATGAATAGAATATCCCCTCCCATCTTCAGAGCAATCAAACTATTATAACATTAGCGTTAAGAAAGCTTACTTAAATATCTGCCACAACATAAGTAACCGGATCAGAGTAACATTAAGTACAGTCCGTGGCACTGTGAGTGCAGACGTAGATGTGTCCCATTATCATTCATATCATATCACATCATAATGTATCATATATTTCCTTATTTGAGTCAGCTTCTTGAGCCGTATCTGGCCGTGCAACACTCACAGTGTCACATACTGTATGCAGAAGTATTATTTTAAGCAACACATTAAGTTGACGAAACACTCGAGTCAAATGTAATTAAAGTCAGATCCACTCGTGTCTTGGCAGTGATTTCATAAACCTGTTAATGTACGCATTCAAACGCTTTTTCTTTTACCAGCTGTATTCACCTTGCAGGTGCAGCTATGTGGCTTTTATCCTGGATAAAGTGTTTAAGTCATGGATGTTTAAAGTTTAACGTCTTCATATTTGTCTAATATTATAGTTGACTTTTCATTCAGGAAGTATGACGCGCTGCGCTGTCAGTACGCTTGTCCATGTTTGTGATTGGTCGAATGCTCCAAATACCACCCCTTTCATGTGAACGCGCACCTAACTAGATAGGACACGGCTGGCTTGAGCGATCCACTTGATAACCAGCGTCGTAGTACAGCTTAGCGAGAGCGCGTATGTTTTGGATTAGGCCAACCGGCTAACTCAAACATATCCAGGTTATGTTGAACCGGCTTCGTCGTACAGGCCTCAGATGTGTTCACCGTGACAACAAACATAGACTGTTTCCTAAATTATTGGAACACCTATTGCACACTTCTTCATAATGCCTCCAAGTGTTACTGTTTTATGTACTGTATAATACAATAAAAAATAGAGTTTTAGCATTTGCTTCAAAAATCTGTATTATGTGCTAGCTATAGTTTATGGAGTTTGTTAGGACAATCAAGTTTGTATATGTTCTTTTAATCTTAAAGATGGCAATGTTATTGAAGCATTAGTGCTGAGAACTCTTGTGTGAGTTGTTGCTGTTTATTTGCAAGTGTTTACGTTCGATGCCCTTCAGTTTAATAAACAATAAGCCTGCTACAATTACAGCCGTCTCACAAAAGCATTGTAATATGGTTTGATATTCTTTGAATATTCTGCGGCCTACATTACCAAGTTTCCATGATATACCAGTTTCTAATTTAGCTTGCAATTTTGACAGACTGCCTGTACTGGTGCAAAAAAGGTACGCTTAATTAAAAAGACAGAGGCAAACAGTGAGGATTGGAGAGTATGAAAGACAAAGACAATGTAGTTTCATTCCCCATGACTATTTTCTAAGGTTGATTAAAATTGTATCACTTTCACCTCCTGCAGTAGCACTTTGCGACTACTTTCTTTTACTACTATCCATGTGAATGATGTCGGTATGAAGTGTGTGATACGAGCCATCAATATGAAAGCCTGCATGAACAGATATTTTGTGCTAACTGGTAACCTGAGCTAACACCGCAGAAAAAAGCCAGCAAAAAACAAAGCTGACTTGTTATAACTAGTTCATGTGGTAACGTTGTCAGCAACATTTGCTTATTTTCAACAATAGCATTCATTTTGAGTCAGGCTACCTACAGGTTGAAATCCAATATAAGCTTTACACAATCTCCTGAATAGATATCCGGCTCTTCCGCTGCTAAATGCTCCACCATGTTCCCTGGCAAGTTGCTAACTAAACTCTGCACTGTGTCCCAGCGCAGGTATCGTTCAGTTGGTTTTGAGGTATTATTTAAAACAGCTTTCTGCTGGTGGAATTGAGGTTGCTGAGAGTAGTGAGACTAAACCAAAACAATTGGCTGGAAGACAACAACAAAACAGCCTGTTGAGGGCTAGTCGGATAATATTTCTCTGAGGGTTCCTAACTATGTGGGAACTATTTCACAGTGGCATCTAATTTATTGGTAATATAACAACATATTCATGTTAACAGCCACTAACCCCATCCGAATACAACATTTGATCATCACTTTTTTGAACGGTAAAATGAACCGCCCTTAATCTGAAGGCCACAGTCTTTTTCAATAGATTACCGCCAAAAAACGATTTAACCCTCCTACCACAAACTTTCTCAAAACCATTGGTAAATCACATCTACAGTATGTTGCTGTTTGTTCTCGATCCGTCTGCTTGAAGTGTTGCTGCTTGTCAGCCTCGTTACGGTGCATATCTAACCCCAGGTACTTGCCTTGAAGTGGACCTGTTCCCCAAGAGCACCAATTATACAGCGAGTGTTGCGAGTGCTTTGTTGATGCTGCATTACTCAAACTTCCAGTTTGGCAACCAAGGGCTTAATTACCAAAACTCATGTAAGATAGTGTCATTAAAGAAAGTACAGTGCTCAGGCTGACAGTTTGTTTTCTAAAGCTAAGGATTTGTAAAGGATTAAGAGATGTTTTTACAGCAACTTTATCGAGCAATGTCCATTAAAGATTTTGGACAGAGCGCTTGGTTGATGAGAAAATAGTTTTTGTGCAGAACTTAACCTGTCATCTTTTGTGAGCAGTTCTTCTCCAACTTGGGATATTGGTTAAGAAAGATTATTGTTTGAATACTTTGTTGACTTTTATGTTTTTGTAGTTCCTCTTAATCATTTGGGTATAAAAGGATCAGGATGAATCTTCATATCCTTCGTCTTCCCTGTTCTACTTACTAATCCTCAAGGACCAAAGACCAAATAGTTGGTACTGAGCCTGAAAATGAGCACAATACCGCCAAAAATCCCACTGAAAATGGCTGACTACCCATTGCTTTTAGACAATGTCCCTCCAAAACATGTTTTTGTTTTAGGGTATTAGGGGTGTGTTGGGAAGTTTTGATCAAGTCTTACTAATAGGTAACCTCTCCGAGTCATTTACTCAATGTCTCTCACATCATGAGAGTTGCTAGCATTGCAAGAATCAAGTTATGATTTGCGTCAAACAAACGGAGGAGTGTCGGGCTGGCACAGTAAGAGGCTGATAGCCTGAAAGATTTATACCACCTGTTCTGATGGCCCTGTGTACTATTTGCTGTCTTGCGGGCAGGAGGCACCAAAAGGAAACACCAACAGGAGGCAAGTGGACCTCCAGATGGCTGTAGTCTTACCTGAATCCCAAGCAGGATGCCCTTCTGTGGAAGCTTGAATCCTGTTGAGAGCATAGCCTTCAGGAAGGCTGAATAAATGTTTGGTCCAAAGCAAGCTACCTGCAACAAATCCCACATGAGTAACTGTTAACACTGAATCACCCATTTCCGATAAAGAAAAGTACACTTCACATTAATGAACCAAAATATGTTGTTGTGTGACTCTTACTTCTCCAGTGGAGGCCATCTCACAGCGAAGAACTGGGTCTGCCTCCCTCAGCCGCGGCCAGGAGAACATGGGTGCCTGGTGAAAAAAGGGAAGAGTGGATTTATTTCAACATGCTTTGGAATAAAATAACATTACAACTTGAGATGGTAATGAGTCAAAGTGAGTTAATTACTTTTGAAAATCCTTGTTCAGCTGTAGTAGTTGCTACAAGGCACAATGCCATTTGAGTCAGTTCTCATGACCGTTAACAATTGGCCATCATTGTTGTTTTTATAAGAAATCCTGTTGATTAACCATGAAAGACTTCTGTGTACCAACAACAGTGGAGCCATTATAAACTACTGCAAAAGAAGTGGCAATCAATGGAGAATAATTTCACACTTAAATGGCTCCATTCCATTGGAAAGGTTTCAGGGACTTCATGACACTGCTGCCACCTAGAGGACAGACACAGCTTCCAGCTTCCCTTAAAGAGGAGCCGGTCAAGTGGCAATTACTGTTTAATGATGAATACAAACTATTTATACAAACTAAGAAAAAGGGTAGATAGAAAAGAGGGAGAGGTGTGGAGAAGTAGATAGCAGTAAGGCCAGAACAATTACATTACTTTAGAGGAGATAGTAATGGAGAGGACTTGAGAGAAGAAGGGATGACATATAAGGAAGGAACAACATTTGTTTTCAATTAAGACAGGAGAAATAAACATGATCATTTAATGGAGATTAAAATAATGGAATTTCAGATATACAATCAAATTAAATGGGTGAGAAGAAAAGATAAAATATTGTTTTATTTATTTAGAGAGGAGAGAAAGATTGAAAGGAACGGCAGGAACAAGGGCAGAAGACCGAAGCTTTGTCCTCATTATATAAAATACAAATTAAGTGTTGTGAGAAGCCATTCTTATATTTTAAAGCAGACAACCCCCGTTACCTTGAAAAGACAGAGAGGTGGTGCGGCGTTGTGTGGTTCGTGGAGAAGCACAGACACACACGTAGAGGCAGGGCCACTAGGGGGGGATTCATCCTTGAAGCAGGCTATCTAATCAGCTGAACGTAATGTTAGCATACTAATGTAAGAAGGGACCAAGAGAAGAGAATGCAGACGGGGATCCAGCATCGCTTATCGTGGCTTTGTTCAAAGAGTCAGAGAAAGACGGAGAAGTATGCATAGATAACATGGCAGAATGTGACCAAGAAAGAAAGTGAAATGGCGAAAGGGGAACACATACAGAGAGGGTATAACAGAGAGGGGCAACTTCTAATAGTGCTATGAAAGAAGAAACTAAAATAAAAGAGTGGATTTTGTGAAAAGCAGAAACTAAGTACCACAAAGACTGTGCTGGTGGGTATCTGTAAATCCAGAATAGTTGTATTGTGCATAATTCAAATAACAAGTGGATCCCTATTTTATCCACTATCCCCACTGTAAAACCAAAACTGCAGCAAACACTTAAAACTATGAAGCAAGATATGGAAATATAAACAAGAGCTGTTAGAAAAATGGCATCACTAACACCAGTGGAGATATAAATGGTCTGAAAATGAGAAACTTTACACAAGCCTCCATAAATATAATTATGTAAACCTCGGGAGTCTCCGTTATAATGGTTTGTTGTTCAATTGCAATGGTGTGTCTCTGGGACAGAATGAGTGTGTGCGGCTTTCACACAATAACCAAGGCTATGTAACCACAACATCCCAACACACACACACACACACACACACACACCATTTCCCCATCTCGCTATCCCACCCCAACCGCCCACTCCTGAGAGGCGGAAGAATTGTGAAGCTCCACAACATGAACAATATTATCTTGGGGTACCAGCTGAGCTCCACAGAAGGGAATGAATGAAGTAAGACATTTCCACATAACATTGTCGCTCGCTATGGGCCTTATTAGAGGCGGAAGTGACACCTGTGTAAATGTCTTTATCTCCGCAGCTGAATCAAAATGAACAGCTAGTTTAAAACTGTTTTTCAATGACGATTTCCACATCTTTTTTTTACTGATACTGATACTTTTTGCATATGTTTGGTAGGGCTTTTGTTGTTCCTCACTAAGACATAGTTGGGTGGTTACAGTCAAATTACGAGATAAAGGATATTGCAAGGTGGTTGCTATAGTTTTCCTGGACTTCATTTAAGGGCATAGGTTACTACTATACCTACTTTATAATTATTATAATAACTCTTGTGTACAATGCTAGACTAGGGAGTATAGAATGGGGTCCAAGTAGTATGTGCCCTGGCTATATACACAATACATGAATGTCACTTTTGAGGGTTCAATTCTCTAATGATGCACCAGGTTCCAAACAACATTTGCTCACTAAGAATCTATTTTATATCCAAGCTGTACTGGTAGCCTACGGTAACTGTATTGTTCCAAATCTAATCGGTTGACCCTATTCGTAGCCTTGTGAATTGTATGTGTGAATCAATTTGTTCAGTAACAATACAAAGCTCTATTAGGCTTGGTTACTGCTTCTTATTCTGATTCTGATACATAAGGGCTAGGGTGCTTAAGATCAGATCTTTTGGCACATGTCGGGATGTCGAAAGTGGATACTAGGGTACTTAGGGTGGTAGAATTAGCATAGGTGGTGCTAATGTTGAGTGTTGTTGCTATGATGTTTATAATTGGTTGCTATGGTGTTTCAAAGAAGTAGTAATGATTCTAGCGTTAGAATTCGTAGTGTTTTAATGTTTCCATTCTGTATAAAAAATGAAAAAAATGTCTCAGACAAAAAAATAAACCTTTAACCAATACCTCAAAAAGTTTAAAATGTCAAAATGGATTCAGAATAATAAAGAAAATCAATTTAAAAGTGGAATAAAGTTATTCTGTCAAATGTTGCCATGAATTTTCTATGGAGAAGAGGGGCATTATTGCACATGTTGTAGAACTGTATGATAGATTGCAACTAAAAGTCAAAGCACACATCTCAGTGAGCAATATTTATCAATATTTCACACGCCTATGTGGTAGAACGTTTTGGGAGAACTGTGTGCTGGGAATGCCTTGTGCAATATGGTAATATTGATACTGATCAGCAAGTAAACTTAACTTGTTGACGAGGAGATATGCATTAACCATTACAATAATTGAATCAACACATTAACTGGCAAACATTTCTATCCCAACAGGTTTTTGTTCAGGAAAAAACTTGATGGCAAAAGATGGATCTTCTTCTCAGGTAATTGGGCTCACGAGAATGTGTCTCAGAAGTCCCCATAATGTCCAACATGCCATGGTCAAGGGGACAAACAAGCAACAATTGGAAGATTTTTTTTATCGCTGAATAAATATACACTGGGAACTGACGCTTCCTCCTTCACCAAAGCTGTTTTAATGCTCCTCTCCCTCTCTCAGTATCATAAATACAGATATGTTATTGTTCCAGTGAGTTTGTACATAGACAGAAATCACACAATGGGGACTTGTTAGTGAACAGAAAACAACATGGCCTCAAATGGGGAACTGTCAGAGAGAGAAGAGAGACAGCAAGAGCAACAGATTAAGGATGAGACAGATAAATGAAGACGGTCTCTCTGGATGGCAAAGACTTGTGATGATATAGTGAGGATTGGGGATGAAGGCTGAACGAGTATGTTTTGCTGGCGCTCACTTCAGGCTAGATAATGGTTTCAGAGGTCCCTGTGTGTTTACGGGGGGGCTTGATGTTGAGGCAGTAGTAAGGTGTTAACGGGAAGAAGTGTTTGGCAGGGTTTCCAGGAAGGCCCGTATCAGTCAGGGAGTATGGACTCTGTATCATAGACTCTAAGTTAACTCTGGAAGTCTTTTAAGCCTGTCACCAGGAGTATTCAGAGCTCCGATTAACATTCCTCACCACTGTGCAGACTAGAAATTGAAAACTTTAGGTGGTGGGGAAGAGTGGGGGATTATACCTGCGTGAATGGCTCCAAACTACAGCCATTGTTAGAGCAGCTCTGTTGTAATTAGAGGGAGAAATTACTTTGGAAAAAATAGCTTTGGAACAGCTGGCGACACGTTAACTCTCTCATACCCAATCTAAAAAGTAAGCCTCCCAGCCGCTATGAAAAGCACCTACAGCATCATGCCAGGCAAGGAGATGGAACAGTAATTGCCGTCTTTGTTATGCGATCCAATGGAAGCTGTACTAGCAGAACCTGAAGTATCTATTGTGACATCATACATGTAGGGGGATCTTTACATAGGAACAGGCTGTATGAACTTCACAGACATGGTTCTCAAGACTTGTAGAAAAACATTTAAAAGTTGCTTTTATGCAACAGGTAGTCATTACCTTTGAATATAATCGTTAAAGGAGGTTTTTTTCTGTAAGACCTATGAACCATTCCCTGGAGCGATAAAGTGTTACTTTCTTCATTCAAGACGTGTTGAAGACAAGGCTAGGCAGCAATGGGAAATGTTTGCAATGTATCTTGCATCTACTTTTGACCTTTGATCTGAAAGTATGTTCATGTTCAAGAACAGTATACTGCTAGGCTTATGCTTGTGTCTAAATGCACAGTGGTTTATTTTTAATCTTATATTCTACATATATTTTAGAGTTACACTTTGGCCTGTTCTTGAGGCTGTTTTCCCAGAGTTTAGAATCCTTATGTCTGGTGAGGTGCAAAAGGTGCTGTATCAAAAAGCAGGTACGAAACGACCTAAAAATGGCGGTTACCTTAATGTTCCATGTCCATTCTTGCAGCCTGAAGCAATTGTTTTTACCTTAAGACAGACACATAAGCTTATCCTGATAGTAACTGTTCTGCCCTCTTTCAAATAGTGTTGATTCCCTCTTACTTCTGGGTGATAAATGTAGCAGAGAGAGTAGTTTGACAAGAGAAAAAAACAGCCACATAGTTCCCAGATTGCAACAGTTATTTCAGTTTCTCTACTCACCTTGATGCCAACATAGTCTAGGGGGATGATGGGTCTCTCCAGCGAAGGCAAGCTGGCCTCATCTAAAGGCTCTCCCACCATCACTTTGGTTGCCACATTGATAAAGTCCACGCCGATTGTTTTTGATACAAAAGGGAAAGAGCGCGACGCCCGCAGATTACACTCTATCACCTAAAAAAGGTACAAAACAAACACTGTCAATTCAAAAAGACACCCATGCAAAGAAACACATTGGCTAGGGCTTTTAAAAAAAAAACACTCAAGGCAGATATGTCAAATACCAACGCACACACATACTGGAAAAAGAGCCAGCTTATATACTTGCACATTTCCTGTGTGTGTGTGCTGTAGCTAGAGCATCAAAACTGAACGCAACGCCATTAATCATAAAATCCATCCAACTTTGCAAATAATTTGAAGCACAAGGTGATTTGAGTAAGTGAGTAAATTGCATTTGCTGCAACCAAGTGTGAAAATGTCGATCTATCATTTAGTCATACATCCGAGAAATATAACCCACCATGACATCATTGCCTTTCACCAGAAACTGAGTGTTGAAGGGGCCCGAAATTTCAAATGCTTGCGCAATTTTCTGGGTAGCAAACTTAACCTGAGAGCAATGAAGAAATAACACACACAAACACAATATTAATGACGCTGAATTGAACTTTTTCTTCCATTAATACCTGTTTAATCACAAAACGAAGGCAATTTTGTTACATAATGTACATTGTCTTTTAAATGCACACAGCATATGAGTGAAACTGCTGGTTTCCAAACAAATATCAATATGGTCATTGACAAATAATGGTATGATTTGTACAGTTTGAATGTGGATACTAAGAGAGACTTTACCTTTTCTAGCGCCCCCTGGCTAACAGTCTGAGTTGGTAGCATCAGAGTAGCATCTCCTGAGTGCACCCCCGCATCCTCCACATGCTCTGTTATGGCATGGACCAGAACCTGGATGCAGTCACAGACACGCAGCTATTATGACACACTTAAAGCATTTGCATGCAGATCAACAGCAATCCCTACTCAAGGCTAGCCAACTTTTTTACAGCGTGGTCTGTTATCTAATGAGAATTTTTTTCAGACTTAAGAGGCAGATGGCTTCCAGGCTTGATGTGTTTATCCCTACAGAATGTCACAATGCAAACTAGTTTACGGAAATGCTGTGTCAACATATTGTAAGCCAGTTCAAAAACAGCCAGTGCTGAGTTATGACTTTGAGGAAATGAATAAATTAATTCAGGTCAGATGTACTCATTTGTTAATGGACTACTTCAGAAACAATGTACGCAGATATGCAGTGTGAAAGATAATTTAACATTTCACCTACAGGAAAGAAGATTTGTATCACCGTGTGTGTGTTAGAGTATGTATATGTGTGTGTGCGTGTGCGCGTGTGTGTGTGTGTGTGTGAGCTGCCGTGTCATTAGCTCATTTAAACTGCTGCTAACCACAGCATTCATTAGTCCTCTTCAGATAGAGCTTGTAATTAATACGTATTATCTCAGACTTTTCCACTCTCCCACACATACTCAAACACACACTTACAGTCACACATAGTCTGGCCGGGAATAATGAGGCCTGTTTGGTATTCAATGAATGGACAGCTTGTTAATGTGATACTGAAGATAAAGAAGGGGGGCAGCATTCAGGGAATGTAGAGAGAGAAAATCCACCATACAACTGGATTGCCCACGTTCCAAATGACACCCTTGAAATGACTCCCACAGCCCAGACAATAGAAAAACAGACGGGGCGTTCAGGGCCTAGGTGGTTCTGTCGCCTAATGGAACTAATAATGCTAACAATTATACAGTTGTAGAAGTTTCCAATACTGACTCACTGTGAAGAGACTGAAACTTTGTCGAATAGAATACATCTGAATGTGAGGATCCATGTGTCGTGTTCAAATCTTATTTGGCCATTTAAGTTTTCTATATCCTTCCTAGATACATTTCTGCACGACGTTTCTTTCAGACTTCAGGCAGAATAAGAGAAACAGCATGTTTGCATATTTATAAATAACTTGAGTATTTAGTAACCTGCAGAATAATTTGAGGATCGCCTCCAGACATGAGACGTATACAAATACAGTGCTTTAAGTCATAACCTTTGTTCGATGTAAGTTTCACACAAAAAGTCAGTTACCTTATTAAAAACTGTCTAATATGCACCCACTCCTACTCCCTCATTAGAAACATCCAGAATCTATGAATATACGAGTACTTACAGTATTTCAATAGTTAAATGTCTGCTGGCCAAAAATAATTCTCATACTACTGAAAAGTGTCATTTCAGTTTTTGTTCTCGCGTTTCAACATCACACATGTGTAAGAGGTGCATACTCAGACATTCATGCTCAAACATTTATGTGTTAAAGTGTAGGGCTGAAGAACGTAACACTGTCCGCAGATGAGTTTGAAAACCAGCTTCTTGACACTTCCTTCTCATCCAATGTTGGACATACTATGGATAGTATGGTATAGTATATTCAACTATACTAACATCTATCTGTTGAGAAGGAGACCTGTGTCTCAATGCGATTTCTGATATAAATAAAAGTAAAATAAAAAAATATATATATATATGTATCAATTTCCAAATGTTATGACATTTAAAAAACTGTTCCCATTGTTGATTTTTTTAATATTCTAATGATTCTGTAACTATATTGTAGCATATGTACATGTTTAGAGCAGAGCAGAATAATACTTTGAGAAAAAACACAAAGAAAATGACAAATCTGTGATGCATGTCAATCAGATAAAACCAGTTTGTTGAACAAGAATCATTTCAAAATGCCTTAAACTTATCTAATCTAAAATGAAAAATTAATTGAGTATCACCACTATCCAGCATTTTGTTTTTAATGTATTCCATTCTCCAAATCCTATCTGTCTGTGCTGTAATGTCTTTTCACTGAAGATAAATTAGATTACTTCCACTTTATTCATCTTCTGGGCTCAATATCTGAACTACCTCTCCATTTAAACTGAAAAATAATGGAGCACTGAATAATGCAAGGCTACAGATGAATAACAATACTGTTGTTAACGAAAATGTGGTCAAACACGGTGTCAATATGAATCAAAGCAGACCACAAATAAGGTTGTTTTCCACGCTGTTACACTTTGCATTATGTTAACTTACAAAGAAGATGCAGACTCTTCTAACAAGTATATTCTAAATAAAACCACACGCCTATATACGTATCTTTTGATGCCAGGAGTAATTATTGCAGGCAGACAATAATTATATGTCTGGGGCATGTTGTATATTTAACCTGCATTAGCACAGCGTCTTGCATTAATGGGATGGCACCACTCCAATAAGCAGAATCAGACAAAAGCTCCTATGGCGACACAGATCCTACAGTAAAGTGTTACCTTGCCGTCTCTGGCCACAGCATCCACCTCCACCTCCCTGGCACCACAGATGAATTTGGTGATGACCACTGGATGCTCCTAGAGGAAAGACAACAGGATGGTTAGTGGTCAATGAATGAAGAGGAAAAATAACAAAAAAAAAAAGTAAAGTAAACTTTTATTAGAAGCTTTTTGCATGAATACAGGACAAAGTATGCGTTGCTCAGCTAAAGCAATCAATGAGGGGTTCTTTTTAGCATTCCATAATTAAATTATTGTTACCTGACCCCAATCCATCCAATTCCCTGCTTTGAACCATTGGTAAAATAATTGAACATGTTTGAAGAAGAAACACATTAACGAAAGCTTTCTTATTTCAATGGGTCATATATTTCAATCTAATTTAATTTGCTGCGAGAGATGACACACACATTTTTAATTATGACAGCTATATCAATTTGAGAAAATTACATTTGATGCCCTTCAATTACAACTTTGTATTAAAATTGCCAAATCTGATGTGGACATTAGCAGCCTTAAATGAAAGCCCAAAGGCATCAGCTTCACTTGATGGTCATTTATTTCCATTGGGTCCAATGTGCTGGAGTACATAACCAAAACCAAATTGTTACTATACCATTATTGTGGGCGCCATTAATGTCTGAAAGGGATCATTTGTGTTGTTGATTTAAAGGTGGGGTAGGTAATTTTGGAGAAACCAGCTCGAGTGCGCTAGAATTTGAAAATACACAACCGGAAGAAATCTGCCACTTCCTTACAGAGCCCCTCCTCCAACACACACATGACCAATGAGGGCACGAGATAAGTTTGTGCACAGATGGAAGGCTGACAGGCAGGTAGCCCATTATTTTAGCCGGACCGGCTCAGATGATTGGTCGTGCTTTTTACAGCGCCACGGCTTCCACAGATGACATTTTTTTATGTATTTATTGTCAAAGCATCTAATATATTCATTGCTATCAGGATGTTATGAGCATTCCATGGAATATAACAAAAAGTGTTTCTGAAATAAATTACATACCCCACCTTTAATACGATTTTTGATTTGTTATACTTTGGTATTGGTCTTTTTATATATATATTTATTTGTTTGTGGTCAATAATGTGTTGGATCAGTTGGGTCACGTGGTTATGGGTGGCACTCAAAGTAAATATAGTCACCTGTTCACCTGTGTGAGGTGTGTGTGGATGACAGGGTGAGAGGGTCCCATTCTTTTTTATTTTTTTGTTTGTCAACACTTGATAACTCGGGTATACAGACTATATGCTTTTACGTGTTATAATAAGCCAACCATTTTCCTTCACATTGTGAATATGTTGAAAGAGTTGAGTGACACAATGATATTAATATAACTTTGTAAACATTTTTGAAATCACCATTACATTCTTGCTTTGGTGCATTAAAACAGTCATAAAGGCATGTGTGTGTGTGTGCTTCTATTCCCAGGTAGGGGCCCTTTGAGGGGCCAGGTGGCCCTAAGCCACACAGGGCTTCAGTGAAGGAGAGAGGCACACACACACACAATACTAGCCAACAGCCATGACAGCTGGTAGCATCAGTTAATTGAAAGCAGAGGGAGAACACAACAGGAAAACATGAGTCTGAGAGTGTGTGTGTGTGTGTGTGTGTGTGTGTGTGTGTGTGTGTGTGTGTGTGTGTGTGTGTGACAGAGAGAGTGATGACTCGACCTCACAGCTCATGCAATAAAATACAAGGCAAGTGAAAAATGAAGATCCAAGCTGTGACTTATGGAGGCAATATGAGTTAATACCGATCTCACCTGGGACACCTGAGTGGCTTCCTCCAAGAAGCGTTTCATCTCCTCCTCTCCGTACACAACGTTCATCGCCGAGCCGCTGGTGAGACGCGAGAAGGAGAGGGAGAGAAGAGAGAGTGAGGGAGGGAGAGAAAACAAAAGGCCACAGGAGAGGAAGAGAAGCAAGCAAACAGGAGAACATACGAGCTTCAAATGATCGTTCAAAACACTCATTATCTCTGCGTTGCATCACTGTTACCATCGGGAACGAGGTCTGGAAACAGTCAAAATAAGCAGCAAAAGAGAGAGAGGGGAGAGAGAGAGAGAGAGAGGAACAGCTATTTAGGTCGAAAAGCACTCCAGGCTCTTGAAAACAACTTCAGAACTGAGTCATTAAAAAACAACAGATTTAGGCTAGCTTGTTGTTGTTTTTGATTTGAGTCTGCTCGCTGGGCTATCCTCCTGTTTGAAAATGAGGGGAGGAGAGAAAGAGGACAGAGGAAGGCCAGCGGCTTGGGTCACATCTTTGTTCTTCAGCTGAGTGTGGCTCAGAGGCAGACATATGTCCAACCCCAAAAATGAATACTACTGACCCTTCCTTTGAGCACCAGCCACAGAAGATTCTTATGAAATTATATTCAGGCAAATCTTTAACTCGGATGCCACCTAGTTTCTGCATGACTGTCCAAATTAATAATCTCTTTAGGAGAGATTAGTCATTCTGTATTTTATTTTATTAGAAGTAAAAGTGTCAGGAAACAGGGATCATGCATGTCTGGTTGGTTCTGTGTTTTGACAGCTAAACTTGATACAACATAATCATATTCATGTTTTGTTTTTTTAGATTGCATTCCGGCAAATTCATGTTGGCAATGATTGATTCAGAAGGGCCAGACTGAATCTGAATCATCATGTAAAATATCAACAACAGGTATGCTTGTCAATATATTCTAGGATAACAAAGGTCCATACACAGCATAACAATAACACCAGGGTTAGTCTATAGTGTGCGTTTATTTAAAATGTCTCGAATGAATTATGTAGGCGGAGGTTTTCTTTACACTGGGGCCATGTTGTGGGTTGAATAACCTTCCATGTAACATCAAGTCTTTTGGGGGCGAAGAGGGGCTTATAGCAGACATGATGGGGCTCTTCTTTGGAACGGTGTAAGAAATATATAGTGATTTTTGAAAAGACACAAGGGATTTATTTTCCTTTCTAGTTTAGTTTTTCTTATCTTTAATGTGTTGAGCTTTTTTTTCTGTTGTCTTTGTCTTCAAACAACAATGTTTTTTCACTTTGACAGTTTTTTTTTGTTTCTTAACAGTTATATACAGTTATATATATGGGCCCAATAGTCTTTATTTTCACCACCAAATCCTGATTTCATTGTATCTTCCAATTCCCCAAAAAAGTAAGCAAGGTCATTTTGATTCTTAGGATTATTATTTCATACCCACACAGGCTTGATTTTACATCAATAGGAATTCCTCAGAACACCTATGCATTTTAATTTCACTCAGCACTAAACAGTGAAGAAATGTGAAACTTTTCAGATGTTGAAGCTATGGTTAGACAGTGTGTTAAAAAAGTTGCTTGGCACCAATAGAAAGTAGTTTAAACTGATTGCTTGTGCATATCATTACACAGCTGAATCTGGCGGTGTTAGAATGTCAAAGAAAATATACTTGTTACATTCGAAAGATGAAAGAGTTAGGGATGCAAATAATACATGACGTGAATATATTTTAAGGCTTAATTCTTCAAACTTTGTGAGTTTTGGTGTGGGTGTGTGTCTATGCTTTTAACTGTTAAAAAAAAGACGCCTTAATCTGACAAGGAAGAGAGTGTTTGCTGAGGAAATGTGTGTTTTTGTGCATATGTACCGAGGCTGAAGAGAACATTCAAAAACCATTAACAACTATGTCAAAGGGGAAGAGTGAAAACGCTTTGGGGATGGGGAAAGATCAGAGGGAGTTCACCGTACGCTGAGGAGGAGAGATGGGGGAGGGGGAGGAGAGAGAGGGGAGGGGAGTCGTCCTCATTAACAGTATCCAACAGAGGTTAATAAAAAGTAGGTGGTAGAAATTTAAATTGCAAATTATAACAAACTATAATATAAATAAACTATATTGTTAATGGCATAATTGTGGTTATTTTTAGATCAAGTGGGATACGTTAATACTGGAGGACTAGATTTCTCCTTTCATGAATTACACAACTTTGATTTTCAGTAGTTTGATGAGACCTAGTGCATGACACTCATATTTCTAACAACATCCAGGCTTGCATTTAAACCCATAAGAAGTCCAAACTCTGCTGAATGATGATGATGGGTCTCATCATGACATCTGCTGGGCAAAGGTGTCACTGCAAGTGTTAACGAGCTATACAATTAATAGAGTTCATTAATCACTATAACTAACATTGTATTTTACTCAGTCAGCAATAAGTCTGTTAATTCGTTGTTAAGAAAGTACATTTTTCTTTCAAGCCTCAGCCGACAAGGACTGTACTATTTTCATACTTCATAATACCCTTTATTGGCTAAAAAAATAAATAATAGAAAACAAATTATGTGAAAGTTATCTGCCCTTACAGTTTATATTAAATTGTATTGTATTATTGGTTATTGTTTGAGTCAGCCACTACATTCATGATTAAGGGTTATGGTTAGGTGTTAAAGTTACCTGAGAACATAGGAGGGCCGCAGCAGACAGGGATAGCCCACCTGGTCGGCGAAGGAAAGGGCATCTTCCTGGGAAGGGAGAGAACAGCAAAGCAGAAGTTGGAAATGTATTTATAATTCTAATTAACTGAGATAGAGCATGTACAGTATGTTACAAATCCTCCAGAATTTGCATATTTGAATTCTGATGACGTGGCATATAAACCTTGGCTTTAAACTAATTGTCTCTCTTTGACACATAAAGATGTAAAAAGGGAGTAAAATGTGGAAAAATAACTGAGGTAAATGCAGGACAAATATTGAACAAGCTTTAGCAATTGAAAAAAGTTTGAAATGTAAAACACATTTAATTCAAAATCTACTTTGACAGAGGTACAGACAGAAGTGGAAAACCAATTCTAGCAAACATAAAAGCATTTTGTCGAACAAAACAAAAGCATTTAGTAAAACAAACTGTAAACATGACTTTTAAAAGAGGTCAGAAATGTGGTTGATCCATGGCCAGGAAAGCTTCATCATCATCATCATCATCATCATCATCCATCACCAGTCTTTCAACCTTTATGCAACTCTGTGTATTTATCATATAATGTTTGAACGCTGTATGATTAGTATTACAGCCACTTGAGAAAGAAAACAAAGAATCAATATCAAATCACTGGTGTGCTTCGCCCTATAACAAACCCTCGTATACAGCAAGGCCCACTTTACCCATTCCCTACAATTACACTACAGACATTTTAAAGGCTTCAAGAATAAAAGGCTTTCTCCAATGTCTGCCAAAAACAAGTCTTATCAAAAGAGCAAAAAGGAGAGTATAAGTGCTCCAACAGTCAGAAAGAGTGGCTTCAATTCATCTCCCTTTTGATTTTCTTTTCTTCCTTTCAGTTCACAGGAATGAGAGAAGAAAGAGTACAAGTCGTGGAAGGAGTGTAGTGGAGAGAAAAAAGGCTGTTTGTCCTCCTCATCATCATCATCATTATCATCATCGCTCTTTCTGTCCTCTCCATCTCTCTGCAGGTCGAGCCTCTCTCGCTATCATTACCCACTGTTCCCTCGCCAGGTGGGATGCCATTACCAAACACAAAATAGCTTCCCAGAGACGCGGGAACCTTTTCCCCACGGCTCTACTAGAGTTATTCCAGCCCAATAAAAACAAACTGTTTCTTCGAGATGGGAAATAGAATATGTAGGTAGTCTCTGGAGAGGCGCACAACTGTGTGTGACGGCTCATCGCTCCTCAGCGGTATCTGAATACAGGAGCAACGCTAATGGGGAACACATATTTCAGTGTTGGCTGTGGACATTTCAGTGCTCCACATGTTCCACAGAGGGGTCTGACAGCGCCTCGTTCTGATGTAGCCGCCAGCTAAGTGAGAGGGCCAAACAGAAAAATAAAAGCTAAACATACAGTAAATGGTGTGGCTCAATGCTCCTAGAAAAAGTTCTAACACTAAGGCGACACGTTTGTCTGTAGGGAAAGGTGTGACGTTGTAACTAAACTTAAAGTTATGTGTGGAAAAACCAGATAACTGGTCCTTTGGATACTCAAACGCAGATATGTCAGGTGCTCTTTGATAAATGGGGAAAATACAAGAAGAAAATGAAGGCACTATAAAGTGATTGATGATTTAGTCACTGCAATAATATATATATTTGATATACCCTTATTCATTGCTACTTGTTCTTGCATGTTGAAGTGCCTGGGTTGCATACACCTTTGTTAACACAGTATATGAATACAAATAAAATACATTTTAGAAAAAAAAAGCTACTTTTCAGCCCAAATATCTGGGGAAGTCCACAATTATTTGGAAAGACTTTAAATTGTTATTGATATCACAAAACATTTAGGAGAATGTTTTTATACAATATTTTTTCTATATTATCTAAAAGAGTTTGGGTTAGGGTTGACATTTGGCCAAGAACAGAAGAAACACAGATGTGAAATATAAAAAATGTGCTGAAAACTGTGATCTCAAGGATAGGCTCTGTGTATTACGCAAATATTAGACTTTTTCAAAGTACATTAAATTAACACAAATCTAAATTATAAATTAACAATGACCTACATGGGATTGTCTTTTAAAAGCAAACCTAATTTCCCTGAACTAACATTCTCGAAGCTCTCTGAGTATATATCCTTTTCTGGTGCAAACACCATCACTGTTACCCAGGGAAATCATCCTTTTACTTTATTACTCTTGCTAACAGATAGCCTGCAAAAACACATGAGCAGTCAAACAACTCAAACTCACAACACAGATAAAAAAACATCGTGCCACAATCAATAAAACGCCTGCACTATCCATTATTTATTAGTTTCCTCTCACCAGGGAGCTGAGGGCCCTCCATGGAGCTTGGGCCACCTCGAGGTCATCTAGTATCTGGGAGAAGACGGAGCGTTCCTCGGCGCGGTCGATCTGCAGGGGGCTTGTCCCCAGGATCTTCACCCCACTGAGGTGCAGCGGGACGGCCAGGTTGTTGGGGATCTGGCCCCCAACTGACACGATGCTGCCAGAGCAACCCTGGAGATGAGATGGGGGGGAGAGAAGACGAATGTGAGGGGAGAACAGCAGGTAATAAGAAGGGGGAGGATGCAGGAGAAAGGAAAGGATAATATAATACAATTAAAGACAGTAAAGTCTTTGGCTGCTTCCAAATGTAAAAACACAGTTCAGTTATCACTAGTAACATATTGTGTGTGTGTGTGTGTGTGTGTGTGTCCTAGCATTACTATCCTTGTGGGGACCTACATCTGTTTACACAGTCACGTGTGGGGACTCGCCTCCCTTATGGGGACATAATGGAGGGGAATCATTAATTTTAGGGTGAAGACTTGGTTAGGTTTTGGGTTAGGGTAAGGCATGTGTTGGTTATGGTTAAGGTTAGGATAAGTCTCCAGGAAATGCATGAAAGTCAATGTAATGTCCCCTGAAGTGATGTATACATGGTATGTGTGTGTGTGTGTGAGAACAATAGGTGTGTTCCTTTTATTAACAGCATGCTGCATGCTTTTCCTGTCCAGTTGATCCAGAGGGGATGCCGTTACTATGGCAATGCCAGGTTGTATCTCTTCATTATTCATGGGCCTGCTCGCTTGCTCCTGTCCAGGGTTTATCTTTATGCTCTAATGCACACACACACACACACACACACACACACACACACACACACACACACACACACACACACACACACACACACACACACACACACACACACACACACACACACACACACACACACACACACACACACACACACACACACACACACACACACACACACACACACACACACACACACACACACACACACACACACACACACACACACACACACACACACACACACACACACACACACACACACACACACACACACACACACACACACACACACACACACACACACACACACACACAGACAGACAGACAGACAGAGAGAGACAGAGAGAGACAGAGAGAGACAGAGAGAGACAGAGGGGACTGTAGCTGTGAGAGAGGGATTGATGGTAATGCCATCACCCTGAACAAACAAACGCTTAATCACACTGTGATCCCGCAGCGACTTTAGCTGGATTTACATTAGTGCACAAACACCACATAAACACACCGATATCAACAAACATGTACACCGAAAACATCAGGGAAATAGCTGCTGTTCACGCCCTTGAGCATGTTTTCAATCTTTGGGGTCAGACGGGCTACAAGCACACAATGGAGGAGCATTGGGCAGGAATAATGTATCATTTTATACATGTTATAATATATCATGTCTTGTATGTGAAAACACATCTTCATAAAAAAAATGTGTTTCAATGTATATTGTGGTAATCAAATGTTTGGTTGGTTTAGTATTACTCAAATCAAAAAGGTACTACATTATTACTACAATCATTCTGTTATCATTATTTTGATTTGAAAATGGTGGGACTGTATTAAAAAGTGTCTGCATGATACTAGCTACTGTACGTACAGATAAAATACCTCAGAATCTGAGATACAAACTGCCAAATGTACATTTCAGAAAAGTATACAGGAGGATGTTTTTTTTCAATTTCTGTAAATAAAATAAACTTTCTGCAAGGAAGCCAAAGCCTCACAGTGATTTTAAACTCCAACCTATGAATTGATTTACCCTTACGGACCGTCCACACAGCAGCATTAAAAAAATCTTGAAACGCTTCTGCCCATTCACTTTGAATGGGGTGACGTCATTTGCCTCACTTTTCACGGACTGCATTGTGGGAAGCAGAGCGGAGATTTTCAGGATTTTCAGGATTCAAAGTTGAGCAATGTTCAACTTTTGAAGCTGAGGTGGAAGCGTCAGCCAATCAAATCCCGTGTATGCAAATCTGACAGTTCAAGTGCTAGCCAATCAAACCGCGTCTAAGCTGGGAGTGACATACCGCAGTTCATTTCCTCATATTCCAAAAAATGGAGGAGAAATTAGCGGTAGGGAATCACCCGGTGCTTTATGACCAGTCCCTATTTACCTACCGGGATATAAACCGGAGGAGCCAGGCATGGAGGGAGGTGGCAGAGACAGTGGTAGGTTTTCGCCTGTTTGGGGAGTTTATATCCAGTTTACTTCAAACTTTTTTGCTTCGTATGTCGGGGGCGGGAGATTCATGTGATTGGTTGTTGGTGCCTTGCTCGCAAAAAATCCCCAAGCTTCAGATACGCCCACCTCCAAGATTTTTTTAACGCTGCTGTGTGGACGGTCCGTTACAGCTATTCTGCAAGCAACCATAGGGACTGTGAGTGTTAGAGAGGTCAGCAAACATTGAAAAAGCATAACGAACCCCACACTCCTGTTACTACAGAAAGCTAGGCTCTTAAATCTTTGGTTAGTCTATAGAGAGGCATTACAAGTGTCCCAATAAGGAGTGTTCCCAGTGTTTGTAGTGCTTGGAGATAAGGCAGAAAAAGCTGCATGCTAAATAAGTTTACATACATGCATATAAATCCACATAATGGTTTAGAAAAATAAATGGTTATGTGTATTTCATGCCACTCCGAGCTGGGAATGTATTGTATTGTATTTATTTATATCTGCATCTGCTGGACAGCTGCTTTGAAGGCTCTGGATGATAATTGGCCCTGGTCATACTGGTAATGGTTTGTTTCTACTTAAAAAAAAAAAAAGTACTCTTGACCAGTAAAACCACGTCAGAAAGCTTTAGTTAGGAAAGCGATGTGCATGCTGTGTACCAGTCAAATACATTTGTAATAATCTTTGGCTGATATTGTCTCTAACTTTAACTATTGTTCCCTTCCACAATGATCTGACCACATTGACAGGATTTGTATTTATTTTTTTATATTTAATGTTTAATATCTCCTACAATGAGGTTATGTTTTAGGTATATACCCGTTAGTAGTATTACAGAAAGATTACTGGCCCGATTTTCATGAAGGCTGGTGGAAGGGTGAAACATAGGCCAAAGAGAAAGTCCTTAAATTGTGATGCAGATCTAAATTACAGGTTTTTTTTGTTAACACTGCGATATAGGGCATTTGGCCTTGGCAGTGATTTGTGCTCACTGAATCCCTTTCTATTGGATCAATACAACTCTGCCTCTGGGAAGTCTTAAATTGATTGCAATGCAATATGTTAACCAAATTCCACTCAATACACATGCAGATGTAAGTAATTATCAGCACTGATATAACCCCTTTGATTGATTGGCGATCTGTTTGGGAGAAGGCGACCTAGAGTGCCCTCTCCCAAAGGCCCAGCATCCCAGGACACTGTAAGGGGTAAAGGACCGTTGATAAATAAATAAATCATTTAAAAATGTTATTGTCTGTGTGTGTCCTAACCTCCTGTTCGGTGATGTCCAGGATGCGTTCCAGGCTCAGCTCCTCAAAGTAGAGGCGGTCACACTCGTCGAAGTCGGTGCTGACCGTCTCGGGGTTGTGGTTGACCACCACCGTTTTCTTCCCCATCTCCCTCAGAGCTCTGATGCTGGACACCGCGCACCAGTCGAACTCAACACTGCTCCCTGGTGGATTAACACTTTGAGTAAGTTTCACAAATTCAGCATAACTAATATCAACTGCATTTAACTACAACCAGTAATACTTTGTTTGAAAATGATGATAGCTTATAGTTGAGCTCACCAATGTGATAGGGCCCACAACCAAGAACCATGATTCCCTGGTCTTTAAAGTCCAGATCATTTTCCTGTTGATTGGATAAATGGATGAAACCATTGTTGATGAAGCATTTATTCTGTTTAAAACTGTTGAAATAGTTGTTATATTTGCCTGTTCTATTAGTTTGATTGGATACGTAAATTATAATGTTAGTAAAATGTGTTTTTCTTTAAGTAGAACCCACATACCTGGCCATTGTAGGTACAATACAGGTAGTTGGTCATGGCTGGATACTCTGCAGCCAAGGTGTCAATCTGAGAAGAGGGATTAGAGGAAATACAGGTCGGTAAAATGTAAACAAAAATAAAATAAAAAAACGTTCTGTACTTTCAGTTCAGCAGATGTTGAAAGATTGAGGACTACTTTTATATAACGCATAAACACATCCGAGGAAAAAAGCAAAACCTACAATGATCTGATGCTAGTTAAGAGTATTGCCTGTGTAGCCAGAGCCTGATACTGTTCTCACCAAATAACTCTGTCCTTTGTCAAAAACAATTTAAACAAATGTTTAAAGAATCCTGATTTAGTCACTTAATGAATTCTGGAAAATAAAAAGATAAATCGACGCAAATGTTAAAATTGAAGTAAATCTCTAAATATTTCTGGCAGAGAAATAAGGATGTCAGAACTAATACATTGTTGGTATTACATCCAATTAGTTTTTCATGGTATGACTTGTAAATTGGGAATTACACTCTGAACAAAACACATGTCAATACTGCATGAATGGGGAAAGACAGTAGATAGCTCTCACCTTTATGCCCCCTAGATATTTTTAGACTACCCTCATTTACATTAGTGGCCTAGTTTGTCAGTGCATGTGTGTGCGTGTGTATTGATCATTCACTTATCTGAGTGTATCTGACCTCAGTGGAAGCTGCAGTAAGATCCCAGTGAAGCTCACCTGTTTGACCCAGGGTCGGATGCCGTGAGTCAGCCGCAGCTCCCGGGCTGCTCGCTCACTGCAGCCCAGCGCCTGACCCAGCTGCTGGTCGGAGAAGCCGTCCTGCTTGGCCTTCAGCAGCAGCTCCTTGGATATTGTTGCACTGTAGGGAAAGTCATATAGTGATGGTAATTAAAAAATCTTCCAAATCCCCACAATTTCAAATTGAATTAGTTGATTTTTACTAAGTGAGATGTCAGGTTTCTCAATGGAGTTCAATAAGAGGGTTGTTTTGAAGGCTTATTTTTTTAAGGATTTAATTTAAGCATTACACTCCATCTGTATTGGAACAGCATTGCTCTTGTCATATAGAGAGGCGAAGTCCCTCCCCTTCCGGTGGGACTCATGGGACCTTATTTCGGAAAAAGTTTGTATTGAAGTCAATGGAGAGAGAAAGATTATCTTTCGATCCCGTTTGAATTGTGCCACGAATTACACATATGATGTTTGTCAATTTTAAATAATCATTTCCATGTCAAACAAAGTCACAGTTTGTCGTAAAACTGTTGAAATATAAGACTATGAAAAATACGCAACTAGAAAGACTACAAATCCCAGAATCCCGGTCCCGCATGCTGGCTCTTACAGAACCGACTAACTCCCCTTTTGTGTATGTACAGCTCTCAACATGACCAGACTTGTAGTGATTTTCACCTCTTTTAATACTTTTCGCCTCATTCTGAAAGAAAGAAGTAAAATGTGCCAACGTGACGGCCGTCTTGGTGTGTGGTGCGAGACGGGAGATGTAGGTCATTGAGCGGTTTCACACAAAAAAAGTGTTACTTCACAGTTTTACGACACATTTTAATTTTTTTGACTTGTAAAATTATCTTTTAAATTGACAAACATCATATGTGTAATTCGTGGCACAATTCAAACGGGATCGAAAGATAATCTTTCTCTCTCCATTGACTTCAATGCATAACTTTTCCGAAATAAGGTCCCATGGAGGTCAACCGGAAGGGGAGAGACTTCGCCTCTCTATTGTGCTGTAACAAAATCTCCCTTAATACCAACAAAACCCCGTAAGATCTACTTATTCTGGTACAAGACTTTGTCTACTGCGAAGTAGATGTAACCAGTCTGTCGATCATCTCCTAACCTTAAATGTTTAATGCAGAGTATCCCTGATGTGAATGTGGAAGTGAAGGAAAAAGAAGCAGGAGGTAGATGAAAAGAGGGACAGGGGAATTTATTATTGAATGTTTTCCGTCTGTTGCCCCTCTCATATATCTTTGTTTTTTCAAGTTCACTGAACTAAGAGGGTCATTCCGGCAGCGGGTCATGACTGTCTCGCCTAGCCAGCGATGTGGACAGCAAGGAGCAGCCCGCCTCAGAGATCAATAACACATCGAAGGTAAGGCACCGAGGTGCCAAAGCTCCAGGTTGCCCAGTGCAGCCAGTTAAGACACACTTTAAGTCTATAAAACTGTAATGCTTGCTGTGAGGTTAAGGGAAATGGTGGTAGAAATAAAGTTAGGTATCAAGAGGTGATTGTGAATTGGAGCAATTGCTAAAGGAAATTCATACAATTACATTGAGCAGGTTGGTGTAAATCAGTGTTTCTCAAAGTGTGGGGGCGCAGAGGCATGACAGGGGGGCGCGAGAGACCAGGAGGAAAAATGGTTATTAAAAAAAAAAAGATTAAAAAAAAAAATCATAATTTGAAAAATGATTGACTCGAAAATAATATGATACAGTACAGTACTATTACGTCTGGGTCTCTGTGTTTCATTCAGGCTTGGCTCTGTGTGTGTGTGGAACGAGCTATTTTGTGTGCGTGCGCGAGCGAGAGAGCGCACCGGTACCGGAGATCGTTGTTGTTAGCTTCTGGTGCTAGCGAGCTACGCTAACGGATATAAGGAGCTTTGTCAACAACAAGGTGGAGGAGAGTCCTCTCCTCTCAGACTGAGAGACTCAGTGAACTAAAGCACTCTGTCAGTGTTTAGATAGTTAACTTTAGTCTAAGTTATCTCAGTGGGTCTCAAACGTTTTGGTCACGATTAATGTAAACAATTATTTCCGAGGCACAAGTTTATATGATCATTATAGTTATAAAAAAATAAGAGAATAAATGAAAAACAGGTTTGAAATACTATATGACAGTAAAAAAAGAATACAGTTTAAAAGGGGAGTGATTTGTAAAATATCCATAAAGAAAAAGTAAATCTGTGTACAGTTCTGTCTCATATGGGTGTTGAGAGATGTATCCATAGATCTCTTCATTTTGCTCTCAAAGTTTAACTTCAATATTTAAAAGAAAATCTACCCCACAGCACCCCCAAAAGAAATCTCTGGCGCCGCCACTGAGCCTGCAACCCCGTTTTGAAGAAATGTGCAGTGCAAAACAGGCTCATTGCCGCCACTAATGCTGTGATAAGACACACTTTTTTGCCAAATATCAGCATTTTCTTTCTTTTCATTTGTTTGCACAGATTGCAAAGTGGCAAAGTATTATAACTTATTGTTCTAGCAAAGGGATTGCACAATTGTATTATGTATTTATTTTTTGGAGCACACAGACTTATGGAGCATTGTTTTATGATCACTGTTTTAGCAAAGGGATTTATTTTATTTTTTAAAGGAATGCTCACGTTCAAATTGATGTATTTTAATAAATGTTAACTTGGCCCATTACGTGACTATTTGTGTTGGGGGGGCCCCGACTTTTTTTTTTTTCTCCAAAGGGGGGTTCTGACAGAAAAGGTTTGAGAACCACTGGTGTAAATTGTGGTCTATTTTCATGATGAGTGAGACAACACAATTAAGCCTTTGTCTATTTGATGTTGATATACAACATTGCAGCAGAGTAAATCTACTGACCTTTTTCTTTGAAGTTTTTGCCTTTCTACATTATTGAAGCAAGAAGACATACATTTTTGGAAATATGTTTTGTTTGACCTGTGTCAAGTAAATCGTTGTGCATTGAGTATTGAAATTTGTTCAGAAAATGTTAATCCTAGCTTAGCACAATTGAAAGGTTACATGTTGCATTGATGTTTTTGGAAAAGCTCAGAGTTAGAAAGGTGTGAAAGCCAGACACTTCACAGTAAGGACATGATATGAGATGCTGGTGTAGTTACAGTTACACAAAATAGTTCAAGTATATAAGACATGTGCTAATAAAACCACAGTTAACGTTGTTTTAGTTATTTCTAAACATATGAAATAATAAAAGTGTTTAAATATAACAGCTAACTGTCTCTATTTTCTTTTCTTTAGTTGCCAAGTGAAAACAAATGAATGCATGATGAAATAGATTTTGATCTTAACTCCTAAGAAACCTCACTTCTATAATGTCACCGTATTCCTTTAACCCTATGTACACACAAAATGAGAGAATTCGTATTTCTAGTAAACCACAATTTGGTCCCCCTCCTCCTTATCTGAATTATTTATGAACTTTAAGCGAAACAATATTGGAAATGTCAAGTGTGTTTTAACTCCCACTGCACATGGCCGGGCTGAGAAATGGCAACCCAAGAAACGAGGAAAGGAGAGAGAGAGAGCGCCTGAGTCAGAGAGAAGATTTGATCTCAGGGCTCAGTTGTCCCGTGAACAATTATCCTCCGTGGAAGAGCAGTTTAAAGCGAGAGGGAAATCCTTGGCATGTCATGAACTTATGTACTGACGCCCTCACACACAAATAAAACCATGAAAAATACATTAAGACATTGTTAGTATGCATGATGTTCAGTAAACGACCAGTCAAAATCGAAGGATCCAACGTGTTTTTAAACGGAGCAGAAATAGAACTAGTCTCCCAGTTCAAGTATCTTGGAGTCATACTGGACTCGAACTTGACTTTTAAGAAACATATTAAGAAAGTATCCAATACCATTAAATTCAACTTGCAACATTTTAAACAAATTAGACCCTTCTTAACTGTCAATGCTGCAAAGTCATACCTCCACTGTATGATTCTATCCCACATTGAATACTGTTTTACAAACTGGTCGTTTGCTTGTGCCACAAACCTGAAACCCATAGAACAGCTGTACAAGAGAGCTATCAAGGTGTTTGACAGAAAGCCAAATTCATACCAGCACTGTACCATCCTTGAAAAACACAATTTCTTAAGTTTTGACAATTTTAAGTCTTGTAAAAGTATGTGTTTTATTTATAAATGTTTACATGGACTGGCCATTTGTCATTCAAATCATGCACAAGGCTTATATAGCTACCTCATTATCTCTGTACTCATATGCAGGTGTAACAAAAATCTGTGTGTATGTCTATAGGCATTCTATCAAACTAGATAATTGAAACTAAACCTCAATGCAGAATATGGTACAGGTATAATATTGGTGTAGTATTTATTTTGATAACCAATATATCGTTAAAGTCATATTTTCAGATTAAAAGGGCCAACATCTTGTTCCAGCAATGAGATGATCGGCAGCTTTGAATTGGTCATGTAGCATGTCAATTGAACATCTTTGGTCTTGGACGCCTGAGAAGTGGTCCTGATCTTCAAAAAACTGATGGTAGTTTGTTTTATTATTTCATTATATATTTTATTTACTTCTGATGTGCTTAGAGGAATTAATGATAAACATAATAATCAATTATGAATGTTAGTGTTGCAGTCCTAATACAAATTGCATTTTTAACACTTTAAAACATACAAATATTGTATTTCCAAAATAATGTCAAGGTCTACTAAACTGATATTTTTTACTACCAACATTTATAATTTGTTTTAAATGTTTCAAATTCCATTTCCAATGTTATAAATATAAATATTAATAATTACATTGTTTAACAATGCGTGACATGAATGGCGGGACAAAATATTGGTGTCTATTAATTGCTATTAGTGACCATCATTACTGGTGGTCACTATTTACTTCTAATATTAACCCTATAAAGGAAATGCTGACAGTACACATTACTTGAAATAAATATTAACAAAATGGTGTCACTTTAATTTAAAGGATTTGATCTCTATCAATAAGTATCTTCTTATACTGACCACAGCAATAGAAGCTCCAACACTCTTATGCACAAAAGCAGAGTGAGTGCTGCCCAGCAGAGCCTGAAGCCGAGCTGTACTCAGCTCCACGCTCCATCAGTCCGGCAGCAGCCTATTGTTGTGTGTCCGTCCCACTGTCCCCTGCTCCAGAGGCAGCGGAGACTACAACAGCCCTCCATGAGTCAGAGTGTTGCCCACCAGACGGCCAGCCATTCATTATTAAACAGCAGAGTCAGGAGGAAGCAGCAGGTAACCTGTGGCTTAGCCATGAAAATTCAAAACGGCTGTCCAGGTAAGAGCCCTCGGGCTCTTACCTGGACAGAGCGGCAGAGACAGAGAGGGAGGCAACTGAGAGACAGTGAACCACCAGAGAGAAACAGACGTGAAGAGACTAGAGTTCAGCTCATTTTGGAAGACTTTTCCCTACAGAAGAATATTTAAGTAATTTATGCAGACGTAGACAGGACTTGCTAATAATACAAATATGAAATTAGTGGATTGCTGTTGGATGGGTTGGTAAGTCAGAATCTCGCTGCGAAATATCATAATGTGATGAAATGTTGTGTTTTGTCTTTTAATTTGATAACCAGAGCAATGAATGATCAAACTGAATTTATTAATTTAAAACAAAAACCAAGACTATGATTTCCCTGCAGGTTTTACAATATTCCATTAATCAATATGAAGCAAAGGGCAAATATTAACCAGCAAACCAACAAAGTCTATTGCAGAAATAATGAGACAGATAAGCAGCACATGAATGTATATCGCTAAGAGGTGAGCCTGACAGGGACTGAGCCTTCTTGGGATTGTGGTAAGGAATTTCAATATATTCTATAAAATGATAATCTGCCTGTGTTGTAATAGCCTGCAACTCTATGGATGGATGAACAGATTGATGAAGGTCTAATTAGAGGGGATATTTCCTCTTAACTAAATGTTTCCATCCATGAAGAGTGAGTCAGACAGATAGCAGGGCTCGACAGTAACGGTTGCCAGGTTGCCATTGGCAACCATTCAGAAAAAATGTCAACCACTTCTTGGCCTTTGGTTGCCATCAGTGGCAACCAGTTTTTAACATAAAGAAATAAGGACAGCAAACAGCTAAATGTGCACCCCAAAAGAGATAATGTTAATTATCCGTTGTATTAAGTGTATGAGTGATATTTAATTATTGTTGTGACCAGTCGGAACCTGATACTTAAAGTGGACCTACAGTATCATGCTATATTTAAATGATATATTGTAGGGCCATACCTATATAAGGTATATGTATACATTTCTGTTTTCAAAATACCAAACAGATCATGCATTTTAGCCATGCCTCATTTCGCTCTATGTGCTGTTTGCTGTCTACGGGGCTGATTCAGCTGACCACGCCCCCCTGCAGGAGAGGTGAGCTGTGCTCTGATCAGCTGCTGGGCTGTCAGAAGAGGGGGAGAAAAAGAGATCTCCGTCCTCCGTGTTTTATTATATAGAGTCGTTATTCATTTGTTTTAAAGCTCAATAAATAACAAAGAAGACCTTTGACCGGCACTTTTCTAATTTTGTCCGGAAGATTTAAACTTTAACGGACATCTTGACCGGCGAAAGAAACTGAAACTGAAACTCTGCCGCACGGTCCCCTCGTTCCTTGGAAGAGGCGGAGAGGTGGGTGTTTGTCATCTGCTGGTGGACTAACCGGAGAGAATTACAGTGCTCCCGCTGCAAACGCTTGCGGGGAGGGATTGCTCAATGCAATAAAAAAAAGCCACAGCGGAGAATAAACAGAAGGGTAACCATGGTAACTATGGGCGGGAAGTCTTCTTCGCTGCTTTTGTGGCAGACTACAGCGCCACTTACAGGCCTGGCATATGTACAGCGTCTCCAGCGCTTTCGAGCGGCAATGGCCGGCCGTGGCCCAACCCCACATTCCCCTGATAGGTGGAGAGTTGGCCCAATAGCCGTAGCGCCACCGTCCTGACGTCAGGACAGTGTTCAAATCTGGATCAGTTTTTATCAGATCCGTTGCAGCCCCTTTTTTAGAGATTTGGGTATGGAGGAAAATAGAGAGGGTTGTGTTTTCTGACACTTGGTGAGTTCCCTGGAACACCGGGGACACATATTCATGTATAAAAGACGTACAAAAGTGCATTTTGCATGATAGGTCCCCTTTAAGTTGCACGTGCATTGGTGTGATTGCGGACCCAGAAAGCGATGCACGTTTACTCACGTGCGTGGTGCGCCATGGGTTTGTTTTACAACAAATGGCGAAGCAAATTAAGTTGTTTGACTGTGGGGTAAAAAGTTTGGCCAACCCGTCAACATCTCAAACGAATGTTCAAAGTGATTCAACTGATAAAGCGCAAGATGCCTTTACTGGCATTGATCCGGACCAGTGACCTTGTATAAAGTTCGCAACTGGACCTTTAATAAAAACGTTTGAGTACCCCTGGCCTACCCTATGTAGGCTACTTTTCAACACCGCAGCATTTATTTTAGACAGTATCTGCCGGGTCCCGCATGAGCAGGCATAAGCTCTGCCCCCTCTTTTTCTTTTTTTTTAAAGCTTTATACCCCGAATCAGCACTTTAGTAACAGGAAGTGAAATAGAGGCATGGCTAGAATGGGTGATCTGTTTGGTATTTTGAGCAAAACACTTCATAGACATGTTTTTTATACATTTTTTTTTTATATATCTGAGATCTATGCTATTCCTAAATATTGCATGATAGGTGACCTGTAATAAACATACCACTATACTGGTGTCTAAAATAATCCACTGTTCATTTTATTAGGATAATCGAAAAGTCTGTAATGAAAATAATGCTGCTTGCTAGCTAGCTAACAGCGGCGACGGGTCACTTCCGGTGAGGGCACAACAAGTGTTCACAGTGCATTGCAGTGTATTAAGTAGTGTACCTAATAATTATAATATATTCCTTGAATTAATTCCACATCACCTTACAGAAATACAAAAGTAACAAACCTGTTGTAGTTTGCCAGGTGCTGCTCCAGCTGTGTGATCCTGTAGAGCTTGTGGAGGAACCACTTGTCTATGGCCGTCAGCTGGTGGATCTCATCAACACTCATACCACTGTGGAGGGCCTAAAGGAAGAGCAATGAACCAGACTCAGCATTACATTCATCATTCAACAAGTCCATCATTCTCCTTGCCCCTTATGGGAGCATTCCGAGTAGATTTCTAATCGGTTTCCCTGAGTTTCACCAGATTAATAAATTGCTTATGATTTAAATATTGCGTTACGATTCCTCATGATTGTCTTCTTTACTCTCTCTCTCAGCTCACACATGAGCTCTGGTTTTCAAAGCCTTGTTTTGTCTTTTCTTTTAGAATTAAACTATTTTAAACACTAATTTCTGCTCAACCTGGAAGTTGTGTACTTCACTAATCTACCAATTGATCATTCTCATTTATTCGTTTTGTAAATAACGTTATTTAATGAGGTGTTTCAGTTTTAGGGGGTTGTCACAGATGTTACCAATCATTCAGTGACATGTCACTGGATAGGAGTGGTCATTCAGCACGGTCACTGTAAATAATCCGTTTTCATCCATTACTTTTTCAAGGACTCCTTCAAGTAGAAAATCTATTACAGGGACAATATATTACTTGGAAAATATTGGGGGTTTTATGAAAAATCTCATATCAAGCCAGGCTGTGACATTAACCTGTAATATGACAGAGGTCCTACCCTGACATTAGCTTGTAAATATGTTTTATCCTTTTCTAATTAGATCGCTGACCAGAGAAATCATTCCAGGGTAGGAGCAGGAGGATTCTACTCAAAAATGAAATGAACCCTTCCCTGCGAATAAAGAGCGTTTAATCGAGCTGCAGGTGATTTTATCTGTGACTTTCAGTAGAGCGTGTTTATGTCTTTTGTGATATCAGAAATAAACATTTCCAAACAGATATACATGTAGGGAAAAAGAAACAGGCATATGTTTGGTGTTTTTGAGTGCTAACAATGCAGACAAAACAAGGTGCGAAACCTGAGAACATAATATCCAACAATATATAAGAGAATTACATCAAATGCATTTTCTTTCTTTGCTACTTATCAAAGCGTACTGCTGTCTAACTGTGAAGGAGGGAAGTGCTGCTTATGGCACTTGCTGTGGTTTTTATTATGCTAGCCAAACCTTAGTATTAAGTATCGTCTGGAATGGTTTTGACCAAAGAAATGTAGGTTTCAAAACTAATCCAGTGGGCAACACAGAGGTTAGCTGAGAGACTGTGCTGACCACCATAAGATATTTGATTGCCAGAGATAAGATGTGGATCATTAATCCCTAATGCTGTCGCCATCCTCAGTGATCTCAATCCATATTAAAAAGGTGGAAAGTATATCTTCACTGTTAGAACACCAAAGCTCACACAGTTGGAGGTTTTGACACTGAGACGACCTCGGTCTGCTCTTCTTTCAGCAGATTATAGAGCATGTTGAAGTGCTGGACGTCTGTTTAAATGAAGGAGCTTGACCCCGTATCTCGATGTGCTTATGAACCTTATGTTTTATCCTTGTCTAATTCTATGAGGGGAAACAAGGGCAAAGGTCACTGCATTGTGCAAGCAAAAAAACACATTTAAACGCTTCAAACGCCCACTCCATCAGTTAAATAATAAATCACTTTTTATAATGTATGTGTTTTCCAGGTGAAATATGTCATTTCTGTGCATCTGTTACGGTTCAAATAAAAGACAAGCATTAGCATAAAATTATGCATTCACAGTTACGTATCCAGGGACATATTTTTCTCTGCATTTCATGTTTTTTTCATGATTATTTCTCTGGAACACTTCATTTGAATGAGAAACTTGGTGTCATTCATTATTAACGCTATGAAAGATAAGTGTACCTTGGCGAGGGAGAAGATGCGGGTGATGGAGGGCACAGACAGTTCCTGCTGCAGGTCCTGGTTGTCGGCCCAGGCTTTCTTGTGTGGGAGTCGGGGCACAAAGCCATCCACTGATGGATGACACATCCTCAGGGCCTTCTGCATACTCTCCTCAAAAGTCCGGCCAACTGCCATCACCTGAATCCAGCAAATGGAAAAACTTGACGGAAAAGTCTTGCTGACAAACACACTGAACCAAAAAAAATAACCTTCATGGCAGGTAATAAAATTGGTTTGTAAGTTTAAAGAAGAAGCAAGTTGATGAGTGAGTGTTTATCCATGGATCCTGCCTCACCTCTCCGACACTCTTCATGGCGCTGCCTATTTCATGGGACATGCCCTGAAAGCGGTCCAGGTCCCAGCGGGGGATCTTGGTGACGATGTAGTCCAGACTGGGTTCAAAACACGCCGTGGTCTTCTCCGATACAGCGTTCTTGATCTCCGGTAGAAGGATACCCAAAGCCAGCTTAGCAGCAACAAATGCCAAGGGATACCTGAGAAACAGGCATTGAAGTTAAGCATTTTGATTTTACGTTTTAGTTTTGTGAATTCTTTAGAAAATATTTCTTTAGAAAATATTTCTTTAGAAAATATGGATACATAACTGGCTTTGTAAATGACCAACAAGATGTATATTTAATATAATCTTACTTTAAGTAATACATAGTTTTGTAGATTAACACATTCATGTATGTGTTATCTAATTATGTGGCAGTACCTTTGCTGCCCACTAGATGGCAGAGTGAAAGCCCACGAGTGAGTTGCAGCATGTCGATAATCGGTGTGTCATTAAAAAGTAATAAAAAAGGATACAGTAATAGTACAGTACTTCATAAAATAAAAAAAAGAATAATGAAAAAGTATGTCCTTAAAATTGTTATAGTAGAGCATGTCAATCAAATAGTATAAATGGCATAACGGGTTTTTTTTTCATAAAAAAAGTCATAGTATAGTATGATCCTTGGATTATTTTTAACATTCAGCTATCCAATGTTGCAGAACTCCTACACTATTATGTGAAGATTATTCATCAAATAATAAGCATTATGTGTGTTCTCTTAAAGATATTTTAGATTTGTAAGAATTTAATTAATTAATTAATTTAAATGTAAGCTATATACATTTTGATATTGTCCAACATATTGTAACACCAGCGCACCAGCAGTGTGACGTATGTATTCATGTATTCTCTCACCCGGTGGCTTTGGATGCCAAAGCAGAGCTCCTGGAGAGCCGGGCGTTGACCTCGATGATGCAGTACTCCAGAGAGGAGGGGTGGAGGGCGTACTGGATGTTGCACTCGCCGATAATGCCAAGGTGACGGACCACTTTAATGGCCGTTTCACGGAGCATGTGGTACTCCTCGTTGGATAGTGTCTGGCTCGGTGCCACTACTATGGAGTCACCTGAAGAAGAAGAAGAAGAAGAAGAAGAAGAAGAAGAAGAAGAAGAAGACACATTTATCCTCAAGTAGCCTCCAAAGACACAGAGTGCTTTTTTTGGACAACAGAATAGCAAACAGAACTCAATCAAACACAGCAAAAGTGAGAACAGAATACTGCAACTAATTCTACAAAACAGAGCACAATACTCTGAACACATCAGTATGTCGTGAAGGTTTTAGCACCTGTGTGGATGCCCAGCGGGTCGAAGTTCTCCATGTTGCAGACGGTGACGCAGTTATCAGCCACGTCTCTCACCACCTCATACTCCACCTCCTTCCAGCCCCTCAGAGACTTCTCCACCAGGATCTGACTGCTCATGGCCAGAGCCTACAGCACAATACGCACAGATTATAATCAGATAAACTGGTAGACACAACAACATGAATGTCTGCACAATAAACGTTAATGACAATAATTAATAACAATGCTTAATTATTATAGAACTGCAAAATCACATATGGAATGTAAAGATTTAGGTTTACATATTGTGAAATACTTTCTGAATGTTCTCAAACACAGAACACAATTAATATTGGTTTTACAAATAGAATAACATTAAAAACAGACATTATTTAGTAGAAATAATTAAGAATAATAATCAACCTACACTTTTTGGTTTAATGGTTTAACATACCAGTGCAATTGTTTTGCACTTAATTAATTTTCCAGTGAAGGATACCATGTGTGGCATAACAGCTCCATGGATCTTAATACAAACCAGACATCAAAGGAAGGGAGAACATTTTCATAGAAGCACAGTCAAACAGATGGCTGTGTATATAAAAACAACCAAGAGACCAATAACAATTAAAAATATGATGCATTTATGCATGAATCACAGCCTCCATCATTAGCATCATTCTCGTCAAACCCTAAAACCTCATCGTTACATAGACTGTGTTTTTAATTAGTTAAGGATTCAAATATTTGCAACCAAATGTGATGACCTGCATAAAGGGCATGTACCAGTGGGTAGAATCAAACATAATACTCTTTTGATAACACTGAGAACATAGGGTTAAAGGAATAAGTGTTTACCTTGGGTTTTCATTTTGTATCTTTGTCAAATATTGGACCAAGACCTTGTGAATTATATATTTGCTCTGCACTTGATACCAAACTGTGGAACATCCGCTGAGCATAACCGGCAAAGACAAGACTCACATTGAAACATCCAAATGAAACAAAAAATGAACTATTTTGAATGCAAGACGAGAAATACAGCACATCATCAGCACTTACTGGACGGCTTAGAAGAATATGCAACATTTTAAAGCAGTCTGTCACACACAGTTCATTTTGCAGCCTGTGATCACAGATTATAACTGCCGTCAGACACAGTGTGGTGCTGGACGTGCCTAAAAGAATGTTGCTAAGCAACTGCAAACTATTCCCTTCCTGGCAGAGCACCAAAAATACATAACTAAGCAATTTCAAAGCTTTTATCATTGTGCAAGTTAATGCTTTAAAACATGGATGAAGTTATAACACTTTAAAACGTTTAGGTAGAATGCTTCATTGCTGATTTGATCTGCATGATAAAAGAAAGCATAACAAAGAATAACAAACATCATTTGGTACAGAAGCTTCCACCGTCCCTACCCTGCGGCATTTATTCTGACCTTGTTGGCAGTTTCCTCCAGCATGTCTTTGTTGGCACACAGACCAGAGCCCAGACCTCCAAGGGCATAGGCCGATCGCAGCATCACCGGGTAGCCAATCTTCTCTGCTGCTTTCAGGGCTTCAGATACCTGAAAGATGCACACAAACACTTGAAAACTAAATATGTATATATCCTTTGTCTCAAAGTTCACAGAAAGAAGATGAAACGTACCGACTCCACAGCGAAACTGGGGGCAATCTTTTCATTAATCTCCTTCAGTTTGTCGGAGAAAAGCTGCCTGTCCTCTGTGGCCATGATGGACTCCACCGGGGTTCCTAGGACCTTCACACCGTACTTCTCCAGAACACCACTCTGGAATAATTCAACTCCTGAACACAAACACACAGGCAACCAAGACAAATAAATCAGTGGTCGTTGGAAAGATTCTCACCAAACAATGCATATGGCAGTTTCTATATGCTATCACAACAACAGACGTGCACATATCCTTGGTGAGAGTTATTTCTAACCCTGTAAGTGCCTTGCAAAGTAGGAATTGAACCCCTATCCCTGACAGTCAGTATGTCCCACTACTTGAATCCCCACAGGGAAACAGGACCACAGATCAGCAATCCTATACATTGACACAAACAGTTGCACACATCTCACCGCAGTTGAGTGCAGTCTGCCCCCCCATGGAGAGCAGGATGCCGTCTGGACGCTCGGCCTTGATGACTTCAGTTACAAACTGTGGCGTGACGGGCAGGAAGTAGACTGAGTCGGCCTGCTTGGTGCCCACTTCATTGGTCTGGACCGAGGCTATGTTTGGGTTCATGAGCACCGTCTTCAGGTTTTCCTCCTGCAACGACATTGTCACGTTTATAATATTCATGACTTTAATTGCCTATGGAATGTTTGCCAATTTGATAAGCAGGGAAATACACATCATTTTTGTCTTTTAATAATGATAACAAATGTATTTATCCAGCACTTTTCTTTACAATGTAAGTGTTTCACAAAAGGAATGGAACCAGAGAAGGCTCACTAAATAAGAATAAGGTCAATAACATGAGCACAGAGGAAATTAAAGACAATAAACTATTTTAGAAACAGTCTTAGCGTAGGTCTCCGTGTACACTTCCAGTTTTTAATGTGCAGCTGTGGTTTTACAGCCAGGTCTTTGGGTTGTAATACAACTTTTGACCTTTTAACTAGTCAGTATTGTTAAGGAATAATTCTTCTAGATATCTAACCTTTTGCTCTGTGACGTTTTATGATCTACTCTGACTCCTTTAAGGAAAGGCATTGGTGCCATATGTGTTGTTGTTACCAGTTTGTGACCGGTCAACTCTCTGGCACGAATGGTAATTGTTGTGAGAACACTGAGGCACTTCTTTATCGGTGTTTGTGGACTCTAAGGTGTGAAATCTTTGAGGCCATAAGTGTCGGACGCAAGTGGTTCAGTGTTCCCAGCTGTTTAGTCTACTCCTTCAGAGATGTTGATTACTCTCTGTGAACCAGTTAAAAGGTCTAGCATAGAGAGAGGCTCTTCAGAATTGACGTGGCAACTCTCCCGTGAAGTCAGACCCTCTGACTCGTGATTTGTGATGTGAATCCTCCGGCCGATACTCTGAATAAACCCATCAGTGTTTGACATCAAAGCTCCAGCTCTATCCCGTGTCTCCTTCCTGAGTCGGTGACTCCCACTGCATTGCTACACAGAAGTTTCCCCCACAAGTATGGAGAAGCCTCAGGAGTTACTAATAACATTAACAATGACTGTTCTGAGCCCACCTGCCCAATATCAGGACATTAGAACTGAAGCAGCAGAGAATAATTCAGACCCCCTGATATTATTGTTCAAAATGTGTGCTTTTCATACTGTGACTTGTCAAAATGGCCAATTAATTCTACAAGGACTGGAAAGAGACACTTTCTTTAGTTTTGTAAACGTCTACAAATTGTTACAAAAAATCACTTCTGTTCAGTCTTGGCTCAGCAGACAAACTCATCCCTCTGCGTCACATGAATGCACCAACCCCATTTCTTTTCACACATAGCTTTATTTTGAAATGCTTATACATGTTTTACCCAGTAATTGCCTCAGACAGCTGTGAACTGTCATTTTAAGCAAATGTTTTGTAAACAGTAAATAATAGAATGTATATGTTTAGCCACAGCTTAGCCCAACACTTCTCTCTTACCTTCATGGCCTTGATGGCCTGAGATCCAGAGTAGTCAAACTCTCCAGCCTGACCGATAGACAGACCACCGGAGCCCAGTATCAGCACCTTTGACACCTGCAAGTGCACAAACATGAAGAGTCATTATCAAAATATAATCCAGGCTTTCAGGTTCCTGGGCGGATCCTTCTATTGGTCCTTTTTCTGTTTCTAAAGAGCACACCAAATACACAGATTCCTAGATTTATATTTGTTATTCTTGTCTTTATAACCGTTCTAACTATTTGATTCATTCACTGATTACCTTAAACAACCTCACATACTCGAACACAGCTAACGGAACATGCTGTTCCTAAACGTACATTACCCTGATATACCTGTGTGACATACTTTACCTTAGCTCTGGGTGGTATGTAAGGTTTGGCAGGCATGACAGACATTACATTGGCGTCTTTTCCTTTCTTGATCAGGGAGATGAAGGAATCAAAGAGGAACTGTAGACACAAGAAATAATGGCAATATAACCAGTTTTCTAAATTTGTAATTCGCTTTTTGTAAGTCTAATTAATACTACTATTGACTTAACATACGACTCATTTTAAGAATGTTATTATAGTGCGTGTAGTCATGAAGCATTTTAATTAATAATGAATGCTTCAATAACCCCCTTGAGATGTGGTCTTCATATGCATTGTTACCCAGGATTCTCCAGCAGAGCTTCAGCTGGATGTTGGTAGAGAGGACAGGTCTCATTATCCTGCCCTGACATGACAGAGGTTACAACATACTTGGCCCAGGACTTGAACTACAGTCCTCCCCTGTCATGTTGGAGAAAAGGAGTGCAGAGCCACCCACGCCTCAATGTGGAGACAGGGATTGGCACCTGTGGCTCTGGGGCAGTCGAACATCAGTCACCACAGATGATTACACCTTTCATTGCCGGTGATGTAGGAACTGCATATTTATTATATATGATTGATTAAGCATTTTGTCCCGTTAACATACCATGTACAGTACATACAAACAAAATGATTTTCACCAGACACCTGATTGTTGCTTTTGACAATCGCACAATTCCTGTTTCAATGGAAGACGTCAACTTATACTTGAGAAGCAGCCAGATAAGAAACATTTTGTATAACAGGAACTTTATGAATAACTATCAAAGTCTTTATTTACCTCTGTGTCGGTGGGACCGCCTTTTGCCTCGGGGTGAAACTGGGCCGTGAAAACAGGCTTAGTGTTGTGCATAATGCCCTGGAAAATATTTGATATAAGAGAAAATTAGCAAAAAAGTATGCATTTAATACAGAGAGATTCAAGTTTATTTTGGTAAAATTGTGTTATTTTGATAACGTCAGGTGTGATCGTCGCTTGACATTTTGGTATTATAGAGAAATGGGTGTTTTTATATACAAACCCTTTAAAAAGAAAATGTCAAAGTGCCATGTTGTTTATCACAGAGGGGAATCTACCTCATTGGTGCCATCATTGGCGTTGACAAACAGCGGGCTCCACCCTGGGGGCAGCGAGTGGCTGTCTATGCCGTAGCCGTGGTTCTGCGCCGTGATGAAGGCCTGACCCGTCATCACATTCAGCACCGGCTGGTTCTGGCCTCTGGGAGAACGCAGACAAGCAGAAAACACAATATTTGATTTCTGTTTATATGCAAGTGAGAGGACACACAGTCATACCAATGATGTCACACTATTCAACTGATCAACTGGTGGAAGGAACACCAATGTATGATGCTATGCCGGTTTTCAAATGCTTCCACTTTGCAGATGTTATAAGAGGAGCGTGTATTAGATACATTTGTTAAGCTTAATATGGAAACACCCAATGTGTTTTGGCCAAATGTAAAATTATCTTTTGTTTGTTTTTAAAATGTCCACAGGGCACATTTCAATCTTTGTGAGGATTATCTAAGTGAGTGTACATTTTGCCTTAATCATGCTTATGTATTACATGTTTTACCTGTTGCCCATTGGAAGCTTGTATGACTGAGCTCCGGCAGCCAGAGCTGTGATCTGGTTGCCCATACAGATCCCGAACACTGGCTGGGGACGATCGCTCTCCAGCACCTGCACAGCGCAAAAGAACATTCAAATTATATTTATTGAAAATGCAGATCATGATATATATATATATATAATCTATGAGATGAAAATAATCTTGTGGACAGCTGTGTACTTTCAAGCCATTATAACTTCAAGAGAGAATCAAGTTCCCCTAATTATATGACTCTAAACTTTAAAGGTGGGGTAGGTAAGTTTGAAAAACCGGCTCGAGATACACTTTTTGTTATATTCCATGGAATGCTCTTAACATCCCGATAGCAATGAATATCTTAAGTGCTTTGACAAAAAATCCATTAAAAAATGTCATCTGTGGAAGCCGTAGTACTGTAAAAAGCACGACCAATCATTTTAGCTGGCCCGGCTAAAATAACTGGATGGCCTACCTGCCTGTCAGCCTTCCATCTGTGCACAAACTTATCTCGTGCCCTCATTGGTCATGTGCGCGTTCGTGTGTGTTGGAGGAGGGGCTCTATAAGGAAGTAGCAGATTTTTTCCGGCTGTGTATTTTCAAATTCTAGCGATCTCGAGCTGGTTTCTCCAAAATGACCTACCCCACCTTTAAGAACAGCATGTTCCTTTAGCTGTGTTCGAGTACATACTCGAACACAGCTAAAGGAACATGCTGTTCCTAAACGTGCATAACCCTGTTTGAAAAAAAAAAGGTGGGGTAGGTAATTTTGGAGAAACCAGCTCGAGTGCGCTAGAATTTGAAAATACACAGCCGGAAAAAATCTGCCACTTCCTTACAGAGCCCCTCCTCCAATTTACAAAATGATTGGTCGTGCTTTTTACAGTACTACGGCTTCCACAGATGAAAGTTTTGTATGGATTTTTTGTCAAAGCACTTAAGATATTCATTGCTATCGGGATGTTAAGAGCATTCCATGGAATATAACAAAAAGTGTATCTCGAGCCGGTTTCTCAAATGTACCTACCCTACCTTTAATTACTGTAAATTAAAATAGGGAAAATAATGTATAAAATGGACTAGCCAAAATCTCCATACATCCACTAAATATAACAAATACTTGACAAAGTCTAAAAGACTATGTTACAATTAGAATGTCATTTTACAAACAATCTTCAGCCTCTTCAACTGTAAATAGCAACACTTCGTGGGCAATTTTCAAATAAAACACCCAAACATTTAAATATTAAAAGAGCATTATGTTGTACCTTGCGGACGTTGTTAATGAGTGTGTTGGCCAGAGACGGATCTCCTGGTCCATTGGAGATGAAAAGCCCGTCGTAGTCCAGACTCATCAAGTCCTGATCCCACGGGACGAGGTGGACCTCTGCACCCCTCTGCACACACAGACATACAGAACATACACTCTGTGATATAAAGGCATGATATTGTACTGTAAGTTCACCCAAAATAACTTAATAGTTGTATACTAATTTGGCACCAGTTGAGAATTCCTCCGTCGAGTTGTTAACAGTTTGTCAGATCTAACATTACCATCTTATATTTTCTAGGTCAGGTCAGGTTGAAAATGTGACGCGTCTTGACTTATTTTTTATATTTATGCAGACAGGGTCATTTGGGGCAACATCATAAAAACGTAATCTCCAAGTCTGTAAACTAAGAAGGATGCACACTCGACAAGAAAAGTGATTTATTTTTTACACCCGCTTTTTTTTCTCTTACCTTGACCAACAGGCGAATGATGTTATGTTTAATACCGCAATCAACCGCCACCACTTTAATTGGGTTTCCTTTTCCAAAGATCTTTGTTTCCTAGTGGGTAAAAAGACACCGGAAAGAAAAGTTACCACTAATCAGCAGCAATTGTACACAGAGAGAATATGATCTGAGTGGTCATATTATACGCGGCATATTGTGCAATGAGAAGAAAAGGTGTTTTGGGATGTTTTTTGTTATAGCAGCTGTTACCTTGGTTGAGACCTCTGCTACCAGGTTCCTCTGGTTGGGGTCAGATATCTCCACAGGCTGCCCATCAAATTCTATTTTCCCCAAAGCTGTGCCCTGAGGAGAAATCACAAGCACAATACCAGTTAATCAAACAACTGCTTCATCAATTGTAAAAGATGAAGCAGTTCACACCTTGACATTTACAGTACCTTATCTCTGATTATCTTGGTCAGCATTCGGGTGTCTATTCCAAACAGTGCAGGGACCTTCAACGGGAGGAAAGTCACATTTTAAAATGTACCAGCAGCAGACTTGCCTCTCTGAGATTACATCGGAAACTTTGAATCCATACCTTCTCTTCTTGCAGCCATTGTCCCAAAGACTTGACAGAGTTCCAGTGGCTGTACTCGTAACTGTAGTCTTGAACAAGAAGACCAGATACCTAGAAACGCCAAAGCACAACCTTAAAAAAAAGGTCAAACTAAATAGCTGCTGTTGTCCATAATTGCTTAACATCACTTTTAGGTTTTGTGTAATACCGCAGCTCTTGCATGGTGTCAAGAATACCTCGAGCATGGTTCATGTTGTCTTTCATTTATTAAACAATAAAATGCTGCACTGTTGTTGTGCTGTTATGTGTAGGAATGCCACTAACTATTATTTGATGCATTTTTTTGGCTATAACATGTCAGAATATAGTTAAAAAGGCCAGTCCCCAAAAGTTACAAGGTTTAATATTATAGGAGGCTCAAATCAAATGTATATTCTACTATTACTCTCAACATACATCCATATGGCTGGGAGGGGTAGTGTACATTATGACCTAATTTAATTCCCATACAACAACTATAAGGCAAATAATAGAGTAAAGAAGTGCATGCTGAAGGACATGGGAGTCAGTGATATGTTTTGTTTTTTAATATTGGCTTGAATTGATATCAATAATCGTGGGATTACATTGTTATCGGTATCATCTACGACAGGTTTGGCATCATGACATACCTACTTCAGACAATATAAGAAGATTTGTTTTAGAAGAAACCCAGAATAAAAGGGTGAACCTGAAAATGCACAATATGTCACCAAATTAATTATGATTCACCCTTAGGGGGAAATTAATGTCTGCACCAGATTTCTTGGCAATCCAGCTAATAGTTGTTGAGGAATGTAGTGTCAACCCAGCGGTGAAGTTTTAAAAAAAAAAGGAACGAATATCACAAAGGTCGTTGGGAGTATCATGGATGTTAACATTTAAATCTGGACCAAGGTGGAGCAGGATCAACGCAGGAGTTGGTAATTGCAGCACCGAGGCCTCCACCAATCCTGACACCCCCAAACCCCCACTGAGTTTCATACCTGAATGCGCTCTGACTCCAAATGTTTCCTCAGGCCCAGCTCGTCCAGTTCCTGGCTGTTGGGTACCCCGTAGTTTCCCACTATAGGGTAGGTGAGGGTCAGGATCTGACCCCTGTAGCTGGGGTCAGTCAGGGTCTCAGGATACCTAAAGAAAAGAAACAATATTGTGATGATAACGCACATCGTCATATCATCGTCTCATCGTCCTCTATGAAGTGAAAAAAATGCAGTTTAACTTCATCGTGTAAAAAAACTTGAGGAAAATGTACCAACTGGATGCAAGGTTGTGAAACTCAAAGCAAGGTTAATATTTTAGTATTTACCATCCGATTAATTTGTTGATTTAAAACAGTTCTTTCTTGAATCTAATGTAGTTCGACTTATGTCAGCATGTCTCCTTCTTACCCCACTAGGCCAGTATTGAAGACGAGTTCCCCGGCTACAGAGGTATCATGCCCAAAGGAAAATCCTTTCATCCTGGTGCCATCCTCCAAGACCAGGTGAGCTGTCTGGGCCTGGGATTTAAAAGAGAGCAGGCAGATGGCAAGATAAATCTCCCCCAAGAATAATGCATTCCCTTTATATGAAGAGTTTGGAGAGACCAAAGGCAAAAGTTTGAAATAGATGTGTTGTAGGCTTATGAATTAAGTAGTGATGGCTGGATGAAGTGAGACTCGTGCTGAAACTGCAGGACAATGTGAATTGTGCTGTGAATGCTGAGACAGACAAATCTGTTCTCTGTCCCTGAGTCCCTGTGAGAGTGTGTGTGTGTGTGTGTGTGTGTGTGTGTGTGTGTGTGTGTGTGTGTGTGTGTGTGTGTGTGTTCATGTGTGTTCATGTGTGTTCATGTGTGTTCATGTGTGTTCATGTGTGTTCATGTGTGTCCCAATATGACCTCGAGGCAGGCACAGTCTCTTATAGTCTTACTAAAGACTCCTATTTCCAAAAGCACCATAGATGTATAATTTGCCATATTCAGTATTGTGTGGATGTTGCAATCAGGGCGCACCTCCAAAGTGATGCAACTCTCATTAAGTGTAACACACATGATGCATTCCAGCATGATACACATTATATAAGAAGAAAACAAATCTGGAAATCCGGTTACATAATAATGAAGAACTATTATGCTTTTGTAGTTTACTATTTACTTTGTGTGAGTTAATACTTTAAGTGTGTCGCCGCACCAAACTGCATTAAAAATAGGGCAATTGACTGCAGTATTTGTTAACTGCACTAGCACATACTTCAGGCAAGTATTTCACTTGTGTATTTTATTAACATGTAGCTACTTTTTCAACTATTTACTGCTGCTGTCGCCCAGAAAGCTTTGTTTCTAAATGCAAGAGCGCTATGATGACTGGAGCTGGTTAACTATACCAAGTTAAAATAATGCCTAAAGAAATGCTTTCTCTTCTGTTGAAGGTATGCCGAAAATAGAAGTAGCCCTTGATTTAAAAAGAAAAATGTGTAACAAGTTCTTACATGTTTTAAAAATGTGTGTTTTAACGCAAAGGAATCACAAACAATAGATTTTTCAGCGGAATTTGGCCTGAAGCCCAGAGGAACACCGTGTCAGCACTACATTGAGGGCACTTCAAAAGTTAGTATCGTGCATTTACAACTGACAACAACCACTTTAACTCACACGTAGTTGTCTTACCTTCACACTAAAAAGTTTAGCTGTTTGAAGTCTCAGCCATCCCGAAGTGTTTCCCACTCTTCTGCCAACAATGCATCCTTGTCTCAGAGATTTAACAACGCTATGAGCTAACAGGATTGTTGTCATGTTAGCCTACGTTACTCTTTAGGCAAAGTGGCACGGTCGTGAATGAAAAGTTTCCCGATATAAAAATTACTTACTATTTAAACTGTCTAACAAAGTCTACAATGAATTGTAAATTGACTCTAGGAGACACTACTGTAGCTCAATGGGATTTGGATTGTCCTCGTGTAGGTTCAACTGCGAGCTTGAAGTGTATCATGATTGGTTGATGAACAGTTGTTTTTCTCACCGCTTGAAGCGCTCAGCGTTTAGATTGGTCTCCAGGAAAACGCCCTACTTTCTCTCAAACAGGGATGAACCCAGCATTCACATCTGTTGAAATTCCGAAACACACTGATAGTAGGATGGATGTATGCTACAAGGCCAATAAGTTACACTTTTTCTGGTTGGCCAACATTTTAACATCTCAAATATTTAAAGATACTTTTTAACTGGATTAGTTAACAAATATCTGTTTCAAGTTATTTTTGCATTTAGCTTGTGCACCACTATGGCTAGCTAAAACTTCAAATAGCCTTTCTGACAAATATGTTTCATTCACATTAATTTTAAACTGCTGTATATTATTATGTTTTTACAGTGATTTCATAAAAGAAAAACTACTTCTAAAAGGCCTACACAAGGGGACATATTGATTACATTTGGTTCATTTCAGGTCATTGAAAAGGAACCACAAAAATTGCAAGCTGAATGAGAATGAATACACCTGCTAACAAAAAGTTGTGTGTGTATGTGAGGCTCTATCTGAGTGTGTGTAGTTTCTTTTTTTCTTCCTATGCAACAAACTCCTCTTCACAGCTTTTTTTTCTTTGAGGCCAGTTGCCTGCAAAAGAAAAGGCAAACTGACCGTGGCCAGGCTGCATGGTGGTGGGATTAGAGTGGTGTGTGTATTTGCTGATCACTGCAAGACCGGCCCTCTGTGGAGAAGGCTGCCTGACTGCCACTCTGCTGGGTTCAGCAGTCTGAACAAAGTGGGTGTGAGTAATGGGACTTGCGTGGATCAGGAAATACCTCCACACCCTAGAAATTGGACTTGGAAAAAATACACATAGTAACTTTGTAAAGATCAGAAGCCATTCTAATCTGCAAATATTCAGCATTAAAACTGCACAGCATGACCCTGAATTCACCTACACCTAACTTAATTATCTATACAGTTTTAACTCATGTCTGATTTTAGTACACTTTAATTGTGTCTACAGTAGGTCATGCATACAGTCATGGTCTATTTCTTCTGCATTTGTCTAACCCCCTTGTTACTAGTACTACAGATCCCATTCCCTTTGCCTAAATCCAGTCTGCGCTCCTCCTGTTCTGCAGATCTGTGGAGCAATGCTGACATCCAGTGGTAGAGTTAGCTAACAACTTCCAAAAGCTTTTAGAGTCAGTTAACAGTGTTGTTGTGTGATGTGTGTGACAGTGCAGCTCCATATGTATGAGTTACACTCTGAGGCCGTATCATTTAACTGTAAATGTGAAGCAGAAGCAATAAAGGCTTTACAGTTTACATTACACCCACATTGAAGTCCACATTTGTATATTCATATTGCTTACCAAGTGTTGCATTAAAGTAAAAGATAGCTGTTCAGTATTTACACAAGGTATTTATTCTCCACTAACCACCATTATTCTCATTGCTACAGGGCTGATGAGACTGTGTAAGTCCGAAGTGTCCAACAGACTGGCATAGTTATAGCAGAAGACTATTTTGGTCGAATCAAAAACCGAACAGAAGTTTAAGGAAAGAAGTTGGTTATGCTCAACTAGTCAAGCTTAGTTAAGGAACTGTATTGATCATTCTGTTTGCGTAGAGGCTCTGATGATGGGATACACCAGTGTCAACGTTTTATTAGGTTTATAGTATTTCCCATGAAATTTGGTGGCAGTTTATGAAAACAAAGATAAGAATTACAAATCCCATTGATATGGTCTCTACTACTTGAAGAAAAGCACAGATCTGACAAGTGTCTCCATTTTGATTGTAAAATATGCAAGAAATATAGCAGAGTAGTAGTGAGGAGTGAACACACTCAACTTACTCTCTTATATCTGCAAAATACATTGTATCTGCACACATTTTATAATAAAAAAAGCAAGTAATACCCAAAGCTTAGATATTAGGCTTTCTTAATGCGTGAAATAATCAGTGGGGATAAATGTTTACACACATTTCCCAGACTTTCAAATAAAATCTTATTTCAGCTTCTTTAAAAAAAAATTATAATTGTTTTCTATTTTCAAACCCTTGTTCCCTCAAACAGCCTCCCTAGCTACTTACTGTTTATGATGAATCACATGCAGTGGAACATTGTTAGGTGATGATTGTGCAAATATGAGAAGCCAGTGAAATGGACTCTTTATTGAGGGGAGGGCTGATTAGCTGCCCTTTGAATTCCTCCACTGATTGGCCGGGGCATGGACTAATGAGCGTCCTCAGCTGAGAGACCCCAGATTGTCTGCGGTTCCAAGAGTGATTTTCAGATGGTGACCAAGCTTAAGAGAGGACGTGAATAAACCGGCGGCTCCCTTGCCTTTCTCTCTGCCAGGTTTCCAAGCAGTGCCGGCCCTGAGATGACAGAAATAATGGATGGTGCTCTGAGGGATCTGTGATGATGTTTGTTCAGTACAGGATTAGATCGACATACCAGATTCAAGATATTGACACTTTATATATCATTCTGAGGCAGGATAAGGCAGGCTTATTTGTAAATCATCTTCAACATCAAGGCCATTCAAAGTGCTTTTGGAGACAAGCTGATGAATAAAAGGTACTATTGTCATTTAATTTAATACAAGGGAATGAAAAGCTGCAACACTGGGACCTTTTGACCCAAAATAATTTCCAAGAGAAATACAACATAATAGGAGAATTTCATAAAGTTTATTTTTACCTTTTTGCAAATAAAAGTGTTCTGATTCTGATTCTGAATATTTATATTGTTGCAGTTAAATCAATTAGGTTCATTTTCAGATTTTCTTTTTTATGTCAGGCAGGGAAAATATGGTAATTTCACCTATATTGGTCACACATGATCATACTGACCACAGGGTATGATGCATATTGGTTGCCTAGCAACTATTATTTATGTTTTTGTTTACACAAATAAGGTAAAACCGCAAGCAACAAACAAGTGAAGATGTTCCAGAAACCCCACACTTATTTTTCTTTCGTTGTTTTGCCCCATTTACTTCAATATAAAAAAGAAAAGAAAAACAGAACTTTCTTCACAAATCTAAGGTTACACGGGGTGAGTAATTGATAAGAAAACTATCATTTTTTGTTTGAGGTATTCTTTTATCCCAGAAGAGTGTAATTAAAGCCACAGTGGCCCCATAGTGTAATGGCTTAAATATGTACACTATTATATCCATCTTTAGAATTGTCCTTTGGCCCCATCCTGATACCGCGCTACAGTATGTGCTGTCAAATTACAAGAAGACCCCCTCACAGCGTCACCAGTCTTGTTTGGGCTGATGGCAGCTTCAGCCTCCAGAGTTGTAAAAGGAAGATCAGGTCATCAGCTGGAGAACGATAAGGAAGAGACTATCTCTTAAGCCCTGGGGTTGGATTCCCTTCCTCTGTAGTGAGGTAGTGTCCCCAGTAAAAAGGGCAAGCGAGTAGCTTTGTTTAGCTGCCCCATTCTAATTCCTGTGTGGCCAGTGGAGGGCTTTGAGAGAGCGAGGGAGGGAAAGAGAGCATGCAGGCCACACACCCGACCCCTTTAAGGAGCCATGGCTCCCGCTCTTAGAAATCCTAAGAAACTTCACACCTCTCTGTAGGGCCTATAAATAGGCTCCATCTGTGCCCCCGGGCTCAGTTACATTATCATTCCTTTTGGCATGGTCGGAGGGCAGGGGAGGAAGCACTGGGGGTTTGAAAAAGGGGAGGTGGGGGTGTGACGGGGGGGCGAGGAAAGAGCCAGAGTCTGAAGCCTATACTTTCTAGTCATCACGCGGACCGGGTGACCTATATGCTGCATTTTTTTTGTTGCAAAGGAAGTCACTGGAGCTCCCTGGCATTCCCTAGACCAGGGGTGTCAAAATCAATTTCATCGCGGGCCGCATTGGCCTTATGGTTGCACTCAAAGGGCCAGTTGTAACTTTAAGACTATATAAATATATAATATATATAAAATAATGTATTGTATTACATTATTGCCTCTGCATTGGGTTATTATCGGATAGGGTAATAACTTTAATTAATTTAATAATTAACTATGTCTGAAAGCAGAAGTCTAGGGCAAATAATTGCAAGTCTCTTCAGTGCGCATGTCACAAAATGAGAAGCATAGTGGGACATGTAGTTTATGGGCAACATGCTTCTGTAAAGTGGCATTTAACCGTATAATAAACTTATTATATTCTTTGCAAGCTCTTGCGGGCCACATAAAATGAAGTCGCGGGCCGGATTTGGCCCCCGGGCCTTGAGTTTGACACCGCTGCCCTAGACCCTTCCTCCTGACGTTACTACTCCCCACGGAGGCCAAATGACCCAGGAGCTGCAGCATCTCTGGCATCTTGCACCACATCGCACTCATCACATTATTTTTTCCCAAGCTCAGGTTCTTCTCATTTCATTAATCATGCTTAGTCCAAGCAGACCCAGAGGTCAGGGCAGGTCATGGGTCTGTCAATCTCTACCCATGTATTTTCTCTTTCAAAGAATCTTGAATTGTACAGTTCAAAGTGATTTAGTCAACATGAATGACAATGCTGAGGACTGAGGGTGTATTTGAGAGATCACTACTAAAGCATTGCCGCAAGCATGCAAAAGAGCTTCAGATCACGCCGTCATTCCTGAGAGGAGACAGTTATAGCGCCTGTCCTGAAGCAAACCCCCCTCCCCGCCAAAGGACAAAGCCAGTGGGTGAGGTGGTGACACATTAAAGATAGTTCCAAGCATACGAATTTGCAAAAGAATATCCCCTAAAAAGACTTCCTCTATTCTTCAATCTCAAATGACACAATCCAAGAAAGCTTTTATTTCTTAACTGATGGAATCAATTTAACGACACTCTCCTTTCCTTATTCCATTAACATATTTTTCATCCCTGCCTGTGAGATCTTGGAGCCCGCAGCTTGCATCTCTTGGCTGCGATATCTCTACAGAATGCTGATGCAAATGAGGTGAAATGATTTAAATCAAATGAAGTAGCTGGCTAATAATAGTGTTTTGTTTAAATGTGCCTCATTTGTTCTGCTTCCCATTACCGTTTGATGATGCCTAAACATCCCCATTTCCCCTTAGTGATCACTGATGTTTCATCTGATCTTATTCCCGTCAGGCTCAGAGTAATATGCATGATAATGTTTGCAACACATCCTGGGGAGAGAGAAGCTGACTAAACCTTTGTGTGTGGAAGGTAATGTGGGTGTTATTACTGAGGACGGGTTTGCAGAAAACAACTTTCATTCTAAAATAATCTTTCAGTAAGCTGTGTGGACTTTCTGTATACTCGTTAGCTCAACTTTAATGGAAATAATACGGCTGGCTGAGAAAATAACTAAAGAACCGTACTTCTAACAGACCATTTTCATCAGCTGTTAGGCCAGCCTGCCCAAATAAGGAACATAGGTCAATAACTCTGACAGGTGTCATTCATAGTCTCGGCCCTAACTAGGATGATTATAGATTAGATGGACAGTATTGTCTGAGCATGGAACAACACAGACTAACCAGCCCCCTTATGTATTGTACTTAGCGTATATAAGAACACTAATTCACAATAATACAAGATTCACCCTCTCTTTAAGTCCTATGTTGCCTTATGCTTAATTTAAACATCACTAATTAAAGATGGCCACTAATTTTAAAGTAATGCAGGTTATGGATATGCTCTCTTCCCATCATAAATTATTTTCGCAGCATGGCATTTTGGTCTTGCGTTCAGCGTGTTGGTAAACCACATTGATCCATACAGAAAGATCTCAAAAACCGTTTGATGGATTGGCACAATATTTGAGATTCCCAGATGATGTATCCTAATCTAGTGACCTCTTCTTTTGCGTCACCATTAGATTCACATTTTTTGTTTTCAGAAGAATTATGATTTCCATGTTTTGTTAGCAGCAAACATAACCACTCAGATATTCATGTTTCCCTGAGGAGTGATTATTATCACTTTGGTGATCTTCTGACTGTGCAGACCATTATCAGGCCAGATATTTTAATATTGAAACATATATTTGCATAACATACAGTATAAAACAGTCTTATCTGACTCAGCTGTAGGCTGTTAAGTGATAATTAGAAAACGATAACTTGACACCGTACACTTAGCATGCTGACATTAGGGTTGAGTTCACTGCTGTGCAAAAAATACAGCGATACAGGATAGACTTGAAGATTTTTTTCTGTTTCTTTTATGTCTTCAATTTGAGTACCATTCACTCAACTTTTCTTGCAAAGACAATGAGTGTAGTTAAATCTGGAGCTTTATTTATGAATTAAAACCAAAGATAGAAAATAGAGATGCAAGTTATGACTATTCCAAAGGAGCCAGATCTAAGGCTCTTTCCTTTCTCATATTGCCAGACCGTCAATAACTGACATAGTAAACGTTACATAAGGTGGAATTTACTACTCTGAACAAACCTCTGTAGGGAATGTCCATCGTAAATAAAGTTGCCCCACCTTTAATGCAACTGATATTTACACATTATTTTGGCATTTCACAAGTGAAATATTTAGAAAAATCAATAGTAAAACAAATGTTCATGAATAACGATGACCCCTGCACCCTTAAGCTTAATTTCACCTTCTCTTTCCTTATACAGAGTGGTGTTAAGCAACGGTGTTTGTTAAAATGGATCTTCACGTGGCATGTGTCCCTTTTGTGGCCTTTACTTACTAGCCTTAAAGCCCCTTCCCCACTTTTAGGGGCTCTGAGCTCACATCTCCAGTATGGCTTTCCCAGGGGAGCTGGACACTGAGGAAAAAATAAGTAAAGGGTTACATGTTTATTCAGAAGGAGATGTTTATCTTCACTAATGTGATACTGAGAATGAGTAACAGTACACTCCAATGTATTTGGTATTTTTAGTTGGTTCAGATAGCAGGAGCAATATCCACACAGAGGAGAGTGACTGTTTTTACGCTTTCTGCTTGTGTCTAAGGAACTATTAATTGGCACTGGAGTTAGAGTAACAATAACAGAAACACTCCTAAAACTAACTCACAAAAAACCCACTACCTAAAATGATGCAAAATGTGAAAAAACTGAATGTGTATCATTCACACAATAAACGTAAGTGTCAAACAAACTTGATGTCTTGCTCTTTTGTTTTTCACAAGCCGACACGCTATCACATCTTAATAAAGGCCAGCTCTTCCCTTAATGCTGAATACATAATAACTTTTTAGTGGAGCTCAGATTGGACTCCAGCACAGGTGCAGGGACCGGGGCAGTTTCTGTGAAGGGAAGTGAGACTTTCGAAAGGTGCAGTGGGGTGCCGGGTGAGCCCTGATGACAGCTGAGCGACCGAGGCTTTCTCTGGCTTGCCCTCACGGAGATGGGGTCAGCTAAATGGGGGGGCTGGCTGATTGGAGGGTGGGGTTGCTGCAGGGTGGAGGAATTCATGCAGTTCCTTCGTCACCAGGCCCTGTCACTGTGGCAGCGCTCCACTACTGGCACTGGGAGACGGATATAGACAATAATTAAGGAGACTGAATTTGCACGCTTAGCCTTGTCTGGTTTACTGGCATCAGCAGCTGAAAGCCCCTGCAGGTCTTCATCCCCCTGTGCTTTTACGTCACATCCGTCTTAAGAGTGGGACAAACCAACAAATTAAACACAGGTGCTGCTCAACCCAACAAACTTTGTGAGGGACTGAAATAAACAATGGCTTATTATTAGATCTGAGAGGCACCACTTCCAACACCTGTCCACCCAAAGCCTGCTCCTTTACAGTTTCTCAAACACAAATCGACTCTAGTTTGATCTGTTGCTTCTTTGCAGGTTTCTCTTTCAACAAACTCTCATGGTGCTCATTTCCCCCTGCCTTTTCCACACTAATACATATATATTCTAAATGTGTTTCTTTCATTACTCCTTTTTTCCCAATAGCTACACCATTACATCAAATTGCAGATATTCTAGATATGCTATGCATCAGCGTATACCAACCCCCAATTCAGCCTGGCTAATATATCTTATATCTTTGGAAAGATAGTCATTGATGAGTCAAGCAGAGTGACAGTCATGAGTTACAACCACATCAGTAATAGTTTTGAAAAAAAAAAAAACTATTACTGAAAAAAAAAAGAAGTCTAATCGGGACAGGGCAATAAACACAAATATAATATATTTCAGAGATTTTACCTACAGCATTTTGAAATTGCTTATGATTCAAGCTGCCAAATTTGAGACATGACTGCTGCAGATATAAAGATACATTAAGTAAAGTTACACATAGACTTAACATGTTTACAAAAAAAAGGCAAAGATTATTCATGACTAACAATGTGCCCAAGATATGAACATAAATAAGGATGAATTACAATGAAAAAGATACAATAATGAAGTGCCATAATAATAACATTAATAATTAATAACAAATGTTTTACTTATAAACCACACAATTAAAACCTAACTTAAAGTTTGCTTAAAGTCCTTTTGGCAAACTTTTAAACCGTTTGTGTGAATGTCAGAGAATAGGACCATAAATCATCACATTAGTTGAAGAAACCCTACACTACAAATCCTGCCAGAAACATAGCCCCATATATATACGCCCCAGCGGTGATTTCTTGCTCCGAGTCACCTCCAATCTTTGCAACACTCTTGCAGGTCTCCCTTGAAAAAGAGATCAATGATCTCAATGGGATTTCACCTGGATAAATAAAGGTTTTGAATTTAATTGAATCTACACTGAATCTATATAGCAAATTACAACTTATTTTCTGTTTTGCACCCTCCTGCCTTATTTCCCATATCTTATTTCTGATTCAAATTATTTCTACCTGGCAGAAACTTGTGATTACCGGAGTCAAAAAGATATTAAGCAAAACCACAATAGTTCGGTTTAGTTTTTTCCAGGAGGTTAGGCGTGCCAATTACAGAGTTGTTCATCACGAACTATTATAGGCTAAAGGGCAAGCTGGGTCCAACCTTATTTGTCTTTAAACATCAACACATTTAAGTGCTAAACCATCTTCAAATAGCCGGTAATGCTTTCCGGATGGGTCCAGATCATGCGTAATGCTGCGTAAAGCTGTGCGCAAAAGTGTAACCGAGTAAAACGCGTGTCCCCAGGTAAACTTCCACGCACTCCCCCAGTGTTTTTACAGATTACAGTTATGTGGCATAAATAAAGACGTTCTGGCCTCTTGCCATTTACTCCATCTTTAGAGAGAACCCCATCCACAGACACACCCCTTCCTTCTACCGTCCAATCCAAGCGTTAAAGGGGGTCAAGAGGGAAACATAGCCCCATATATATACGCCCCAGCGGTGATTTCTTGCTCCGAGTCACCTCCAATCTTTGCTACACTCCTTGTGTTGTCATTCCAAGCAGGAATTGTCTGTACTTCAGGAACAGTGTACTTCTAATATCAGCTGAAATGGCACCCAAGAAGGACGTTAAGGCACCCGCCGCCGCCGTCAAGAAGGCCGAACCTGCAAAAGCTGCAGCTGCACCGGCACCGGCACCAGAGCCGGCACCCGCACCAGCAGCACCTGCCGCTGTCGACCTGTCCGCCGTCAAGGTACAAATCACCGTGAACGCATGAGTACTGCTGTAGGGAGGGATGGAGATAGGGTGATGCTCAGGAAAAGTTTGGACTGGACTTATCCATTCAAACTCATGACTAAAGTAGACAGACTTCAGGATCCCAGGGGGATTGTTGAAAGGGGCCTCAGATATGTTTTTATTATGATGTTACACATACAGAAGGGCCAATGTGAGAATATGATAAAGGCAACTTTGATAATAAAGGGGTCAATGTATGTTAATGTAAATGCAAAATAACTGTTCCTCAAAGCATAGATTGTACAGTTGTGATCAAAACTTTTTATGAAATGTGGGTTTTGGTTTAATACCCATTCATTGTTATCTTGACATTACTGGCCACGTAGAAAATTATGAATGGACGCACTGAGAGACTGAGAGTAGCATCATGTTTGAGGGACCAGATGAACAGATGACTGGAACCATGGATAGCTCACCATGGTTTAGACTCCGCCCCCAGCTCCCTGGATTGGACTAAAAGAATAGTGACTTATGTGTGATGGCCATGCAGAGAGACACCAAATGTGGACATGTTAATGTAGCTAAAGATGGACCTCCACAGATCGGGTGCCACTCTGTGAAGCTAATTTTGGCAAAGAGACAAATGTAATCCCAGTGTGTAGACCTGATTAATTAGTCTAGAGATTAAAGCAGAATCCTGGTTGAGTTGGCCTTTTGAATACAAGTAGTTGTGTTGTTGATTAAATGGCATGTCACTACGCTCGCATTTTTAAGTGTCATACTAATGGGGTTGTTTTGTGTTGGCATCTAGATTGAATTTGCCGCAGACGTGATTGATGGTAAGTACATCTCAATTTACCTTTGCTAACCCTAAAACTCATCGTCCTTTCAATCAGAATCAGAATACCTTTATTAGTCCCAAAGAGGGGAGACAATCCCCAATAGCCAATAAGGCTGAACGTAAAACAATTGTCCCTCCGTTATAGATGAACATTAGTTTAATGCCAACGTAAAACCGACTTTTTACTGAGTCTTAAAGTGTTAATGACAGATGGTCGCATCAGTCTTTTTTCTGTCACATTCCTTGGCTAAAACTAATAATCAAAATGATATGTCACAAATAATGGATCCCTAACATGGTGGTCTTTTAAACAAAACATGTTTTTGTCTGAATGCCCTGCCCTATCTATACATTTATAATAACCCGCACACCAAGTGATAGTCAGCGGTTGTCAATTAAACATTTTGAATGTAATAGTGCAAACAAAATTAGTGTATGTTGTATCCTCAAAACACCCATTGATTGTGCGAATTGTCACCCTCTACAAGAGCAGTAGATTAGCTTGTTTATGGGTTAGGGATTGGTTCGCATTTTTACTTTATCACATAATAACCATAACTGTTGAGAGCTCTGTGTAATAACCACAAATCCATTTAACCAATACCTGTGTCATTATGTAAAGTGCATAATGCCTACTGGCCGATTGTTGGTGACATCTCAAACCATAGATCTTAAATATAATTAGTGAGTTAAATAAGTGGTTGGTAGAATGGTAGGTTGTACCACAAAAAGCGTTATATAAATATAACAAAAAAGTGTGAAATTATGTAAAATTATTTTTAAGGTACAAATCCTGTGCTATTAGGCCCGTCTGACCCTTGACGTCAAGACACCACCTGACCAGACGTGCGTCTGAGCGGCTGCCAGTTCCACCGCAGTCAGCATTCCCTACTTTGACTCAGCTCCCCCACAGAGGGCCTTGCCTTTAAAAGGAGGGGGCTCATATTCTCATCTATGTTTATCAATTCCAAGGTGGTCTTTTAAAAGGGCCTACAGCACCAAGGGAGAGAGACAGAGAGAGAGGGAGGCAGCTGCAATGGAAATAGTATGGGTGGTGACAGACCTAGGCAGGAGTCAGTCCATAATACCAGCACCTAAAGAGGTGTCTTGCCCTTGTTTTATGTATCCATGGACAGTCCTGTACGCAGAGGAGTTGCCTACACCTGCTAGCATGCAACACCCACAGTTATGTGAAGTGCAAACCACTGTCTCCAACTGTAGAACAAACACATACTACAGAAAATGCAGATCTATTGATATGTATATTTAACAAGGGTAACTAAAATACAGGTGTACTGTAGCTGGAGCTGAATAGATTAAAATACCTTACATGACATTATTTGCGAAAAAAAGACATAAATGACAAAAATATTGATTAGTGACTGCCAGGCTTCTGCAATTTAATGTGAAATGCTGCTAATTTAAATGTATAACCTCAAAGATATTGGTTATGTTCTTTTTGGCGACACCTATTGCGATAAGTAGTTACTGTGTGCGTTTGGATCCTTACGTAACGTCCACACGGTTCCGTTGCGTGCTTCAGCGGAGACGCTTCCCATTCACTTTGAATGGGGTGACGTCAAGCTTTGCCGAACTGCATTGTGGTTCCGTCGCATCACTTTGCCTCCGTTGCTCGCTTCGAAAGTTGAGAAAAGTTCAACTTTTCAAGCGTCGACGGAAGCGCCAGCCAAATAAATCATATGCCAGTACAAGCTCTAGCCAATCAAAACGTGTGCTTGTGTGTGCGGGGCGGGAGATTAATGTGATTGGTTGTTGGTCACGCGCCATACACGCCCACTGGCAAGATTCAACGAGATGGAACCGTGTGGACGCACCGTTACAGTTTTACCTGTTTGACTTCAGTCAGTTGGCAGGTTTTTGGGGATTTACGCTTGTTTTTAGTATCAAATTTAGTTTTTGACGTTTTTCTTAGTTTCTTCGGTTGCAGGCACCTTTTATTCACACCTAAGACCATACAAATAAAAAATGTACACCCCCTTCATAAACAAGTGAGTTTAAGAGCAAGTCTTTTGCCTAAGCTCTACCTACCCTCTCTAATTGACCAACCACTGACCAATCAGCGCTTGTGATTTTTCCCGGGTAATGGACACAGACACAAAGTTCATAATATTGAAATGCGAGGGTGAGAACGAATCACAAGGTGTAGTTTGGTTATGTACACACTCACTGCTGAACACCTTACACACAAATCAGTTAGTGAATATCAAAGGTGATGATGTCCTCTCCTCTCTGCAGACTACAGGGAGTCCTTTGGTCTGTTCGACAGGGTTGGTGACAGCAAGGTTGCCTACATCCAGATCGCTGACATCATGCGCGCCCTGGGACAGAACCCAACCAACAAGGAGGTCGCCAAGATGCTGGGAAACCCCTCTCCTGAAGGTAGATATACATTCAGTTTCATTTTTCGAATAAGTTTAAGATTTTTGAGATTATGCCAGGGTTTTCAAGTCTTCTGATTTTGAATATTCTTTGTTGAAATGTTTTTTGTCCCATTTGTCATGTTCATTTTGATCATTTCAAGCAAAATAATAAAATGATAGTATAACTCTGTAAACTATTATATTCATTCTTATTCTGACATACAGTACAACAACTGCTTTTATTATTGTTTTTGAATGGATATCAGTGTACTAGTCATTAATGGCCACACTTTGTAAAACACAAAGTTTAACCAATCATTAGCTGAACAGTATGTTTAAATAGTTTGCAATGACCAGTAATGGCTCAGTTTTCATTCATCTCTGGAAGTCGAAGTGCTGCAAGGGTAATTTCTTTAGATATAAACATTAACATTGGTATTAGGTGAAATCAATTATCTGTGGATGGAATTGGTAATGTTAAGTCCAATCAGCAGTTTTTTATTTTATTTTATTTTTTTAAATCAGCTCTAAAATAGGATTAAATAAAAAATGACTTTAGTCATCACAAAGGAAGTTATTGTTAAAAAAAGCACAAGAGTAACAAATATAAAGTGTATATGAAGTAACACCAATACCATTTCACAATGGATTAGCAATAGGAGTAATATATAAAATAAGTTAATAAAAAAAGCAAAGTAATATTTCACATGATATAAATCTTTATAGTTTATATATGATTACGGAAGTGTCTGAAATTTGTATAAACAGCAGACTGTAGACAATAGGGGGGGGGGGGGGTGCCTATTGTCTACAGAGGACACGTGTAAAGAATAGCAAAAAATCGTTCTTGCACTGCAGCTGTATTTTATGTAATCAGCTTCCTGAATGCACTGTTGGTTCATACACTGTATGTCATAATAAAAAGAGAAGTGTACCTTTGAAGTGTGTCTCTGATCTGGTCTGTGCAGACAGGCACTGCTGCAGGTGTAAATCTCTGTAACCTTTAAACCAAAATAGCAGAATGACGCTCACTCCTTACTGTGGCACGCTCAGAAATACCAAATGGGATTATAAAGGACAAATAAAGAAAGAAAACATTCACAGCACCTAGGGCTGTGCAATTAATCGTATTTTAATCGCAATTACGATTTTGGCCTGCCACAATTACGAAAACAACATAATCGAATAAAACAATTATTTTGCTTTGCTAGGTTGTGACTGCACTGCAACATATTTGATCTAATTTATTTTGATCTAATTTATTTGTATTTATCATATTTATATATGATTAGTAGCTTTTGGAAGTGCGCTCCAAAATATTTGTTGATCTTGTTTATTGGTATTTATTATTTTGATATTATTTATATAAAGTTTTTCAGTTGAATTATACGTTCAGGGTAATCAACAGTTATAAGATACTGTTCAAATTATTATTTGTATTTGTTTTAAAGTTCAATATATGGATGTTTTCAAAGTCAATGAATAATCGTATTTAATAATCGTGATATCAATTATTGACCAAAATAATCGTGATTATGATTTTTGCCATAATCGCACAGCCCTAACAGCACCTGAGGAGAGGTAGCACCTGTAGCAGAAAGGTGGAGGTGAAAATGTTCAGGTTGTGTCTCAAACCTGCCTGGGTTGTTCATCTCTGGATAAAATGATTAATCTCTGTCTCTTTCCATGCAGACATGACCGCCAAGAGAGTAGAGTTCGAGGGCTTCCTGCCCATGATGCAGACCGTCGTCAACAACCCAAACAAGGCCGTATATGAGGACTACGTTGAGGGTCTGCGCGTGTTTGACAAGGAGGGCAACGGCACAGTGATGGGTGCTGAGCTGCGTATTGTTCTGTCAACACTGGGTGAGTCAAGGCCATGAGCACCGCTGTGTCTCTCCATGAATGTGTGTGTCACTATGTGTGCGTGTGAGTTTGTGTGTGTGTTATTAATCCTGGTTGTCCTCTGCCTCCCCCTACAGGAGAGAAGATGACCGAGATCGAGATTGATGCTCTCATGACAGGACAGGAGGACGAGAACGGCTGTGTCAACTACGAGGGTGAGCTGCAAATACCAACGTTATGACCTATAATATATGAATACAACAACCTTTTATATTTATACTGTGTATATCATAACTCAAACAACTGTATTTATATTGTAAAAATCCCCGGCACCATTTTCATTCTTGAAGTTCAGTTAATTTTAAGAATGTCAGTCTGCTTAAGCTCTGACAAGTATTTTATTAAAATCTCCCTGATGATGTCCTCATGGGGAAATATGCTGTTGAGCTATCTTATGGGACATATAGGATCCCAACTTGACCAACACTAGGTACTTAAAGTCAGTATATCTTGACTTTTGCTGCTTTGATCTTGTCCATAATTCAAAAGAAATCTGTTGTTAAAAATGTTGGTGTCAATTTGCACTTTCAGCAGAAATGAAGTGAATTCCAAGTATTGGAACACATGTTAATGTACTCTTATCAATATCTCAACAGTTATGTCATTCTTGGTTTTTAACGTCCTTGAAATGATTTTATTTGATAGTGTACTGATTTTTCTCCTCACTCACTTATTTCCCCTCCCCTGTGTCCTGTGTGTGCTGCCCTGGTCTCCATCTGCAGCCTTTGTCAAGCACATCATGTCTGTGTAAGGACCTGCTCTGCGCTGGTGAGCATCCTATTTGTGCAGACCCCATGGTGTCGCGACATCTTCTCGCTGTTTCTTGTACCACCTGAGGAAGCAGGGGGAACAAAGGACTATGAGATGTCATTTCCTGAAGCCTTTCGTTTTGTTCTACACATTTTTGTCCAAAGTGGTGCTTTTTTCCTCTCCTCCTCCTCCTCCTCCTCCTCCTCCTCCTCCTCCTCCCACTGCTCGGGAAGTCTTCCTTATTCCCCCGCAAGATGTTTCTTTCCTCATATTCACAAGTCCCACTGTCTCATTGGGGATTTATATCATCAACTGTTTCAAAGTGGAGCAGTGATGGAGGGGAAGGTGGGATAATGATGACCCCCCCCCCCCCCCCCCCCCCTCTTTCCACAGTCTACTGGCTCTCTATCTGCCAGTGTAGGGACTGCTTTGGCTCAGGAGTGGCCATCAAAATGAATCCACTCCACACCCAACCCTTCCCCATAGGTCTTAACTTATTGTATCCTCTGCCACAATAAACTTTTCACAATCACCCATTGCATTTCCAAATGTCTGACTCTATTACTGTAACTAGATGCAGATGCATGTGTAAAGAATAGTTTGACTAGAGTTAGATAAAAAGATCGATACAACTCTTAGGTCTGTCTGTCAGAAATGAAGCTACAGCTAATAGTGGATTAGCACAGAACATTCATTTCACTTTTAGTTGTTGAAGGTTAACGAATGAATGAGTGTTGAGTAAGCCTTAAGGGTGTTGCTAGGCAGATTTTGTATCACCTTTTGACGGAGCAAGGACGGAGCAGTCTTGCTGCCAAGAGAGGTATCGATCTTCTAATCTTCCACAGAAAAGGAAATAAGAGTAATTCCAAACTTCACTGAAACATTAAAAAGAAAACAGTACTCCTGTATCACTTTTTCTCCTTTTTATTGTCATTAATTATTGTAATTGGTGTCATATCAACAAGAGAAAAACTGCGTACATCTACTTGACCTTTTAAATACATTTACAGTTGCTGTAGGGTGGAGCAGGAGGTGGGGAGGGGGCACACAGAGATGGGGTATGCAGAAAAAACACAGAAGCAAACAAACAGTCGCAGGTGAGGGCAGATATTAGGCAGGAGGCAGGATATACCACAAATGGTGTCTGAAAAAAGAAACTAGATCACCCAAACACTTTTATCCTAACAGATGTAACACGATACGAGTTCCCCCGGTCGCTTTATCTTTCTTCATGAATTGTCTTTTACATTTTCAAAATATTTTTTCTTCCACTTTCATCTCTCACATACAGTATTGCAACAAAACATCCAGATACATTAGCGTACGTCGTAAAACGGCATGGGATCTGCACCAAACGCGCACACACAGACAGATTTCAGAGTGGCTTCAACTTCTGCTCAGTCTCAGGTCGCATTTGTAGCGTCATCCTCCTCATGGTGCAACCTCAGCCTGCGTAGAAATGTCTGTACTGTTCATTCACGCAAGCTCAACATCTGCAGCTAATCATTTTAGCTGTCGAAAGCGGATTAAGCTCCAGAGTTTACCAATATTCTGATGTATAAACAGGCACCTATATTTAACTACTGAGCAGGTACAAGTGTGTGATGCTGTTCAACAGGACTGAGATGCATTCCTCAGTAACACCAAACCAGCTGTCCAACATCGTCACCAAGCATTACACCGTAAACAACTAATAACTACAAAACATGAACTTGTTTAATCTTTATCCAATAATTGAGCAAATAACTTACTAAAATCATTTTTTTGGTTACAAAATAGCCTCTTTTCATATTAGAATCAATACATGCTTGTCATAACATGACCTAGTTCTTGCAGTAATGCGATTTTACAGGTTTATTTTATAGCCATATTGTCACTTGCTTTTAAAATGTTTTAGGACAGGTGGATGGCAAAGACCTTTGATTTTTATACATTTTTCTATATATATTTGTTAAATATTATATATATTGGTGGACAAGAATGACTTGCAGTAAGGATGCTTGGTTTGTTAGGGGGTTTGGCGTCCATGCACGTGAACTGAGCGAGAACGACGCGTGCTGCATGGTGTGCTGGCCACATTACTTCTTATTTAATGTAGAAAAAAAGGCTGTAGCTTCTTAAAAACACTGATCCAGGACCAGTAAAGCAAAAGACCTGGTCCCCCCACTTAATGTAGGACCAGTGCTCAGACTGAACTATTCTATGCAACATCATTCAAAAAGAGAGAGGCCAACCTAATGAATCAGAAACAGCAAATATTTGTGAAATAAAGAAGACCAAAGTACAGTAGCTCCTAATTCGAGTCTCTACTTAAAGTTGAGTGATGGATGTTGAAGTTGAGATGTTTAGAGGCTGTCGTTTAGCTGAAGTTGGCTTCAGGGTGGCAGGAGTGGGCAGAAAAGTTTCTAGGGATCGTGATGGAGATGCCCGGGTTGCAGAGCAGGGATCCAGAGACCCAGTGTTCACAGACCCTGCTTGGCCAGAGCCGCAGTGACGTCCTCAGCCAGCGTGGCTAACTGCGGAGACTCCAGCACGTTGAGGCTGCCAGAGGACGAGAGCTGGCTGTCCCGGGGGCGCTGAGGGGACACCACGGCCGACAGGTCCGACGACCGGACCACGATGTCAGCACCGTGGTCCACCCTGGCCTTGGCTTGGTCGCGAAACATCAGCTTCTGACTCTCAATCTAACAGAGGCGGGTGGTGTGATATGAGATGTGGATGGGAAGGAAGAAATATATCATTTGTGTAGAATTATTATTATTTGTGTGAGTCTCTGTGAGTCAGGTTCAATAAGTAGCACTACTCCAAAGGCTAACTTTAGAGAACTACGCCCTTCTGTTCCAGACTTTACTCAGAGGGTTTAGCTTGTGTACAGTGTTGCCTTCAGAGCTTAACTGACCGCAACATTATGTATTGATGGCGTTGTATACTACACGTCTGCGGCTACTTTTACATGCAGATGAGGAAAACATTTTTCAAAAAAATTGACTTTGAAACACATTCTTTAAATATATATATGAAATGCATACTTAATCTACTTAAGGCAACTGTAATGCCTATGCATCACACATCAGTTACATGGCAGGCTATATCTAGATGTCACAATCTCTCAAATAATTAATTTCCTTTAAATCATTGATTGGATTATGAAGCTGACACTCACCGGGAGATGGGTTCCACCAGGAGTGTGTTGAGTAATATCCAGGGAACCCACCTTGGATTGGGCTTTGTCTTTGAAGTCCAACTTCACTGTCTCTATACGCACATGACCGCCCCCTTGGGAGAAGAAAAGAAGGGTCAAATCCTTACAGAGTATTGGCATGAGATATTGACTAAGGTTCCAAAGTTCAACGTGAAAGAAAAGTCTAGGAGGTGGTTGGAGAGTTTGCCTGTACAAAACGTTGGTATGTTGAAACACACGCCATTTGATAAGTACATGCCTAATGATGTCATGAAAGAGCAAGCAGTGCATAAAGGATATAAAATGGAAAGACCCAAAGAGACCAGCAGATGGAGCTGTGGGCACACACTGTCATTCGGAATCCATGCTGATAGTGCTCCTAAATCTTTTCAGGATTGTATTAAATATAGGTCTGCAGTGTTCATTCCAAAGTAATGTTATTCCTTCCAACATTAAGGACTTAAATAGTTTCTGTAGACATTAACTGACTCCATTTACCACTTTTTCATTCATTAAAAATCCGTTTTTCAAGGGTTACCTGGCCGATGATGGATGTTGTCTAGTGAGCCACACTTGGAGGTCACGTGGCTCAGATCTATCTTCTTGTTCTGTATCATCACCTTGAAGAAGCAAAGTCAGGAGAAGGTCAGAGCTTACAGTGCACAACGAGGTCATAAACTCCCACTGAGATTAAAAGGTTCTCTCATAGAAGATCGAAATAGTATCTTCCCTTTTCTGTAATATTTCACATCGGATTCACATTACAACACAGCGATCTAATTTCATGTAATTATCAGAAAACATAATCATGGAAGCACAAGAACATAAGACCACGGTTAAATCAAAGTACTGTGTTCTGCCGTGCAGAACAAAGATGTTTGTTAAACCAACCAAACCAAGATAGAATACAATGTGCTGTAACTGTCTTCTTGAGATACATTTGTTCATCAGAAAACCTGTCAATAATGGACCACAGTGAGTAAGACAGTACAGAACAGTTCAAAATGGCCACAGGCAGGGGGGGGGGGTAAGGATATGTATCTATGGGACACATCCTTGGGACCTGAAGAGAAAACTACAGAGGGATATCTAAGGAGTGAACCGGCTAAAGGAGCAGAGATAAAACACTTTAGAAACAGCAGAAAGAACAGGAAGAGATACACCACGTCCAGAGGTTATTAACCGCAACCTGCCTGTGGTCAGCTATCACTTTCAAGTCAACAATATAGTTGATGTCTTTTGTAACCAATGATTTTAGTATCCTTGCTCGCAGAGCCTGAGAAGAAAGAAATGACAGTAAAAGTGTCTCACTTGTACTGATGCTGAACAGGGCAGATTGTTGATCACAATAGGAAAGCACAACAACGTGAGCACAAAGTCCACAATGCACCACAGGCTGTTCATCTACCACGAGTCCCTTACACAGGCTTAACACAGAAATGCAGCATGAGAGATGACGTGAGGTTTGTGTCAACTGCAGGTTGGCTCATCTCTTCAGCGATGGTATCTTAATGAAATCCATCAACTACAGTGATGGCATTTATAATTAGTTAAACTAGTGTTAGTATACTATGAATAAAAGGTGTTTGTGGGGGGGGGGGGGGTTTAAGCCTTGAAGGGGTGCCTCCACCCATTCTTGTTAGTGTTATTTCAGAAGGGAAATTATGTTATTGTCCTGAATGTAATCAAGTGCTGGGGGAGGAGACATCCAGCTGTGAAAATTCCAATTGTTCACTGGACACAAATCACTTCTGGAGAATGATGTGTCAGGTAAACAGCTGCTGGTCCAATGAGTGAGGGACTTAAAGGGAAATTCCACCTTTGATATTTATTTCCAATCACTGTTGACGATAAAGGTTGATTAAAACTTTAATATCCTCAGTGTTTGCTATATTGAGAGAGAAAGCTGAGTTTTCAGCTGTCATTCTGTTGTTCCTCCCTGCATGTAGCGCTGTCATTTAAAGTGACAGTTATGAAGACGCAGGTAAGAAATAACTTGTGTCCTCCTTCAGCTGGGATTTCTAGTTTCTCTTCCTGCTGGTACCCTGGGCCTCTGTCAATATAGCACACACTGAGGAATTGACTGCTTCAATTGATTAAATTGACCTTCAACGCTGATTAGACATCCATATAAAAAGGTGGCACATGTTTCCGTTGACAACATAATGAAACACTGACAAACACAACACAACAGAGGAATCTGACATGAACACTGAGACAATGGACTTGCGGCACAGGACTCACGTTTCCACCTCTTGCAGAGTAGCCCCGCCTGTCCAAGGACCCACACCTAGACTGAACATGGCTATAGTCCAGTTTAACATTGGGGATGAGAACCTGCGGGCGGAGGCGAGGAGTGAGGTGGGAGAAGGCTTGGGCTTTCTGGCACTTCATTTTATTCATGTCTCTTGTTTAAATATTCTGTTCTAGACATCCGAGTTTGTCTAACTGTAACTGAGGCATTGATATTCAACCTGGAGGTTCCCCTTTTGCTCTGGACAAACAGCTTCGATAGATACCATGGCTCTAAGCTAAGAGGCAAATTAGAGTCATCTCACAACCCAGGATGAGCTTCATGTCAGCCTGGTTTTTGTATTATTCGTTTCTGGATTTGACCTATTACTCCTAAGGAGGATCCTCTTTAATCACGGCCCACCTCCAGAAAACAATCTTACCTCCTTCAAAACACTGGATTCCATATCATGGCATATAAGGGCTATTGTGACTAAGACAACTTTATTACAGAGCTTGAGTGAGGTTGATATTTTGTGTACATCCTCTGTTCAGACTCAAGTAGATTCCATATTAACCAGTAAATGTCTAAATGATTAATTGAGGCGGCGATTATGATAAAATATGGGAGTGCTGCATTGGTAATACCTCTTACTGCATCGAGAGAAAGCAGGAGTGAGATGCGGACACAGCAGAGTTGGTACAGTACATAACACGAACGATGAATACATTTACCCCGCAGCACAATTAAAGCAGTGGGAACTAGACTTACACACCACATACGTATTCGATACATGTTGTGCACAGAGCACTAAAGAGCTCTACAGGAGGAGAGAGAGACCATGAGGAGATACACTTGAGTGGACCAAAGGAACACTTTAAAATGCTTTGAAATTATAGTATAACACTTTACGATTAAAAAACAAAAGTATTCAATTAGAGTACAGATGTGTCTCTCAAATATGTAGCTATTTGTGTTGCTGTAAACTGTGGGACACATTTGAAGTTGGAAGCAAGGTCAAATATGTGAAGAATGGTGGGCAAACCAAAATCAAATTTGGACGACATCCAGAATCCAACATTTGCCATGAAGCAAAGTAAAAATCAAAGCCATTACCAGGGAAAGCAAAAGCTAACACACAACGCATTTCACTTAGTGGTAGACCAGCTGCTAGTCTCTGGGAACATCCAAGATAGCAGCACCAAGACAGTGACAACTAACTACCAAACAAGAGACATTACACAAGAGATATAGTATTAAAGGATTACACAGGAAACTAACCACAGCTAAAAAGATGCCATTGAACCCGTTCCAATTAAAAGCCACATTTATTGGATGGTAAGTGACTTGCTGAGGGCATTGAGGGCAACAGACATTTGCCAGCATATGGTTTTGGTCAGCTGACTTTCTTTAAAAGTAAGGCATCTTTGGTGCCAGACAGTTGGTCTATTTTGGGCTTTATGTCACCGCTCTCACAGCAAGAAGATGGCTAAAATCAGATGCTGTCAAACCAGCTGCTACGTTTTGATTGGCTGCTCATGTGTATTTCAGGAGAGTATAACACTTAATAAAGAAAATGGTGACACTAAGCTTTAAAAGTGACTTTGGTTTAACAACATGCTAAGTGTGAACAGTGAGACAATGAACTACATATAACATCAGAAGAATTAAACAGTAGTGGAAATATAGGTGTGTGCAGGGAAGAGACAAACTAAGGTACTATGGTAGAGGACCTAGCACTGTATCCAGATCTGCAAAGCCCAACAAGGCAATGTGCTGCATGTCTCTTAGTAGGACAGAAATATACTGTGGGAACAATTCAGAATGAAATCATAGTCTTCAAACTTTGAGGGATCAAGAGGGGGGAAACCACTAGATAGACATAATGGTACATACATTGCCTCCACGGGGAGAGAGCTTCAGATTATCCTTGGAGCTGCATTGTGTCTCTATGTGAGTGAGGTCCGGCTTCTTGTTTAAAATATGACTCTATGGAGAAATACAGAGATAGTATGGGCCTCTTACATCGTGAAGGGGAATGAATGCTTATCATACCGCCACTGGAAGAAATACTTCAGAGGGACAAACAAAACATTTATATAAAAAGAGGAATGCCCTCTGTTGCTGACTAGAATTTTGATACGATAAAAAAAAAGCCTTTCAATCTTAGTTTGTTTACAACAGTCTCCTGCTTCACTTTGCAGAATATATTTGTAGAATTTCTTCAAACTCAAGAAACTTGTGCCCCATGAGTAAATGAAACAGAAAATGTGTCATTCACACTGATTATCATTGTGTTCCCATCATGGTTAAGTTAAGTCTTTAGTGTGGAAATGCAGACTTTCTTAATTATATCACATATTCTTTAAGCGCATTAATTAATTAATACAATTGTTCATCAATTAAAATGTAGAAGTATGGTTTTGCAAAATGAAATACTTTTAAACATACCTCTTCTTATGGGGCTGACTATCATATTCAAATTTACAATGTGTTGCCTGCTGAAACAATTAAGAGTAATAAGCATTTTATTTATAGACGATTTCTTGAATTCAAAGATGTAGGAACCTAGAAATAATGATGTTTAACACACATGATAGAGTCATGTGTGGAGGCACGATCCACCACAGATGACTATATGATATAACAACTGTCCAAACAGCTGCTGCCGTGTGAGTTGGACTTCATTAAATATTTAAAAATCAAATATCAATTAATTTTGCAAAAGCAAAATTAACAGAATTATTCATTTGTAAATGACTTTGGCTTTATTAAGCCTTATTACATTTGCACACTTAATCAACCAATAATTCTTTACAAAATGTATTAACTGTATTAAGTGATAAGGTTTAAAATTAAATTAAATTAAAATGTAAGTGGCATACTCTATCAAACATGCAGTGTCATAATTAACAGTGCTCAGGTGTACCAGCAGGTCTTTTGTCCAGGTCACACTGTGCGCTGCTGACAGGCACAGAGTGAGGGAGACGAGGCGCAGCACTGACTTCCAGATCCACGAGACCCTGTGTTTGGCCTCTGTGAGGATATTTTGTTCCGTGTGTTTCTATGAGGACAGTAAACGGAGAGGTCAGTGACTGGGCAGTGGCTGGGCAGAGGCCTGCCACGGGTCGGGGGGGATCTGAACTACTTTGACCACAGAGCTACAAGGCACTAATGAAGGTCAGGAGAGGAGTATCCTGCTGTCAGAATAAATCAGTTTTAAGAGTCCACTATGGCTGGAAAGGATTCTACCATGCCTAAGCTAATAAACTGAGCCGAAAACACAGGTGCATGTCTTGTGCAAGCGTCCTGGACAACAACAGCAATATACGACAGAGGATTTTTTCAGTAATATTTCAGTCGTAGGTTCAGGACAGCCGGGTAAATTGAGAGTAATACAGCAGTATAATCAGCTTATTTATTCCGACTTTCTAACTGTGTGTGCAGGAACACCAGCTCTAAGATGATCTTACATTTCACCATTACCTTTCAAATGTTCTGCTGTCAAGGAAAAGCAAAGTACACTCCCATCCCGCCATCCTTACACAATTCATCCAGGGGCTTCAGTGCAGAGAACTCTACATGAACTACTCATATCTGTTAGCTGCAGCAGATAAGTAAAAAAGAAAAGCTGCATTTTTTGGTTCATTACATAAAAAGACTTCATGAACTTGAGTGCATCATCTGTCTGAAGTGTAGCATGGCTTGGTAACTCTTAGGGAGCTAAAATGGTCATTATATAACTTGAGAAATATCCTCTGTTCATATTTTCAAGTTAAGTTAGTAACTTATCATTCCGCTCCGAGGTGCTTTTGTCACAAACAGCTGAGTTTGGATTTGTCTAGACTGAGACACTCAGGACGACCGCTCTGACCAGACAGTCACCCCTGTGCTTAGACGAAAGCTGCCAACATCATTTTGTGTCTGACAGGAGACACCTACTGCCACCCAGGGGTGACACACACATGTGAACACACACATACACTGTGGTGCTGCGAGTAAAGACATCAAATGTATTCTCGACAAAACACAACATTAGGTATCAAGTGCAGCCAGAAAAATACCCCTCATTGAAATACAAACATTACAATTTCATGGTTTGGCAAGAAACATATTGAAGTGCCAACTGTTAATAAGGCAATATTACTGTTGCTAATTTACACATCCAGAAGTTAGAGAAGCAAATTATAATTAATTTGGAGATTAAATGATGGATACCTGATGGATTTATGCTGAGCTACTTTTACCAGCCAATTGCTACCTGTACCTGTCTTGGCTCCAGAAGAAAAGTGCAAATGTATAAGAAGTACTACCTTTTAAATCCATTGGAAGCTAAATAATTCACTTAAAAGATAGGATTTTTTGTGGAAATCCTGATCTATGACATAATAAATGTTTAATTAATTGGATAAAGTGCTGCATGTATCTCATGAGGAGGTCATATTCTTACAGAACAACCTGTGTTGCAGAAAAAAAGATTTAAAAAAAGAAGGGACGTAATTGCAGGTAAAGACAAGCACACATAATAAAATCTCCCCTCGAGAATTAGCCAACCACAGCCATTGACAAAAGCTCAAATTGAACTTGGACTACATATGCAAGGCAACCTCTTACACATACTTAACATTGCACGACATGACAACTTTTAGCTGCATTACACCACATAATCACATCAGAAATGTGAGAATAAAAGTTTATGTGGTGAGCCGTCGCCCTCTCTTCACAGCCTGCATCCTTATTTTACCACAAGACACCTCCACTGCAAAAAATACTTGCATGCTAGGAACAATACTGCAAGCCATATTGCATAGTAACTGATTATGAACCAGAACGCATGCTTGCACAAAAGCTCTACTCAGGCCATTTCTCCTGCAGATGACAGGCAGGCGTTTGGAGCATGATCCCTCCCTGTTTTGTGGCTGGCTGCACAGAGCGGCGCAGAGACCTGGCAAGTCATAAAGATGTCAGGCAAACGCTTAGACTCCTAATCAGGTCATCAGTGAAGGCTTGTAAGAGCTGATGGCTACTGACAAACTGCAGTTTTTTCACTGTTCTTCGTGTTACAGCGCTGAGTCTGTATTTCATACTGAAACACGATAGTTGTCAAACTTTGGGGTGAACCCTGTGAATGCAGATTATGTGCAGCCATGGTGAAAACAGGATTTGAAGTGCAGATTTCTGTTAGCTGAAGTGCTGTTCTCAGTTCCCAGAGCTCAGGGGGGGAAATCAAAGGGATCAATACTGCTCACAGCTCCAATAGCCACTGAGATGTCAAAGCCAGGTCACTTTCTTTTTTATTTAAATGTAGGGCCTCCTGTCCTGTACAGGTACACATTTGACTTTACTTGCCAACATATTACATTTTGTGGTGAAATCCTTCTAAAATCTCCACCTCATTTGTTATCCTCAGGAACTTACTGATCCGTGGATGGTAAGACCTTATTTGGAATATATTTGGATTTGTTATCTGAATGATGTCAAAGCTGCGTTGGGCACATTTGGATCACAGGAGAGCAGAGAGGCAGAAAGGAAGACCTCACAGCATCAACATTTTTTAATTGTATTTGCTTTCTAAGACAACTGCCTACTCTCGTGTAGATCCATCACACACAGAGCAACATGGACAGCATGGAGACATGGGGGATTTGGTTAAAAGAAAATAATGCTACACACTTGAATCTCTTCTATCTACCCCCTGTTGTATATCAATGTGATGTTATCCAAAGTAGAGCTTTTCAAAGAGTTTATAGCATTTTACTGGCTTGGAAACTTGGTGGGAAACTGGCTAGTCAGCAGGATTGAAGGACTAACAGTGGAAAGAGGTTACTAAGAGAATACAACAAGACAACGAGAGTGGAGAGGTAGGAGAGAGGGGGCCATGGGAAATACATTTCTCAAGGCAGAAGAAAAGCCAGAAGACTTTAGACATAAACACTTCTAGTAATTCAATTTGCATCAGAACATTTACAGATAAATTAGGTTTCATATCAATGGTATATATTCTACTGTTTTTTCTTTCCATTTATCCTAAGTGTCATGGCAAGTGTGTTTTCTGTTTTAATTGTCCACTTAATCCTTCACTGTTGCTTTAAGGTTCAAAGGAAGAATAAGGTTATGTTCTTGTAGAAGATAATCGCCAAGTTTCTTTATATACAGATATCTTACTTGTATACTTGTAAATACAAAACGGCGGGAATATATAGTTGTAAATCAAATGTGTTATTATGGGTACCAACAAAAATAGACTTTTTAGAAGCAATAACCAGTATAAATAGGATTGCAACATTGCATAGATTAAAGAAAATTCACATACATTAAAATAGGAGCTAAAGGTTTTGTGGGAAGTAAGGGAGAAGAGCGTCACCTGTCCTCCTTTGGGCTGGTACTTGATGTTCTCTATGGAGCCAACCTTGGACTTGATGTTCTTGAAGTCAGGCACAGGCTGGTTGATGATGCGGAGCTGTTTGGGCGTGGTGGCAGGGGACTTGGGTGGGGTGCGGACCACGGCAATCTTCCTCTCCCCGGAAATCAGGCTGAGCGAGCGCGGGGTCCTTGAGGACGATGAGTAGCTGGGAGGGGTTCCTGGGGTGATGGCTGTGGAGCCGGGGGTGCGAGGGGTAGAGTGGCCACTGCGAGCTGATCGGGAGCGCACTGAATCTGTAATTGATGGAGAGGAATATAAGGATGAAGGAAATAGCTAAATATGCAGTATATTAAACAGAAGAAACCATGGTAACATATGTTAACTTCAAATGAGAAAAAAAACAGAAGGGAAGAGTCAATCATTAGTTCATCAGACGCTATGACTTTAAGCCTTTGAAAGTCACTTTTCAGACCACCAGATATACAGAATGACACCGGAAAATACGAAATGCAGGTCTCCCATTCAAATATTTTACCCATAAACAATTGAAGTCACTAGTTATTTTAGGTTAAACATAACAATAAAGCATCATAGTGTCAGAAGTTTTAAGAATCCCTTCTACCTGTCATGCTAGGGGCTCGTCCTGTCCTGTGCTCCGCCCTCATCTCGGTTTGAAATGCTACAGGAGCAGGAAAGGAAAAGTTTAGTTAAGTGGAGGCTGAGGGTGAGAAATAAAGAAGAAAAGGAGAGTGTTGCATGCTCCAATTCATTCACCTTGACCTGTAATACGGTAAGTAGTAAATAGAACATTACAAAAAATCACTGTGACATAGAGAATGATTAAAAGGCACTTGAGAGAGCTGGAGAATACTGCTACAGCATCTTATTGAATACTTAGACTTATTTTCCTATTAATTTCTAGGAGAGTAGTAGATCCTACACAAGCCACCTAAATTAGTTTTGAGCACAGCAGCATAGATTAACAGAAAGAAACCCAAAGATAAAAGAGACATATGGAGGTACAGAAAGTTTTTGGCAGACTTGAGCTCTCTTTAGTCAAATACAAGAAACTACAAAAATAATAATCAGCATTGATTAAAAGAAACTACTTTTATACTGGTTGAATCCATTTGTTGTGGCTTTACTGAAGACTGATACATGTTGCTGTTTAATCTAATACCACCTAAATACCGAGACATTGTTTAGTAAGCTGATTAGAGGATCTGCAGCCTACATGTGGGTCTGCGAGGAGCCATGGAGCCGGAGCTGGTGATGGAGGTGGAGCTCTCCTCGTGTTCACGGTGACTCAGAATGGAGGCATGCCGCGGCACAGAGGACCTCTTTTTAGGGCTCCATGATCCACCATCCTGTGGGAAACAAACACGGGGGACAAAAAGTAGATCCTTAGAGTAGTGAGGCTGTTATTTATTTTTAAATGTTTTTAATCAATTGGGATACAATAGGTTTAGGTGGTCAATATCGCAGATTACATTTTTTTTTTAATCCAACTATGAATCTGTTTATATGTCTTTTCTGGGACTCCTGCAGCTAGTGCCGCTCTACCATTCACCTACCTCTGCTATGAGTCTCTGTATTACTGTGAAGCAGTGAGGCTCTGCTGAGGCTGGGCGAGGTCTATCTAATGAGGCAGTCACTCTGGATATGGAGGCGGGGATCTTTTTTAGTGGAGAACGATGGGCATGGCCCTGAGATGGTACAAAGATGAGGCTTGGTGGGTGAGTGGCATGGCATCAAAATATACAACACAGGGTGACAAAAGAGTGGCGAAAATAACAGCGCTAAAACATGCATTATCAGTGCACAAGATCCGATTGTGGTATGAGGAATGAGATATTAGCATTGGATCATGGCTGTTTAACATTGAATTATAGCTCATCACAACACATCACGCACATTGATTGTGAACATGCCAGTTACATTTGTTTTTTAAATGTATAAAATCAAAATGCCAAACAAAAAAACAAGTATAGACTCATGCAAGATTTCAGGTTACACTGCAAACCATGGTAACAGATGTATTGGGAGACTGTAAATAGAATATGTAAATCCAAAGTAAAACAACATGTGGGCTCAGACTGACAGAACACACTTACAGTATGCAGTAATGACATGACATTTTAGAAATGCAGATACTATTTTATTTTAGACACAATAACTGTCATTACCATGGCGGAGGAGTAGAATGGAGTCACGACCATAGCCGCTGGAGAAATGTCACAGGGTGATCCGACACCCACTCAGTAAAAAAGAAAAAGCTCTAAATGGATCTGCCTTGACTACTTGTGCAAAACCCATTAAGCAAGGCAACAATAGCAGAGAATTTACAAAAAACGAAATAAATATTTGTTCATAAAACACAAAAGAAAACAGTGGTGTTCGTGCATAAATGCTATGCAGTGTTGTTCATGCGGGGGTTAGGGTTAAGATAGACAGAGTGGAGACAGCACTTGCTTAAACAGTACAAACAGGCAGGTGTTTATCTAAAAAGATGATTAGGTTGCCCTGGAAGTCATAAGAGATCATTTGCAATAAGTTCTTAATAAGTCTCAGTTCTGATGATAATTATTCTCCGTAATTAATGTGTTGTTAATTGTTTCTGCTGTAACGATGCACGAGGCAACTTGTGTATTAGTTTCACATTACAAGAAAGGGGTAAACATTGAAATCTGTTGACTTCATAATGCATTATTAGCAATCTGTAATACAAAAGCACTTCTTGTTGCACAGCATTCTTATGTCTACAGATGTATTGAAGAGTACTGTTCGTTGCTGTTGAGTAGAATGTTTGGTTTCTATCTGATTGAGGTTTAATTAATTGCCTTTCTGCAAACCTGCTTGGTGATTCTGGCTGTTTGTCTTTAAAGCTTCGATGTGGTATTTCGCTGAGTTGTTTCGGAGTCAGATTTCACACCAATGTTGGGTCAATGTAGTTTACTCACCGATGCTCTGTTGCGAGACTGTCTGGCAACACTCAGAGGCTGACGACTGTCTGGTAGCGCCTCTAAGAAAGAGACAGAAACAAAACATTATTGGACACAGACAGATGTTATGACCTTCATATACTGAAGAGAGAGAAGTGAGAACCTTTTTCATGTCCTACTTTAAAGGATTCTGGATATAAGAGCATATTTGGGTCTCAATGTTGTATTCCCAAACCTGACATGGTGTGCTATATGAAAATCGAATGTTCTGTGGGAGCAGGTTGCTAAGGGCTCTGTTCTGTAAAGATTTGGCAAGATATCACACAGAATGGGGGATTTTGTATTATGCAAGGCAACCCTGGAAAATAATCTAATTGGGGCAATGCAGCAGTGTACTGAGCCCTCATCACCAGTGACACAGAATCCAGCCCGTCGGGGAAAATGAAGAGCACCCTGCCTCTGGGACGGTCTACAAAATAAGGTCCATAGAACAAAACCATGGATTACTAGTTGCCTGGCAACGATAGGTTGAAAAAAGCTGTAATGTAAAGCTTAAAGAGACCAGTAAGTTAACAGACGTCTGACAGGTATTTTATTCCTTAGAGTTAAAATGATTTGAAATATTTATATAAAGTATAAGTATAATAATGTAAAAGCTCACCAAGAACATATAAACAGAGGGCAGGCAATGTTAACAGTAAGGAAAAATGAATTTGAGTAGCTTAACATCAGCGGAACATCTTGCTTTTGCTGACCTTGCAGTAGTGATGTAGACGAGAACTTGGAAAGATTTTAGTGAATCCTCAAATCCCAAACTTTTAACTGCAGGACATCATGCCCTTTAAAGAACATCAAGGATGAGCACAACAAAAATGAAGGCAAATAAAAACATGTATGGCAGTACTTTTTTATTATGAAAAACAAGAAACAGGACAAAGCAAACCAAGTAACCAACAAGACAAAATGGATGCCATGATCCAAATGAAGCTGGATGGAAACTGGTGGCTATCGTGCCACCTTTCTTTTTTATCTTTTGACAGACCAAGGCAATGTGTCACCTGTGGGTCTCCTTCTTGGACAGGAGTGATGCTGGGTCTGGCGGACGGCTGGTTTCATCACATTCCTCTTGGATGGCGATTGACTGTGTGTCTGCATTTTTTTTGTAAACTCGGTCCTTATCACAGCTACCAGAGGAATCAAGGCATTGACAAAAGCAGAGAGAGAATCATAAGCAGAGATAGAGGCTTAAACATAAAATATGTAATTCTGCAGAATAAGATTTCCCCATAAAAAAAAAGTTAGCTAACACATTTGTTGGACTATACTAAAAACAGTTGACATCAAATCACTGTCAGTGAGTTATTATAGGAGTGCAATTGTGTGCATTTGTATAGTGAAGCAATACATTAAAAGATGCTGTGTTCTTTTGGATTTACAGCAGAAAACACTATTAAGGCACATGATGTCTGGCTTTACACAGACAGGACAAAGAAGCAGACCAAATCAAAATATTAATTGTATAACAATCCCTACCGATTTCGAGCAGCAAGTATCAAATATTATTTTTATATAAATATTTATAAATAACTACTTGTTCATCTGTAAAGTTCAAGAATTCAAAAGGAATGAAAAATGGTGAGAACCTTTTTTCTTCTTGTTGTCTTCTCTCGGCACGAAGATATGCTCTTTGCGGACAAGCTTGCGTTCTGGTGTAGAGATTCGGCCTTTAGCCCGTCCGGCCTTTGGTTTGACCGGCTGTTTCTCCGCCTTTTTCTGTTGTGTCTGCTTTTCCTTGACCACAGTAGGCTTTTTGTCTGCGCTTGCCTTAGGCAAAGGCTCAAACTTTTCTGTCGCCATACTCTTATCATCATCATCTGTGGTGTAGCAAAGAAGGACATGGGAAATACAAGACAGTATTAATGTGTTTTTATTTGAAGCAGAAGAGCAAAGGGGGGAAAAGAACACTTTGAACAGACAAACCATCAAAGAGATCTCACCTTGTGTGTCAATCCAGGAGCTGTCCAAGATGGAGTCGTCCATTGTGGTTTCATCTCTATCATAACTTTCTGTGGGTCCATCGGTGTCAATGCTTTGAGCCTCTTTCAGAGGGAAGGCAGGGGTCTCAGGAACATCTACTACTTCCTCTAGACTTGCCGCCTCCAGGTCAGCTTCTTGGGCCAACTCCACAGACTCTTCCTCTTCCTCTGAGGCTCCTGTTTCAGGTGGACCAGAGAAACGAACGCTGTGTCCCGGCTCATCTGCTTCGTCGATGGTCTGGACCACAGTGATGAAATCATCTTCAACTGTGACCACTGATTCGATGGCAGCACGAGTCTCTGGGATCTCCTTTGCCACCGCTGATCCTGCGGCTACTTTCTCTATTTCGTCTTCCTCCCCTTCCTTTTTCCCCTTTTTAGCATCCACAGCTTCTACTGCCACATTCTGCTTGGCTGCTTGCGTCTCTGGTTGTCTTGATATATCATCAGGCGTGTCCATTGCAACCATTTTCTCTCTCTCTTCCTTCCCTTTAAGTTCCTTCTCTATCTTCTCCTTCTCTATCTTCCCTTTCAATTCCTTCTCTATCTTTTCCTTCTCTATCTTCTCTTTCAATTCCTTCTCTATCTTCTCCTTCTCTATCTTCTCTTTCAATTCCTTCTCTATCTTCTCTCATTCTCTCTACTTCCTTCCTATCTCTTTCAATTCTTCTCTAATCTTCTCCTTCGCTATTCTTCTCTTCATTCCTCTCCATTCTTCTTTCTCTCTCTCCTTTCTCTTTCCTTTGTTTCTCTTCCTCCATCTTTTCCCTCTCTTCTCTTTCTCTCTTCTCTCTTTCTTCTATCTCTTTAACCTCCTGTTCTCTCTGTTCTTTTCTCCTTCCTTCTTTTTCTTCCCTCAGTATCCTCTCTGCCTCTGCTTTGTCTTTCCTTTCCCTTTCTTCTCTCTCTTTCCTTTCAGCCTCTTCCCTGATGATCCTATCTGCTTCATCCTTTCTCTCCTTTCATTTCTTCTCCGCAGCTTCCTTTTCTCCTTTCTTTTCTGACTCCTCTTTCTCCTTGTTTATTCCTAACACAGGTGAAGCTGTTCTTTTAGGGGACCCATACACTTCTCTCTGTTTCAGTTTTGATGGTGAAAGCACTGGAGAGAGCAGCTTGTCATCATCAATGTTGCTATCAACAGACGAAGCAGGTGATGTTTTTACAGGCCTAGCAATCCGGTCCTTTGCCACGCCAGTCAGCTGGTACACATCTTCTGCATCCACTTCCTCGTAGGCTTCCTGGTGGACCAGCTTTACTTTCTCTCGAAGCTCCTGCAGTTCCCTTTCCTCCTCCATACTAAGGGGCCTGTCCTCCATTTCTAATTTACGTATCTGCCTCTCATAGTCTGCAATCTCGGTTTCTGAGGCTGAGCCCTCGCCACTGGCTTGTCGTCCGGTCTCACTCCCCGCCCTCCCGCCTTCTTCTAAAGTAACAGTGACTGTTGGTGTCACAAAGGACTCACTTGGCTGAGCCGGTGGTGTGTCGCTTAAATATTTTTTGGATTGTTCATCTGCAACCTCTTTTCCCTTTTCTTCAGCAGAATGTTTTCTTTCTACTTGCTTGTGGTCTTTCTCTTTAGTGACATCAGCCATCCATATGTCCTCCATAGACGTGTCTCTGACTGCTAACTTCCTAGCTTGCGCAGCCACTTTTTCCTCAAGGTCAGAGTGGGTAAAAGCCTGTGCAGAAACGCTTGTAGGGCCGAACAGATCTGCAGGTGATGGCATTGGACCTGAATATTCACTGAACACACAATAGCCCATTTCTTCTAGCTGGCTTTCACTCTTTCTGGCACTAGGACTTAGTTCTCCTGAAACCATGCTTGCTAGTGGATCATCGGCAAAGGCTTGAAAATCAGCTTGAATTGACTTTCTCCTGGTGATATCTGGTTCAGTGTTTTCTGATGCCAGCCGGGAACGGGTACCAGCGAGATCCAGCATCTCAGGCAAGTCTTGCGACATGACAGCGCCATTTTTAAAGTTGCTCTTAAGGGGCTGTGGTGATTCTGGGGACTCCAGTTCAGGGCTGGGTACTGAAACTGGTTCTCTGGTCCTTGGAGGAGATGAAGAATCTGAAGTGATGGAAGCCGCAGTTTCCAATATCAGTGGAGGCAAGGGTGGAGGCTTATCCACAGAGGGTGTAGTGACTGGGAGGTAGTCTGCTGCCTCATCTAGACTTCCACTAGTGTAGGACATGATGTCTGTGGCCAGTGGAGAGAAGTTCCTAGGTTTGCCCCGGCCGCTCGGATCGGTTGCTCCAATGGTAATATTAAGTGAGTAACTCCTCTGCTCTAAGGCCAGTTTACCAGGGGATAGCCTGCATTCATTACTCCTGTCGGGAACTGTGAACAATCTACTGTCTTCTGATGTACGTTCCTTAGTTTCCGGTTTATCCTGAGCTTCAGCTAGTGTGCTGTAGCTGATCTCCGGGGGCCTGTCGTCAACTGCACTCTTCTCTTCACCAGATCTGCTCAGTTCGTAATAACCCTCGGCCTTACATTGGGAAGACTCCTCAACTTCCACAGTTGATGTTTCAAAATATGCTGACATGCCAGATCTGTCTGCAGAGTCCCTCGTTGAGACTTCTACCTGACTTTTGTCTCCCAGTGATGAGAAATCTGAGGAAGCACCGATGCTGATGATCTCCACCACTTCCACTGACGGCTGTTTCTCTGACACTGTGATTGGCTCGCCATATGTAGGCTGAAGTGTGAGTGAGCTGGCAGATTCTTTGGCTTGGTTTTGAACATTTGGAGGTACAAAGGATGGCATATCCATGGTGGGGCTCTCTGGTACAACTCGTTCCCCAGCAAAGAACCCTTGCATCTGGGGCTCAAAAAACTCCTCTGGACGTTTCTCCGACCCAATGCTGTCCGGGCTCATGGAACCACTTTTCTCGCTTCCCTGCTTGTCTGAGTCCATCTTTAAAGCTGAAAGAACATCTGTAAGTTTGCTGTTTTTATCAACAGAGAATAACAAAGCTTTGGCATGCTTTAAGTGAGATATTTATTAAGCCAGGGACTGGGAAAGCCGTTACTACAGAAACAGGCAAAGCTCTCCTCAGAAACTTACAGCACAATGATACGGCCATCGCTGAAGAAGTACGGCGAGTTTATGGGGTCCACCAAGTCACAGATGGATGATAATATGGCATGGTATGTGACGGAACCGGCATGAGGAAACTGTGAGGCTGATTTATGGGGAACAATGAATGGGATGGATATTCATGCGAGTCTTCAAAACATCAAATGAAAGAAGTACAACATTTCTGTCATTCGTTCTACAATGGCTACCCCAGAATGCGATTTTCACGAATTCAAATCTATCACATAGTTATACATAAATTGATAGCGAATACATTTTTCATCTTAAAAATTACTCATATATCAGTACACCCAAATAGAGAAGAACCTTGTTAGTGAATGACAGAGAAATGCCATACAATGCCACTAACAGTGCCAAAAACAAACAAACGCTGATATGATAAGGCATTTGATGAAATAACTATATCACACTTAACACGAAACAGCCAACCATGAAATCCCCTGCATATGATGTACACAGGATCATGATAATAATATGAATGACCCAGGTTTAGTAAGTATGATTCATGGTTACAAAAAGTGCATAGCACTCGCATACCAGCACCAAGCCACGTGTAAACACAACAAGAAACCTGTAGGCTTATAGCCGGTGAAAAAAGAGCACTGTTACATTCAGCAACACTTCACTTGATCATACCAATACAAAATGGCCGGCCCCAAAAACAACAGCAAGGAAAAATAAAATCAAAGCGCAAAAATAGCTCACAATAGGGAAAAGTTAAAGTATAGGTTAAAAGAATGTGACTCTTTTCACCAACAAGCCTGTGTTGCCTTGCAGCCAGAGCGTAGTGCAGGGAGGGTAACTTGCCATTCCACTTGAATTATAATGCTTATGTTATGTGCTTATATGTTCCTTTTGACACATCTGGCATTTCTATACAGTGGACAATGCAGTAACATGCAGGCAGGGAGCGCAGAGGGCAGGACACACCTGTCTCAGGGCTCTCCCACCCCCCTGCTTCCTCCTCATCTTTGTCCACAGAACTGTCTGTAGCAGCACTAGCTGCTTCTCCCGGCTCCAGGTCTAGATCCTGGGCCTTGTCTATGGCCTCTGCCTGCTCTAAAGGCTCAGCTTGGGGGCTGTCCAGCTCAGGCTCTTCCCCGCTCCACTGCTGCTCATCAAGAGCTGCTTCGGACTCTGCTGCACTCTCCTCCTCTTCCTCCTCATCTTCCACCTCCTCCTCGTATTCAGCTGTAAGAGCCTCCATGGTCTCTTCTTCTCCAAAACAGGGTGAAAGGGGGACACATTTAGACTACAGGCAACACAGACTTGGGTTATGTGAGAACACAACTTACGATGGGACACTTTCATCTCTAGGAAAAGATGAACTAAAGTGTATGTCTGCTCACACATGTAGGTACATTACACAAATAGTACAGTGTTGTGTGCAAGTCGTTTTTTATTCTGTTTGTTTGCTTTTCTACATTTGGGGCTTATTGTAACCAGTATGAAAGGAAACTAAGAAGATATTCTTTGGTTAAAGGCATGCAGAGATGTATTTCTTAATATCTGTCTTTTTTATATCAGCACTTACTGTCTCATCAAGAATCATTTTTGTAAAAAAAAACACGGTAACACTTTATATTAAGGTACACAAATTAACCATCAACTAGTTGTTAATTAACATGCATATTAGCAGTATATTGGCTCTTTATTAGTCATTATAAAACACTTATTAATGCCTTTTTCTACATGACCATATTCTACAAGTAATAAGCCATTAGTTGAGAGTTTTTCCTCAATAACCCTCTAATTAGTGCTTATTTATTGCAAGTAAGGAAGTTGTTGTACATGAGTTTTGGTCTCAATATGCTCTGCTCAATATATAAATATAATATATATATATAAATATAATATATATGCCTAATAAGGCAGTAGTACCACAAGAATAGTAATTCTTCCATAATAACACTTAACAAATATGATCTATTCTTATGTAACAAGACATGAAACTATAAGTGTTAATTGTGTCTAAATAACTCAAAATTAAGTATTTATATCTAAGAATATGTTTTGGGGTAGGCCTATTGACAGTTCAGCTACCAATAGCAAGGTGATATTGACCTGTATGTTTCATATTTGCACATTTACAATAGGCTACATGCACTAGGGTCTGAGACGTACTTCCGGCTTAGCCGTAATACGGCTCGGCTGCTTCCGGTTTGCTTCCGGTCTGCGTAGCTGAGCGGGAGATCGTCCACAAAGGTTTTACTGTTTAAATCTATGGTTTAAATATGAGTCGACGGAAGATTTTCAAAACGGAACATTTGCAAAGACAAGTGAAGAACTACTCCGAGCACTGCTGTGTCCCACTTTGTACGGCGTCAGCTAAATTCAACGGCGTCCTAAGTTTCCATGGCTTTCCGACCGAACTCGAGCTGCGAAGACAGTGGCTGGTTAAAATACGACGCGATAACTTTACAATCTCCTCTCACTCCAAGGTCTGCAGTCGTCACTTCGCTACGGATCAACTAATAGAGCCAAAAACCCTTGATGGCCGTAGGAGGCTTGTGAAAGATGCTGTACCAACTCTGTTTGAGTGGAATCACTTTACTGCTCAAACACAGCAGGCTAGTGTTTGGGAGAGAAGGGAATTAGAGAATTGTAAAATGTGTACTGAAGGTTAGACAGGAAACCGGGTACAGGAAGTGAACTGAATAGCATGGCAGTAGACTGCTACTAATTTTCCCTATGCAACCTGAAGAGTAAAAGGGTCAAGTCTGTCAGAAAGCAATGACTGTACGTGTAAGCCTTACACTTACACTGTAAGGATTAGTAACATGTATTGTGTTTATGTGATGTCATTTGGAGATGTTTAAACACAATGAGAAAATGCGTTAGCATTCGCGCTAGCATTTGCGCTAGCATTTGCGTTAGCATTCGTGCTCGTTAGCATACACGGTAGTGTTAGCATACATGCTAGCGTTAGCCATACTAGCAGTGGCGGCGCCAGGGTATGGCTGGGGTAGGCTACAGCCATACCAAGAAATGGCTTAGCCCCACCTTAGCCCCACCATGAAAAGTGATGTTAAAGTAAGCAAATTCAATTAAATAATAAGCTAAATGCAAAATGTTGAGAACACGGATTGCGAAAATATACGGGTCGTGTCCACAACACACAAACTGATCCTGCTGTAACAACAAGTGCACGTTACTGATGCAATATGGTTGAGACCATTCGGGCTTATAGAAGAGGGGTGCAAGGAATAGTCTAAGTAGTGGGGGAGTTGTATACACTAAAGGTGTGGAAATTCTCTGGCGTTATAATATCAGCGCGGCCGCGGTCAGATCAAAATGCCTCCGAATGCAATTTGAATAGACCTACAGCCAATCAGAGCAACGAAACGTTGGGTATGCGTCATGCATTACTGATTGAGATCAATCGGAACCGCCATTCAGTATCCCTATTGGATCTTCAACGTGTACTATCATACGTCCGTTCACAGTGATCCCTTTTTATTTACTATAAGACAAATGTGCCGTTTTATTTCATACAGTTCCATTTTGATTGAGAAAGGGAAATAATCTAAACCTCACGTGTGGCATTTCACTGTTTCACGGGGTGCGATATAGCGTGTATGTAATTAAATTGCAAATACTGACTTGAGCACCACCACTGTATGGGTTAGCCCTACCATAGATTACCCAACAAAAATACCCTGGCGCCGCCACTGCATACTAGCCTGTATACATGCTTATTGCACAGCTAGCATTAGCTTTATTTACATTGTTTACACTTAGCGGTCCCGTGTGTTAATCTGTGTATGTTACACTTGCATGTATGAGATCATTAAGTGCCTTGTAACTTCTTTTTTTATAGTTTCACTCCGTTTGAATGTCAGTGGACTGAAAATAAGTCAATAAAGGAGCATGGCTGCTCATTCCCTAGAGAGACACATAGAGAGAACAGTACACCTATTGTGTAAGTAGGCCTACATACAAGCAGGTCACACAGTATGATCACAAATACATACAATCTGTTAAAAATCTGTTTTTATTAAAAAGTACAGGCTGCATATGTGTTCTCAGCCTTGGAGAAACTTGACATGTTTTGGTATGTGTCTGAACCTCTTTAGTGGTTCATTAATAAAACAGATATTTCAACGTGTGCCTACTTTGTTCATTACATTACATGTTACTTGTTAGACGCTTTTATCCAAAGCGACTTACATAGTCAATACTGTGGGCAATCCTCACAGGAGCAATTTGGGGTGAAGTGTCTTGCCCAGGGACACAACGACATGCTGACTGCAGTGGGGTTTGAACCTGTGCTCCCTTGATCCGAACACCAACGCTCTGTGCCACACGCCTCCATGTTCATGTACTGTTGAGGTTAATTTCAGTAGTTGTGTGCTATAATGTATTTACAATGTATTTACAAAGTGTGAAGAGGAGGCAACTTTAGAATAGGGAACCTGATCAGGTCAATTAGAGTCAAACTACTAGCTTATTGGTTATGAACAAGGCTTCACTTTAAAATAGGGAACATGTTCTTAGATATAAATACTTAATTCTGAGTTATTTAGACACAATTAACACTTATAGTTTCATGTCTTGTTACATAAGAATAGATCATATTTGTTAAGTGTTATTATGGGAGAATTACTATTCTTGTGGTACTACTGCCTTATTAGGCCCATATTGAGCAGAGCATATTAAGACCAAAACTCATGTACAATAACTTCCTTACTTGCAATAAATAAGCACTAATTACAGGATTATTGAGGAAAAACTCTCAACTAATGGCTTATTACTTGTAGAATATGGTCATGTAGAATAAGGCATTAATAAGTGTTTTATAATGACTAATAAAGAGCCAATATACTGCTAATATGCATGTTAATTAACAAATAGTTGATGGTTAATTTGTATACCTTAATATAAAGTGTTACCAAAAACACAAAAATATACACTTATATCTTTCTCTTGCCTTCAACTTAAGTTGAGCTACCATATTTGACAACTGAGGTTGGAAAATGAAAATATAAATGAAGTCGAAATATTTCAAGGTCTAAAATTGCGCTCTTGTAGAGGCACTTCTGTTCAGAGCACTTCTGAAATCCCTGGCTCTTACGGCCCGTCCACACGGCGGCGTGCGTTGAAGCTTCAACACTTCTGCCCATTCACTTTAAATGGGGTGACGTCACGCTTTGCCGAACTGCATTGTGGTCGCGTCGCTTCGCTTTGCTCGCATTGCTCGCTTCAAAAGTTGAGCAATGTTCAACTGTTGAAGCTTCGACGGAAGCGTCAGCCAATCAAATCATATGCCAGTACAAGCTCTAGCCAATCAAACCGCGTGCTTGTGTGTCCGGGGCGGGAGATTCATGTGATTGGTTGTTGGTCGAGTTTCAGACACGCCCACCGTCAAGCTTCAACGCAAGCCGCCGTGTGGACGCTGCGTTAAGAAAATGCAACCTTGAGGAGCTGCAGTCCATTACAGGCAAAGCAAAATGCCTCAAGATTCAGGACATTGCGCAGACCAGATTTTCTTACTGTATAATGGTGGATAAGGGGGTGCAGCTTTGCACATTTTGAGTATGCTGCGTTCCGAATGTAACAAATATTCTGTTCAGTTGCTTTGCACCCAGACGTTTCTACATATTATAACTTTAAGTAAAACAATGTTACGACAAGATTTTTGTCAACGGTGATTATAATATGTTGGGGGAGGCTGGGGGATCTAAGAAGTAGTCTACAATTATGCTATTTAAAAAAAAATTATACATAATCATTGTAATGTCTTGTGTTAAATTATGTTGGGGGGAAAAAAGCCATCTATTTTGTGTGTGTGTGTTTGTTCATAGCTTAAGATTGGTGTGGGGGATTTCTGAAAGTTTTTTGTGCATGGATGTTATTAATCATGCACTGTACTTCAGAAAACCATTTGGACCTTATTTGAAGTCACAAAAGTAAACCTTGGTGGCAATGGGACTTACTGATGAGAGCTGTAGTGAGAGCTGTAGTGATGTCCATTGAATCCTACTTTAGAGACATCATTGCTATGTGTTGGATTTAACAGCATGGCAACCACAGGTAGCAATGACTTTGGGTGAAATCGATGAAAGAAAAAATATATGACTGTTAAACAAATATGAAATTCCTCAGTTTTTGAGCAAACAAAAATCACAAGAACAAACAGACACCACAAGGACACACAAACACAACACACACAAGGACAGACGAACTGACGGAGGAAGAGACGAACTGACGGACGGAGAGACGGGAGGGATGGAGGTCAAATCACAGAAGGAGAGGCAATAGGTGTTAAAAAGAGAAAGGAGGGAAACAGAGTGAGAAAGAGAGGAATGGAGGGGGAATGGCAAACAGGAACCATGCGTGGTTCACCTTCGATCTGTCTAAAGGCCACAGTCTGCCCTGTGGGGCGGGAGCCCGAGTGCGTCCACTCAGGGCTGAACAATGGGTGCTCATAGTACTCGTCGTCGGAGTGGTAGGGGTCGTCCTCGGGCACGGAAACTGAGATGGAGGGGGCGAGGAACTTGCACCTCTCCCGAGAATTTTGGAAACGGCGGAGAGGGCCCGCCTCCTCCTCATCCCCTACATCTACAAACAAGACAGACACAAGGAGAAGAACTGCAGGGAAATCTGGACACACGGACTGAAAGAGAGAGCGAAGAGGAAGAGAGGGAGACAGGACGGAAGGACAATGAAGACGAAAACAATAGAAAATGGAGAACACACCAAAGAATGTCCATCTTAATTAATATTAAGACTCAGATTGAGGTTCTTTCAAAACTTGATAGGAATCCACCTGATCAGGGTTTTTTTGCGTAAAATAGCTAACAAGAAACTTTATTTTTGACTTTTAATTTTATACATTTTTAAACACCCATCCAAGTTTAGAAAAAAAATAATTACAAAATAAAAAACGAGTTAACTGCACCATATGTTTCTTGTTGTTGTTGTATATTTTTGCTGTTTGGCATCTATTGATGAATATTAAAAAAGATATGATATATATATATTTTTTTTGAATAAGGTCCTTGGTTAGAGCTTTCAGTATAGCTATGAGACAATGCCAAACAGGAGGTCATACCAAATGAGTTCAACTGGGGCTAGCTGCCATTCTTGCATTTTCAGGAAATTACTACTTTTTATTATTACTTTTAATAGAAGTAGCCTAAATTGTATTTAAGATGGACATGTCTTAAGTGAAAGGGAGACAATAACAGACACATTTTAAATAAGCAACAAAAATAGAGTCATCACACAGGGAGATGAAATATGAAAATATAGATTGATTGAGAGCAAGAGAAACACACAGGACATCGACAAGGTGACAGTGAAAAGCAACTCAAAATTCACAATGCTTTGTGGGCCAGCCATACTGTAGTAAAATGTTGCAATGTTTGAGGAAGATAACAATAATCTGCTTCACGTAAGAATGATTAAACCTTAATAAAAGACATAAAACACAGACACTAATAACAACATTTAAACTACAAATGCAGCAGTTGTTTTGGCCTAAACAAAACTCAAAGAAACCATTAGCCAATCTTATGGCTAAGTCCTTCAGTGCCTACTTGTTTTGAATTATGAACTCTTATACAACAACACCACAAAACACTTTACCTTAGAGCACACTATCTGTTAACAATTGCACGATACTGCCTCCTTCTATAGGACACTCCTTACGCAGTCCTTACTTCTAATACTAAAACACAATGTTACCACAACCATCTGATCATCTGGGTTTAGTGCCTGGTTGAACAATCTACTGACTCTCCTCATTATATTCTGAGCAGACATGAAGAGACAGGCCAAGCGTGAGGCAAACGGAAGAGCTTGTTACACTGTAGTACAACCATTTTGGAGCTGCAAAAGAAGTTACTACATAACATAGCCTACAATTCCAATGTCAGAGATAAAGAACCAAATAGTACAACAGTGAGAATGGTCAAAATCGAAAAGCAAAGAACATATTGTTTGAAATGTAAGTATTTAAGAAAAACAGGCGATGCACGACAACAAGTAAGCCGACAAAGGGACATTTATATTATTATGTATTATTTCGATAATGAAATTACAGCCAATATTTATTATGGGCTGATAATATGAAGCCAAATTACTTTGATGTACAACCCACTGATTAACACAGACTATAATGTCGCTGGTGTGAACGTTTTTCACAGCTTAACAAGAAGACAACATGATTGCAACTTTCAATACAAGTTCAAAACAAATGAACAAATCAGAATTTACGCTATCTCTTCAAGTTACATTTTATGGGGCTAAAATTGTTATCTATAGCAATAAACACTAACAATACAAACAAATAATTGCAAAGAAGACTGACGGGACAATCACAAGAAAACACCATGATAAGACATGCAGAACCAAATACACAACTCAACCAAAAAGACAAACAACAAGAAGTTGAAGGGTTACCTAAATTGGCTGTCATTTAAGTGTGTGGTAAGACCAGGTGGAGATGTTAGAAAGGAACATGGAAGAAGAAGCTGATAAAGAAGAGTGCACTTGTTGTCACAAGGCGGTCATGCGTGTGAGCGCTTCTTTCTTTCAGAGATAAATGATGATGACGATGAAGATACAAATTGTATCGGTTCCAGCTGTGCGATGAGGAGGAAGCAGGATTTAGGAGGAAATGCATGTCTGAAAAATGGAGATAATGTTCCTGCTTTAAGCAACTCTGGTATGTAAAGACTTCTTTAGGCGACCAATGTGTGGTTTGTCTCCTATAGGGCATGTCCTGAGGGGGGGGGGGGGGGGGGGGGGGGGTAAAGAGAAGCCCCAGAGCCAACCAACATCAATACCCAAATGTGTTGGCCAACAAAACATCCCAAGGCTTCAGTCGGGGAAAAGAAGGGAATCACAATCTTCTCTTTTTGAGACATACTCTCATGAACACGCGTTGTATTCTTGGCCTACCTTGTTCCAGAGGACCAAAGTGCTCGGCAGCAGGTGAGGGGGGAGGTGAGGGGGGCAAATTTGTGGTGTCTTCAACTTCAAAGGTAGGTGTGAGATAGAGGAAGGAATAATTATTATTTTTGAAAATCTTCTTTAATAATTAAGTATATTTATTTCTTATCTATTCTCATTTTCTCCCAAAACAAATGATGATAATCTCTCCCCATTCTCATCCGTAGTGACTGTATGCTTACCAGGACTGATATTAACTTTGTTATTTAGCTGTTGTCCCATGATAATGTTAACTATGATCCTGACTGAACATTAAGAATATAAAATGTACATAGCAAATAAGTGTGTGCGTGTGTGCGTGTGTGCGTGCGTCTTACCTGATGGCAGCCTTTGAGTCTCCTGCTCTCCCTTCAGTACCGCCACTGCCTCCGCCGTCACTTCCTGCACAATCCGCGCTGACACTTGCTCTGAACACAGAAAAACAGACACAAGGTTAATCAACTTCAAGATTATTGCAAGAACAAAAACATTTCAAAGAAGCAGTTAGCAGAAGGAATTTGTTTGGTATAAATCCCAAAACTCCAGAACATCAGGGAGATTATATCATCTGTCAATTTGATTCAAAACAAGCATTAAAAACGTGTAATAAAAGCAGTGTGAGTGAGAATAGATGTTTACTTTGCTGTAGAGATGATTAGGCAGTGAGTGTTGCTATGGAAACCCAGCAACCGAGTGCAGACTAAAGATGACACCTACTGTATGGATGTTTTAGCTTCTGCCTGTTTTAGTATTGCACGCAGGGTGAACTGTAGAGTTCTAATCAAACAAACTTTCATTTGCATATAAACAGTGGCTTTGTGGGATTGGGTGGCAGTGCAATGCTTTTACTGCTGCTGCTGTTTCTTTCTATCCAACAATCGCCCACACATCGACACAAACAAGCTGGCAGGCATCCACACATGCATCTACACACACATGCACACACTTCTTCCGGGAACACTTAACACTGCCCACTCACCTACTCAAAGCTGCTATTTCCCATTTTCAAGAGCACACTCTGATATACGTGTACCACCTATTCAATGATTCCAAGCCTCTACCGGAAAATACAGCTTAAAGATCAACATCAAACACAACCAGTGGTTGTGGAATCAAGAATAAAAAACTGCTCTTGTGGCTTTGCCCTGGTTTAAAATAATGCTCCAAAAAGATATGAATATTTTTGTTTCCTGAGTGAGAAAACGCTCGACAAATTCCTAAACCTTGGGAATGACTTGCTTTAGAAAAACGAATGCATGGCACATAAATCTCAATATGAAATAAAAGTGTTTTCAGGAAAAATTGTTTAGTTGTAAGTAAAAAAACATACAGAAACTATTCTTAAACTAACATATAAGTGTGCAAAGCTAGAGTATCCAGTTGAAATTACATGACATACCTGACCAGTTTTTGGAGTATAATCTTCGCAAATAAATCTATTGTAATATAATATTTAGCATATATTAAAGTTTAAAACTGAATGAAGTAATCTAATGTGTAATGGTTCCAACTGGACTACTCCCTTTGTTGTTCTACAGTTCATTTCTGCATAGGCTTTGTGAGGGTTAAACATTAAATGCAATCTAGTTTCCAGATACACAGTAAAACGGACACATTTAAAAGAAACATCACAGGCACTGGGTCCAATAAGGCAGTCTGGCTATAAAAAAATATACTGCTCATTCACAAAGCAACGGCACTGTAAAAAGAAATGACCTTGTAACATTAACAAAGCTAGCCTGCGGTGATGAAAACTTGTCTGGTCTGGTTGTCTCAGCATCTCTCTGACAGAGTGATGTCAAATGTCAGAACAGCCGCCTTTCATTGGCTTTGACAGAAGGTACATCCCACATGCACAAATAGCCGCGTTGTTAAACAGAATCCTCTGCATATCTGCATTCATCATCTCCAGTACCAGCTTACATCCACACAGACACACAGTCGTAATTAAGTAAACGCTTGTATTACCTGTATGACAGACAGAAGCTGAAAGCGCTCCCTCTCTGAGCGGAGACACCGACTGGAAGCCCTGAGTCAACGATACACACCGCCAGACTGACTCGCACACACACACACTCACACACACAGCAGGACTGAGAGGGTACGGAGAGAGCAGGAGTGCCTGCCTTAAACCAGCCTGCACCCGAAATGTGTAAAGCAAGTGGTTGCCATAGCAACACACTGGTGGGCCACTGATTTGGGTCCCAATGTAATTCAGATGCCAGCAACACATCCAGTTGTTTCAGTCTCTCAGTCTGCAGCCTCCAGTATAAATGGAAACGATGGCAGTGACGTAGCCGAACAATTAATCTAACAAAGCCCAGATGTTTGCCTACTGAAATAAAACCAACATTTCGTAAACCGTTTGCATTTTTTTCTAATTAAATCATATTAAACCACAAAAGGATTTCCTAATATCGTCATTGTGTTTTATACATATATGTTACTACATATATTTTTCGGTCTTTTCTGCAACATCTTTTCCATCTTTCTCCGTCTTGAAAAAAAGAATCCCTTCTTTGTTACTGTTCCCAATGTTTCTATATTTGTTTTTGGTGAAGTATTTCATTATTCAAGTAAAGGGTCTTAGAATAGAAGGTGCCGTATATAACAAATTGTAAACCCCTCCGAGGAAAGTTGTGATTCAGAAATCCTCCAACTTTGGATTTGTTCCTTTTAGTCTGTGCCTAGACACCAGAAACTCGTTTGGTCAAATCTCCTCTCTGCTGCAGCCAAACGTACTCGTTGAGGCTAATGAGATGGAGGGACCTTAACAACACAAAATATTGTCCAGTCATCTCAACAGTATGCCCAGATAATTGCCACAGCTCAGTGACATCAGTCAATGCGATATCGCTAACATAACAGAAGGGCTTCCTCGATTCATGCAAGCCAACTACTCTCCAGAATAAGATGAACGACCCTTTGCATTCTTTCTCCTTCTATTAACTCGATCTGTTTCTCTCCGTCTCCCTCTCTTCATCTTTTTCTCTTGACCACTTTCAGCATGGCTCGCTGGCTTTTTCAACTTTAGCCTAAAAGGAAAGTCAAGAGTGCAATTTCGTGCTTCAATAGTTCCTGTTGTGTCTGAAGAGCTTTTCACAGGAAGGCTTACCGAGTGCCACCATCAGCCCTTCTGTCACCCATCCTGCCCCACTTACTGCCGCCCTGCCCTGCTCTGGAGCTACGCTAATGTGTGCTGACACCATGCTCTGCAGACAAGTTCTGTCACTCAGATGCTGAAACAAAATGTCATTTTTGTATGCAGATGATTATAAAACATCTATTGATTATTGCAGATAACTGTCTGTAAAAGGTGCAGGAGAGGGGAATATTGTTTTTATGTGTAGGGCAACTTTCATTTGAAACTCGTTCATTTTATTATACATCAGTGCATCGTTATGAGCAATTATTTGTTATTTGTTTTTTCTACGTGACTATACCACACATGAAGCAGGCTGGCAACATGTTTTCAGTCTTGAGACAAATGATGCTTTGAAAGGATTTATATCAAGTGTCAGTTGTATTTACTGATGAGCAGGGGCGCCGCTTGCCGATAGGCAAGGCAGGCAACTGCTTGGGGCCCCGGACCAGAAGGGGGCCCCCAGAGAAGGTAGATTAAGAAGGTCCACAGCAACGACAACATGAAACACCCTTTAATTTACTGCAACGACATGTCGGGAAACCCCCTGAAGGCGGCCCCATGCATAGCGCGCCGTAAAATGCTGCTTCTTATCTTACATTTTGTTGCCTTGCTCCGGGAGGGGGGCTAGCGGCTGTGCGTGGTGATGAAAAGCTGGTTCGAGGGGCCCCCAGTGAATGTTTGCCTAGGGCCCCCACAGACTCTAGAATCACCACTGCTGATGAGGACAATGAGACAGGAGTGAAAGCACAGATCTAAATTGCTGGGATAAAACTTATAGTAGATCATTAGCTTTCCTCTCTCAGAGAAATAAAAAATAATGTTTACTTGCTCATCAGTTTCAAGTCATTCCTTTGAAGTTTGAAGAAGGCTGTTTACAGCTCTCATATCTTTGATATGTGCTAATAAAGACCCAGAGCAACACATGAGACCATGGCTGTTGCTTATTATGTCGGCCATGCATCTAAGCAATGTTCTGGGCTCTGGACTCTAAATGTGCCTGATAACATAAACTAGAGATGTACATTTAAAAGAGACTTCTTTTTTAACTGACCAGTCGGTTCGACTGGCATGCTTCACGAAAAAAGTACAAGTTATATAAAAACGAACATTAACATTTCATTTTTTTAGATAAGTAATCTCTGAACAGAAGCTTTTGGCGCATTTCCACTGCAGGGCCTCGCACGGCTTAGTACGGTATAGTTAGGCCTTGGTAGGCCAGGCTCACTTTATGCTGCGTTTCCATTACAGTTTAGGAACTGGGGTAGTAACTATAGTAACGCAGTGTAGGCGGAGCCGTGACGTCATCTTCAATGAGAACCACAAAACCAACATCAGCCGTTAGCTGTTAGCCCTCAGATCTCACAGCTCCTCATATCTGTTCAGAAACTAGACACAAGTTAAACAAGTACAAACCACAGACTGTCTGTGTCATGGCGAGTACAGTCGCTGGTTTATTTATGTCTGTATAGGCCGTTGTTGTGAGTGTGGACGGTCGGAGCATATACTGCGTTAGCTTAGCCAATCTCCATTCAGAAAACACGTATTTTAAAAGGTTTTTCGCCTGCCGTCTGTCTGCAGACTTGTCAAAGCATTAATTCATGGTTTGTACTAACCGGTATCAGTATGTTGTTACTTCGGCATCATTTTGAAACGTGTATTACAATTAAATCACGGTAAAATATGTTCATTTTGTTGTAGTTGCCAGCGATTCTCTCACTAGTTTAGCATACTCAGCCTGGTTGTTGGCCCGGAAAGAACCTCTGGCTCTCAAAAGCCAGAAAAACTGTGAAAAAGTACCCTGCTAGCTGGAACTACGCCTAGTGGAAACGCAACCAAAAACGGGCCGGGCACGGCACGGCATGCTTAAACCGCGCTGTAGTGGAAATGCGCCATTAGTGTCATCCCAATTTGAAGGTCATTATGTGATTTCAGTATAATATAAATATAATGGATGTGTGTGAGGAGAAGAGTCTGATTTATCTGAATCTTCTCCTTACACCCTTTCGGTCACATAATTTGATCAAGTATGAATGATACTAAATAATTAGCGATAGACATTGAAGGAATAAAGAGGTCAAATGTCAATGAGCAGCGAAACTTGAAAATACTGTAATCAGCCTTCAAACTGGTGTCAGGTTAAGCTTTAATAACGGGGAGATGGGAGGTTAATTTGGTTCCTGTCATCGCATGCTAAACGTTCTTGTCTGTGATAAGATACAACAAAAAAATAGCCCTGGCAAAGTAAATTATAGGGGAGCCGTTTCCATGGTAACACCATTGGTACGTTAATGTTCTCGTCTCCAGGGTGTGAGTGAGGGAGGGTCGGAAGGGTAAGGGGGTAGAGAGAAAGATTTTTTGTGTAATTATAGCACTCTTAATAACAGTATGCAATTCTAGTGAGGACTCGGAGTGCTGCAAACCCACGCACAAGAAGAGACAGGACAAACACACACACACACAAAAAGACACAACTATCATGGATTCACATACACACACGTAAAACCATATCACATGACATATTAACACTGTCAAAAGACATAGACAATGCTTACACATGAATATGCAATCTTTAACACACACACACACCATATGATTCATGGAAGGAACACATACACAAACACATTCTTACGGTATGTGTACACACTCATTCATAAACAAAAGCCCATTTTACACACATTTACAAATTAAACGCAGACATATTCCTGTTGGTTTGGACTTCTTTCCAGAATCAAACTGTGAGCCAAGCTTGCCATGATTGACACAAACTACAGTACTACTACATCACTTTAAAGCATGGTATGTTTAGTCTTGTACATCATGGACCAAATTTACATGAGAAAAGTTAAAAGTTACACGTTTTGTTTAATTTGTAATGTAATGTAAAACTTAGACTTGACATTTTGACAAATAGGTGAGGGCTCATCTGTTTTACTTTTTCTGTACGAAATGGGCTGAGGAAATTATATGACTAAGAGTAAATACCTTTTCCTCATCAAAACAAACACTAAAAAAACACCAATGCTAATTTGCAAAATGTTGTTCTACAATTCCACACAAACAAACCCCATCACGTCCTCTTATTTTAGCAATCCGATAATGCAGGCAGATTCCAGTTAACGCACTAGAACTTACTGTAACATTAAAGTGAATAATCTAAATACTATAAACAGATCTTACCTGCGGTTATAGCGGGGGCCCCACTGAGCTCCCCATTGAAGCCATTCTCTCGGGTGGAGTAGGGGCCTGTGGCCATTTGGGTCCCACCAGGCTGGCAGGTCCTGTAGGCAGAGTAGCCATTGGCTCCATGGTTGCCGGCGGCCTCCTGCCCCCCTGATGGGTCCCACTGGGGGGCACCATCCTCTGGCTTTCGACTGTCTGCCATGCTGGTGCTAGCTAGCAGCAGGGAAGAATGGGCACAGGGTGGGGTCTCTCCTTCTGGCTGAGAGACATGAAGGGATGGAGGGAGGAGGGGAGGAGGCATTATTAACTGCAATATTAGCAATGTATCATAGAGGAGAATGAACAGTGTGCAGACCAGAGGACACACTGCATCAGTCACATTCTCAAATCTCCTTTTCGTCAGTCATAATCCCTGCGGCTGCTCCATGAAGCTCCACTGTCAACAATTCTGAAAGAGCATCAGCGCTTGTGTGAGTTTGTGTGTAGGTGGTTGTGTGAAATACTGTCCTTGGGTGTTATTGGGCAGGTGACAGCCACTGGATTAAACCCTATTGATTTGTGTGTGTATGTAATGACTCATATAGCCAGTTTCCCAGGTGAAAATCACGAGTTGTGGAAAATGAACAGTGCAGACCTTGGATTTGTGTGACTCATGCAAGGTTACAGGGATCTGAGGTGGGCTTTGATCAATCTGACAAGATCCAGTTCGGCATTGGAAAAATAGCTTGAATCATGTAGCCTTCATCATTTCTGATAATCTACTGTATATATAAACACATATTTAAACAAGAAAAACACACACTTGAAACACTTCAAAAGGAAAAAGGGCATTATGATCTTAACAATATGTATTTCTAGTCCTCACCATAACCTGATGTTTACATGAAATCCCCCCTGAAAGCCGATGATTGGCCAGAACAGCATGGGGAAAAGATCAAGCAGAGGCAAAGGGGGGGGGGGAATGGATTGATCGACCCACATAATAACCTGAGGCAGGAACGGTCAGTAAGATTCAATGATCTCTTGGGCCATATTTAGCAGTAGGTGGGGGGAACCAGATGAATGGGTTTGATGTGGGGTTAGATCGATACACAAGGTTTTGTACTTGAAGTCCTTAACTCGCACTCTGCTACTCTTCTGTGGGTAATTAATACGCCTGGCCATTTTGATTGATATTCCACTTTCTTCCTATACATTGACATGTATATTAGGACATAATGCTTGTTCGAGGTAGTATTGGTCTTCAAACATCAAGTGAATACAGTCTTGATGTCAAAGGACGTAAATGGAGATTAACAAAGGTCTGAGAGAGAAAAAGAGAACTGTGAGCCTGCATGCAGACCATAACAAAGAAGGTGGGTTGTAGCGAGGGTACTTCAAACATTTGCTGCTGTGTAGTTATGCATAAGGGGATGTGAGAAGGAGCGGTTTGTAATTGAGCTCTGCGGTCCTCAGAGACTCAGAGACTGAAGGGTAGTCTGCTGGAAAAAACAAGAGTCAATAACTGTGGCCTGGAACTGAGGAGCTGCTACAGTGAGCACCAGCTACAGCATTCACAATGCCCTCAATACTACTGCTCCCTGTCTGCACAGTGAGAGAAAAGACTAGAATAAAGACCAAACAAGGAGAGGAGGAGGAAATACATATGGCAAATAATTGGTCCAACTGACATTTTGACCTAAAGGTGGCACTGAAAGAGTCAGGGGATCACACACATGTATACAAATCTCCTTGTGTGGAACATGAATGTATTTCTAAAAGTTTAAATTCAAATGGATGTTAAGATATTTTGATCAAAAACTAAAAAGTAAACTTTATGTTGATAGAGGAGAAGTCAGAGGGATCACCATGAATATTCATCCAATAGTTTTTTCTATGATTCAGTGACCAACAGAATTACATGGCCATCCCAAATACCATGCCATCAGCATGGCTGCAAACAGACAAAGCCTCAACATTTAATATCCATAGGCTATCATTTCAAAGTGTTACAATATGCGTTAATATAATTAAAAGTTCTACAAAAAAACGATACATTTAAGCTCCATGAGAAACAACATGTTGAAGCATGTCGGGTAGTCAAGGAAGGGAAACGTTAACTGACAGATCCGTAGGGTTACATCACACAGAAAGGTTTATAACCCCTGAAATAGAATCCCATAAGAATAGAGCACAGTGGGGAAGAATAGCATTAAACAGAGAGAAATAATAAAAAAAGAACTGAGGAGAATATGTCACGGCTCTAAGCCCCCTGCAGCCTAAATGGATCAAAGTCAGGAGTCAATGGAGCTTTGCATGAGTCAGCGCTGAGGGGAACATCAGTGAGAAAAAAGCTTCTAGAGACTCCGCAGCTCACAGCACCAGCCTCCTCATAAAACGCTCCCCCCTCTCCCTCTGTCCGAAAGAGGGCAATATATTCGGCATTGACCCTTAACTGTCACTGTCCCTTTGGTTGCTTGTTACACCACCATGTCCCTGCCTGAAGAGCACTCTCAATATTAACAGGGTCATAAAACCCAGAGATGAGACTGCTGTCCTAAAGCTGTGTCTCACTGATGTCTGTCTGATGATGAAGGTCACTTTGAGCCCGGTGGCTGATATCCAGACGCGACAAGATCATTCTGACAGGTGGCCAGGCCCAAGGTGTCATCTATGGGGTGGGGGCCCGTTGAGCAGATGTGAGCAGCATTTTTAAGTGTACAATCTGTTTATGAACAATGAAAATACTACGTTTGAATGAAACAGCACCACCTGCCGGCCGGGTTAAAGCCTGATGGAAGACAATAGGGGCCAATGCTATTATGACAAGTCAGCAAACTGGGATTAGAGATTGGAGAGGCATTAGGCAACATTATCATGTGAAACTACGCCCATCACATCAAACCAACTGGAGCTGCAATGTAGTACAGTGTCTCATTACAAATGTACATGCCTTGCAATTCCCCTTATTCAAAGCTAAATACAGGTTTAGTGTACGATGCAAAAATGTCAAGGAGGCCAAATAATGAGGAGAGAACCACAGAGAAGAATAGAGTGGACAGAGAAAGGAAGAGTTATTTCAGAGAAGGCATTGAGACAAGCAGACAGCAGAAAATCGTAGATCACAGGATAGTAGGCAATCTAAGTATATTGTCCAGGTAATATACTGTCCTCAAGGCATTGTGTCCAGTTGGAGTGAGACTGTATGAGATGGCGATTTGATAGAGTCAGACGTCGAGTGTCTCAGTAGACAGCAGGTCTGTTGCATTTGGCAAAAAGCCTGTGGCCCTTTGCCAGAGGGAGGGTTGATGATGCTGATACGCTCCCTCTCTCTGTGCCCAGGAAGAATGGAGATGAATAGTGAGCAGACGCCAAACACTGCTGCTAGATATTTTGGATAGCGACTCATTAAGATATTACAGTAGAGTCGAACAGATCTACACTTCAAAGAAAATCTCAATACTACAACTATTGATTTGTTTCCATTTTGAAACCAAAGTACATTATAATGGATTGAAACTGCACTTTCTCTAAATGGATTTTTTTCAGCTACCTACATATTAACCTTTAAATTCAGTGCTTTCAACATTGGCTTATCAAAGTACTGACTGAGCAACATGTACTTATTATGAGTTCGAACAGGGATTTCTTTGTTTACTTTTGTTTTACTCTGCACTTTAATAATTCTTAACAAAAAATGTGTATGCCTTTATGCAGTTTATGTGGCAGCCTCAAACTGTTACATCTCCTGAAAAGTGTTACGAGTTACGAGTGCACAGAAGGCCCATAAACATCTCTGCTCCTTCTCACCTATTGCAAATTGGCAAATAGATTATTTCAGAAGAATGAATCAGTTGTGACGAACTGCACTTTCCAACACACTGTTGCTGTGAGAATAAATAACCCACTAAGTATGTTTTTATTTTTTAATGTAAGGCTCTATTGCAGTATTTCTGGGAAAACACCTTTTTGAATCAGAAAACTTCTGATGTTGCGGCAGGGGGCAATTTTCATCACTTTGTTCTCAGAATAGACCACTCAGGACACTTTTCCTCCCCTGACTGTCTGGCTAAATGTGGCTCTAGAGGTGGAATAAATACACACCATAGAACAACATGAAATGAACTTCATAAGGACTTCCACATTGAGACAAATCTATACGTTAACGCTGTAAACTGTCCGGTTTAACCACAGTTATATACCTTGACAGCAATTGCAAAGGGAGGGGAAAGCGCAACTCTATTACTTTTTTGAACCATATTTTCCAGTGAGGCACAATCCATAGGAAATACGTGATGCTCAATCAAAAGGAAGAATATGTATTGGCAAGGACACACTCTTTTCAGTAGTGTCACAAAAGAGCACAAACTTCACATAGTCATTCAAATCACCTCAAAATAGCAGGTGAGCTGTCGGACTCATAATAGCCTTTTTTTATGTTTCAGCCAGATTGCAACATTTAAAATTGTATTTTGAACTGGCCTTGCCCTTTAGACTCGTCACATAGCAGAAAGACCTTGGTGAAGTGCATTTGCATGTTTTTGCAAAGGTTAAAAGTTTATATTTATTATTCTGCCATTGCTTCTATATTACTAGCCCACTGTCAAAACATAAGTGCTTTGCTGAGAGAGAACTAAATAACAAAAAGGTCTAAAGCTATTAGCCCTTTAAGCCAGGTTGTGAGAAGTTGGAATTACCAATGTGTTATTGTTGTACTTTTAGTACAACAATAACACATTGGTAATTCCAACTTCTCACAACCGTTTCTTGAATATGCAGACTGAGAGAGGCTGATGTGTTTGGTAAGTTTGTGTCAAAGTCACAGCTCACTGACTGAACCCAGTGTTTTCTGGTAATTGTGTTGTAGCATTCCAGATTTGTAGTGTTTGGGAGGTTTTATAGGCGAACATGAATTATCTCAACTCAACAAATTATCAAGCAAGAGCTCACAGATATCAGTGGATTGAAGGCTAATTACAGGCTGCTCCTACACAACATCTGACAGCAAAAATAGCAATTAGCTAAATCCAATGATGCCATCATACAGCAATCAAAAGTTTTCTGAAGATTAACTTGCCTGTTCTGAAAACACTCTTCAGTCAATCAGTTTAGTTTCATTTGTTTCAAACCAATTTCTCCCCTGTCAATTAAAGAGTGTCACAATGTGTGTCCAGCTTAAAGAGATGAAGCAGGACTGATAAACTGTCTGTGAATACATCAGCCATAGACACTCTGCACAGACAAGGGAATCACAGAGCTAATTAAGAAGTCCATTTGTCATGTCCTTGGCTCTTATCGGCTTCTTCTCCTCTTCTTTTGTCTGACTTCACTGCATGCTTCCACCTATAAATCTTCCTCCCACCTGTTATTATTTCTTCCCTCTTCACCTTCCTCTGCCTCGTCCCATCACTGTTCTTCCTCCTACACACTCCTCCTCTACTCCTCCTCCTCCTCCTCCTCCACCTCTCATCAGGCTACAGCCTTCTCTTCGTTCTGCTCTCACTCCTACGATCTGAGCACTTTCACACACCACCATCTCCCTGTGTGAGTGTGTGTGTGTGTGTGTGTGTGTGTGTGTGTGTGTGTGTGTATGTGTGTGTGTGTGTGTGCGTGTGTGTGTGTGTGTGTGTGTGTGTGTGTGTGTGTGTGTGTGTGTGTGTGTGTGTGTGTGTGAGAGAGTCACACAGATGCTGCATTGCGGGGCTCTCCTCATAGGGCCGTCTCACTGCAGGAGCTAGGGAACAGAAGAGGAGCTTTGGGATGCAAGATATAGTTCCTTTAAGTGTGTGTGTGTGTGTGTGTGTGTGTGTGTGTGTGTGTGTGTGTGTGTGTGTGTGTGTGTGTGTGTGTGTGTGTGTATGTGTGTGTGTGTGTGTGTGTGTGTGTGTGTGTGTGTGTATACAGTGTGGCTTGCATGTCTGTATATGTGTATAGGCATGTAAAAGCAATGAAATGCACGCGCGTTTAAATGACGAGCATTTTTAGGAATGTGGTTATTTACTTTCTTGCCGACATTTCAATGAGAAGATTAATATACAAGTCTCATGCCTGTAAGGTAAATAGAGCTTAGTTTAGTATAAATATTGAAATTGAACAGAAAACAAAGTGCAATCAAACATTTTTTTAAATGTAATAGTGTGGCAAACAGATATTTTTGTATGGATTAAGTTGAAGAAACAACAGCGGTGGCAATCGTCTTATCAAACTCCTTTAAACAAAGGACAATATCAAATGTATACTTTTGCTGTTGGAGCCAATGTGTGTTTGTCAGTAGATCTTCACAGTAACGCATTAGTGATTGTACTATCTAATAGGGTTAGATTCATATGTTAGTGTCAATCCCATTGGTATCTATTTTTTACTCTACGTCTTTACCGGTGTCCTTTTTTAAAACCTGAAATGAAGCTCACTTCGAGCAGGCTTTAAGATGCTGTCAAAAGAAGCCCTTATTAGAGCAGCTTTAAAGGAAGACGTGTAGCTTAGGTTTACTGTACTGTAGATGCAGCTTCAAAGGCTTTTCTTCAAAGAAAGATGCACACTTGTGTTTTTTTGCCATGAAGGTAAAAGGATGTTGAGCGGCATAAAATAATGCCTCTTAGCAGCTTTAAACCAGGTATTATGTCATTAGTTCTAGATGGGCCTTTAAAAGCCTATAACCGTATAAGAACTGGTAAAAGGAGAGGGTAGAACACAAAAAGACACCGCTTTCTTCCCGCTTAAAGGATCTATATTTCCAAAAGAACAGTGGCTGACTTTCACACCAAGTGGCAGGGATCTACACCACTGTTCATTACAATTTTCTTTACTACATAGGGATAAGGATAAATTAAGAATTTGTGTATCTCATATGTTAAAATAGTGATTTAAACGAATATTTTTCTCCTGTTATCTACAAAAACGTATGTAAATCAGTCACGAAATCAAAAAGCTTCTTGCACAAGTTGCCTCAGTTGTAAGGCCTCCTATTAACTTGTTTTTTGTACATGTTCTGACCCAAATGTGCTATTTCTGTCCAGTCTTTTCAGGCTATTCTATCATGTTTCTGTGCAGTCCTGTTAATATGATTTTGCGTGAAAGTAATTGGAAGCATCAGCTACTGACCCTCACCAATACAGCACACAGACGTTGGCAGACACGTATCAAAACCCTCTTATCCAGCACCCATCACTGCCCTCCCTACCTGGAACTCTGTCTTTGTTTAAGTGCGGGAAACAAAGAGAAGCCATGAAAGCGTGACTGCCTTTCAGCAGGCCTTGGTGCTGATCGTCTCACTAAAGCAGCTCTTCTCTTCCCACTCAGTGCCCACTTCCCACTCACAGCTCCTAGCAGCCTGCACTCACATGTACATCCACCCACACAGCCATTTCATCTGCGGAGGTAACAGCCATTCTTTCTGTGTGTCTCTCTTGTTGCAAATGTTTCTTTTTCTCTTTCTGACAGGTATTCACCACATTTCAAATGTTAGGATCAATTAATGTGGTTCTAAACAGGCTTTCGATATATGGCGCATGAGGTTTTGGCTGGTTTTTGGCTTCATGTATTCATGCATATCGAGACGCCAAAGCAATCCTGGTGCATTCTTATGGTTTATGTCTTTATTATAATATTGCCAACATTGATTTTTGATGCTCCTGTGGTCAGAACCACATGTTATTCCTAGAATATCTTGTTTGTACAGTTAGGGAGTGTTTGAAAGTACATAAATATATTGTGTAGAGACACATCAGGAGGATAGACCTTTCTGAAACTGTCAGTGTAAACGCTGAAGCTCTACATTCACCTTACAAGTGATGTCAAGGAGTACTATAGTGTTCATTGAAAAAAGAAACAGTACTATCAACATCATGGATAAGCATTTCAAACAGCTTGTGTCGTTCATTTTAATTTAATCATTTGATCAGTGATTTTGCTTAAAAGACTCATACACATTTGGCAACACATATGGCATGTTGCCTTGGTTACCTGATCAGGTGGTCAGGGACTTGAAGTCAAGCTGGATGTAAAAACTCCTCTCTCCAAATCTCAAGGGGTTGACGTCAAGATGAGTACCGAGGAATACCGAAATTCAAGGAGGGACAGCCTCCTAGTGAAACCTGGAAAAGAGGAAACTGCCGATCAAGTTATTATAATTTTTTCAAAGAAACCCAACAGTTGATAAAAAAAAAGCAGCTGATCATTCAGACATTTTTGACAATTTCAGATAAGTGTAAAGGAATATGAAGTGTATTAGTTTGATATGCTTTGAGAAGCAACATAGATGAGGCAGAACAGAACATTACAACACAGTGTTACTCAACAGCACCATGAACTACAGCCTTTCAGATAAATAAACACCTCTCAAAAACAAAACTTGAACATTTTGATCTTCATGAGGGTAGGATTTAGTGCTTGGCTGTATTTATTTAAACGTGTTGAAACCAATAAACTGGCAGCTGAGTATAAAGGACACAAGAAACAATCATCTGTTGCATACGAGGTACTGTTTGTTCAGTTTATTATTATTATTACAACCATTTGTTGTTTGTGCATTGATCCCAGATGGATGCATGGTGATTTATTGTTTTTGAATCATCAAAAAAACAGGCACAAAGAAATGACCAAAAATCATAGAGCACCATCGAAAGTGTTCCTGATTTATATAACAAGATCTCCCGACCCACAACACATCAAACTACATCCTAAAACAATATATAGCTGAATTATATAAACTCTACAAAGCTAGTGTTGAATAAACTACATAGTGTCATTTATGTCAATCTTTATTTTCTCTATTTAGATACATGCTGAAGCTCTATATATGTTTTTCATCACAGTTACCAATAGTTTACTCTCAGTCTCAGGATCTGTATCTTAATAATAACGTTTTAGTTAATATACAATGTCTCTTTTTTGGCAGAGAGCATAAGGGCTGATGATGGTTTCAGCTTTTCCAAAGGATCAAAGCCGAGTGAGTCAGCACCACAAGCCTTTTCTTTACCGTATAACAAAAAAGTGGTTATACTCTTATCCACAAGGCAAAGAGGGAGATCTGGAGGAGACATTTAAAAGGATGCTTGCACCACTGGGTTGCTAATATACTTGATTAATACAGTGGAGCAGAAGCTAATATTCAGACTGAACCGCCATTTTCTTTCATTTCATCTTTAATGTTGTTTCTCTGAGATGAGGGGGGGTTTAAAAACAAGCTAGTGTAGCACATTTGTCTGCAGCAAGATGTACATAGCATCATTTAAAAAAGTCTACTAGTATCTATATCAGGTGTTATCTTGACTATTAACCTTTTATTTGAGATTTGTTGTGTTTTCAAGATATTTTTCAAGACTTGTTAAAGGTGGGGTAGGTAATTTTGAGAAACCGGCTGGAGGTACACTTTTTGTTATATTCCATGGAATGCTCTTAACATCCCGATAGCAATGAATATCTTCAGTGCTTTGACAAAAAATCCATAAAAAAATGTCATCTGTGGAAGCCGTAATACTGTAAAAAGCACGACCAATCATTTTAGCCGGCCCGGCTAAAATAACTGGATGGCCTACCTGCCTGTCAGCCTTCCATCTGTGCACAAACTTATCTCGTGCCCTCATTGGTCATGTGCGCGTTCGTGTGTGCTGGAGGAGGGGCTCTGTAAGGAAGTGGCAGATTTTTTCCGGCTGTGTATTTTCAAATTCTGGCGATCTCGAGCTGGTTTCTCCAAAATTACCTACCCCACCTTTAAGTCTTGGATAAACATTTCTGACAAATGATGAAAGAATAGCTATATGATTATACTATATTTTAAATGCAAACAAATTGGGAATATGAAGATTTTACTCAACTTTTCTCTAGTTTCAAGAGACATCTTAACTCAGTCCATTCTGTGCTACATTACAGAGAAAAGAAAGCAGAGGGCCAGTAATGAATGCAATGCCAGCCTGTGGTAAAGAGAGCCAAAGCCTCAGAGCTTAGAAACCAACAATGTTTACAGAAGCTGAGACGCATTCTCGTTCTTTGCCTCGGTTCGACAACAACTGAGGGTCACAAGTGAGTCATACGGACAGCAACCTTGGACAGGCCTGTATGCTCTCTGTGTTAATATGTAGCCTGGTACCCACACAGCTCTTTACAGCAGGAGACAACACACCTCGGGCAGAGAAACATCTCTCACCTTAGTTTGATGCTTTATGTTACTCTATGGTGCATTCACCTCTATGAAGGTAGATATGGTGCAAAATGCGAGAGCGTGTAAAACCTAATGTGAGCACTTGCAGAAAATAAATCTGAGCTTGTGTGCATACATTTACACTTGTATAAAATATCCACGTATCTGTGAACCAAATTTGATGCCACAGAAGAAAAAAAAAGTTTTGTAGCTTGTAGAAAAAAAGTGAACTTAGTGATGAAATGTTCACTTGCAGAAAAATATGTATTTTTAAAATATATTTTCCATTACAACTGCAACTTGGTTATTACAACCTCTCAAATCAGTCATTACAACTTCACGAATCTGCTCTGTGGCAGTAGAAATCGACGAATCTGCGGCCTTGACTTTTGCTACACTTCTTGCGATGAATGTGTTGCTAAAGTAATTTTCACCTCTAGATCTGTGTTCAGTAGACCTGTAACACATTAATAAACAATGAACCACGGCACTCTGCAGAAAAGTACAAGGTTGGAGAAGTAGTTATTTAATTTAATCTGGCTTCATATGATTAATAGTAACACGATCATCGACCCGACGCAGTCCCCCATTGTTGTTGTTGTGAGCGAAGCACGGAGCTAGAACGTAAGCTACGTTGGTGTGAAAGGGGCAACAGTAGTCACTTGTGTATGACTGACCCGAGAGCCTCGTCGTTCTGATAGCTCCGCCCCTTCGCTCCAACCCCCCTCCATCCCCCCACATCTACAGGTGAAAATTACTTTAGCAACACATTCATCGCAAGAAGTGTAGCAAAAGTCAAGGCCGCAGATTCGTCGATTTCTACTGCCACAGAGCAGATTCGTGAAGTTGTAATGACTGATTTGAGAGGTTGTAATAACCAAGTTGCAGTTGTAATGGAAAATATATTTTAAAAATATATATTTTTCTGCAAGTGAACATTTCATCACTAAGTTCACTTTTTTTCTACAAGCTACAAAACTTTTTTTTTCTTCTGTGGCTTCAAATTTGGTTCACAGATACATGGATATTTTATACAAGTGTAAATGTATAGACACAAGCTCAGATTTCTTTTCTGCAAGTGCTCACATTAGGTTTTGCACGCTCTCGCATTTTGCACCATATCTACCTTCATACACCTCTCTGTCTTTATTTGTTTAATCACTTTTAGGTCTCTCTAGAAAAAGAAGTTGCTTAGTGGAAAAAATACAGTACATCATTTTTATGAGACTATAAACATTTGTGGCATGAAAAAGTCATAAAATTGAATCACCCATTACAAATGTACAGAATAGCCTGAAAATTGCTAACAAATCTGCATAAAGAGTACCTGTTAAATCTCATTGTGAGACATGATGCACTACTGCACTACATGATCAACCTATGTAACTTCAATTATGTATGGTCAAGAGTTTCCAATAAAAATGCAAATGAAGTGCCCTGAAGCGAAATAACTCTGAATTATTAGAAAGAGGGAAAAAAAACGTTGCTGGGTGACTTCATTTGATACAAATGTGGAGTGTGCTGGCACAACTGCAGAAAGCAGAGAGAAACCACAAGCAGGTTTAATGAATTTCTGGAGCCGTGGCCAGTCACCGGCAGACTCACTCCCCAATTTCTCAGATTAGGTTGAATGTTATTTTTGTTTCCTTAATCATTGAAAAAAAAAATCTAGTAGACTAAGAATTATGTGAGTGTTCAGTTGAATAAAATAGATCTGAGAATATGAAAACCTACATATGTTTTAATGGCAGGCAAGTGCATCCTTTCTGGATTTTATATTACCAGATAAATAGCTGGGAAATGTGACAATTGGAGTGAGGGTCTTGGTGTACATGGAGACACCTGGTTGTGCATTGTCACTTATACACTAAATGATTTATTGTATCCACAAAACATATATACATGTATTTTTGGTAACACTTTATATTAAGGTACACTTAACATGCATATTAGCAGTATATTGGCTCTTTATTAGTCATTATAAAACACTTATTAATGCCTTTTTCTACATGACCATATTCTACAAGTAATAAGCCATTAGTTGAGAGTTTTCCCTCAATAACCCTCTAATTAGTGCTTATTTATTGTAAGTAAGGAAGTTGTTGTACATGAGTTTTGGTCTCAATATGCTCTGCTCAATATGGACCTAATAAGTACCACAAGAATAGTAATTCTACCATAATAACACTTAACAAATATGATCTATTCTTATGTAACAAGACATGAAACTATAAGTGTTGATTGTGTCTAAATAATTCAAAATTAGGTATTTATATCTAAGAATATGTTTTGGGGTATTGACAGTTCAGCTACCAATAGCAAGGTGATATTGACCTGTATGTTTCATATTTGCACATTTATATATTTGTAAAATTTGTACTGAAGGTTAGACAGGAAACCGGGTACAGGAAGTAGGAGAAAGTGAACTGAATAGCATGGCAGTAGACATCCATGAGTAGACTGCTACTAATTTCCCTTTGCAACCTGAAGAGTAAAGGGTCAAGTCCGTCAGAAAGCAATGACTGTAAGTGTAAGTGTAAGCCTTACACTTACACCAGGGCTGCCAACACTCACGCATTGAGCGTGAGAGTCACGCAATTAACCCATATCTCACAACGCCACACTTGCCTTTCCTCACGCTAAGTTTTCGTCCAAAATAAATGTATATAAATATAAAAATAAAGTGAAGGAACAGCAAACCGAGCGGTCTACGAAATGAGACGGTCTTCTGGCTTAGTTCAGTAAAGTTTGAACGATATTGGGAGATTCTGATTTCACGGATCAATAAGTCATGAACAAAACGTTATTCAGACACAAATGACGTCTCCTAAGTACCGTGGTAAGGTTGACAATGAACTACAATCACATTTTGAAAAAAAAAGCCAATACGCGCCGTCCTCCGAGCTGGACACATTATATTAAAGTCTCTATCCGCAGCCGGAGAAGAAACGAGTGCTCAGGGACCGTCTGCAAAGTGCAACTCCGAAAAAAGAGAATACAATAATATTCAATCACTATTATACAGCTTAATACTACCAAACTCACCACACACATCAATAGTCTCCTGGTGGTCATACTACAGCAAGGAGTTTGGAACAAAATGCTTTTGAATAATTTTGGGGAATATTTATAATGTAAAATCTTCAATAAATATGGCATCATCTTGAATAACTTTACTATTATACAGTATATTTCTACCAAACTCACTATTTGCATTGTTGTTGTTAGCATCTGGTTAGCTAGCTGCGCTAACGGATATTATAAGCTGTTTCTAAAACAAGGAAAGGGATAGCTCTCTCCTGTCAGACTGAGAGAGATAACTACAGCTCAGTGAGGTAAGGGACTCTGAGTGTTTAGATAGTTAACTTTAGTCTAGTTATCTCAGTGGGTCTCAAACGTTTTGGTCACCATTTATGAGAATAAATGAAAAACAGTTATGAAATACTATATGACAGTAAAACAAGAATACAGTTTAAAAGGTGAGTGATTTGTAAAATATCCATAAAGAAAAAGAAAATCTGTTTACAGTTCTGTTTCATATGGGTGTTGAGAGATGTATCCATAAATTCATTTTGCTCTCAAAATGCACCAGGTTGATGAATTTAACTTCAATATTTAAAAAAAAAAATCTTCCCGGGGGAGCATGCCCCTGGACCCCCCTAGGAGGTGAGGACCCCCCCCCCTCACTTATAAAATAGCACTTTACCTCTGCTTACACCTATATGCCATTTTATATGCTGTGAGCTGATTATCGAGCCTTCATTGTAAGAGACGCGGGTACACTGTGTATGTGCGTATTCCACTGTAGCGCCCGGTACATTAATGGGAAACCCTAGTTTGTACATGTTCAAATTTGTAACACTGTACACATGAACGTTTCTTTTTTCGGTTCACCAAAAAAAAAATCTCACTCCAAGCTGAACTCAAATGTTGGCAGCCCTGCTTACACTGTAAGGATTAGTAACATGTATTGTGTTTATGTGATGACATTTGGAGATGTTTAAACGGTTTAACCACAATGAGAAAAAAAAATTGTGCTAGCATTTGCGTTAGCATTCGCGCTAGCGTTAGCATACACGGTAGAGTTAGCATACATGCTAGCGTTAGCCATACTAGCCTGTACACATGCTTATTGCACAGCTAGCATTAGCTATATTTACCTTGTTTACACTTAGCGGTCGCATGTGTTAATCTGTGTATGTTACACTTGCATGTATGAGATCATTAAGTGCCTTGTAACTTCTTTTTGTATAGTTTCACTCCATTTGAATGTCAGTGGACTGCAAATAAGTCAATAAAGGAGCATGGCTGCTCATTCCCTGGCTCTCAAAAGAGATTGGCTGGCTATTTAATCTATGTTCACACAGAGACAGGACAACACATAGAGAGAACAATACACCTATTGTGTAAGTACATACAAGCAGGTCCCACAGTATGATCACAAATGCATACAATCTGTTAAAAATCTGTTTTTATTAAAAAGTACAGGCTGCATTATGTGTTCTCAGCCTTGGAGAAACTTGACATGTTTTGGTATGTGTCTGAACCTCTCTTAAGTGGTTACATTTGAATAAAACAGATATTTCAACGTGTGCCTACTTTGTACTGTTGAGGTTAATTTCAGTAGTTGTGTGCTATAATGTATTTACAAAGTGTGAAGAGGAGGCAACTTTAGAATAGGGAACCTGTTCAGGTCAATTAGAGTCAAACTACTAGCGTATTGGTTATGAACAAGACTTCACTTTATAATAGGGAACATATTCTTAGATAGAAATACCTAATTAGAGTCAAACTACTAGCGTATTGGTTATGAACAAGACTTCACTTTAAAATAGGGAACATATTCTTAGATAGAAATACCATATTTTGAGTTATTTAGACACCATTAACACTTATAGTTTCATGTCTTGTTACCTAAGAATAGATCATATTTGTTAAGTGTTATTATGGGATAATTACTATTCTTGTGGTACTACTGCCTTATTAGGCCCATATTGAGCAGCACATATTAAGACCAAAACTCATGTACAACAACTTCCTTACTTGCAATAAATAAGCACTAATTAGAGGGTTATTGAGGAAAAACTCTCAACTAATGGCTTATTACTTGTAGAATATGGTCATGTAGAATAAGGCATTAATAAGTGTTTTATAATGACTATTAAAGAGGCAATATACTGCTAATATGCATGTTAATTAACAAATAGTTGATGGTTAATTTGTGTACCTTAATATAAAGTGTTATTTTAATTTTTTTTAAAGAAAATATTAATATATATAGAGATGTTATACTATCAATGGATGTACGGCCATGGTAGATCAGTATTGTAGATCTCCACCATTAGTTAGGTACGGTACAATTTCATAATTCAACAGGAACATTACACTCTCTAGAAGTATTTCCTACCTATGCTCTCCTCCTACAGTGTGAAGGTCCTTTCTGCTCGTTTAGTATGCAACCCTGCACCTCTAACACACATCGCACTAACACACAAACTGATCAAGCGCACAAACACACACGCAATGAAAGTGCTTTGTTCTGTCTCCTGGGACTGCACATCCAGAAGCCACCTGCCGGCCCATATTTAATGCAGTCTACAGGGTGCAGTGTGTGTGTGTGTGTGTGTGTGTGTGTGTGTGTGTGTGTGTGTGTGTGTGTGTGTGTGTGTGTGTGTGTGTGTGTGTGTGTGTGGTTTCAGATTACAGAGCTCTTTACTGCTTAGAACCCTGTTTATGTATTGTCTGGACCAGTGTGAGTTAAAATATATTTGCTGATTCCTCAAGGTTTTTTTAACATAAAAGTTTGGAGCTTAAAATTATTCAGTAAATACTGTAAAATGGGTTCCTAGTGGGTTTACATTTTTAATAACCCTGTGCTAAGGCACCTCTGCCTATATGTTGCTGCATTAGAAACTCTCACAGAGACTTTCCTTTCAAGTAAAAAAGCATCGTTTTTTTCAGCCAGTTCTCCAAAGACAACTTACGTTTTTGCATTTGACATTGAAATTCAACTTAATCTGTTGTTTTTTATTTGGAGGCTTATAAAAATGAGCAACCTTCCCCTATAATGCGTAGGTATAGACGAAAGGTAAAAACCTTTTTTAGGAAGATGTAACCAGCAAGAGATACAAACCCTCAATCATCCTCTCATGCAGTGAGATCCAGGAACCTCAAAATGCTCTGGAATATGAAAAGGAACTTATGACAGAAAGCGAAAAAATAAAACTCTTATGTCACCTCTGAGCGACGAGATGAGAGTTCCCCGCAAGGAATTACTGCATGCGTGGAACTTGTAGTTCAAAAGACAGTAAACCACCAATTTATTTCAAGCTGTTCCTCACCATGTCGATGTGACTGCCTGCAAAAGGTGATACCAAACGTAAAGGATAGCTAAAATGTAATATCTGTGCTATTAATTAGGAGTGTTCCCAGAGTTTGAGCTGAGCAAAGTGATCATTCTTCTCTATTAGCCGATCATTTATCAGCCCGCTCCTCATTAACCTGTTCTCCCTCAGAATTACAGGTTGTCGCAATCTATTGAAAATATATGAATGTGATTGTCGGCCAATGCACATACTGTACGCAATTTTAATCACTAAAGAAAGATGGCGCACAAAGCATCCCAAAAAACATTGGGATTTTAAACACACATTGTCACAAGACGCACAATCAAGACAGTTTTCTTTAGGTTGACTGTGCAAGATGCAAATGTTTGGAAAGAAGAGATTATTCTTTGAACTATGGTTCAACGATATTTGGTTTGTTGGGATTTTAGAATAGCAATTTCAAAGCCATTTGCTACCTCATTCACAACAGTTGGCATTTTTGGCTTTAGTGTGTTGAGGGAGTACAATCCTTGAGCACAGTTGATGATTTCTGGCTTAAATCCTGTGCAATTAATGAAAAGAATGAAACTGTGTTATCCAATTTAAGCAGGACATGGGTTGATTGTAAGTACTTTCAGTATTAACTGCTGTGAGTTTTTATGAAAAGGCAAATTCCACTCAGGCTTATTACAGTAATGTTCAACTTAACCTCGATGTCCTACGCTGAAAGTTTATTGGAGCTCGACCGCAGAGAATAGAAAAAGATCAATAAATTACAGAACATATATTCAGAGTATAATGTCACCATTTAACTTGTCCTGGACTTGCAAAATAGTAGAAACTGTGGATCCCACAAAATAAGTTGACCTGCACACAGGTGTAGATTATACATGTCACATTTCACGACACATTGGCACAGGATGACAGTTGGTAGAGTCTGCAAATACCTACAGTAATACAAAGAGCACCTAGCGTAAGTGTCAAATGGTCCTGTGTCAAACAGATGTGACTGTAGTTTTTTTTAAGATAAGCAATGAATTATGTCATACATAGAAGTGCCGACATATCTAACAATATTAGCGTTGGACTTTTGAACAGATTTTGATCATTTGATAACAATGACATCAGCACTGATTGACATTTTCTGCCACAGTTCTGGTAAGTCTGTTGACATGTTCATGTTTTGTGTTTGAAATATCTTTGCTTTTATTAAATGTTTCTATCGGCTTATCTGAAGGTTAACTGCAGTATCAGAGGATTTTAAAAACCTTTGTATCTCTCTGAATGTTACTCAGTCCTGAATTGTTGACAGTCCTACTCGCCCTAACGTTAAGTCCCCTAATAAATCATCCCTAATTGATCTCATTCTAACTAATGTTCCCTATAAATACCCATCTGTGGGAGTATTTGCAAATGATGTGAGTGACCACTGTGTTGTAGCCACAATTAGGGACACTAAGGTCCAAAAGGTTAAACCCCGTATTATTATTAAGAGACACATAAAACATTTTGTGGAGCAGGGTTTTGTTCATGATCTGTTTGGGTTTGATTGGGGAAAAATCGATCTGTGTGCTGATGTTGAAACTGCATGGTCTTATTTTTATCTTGGTTTTATGGAAATTATAGATAAACATGCACCCCTACGTACTTTTAGAGTAAAGGGACGAGACAATCCTTGGTTTTCTGCTGAACTGTCCAGTCTCCTACATGAGAGAAACAAGGCCTGGGCAAAGGCTAGGAAATCAGGCTCAGAGGTAGAATGGCTGCGTTTTAGGCAGCTAAGAAATAGCTTCACTTCACATGTCAAAAGTGCTAAGTCGAAGTACTATTTGTCAGTTACTACAGAAAACCTAAATAATCCTAGGAAATTTTGGAAAGCCATAAAATCGCTATCCACCGGTGAGATCCGAAATGAGCTACCTCCGTGCATTACCACAGCATCTGGCTCTATATCGGACAGGGCTACTATGTTAAATTGTTTTAATGAGCATTTTGTGTCCTGCGGTTCTATGTTTGATTCTGTGACTAATTCTGCTACTGTGAACACCACAGTCTGTGACTCTGAACAATGTGGTCTGGAAAACACTTTCAGTTTTACTCCTTTTACTGTAAATGTTGTTCATGAAGCTTTATCTAAGTTAGATCCTAAGAAACCGGCTGGCCCGGACAACGTAGAACCTTTCTTTTTAAAGATAGCTGCAGATTTTATTGCTCCACCCTCTCACTACTCTTTTTAACCTCTCCCTCAGCACAAACACAATTCCTAAAGTATGGAAGTCAGCTTATGTCCTGCCACTACTAAAAGGAGGGGAGGCAACTGTTTTAAATAACTATAGGCCAATCTCGAAATTGTCAGTTCTGGCTAAGGTTCTTGAACGCCTAGTGAGTGAACAGGTAAAGGAGTTTTTATGTAACAATGACATTCTGTCTAAACATCAGTCAGGCTTCAGAAAGCAACATAGCACCATCACTGCCACAATGAAAGTGGTGAATGACATTACAAGTATTTTGGATAAAAAGCAGAGTTGTGCAGCTCTATTTATTGACCTTTCCAAAGCGTTTGACACAGTCGATCATCACATCTTAAAGCAGAGGCTACTCAGTATTGGCTTATCCAGCCATGCAGTGGAGTGGTTTGTGAACTACCTCTCTGAAAGGTCCCAATGTGTTCACTTTGATGGGCTGTCTTCTGAGTGGTTGAACATTGCTAATGGTGTTCCTCAAGGTTCTGTTTTAGGTCCACTTTTATTCTCCATCTACATCAATAGTTTAGGTGAAAATGTGGATGAAGCTACTTTGCATTTTTATGCGGATGACACCGTGATGTACTGTGCAGGTCCCTCCATTAAGGAGGCGGTTGTTAAATTACAGGCTGTTTTTAACATTATTCAGACTCAGCTCTCTGAACTAAAGCTTCTTTTAAATGTTGAGAAAACCAAAGTAATGCTCTTTTCTAAAGCTAAAAAGACTCCAGAGACTGCTTTGGATATTGTGACTATGCAAGGACAAGTACTCCAAGTGGTTAGCTATTATAAATACCTTGGTATCTGGCTTGATGATTGTCTTACTTTTAAACTTCAGGTCACTAATCTGCTTAAAAAGCTGAGGGTTAGATTAGGTTTCTTTTTCAGAAACAAGTCCTGTTTCTCTTTTGAAGCCAGGAAAAGGCTAGTCACTGTGACCTTTTTACCTGTGCTAGACTATGGTGATTTGTTGTATATGAATGCACCTGCCCATTGCCTGGAAAGGTTAGATGCCGCCTATCACAGTGCTCTGAGATTTGTTACTAACTGTAAAGTACTTACTCATCACTGTACCCTGTATGCCAAGGCAGGTCTGCCTTCACTTACTGGTCGGAGGCTCAGTCATTGGTACATGTTCATCTACAAAGCCATGCTGGGTAAACTACCGACTTATATATGCTCTTTGATCTCACGGACAGTGGCAAGTAGCTATTGCCTGAGATCACAGGATGTGTTTTTATTACATGTGCCAAGTGCTAGGACTGTTTTAGGTGCTAAAGCTTTTATGTGCGCTGCTCCTCTGGCTTGGAACACCATGCAAAAAATATTGAAACTGAGCATTTTGATTCCCTTGCATCGTTTTAAAGCACGGCTGGATGAAATATTATTGGATACCTGTAAATGTAAATAGGTTGCTAATGTATACCCCTGTAATTATGTTGTGATGTCCTTTTGTTTTCTGTTTGTTTTTATATGTGTAACTAAATGTGCCGCAGGTCTCCCTTGTAAAAGAGATCGTTGATCTCAATGGGATTTTTTAACCTGGATAAATAAAGGAAAAAAAAAAAAAAAAAAAAAAAAAAATGCCACATTTCATCAGGTCATCAATAAGGGTGACACCAATCATCATCAGCTGATATTGATCCTAAATAGTTTATTTGGATGTCTCTTAAAAGCCCGATCAGATGATCTAAAGACGCATATGGAGTTACTGTAGATGAGAAGACTGAGTCCACTGGTAGCACGTCTGTCTGCTAAATATTAAACTGGAAGGCGTGGCTTTCAGTCTTTCTGAAAAGCTAAGCTAACTATCTAGTCGCTGTAGCTTCATATTTAAAAGACATACAGGAGAGATCTCTTCTAACTCTCAGCAAGGAAGTACATTAAGATAACATTAAAACGTAATAAGGAGACACTATTTCAATGTTATCTTAATCAAGTCTTGGGAGTCATGAATAGCATTCCAAGACCTTATGTCCGGCAAATGTGTGAATAACAATTCTCCACACGACTAAAACAGACAGGACATTGATTGGCGACCAGCAATTAAAACAAGACACAAACCGATGAAAAGGTTGCAAAGGAGAGGTGGTCAAGAAAGGAGAGAGAAGGAAAGAGGATGAAAGGCTAGTCCAAGGAGTGTGGGGGGTGGGGGGTTTGGGCCATTACATCACTGCTGCAGTGGCTGACAACATGAACATTACTAACTCTCTCGCTGTCTCTACAGTCTAAAGGTAATGCCATCCAACAGCTTACGTCTCACTTTCTTCTGCTTTGCTTTTGTGTATCAAAAATAAAATACATTTTAGCGTGAAATCTGAGTATGACCTCATACAGAAAAAAATGTAGGAATAGTATATTTTTCTGATAAGATGCTCCAACTCCACCTCCAAATGGAAGGCTCTATGAGATTTGAACATACGTTATTGTACATGATTTACGTTTATTACTGTAATTATTCAGAATTTCTTGATAGCATTTGAAACCCTCACACTGCTCACATTTCTAATGCAGTACTGTTGAATAAGCTAACACATCCTCTGATGTTTTCATTACTCAAGGAAAATACAATCATCAATAATAAATTGCACATTTAGGCTGTTATTTTGTATGTACACACATAGATTTTCTTCACTATACACCCCCCAAAACAAGATCACGGTTTCTAGTTTCAAGTTGCTGGGAACATTTGTATTTTCAGGTCATAAAGTAAATATAATTTGTTGAAGGCTAAAATGTAAACAAAGGGAAAAATACCCGGGTCAGGTTCTTTACTGGTTCAACCACCTCCATCACACATAAGGGCTTAGTAGGAGTAAGGAAAGGCTGAACAAACATGAGAAGGTCAAACTGATCTGACGGGAGATGCCACAGACATTATCCCTCATGAGGACAGCGAGGGGAAACAGACCGAGGAAGGCTAACATGTTATCACATCAGATGACTTATTCTGTTTGAATGTGCCCATTGTCATAAACGTATGAAGTGCACCCTGTTACTTCATGCTGAATGTTGCTGTGAATGTGTTTAAAATAAAAAGGGGAAAGAGCGGTGGGGGGTACAAATAAGCCCCAAGAAAGAGCGTAAATGTCCATTGTGTCCGAAACATAGAATTACCACAACCAAATCAGTCCCATGATGCATGTGGACACAAGAATACAAATTCCTACTGACTCGCATGGATAAAGACAAAAATATATGCATAATCAGCTATTTCCCAGTACGAAAAATGTAATATGCCTAATTTCTTATCATTAGGTCCTAAAGTGGTAAATTCCAAAAATATTGGAGTAGAGAATTATCTTCCTCGACATAGAGAACTGCTGTTCATGTGAAGGAGCCAAGATAGAGAGGTCGGTAGGTGGGGTTGAAGTTAATACTAGTGGGCATACAGATGCAGAACATTCAGGTCATTTTATACACAAGGCATTTTGCTTCATGTGCTACTGAGCAAATTTCCTAGAAATGATCAGAAAACCGCCTTCAACAATGTATTCTGTTCTCTTTATACATCTATGGGTACAAAGGAGCTGAATGATCAATATCTAATGTAGTTATGCATATTTGAGACATCAGTGTGAAAGACTGCCAGTGAATACTGTCACCTGTAGTCAGTTAGGACTATCTAAAAAGTCAATTCAATATGAGCAGTCTCATTGATGTACTGTCAGTGATGAGGAAGCTGCTTAGAGCAGGGATCCTCAACAGTTATGGCGCAAAGACTGAGTTCGTATTGACAATATTGTTGTGCAGCTGCCAATGCTTGTAGGTTGAGGTGCGTGGGGGACAATAATTGACATCAAATGTTATAAAACCATTGTAAGGACTGTTATCTTCCCTACCTCCTCCAAAGACACTCTTGAGCAATCAAGGTTGTTTTTGTTCTTTTTATTTTACCAAGTCTTAATGACCTATACAAACTAATCATCTACCCGTGGTCATTATTCCCTAACCAAGCCTGATTTTGCTCCTTTACACAAAGGGATCAAATGGCAAAACATCTGAAGCTATTTTGTACTTTCCCCTAATAATAATAATAATAATTTGTCACGTCTAATTAACAGAGAGGTGACCAGACATTGGACAAAGAGGATTCATCTACAGTGTCTCAAATAGTGAGGATATCGCGGCTTTCCACTCTGCCCCTGAACCATGTGAAAGTGAAAATGACTGTCTGGCAGTGTCTAGACATTCATGTCTCACACACACATGCACGCACAAACCCCCAATAAACCCTGCTGTTTCCACATAAATACACACACTTAACAAAAAAATGACTAAACCAATTTAAAATATAAATCCCCATACTCTGTGTCTTGAATGATTGATATTAACATACAAACAAACATATGGTTACACGCAAACACACATTAGTCAGGCTGACAAGGTGACAGGGAGAGATGGATAAGCAGGTGGGTCGAGCGAGTTACATCTGTTTCACTGTCCTTCAGTAAAATGACAAATGTATCGGTATGACAGCGGCACGGTGACGCAGCATCTTTGCAGCAGAACCCAAAGGCATATGCAGGAAAGAGAGGAGGGTGGGGGGGCGGAGGATGAGATGACAAAACAAAAGCGATAGGGGGCGGGGGGAGATATTGAGAGACTCACCTGGCTAGATGGGATGTTGTCAACGGCTCAGAAGAAAGGCTAACATCCGAGACCTGAAAGGGTGAGAGAGGACAAGCGGGAAGAACAGTAGTGAGGGGGGTGGAGAGAGAGAGAGGGAGAGAGATTAGATTTGGCTGGCAGGTGGCACCTTGGTTAACACACACACACACACACACACACACACACACACACACACACACACACACACACACACACACACACACACACACACACACACACACACACACACACACACCCACCCACACACAAACATGGTCTGTATATCTTTGAGACAGATGGAAAGGAAGGGGTGGAGGGCAAGGTGAGAGCAGCTGAGGAGGAAGAGTAGGTCTCAAAGCGGTTTCCAATCAGTAGCGGATCTAAAGGAAGGCCAGTGCTATCACACAGCTGGAAACCGCAGAGTCGGGAAACACACAGAGTAAGACATGAAGTGACAACAAGAAAGGAAGAGCTCACAGTGTGTGTGACGTGTGTGTGACGTGTGTGTGCGTGTGCGTGTGTGTGTGATGCCACATGTGCAGGGGTTCATTAGCACACTTCACAAGTCCATCAAAGGTTAAAAGAAAACATGAAGCTCTATTAACAGATACGAAAGAGCATACAAGCAGACACACACACTACTTGGCGTTAGTCCAAGAGCCACAGTGTGAACTGAAGGACAACGTGTGGACACTGTGTGCAACTATGGGGGTCTCAGTAAGAGGGCATTGACTTCATGTCAATGTGAATAGCACTCAACTAGTGATAGACTACATAAATGATCAATGTCAAAATACTAAGCAGCAAGACATTTCCATTACTTTGCTGTCCAAATTGATCATAGGAAAGGACAAAAATATGTTTTCTATTACTTAATCCTGATGGTTAGTGGTTACTGTAAGGTAGTCCCAGTGTAGGGAGAGTTAGATGTTAAAAGGGCACACACTTCCTTATTTTACGACCTTTTCATCATTATCTCATTAGATGATTACAATACACAGATATTTTCACATCTGGATTGAAGTAACCCAATATGTCGAACAACAGTTTTGTTAAAATTGTCATGTTGGCTCCTTCCCCCCTCAAGTTATTTTTAGTTGTGTGTATAAGCCTTTACACATCAGGGTATAGCAGGTGTAAAACAATGAAAGAAGACCACACTTCATTGTGAAGGACCAGCATCAACAGAAAGGTGACATGTTACTGTACAGTAGTGCAGTGGGAGGAATTAGCCATGGATACAAATATCAGTGATAATGTATGGTGTTGATAAAAAAAGATACAAAATAATCTATAGAAGCCTCCCTAGTTGAAAGTAGAATATTCAGCCTGAACTGCTGACTCAACTACAGCCAAGACAAGGTCCCTTCATAGTATCATTTATTAGTTGTGAACATCAAGGACACCCACCTCTAGAAAAACTTTATATTGAATGCTTGCAATCTCATTAATCAGATAGTAACACAAGGACCATGGACACAACAAACACACCAATAAAGCAGTGATTACACACAATGAGCTTGTCGATAATAGCATGGTACACAAACTCGTAAAGTAGCAACAAAGGTGTGTTTTCTTTCAATAAAATTGCTGATTTAACACATTGTTGCATTTGCCTCTTAAGATATTATATTACAAGTTGATCAACAAGATGCTTGTTTAAGCTTAACTTAAGTTGGTCCTAGGGAGTAACCCTAACTACTAGTTACTTAGCCTTGTAGCAATGGCCACTGCCTAACCAAAAAGGCCACAAGCATAAATACTCCACCCTCAAAAAACAAATGCATAGACAGACACACAAGCTGTCAATTTTCTTTCATGTCAATCAGACCACTTAAGACACAAGTGGTCACTACTGTGCTGTGATCATCCAGCCTCAAAGGAGTATCAAATACCCTGCAGTGTCCAACATGTATTTAAACTGCCTGGTTTCTCTTTTCACTGCTACCTGTAGCCGCGTACCCACACAAACACGCCTTCTTCTTTCTGTTTCTTTATTTATCAAAAAGCCATGTCAGTCTTAGCAAAACATGTTGTCTACTTTCCCATTTATGCTGAATCGTGTACCCCTAAAGGAAAGGTTAATAGGGTTAGATACAATGCCACATAAGGCCAGCAGGGGGAGCACTTGAGGTCTTAGGTATGCACATACAGTAAAGCATGAATTAACTCTAGCCATTACACTGCTGCTGTAAAGAGAACATTTGAAATATAAACATATCGTGTCTGTTGTAACATGCAGTGATATTTATTCACCTCAATTGTTGCCCAGTGTTTAAGATAAAGGCCATAGACTTGACTGTCTTTCTTCAAATATAATGAAACTAGATGGTCCTTTACTAGTAGTGCTCAAAGCACCAAAAAGTACTCATTGTCAGTGCTTGTTCCACAGCTTCATCACACTAACGCCACTCTGCATCTGATCAAAACAACGACAGCTTTTCAGGAACACAACAATTCCTAAGGCTTTGCACCATTATGGCACAGTGTCTGTCTAAATTCCCATCATCATTTAAAATGTCAACTCAATGTAATGTCTTGTTGTCGTAAGACCACACTATTCGTATAGCTACATAACGAACAACCTATATTGTTTGTGATACAGAACAAACATACATTCGGATAACAGAACACGTGTTTATGCCTACTTGGTTGCCCTTTGCAGTTCACTTCTGATCCATTAAACCTTACAAGTCACCTGACACCTCAGCGGGCTGCCTGGCTCAGCTTCCTGTCTGCCCTGCTGTTATAAACAAGAACTATTTTTTATCTGATTAAATGATTTTCGACAAAGGCGCTGGATTCCTCACATTACATAGAGCCTGATTAACCACTAAACCAATGTGATATTGGATCTGACAGATATTGCTTTATTGGTAATAACGTGTAATGAAAGCTCACAGGGTGCAAGATGTCTGAATATTAATTAATATTAAGTTCAATCGGTTAATTGTCTCGTCTATAAGAGTATGCAAAAGGACACCCACCCCCAAATGACAACATAAAACCATTTGCACAAATTGCTCCGTTATTTTGGATGACTGTCTTGTTGCCCCAACAGCTCAGCGGTGCTCTTTACTTGCCTGATTTGGACCGAAAACAACCAAAACAATGTATGAAAGGCTAATCCTTTTAGTATCCGGGCATTACTGAATTTAAGACTTATTTAAAATTAGAAGTTTGGTCTGAGGTGACCAAGCTTGGTTGTTGTGATGCGTTACCGAAACACAATTATCACATTAGCACTGGTATCAAACAATCTTAAATGATACAGTTGGGGATAGTTCAACTGTAATTGGAAAGAAAGAGGAAAACCTTTTTTATTTTTTAAGGAAGATGTAAAATGTCATATTTCTTTTAATCCAGCGAGTATCAGCTGAACCTTTCATGAAGTAAAAGGTAAGAGTCCGCCCCACTCATGACTTCAGACACACACAGACCAGTGCTGCACTAAGTGGGGATAACCAGGTGTCAGGACAAGCTCTACTGTTTGTCTTGTGTCCTACTTCTTTTCAATAAGTCCCCAAAGTGAACATTGTATAACTGAAATTGCAGCCATATTTATCCTTCTTCAACTGTACATCTGCCTCTGTTGTACAGTATGTGTGTTTACTGTATATGTCACTTATTGGGAACAGTGAGGCACAAGAAGCCAGATGGTTGGGTCCTCCAAGGCCTCTGTGGTCCGTTCTGAACCCACATCAGTCTCTATTCAGCTGGGGGGGGGGGTTGAGTGATGCTTCCCTGAACTGCTCAGCTGAAGCATAAACAACAAGATAATATGTGTATCCGTTTAAATTACATGCTGGTTAAATGAATGTTTAATTTTGCATTTTGATGTAATAACTTGAAAAATGAAGCTAAGTCTGGAACGATCAGGAGGGTTTATCTATGTTGCAATAGACAAGATGCAGTTTGAGTTATTGTGACATTAATTTGAACTGCAGGTGCAGGTTTCCATCCATCATTATCACACTGTTCAAAACCTTAAACATTCTACCTTGAATGGATATTTGTTTTTGTGTTTTAATTCAGGTGTTGTCTCATGTAAGGCAGTTTGATTGTTTATATGGGGGTTCTAAATAATAAAGATATCTGGGTCTGTATATCTGCCCTAGTTCAACATTCTGTCCTATATTCTTATATCATTAATTAACCCTTGAATCCAAGAACAAGAATTAATCCAGAGCAAAAGGCTTAAGAATGATGCAACGAATGGTGTAGGAAAAAAAGGAAAAAAAACATCTCACCATTCAAAAGGACACTTGTGTTAATAGTGAAACATTGTGTTTTATGAAACTCTTTTTCTCCAAATTATGGAAGCCTATTTTCTCTCCCTGTTCTATTCCTGTTTAATGCATTTCGTTTCTCTACTGTGTTTAAAAAAAGAGGGGCAAAAAAGTGAAAGTAATAACGAAGGCTTTACAGAGAATAAATGACCTACCTCGAATTCCGATTTTCTTTCTCTCTTCCTCCTCTATTTGCCTTTGTCACCGCTGTTATTATCTCACCCTCATATTGTCCCTCCCTCTGTCTCTGTCTTCCTGCCTTAGCAGCATTTCTCAACAGCCATGGTGAAAAAGAAGCCGCCATATGTATCATCACATGAGAAGCTCGCCCCGTCAGCGTCAGACGTTGTACAGCTTCAGATGGCGGTGCTCTTTACAACAGAGCAAGCGTTTTCACAGCTTCTTTATGAGTTAGCGTGGGCTGCAATATAAACAGCACCACTCAATTATACTACCAGCAGGAAAATCAACATTCGCCATTCTGTGATCTCGCACATACCAATAGTATAGTACAGTCCGTGCACACGCATATTCACAACGGCTCACTAGCAGACACATATGGACAGCTTGTGTTTGTGATCACTCGCTGTGTAGGTGGTTGCAGCTTTACTGCCATTGTTAAATCCGTGGCAAAAAACATATTTTATTACTGTTCACATTACACTTCTTTATTTTTTTTTGATAAATGCTTACGATAACAAAAACATGTTGTCACCTATGTACAGCCTTAATATAATGTGTCCTCTGACCTACATATAGTACAGTCGAGATATTATTAGCACTAAAACCTAATTGAGAAAACTGTGCTGCTGACACACTTGAATGTAGTCCAATATTGTGTTTAGGGATCCTACGTTAAATACCATATGGGACTGAGTGCAAACCGGTGTTATGGACCTCTAGAGTAGTGTTTGTATGCGTCTTTGTCATTACCATCAGTGGTGAAACTCAAACAGAAAGCAACACAACCACTGCTGAATTAACAACAGCAGGCAGGTCTTTTGGCAACACCTCAATGTAAACCTTGGGATGAGAACACACATTTTCTGGTCACTATTTTGTATTTTATATTGTTTTAAAATACCCATTAATATAAGAATATAGTCATTTATATTAAGTGTATCTCATTATTCACAATATTGAAGAGTGTAGAGTATTACATTAGGATAAACTAAACGTAATTTCAATTGAAACTGGGAGCTAGCATGGCTAGCAGAATATCTGTTCTTGTATACAACATGTTGTCTTTAACCCCCATCATTGGCCATGCACTTACTTTAGCACGGCACAGTCCTTACAGTATATTCGGCATTAGTTCGCCATGCTGTTGTATAATTCAGGATATCCTGCTTTATATTGTGTCTAAAGCCCTCAAATAGTGTTTTATTGTCAGAGTTTATAGATTTTATATATTCACGTTCCACTAATTTTCTTTTTAAATTCTATTTTGAGATGTTAAAATTCTAGTATTGTTTATTTCTACTAATTTGCAACTTTACTCTATGTGCAATGCCTTGTTTTGTTGTTTTGTATGCTGCTGCAATGCAAAAAAATCAAACTAACATGTCTTCGTGAATATGAAATCAATCCTATTAACTCTCACATTTTCTAAACATTTTGTCATTTGACAAAATTAAAAGCATTAGTGTAAATAATAAAATGAAGGTGACTGGATTCTGTTTAGCTGCTTTGGCTACAGAGTCGTGGCATTCAACCTGCTCCACCACTCTCCCATGATTGTCTATCATCCGAAACACTCTAAATTTGACAGAATTATCACAAAATACACAACTTCCATGCTGCTCCTAGTGCGTCTTTTGACACTAGGGTTGAAAGGAACCATACATCATGTAATGTTGAGCAATGAATAATCCTATCCGTCTCAATCTAAAGTTTCTGATGCATGAACAATGCTGGCAAAGCATTCAGTGTCTCTGTCTGTCTGTAGAGGGTGTGTATGTTAAAGGAAAAGATACACTATCGATTGTATTCATAGCCGAGCTGATGCATCAAACAGAAACATTAACTGGAGTCTAATGTGCGTCTGTGTTCTTGAGTATGTGCGTGAAAATAATTGTGTGTTTGTAAGGAGCTGGCGGCTCGAGGGAGTGGGGATGGTTGCTGTGGGCGGTGATGAGTAGCCGCTCAGTTTCCACAGCAACACCCGAACTCAGTCAGTCTCCATGGCAACTGATAACAGCATTAGCTGATTCAGCCTTAGTGAAGGTTCATACCACAGGGAAGAAAATGGATTTTTTAACAGAAATGGCTCGTTGGTGGAGATGGGGAGTGGGGACTCCTGGGAGACATTAGTAAACAATCCAGGTCCTAAAGGCATGGACCAAATGTGTTGCGATAAAATGAAACACGACCCACGACTGAAAATATTTTTGACCAAACATAAATTAGCAATATGTAATTTAAGAGCCCATTGTCAGTGTATCTGCGGAAAATGAACGAAGGTTTGGACCAAAATCTACAAACTATACAGAGTAATGTTAACCTTATTATGAGTGAACATATCTTTAGAAGGGACACTGGTGAAGACAATCGGGTGAAATAACAAGCATTTGGGTCCAAGCACAGCCTTCATCCAACACGTTCTGCTTTAAAAAAAGAATTCAATAAGCAGTGATCAAAGACACTGAGCGTTAAATACATGGTGCAGCACCTTTACCCCTGCACTTTGAAATATCACCCAATTAGCCCAAACACAAAGATCATCAAGTAAATACAATAACTTGACCTTGGTTTTAATTCTCCCTCACTGTCACCATAGGTATCATCGGATAGAAAACAAGAAGCTGGAACTGGGCGGTATGGAAATAGGATTAAATTAGGCAAATGAGGGAAAAGCAGGAATGGTGGCACAGCAAAAGAGGACATTAGTGACAATCATCTAATTAAATGTTTAATTCATTACTGCGAGTACTTTGAATTACAGTAAAAGCTTAGCTAATGTTTACCTCCTTTTCATGTCCAAAAGCAAAAAACTGTATTAGAGTCAAAATATAAATTCCTTACATAGCGCACAGTTCAATACGTTGTGTTCTAACACACGTTTCATGTTTTGCTCTAAATGACATGGACAAGGTTTTCAGAAAACAATGGATGTTGATGACTCAGCTGAGGAACCCCCCCCCCCCCCCGCCTCTTCCCCTTAATGAGCCAGAGTGGGAATGCCTTGCAGAGCTCATATAATTACTGTTGTTTAATCATTTGGCATCATGTATCAGTCTTGGTTTTCCAGTAGGGGAAACAACTCAACTTTGTCTCCACTGCTAATAAAAATGACTTTGTCAGCTGGTCAGTCATCTTGAGTTGTTGCTTTCCTTCTCTCTTTGTACATGTAAAACAAATGCAAACCATCCAATAGTGAGCAATAATTATTGTCGTTATCTCCACATCACAGTTGAATTACTAGGGGCCAGGTTGCCATGGAAGCAAAAGGGACGGCTGAGCAAACACACAGTTGGTGGTACTGTATATATGAATATACACAGAGCGGAAAACAATGAGAGGGAGAATGATCATGCTGATCTATCCTTGCATTTTTCAGGCAATACCCTGCAACAAATAACTACATATACAGGAAAAGGAAAGAGCAGACAGGTTGTAAACACTTCCTTCTCCAGGGTTCCTTTATCCCTCCCATCATCCATCCAGCCCCTGCTGATGAAAACAAGAGATAGGAATGTAAACCCATGTGACGCAACACAGCAGAACACCGCAATGAGCAAATCAAAGAGAAGGCGTGCCTGCTGACAGGAGAGGGGGCACATGGTATGGACACTACAAAAGAACAGCAAGCGTTACTGTGCGGGTGTACAATAGGTGTGGTTTGACTTAACGGCTTCTACTGGGGAAAGCTACAAGTCGTGATAATAAATTATTTCAGCAGCTGTTGTACAGTAAGCCTTTGTTGTTGGTCAGACCACTAGGATCAAAATGGACCATGCGTCAGGATGGATATTAACTTCTTCCAGTTGAGCCCACATCATTAATTAGAACGGCTTTCTTATTTTCTTTGCGATTAAACATGGTGACAAAACAAAGGATTTTGCAGATTTAATTTTAACATCTCGCGTAACTCTACTTATTTTCTTACATTTACCGAATGTAATCCTTTTCCAAATCTTTAAATTCCCTCCAAGATATACCCTACCTTCAAAAGGCAATTGTGAGTGCGAGGGTGTGTGTGTGTGTGTGATCTGCTTGTACATTAATCCTGTTCCCCTGGTGTAATCCTGTAATTTCCCACTTACACTTAATCATATATAAACTAGCTCTAAATACTTGTAATCTAATTACCATTGTATTGCCAGCACTGGTCTGTGTGCAGGTTCTTTTGTATCCCCTTTCACATTGTGTTAAGACAGGTGAAAGTCACTAGAGGCAAATGGATGACTGGGTTATACTGTTTGTATATGACCAAGCCCTTCTACCATTTGTTGTGCAGCTCTACTTACACAGTATTTTTTATTGTTATGCCGCATAATGAGGTGACCCGAGTTTTGTGTTTCATTATTAAAATAACAACAAATAAACATTTTTTTATATTACCATATTTTATTCAATATGCTCCTTAGATATATTTTTATTTTATTTGTTTTATTATGTTCTCCTTATAGTTTTGTGAAGCACCTTGAGATGACGTTGTTTTTAAAGTGTGCTATATAAATCAAATGTATTATTATTATTATTATTAGAGACAGTAACATGATGTAAGGGATCATGTCCAGCTACCTTTAATTTGATCTATTTCATTATGTAGGATGGTGGATATAACAATGAGCATGATGCCAGCACCACTTTTGCACAAATCACTTTTTTGGGAACACACACCACTGACTTAATCTCATGGCATTCTACTTTCTTTGGTTGGCTGGAGTGCACTTCAGAAGGTGATGTACTAAGCACAGTGTCTCCATGATCTCCTTTCAGGGTCATAATCTTAGGATGAAGAGATGTTGCTGTTGCTTATTACTATATATTTATTTTTAAATAAGCTTTGTTTACAGCGGCAACTCCATTTGTATTTAAGCATACTGTAAGTACAGTGAGGTGATTATTTTGTGTGAGGTAGGGCATGATTACAATAGGGTTAGGGAAGAGCAGATGGTCAAAGATTAAAGTCTAAAAGAAAGAGCTGCTTTCCCTCCCCCTAAAGAGTCAACCAACAGGTCATCTTAGAAAGTGCCACTGACAGTGTGGATTAGAGCAACAAATGTTTTCAGCCTCTGAATTATAGAGATTGCCTGTTTTTTCTCAGTTTTATAGCAGAGTAAAGGTATCATTTTTGGACTGACAAAACAAGACATTTAAAGAATATTCGACTTTAAAGAAGGACTGGGCGCTTTTTCAATAAATCTGAAAAATAAACGGCAGATACATTTCAAATGAAATAATTTGGTTGCAGCTGTAGTGTGGATTCTGCTCTAAGCAGGAATTAGCGTCAGTCATACTGAATTTTCCTGATAGGATTGGTCTGTCAGGAAAAGGAAGTCTAGTGTAACACATGCGATGACACTCAGCATTCAAAAGGGTTCAGCATCTATCCGATTGTTACATCATCTAGTCATCTATTCTAATGCCAAGGGATGTCTGTGTATTTGTGCATACAGTATGCAAGTATGAATGTGTGTGGGTCTGCTTGAGTGTAGGCATGAGTGTTTATGACATAACTATAAGACAGGCGACATGCCTCCCCAAAGACGACTGCTGAAAAGATGAAACGCTACACTTGAAAACATCGATGGAATAATTCATGTTCCTTTCTTGTGTTAAACTTGTAAGCTGTACGCACTGAATTTCCACAGAGCTCACAACAAGTTCAGAACTGGAGATCACACACTCTACAAAGCGTCTGGTGACACTTCCATGTGGTGGGAAACTGGGGAAGCCAGCAAGGCAGGCAATGAAAATCTGAATGTAGATATCGGCTAGGGACAATGACGCAGCATTTTGTTAATTCATTTATTTTGTAGCTTTTGATTTAAATCATATCTCTAGTATAAAAAACATGTTTGATTTATTATCTTCTTCAAAACGTAGACTACGAGTACCCTCACTTTTTCAGGTGACATTGACCCTAGAATCGAGACTATACATAATCTTCATCCCACTTGTTTTACAGCTACACAGAGCCTGACATTTCTCATAATCTAGAGCATAGTGACATTTCATTTACCCCCCGTTGTTTTTAATGTGACTAAATGCCTCTGTCTAACTCTGGAGTGAATAAATTGACTTTTAAAATACCAAAGGTGCATCTTGGGCTTAGAATTGTCTCTTGAATATCATTTTTTAAGTAGACCTACTGTATCTAAATGCAGGTGTGAAAAGCTGTCATTCAGCATCTCCTGCCTGGTGTGTGTTGCAGACCTTGGAGGGTGTTACCGTCAACCTCCGTGCTCCATGAAGACAAGCCATTAAGAGGAGTAGGATGGAAGGATGAGGCGTGATATTAAAGCATTTCAATAAAGTGATGCAAAAGCAATTATCCAGCCAGGGGCTGTAAAACAAAGAGATTTAAGTAACCCAATGTTTCTTCAGATCAAAACTGTAAAGATGTAATATAAAACACCACACTACATGTAAATGAAATACCAGACAAGAAGTGCAGCCCACAACAGTACATCTGAGAGGCCTAATACAGTTCCAGTTAATTCTGCTGAGTCCTGCCTGAAAGCCGATCAGGGACCTCTGGGAAACTCTTTTCCATTTAGCTCTATCATAGATTATTACACTTTGATTGACAAGATCTCTCGGACGGCAGCTGTACTGTGCTATCAGATTGTGAGGCCTGTCATCAGTGCATAATGAATTCCTGATGGAGAGCGAAATGCAGAAAAGGCTTGGGGAAATGTGTGATAAGCCACGGATATTTATTTCATTTTTAAAACTGAACTGGTGGGTGGTTGGAATCTGATGGGCACTGGGTGGGAAGATGGCTGTCTTTGGATCATCTCACAGGGTTTGGGTTACCTGATAATGAGCCTGGTGAGTCCTATATTTTGCACTGCTCACTCACTTAAGAATACCATGGAGGATTGGTTTAATACCGTTTATCGTTGGCATATAAAAGTTAACGATAAGAGTTGTTCAGTTGTCCAGAAGAGGCCCTTAATCTTAGTTGTTTCTAACATTTTGAACCTCCTCCCATATGTGGTGTGGTGTGTGAGGCTAATATAGATTGTTTTCTGGCTGACATTGGTCTTTTTAATGAAACTAAAAAAATGGTTTGTCTCTGAAGAATGTGAGCCACACAAATTATTTCCTAAATGGGCAGATAGAGACAGAAAGCCAGGTTAAGCGAAGTAAAGCAGACTTTTTCTCAAGTGAGTTGGTGAACAGTGGAAATACCTAACCAAATTGGCTGAGTTTTAATGCAGTTTGTTTCATGGATGTATTTTCCATTTGATATTTAAAAGATGCAAGTTAGTCCCGTTCCTGAGATTTGGTTCCCAGTACTGCATTTCTCCAACTAACAGGCCAATTAACTGCATTTCTATGTACAGACTCTCTTCATGGAGCTTGTAAAAAGGCATTCGGCAAAATTGAGGAACATACTTGTTCAACAGAACCGGTTGAAGCAGGCTCAAAAAAACTAAATGAAAGCACAATGTCATGAAATATATCCGGAGATTGATTAAACATCACACATAAAATCTCTAGAAGAATGACAGATGTTTTCCTATTTTCTGTTAACAGTCTTATATGTAACAGAATCATACAAAACTGTAAATGATACCCACACAAAAGAATACTCTCCCACACACAGACTCAGTGGTATTGCACAGTAACACTGAACACGTACACACAGAACAACCACCTCGATGCAAGACACATGCATACTTTCCTAGAGAAGAGGTGAGGAGAGGAGAAGCAACATTATAGATCGGTGAGCTGTGACTCACCCTTGTGTTTTTCTTGGTTCAGCCCACACATGTTTTTCTATGAGCTTTATCGGTGTGCTGTTGGGAGCAGAGATTGTGGCTCTAATGTAATAATTGCATCCTATAAACCTCTGAATTGTGATGGCACTGCAAAAAGGTCACACACCCAAGTATAAACAAGTAAACAAGAAGGTGTCTGTGTCAAGGTGGGTTGCGTATATCGCCACAGACCCTTAAAAACACCTAGTAGTAATCCTGATTAACATTTGTTCCGGGAACAGGGATGCTGAGCCTCAACCGCAGGGAAAGAGAGTGTGGCGACAGTGCAGGGAGGTAGGGTGCAGTTCATCTTATGACCAGAGATGCGAGTCAGCTTCACCCATGGACTTTCCAAGCTAACTAGAACTAATAGCCCCAAACAGCAGCATTTAAGTTTTAAAAAAATACGATTTAGGTACATCCTGTACCCTCCATGTGAGGTCGGCCCAGACCCTAGGGGTTTTCCAATCCTCACTGAAGACTCACTTCTTCTCTCAGGCCTTCTAGTCAGAGCTGACTACGACTCCTGACATTTCCCTGTGTTTTGTTTTTACATTTGCTGTTGTAAATTATTATCTTTTGTTGTTATTGTAGTAGTAAGCGTTTGTATTACATGTACAACACTTTGTACAAAAATCGTTTTTAAACAACTTCCTTTTAACCCACATCAATGAAGAGGTTCACTCATGGAGGTTCAGCAGTACTTCAAATAGAAGTGGTCTCTCCTGAACGGTCAGCTGTCAGGAAGATGGATAGGGTCTGTGTATTTGGACGACTGTGGGTTTGATGTCGGTTGATCTTAACCTCCCACAAACTAAAAGTCAATAAGCTGGAGCCCAACTATCCCTCAGGGGAAATAAAAATCAAAGTTAAAGAACAGAAGCCAAACAAGTCACTTAAAAACTGTTCATATCACTGTGCTGTGCAGCAGGTAGAAACCTGTCAGTGGACAAAGTCGATATCCATCAGCTGGAGGTCAGGAGAGGTCAGCCATACCAGATAGAAAGGCTGTTGTGAATACTTCAAAGCTTCTCTCTAAAAGTTGCCATTCAAGCTATAACCTAATGGTCAATAATGTCAAATGAGTGTGCTTGAATCCAACATTTATGAACAAATGAAGATAAATATAAGGCTAAACTAATACAATTAATTTAGTATTTAACTATGTATAGAATAGTACAGTGGTAGGATGTAAAGGAATGTATGATCCCAACATTTCCAATAACTCAAGAAGATTTTAAGGCCATGAAGTAAAACTGTATCTAAAAATGTATATGTTGTTATTTATACATTTGTCAACACAATTTATTTAACAAAATATCATACTTCATACTTGAATAGCGTTTCGAAAAGTTTAGAGAATACTTTACCCTGTTTCCTGCTCAATGCACATTAAGGGATGCAAACATTTCTAGGCTATAAACAAAGCGATCAAGCATGAATGAACAAAACTTACAAAGATATATTCATTAAAGAATTTTGAATGAAAAAATAACTAGTACTCATCACAATTTGATGAATCACTTTGTTCAAGGATTTATTTTGTGTGTGATGTTGAAAAACATTCAAACTTAATTCAAAAATCTCAATGAATGACATTCAGTGAAGCCCTAATAGATTGGGGAAACAGTTTAGTGCATTCTTTCAAAAGAGCGAGCCGGGCATCACCATTTTCTTATCTTGAACCCATCAAATTTGAATTTCATTTTCAACCCTGAGTAACACCGAACCCATGAATATGTAATGTTAAATCCTTTATGACAATTAGTCTTTAACAACACTAAGTTTGCTAACAGCTGTGAGCTGGCGTGCCCTGGAGCGAATAACTGAATCTACCAGCTAATGTTTACTCTTCTGTAACTGTCCCTAATCTAACAAAGTACAATAACTGTCTCAATACCTGTTTATTATGAATCAACATTTTAGACACAATGTTAAGAACACACTCGAAAAAATCTATTACTGTTTACTGTACTGCATACTGGCCATTGAGCCTGACCTTACTGTATCTTTGTTGGAGGCATTAAACTGTAACCATGTAGGTATCCTTGGCCCTCTGCCCTCCACCATAAAACTGAATACAAGCAGCCAGCTAATGTAAAATGCCAAGCACTTTCAACAACATGCTAGTTGTTATGGCCCCTGTACAGTCTTTATTATTAGCGTTCCATTGCCTTGGAAAGAGAGGTCACCACCAAGTGCTACGACAAGGGAGTTAATTGTTTACAGTAACTAGATGACTATTTGGATCAACATTTTTAATAAGCCATTTGTGAAGTAAAAATATTAAACAAGCCATAGTTCCAGATGGTCTGATGATGATTTGCTGGGTTTTCAATTATTTTTAGACATTGGAGACCAAACAGTAACATGTCATTCAGTAGATCAATACAATTATTGTTTGTTGCAGAACTAGTCGACACGTAAATGTTAGAATAAAGCATAGGCGCTTATTTTCACTACTTCATAAGCAGGTTGACCAATGGGCTAATATCCCCAAAACCTGGAATACTGCACTTAGAAAGAGAGAGAGGGAGAGATTGGCAGCTAGTTGGCAGACATGCCAGGTTGAGTATGTGTTGAAGCTGCAGCCAAGGCTCCCACCAAGTGTCTCTTCTCTCAAACAAAGAGCTTTTCTCACATCCTCGGTCTCTCTCTCACACAAACACACACAGAGTATTACCTCAATCATTGAATGTGACAAGCTGGGACTGTGTGTGTGTGTGTGTGTGTGTGTGTGTGTGTGTGTGTGTGTGTGTGTGTGTGTGTGTGTGTGTGTGTGTGTGTGTGTGTGTGTGTGTGTGTGTGTGTGTGTGTGTGTGTGTGTGTGTGTGTGTGGGCTCACTCAGGCTGACTAAGTATCTTTGTAGGAATCAGGATTAGGTTGTTCACCGACACAAGGCTTATGTAAAGCTGACCTACAGTATGTGGCACCGCACAGTGTACTGGCCTGCTGCAGTGCTACCTGTTCACTCTGACAGCACACTGTAATCAACATAATGTATAATAACTTGATAAATGTTTCCCTGACACAATGATCCAAGGTATGATGTAGTAGTCATATTTTACATGATTTCTTTGTAACCCTGGAGCCAACCAGTATTCCCTGCAGAAGGTCTTAAACCCTGCCACAAGGCTCCTAACTAGCACCAATAAAATAGTCTATTAATTCCTCAGTACTAGCCTCCCTTTCACTAATTACTACCATCTCTTTTTTTCAAAGCTCTGATTTAGAATCAATAAATGTCTCTTCCCAATTTCTTTTGCTAATTTAGTCCATCTGACCCTATTCCACTTTAGTTTACTTTACTCTTGGCAGTTACATTTTGAGTACTGAGACTACAAAATAGTTCCTTTGGAATTGATAAAAAACAGTAGGAGAAAAGGAAGGCACTGAAAAAGACAGCACCTCACCACACAGCGCTCTGGAAAATCTTCTGATTCCTCTCCCTGATATTTGACTGAGCCTTTCAATTTAACCTCTTAATGTCGACACAAACCAGAGGCAGTGATTTGTCAGCTAAAGTATACACCACCACCCATGCATCACCTTGACATCTGCCCTTTCAGCAGATGACTCTGCATCTGATTAATATTTAGTTTTAATCAAATACAAATGTGAAAATCAACTATTCTATATTCTATGTGCTTTCAAAGGGATTTTTAGGATGATATATCTAAAAATCCCTTTGAAAGAGAATAGGAACGTTGATAAAAAGAGCAGTAAATTCCTTTTTTATCTTTAAACTCTTTCTTATACACAATCTGTAAACTCAAAATCCAGATAGAAATAAGAAATAACCCTTATAGGAGTGATTTTGGCCTACATACACACGCCAAGTCATAGAGTTGCAAGAGGCCACTGTTAATGCACATTAGAGGTTGAACTTAATGCTATGGATGGTGAGAAACATATACAGAATGCTATGTTCAGCATGTAGATCACAGACAAATCACGTCAAGACAAAGCAGAAGATATTTTTCGATCTATAGTGATGAATCTCGGTTGTTTGCTGCTAGTCTCTACTTTGTCCTTCCATAAAATCGAGATACTGTAGATGCATACATTAGACCAATAATCATGTCATAGCTGAATCTGCGCCTGTGGCTAACACTTACAGCAGGCCAAACGCAGACCTTGGTGGAATGATAGATGCCGATAGACGACCAGCCAGGAATATGAGCCCACTCCCTCGGTGAGGAGGGGCTTCAAGCTGCTTGCCTGACCATTCATGACTCAATGCACTTCAGCCTCATCCTGAATGCATAAGGTGTTTAAATGTATCTGAACACACTGTAGGCAAGTGGACATGACAGAGTGAAATCAATAGCCAGCCCCTTTATGTAAATGTATGAATCGAAGCCTACATGCACTGAAGATGACATCTATCATGTTTAAACTCACTAATATATAACCATTCAGTATGAGGTAAAAGAGCTCTGAGGTGTAACAGCCCAGACGACTTTAGCTGCATTTGCATGGCTTTATGATGAAGCAGAGGTCCAATGAAGAAATCACATCTTTACGTAACCAGCAATCACTTGATTTCAAATGGAATCAAATAGACCTCATCAATTGCAACAGAAAATGTGATTTCCTTACATAAAAGAAAGGTTATGATGACAACATGCACATATTGGGTTTTAAATTGTGTAATCAGTCAGAGCAGCCAATATGACTCAGCACCTGTATTTGCCACCCTCTCTCTTTCTCTCTCATTAAGCAGACTTGATCAGATTTGAAATCACCATTATATTTATAAATGTGCATATTCTCAATATCTTTTTCAGAATCACATCATGTAATATATTTCCATCGGGTTCTATAGGCGTAGTATAGCTTGGAAGTCGTGCACTGCCACCGCAGCAAGGCAAGTTCCCGCAGTGACCGCAATAGGTAAATCCTTTATGTGGCACAATGCAGATTGTATCCTTTCAACCACTCATTTTAACATTTAATTGCGTAATAAACCGATAACATCTAAAGAAATCAATTACCCATATGTGCTTCTTAGATCTGTTGCTCAGCTGTGATTTCATATCAGACCAAATTCCGGAGCACTGCTTATCTAAACATGGCTTTAAACGCAAAAATTACACAGAAGAGACTCATAAAAACCCAGATCCAGTTCTCCTGTAGACAAACAATGCGTCCTTTCTCCATCCACACAGAGAGGGGCACCCCATCATTTCAGCTTGAATGCTTTCAAGGATTAAAATGGTCACAGTCGGGTGAAAATGCTCCCTCTGACCGACATCACAATCGTTTGTTGATGCATTGCCATTCGTCCTCATACTATTGTTTTACCAAGCTGTTAGGAAAATAAAGAAGTGTAATTTCTTACCTGTTAGGCGCAGTGTCTTTCAGTGCAACTCCGGGTCTGTCGGACACAGGGGCTCCGCAGCCTGCATTTACCGTAATGGAGGTAGTAGTCACGCCGTTACATTATTACTTTGCGCTTGTAATTACGGTGTTGTGCTTCACCCGTTTTCTTGAAATAGTAGAAAGATACACAAACATTCTGTAAATAAATCTCAACTCGAAGAGAATGAAATGCAATTGTAATAATGTTAATGTAACTCAAAAGGCAATTGTAAAGTTAATGGCTTAACTTTGCTTTGCTTTGCTCGCGTTGCTCGCTTCAAAAGTTGAGCAATGTTCAACTTTTGAAGCTTCGACGGAAGCGTCAGCCAATCAAATCATATGCCAGTACAAGCTCTAGCCAATCAAACCGCGTGCTTGTGTGTCCGGGGCGGGAGATTCATGTGATTGGTTGTTGGTCGAGTTTCAGACACGCCCACCGGCAAGCTTCAACGCACGCCACCGTGTGGACGCTTTAGCCCTTGCCACACGAGGACGAAAACGGTCGTATCTGCTACAGTTCTCTATCAGATAGACGGTTCGGCCACACGGAAAACGCAGAAAACGAGAACGATAACGATAACGGGTCCCTAGGTGGGTAGATCTGCAAACGAAACGCTCTGGGGGGGCAAACGGCTCTGTGTTTACGCCTATACGATCATGTCCTGATTAGGGGTTTCACAACTACCAACTACTACTAGTCGACACATTTTTCAAAATAGTAGTTGACTAGTCGACTAGTTGTTATGTCATAATAAAGACACACAAAGAGAGGAGTAAAACTGTATTTTGTATTGCAATGCATACAGTTACGTTAAATACTGTAACAAAGCAGCATTTTAATTTGGGTTATATGGCTGATTAAATAAAAAACAGTAACTGGACTCAAATCTACAGCAAAAACTCTGTTGAGAACATAAATGCAACATAAATCCAGTGTGCATTGCGCAACACTTTACTCGCTGTCACTGTTCTCCTCGATAACGATGTCCACCCTTCCAGGTTTTTTGGTTTGCGTTAAGGAAGACCAAAGCATCAACATGTGAGGGAAGGAGGCTTGACCGCTGTCGGGTGACAGTGTTGCCTGCCAGGGAAAACATCCGTTCACTTGGGGTGCTGGTGTAGCCAGGTAGCTCCTGGAAAGCTTGGCTAAACGGGGGAAGCGGTTCGCGTTTTGTGCCCACCACTTCAGAGGGTTATCCATTGTGGGGATATGGGGTGTCTGCTGGCAGTAATCGGCAAAAACCACTGTTGACCCGTGTTTTCTTGTTGCTCTCGAAATGAGGTCGAAACAGCTGTTCAAAGAGGGGGTGCTAGTGGAGCACGCTCGTGAACTCTTAGCGCCGGAGTTAAAACTGAAACTGTAGAGTGCATAGGTGCGGCACATTTGCGCATAAGATGAGGACCCCTGAATGTCGGACGTGTTTTACTGGAGCATTTTGCCTCAGCGCCAATGTCGGCATCCTCATCTCCCACTTTTGCCTCCATTTTGTTCACGACTAGATGACTAGGGCCTACAGCGCCGACTAGTGGTAGAGGTAGTCGACTAGTCGATTAGTTGGTGAAACCCCTAGTCCTGATAACGATGACGCAATAGCCCCGCCTCTCCCCACCTCTCCTGCTCAGAGATCAGCTGCTGGGCTCTCAGGTGCTTGACACATGAGGACGATGACGGTCGTATCTGCTACAGTTCTCTATCAGATAGACGGTTCGGCCACACGAGGCCGACACGGAAACGCAGAAAACGATAACGATAACGGGTCCCTAGGTGGGTAGATCTGCAAACGAAACGCTCTGGGGGGGCAAACGGCTCCGTGTTTACGATCATGTCCTGATAACGATGACGCAATAGCCCCGCCTCTCCCCACCTCTCCTGCTCAGAGATCAGCAGCTGGGCTCTCAGAAGAGGGGGAGGAAAAGAGAGGCTCCGTGTTTTATTCTTATATTATTATATAGACTAGTATTCATTTGTTTTAAAGCTCAATAAATAACAAAGAAGACCTTTGACCGGCACTTTTCAAATTTTGTCCGGAAGATTTCAACTTTAACGGACATGTTGACCCGCGAAAACAAATCTAACTGAAACTCTGTTGCACGGTCCCCTCGTCCCTTGGAAGAGGCGGAGAGGTGGGTGTTTTTCATCTGCTGGTGGACTACCGGAGAGAATTACAGCAGCAGGAGCACACGCTTGCCTCGGGGAGGGAGAAAAAGAGCCAGAGCGTCCACAGCGGAGAATAAACAGAAGGGCAACCATGGCAACCATGCGCGGGAAGTCTTCTTCACTGCTTTTGTGGTAGGAGTACAGCGCCACTTACAGGCCTGGCATATGTACTACAGCGTCTCCAGCGCATTCGAGCGGTCTCGTGTGAACGGACACGTTTTTGGTGCCTGTTGCATGTGGACGGAAGACTTTTTGATAACGATTGCGGTCCGTTATCTCTTTCGTCCTCGTGTGGCAAGGGCTTAAAGTAACGTGTACGTTACAAATAGTAATTAGCGTTTTAACCCATTGAATTTGTTTTTGAGGTAGTTTGTCCGACATTTAAACTAATAAGTTAATAGGGGAGAAGGGGGTAAATTCAGCCAGTGGGTCAATTGAACCACCCCCTGTAACCAGGCAACGCTTTATAGTTGTAATCACGTGACCAGAAATTATGCAAGCTCCTCCCATTTCTCTTTGGCTGTGACCAGCGCCGTATAGATAGATTTCTATTATAGGGCTCTGGCTGTGACATAGAGATGCTCATTGTGGTCTGGTAAGTAAACATTTTTAGCTTGTCAAAGTACATTTTCTAGAGGTCAGCTATATCGGCTGTCATGTCAAACTAAATGTTTCCAGGTTTAAAAACATATATTGTATATGTTGATGTGTTGGCAGCGTATTAAACCATGTGAATCATTAAGCTAAAGATGACTCTGAATTTTTAAGCTAGGCAATTCTTTCTAAAATGGTGGCTATGGGGTAAAGTGAACCATGGGCCTTGGGGTAAGTTGAGACAGTGGTTCAATCGAGTAGCAGAATGAAAGTATAGGCCCAGTTGATAATAAGAGCTCATTATAGGCTACATTTCAAGTTGAATTTACCCTGTGTTTGATTGGTAAGATGTATGAAATTGTATCACCATTTGTATGATTACTTTTCCTTTTAACATGTTAAAAAAAAAATCAATCAATTCAATCGAAATTGATATTAAAATATTTGAAAAACTAAACTTGTATTTGGTTTGTTATTTATTATTTAAAGTTACCTTTAAGATTTTTTGTAGGTATGCCCAGGTCTAAACTGGAAAAAGTGAAGCGGTTCAATTTACCCCCTGACCTGGATCAACTTACCCCTAACCCGGGGCAAGTTGAGTCACAAGACCACTTTTTTTTTAGAAGTAATATTTTCACTGCCCTTGATCAAATATTAATTCTTATCATTGCCATTGATAGGAGACATCCTGAATTATAGGTGTGTGCTTTCATTTTTACTATGTGTAATTTCTCCTTGCTTAGAGGACAGCATAACTAAAAAATGGCTCAATTTACCCCACTCTCCCCTACTGGTGAAATGCCAAGTGACATGGAAATGAATGGTGACGCCTTTTAAAGTCCCTACAAAAAATACACAGCTGTAACTAATTAACATTAATGAGGCTTTTGAACACTGGTGAACTACCATGTTTTACAGGGCATAACAAACCCTTTATAAAGTGTTTACCTGGTCCAGTTGTAATGCCTCTTGTAATAGCTATGTATCCAAATAATGTTTATTTTTTTGGTAAATTCGAAATTAATGGGATTTTATTTAAATCAACCAAAGTTTTTATTGGAACTACTTTCTAACAAAGGAACAGTCCCTAGCCTATCGTGGACATTGTGATTTGATTAGATAATAATTACATTGAGATTAAGATCAATATATTGTTGTTTTTATTGTGCAGATCGGGAAACATACAACTATATTAAAGAATCCTAGTATCCTATAGTACACTTATTCAACAGTATACAAGCAGTTGCATAACAGTATTGTTGTATTAAAGCCAATGTTTTTGTCACTAAAAAAACACTACAATCTACTGAAAATAATGTTGTGCTAAGATGTTCTCTGACATGTAAGAGCACCCTCCAGAGTGCAACCGATGTAGTTACAACCACGTAGAAATACAATGCACCAAAGTTCAGCTCTTTACAGTTGTGCCTATGATGTATGGACAATTGTGTATCAGCTTAATTTGAAGAAATTAAATAGTTAAGCATCAATTTCTGTTAATTCCAGTTCCTTTAACAAATAAGGGCGCTTGAGGGATTCTGTTTTAATGTTACTGAAGCTGGATTCTAAGGAGGCTCTTTTTCCCTTCCAGTTGTCAGCATCAGACAGATGTGTCTGGGCTGTTAAGGTGGACTTCCTAAAGGTGAGGTGAGACTACTGGCTCCGCTTTTCATTGAGAGGATACAAAATGACCCTTGCACAGAACACGAACAAAGGACGTTTCCTACATATTTTGTATCATTGTCAGAAGAAGAGGAGAGGATCCACCTGTTTATGTAACATGCATTATCAGTAAGTATGCTGTTTTCCAAGATGAATTTGCTTCTTCAGACATGTGAAGCAATGGTAATTAAAAACCTAGATTAAAACCAAATTGTATTTACCCATACCAAGACAATTAATATGATTTCATGATTTATTTTCTAATTTTGGGCACTCTCATCCCTGGTAAAAAAGCAACTGACACACATACAAGAAGATGAGAGTGATGACCTTGAACACCATCTGCCCATTAGGCCCCCTGGTAGGTGTGAAGGAGGTTTTGCATGTGGGATCAAAGTACGAGCTGTTTCACTGGGACTACGGCCTTAAAATGTGGTGACCTCCATAAATATGAATTATTCGAAGCACTAAAATGACCTCCCATTAGTCTGTCCTTCCAGTACTACCTTTTATCAATGACATCTTAGATAAGTACACTTGGCTGAAGTTGCAGACATGTCACAGGTGACTAAAATAAAAACCATGGAGGTAAAGACACTTAATGTGTCAATTTCTTAATTGTCCGCATGACTTATAGCAAAAAAGGATGAACTGTTATAGATGTGCCATACAAGCACGCTAAAATTATATTCCTCTATTCTAATCAGCCATCAGAGAAATCTAGAAAATGCACAGGCGGGCAAAGTATGACATTCACTGCTATGTTTACTGATGTAAATGTTTAATAATATCTTTCATAAAAAATATATATACATGAAAAAAACATGAAATTAAAAAGCACATACATATATATATATATATATATTTATATTCTAAAGTCACAGCTGTAAATAAATAAATAGTGAGTGACATCTACAAACAGTATGCAATCCTGAGACTACATTTGGGTAGTGCTAGTACATTCTTCTCTACATACAGTACCTCTTGTACATTGAAACTTAAAAGTATAGCATAAGCTACAGTAGTCAATTTACACTATTATGGCACATGCTACAATACTCACAAGATACAATTAAAAACACTTTAAAGTATTAAGCAGACACAATCAAATCACTGTCCTGGAATGTATTTAGTATCCCAATTATCCCACGGATCATTTAACGTCAGGGTCCCAGATGTGAGGAGATCTGAAGAGGAAATGAAACAACTTTTAATAAATGTATTTCACATATTTAAATCTGATTGATAGTCAAAACCACCCTTTCATAAATGATGACTGCCAATGTGTGATAGGATCCAAAGACTGACTGTTTGAACCTTTCAATCTTTATTACATTCCTTCCTTAATTATCCTAAATTCCTCTGAACAGTGAGTGAACCATGCATTTGGTAATGACGACTGCATCGATCAGAAACCAGAAATCCATTACAAAAGAAGAAATGTTTTTTTGGTAGATGAATGAATGCACAGACAATTAAATGAATTTCTAAATAAATAAATATAATGATTATGGATATAATTTATAAATGCATCTGGCTTATTTAATGACATAAAATATGTTTAAGTTATACCACTACCCAACAGCTAATCACCTATATGTCTGTACTTACATGTTAAAGTAAGGCACTGCTCTCTCAGCTGCTCTGGCTTTGTCCACCAGACGGCAGTGTAATACCAGAGCAGGAAGCAGGGGAGAGATGGGAGTTGGAGTTCTTTGCTGCTGTGGGGGTAGAGTTACACTCTGACCTCCTGTTGCCACTTCTTCTAGGTTATCGGAGAGTAGGGCGTCTTCCTCGTCTTTTTCTAGAGGAAACTCTCGTGGCTCCCAGGGTGTCTGAGGCTGCCAGGGAAAAGAGCGCATTAATGGTATTGAGCCACACTTCTGTAAATATAAATTAACAATGAATAAACGATGAACATGTTGGTGCTAGTATGTGCTATATGTATCACTTTCTATGCACACAAGAGTGAAAATATAACAAATATATATTAGATATTTTTGAAGAGGAAAGAAACGTAAAGAATGTGCTACATAAGTTGTTAAATAAAACTCAGATTACTTCCTATATCAGTACCTCCATTGAATTTAGACTTTACATTACATGTCATTTGTTAGACGCTTTTATCCAAAGCGTGGGGGGGACAATCCCCACAGGAGCAATTTGGGGTGAAGTGTCTTGCCCAGGGACACAACGACATGCTGACTGCAGTTGGACTCGAACTTGCTATCCCCTGATTAAAAGTCCAGCACACTATCCACTGAGCCACAGCCTCCATCCATACACTTTAAAGGGTGTATCATAGCGTCACATAAATCTGATTCCTTATTAAAAAAAATCAAACGCTGTGCTTTAATCAGGGTTTGTATGGGGGCTGGATAGCAATAGAAGGGCAACAGAGTGAAGTGGGGATATTTGTGGTGTGGAGACATTGATTTGGACCGTCTGGTTTAGCAGCAACTCATTTCTTCTCCAATCAAAGCGAAGTGGTACAAAGCACCGCAATCAGAATATAATCAACCACAGCGAAGTGGAAACAAGTATCTGTGTAGGCTCTCAAGGATATATCTAGGCTACCCACTCAATATAACTAGGGGAAGAGTATTGATGAGTGTTTAACACGGTTTTTTCCACTTTATACTTTTCCTCTCATCTGAAGCACATCATACCACAGACACATCTTTGACTGGAGTGTTACAGAAAATATCTATTGTGTATCCGACCTGTATTTTAGTTATTTTCATAGTACTTTGAAATAAGTGTTTTAAAGGGTGATATATAAATAAAGTTTATTATGATCTGGCCGCTATTTTAGAGATATGGCATCAAAATGAAACAGCCAATCGAAAATCGCTGTGTATGACCCTCCTCCTTCCTGAATCAGCATACTTGGGGTTTCAGCTGTGGTGCTTTTGATCTTACCAGCCACTCCTCTGGGCTTTGCTGTTCATCAGTATCCAGCAGCTGAGCACAACTCAATTCAGCAGAGCTCTCCTCTCCTGATGTGCACATCCCGCCCCCTGACAACCTGCTGCCAAAGCCGGAGAGAAAAACAAGCATACCCCATGAAACTTCACGAGGAAATTACTCAACATTCCCCTTTCACACAAGCTGTATTTGCATGCACAGAGATGAGCAAGCCAAGCATGCAATGGTTGCATCTGTCAGCACAGACAGTGAGTCGAGGATTTGATCCAATTCATTTTCTGATAAAGCGTGATAAACACTGACATTTCAGATGTTTGAAAAGGCTGATATTTCTCACAATCCACCTGATTCATATAGTTCCCTTTGCATTTTCATATCACCTGATGAAATAGTATTTAAATGAACACTGGATTATTTAGCCTGTGTGTGTATTTTCTGTTAGTGTCTTTGGTTTTCACCTATTAGGACGTCTGCAGCATTTTATTTTCGCCCATGATGGCCAGCGCAGCTTCTCTCTCTGCTCTAATTCCATGTGTCTCCGGGCAACCACGTTGTTATTGTTATCCTCCTCCTGAAAAGAACACATACAGAGAGATAAAGATGATATTTTCTGCACAAATAGCCCAAAAAAGAAATGTTATCTAAGAGATGAGATATTACCTGCCCCTCCTCTTTGTCCTCCTCTTTCTCTGCTTCACAGTTCAGAGAAAAGGGGTCAACCACCCGCCAGCTGCAAAGAAAGACAGACTTTTGGAGTGTTTTTTATGACAGACAGCGATGGTGGACAGTGGGCATAGCATTTTTCTAATTCAAAGTATGTTTTATAACAGCCATATTATTATGCATTTATGTTAAGAAGCTGCTTGTTTGGAAATAAAGGTATTTCACTACTGAGAGGGAAATCAAACCTACCTTACAAGAGGTAGCTTGACAGACTTTATACCATTTCGATTAACAAGTTTAATGGGCAGAATCAAATTTCTCTTTATTGTAGCAGTACAGGGAAAACTGAGTATTTCACAAAGCATGGTTAAAGTGACCTATAAGAAATTGTTACAACAGTTTCTACAACATTTGTAACAAAGAGCATTAGGACATAGCTTCCCAGTCAGCTTTTATTTCCTACCTTGGTGTCAGGATGTCTTTGTACTGCAGCTTCTCCACTTTAGCCAGGGACATGGGGATGACAATGTTGTTGATGTTGTACACACTCTCTCCCTGTCGTCTGCGAACACAGCCCTAAAATGAAACATGGAGTGACAGTTCACACCAACGATTCAGAATTTCTCACACATTTAATGTCAGCCATTGTCGCTGTGATACAGGCTTTCTGTTGACTATAGCTTCTTCATATTCACATCAAATGTTGTGTTTTGAATTTATGAAGTTAAATTATTTTCTTAGCCCGATTTAAGGGTCAGTGTTAATTCAGGTTTGGTATCCGGTAAAGGTTACTGTATACATGAATGAGTGTTCTCGGAAGTATACATGTTTTAAAATGTGTGTATTACCCGTGAGGCCTGCTTGTGTGGCGCCTGTGTGTAGCTGTCCTCCAGCACTTCATCTGAACTGTCTAGGTCATAGAGCTGGTACAGGTCATCTTTCTCATCTGGGTATAACACACACACACACACACACACACACAAATGAGACTAGTGTTTAGCTGCAAAAGACACTACATACACAAAACCTTTAACCATTAAGTTACTTTCTATGATCCTGGAATACAGTAGGTGAACATATACATATACACACCTTCTAATAGCCTGTGGTTGTGTTTTCTCTTCCTTTTCCTCTGGTTGGCTCTGCGGTGTTGACTCTGAGCAGAGCCTGCCATCCTGATAGGTGACAGACCCATAACTCGGCTTTTATGATGCCTTGCACGCTGCTTGTATTTGTGACCTACAATAAAACACACAGACAAACACACACACACAAACTGAGTAAACACAGCACAGGAATTTCCTTTCATTCCTATTTTCCGCCTTGGTTTAAGTCTACAAAAGCTTATCCTTAACCTTTAGTCCCATTATTTTAGCTGGTGACTTCCTCTCACACCATTAATGCAGATAACTTGCTAACAAAATGTAAAATGTTAATATATTTCTCTTCATAACCCAAGTGAAAATGATTGAAGAAACTGATCTAAAGACAATTTGATGGATTGAGGGACTTGAATAGATTATTTAGCTTTTTTTGTAACTTTGTAAAAACAATGCCTGCCAGGGTTAGGGGTGAATTTACACACTTGCACACACTTATCTTAGCCTTGTTTTAGTGCTGTGGTCAGAACTTTAACAGAATCCATTAGGAGAAAAGAAGGACAGAAGTAGAAGTAATGAAGGAACTGTAGGGAGGAATTAATGCCTGTGATCCACCTTACATTTCAATAATAAAGTACATTATTTGTACTGTAGTGCCTTCGCTAACAGTTAAATACTAAATCCTTTATGCCATTCTTTATTATTCTCCATAGTATTTACCCATACGACCATCTCCTGCTTGCTTTGACTGTTTACGTGACCTGATTCTCCTTTAGCTACAATCAGGTATCACAAGGGGTTTGATGATGTAGAAGGCTATTATCAAAGGTGACGTTAGCTTGAACGAGCGAACGGAGAGGAAAGGAGAATAAGATAATTCAAGCCGACAAGAAATCAATAGAGAGGTGGGTAAGTGACATCTTCATCAATTTCCAATTGGCCTCCTGTGTGTTTCCCACTATACTCTCTACCTACTTCTACTACAGCACTTATTGCCTTTCTTTTAAATCCACCGATTCATTAAACACATAAAAGGAAGAAGTCCGTCAAAACGTTTTGACGATCAGGGAACATGCTTTAAACAACCATGGTGATGGAAACACTTAAACCCCTGAAACCAGAGCTGCCAGAGGCATTTGCAGAAGTAAGTAATTGTTCATTAGCATCAGACTAATATATATAGACAATGTATCGACACTGCTGAAATGCCAAATGATAACTGCTCAGTTGGAAGCCTCATACAGAGCCAGCGTGATATCTGACATGCGCAGGATAACTCATGAGGGAGACAAAGAAGACAAATTCCACTTTTTTTATAATTTATAAATATTGATTAAGTGTTGTTTAGAAACAAGGTTGGATAAAAAATCATTTAAATATTGGTTGTAGTGTTATGATAACACATTTTGTATTTGATTATAAATGTTATGTTTCAAGTAACTTTAAATGTAAAAATAGACACCAATAAAATGTATAAGAATTACAATTAGGGCTGCAACTAACAATCGTTTTCATGATCAATTAATCTGGCAATTCATTTAGGTTTATTCAGGAATTTGTATAAACATTATCAATCTTACTTAGTCAAAAGGATGTCACTTTTTTACCCGAAGTTAGTCAGTTTAGTGAAACAGAACGAAGCAGAAGGGCAAATTTGGCCTTCCTGAAAAAATGAACAATTAATCCATTATCAGAATATTGGTGATTTTGTGTCTGTTAAACGAAACGTCAATTAGTCGTCTAATCACCACAGCTCTGATAAAAAAAAAATCGTGCTACACCTTATCCAATTGGGACCAAAGCGCTAGCACCAGTGACGTAGCTGCAGTTATTCTTAAAAAGAACACATTCAAAAGGTTTCGCCTGTGAAGCTGGAACAGGTAGTGAAGACTTGTAATTCACATTAAATTACTACTGACTTCAAAACAGACTTCTTTGCTGCCAGCTCTGCAAAGAGAAGTGGATCAAAGCCAGCAAGTTTCTACAACAACAACAATGCAGGTGCAGTCTGTTAAATAGCACCTCTGCCTTCCAGTCGATTCCATTACTCCTCAACACAGCTTGTTACAGTCCTGCTCACATGCATTCTGTGAGTTTCTACATGGCACAGCAAACGCGTAAGAGTAAAGTACATGCAGAGCAAAAAAAGTAGACAAAGCAGTCATCAGACAGGAGAGCACCATGGAACAGTACAGGATATGTGATCAATACTGGTAAAGGGCAGGATCTTACTGTTGTGCAGTGGTGTGGAGCTGGATCTGTTGTAGTGTGATGGACTGCATGGTTCCACATTTATAATCAAAGGCCTTAGGGACCATTCTTCTCTGGACTTCTCTGATTGATTGGACTGAGGAGTACCTGAAGGAAGATGAGACAATTATACTGTAAGTATGCAGTTAAAACACGGTTACTCAGCACATCTCTTAATGCAAGCATGCAATAAAAGGCAAACACAAAGGCAGTGTATGACGCAAGCATCCGTATCCATTGTTCGCTATTCAAGCCCACACACTGGCAGCATCGTGAAGCAAGGTAAGACATCATGATACACCACTGCTTTAGTCCATGTGCCCAGCTATCACTGCCTCTGTGTGGCCCGTCTGACATGCAGGCGTCAACTGGAAAATGACACACGATGGCAGGTGTGTGGTGCGCCTGTTGGTTTACCATGTCAAATTCAAGCGAATACAATACTCTTGTGAACTGCACCTCTCAGGAAACAGTAGATAAATCAAATGTACCACATTCTAGCTTTTCTTTTTTAAAGGTCACCTATTATGCAAAATCCACTTTTTCATGTCTTTTATACATAAGGCAAGGCAAGGCAAATGTATTTATATAGCACCTTTCAACACAAGGCAATTCAAAGTGCTTTACAAAAAATGAAAGACATTAAGAAAATGGCATTTAAAATCAGTCATTAAAAAGAAAAGATAATAAAATAAACATTAAAAGAAAAAATACATGGATAAAAGTTACAGTGCAGTCTAAGATCTGAATAGTTCAATTAAAAGCAGCGACAAAAAGAAAAGTCTTCAGCCTGGATTTAAAAGTAGTAAGAGTTTCAGCGGACCTGCAGGTTTCTGGGAGTTTGTTCCAGATATTTGGAGCATAATAACTGAACGCTGCTTTACCATGTTTAGTTCTGACTCTGGGGACAGAAAGCTGACCAGTCCCTGAAGACCTGAGAGTTCTGGATGGTTCATAATTTAGCAGTAGGTCAGACATGTATTTTGGGCCTAAACCATTCAAAGCTTTATAAACCAGCAGCAGTATTTTGAAATTAATTCTTTGACACACAGGAAGCCAGTGTAAAGACTTCAGAACAGGTGTAATGTGATCCACTTTCTTAGTGTCAGTGAGGACTCGAGCAGCGGCGTTCTGAATCAGCTGCAGCTTTCTAATAGATTTTTTAGTGAGACCTGTGAAGACACCATTACAGTAGTCGAGTCTACTGAAGATAAAAGCATGGACAAGTTTTTCCAAATCCTGCTGCTTAGTCTTTTAATCCTAGATATGTTCTTTAGGTGATAGTAGGCTGATTTAGTAACTGATTTAATGTGACTGTTGAAACTCAGGTCAGAGTCCATGACAACACCTACATTTCTGGCTCTCTGTTGTTTTGAACATTGCAGACTGAAGCTCACCGCTAACTTTTATACGTTCTGCCTTGGCTCCAAAAATCATTACCTCAGTTTTATCTTTGTTTAATTGGAGAAAGTTCTGACACATCCAGTCATTGATTTGTTCAATGCACTTACTCAGTGTTTGAATTGGAGCATAATCTCCTGGTGAAATTGTTACGTAAATTTGTGTGTCATCCGCATAGCTATGGTAACTTATTTTGTTGTTCTTCATTATCTGAGCCAGTGGTAGCATGTAGACGTTAAAGAGAAGAAACATGTGTCCCCTCTGTGGAAAGAGATTCTGAAAGTTTCAGGAAAAATGATTCGCTCTCTTTTTGTCCTGATCCATTTACTGTATATACAAACCTGTCTGAAAATGAGCTGATCAGATTTTGGCCACTTTATGATGTAACCCACCCCCCCCACCTTATCACCTGAATCTCCTCCTAGAGCACCATTGTGTTCTTTTTAACCAAATATCTCTCAGAGGGGCGTGGGGAGTGGCTCCTTATTTTTCATCTAAAGTAACAGACAGAGAATCAGCACTTTTGAAACAGGGCTGAAACAGAGGGGATTATGGGATGCTACAATGCATGATCTGTTTGGTATTTGGAGCCAAACACTTCAGAGACATGTTTTGTATCTGAGACCTATTATATATTGATGAAAAACAGTATAATAGGGGACCTTTAAATAAAAGGTGATACAAGTGTCTTCCTCATATTTAATGTTAAATAATGTTTTCACAGTCATACCATTCACACAATGTTATGAAGCAATTTTAATATGTATCCTACCAAATGAAAGAGACACTGCAGGGTGAGGGTTGGAGCTGGGGGTCCTTGAGGACAGTGCCCTGCTGGAGCTGCAGGCGGGGTCAGAGCACAGGACTACAGGGTCACAGGATGAACAACATGAACAGGAAGGTGATGAGAGAGAAGAGGAATGAGTACACGTGGACCTCCCAGAGTCCTGAAGCACAAAAAGAGAAGAAAAAACAGAGAAAGACATTTATTTTTTAGATTAGACAACTTACTTTCTTAAACTACTGGATAAACTTGGCCGTCTCCTTGTGTTCTTTTAAAGTATGAGTCAGAGGGAATTTAAGGGAGCTGCGCTGTGGGCACACTGATTAAAGTAATTAAGTTGTTAACATGCTTTCTTTTGCATCTGGCAATATCACAATGGAGCTGCCTAGGGCTGCTTCTTTTTATAAAGAGCTACAAACTCTATTAGGCTCTAATGCTAGAGTACAAGTGTTTGGCAAGGTGTTAAAACTCCAGGGTCAAATCCAAAGGTACCTTTACATTTCAAACGGTTGGATTTGAACATGTCAATCTTTAAAATGGTTAATATCTTTGTATGTGTGCTAAAGAAGAGCAAGATGGTGATTAGAAAACGAAAGTTAAACCTTGTGTTTTTATTATAGAAACTGACTCAAACATTAAGATCAGGCCAAAATCAAAACTATTTTACATGACATCATTATTTGAGGTACTATAATATAATATTGACTTAAATGAAGACAAAAACACTCAAAACTAAACTGAAGTCAAAGTATTGTGTATAATAATGTATGAGTTCATAGTCAATCCCTTAAAACCTGACTTTGCAAGGACATAGCAATGTCCCCAGGCTAAATGAAGGCTATAGCTTTAAATGAACCCAATGCACCCGTTTTCTTGAAGTCCTAGTTCATCAAATTTGAAACATTTATTATAAAATCACAAATGTAGGCCTATAATTAGGATGAATAATTGATGCATTATGGTTAAGACCCCATTTACACGGGAACGAAACGGGTTGTATCCACATAGTTTCTCTTGCGTATAGCCCTTTCATTTACACGAGGCCGTAACAAAACGATAGAAACGGCCCCCGCAAACGATAACGGGTCCCAAGGTGGATAGATCTGCAAACGGAACGCTCTGGGGGGTCAAACGGCTCTGTGTAATCGCCTCTATACGATCATTTCCCGATAGATGAAGCCATAGCCCCGCCTCTCCCCACCTCTGCTGCTCACTGCTGTAGCATGGTCAGTAGCTACTGTCAGTAGCTACTGCTAGTGCTACTGCTACTGACCATGCTACAGATGTTAGTACAAAATCTACAGCTCGACCATGCTACAGATGTTAGTGCAAAATCTACAGCTCCTCTACCACAACCATCAGCAACAAGTGGACATGGAGAATTACATGAACTACTACATGTTGCTAAATCCACCGCGGGGCATAAACAGAAGGGCAACCATGGCAACCATGCTCCGGGGTCTTCTTCGCTGCTTTTGGTGTATTTTGTGGCGACAGCAGCGCCACTTACAGGCCTGGCATATGTACTACAGCGTTTCCAGCGGGTCGAGCGGTCTCGTGTGAACAGACACGTTAAATGAATCGAATGCGTGTGAACGGAAGACTTTTTTGAAAACGCATATGGTGCGTAAAAGCAAACGTTCCCGTGTAAAGGCAGCCTAAGTAAACTGGGGCAGTAATACAGTAATCAGGCATAGTGCTGATGTCATCTTGATTAATGCCTTCACAATCACTTCCTCAGAATAAAGAGGGGGAAAATGCAAATGTCTTCATTATCCTCACTATGCAGGGACATGGTGGCACTAATGAATAGATTCTAATGTATTCCTGTAGAGAAATAGAGTTATTCTAGAAGCACAGACTGGTTCAAACTAAGATTAAGTGTAGGAGTAAATAAGTCATAATTCTAACTGGACCCAATGTAATTCAAACAGCAAATAACACAACAAATAAAGACATGCATATTTGGGGTCAGACTTCTTTGATATCGTTGCAAACTATTGGAAGATAAATGTTTAGAAAGGTGTCCATGTTTTGCGTCATGGCACATAGATGTGTATGTGTGCTGTGAGAGTTGCATTATGTAAATGAGAAGATGGATAGACTGGGAAATAACTGCTTGTGTGCCTACCTCTGCACTGCTGGAGTTGCAGGTGTTGAAAGAAAACAGTTTGGGCTTGTGGTAGGTGACCAGGGGTCGAGTGCGGGCACACACGCATGACACATCCGATTTGAAGAGCCTCCTGGTCCCCAGTCTCCTTCTCTTGGAGCTCCCAGGGACAAAAATGTCGCCTTCTCTCTGACCACTGCAATAACGAGATTGTTTAAAAAAAAAATGTATTCATTGTTGGTCTTAGATCTTCTTTCAGAATAACAGCCAGAAACAAACAATAGCTTGTTACATGCATACACAGGGTGAAGAGCTGTTTTTTTCTTAATCGCTTGGCTTTTATCTTTAGAGCCAGACAGAGAGTTAAAAAGGCAGCAGGAAGGAAAGACATGTTGTAGTGTAATGGGTTACATTACAACAACCTTGATCATTCAGAATATAGAATACCCCTAGACCAGACAATGTACAAACCTCTGGTGATACAAGATTCTCTGTTTCTATTTTTAAATGACATGTCATTTGTGTGTGTGTGTGTGTATGTGTATGTGTATGTGTATGTGTATGTGTATGTGTATGTGTGTGTGTGTGTGTGTGTGTGTGTGTGTGTGTGTGTGTGTGTGTGTGTGTGTGTGTGTGTGTGTGGGTGTGTGTGTGTTGTGCTCTGTACCTTGTGAAGGCTTTCTTGCCTCTCCAGGTGTGGGATGTTTGTTTAGATAGCGGTGAAAAGCTGAGAGGAGGCATCAGACTGTTGACAATCTGGCTGAGCTGGGCACTCTGCAACAAAGAAACCATCCATATATTGCTTAGGGATACATACAAAATAATGGATTGATCAGACTGATAAACATAGCATTCAGGTTTAAGGAAAAAGCTCATTTTATTCAGGTACCTTTGTTTAATTGAGCTTCAAATGTGCCTGGTGTTGCACAATAGGATTCAAAAGGCGATTATTCTGGATAGAAACCTGTGTTGATATTTAGTTGGACATTAGGTGAAGACATCCAACACTTTTATTTGCCCAAACAAACTCATTTCTGTCAAGTGAAATGAAAACACACAGCCGAGATTTTGTCGAGCTATTGACGGGCAATTTTTTGTACTCATTTTGGCATAATTTTGTACTCAAGTATCAGCCTTCTCAAAGCAGGTCATTTTTGTATTTATGTAAAATGTTTAATATACTTTTTGTTTTAAACTAAAACAGATTGACTTATTTGTATGCCATTAAAACAGTTTGCACTTGGATTAACAGTCGATTTTCGGCATCAGCTCCCCTCCTACAACAGATGAAATCCCTTTAGGCTTCACAAAGCAGCAGGAATTTCTGCATTCCATATGCAGTCTCACTATCTAGCATAACAGCTAAAGGTCAAGCAACATGCATACTTTAATTAATCTGTCTAACCATCTCTAGTTCCTGTGCTTTTCTACACAACAGACACATTTGTAAGGTTATTCTCGTGATTTAGTGTATGGAGTTAGATCGGAAAAGATTACTATTCCTCTTTACACAGTCGGTATAACTTGTGTCTTTACTATTTCCTGCCTCCTACCTGTCTCTCTATGTTGTACAGAAGGCGTGTGGGGCTGCAGGGTTCATTGTCAGCGTCTGATCCGGCCGTGCAGGATAACCCCGCCAGTTCTCTCAGCAGGGTCTGCTGAATCTGTCGGTCTGTCAGTGGCTGGGACTCTGCAAGCACCACACCACCCTAAAATAAACAAACACACACACACACACAAATAACTTAAATAAACTTTGGTTGTATACTCTGCCATACTCTACCACAATTATTCTAACATTTATAAAATGGCATTATCTGTGAGAACAGTCCATGACAGCTGCTTGCATTGTTTTATGTATCTTCAAAGTGTGACTACAGTGGCCCACTTTTCTATAAGAGATTTGGTCAAAAGTCTTATCCCATGTTACAGTATTGCAGCAACAATTGGCAGAACATTTACATTCTCTTCACTTAAAACTGACTTGTATCAAGGCCTCAGTAAAAGCCCTTAATAATCTATAGCTGTCTATTGTGTCAACTGGCCTTTATTAGGGTCTTTACAGAGGGCTTTTGTCTTACCTTGCAAGAGCGGATGTGCTTGTGGAGCTCCACCAGTTGTTGTGTCCTCCCTTCCAGCTCGGCCAGACGCAGCTGCAGCCAACTCCATCTGCTGCCCAGCTCCGCTCTCTGCTCCAGCCACCGCCTCTCACAGCTGCTGCTGCTGCTGCTGCTGCTGCTGGAGGAGGACAGGGTGATGGATGACAGAGAGAGGACACTTAGACCCGTGTAGTGGTATTAGTTATATTACTCTCTGTCAAATGCCCCAGAAACTGATACAACCTCACAAGAAGAAAATGCTTCAGCCAAGAATGCTGAAACAATTTCAAGATATTGAATGCAGTCATAAACTCCAGTACAATCATTTACTGGAAGTGTGCGAAGAGGCTAGCATGCAAGAATCACTGGCAGGGAAAAGTGTGTCACCAGTGGGAATAGTCACACAATGAAGGGAGATTGAGAGACACAAAGAGAGCACTTACAGCACAATCCATTTGTCAATTCACACATTTGCACTGCCTTCTTAAGACCTATCTTACACCAATCATGTTGCCGTACCATTTGGCATCCCCCCGATTTTGCTGAAGCACAAAAGCTTATCTAGGCCAAAGAATAAAACCCTGTTGATTTGTGCGGTGTGTATCCATAGTATGTTTCCATGGCACTAGCCTGTTCAGTGAGCATGTATCTTCTGTGTGTGTGTGTGTGTGTGTGTGTGTGTGTGTGTGTGTGTGTGTGTGTGTGTGTGTGTGTGTGTGGTGTGTGTGTGTGTGTGTGTGTGTGTGTGTGTGTGTGTGTGCGTGTGTCTCCAGCAGAGCAATAGTTGCTATGGCAGTGCTCTTGGACCTTGGCTAGGACAGGAGGGACTCCCCCCACTTCAAACACTCGGATGCAGGACTGAGAAAGGTTAGGCCAGTCAGAAAGCAGCTATATAGAATACATGACATTACCCCTGGGTGTTGTGAGGTAGTTATTCTACAATATCAACTTGTGAAGTAAAATACCAAACATGTTGTGTGCTCGCCTGATCAAAATGAAACCCAGTGTTTTGGTGGATTTGAATAAGAACTTCCCAAATAAAATCAAAGCTGTTTAATGACTGCTTCTAGACTGACTTTGAATCAACTCTAAGCTAATATCCGTTGGTTAAGGCTCCCTCTTTACTCCACAGACAATGACCAGACCTGGCTGCCCTGCAGCTCTTTCCAACTGTATAATGAGAAAATTCCTGGAATATCTGCCAAGCAGTGGGCGAGTCAATGGGAGAGGGTAGGAGAGGAGAGGTTACTATTTACCTGGTAGTGTGCAAGCATTACATATTTTATGTAGATATTCATTATTAAAAATGAATGGTCTAGTAAACCACTGGCTACCCTCCAAAGTGAGAAGGTGTGAGTTTCCATAGACAAATCCTGGTTTCATTCAAGGCCGGCCCCAGCAAGTTGTAGTAGCTTTAGGAATTCCCCCATTTGGATAGTATTTCCTGACTCTTGCAGAGGCTTTAGAGCTGTTGGGTGTGTCTTGCACTTAAGATTTCCAACATGAAACCTTTCACAAATCCTCCCAAAAATCTAAAATAACAAAACTACTGAAAACTGAAAATGAGCAACAGCTGCCGGTGAGGTCGGCAATGTGGTTCCAAATTAAATCAAACCAAACATGTCACTGCTTTACAAGTTAAAGTGTCAAAGGGCAACTGTTTCCACATTTTCTAAAGGGGGACAATGAACTGTCCAGTTTCCAGCAAGGAGACATCCTCTTCAAGGAGGAACCTGCCATAAAAACACCCCGGGGAAGGTTTACTGACGAAACACAGAGCATTGTTCGACAGACTCGTAGAAAAAGGCAAGCTGACGCTTCCAAGATGACAGAAGCTGGCCAAATAAAAGACACACACACACACACACACACACACACTAAGAACACACAAAACACCCTTTCTCATCCCTGCTCTCTCAGTGCTTATAAAAATGCCCCCTTTTGTAAACAGCCCGTTTATTGCACTGATTCAGGAAACACAAGGGTTGAAGAAGAACATCGGACAGAAATAAAAAAAGTTGTACTGCTCTTAGACCTGACAGGAATTGAGTCCAAATGGAAAGGTCTAACTGGACCAAATCCAAGATTTTACCCCTCTTTTTTTCCCCCCACTGACGCATCCCTGACGTCACCACATTGCTGACTGGGAAATACATTAACCTAGTAACATGAGGTTAGTTGCTCTGGCATAGCCTATCTATCTCAAAGTAAACTTTACAAATACAAATGTTGAGCAAATATATAATATGTAACGATTAGCAGTTTTTCTCAAATTATATTAATCAGGTAGACACGACCATCGAGCCGCTATGTATTCAAATAAAATATAAATTAACTGCTTTACACCTGGTTTGTTTGTCATTGCATTTTGAGGCAATTATGGGGTAGAAGAAACCAACATGTTGATTTTGTTATTTGCACAGAAATATTTTTGGGTGCTTTTATGCCTTTATTGTGGCCAAATTGCTCCTCTTTCCTATATTTTATGTTTCAGTGTTTCTCATTAACGGATTTACTTTTGTGGCACATTATTAAGCAAACCAATACAAAGATCCAAACAGCAAAAATATTTTGGTTAAAATAAATGTTTGTGCTATGTACACCGTTTTCATGCAAGTTGATACGGCTATGTGGCTTGTTAATAAAAAATACTCTTAACTTGATTTCAATATTATTTTTCTCGTCTGGGGCAATATGACTCCCTAAGAGAAAGGACATGAGTAAAGCAGCAACGCCCTTACTAACCCCACACACACACACACACACACACACACACACACACACACACACACACACACACACACACACACACACACACACACACACACACACACACACACACACACACACACACACACACACACACACACACACACACACACACACACACACACACACACACACACACACACACACACCACACACACACACACACACACACACACACACACACACACACACACACACACACACACACACACACACACACACACACACACACACACACACACACACACACACACACACACACACACACACACACACACACACACACACACACACACACACACACACAACATAATAAAGAGGAGCAAGATGGGGAGGAATGGCTGCCATGTGGCTTGCTGGCATCGCCGTGTTTATTTCCTAGCCAGTGGGCAAAGTGTGTTGAACATGTTCTGAATGCAGCATGGAAAAAGAATGTCTGTTCGTGTGTGTGTGTGTGTGTGTGTGTGTGTGTGTGTGTGTGTGTGTGTGTGTGTGTGTGTGTGTGTGTGTGTGTGTGTGTGTGTGTGTGTGTGTATGGCTGAACAATGTCATCATACTCTCCACAGCTGGGAAGACAGAACTAGTGCTTACGACAAACACAGTGTAATCTCTTCTGAACGCCAAGTAAAATATGTGCCGTACAGAAGACACAGTGGAACTCTTTCACTCAGATGACTTTCCAAATCGTATAATCTGCCATCCTGGAATAAACCAATCTGATTAAATCTGTGTTTTTTTTAAACAAGTTTCAACTCGTTGAGTTTCAGTATCTCCATTGTCCTGAACTCATTGGCTCCATCGACAACAACAGCTGGCTTCTGGCAACCCAATCCCAGAAGAGCATAACAAATATTTTGGCAGTGAGAGTGCAGTTAACTTTGTGTAAATAGTTTCCTATTGTTTTCTACAACACTAGTTGGTAACTTCATATTTGACACTGTGTGAAATCACATGGTTCTTCTTAATTTGATACACAAAATATATGAGGTTCAAGGGATTCTCAAGTGTCTCCTTTGTAGCGTGTTTATTTAGCTGGCAAAACCAGCTGTGAAACATGTGACAAACTGCAGCTCTTAAAAATACACAAAGTTCAAAATAAGAAACAGACCTCGATTTCAAAGTGGCCCACAACATAAGAGACCAGGAAATGGGTCTTACTCAATTTGCTTGTAAAAATAGAAACCGACCGTTCCATGCTCAGTGAGTGGAAAATTAGCTTTCGAATAAGCAAAACAGCCCAGTAAACAAGTAGCAGTTTACAAAAATGTATAACCAAAAGTATGGGTTTTATCCATTAAAGGGCACCTATTATGCAAAATCCACTTGGTCATGTCTTTTATACAATAACATGTGTCCCCTCTGTGTTAAGAGATTCTGAAAGTTTCAGGGAAAAAGATTCTCTCTCTTCTTGTCCTGATCCATTTATATAAAAACTGTCTGAAAATGAGCTGATCAGATTTTGGCCACTTTATGATGTCATAACGATTTTTTTCGCTTGTGTAACCATTAGCCAATAACCAACCAAGGTAACCCCCGCCCACCTGATCACCTGAATCTCCTCTAATGCCCCTTTCACACCAACGCAACTCCGGTTCAAGCTCCGTGCTAGAGCTTTTCTGGTTCAGAACTGGTTCTTCGGTTTAGCGCCGGCTCTTTTCACACCGCTCAGAGCCCGACTGGTGCTGCCGCTGCTGCGTCATGACGTCACAGTTTACGTCGCTGAGTTTCTCCCCAACGCCGGAGCTCACCTCACAATAACAACGGGCCGGGGACTGCGTTGCTTTTAATCATACGAAGCCAGATTAAATTAAATAACGACTTCTCCAACCTTATACTTTTCTCCAGAGTGCCGTGGTTCATTGTTTATTAATGTGTTTCAGCGGCATTTACCGACCGCTGCAGTGCTGGCCGGCTGCTCTTCCACGAGTGTATTCTCCCGTTAGCTCCGGGTTAGCTCACACGGCTCTAAAGTATTCACTGTCTGACTGTCACACAAGCAGCTGATACATATCCCCAGTTCCCCTTAAGTGAATGTGTGTCAGTCTGAATTGACGCTGTTTGGTGTCAGTCTGAATTGACGCTGTTTGGCATCACAACGCTGTTATGAAAGTTTCTCTGGTATAACATGGGTGATGTTAGCATAGCAACCGAAGCTAAACTGACTACTTGCTAAGCAGTTTTCTACAGGCACTTTTTACCGACGTATTTTTCATTATGATTCTACTTGTGATAGTCGGACATGACAACCTGTGCAGCCCATGTATTGATTCCATCCGATAGCTGCTATAATAACAAACAAAACGTCTGCCTGCTCTCCACAATGATCAATAACAGCGAACGGATGGTCAAAGTAAGGTACAAATAAACAGAATCACACGAAGCCTGGTTAGTGTTGCCTGACTTTATAAAGTGTGTTTTTTTTAACAAGTGTGTGGTTGCGTTCTAGTCACTTTGCTCAGCACTACTGCTTGTTACAACTTTTATTTGCCGTACTCGCCTTAAGTGTTAGCTCAGGTTAATCTCGCCCCCCTCCGACGTAAGCGTGACGTATGCGGTTCTTGCTTCTAGACGGACAACTTTTTGGTGCTCGAAACGAACCGGATTCCGGAGCTATGACGCTGCTCCGCTGCGGTGTGAACAGGAAAACCCGGTGCTTTTCAAGCACCAGCACCGAACCGGCCCTGAAACACCGTTGGTGTGAAAGGGGTACTAGAGCACCAGTGTTCTTTTTAACCAAATATCTCTCAGAGGGGCGTGGCTCCTTATTTTCATCTAAAGTAACAGACAGAGAATCAGCACTTTTGAAACAGGGCTGAAACAGAGGGGATTATGGGATGCTACAATGCACGATCTGTTTGGTATTTCGAGCCAAACACTTCAGAGACATGTTTTGTATATATCTGAGGCCTATAATATATTGATGAAAAACAGTATAATAGGGGACCTTTAACAAATCATTTAATGGCTTCACATGATATTTGAAGTAAAAAAATTAAAATACAAATGATAAGTAGCTCTGAAAAGGGATCCAGAAATGTAGTTTCGTCTATTAATGTTAGGGTTAGGTTACTTATAAACTTCCACCTTCCGGATACTCACACAGGTGACGTTTTCTTTTTAGTGTGGATCCTAACTTCCTCTCCCTCCTCATCTGAGCTGCTGCTGGCGGTGGCCTCAGAGTCCAATGCCTCCTGCAGGCCTCTCAGCAGCGCCTGGCTGGAGCAGCTGAACTCTCTGAGCTCTGAGAAGGAAAACGAGGCTGTGGGCGAATCCAGCCAAGAACAATAGGGATCACTTCCCACTTGTGGAGGTAGTATAAAGGAATTTAAGGAGTCTGAGCTGTCCAGAGACACGCCGCTGATTTGACAATGCTTTTTCAGCCCCTCTAGTTGCTGGTCACAGTGTTGCAAAGCATGCTCTCCTAGCAGCGCTTGCAGTCTCCTCTGCAGCCTCTGAGCTCGGCTTTGCAGCCCTGCCTGCCTGCAGAGCTGCTCCTTCCCAGCTCTCGGTGCCAGCTGGTCGGAGTTCACCCTGCAATTGCAAGGCTGCACTGAAGATGCACTAGGACAGCCCATTGGAGTCACTCTCCCCTGTGACAGTGTAGGTTGGAGTGCAAAGTATGGAGTGTAGCCCTGGGAGCCACTCTCTCCATGGCAATAAGAAGGAGGAACACTCCGCATAAAAGGGGAATGCTGCACATCACCACCACCTGGCCCATATTCAGGAGCAGCACCATGCAGCAGACAAGCCTCTTGGCCATTGTGCTCAGGGACAGGGACTAAAAACATGTCGGGTACACCTGGGAAGACGCAGGCCACCTGATGAGAATCTCTCAGGCCTTTAGGGAAGGAGAGGAGGCTGAGGAGGGAGGCCGGGCTGGGGAGGAGCTCGGTCTCACACTGCTTGGCAGACGCCTGCAGACAGGGGGAGAGCACCGGGTTGGCAGGGAACTCCAGGGGGCTCAGAGGGAGACACAGGTCCAGAGAGGGGAACAGGGAAAGGTTCAGCCACATCTTCTGGAGGTCACCATCATCTGTTAAGCCCATCTGAGATTCCAGCTCAGAACTACACATGACTCTTCCATCTGAGTCCATTCTGACCGAGGCAGGAGGGGAGGACAGGTGGATCCCATGGCCATCTTTCAAGGTTTTGGTAAGAGCCGGGGCCATACCACTGATGGTCAAGGTAGCCAAGGCAGCAGATTTCACCTCAAATTACCTGACAGTAAAAAAAACATGTTAGAAGGTAATGCACACCTACTGATGCGAAAACAGTCATCAATAAAAGCAAATATGATACAAAATACTGTTTGTCTATGGATAATGAGACCATATAATGTGTTGGGGTTAGATTGGTGAATTTATAACCTTTCAAGACATGGTAACACTATTTATTACAGATGGGAAAAATAGAAATACTAAAGTGTAAAAATACTCTCTTACGAGTAAGAGTCCTGCATTCAAAATGTTACTTAAGTAAAAGTATAAAAGTATTGGCATTGATACTTAGATTATCAAAAGTAAAAGTACTTATTGTGCGTCATGTCCCCTTTCAGAATCATATAAATTACTGGATTATTAGTTTTGGTGCAATAATGTGTTCATCACAGCTGGAAAAAGTGGACCTACTTTGTTATATGCCACTGCTGCATATCCTAATCATAATTGTGTATTATAGTTTATGTATTAGTTTATGTTTTGTAATAGATATTAATCTGAATCTGTAAATAAATATAATACTAAGTAAATAGTAATTAATTGTGTCAAATAATTGTAGTGAAGTAAAAAGAACAATATTGGTAAGGACCCAACAATATTGGTAAGGACCCAACAATCTTATTTTAGTACAGTACTTGAGTAAATGTACTTGAGTAGCTACATTACACCACTGGTTACAGGGTATCTGTGAGCTTCGTTTTTGAGAGGCTAAAAGTGCTCTCTGTACCCTTTTTCGGACACATATTTTGGTTTTGACACGGAAAATAAATCCCTCATTTTGCTCACAGCTTATTTGTTCACTCAGTTTACAACGCCTTCTTAACTAACGGAATCATAACGGAATAATAAAGAAATAGGACCGCTGCTGTTTAAACGGTTTAATTACAGTCACGTTAAAGCGTTAAACAGCTATGATGAGGTAGTGTGAAAGTTACCACAACAATAACACATGTTAATTTACGGAGCCAGGTAACTTAACAAGAGCTGTATTCGTTAAGTTACACTTCTGGATATTCTCGTCCATCACAGGTTCAACGTACATACGTTTAAACTAACATTACCAACACAAATGACACAGAGTTACCGAGCCCGGACGTTAATAAAGTATTTTTATAACGCATAACCGCTCACCTGATTGAACATGGTTTACTCCCGTAAGATTTACAGCTGAAAGCTTAAATCTTCAGTTGTTTCCTTTGCCGATCGTTCCAGAAAATAATATCTGACCGGGTTATCTGGCTCTCAAACTCCCGGTGAAACGATGACATTATTTTTTCCCGTTTATCGGTAGATCCGCTGTACTTCTAACTGACACTAGTGATGTGTCGGTCGCGAACGAGCCGATTCTTTTGAACGGCTCTTTGGTACGAACGAGGGGAACCGAGTCGTACTTGGTGAGAGCCGTTCTTGTTATCGTTCAATCGTTGGTCCGCACTCACTGCCTGCCAAAATCCACTCTCCTTTTAAAAAGCTTGATTTTGTTCCCCAAACGTATTCTGTGAAGACCCGCCCCTACTCTGTTTGGTAGGTTTCAGCACGAGGAGTGAGATGGGGTGGGTCTTAACGGAATACGCGAGAGAGAAGTCATACCAAGTGGTACAGGACAGGTAGACAACGTGTTTTTCGGATGGAAAATGAGCCAAACGCGAAAACGCAGCAGCATTTGGATTCACTTCAACCAAAACCCAGTCAGTGATAAAGCGCACCATTTGTAAAGGCAAAATATCCTTTAAAGCAGGATCAACAAATAATCTCCATCGCCACTTAAAAACACAGTATCTAATATTAAGAGTTGCATGAATTTCATTCAAGGCAAGGCAACTTTATTTACTTAACACATACAGAGGGTAAATTCAAAGTACATTCACTGACATGATGACATGGATATGGCGCCACCTTGTGTCATGTTTACAATGCCGATTATTGACATTAGGTCTGGCAATACAGTCAATCATTATCCTGGTGATTATTTTGCAGATAAACCTAGTAACCTTAAAAAAACGGCTCTTTTGAACGGCTCTTTTGAACGGCTCTTTGAAAGGAACGGAGCCATAAGATCCGGCTCCCTTCAAAGAGCCATAATTCCCATCACTAACTGACACCTCCCTGCTTCACTCATCAACTGCCGAGGAGCGAGGAGGAGGAGGGGCTGGACCGCACTCATGATGCCTTCAGGGCCCCTTCAGAAGATCAGACTCGGCAAGTGTTTTCCTTACCATACTTTCATTACATTACATTACGATAATTAATGTTTAATTGTACCCAAAGAATTGTATTTTTCTTTAAGGTTTGATATTAAGGCTTTGTGTAAATTCAACTGTATTCAACACACATAAATACAATCTTATTACTGTACCTCTTTATCTTGTAATGTTTCAAGGTAAAATCTCTCAAACACTTTAATTTCAAAATAATAGAAAATGATCTTATAAATAGAGATAATATCTCAATTATATCATAATTACAAGACAATTATTGTATCATTATATTATAACATCTTTCAACTATGTACGTTCCAGTTAATGTTATTTTTTCTTAATATCTCAATTGTCAAATATTTTTCTCCCAATTATGTATAATGTATTTTGTGTTTATACGAAGCATTTCCAGAATATTGTAACTGCTGTAAGGCTCCTGTATAGAAAGAGATTACTTTCTTGTATATTTACATTTTTGACTCCTCAAAATGTGAGCCTTTGCCATGGTTTAAAAAAATGTAATTTAGAAAATGTCAGGAATGATGTTAAATTAAAGGGCCAGTAACCTGAATTGTAGTCCATATGGCTTTGGTACAATTGTATAGAAAAATTACAAAACACTATTACAAAAAGTTACGGTTTTTAGTCCAATGGTTTGTGAGGTATGCAGTCCTAATCATTTAAACCACAAAGAACGAGGACAATACATGTGAAGCAAATATTGTTACATTTTAATATTGATATACATTAAGCCTCACCACAACAAATACAAAAGGATCATACAGTTGTACCGCCTGTTTTTTGTTGTACAGAACAAAAATCAATTCAGCAACTTGTGTTTTACAAAGATACTCTCTTACATTTCGTAGGTCATTAAGATGTTAAATATAGATAACAATATTTACGACAGATTATGGAGGTATCATTTCAGAGCATGTGACCTCTGCCAGCATCAAAGGGCAAAATCATTGATAGAAATATATTGTTCACATCTTGGATATTTTGTTTCTGAATCTTTGCAAATTAAAAGTTGTAGAGTGATTAATAGATTCTTCCTTTAAGTAAAAATAAAATGGGGTAAAATCCTGCATTTAACCCTCTGTCTTCGGGTCAAATCTGACCGATTTATCAAATCAAATCAAATTAAATCAAGTTTTATTTATATAGCACATTTAAAAGCGATTTTTGGTCGAGCCAAAGTGCTGTACATGTAATAAAAACACATTACTACAATCACAATAAAAGACAATAATTTACAACAGAAATATAAAAAACTAAAACACAGGGAATAGTCAGGTGTCATGCTCCGTTCTGACTAGAAGGCCAGGGAGAAGAAGTGTGTTTTTAGGGAGGATTTAAAAACCCCTAGTGTCTCGGCCGACCTCACATGGAGGGGCAGAGTGTTCCAGAGCCTGGGGCCAGCTGCTGCGAAGGCTCGGTGACCTCGGGTTTTGAGCCTGGTCTTGGGCACTATCAGCAACAGCTGGTCAGCAGACCTTAAAGCTCTGGCTGGGGTGTAGCGATGGAGGAGTTCGGCTATATAGGCAGGAGCCAGCCCATTTAGGGCTTTGAAAACAAATAAAAGGATTTTTAAATCAATTCGGAACCAAATTGGAAGCCAGAATTGGGGTGATATGGTCACGCTTTTTATGGCCAGTCAGAAGACGTGCAGCTGCGTTTCGGACTAGCTGCAGGCGTTTAATTGAGGCCTGGTTCATACCCACATACAGAGCGTTGCAATAGTCCAGTCTTGAGGTTACAAAGGCATTAATAACCCTTTCTAGATCTTTAAAAGATAAATACGACTTGGTTTTGGCCAATAATCTTATTTAAAAAAAGCAGGATTTGACTACGGTGCTGACCTGCTTGTCGAATTTAAAAGTGCTACTGAAGGTCACTCCAAGGTTCATGACAGAGGGGAGGATGTTTTCATTGAGAGTGCCCAGAATATCAATCGGAGAGGCTGGAGGTTGGGGTCCAAAAAAGATGACCTCGGTCTTGCTCTCGTTGAGGTTAAGGACATTTTGGCTCAGCCAGGATTTTATCTCTGTTAAGCAGTCCATCAACTGCTGTAGTGAGTGTTTGACATTTGCTTTGAGAGGCAGATAGATCTGTACATCGTCGGCGCAGCAGTGGAAGGGAATATTGTGTTTAGTGATAATTGAACCTAGGGGCAGTATGTACAGTAAAAAGAGGATGGGGCCCAGAATAGAGCCTTGGGGAACCCCACAGGTAAGAGGGGCTTTGGCAGAGGAGAAGGCACCTTCTACTTTCATCAATCACCTTCTACTTTCATCAATCATAACTTTTTTGTTTTACATTCGATTGCATTAAGGCTTTATGATATCCTTCACAGTAGACATTTGAACATATACAATTGCTGATCACCACTTTCATTGAATTTTGGATGATTTAGTCAACTTTGTAACACCCATGGTGTTCCCGGTCAAAAATGACCGCCATAAAGAAAAGGAATTAGTAACCATCCGGATCAGATAAAACACACACACAAACACACACACACATACTCTAGATGTGTCCCCCCCCCCTTATGTGCCCAATCCCCCCATGTGAATCACACCTGGCACACACAAACACACACACACACACACAGAACAATTTGATACATTTCCTGCTCCTATGTGCCCATCCCCCCACATGGATCACACCTGGCACACGCAATACATGTTCAGTGTCTGTTCTTTGTATATTTACTGCAGTTTTTCCTGTATACCAGTAGTCTGATACAATATTTACAGTTTGAAAGGGTGTTAAATGAAATTTGGTGATGATTAATGGTTTTTGTGTTAATTTAATAGCAGTTAAAACAGGACCGGTCAAATTTGACCACGAACACCAAAGTAAGGGGGGGGGGGGAAACGAAGACAATAGGAGGGTCAAAATAATCTATGGTTTCGGACACATGTGATTTATTATTACTATCATTATGAATATTTTTGTTGAATATATACATATTAATACGAACAATGTTGTTGAATATATAAATGTTATTGTGAATATTTTTCTTGAATATAATGACTATTTTTTGTTGAATATATAAATATCATTATGAATATTGATAAATACTGTATTCTAACAATACGTTTTTTAATTTTTTTTTTTTTAATCTGTTCGAAATAAAGATGGAAATGAAATGGTTATCAAAATGTGGCTTATAAGGGTTTTAATATTATAACTTATATACGATTACTTATACTGATGCATTAGTTTGCAAGTATCATGTGACTGTTGTAGTTGGTCGGAGCTGTAATTTCTAAGAAGGTTCTGAATGGATACATGTGAAAATAATATGAAATCAAGCAAATACAAAGCTTAAAACACAATAGAAATATTACTTATCATTTTTTTCAATTTACGGGGCACCTTGCCATCTATAACATAAAAACATATATCATACAAATCTAAATTGTAGATAGATCTCAAGTTACAAACTGTAGCCTATGTTATGGTGTAAACCTAACAATTAAAGAAGCACTATTTTGTTGCAAAAAAAAAAGTTGACAAGAAGTTCTGCTTGCATATACATTGTCATGGTTTGTAATTGTAGTCACTGTTTTTTACTGTGTTCTTGTTTTTAACAAAGATACCCCATGCTAAATATTGGCTTATCATTTGTGTTGATACAAAAAAAAGCGAACCTTTAAAACAAAGCAGTGATCGTCTCTAAACTCTTACATTAATATTCAAGCTTCAGGGACAGCTTGATTCACCTCACCAGTGTCCTGTCTTCTGGATTGAGCTCCTGTCTCACCCTCCTTGTTCAGTCTGTTGTTCTCTGCAGCATCGAGCTGCTCTGAGCCAGATGTCCGCTGCTCTCTGCCTGAATACAGCCTGACCAACTCCCAGGGCCACCGTAGTGCCTGACATGTACAGGTTAATGACAGTGAAATGTGTGGTTGGATGGATGAACGCAAGGGGAAAAAACGTGTGCAAAATCCACACAGAGCAGATCAGGTACAGGACTCCCTGTAGGATGCCAGTGACGGTGACCCTCACCTGGCTGCGTAACCGTGGATGGGACACTGGCTGTCTGTTTGCTACCATACGACGCATGTGTCCACACAGGTAGACTACAGTACAAAGACTCGACATCACCATCACACACAGACAGAAAAAGAAGTGGATCTTCAGAATCCAAACCACAATGAGGAATACATATTTGAGCCATTTCAAGGAAGAAACCACAGTGTCATGATCCGTTGTGGAATTGCTCGATCCAAATCTATCAAACAAATGGTCCAAATACAAGGTTGTAAAATCGAACACAGTGTAAATCCTCTCAACAAGCCAAAAGCAGTAGATGATGGATTTGACATTTTTCTTAATCCAGATGGAGAGAGCACTCTGCGCAGGTACAATCTGGGTGTAGTAGAAGAAGTTCAGCCAAACAGAGGATGTTATACTATTGGACAGACTGCAGACCGCCACCACATTTGAGATCCGAGAAACCTTCCAACTTTCAGCTAGACGAGAAAAGACCATCACCAAAAATGACATCAGGTATGTTATTGAACAGCCAATCAAGGTCCCCAGGAGAAGCTGCAGAGGTTGTTTGATCCTTTTTCCGTTAAGTGGACAGCCGATGCAAAACACATAAAACGCATTAGCCAGGGCATTTAGAAAAACAAGAGGTCCATTAATTAGAAGAAATGTAAGGGGGTTCATCTTTAATCTGTTTGCTGTTTCCGTGTAAATGTCTTTTTCCTTTGAAGTGAGCTCACAAATAAAGCCTGCAAGGCAGCCGTATGCAATGAGACCAATCTGAGCACTTTGCATACCATGCAAAGGCAGATGTAAATAAAGCACATTCGTGAGAAATTGCCTAAAAAGGATTACGGAAATTACTCCATGTGTTTATTGTATGTATTGATGATTTGAATAACCTTGAAATTGTGGGATTTTATTTACAATGTTTGTTTTTCCAAGCAGGATGATTCAAACATTAGAGTTTATTTTGATAAAAATGAGGCAGAACATTTCATCATCTAAATCGGGCAAATGTAGTGCCTCCTTCTGAGTGTCTTTGGAAGAGCATAATATAGATTAAAAGAGAGCTTATAGTTATAGGTTCATTCAATATACAATACAGAAATGATTTAAACTACAAATAATGAGGAGGAGAGATGTGGATCAGACATGTTGGCCTAGATGACCATAGATGCAAACACCTCATATTGCAATATTTCCGACAAATCATGAAGGTAACAACTTTATTAATTTGACCTCAGTCCGAATGTAAGAATAGATTGACAGAAAGGTATGGTTATAATTATTTAGTTTTGTCCCTGTAAGTGCCTAAATGTAATTGGCAACAGGTGAGGGATATATTACTATCTGCAAATGAACACAGATAACCGGCATTAACACACTATGATGGAGCAAATAATAAGCATTAACTTCACATCATATATTTTCCATAACTATTTTAGTTTTGTGTGTTAAGGAAATCAAATCTTGACTGAATCTTTGTGAAACGCCGATGGAGTTAGGGTTTAGCCAATAAATGAATATTTTTGCATATGTCATATTGCAGTTGATTCTAAGGGCTTGTGGCTTTTCCATTAGATGTTTCATCAGATGTTATTGATTGGGGAAGCCTTAATTATCCTGCTGTGTTGCCCAATAATAATTTCTTCACTCTTCAAAATTAATAAGGATCCCCCCTTATAAAAATGTTACTTTTTTGATAAGGGTCCCCCCATATCAAAATTAAACTTTTTTGATAAGGGTCACACCTTATATACAATTTTACTTTTTTGATAAGGGTCCCCCCTTATATAAATATATTTTACCAGAGTATTTTTAAACACGAGTATCTGTACTTCTACTTGAGTAAAGGATGTGTGTACTTTTGCCATCTCTGGATTGGATCAATCTGAGTAAGGAGTGATCATTCTGTGCTGTGCAGCTTATGCAGCTTGATTATGATTTATAAATTATGATTTATCTTGTTTATGTCTTGTTTTGCAGATGAATGACATTTCAAAGTGTCCATTAATGTACAATACTAGTCATCAGTCATGTTACTTCTCCAATGATGGCTTGTTATTTCATATTAATACAACAACTTTGTTATTTCTATATTGTCCTTCATTATCTGTTCAAACATCAGCCTCTACATATGGGGGCTCACATTAGGAATCATAGTTTTTGACAAATACATGAATAAACATTTACCTTTATGTTTATGCAATTACGTTGGAGTATATCATAATCCTTTTTTATGTTTATAGACGTTTGATTTATAAATATAGGAGGGTTGTAGTAATGTGAAAGACATTCCTCTGGACAAAAACGTCCACTAGGCAACTTTACTAAAACCAGGACCCATTAATCTCTTCTAAAAATACATAGTAGGATGAACATAGACATGTTTGAAGAATCATGATGCAATAATAACTAAATTGCTGAAACAAACACAGTTTTTTATTTTGCATTTGAATATATTAGCTGAATCCCAGTCTTACAGCTGCTTAATCTATCCATATGCAGAAATCAAGCATTTACAGGGATTAAAACATAAAACATATTATAATAATGTTACTGTATTTCACAAAAACTAAAATATAATACCTCATGGACATCTGAGGTATAACTAGAACTTGTGTTACACATATTTTATCAAAGTATTCACAAATATTAAATACAGTGAGCTAAAATAATATAAATACATTGTCATGGTTTGTATTTACTGGACAGACTTTGTTTACAGCACAAAGACTGTCGTCGTTTGGGACGATGTCTTGGTACATTGCACATTATTTATACATTATGCTGTGAGCCATTGCACATTTCTGTAAAAAACTACAATTACATTTTTTTTTTTTAAAGAAGATAAATATTTGTGTTGTTTTCTTGTATTCTATGTCTATGCATGTCTTTGGTTTTATACTTTTTAAGGTAATTTCCTCTTAGTATGTTCCTGTTATGCTCCAGTACAACAAAGCAAATTCCTTGTATGTAAAAAACCTACTTGGTAATAAACAGGATTCTGATTTTGCATGCTATTTCTTTTTTTTAAATTTGTTCCATTAATGGTATGCACAACCTAATGTATAACAATTATTTGCAAAACATGTCTCTATAAACACACCATACCCGGAAAGGAGCAGGGAGAAGAAAATAATCTTATATTACCTGCCCCTTTCTAAAAAACAAAACAAAAATAGAAATAGATGGTCTGTCCTTCATATTTTCTTATTCACAGCCAATCATAACATATCGTAGGAAAATAAGAGAAACAAAAAAAGTTCCCACTTGACAGTTAACGGAGAGAAACAAAACAAAAAAACAACAACACCAAAACATCAAAACATCACATGTACAAGGAAAAGTTCAACACCCTCATCTGAGTCCTATAGTTCACATATATATATCAGTTGATTCTTGGTTTTAAACCTATACCTCATGCAGAATTTACAAATTGCATTTATACAAGAGATAATCTACATCAGGGTTTCACATTTAAAACATGAAAACAGTTATTTTCTCTGAGCTCCTTCAAGGATGCAGCATATCCCTGTCTTCTGGATGGAGCTCCTGTCTCACCCTCCTTGTTCAGTCTGTTGTTCTCTGCAGCATCGAGCTGCTCTGAGCCAGATGTCCGCTGCTCTCCGCCTGAATACAGCCTGACCAACCCCCAGGGCCACCGTAGTGCCTGACATGTACAGGTTCATGACAGTGAAATGGGTACAGTGAATGATATACATAGGGGGACGTCCATTGGAAAAGAACTCGTACATAGTCCACACAGCGCAGACCAGGTACAGGGCTCCCTGTAGGATGCCAGTGACGGTGACCCTCACCTGGCTGCGTAACCGTGGATGGGACACTGGCTGTCCGTTTGCTACCATACGACGCATGTGTCCACACAGGTAGACTACAGTACAATGACTCGTCATCAGCATCACACACAGACAGAAAATCATGTGGGTCTTCACCACATACGCCAAAATGTCATTCAGCATCTTCGATTCAGATTGTAAATGAATTGTGTCATTATATACTGTGAAATTGTAACTGTAGCCATCAAATGTATAATTCCCTAAAGTACGATATTGTACTACCATGACATCACACACAACAAAAATTCTCTCAGCAAGCCAAATGCAGTAGATTACCGACTTGATATTCTTCTTAATCCAGATGGAGAGAGCTCTCTGCGCAGGTACAATCTGGGTGTAGTAGAAGAAGTTCAGCCAAACAGATGAGGTCATACTAGTGGTCACACTAGATATATACAACAAATATAAGGCTTTTCTAAAATACAACATGACACCTTTTGATTCAGTGAAGGACATCACATTAGCTGACACCAGGCATGTTATTGTACAGCATGTCAAGGCCCACAGGAGAAGCTTCAGAGGTTGTCTGACCTTTTCTCCGTTTAGTGGACAGACCATGCAGAAGATGTAAAACGCATTAGCCACGATGTTGAAAGTAGCAATAGGCCTGTTGATCAGGTCACAGGGTAAATATTCCATCCTTATGTTTTGTAACTCTGATGAAGACCCCGTTGTGTTGACACGCTTGTCTAGAGATCCGGCAGTGTGCAAGTCCTTTATTCACTCTGAAGTGTTCAGTTCTTATCCTGAGAAGCACCTGATGCAGCTGCACATTGTTGGGAGATGCACATAGATCAGTCCTTTGTGGTCCTCTGACAGAGGTACCTGTGAGGTACTCCAACTCTGAGCATAGTAGCTTCTCAGGTATTTGCATCACATGCAAATTGGAATATTAAAATGACCATTAAATGACAAAAACAAGTAGGAATACAGTCGTTTCTTGATAATTTGGTGACAACAACTCAATGCTTAAAATGTATACTTATAAAGTGTCATGATCTACTTATAGCTCTGTATGATTATAACTAAAAGCAAACATTCAAAACGCCCTATAAGATCATTTTACTTAACATTATAAAACCTCTTGTAAGGATTTATAAGGACAAGTATCTTAGCACTTCATTATTCCTGGTCACCCACTGACATTTATTTTTGCGAGTATCATAGTATTTTATATTTCCCACAGTTTATTATAATATATTTGTTGTAATGTAATCATATGCTCTATACATTTAGACATAGGTTTGCATTAACATTTCAGGAAGAACCAGTGATTATAAAGCATATGATAATTACTTACACTTATTATTCATTATAGAATCCTTTATAATGATCCATGAATATTTCTATAAAATACTGAATGATTTATGAGTTTGCAAAATCGTGCTGTAAGCTAAATATGATGCACAATTAATATGTTTATGATGCATTATAGATCTGAGCATCATTGAAAGTGTTACTGATATCACTCCAGCGATTAAGTATTGTACTCTGGGGAGCAATAGGAGACAGATTTAGAAAAAGGGAAAGGTCACAATCCAAGGTCTTTATAGGTTTAACTCCTAAAACACGAGATTCTACCTCCCATGATGCAACTCATAAGGGTGTTTCATAAGACAACCTATTGATGTCAAAAGGGATATTTTTTCCAACTTGAAAAGCTTCTTCCATGGCTGAAGAATATATCATGTGTGCACAAATTAGGTAGTGTCCCTCATTACGTGGTAGTTCAACATCTTGTCTGAAAGTCTGAATTCTCCTTTAATGTTGAAGTCACACAAAATGCCTTTTTTAAACACCGTCACATCTGCTTCTACTCACACTTCAATTTCTGTTTAATCAGAGGCTTGGTACAATAATGTGTTTACATACAATCATTGCATGTGGATATTATCTGTTGCTTGTCAAAGCATGAAGTGAACCTCTTCTGATACTGCTTTGTCCATAATACAACCCACTGGAGTTGCGTTAAAAGGGACATTTACGTAATTATTTTGCTTTTCCATTCATCAATTGAAACATTACACTGTATTCAATGATTCCTAGCAACACTACCATCGCAAACATCTGATAATCACACTCACATTCGGACATCAACAGTTATATTTGCTATTTCAACTGATGTCAAATGGCTAGAGTGCGATTTCACATCATTTGTTTTCATGCCAACACCACACATTGATGTGATTGCCTTCCAGGCATCGGCTACCTTTTGCCTGAATATAGCCTGACCAATGCCCAAGTTCACTGTGGTGCCGGATATGTATATCGTGGAGACTGTTACATTTGTCCAAGCACTGAAGTGAAAATGCGGGGATAAGTTGTAGGCGAAAGAATAAAAGAAAGTGAAAGTGGCAAAGAGTAAAAAAAGGACTCCTTGAATGATCCCAGTGATGGTGACCCTTATCTGACTTTTCATTTTCATAGTGGCGGAGTAGATGGTGCCCTGTGTCACTGTTTTTATGTGTCTATGCAAGTAGTGGGCCGTGGAAAAGCTAGAAACCGAGATAATACACAGACATAACAGGGTATGCACTTGTACAATGATGAAACAAAGATTGACTGCCTGGACAAGTCCATCATTCCAATATTCAGTCAATGTACCGTTGACACAAGTTATGGTGTGAATAAATGCATCTGCTGTAGAAATTACACTATAAAACAAGAAAATGATCCCGTCAAAAAGCAAAACCATGTACATGAGAATCTTAATGTTCCTCTTTACCCAGATCAGAAAAGCTCGCTGGAGAGGGACAATCTGGATATAGTAGTAAAAGTTCAGCAAAACCGAACATGCCATGCTATTGCTCATATAGCACTTCACAACCCACCACGCCACCTTAAACACAACATGATTCTCTGTATGTAAGAGACAATACAGAAGGACCATAGAGACACAATAAGTAATAGAGCACCAGACAAGGACTACCAGAAGCATCTTTAAAGGCTGCTTGAGTCTTTGTGTTTTGCAGAAGATCAAGCAAGATGCATAGAAGATGTTCGCAGTGAGGCTGATGAGGATGAGAGGAACATTGATTATAAGAAAAGCCTGCTCACCCAAACCAATGATTTGACGGTCCATTGCTGGTTTAGAAAGGTCAACAAATCATAGGAAGTTGTGCCTCTGTGTTTCTGTTCAGTTCTAGGGAGCCTTGCACTGTTGAGACCAACAAGGAACATGGATCAGAAATGCCACATTATGTAAACAGTTTTGAGTCACAGCAGTGGCAGGCACATTTTCATATTTCAGCACTCAAAGGACCATTTCCATGTTTTTGCATGTTCTAGTCTATTTGCTACACATCACATAAAGATTATATCACTGTTGTTTTCTATATTATTTGAACGTGTTTTCCCACATTCCTACATTCCAATGATTCCTGTCTAATGAGTAAACATCACATCTGCATTAATAATCATTGTGCATTAATGCAGAGCAGATTTTTTCACGATAATCTGCAGTGCATTACCAGGCAGCAACGCGGCAGATATGATTGTTTACTGTCATGGATCACCTACCTCACGCACGTTTCAAGCGTCTGCAAATTGTTTTCCACAGTGAAGTAAATGAGAATCAGTGGCTGTCTGGGAGGCACATCAAAACACATTAAACAGTCTTTAACAAAACAGCAGAAATGCAATGTGTGAGTTGAAGTAAATGAGCTAAAACATGCAAAAACACTGAAATGGTCACACAATAACACTATGGGACACATTTCACTTGCAAAAAATGAGCACTTCCACACCCACACACACGCAGACACACACACACTTACAC